>NC_091983.1:104351812-105551812 GCF_044704955.1 Pristiophorus japonicus | reverse complement strand
CCCGTCGGGCACCTACCGACCCCATTCCTACCGACGGCGAATCCCTTTCCAACCCCCATGGGAAATTGCCCCGCGGGAGCGGCGCCACCACCTCCGGTCAATGTCACTGACAGCTTTGGGGATTGGTGCCCCTCCCCCACTCCCCCGATCAGAGTAGAAGGGCTAGTGGGCACAATCTCAGTGTAAGTGCCTAGATTGTGTCAATCTGAATTTCAGCTCCCTAGTTACATCTGATTATTATGCAAAATTAAATTCATCTCTGCAGCTAAAGAGGTAAATACTACAAAAAAGACTCGTGCATTTCAACTTCTCTGTAGTAACAAAGGAGGACCATCCATAAAAAATTTCCATGCTTTCCTAATAATTAGTGGACTTTCAGAGCTTTGGCTCTCATTAGCTTTCTACATTAGAATTACGCAAATTGAACAAGCTTTTAATCCCGTGGTCTAATTAGCATGGTGCCTATTTATTACAAATTGCTTCTAGGCTTCGTTGCTATCTGATACAGTTGCAACGTTACATATAAATACTGGTAATATAACAGCCGTGTAATAGCACTGTGGTTTGATTTACAAGTGATTGGGAAAAGTATAATTTTCCTTCATAAATGTTAAAAAGAAAGACTTATATTTATATAATGATTTTGTGGCTGTCAGAAACATGTCAACACTTCAAATACAATATATGTAGGTTAATGTAGTCTCCTTTTTGTGCACAGCAAGATCCCATTACAACAAATAAAAGGATTGTTACTTGTGTTCAGTATGTTAGATCGAGAATAATTAAAAGCTAAATATTAAATCTGTATAATTTCTCAGTTTCATTGACTCCAGATAAACATGTAGCAAATAATACAGCTCCAAACCATCAAATAATTTCCCAGCTGTTGTTATCCAGACAGAACAATTAAATGTATAAAAATGGCCTCAATTATTCAAGCTTTTGATGGTGTACACAATGAGGGTTGGAAATTCGGTGCCGCCCACATTGAGGCGCGGGCACTGCCTGGTCGCTAACTTTAGCACCGTGCGGTGTCTACCACCTCTAAGTACGATATTCAGTTGTTTCGCCCCAAGAGGAGAATGGAGCACCAAGGGAAGCATTCCACACTCCTCTTCGAGTGCTAATGGAGTGGTAGCGCAGGAGGCCTACTAAATGTTTCCGCACTAGGATGCCGGCAGCCTAGTGCCTGAAGAGAGGGGAAAAAATTTAGTGGAAGGTTTCAATGACCTACACCCACACTTCCCCACTGCTGCCATAAATAAATAGAAGTTAAAAAATTAAATGTCACCACATTACATGCACTCTGGACGATAGCGCTCCAGGATCATCGATGTACCGACTGCTTTCCCTGTCGGAAGTAACGCCTGGCGCTACGGCAGGCGAAAGCAATCAATTTTGCGACTGCGGTGTTACGGGGGCATTGCACACTCAGTGACGTCACCAAGTGGGTGGCACTAGCAAGTGCAGCGCAAACTGTCGGCGCCACTGCTAAACCTTCACTGAAGTTTGCGGCAGGCGCTGACAGCGCGGCACTCGGGCGGGAGGTGTTTAGCGCCCCGTTAATGCCCCTCTGGGGTGCTAACGGGTGGTGCTAACACACTAAATTTCCACCCCTTCTCTTTCAGATTTTCCAATTCTTCTGTTCTATGCATGTGATGCATACATGTTTGTTTCAGTACTCTGCTGTTACTACAGAGATTTTCCTTTGGTGATACCTTTGGGACTTCTGGAATTTTCACTATGTTCCCTCCATTTATTTCCATAATTCGCTGTAGAGTTTTCTTTCCTTTGTTTCCCCTTAACTTCCCTATAGAGCTTTTTTCCCCCTTAGTTACCCATTGTTCCCTGTGGAGTTCTACCTTAGTCACTTATTATTTCCCATGGAGTTCTTTCTTCGTGGTTCTATTACTCCCTGTGGAATTCCACCCACCCCCTGCAATTTGTTCACACTTGCAAATATTTTCTCCAAGATCAGACGCTCTAACACTGTCAGTACTGTTGGGATCAGTTTGTTCATGTAAGGAGAAATTTTACTTTCATGTTACAGTAGCATGAAACTATTGGAAAGCACAGACTGTTTGTACTGAGTGTGGATGGTAGATATATTGCAATATGCTTTTGTTATAATAATAGTAATGCATTCCTTGTTTGCAGCGTTGCTATGAGTTAAAGGCGAGGTGACCATTTTTTAAACTGCTTTTGCTGGAAAACATTTCAGAGCAAATACAGAGATGGCTGAAGGAAGTGGTGGCACTCTGTTCAGAGGGAGGGGTCCTCTAATCACTGAGACAACCCTGGAGATGATGCACAGGGAGGTTCTGCAAAGAAGGGTGTCATATTTTTGTCTGACAGGAACCAGTACAAGATACAATAGCTACTATGGGGGAATCTAATAGCTGCAGCTGTGCAGTGATGTTTGACTGCTTCACAAAACTGTGGGGCACCATAGAGCTGCCAGGAATTGAGATTTCATTATGGGGCAAGAACCTTCTTAACATTTATTTGTGGCTTCAGTGAGCCTAGAACATGTCTGATGACCAGGCCGAATGCCATAGGCAGTTGCCACCTTTCCCCTCCCCCATGGCGGGCACAAGGCAGGCATCAGCTCCCAATAATATGGGTTGCCTCCACCCAGTGTACAGCTGCAATCCATATGCCAAGCTTCACAGTCTTGGCCTCCATACATCCAACTGGTTACTGTACTGCTGGGGCAGTGGAGAAATGTTGTCCGTTCAGGACAGCAGGACAGTGTTGAGTTGTGAATGAATATTCTGGGATTGGCTTGATTACCTCTGGGAATTAAGGCGTATTTTGTTTCAGGAGATGAAATGGATATTGTTGGTATTGTAGGTACCAATGACAAAGAAAGAGGTTCTGCTGAGGGAATATGAGCAGTGAGGGGCTAAATTAAAAAGCAGAACCACACAAGTTATAATCTCTGGATTACTACCTGAGCCACGAGCAAATTTGCATAGGGTAAATATGATCAGAGAGATGAATGCGTGGCTCAAAGATTGGTGTGGGAGAAATGGGTTTCGATTCATGGGGCACTGGCACCAGTACTGAGATAAGAAGGAGCTGTTCCATTGGGATGGGCTTCACTTGACACAGGCTGGGACCAGTGTCCTGGCGAATTAACTAACCAGGGCTGTAGATAGGGCTTTAAACTAAATAGTGGGGGGAGGGATCAGGTGAGCAGAAATTTTAAAAAGTCAAAAAGAAAGGAGAAGGCAATAGTGCAGGGTAGCGATAGGGATAATGATAACCAGAGTGTGACGGGAAGGGACAGAGTGCATCAGAAAGTGGGTCAGAGTAGGGAAAAATGGTAAAAAGACAAAATTAAAAGCTCTTTATCTGAATGCACGTAGCATTCGTAACAAGATAGATGAGTTGACGGCACAAATATTAATAAATGGGTATGATCTGATAGCCATTATAGAGATGCGGTTGCAAGGTGACCAAGGCTGGGAACTGAATATTCCGGGGTATTTGCCATTTCAGAAGGATAGGCAGAAAGGAAAAGGAGTTGGGGATAGCTCTGTTAATAAAGGATGAGATCAGTGCAGTAGTGAGAATGGTATTGGTTCAGAAGATCAAGATGTAGAATCAGTTTGGGTGGAGATAAGGAATAATAATGGAAATAAGTCACTGGTGGGAGTAGGCTATAGGCCCCCAAACAGTAGCTGCACTATAGGACAGAGTATAAATCAATAAATAATGGAGGCTTGTAAGAAAAGTCATCATCATCATAGGCAGTTCCTCGGAATCGAGGAAGACTTGCTTCCACTCCTGAAGTGAGTTCTTTGATGGCTGAACAGTCCAATACGAGAGCCACAGACTCTGTCACAGGTAGGACAGATAGTCACTGAGGGAAGGGGTGGGTGGGACTGGTTTGCTGCACGCTCTTTCCACTGCCTGCACTTGATTTCTGCACACTCTCGACGTTGAAACCCGAGGTGCTCAGCGCCCTCCCGGATGCACTTTCACCACTTAGGGCAGTCTTTGGCCAGGGACTCCCAAGTGTCAGTGGGGATGTCGCACTTTATCAGGGAGGCTTTGAGGGTGTCCTTGTAACGTTTTCGCTGCACACCTTTGGCTTGTTTGCCGTGAAGGAGCTCCGCGTAGAGCACTTGCTTTGGAAATCCGTGTCTGGCATGCGAACTATGTGGCCTGCCCAATGGAGCTGATCGAGTGTGGTCAGTGCTTCAATGCTGGGGAAGAAAAGTACAGCAATAATCATGGGCGATTTTAATCTTCATATTGATTGGACAAATCAAATTGGCAAAGGTAGCTTTGAGGAAGAGTTCATAGAGTGTATTCGGGATGGTTTCTTAGAATAATACATTGTGAAACCAACTTGCGAGCAGACTATTTTAGATCTGATAATGTGTAATGAGACTGGATTAATTAATGATCTCATAGTAAAGGATCTTCTTGGGAAGAGTAATCATAGCATGGTAGAATTTCAAATTCAGTTTGAGGGTGAGAAAGTTAGGTCTCAAACTACTGTCCTGAACTTAAATAAAGACAATTACAAAGGTATGAAGACAGAGTTGGCTAAAGTGGACTGGGAAAATAGATTAAAGGGTAAGACAGTCAATAAACAGTGGCAAACAATTTAAGGAGATATTTCATAACTCTCAGCAAAGATATATTCCAGTGAGAAAGAGAAGGATGAACCATCCGTGGCTAACTAAGGAAGTAAAGGATGGTATCAAATTGAAAACAAAGGAATACAATGTTGCCAAAATTAGTGGAAGGCCAGATGATTGGGAACTTTTTAGAAACCAGCAAAGGACGACTAAAAAAATAATAAAGAGAGAGAAGTTAGATTATGAGAGTAAAATAGTAAGCAATATAACAATAGAGAGTAAGAGCTTCTACAGGTATTATAAAAAGGAAGAGAGTAGCTAAAGTAAATGTTGGTCCCATAGAGGATGAGACAGGGAAATTAATAATGGGAAACAGGGTAATGGCAGAGACTTTGAACAGATATTTTGTATCAGTCTTCATGGTAGAAGACACTAAAAGCTTCCCAATAATTGATAATCAACAGGCTATTGGGAGGGGGAATGTAAAACAATCACTATCACTAGAGAAAAAGTACTAGGCAAACTAATGGGACTAGAAAGGTGGACAAGTCCCATGGACCTGATGGCCTGCATCCTAGGGTCTTAAAAGAAGTGGCTGCAGAGATAGTGGATGCATTGGTTGTAATCTACCAAAATTCCCTGGATTCTGGAGAGGTCCCAGCGGATTGGAAAATCGCAAATGTAACACTCCTATTAAAAGAAAGGAGCGAAACCGAAAGCAGGAACCATAGACGAGTTAGCCTAACATCTGTCATTGGGAAAATGCTGGAATCCATTATTAAGGAAGTAATAGTAGGATATTTAGAAAATAATAATACAGTCAAGCAGAGTCAGCATGATTTTAAGAAAGGGAAATCATGTTTGACAAATTTGCTGGAGTTCTTTGAGGATTTAACGAACAGGGTGGTTAAAGGGGAACCAGTAGATGTCGTGTTTTGGATTTCCAGAAGGCATTTGATAAGGTGCCACATAAAAGGTTACTCTACAAGATAAGAGCTCACGGAGTTGGGAATAATATATTAGCATGGATAGAGGATTGGCTAACTAACAGAAAAGAGAGTCGGGATAAATGGGTCATTTTCCAGTTGGCAAACAGTAACTAGTGGGGTGCCACAGAGATCAGTGCTGGGGCCTCAACTATTTACAATCTATATTAATGACTTGAATGAAGGGATCGAGTGTAATGTAGCCAAGTTTGCTGAAGATGCAAAGATAGGTGGGAAAGCAAGTTGTGAGGAGGACACAAATAATATGCAAATGGATATAGACAGGCTAAGTGAGTGGGAAAAATTTGGCAGATGGAGTATAATGTGGGTGAATGTGAGGTTATTCACTTGGGTAGAAAAAATAAAAAAGCAAATTATTATTTAAATGGGGAGAGATTACAAAATGCTGTGGTACAGAGGGATTTGGTAGTCCTTGTACATGAAACACAAAAAATTAGCATGCAAGTACATCAAGTATTTAGGAAGGCAAATGGAATGTTGGCCTTTATTGCAAGGGGGATGGAGTATAAAAGTAGGGAAGTCCTGCGCCAGCTGTACAGGGTATTGGTGAGACTACATCTGGAGTACTGCATGCAGTTTTGGTCTCCTTATTTAAGGAGGGATATATTTGTATTGGAGGCAGTTCAGAGAAGTTTCACCAGTTTGATTCCTGAGATGAAGGTGTTGTCTTATGAAGAAAGTTCGAGTAGGTTGGGCCTATACTCATTGGAGTTTAGAAGAATGAGAGGTGATCTTATCGAAACATATAAGATTCTGCGAGAGCTTGACAGGGTAGATGCAGAGAGGATGTTTCCCCATGTGGGAGAATCTAGAACTAGGGGGGCATAGTTTCAGAATAAGATGTCACCAATTTAAAACTGAGATGAGGAGGAATTTCTTCTCTGAGGGTTGTGAGTCTTTGGAATTCTCTACCCCAGAGAGCTGTGGAGGCTGGATCATTGAATATATTTAAGGTGGAGCCAGACAGATTTTTGAACGATAACGGAGTTAAGGGTTTATGGGGAGCGGGCGGGGAAGTGGAGTTGAGGCCAAGATCAGATGAGCCATGATCTTATTGAATGGCGGAGCAGGCTCGAGGGGCCAAATGGCCTACTCCTGCTCCTATTTCTTATGTTATGTTCCTATGATATTGGTGAGATTCATCTAGTCTGTGAGGGTGGGGGGCTTGATAAATTGAATAGTCTTTTCATATTACATACTTCCTTATGATTTTATTGTCCAACCATTCTTATTTTGTGAAGTGCATATTCATTTTGTGATAAATAATGTCTTCGGACAACCGGTAGATGCTATGGTTGGGATTCAGGAGAGCATATAAATTAAATGGAGGAATTTCAATCAATGTGTCTTGTAGCCCATGGACCATCTGGGTAACTAGGTGAAGGATAGGAAGAAGGGTGTTTTAGTTGGCAACAAAGTTACTAGGTTAAATTAACGATTCTGAACTTCCAGGAGAAAAGCCATTTTGGAAAGGATTTCAGCTCTGAGATAGGGCTGCAACATTGTCGTCCTGATTCTTGAAACCACACTCCCATTGAGGCCAGCTCCCCACTGAGAAAGCAGGATCACAAAATTAGTTCCACTGTCTCATTGGTATTGACCAAAGATCCTGGATCATACATTTTACATGAAATGTTTCCCGCGTATACATCAGTAACATATCATACCTCAAATCATATGGCAGTCCCCTTTATCCACTCACTCATCCCATATACCATACGTCAATCAATGAACTGTTGCGCAACATTTGTGAAACACTTAATTTGCCTGAAATGCTACTATCTGTTGTGAACATTTCTTTCACTTTAAAAGACATATTGGGAATGTGTCTCTAATGACTCTAAGACTTCCCAATAAAATGATTGTATTTGATTTTATGCATTTTGTGTGTTGTAGAATATATGAGTTGTGGTCAGCTAAGCTGGTAAAAGTTCTGGGAATGTCCAAAATCAAACTTCAATATTTGACAAAAGTGTTACTGTATGCTGCTGTGCTTCAACTCTAGAATAGTGAGCACCAAGTATAATGCAACTTAGAGCTACAGGCCAGCACTTCAGAATAGTTCGCTATTCTTCACTATGCTATGGATTTGAGTTCTCATTCATAAACTGGTGGCTTGGCAGAGACCGTTGAGGCTCTTCCTCAGAGGAGGACATAAAAAATCAAAGGACAAGACAAACCGAGCAGCTCAATTAATAAGCAGCATGAGCAGAGGCCTTGTCTCATTGAGTACATGGTGGGTCAGCAATGAACTGCTGGATAGATCTTTAATGCACTGTAATGTAATTAGCCTGGATTAAATCAATCTAAATTATTCTAGATTAGCAATACACTTTGAGGAATATTTGAGAATATTGGATGCAAGGTTCTCCTTAAAATCTGACTCTTTAATTACGCTTTTGATCACTTATCCTAATATTTCCTTATGTGGCTTGGTGTCAAATTTTGTTTTACTATGTAAAAATCTCTATAAATGCAAGTTGTTGTTGATTTGAGCTTGGTGGACATTTGCCATATTGCCGTTTACCATTTCAAGTTTCAAATGTAAGGAATGTGCATGACAGAAATGGAGAATTGATGCCTACCAGACTAAATCAACTGTTTTTGTGACTTTATTACAACACCGATAAACAAAATAGACTTTCAGCTCTTTCATCCTGTGCTTTTAAGAGCCTGCCATTTTCATATTTTACACATCTTTGCCACAGTTTTGATCAAAAACATAACAATTAACAAAAAAATAGAATTATATAGTGGAACCAAAACTTATTAAGATAATGTGATTAATCGCATTGTTCCTTCAGAATAACAATACAGCTGATTTCCGGCACTGACATGTTGATTTATTATTGTTAATTGTGTGGTTATGACATCACAGCATGGTCATAAGCCTCAGCGTGCTTGAAACATTGCAGGATCAGGACTGGACTATATAAACGCAGTCAGACCTGCTGACCTCAACTGCCAGTCTCAGATTACATGCATGTTAATTCAAGCTAGTTTGCATCATATATATTTGCTGTAAATTAATACAGGTGCAGCATCCAAAATCCAGATTCCGGAACATTTTACGATTCCCGACTCCGGACCGATTGATGACAGGGTCGTCCAGAATCGTAAAATGTTCCGGAATCCGGACTCTGTCGACCTCAAGGTGCCGCCGTTGCCCGATCTTGGGCCTCACCTCGCCGCCCGGCCTCGCCTCACCTCACCGCCACTCACTGCCACCTGCCCGACCTCAGGCCTCGCCACACCATCCCTCACCGCCGCCGCCCGACCTCGGGGCCTCACCTCACCACCCCTCGCCGCTGCCCGCCCTCGGGCCTCGCTGCACCACCCCTCGCCGCCGCCGCCCGACCTTGGGGCCTTACCTCACCGGCCTGCCCGAACACCTCCTCTTCGGCGGGGCCCCGCCCAAACAACTTCACAGAGGCAGGGCCCTGCCCAAACACTTCCACGGTGGCGGGGCCCCACCTGGCAACTGGAACAGTTCATCGATGAGCATCCCCCACTTGCTGCTGCTAGCCCCTTCTGACAATCCAAAATCCGGAAATACCCGAACCTGGGCTTGGGTGTTTCTGGATTCGTGACATCAGGAAGATGTTCCAAAATCCAGCAAAATGCAAAATCCGGAACGGCCTCAGTCTCGAGGGTTCTGGATTCAGGCCGCTGCACCTGTACAACAAATGCTGTGTAAATAGAAAGCCTGGAAATCCATTACTTTGGCCTTTGGCGATTATAGATTACTCTATTTAATATTTACATATGATGTAAGATTATGTAATCTGATTAAATGATAGTGATATTTTATTGGATCAGACAAATGGATCAACATATAATTTACATCATTAACACAACATTTCAAAAACTGATTGTTAAAGCACAGATGTTAATACAGTGATCAATACAAATACAAGTATTTGTCATCAGAATGTGCTTTCACTATTGGAGATTTAGTGGATCACATTCAGGCTCAGTACAATTATCTTGATCCTTAATCATTTTTGTAGCATATTAAAATTAATTTGTTTTGTATAGCTTCTTCAAAAATGGCTCTCTAAATTTATAATGATGTTTTAATGACTTTGTGAATCTATAAAGTGATTTAATAATAATGTGAATTAAGCAGGGATCATAAGTGAGCATTCAAATTGCACTACCTGTACTATCCTAAGTGTTTCCATACTAATAAATAGCTGTGAATGAAAATACGGGAAACAGCAGTAACTTGCCATTTTTAACGCAATGTTTATTTTTACAAATTTCACAAGAGCTATAATTAGTCTACCTCCAGCACAGGCTGTTAATGCAAGGAATGCCTATCTATATTCATGATGGCAAACACAGAAAATGCTGTGCAGACCCCATGGTTTTGCAGACAGCCCTCACTCTATAAATGGCAGTACTCCATATAATATGTGTAGATTCACTCATTTGTTCAAAGTAATCAACATTTGTAAATTGACATTCAGATATAATCCCCAAGAGTATTTATGGTTTTGATTTATATGCCACACACCTCATAATTAGACTAACTTAACATGGTTTGTTTGCATAAATAACATAAACCAACCCTAACAAATGCTTGACACACAATCAGATTTTGAATCTATTGTAAAAACTGTCAAGTCCTGTATTGCAGATAATTGTGTGTTGACTTATCAGGTTTATCTTCCGGAGAGTAGATAAATCATAGCAAATGGTTGACAAGGAATCTTGGCCAGGATTTCATTTTGCTGTATATGGAACAATAAATTAAAAACATTGTTATGCAGACTGTTGCTAATTATAGACATACTTTAGAGTTTGAGAATCAATTGAAATATTTGTGCTGGGCCAGACTTGGTGCAGAGAGTCATTGAACATATGCCCTTTGTAGAGAGTGGGAAGCATTAGCACAAGGGACAGCAGGATTCTCATCAGAAAGATGGTAGCAGCAGGGACAGGCATGCAGACACTAAAATCAGCAGATTACAATCCTCTAGGGAACTGGAATAAGGTAACGGGAAACGCAGATTAGTGCTGCACTGCACCCTTAATGTGATGATCCTGTGATCTGCTCTGTAACCCATGTAGTTTTCATGGTGTACAACACAGCACAAAAATGTTGTGACTTTTAACTCAAGAAAAAGTGATGCAAGAGTTTCTCACTCTACAGGGACAACATTTTGCATTCAACAACATGGAGATGATTATATATGTAAACCTGTAAATACCTTGTGTAACCACCAGAGGGCTCATGCCCTGAAGTCCCAAGGGATCCCACAATCCCTTGGGAGCACCTGTACTTAAGGAGGCCTCACAGGCTGGAGAGGCACTCTGGAGACCAGTAATAAAAGACTAAGGTCACGCTATACTTTGAGCTCACAGTATCTGGTCAGACTCTTTATTCATACATATCCAACGATGCAGAGGACAGTGGGCATCCTGGAGAAATTTTCGGAGGGAAATGATTGGGAAACCTTCGTGGAGCGACTTGACCAATACTTTGTGGCCAACAAGCTGGAAGGAGAAGCGAATGCTGCCAAACGAAGGGCGATTCTCCACACCGTTTGTGGGGCACCAACGTATGGCCTCATGGAAAATCTGCTTGCTCCAGCGAAACCCACAGAGAAATCATACGATGATTTGTGCACACTGGTCCGGGAGCATCTGAACCCGAAGGAAAGCGTTCTGATGGCGAGGTACCGATTCTACACGTACAAAAGGTCTGAAGGCCAGGAAGTGGCGAGCTATGTCGCCGAGCTAAGACGCCTTGCAGGACATTGCGAATTTGAAGGACATTTGGGGCACGTGCTCAGGGACTTCTTTGTACTTGGCATTGGTCACTAAACCATACTTTGCAAACTTTTGACTGTAGGGACCCCAACCTTGAGTAAAGCCATAGCGATAGCCCAGGCGTTCATTGCCACTAGTGACAATACCAAGCAAATCTCTCAGCACACGAGTGCTGCTACAAGTACTGAGAACAAAGTAATGTTGTTTTCGAATCACAATGTACAGGGCAGGCCTCGCTGCACGTCCGTAGATGTCTCAGAGTCTTCCATCAAGGTTGATGAATGCTAGGCCATTAACACCTTGTTGGTGCTGCGGGGGTGATCATTGTTTCTATTCATGCCGCTTCAAAGGATACGTTTGTAAGGACTGTGGCACAATGGGACACCTCCAACGTATGTGCAGGCGAGCTGCAAACCCTGCTAATCCTGCAAACCACCATGTTGCAGAGGAGGACAGATCCACGTGGATCATGACGAACCAGAGCCTTAGACCAAGGAGGCAGAGGTATATGGGGTGCACACATTTACCACAAAGTGTCCCCCGATAATGCTGAAGGTTGAATTAAATGGACTCCCGGTGTCAATGGAGCTGGACACGGGGGCAAGTCAGTCCATTATGAGCCAAAAGACCTTCGATAAATTGTGGTGCAGCAAGGCCTCAAGGCCAGTCCTGACTCCCATTCGCACTAAACTGAGAATTTACACAAGGGAACTGATTCTCGTAATCGGCAGTACCACTGTCAAGGTCTCCTACGATGGAGCGGTGCACAAGCTACCACTCTGGGTGGTACCGGGCAATGGTCCTATGCTGCTCGGCTGGAGCTGGCTGTGAAAGATACGCTTGAACTAGGACGACGTCCGAGTGCTCTCGTCCGCTGACGACACTTCGTGTGCCCAGGTCTTAAACAAGTTCCCCTTGCTGTTCGAACCAGGCATCAGGAAGTTCCAAGGAGCAAAAGTGCAGATCCACCTAATTCCGGGGCGTGACCCATCCATCACAAGGCGAGAGCAGTACCGTACATGATGAGAGAGAGGGTGGAGATCGAGCTGGACTGGCTGCAACGAGAGGGCATCATTTCGCCGATGAAATTCAACGAGTGGGCCAGTCCGATTGTTCCAGTCCTCAAGGGAGACGGCACCATCAGAATCAGTGGTGATTACAAAGTAACTATCAATCGTTTCTCCCTGCCACTACCAAAGGCAGACAACCTTTTTGCGATGCTGGTGGGAGGAAAGACGTTCACGAAGCTGGACTTGACCTCGGCCTACATGATGCAGGAGCTGGAGGAGTCATCGAAGGGCCTCACCTGCATCAACACGCACAAAGGTCTCTTCATTTGCAACAGATGCCCATTTGGGATTCGATCAGCTGTGGCGATATTCCAGAGAAACATGGAAAGCTTATTGAAGTCAGTCCTGCGCACCGTGGTCTTCCAGGACGACATCTTGGTTAAAGGCTGGGACATAGTCAAGCATCTGCAGAACCTGGAGCAGGTTCTTAGTCGGCTCAACCGCATGGGGCTCAGGTTAAAATGCTCGAAGTGCGTTTTCCTGGTGTCTGAAGTGGAGTTCCTGGGGAGAAGAATCGCGTCGGACGCATCAGGCCCACCGATTTGAAGACGGAGGCAATTGAGAACGCACCGAGGCCACAGATCATGACGGAGCTGTGGTCGTTTCTAGGACTCCTGAACTACTTTGGTAACTTTTTTACCGGGTCTCAGCAGACTGTTAGAACCACTGCACGCCTTACTGTGTAAAGGAGACGACTGGGTATGGGGTAAAAGCCAAGAAAATGCCTTTGGAAAAGCTAGAAAACTGTTATGCTCAAACAAATTGCTTGTGTTGTATGATCCATGTAAGCGTTTGGTACCAGCATGTGATGCGTCGTCATACAGTGTCGGGTGTGCATTGCAACAAGCTAATGAATCTGGGAAATTGCAACCAGTTGCTTATGCATCCAGAAGTCTGTCTAAAGCTGAGAGGGCCGACAGCATGATTGAAAAAGAAACGTTAGCATGTGTTTATGGAGTAAAGAAAATGCATCAATATCTGTTTGGCTAAAATTTGAATTGGAAACTGACCATATGCCACTGATATCCCTCTTTTCTGAAAGCAAGGGGATAAATAC
Source organism: Pristiophorus japonicus (assembly GCF_044704955.1). Lineage (NCBI taxonomy): Eukaryota > Metazoa > Chordata > Chondrichthyes > Pristiophoridae > Pristiophorus > Pristiophorus japonicus. The sequence goes on along the minus strand of NC_091983.1, from coordinate 105,538,305 downwards.
AAATGCACGGCCCGCATCCAGAGATGGGCGCTCACGTTGTCCGAATACAACTACGCCATCCGCCACAGGCCAGGCACAGAAAACTGTACTGATGCTCTCAATAGGCTGCCATTGCCCACCACAGGGTGTGGAAATGGCACAGCCCGCAGATTTAGATATGGTAATGGAAGCATTTGAGAGTGAGCAATCACCCGTTACCGCCTGACAGATTAGAACCTGGACGAGCCAGGACCCCTTACTATCCTTAGTAAAAAATTGTGTGCTTCACGGGAGCTGGTCCAGTGTCCCATTAGAAATGCAGGAAGAGATAAAGCCATACCAGCGGCACAAAGATGAAATGTCTACACAGACTGCCTTCTGTGGGGCAATCGGGTAGTGGTACCTAAAAACGGCAGGGACACTTTCATCAGTGATCTCCACAGAACTCGCCCAGGCATTGTAATGATGAAAGCGATAGTCAGATCCCACGAGTGATGGCCCGGTATCGATGGGGACTTAGAGTCCTGCGTGCAGAAATGTAACACATAGAAACATAGAAAATAGCCGCAGGAGTAGGCCATTCGGCCCTTTGAGCCTGCACCGCCATTCAATAAGATCATGGCTGATCATTCCTTCAGTACCCCTTTTCTGCTTTCTCTCCATACCCCTTGATACCTTTAACTGTAAGGGCCATATCTAACTCCCTCTTGAATATATCCAGTGAACTGGCATCAACAACTCTCTGCGGCAGGGAATTCCACAGGTTAACAACTCTCTGAGTGAAGAAGTTTCTCCTCATCTCAGTCCTAAATGGCCTACCCCTTATCCTAAGACTATGTCGCCTGGTTCTGGACTTCCCCAACATTGGGAACATTCTTCCCGCATCTATCCTCTCCAGTCCCGTTAGAATCTTATATGTTTCTATGAGATCCCCTCTCATCCTTCTAAACTCCAGTGAATAAAGGCCCAGTTGATCCAGTCTCTCCTCATATGACAGCCCAGCCATCCCTGGAATAAGTCTGGTGAACCTTCGCTGCACTCCCTCAATAGCAAGAACGTCCTTCCTCAGACTAGGGGACTAAAACTGAACACAATATTCCAGGTGAGGCCTCACTAAGGCCCTGTGCAGCTGCATTAAGACCTCCCTGCTTCTATATTCAAATCCCCTAGCTATGAAGGCCAACATACCATTTGCCTTCTTTACCGCCTGTTGTACCTGCGTGCCCACTTTCAGTGACTGATGAACCATGACACCTAGGTCTTGTTGCACCTCCCCTTTTCCTAGTCTGCTGCCATGCCCCCAAAATGTATAACCTCACATTCACCCACATTATACTGCATCTGCCATGTATTTGCCCACTCACCTAACCTGCCCAAGTCACCCGGCAGCTTATTAGCGTCCTCCTCACAGCTCACACCGCCACCCAGTTTAGTGTCATCCGCAAACTTGGAGATATTACACTCAATTCCTTCATCCAAATCTTTAATGTACATTGTAAAGAGCTGGGGTCCCAGCACTGAGCCCTGCGGCACTCCACTAGTCACTGCCTGCCATTCTGAAAAGGACCCGTTTATCCCGACTCTCTGCTTCCTGCCTGCCAACCAGTTCCCTATCCACGTCAGTATATTACCCCCAATACCATGCACTTTGATCTCTTGTGCGGGACCTTGTCAAAAGCCTTTTGAAAGTCCAGATACACCACACCCACTGGTTTTCCCTTGTCCACACTGCTCGTTATATCCTCAAAAAATTCCAGAAGATTCATCAAGCATGATTTCCCTTTCAAAAATCTATGCTGACTTGGTCCGATCCTGCCACTGCTTTCCAAATGCACGCTATTTCATCCTTATTGATTGATTCCAACATTTTTCCCACTACTGATGTCAGGCTAACCGGTCTATAATTACCCGTTTTCTCTCCCTCCTTTTTTAAAAAGTGGTGTTACATTAGCTACCCTCCAGTCCATAGGAACTGATCCAGAGTCGATAGACTGTTGGAAAATGATCGGGTCAAGTGTGGTCAGTGCCTCGATGTTGGCCTGGTCAAGGACGCTAACATTGGTGCGTCTATCCTCCCAGGGGATTTGCAGGATCTTGCGGAGACATCGTTGGTGGTATTTCTCCAGTGATTTGTGGTGTCTGTTGTATATGGTCCATGTCTCTGAGCCATACAGGAGGGCGGCTATCACTACAGCCCTGTAGACCATGAGCTTGGTGGCAGATTTGAGGTCCTGATCTTCGAACACTCTTTTCCTCAGATGGCCGAAGGTTGCACTGGCGCACTGGAGGCGGTGTTGAACCTCGTCGTCCATGTCTGCCCTTGCCGATAATATGCTCCCGAGGTATGGAAAGTGGTCCACGTTGTCCAGGGCCGCGCCGTGGATCTTGATGACTTGGGGGCAGTGTTGTGTGGCAGGGACAGGCTGGTGGAGGACCTTTGTCTTATGGACATTTAGTGTAAGGCCCATGCTTTCGTACACCTCAGTGATGTTAACTATGACTTAGCTCAACAACAGAGGTTGGGCCTACTAAAGTACATCTGTGGCAAGTATCATAGCATCCAGAGAGGAAAGAATTATATTCATGCAGCATGTACTGCCATGACTGAATAGTACTATTAATGTGCTCTGTTATCCCATGTGCTACCTGCACAGGTGAGTAGATTGCATGTCTGGTCATTGGCACCTTCCAGTAGCAACAGCAGCAGAAGGTGTATTCTCCTCCATACAGCACAGAATTAACTACTTCACAGGATGGGCGATGGAGGTGGGGATATAGCACTGTTTACTTGGTGAAAGTAATACATGTACAGTGTCCAGAATCCAAGGCTGTTCCGGTTTTATGGTTTTTCCGGATTTCGGAGAAGAAATCCGACGTCCCAAATCCAGAAACACTTGGGCCGAGTTTCGGGTATTTTTGAATTTCAGAGACAATCCGAAGTCCCGAACCTGGCAACATTGAGGCTGGTCTGGATTTTTCCGGATTTATCTTTGAAAAGGTATGTACAGCTTAAAATGTACAAAATATAAAAAGGAATCTACTCAAAGCATGAAATATAATAAATAAAGGTTTTTATTTGGTAAACAGCACAGGTATGATATATAATACAATAAATAAAGGTTTTTATTTGTTAAACAGAGTACAGGTATGAAACAGAATACAGATACCCTGTATTGTATGAAGACTAATATTCTTCCTTCCTGTGATCCACTTCCTAAGTAAGCTGCACAGAAATAGTACAGGTTACAATTGGCTGAAGGTTGTGCTTGAGGTAGAGGGCTCAGCTGTGATGTCTGGGGCTGAAGATGGGCCAGCAGTAGGATTTTCAGATGTGGAAATTGCTGGTGTAGTTGCAGGCTGTGGGTCTTGGGCACTCTGCGGCAATACCCTTTGAAACATATCGTCTAATTTTAATTGCTTAAGTAATTTGGGCTTTTGTTTGATTAATTTTTCCTGAATTTTACACACCTGCACTATTTCCTCTTCACTTATGCAGTTTTGTTGCTGTAGGGCGTTAATTAATTCTTGACAATGATTGATTGCTTTGTCAATGGACACTTCTTTGACTTGATTATCAACATCAGTATCGTCATCCTCACTGCTTTCATCCTTTTCCTCTGGATGCAAAACCATGCCCACAATTTCTTCATCTGTCACTGCTTGCACAATGGGAGCATCATTGTCTATGTCCATGACTTCTGTGACATCGTCTTCATTCAATTCTAGCACAGCTTCACAAGTCAGTCCTTTTATGTATTCTAAAAGTTCAGCAATCATTTCCTCCTCCCTGGACACATGAAAACCTTCAAAGTCATCATCAGCATCGTTGTTAACTTCACTAAACATAGTTGCTGGCCAGAGGTTATGCCAAGTATTGGCCAAGGTGTCTCTAGTTACCTCATTCCATGCATCCGCAGCTGCCCATATGGCATCCTTCACAGAGAAATCTTTTGAGAACGCTGTTATTCTCATGCGTCTGTTCACAGCACTAAGCAAACACCTCATGAATTTGTTTTTGTAGAGACACTTCATTGATCTCAAAATTCCTTGGTCCATTGGCTGTACCAGTGATGTTACATTGGGAGATAAATAGATTCCATGGATATTATCTAAACTTTACTAGAAGCTCACCAGCAGGATGTGCTGAGCGATTGTCTGGCAACAAGAATATTTTTCTGTTTTCTTCAAGGCCAGCTGCCATGCAATGAGCATGCGCCTGGGGAACAAAATGCTTCTCAAACCAGTTCAGAAAGATTACCCTGGATACCCATGTTCTCTTATTAGCATAATAATGCACTGGGAATACTCTCACGCCCTTGAAACATCTTGGACGTGGCTTTTCTCGATGACCATTAGCTTACACTTATGTGTCCCAGCCGCATTTGCACAAGCAAGTACAGTCAACCTATCTTTGGCGACTTTTACACCTGCTGGCTGCGATTCTTCAGCTGTTGCTAATGTCTTTCTCGGTATATAGCGCCAAAACAGTGCTGTCTCGGTCAGCATTATAGATTTGCTCAGCCGAAAGGTTTTCGTCAACAATTAGTTTAACAAACTTATCCAAATAACCTTCAATTGCCTCATGGTCTGCTGAGGCTTTTTCACCACATACTTTCAATTGCCTGATGCCATGACACCTTTTAAATTTGGTTAGCCAACCTGAAGAGTAATTGCACGGAGTTTCAATCTCCAGTTCTGCGTGGAATATCTTAGCTTGTTGCATCACCATTGGGCCAGACAAAGGAACCTTTTCACTTCTCCTCTGTTGCCCCCCACTCCATCATTACTCGATCCAACTCATCACTTTTAGGCTTATGCATAGTTTTTCTCTTATTCATTCCTTTCTGAACGTCACTTTCTGCATAAAACTTCATGAACTATTCTTTCTGTTTTTTTATATATAAATGGTGGAGATTCCAACACCATACTCCTCACTCAGTCTTCTCACTGAAGCACCTCTATCTAATCTCTGGAGTAACTCCACTTTCTTGACAGTTGACAGTGAATTATACTTCCTCTTTGCACTGCCTGTATTACCCATTGGGGTATCTGTTGGCCTTTTTGACATGGTTGCAATGGCAAACAACACAAATTCACAGTACCTTTAAATTGGAAAAAACACCACAGCGCTTGAGTCAGGTTGGGTGGGGCCTGATCGAGCGGAGTACGTGGGTCAGGTGGGGTCGGTTTGGGTCACACATGGGTTCGGTCGGGTGAGCTCGGGTCATACATGGGTTGGGGTCGTGGAGCATTCCGAAAGACTCGGACCGATCGCAGGTCTGTATTTGCACCGTTTTTTAAAAAAATGTCCGGTTTTCAGAATATATTTTCGGATTCCGGCTGACTCCTTCTGCAATCTGCAAAATGTCCGGTTTTTGGACAATTCCGGTTTTCAGAATTCCAGATTTGGGACGTTGTACCTGTAGCAGTATTGGGACTGTCACCAGAGGCGTTTGGAAGTTCAGGTTGGAGACACAGACACTTTCCTCTCCAGACATGTCTAATAAAGTAAGCCATTTGAGCAGAGGATGCTAGGTCACATGCATAGTATACCTGCTTCATTGGGCTCCAAGGGGAGTACTATTTAAAATTGCCCATCTCCGCCCTTGCCTCAACTCATCCACTGCTGAAGCCCTCATCTTTGTTACCTCTAGACTTGACTATTCCAATGCACTCCTGGCTGGCCTCCCACATTCTACCCTACGCAAACTAGAGGTGATCCAAAACTCGACTGCCCATGACCTAACTCGCACCAAGTCCCACTCACCCATCACCCCTGTGCTCGCTGATCTACATTGGCTCCCAGTCAAGTAACGCCGCAATTTCAAAATTCTCATCCTTATTTTCAAATCCCTCCAGGGCCTCGCCCTTCCCTATCTCTGTAATCTCCTCCAACCCCACAACCCCCCGAGACATTCTTCTAATTCTGCCCTCCTGATCTTCCCTGATTATAATCGCTCAACCATTGGTAACCGTGCCTTCTGTTGCCTACACCCCAAGCTCTGGAACTCCCTGCCTAAACCTCTCCGCCTCTCTACCTCTCTTTCCTCCTTCAAGACGCTCCTTAAAACATACCTCTCTGACCAAGCTTTTGGTCACCTGCACTAATTTCTACTTATGTGGCTCGGTGCTAAATTTTTATCTGATAATACTCCTGTGAAGCGCCTGAGGACGTTTCATGATGTTAAATATAAGTTCTTGTTGTTCTGTACTTTCTAGAAAACCTTAACACCTTCTTGGCATCATCCTGAAATAACTCTCTTTTTCTCCTCTCCCTCTCTCAATCTGTTCTCTCTGGTCTCATTTATTAAAAAACCCCATCTCTGATCACTCCCTGGTATGGTCCTCATCTTCACTCCTCTAAGGGACACAGATTGGTGAGGATCTAGTGCACAACTGGCTTAGTCATTTGTGTCAGATCTGGCTGGACCATATCAAGCGCTATCAACCCTCACTCTTCTGCCACAGCCACCTATTACTCCAGGATCATACTGGAACCCAAAGACAATGCCTGGCTTCTTTTCTTCACAACCAACTATCTCCTTTAATCCTACTTACCTGCTCTTCTACCCTCACCTCCAACAACAAGTATGAGGAGCTCCTGGACCTCTTTATTACTAAGATTGAAACCCTCTGTTCAACTGTTGTGCTGCTTGCCCCCTTCCCCACCAAACCAAACCTCCCACTAGGTTCCCCCTCCCCTAGCCCTGAATCCATGTCTCATTCCAATCTCCCGTCATGCCATCTCCAAGCTCATCTCGTTCATAAAACCCACGCCCAATCACACTTCCTGGTACTCATGGTAGCTGACATTGTAAGTGGTTCCCTCTCTTTAGGCACTGTAATGCTCCCTTTGACCATAAGAACATAAGAACATAAGAAATAGGAACAGGAGTGGGCCATACGGCCCCTCGAGCCTGCTCTTCCATTCAATAAGATCATGGCTGATCAGATCATGGACTCAGCTCCACTTCCCCACTCGCTCCCCATAACCCCTTATCCCCTTATCATTTAAGAAACTGTCTATTTCTGTCTTAAATTTATTAAATGTCCCAGCTTCCACAGCTCTCTGAGGCAGCGAATTCCACAGATTTACAACCCTCTGAGAGGAGAAATTTCTCCTCATCTCAGTTTCAAATGGGCGGCCCCTTATTCTAAGATCATGCCCTCTGGTTCTAGTCTCCCCTATCAGTGGAAACATCTTAGAAACATAGAAACATAGAAAATAGGTGCAGGAGTAGGCCATTCAGCCCTTCTAGCCTGCACCGCCATTCAATGAGTTCATGGCTGAACATGCAACTTCAGTACCCCATTCCTGCTTTCTCACCATACCCCTTGATTCCCCTAGTAGTAAGGACTTCATCTAACTCCTTTTTGAATATATTTAGTGAATTGGCCTCAACAACTTTCTGTGGTAGAGAATTCCACAGGTTCACCACTCTCTGGGTGAAGAAATTCCTCCTCATCTCAGTCCTAAATGGCTTCCCCCTTATCCTTAGACTGTGTCCCCTGGTTCTGGACTTCCCCAACATTGGGAACATTCTTCCTGCATCCAACCTGTCTAACCCCGTCAGAATTTTAAACGTTTCTATGAGGTCCCCTCTCATTCTTCTGAACTCCAGTGAATACAAGCCCAGTTGATCCAGTCTTTCTTGATAGGTCAGTCCCGCCATCCCGGGAATCAGTCTGGTGAACCTTCGCTGCACTCCCTCAATAGCAAGAATGTCCTTCCCCAGGTTAGGAGACCAAAACTGTACACAATACTCCAGGTGTGGCCTCACCAAGGCCCTGTAGCAACACCTCCCTGCCCTTGTACTCAAATCCCCTCGCTATGAAGGCCAACATGCCATTTGCTTTCTTAACCGCCTGCTGTACCTGCATGCCAACCTTCAATGACTGATGTACCATGACACCTAGGTCTCGTTGCACCTCTCCTTTTCCTAATCTGTCACCATTCAGATAATAGTCTGTCTCTCTGTTTTTACCACCAAAGTGGATAACCTCACATTTATCCACATTATACTTCATCTGCCATGCATTTGCCCACTCACCTAACCTATCCAAGTCGCTCTGCAGCCTCATAGAATCCTCCTTGCAGCTCACACTGCCACCCAACTTAGTGTCATCCGCAAATTTGGAGATACTACATTTAATCCCCTCGTCTAAATCATTAATGTACAGTGTAAACAGCTGGGGCCCCAGCACAGAACCTTGCGGTACCCCACTAGTCACTGACTGCCATTCTGAAAAGTCCCCATTTACTCCTACTCTTTGCTTCCTGTCTGACAACCAGTTCTCAATCCATGTCAGCACACTACCCCCAATCCCATGTGCTTTAACTTTGCACATTAATCTCTTGTGTGGGACCTTGTCGAAAGCCTTCTGAAAGTCCAAATATACCACATCGACTGGTTCTCCCTTGTCCACTCTACTGGAAACATCCTCAAAAAATTCCAGAAGATTTGTCAAGCATGATTTCCCTTTCACAAATCCATGCTGACTTGGACCTATCATATTACCTCTTTCCAAATGCACTGCGATGACATCCTTAATAATTGATTCCATCATTTTACCCACTACCGATGTCAGGCTGACCGGTCTGTAATTCCCTGTTTTCTCTCTCCCTCCTTTTTTAAAAAGTGGGGTTACATTGGCTACCCTCCACTCCATAGGAACTGATCCAGAGTCAATGGAATGTTGGAAAATGACTGTCAATGCATCCACTATTTCCAAGGCCACCTCCTTAAGTACTCTGGGATGCAGTTCATCAGGCCCTGGGGATTTATCGGCCTTCAATCCCATCAATTTCCCCAACACAATTTCCCGACTAATAAGGATTTCCCTCAGTTCCTCCTCCTTACTAGACCCTCCGACCCCTTTTATATCCGGAAGGTTGTTTGTGTCCTCCTCAGTGAATACCGAACCAAAGTACTTGTTCAATTGGTCCGCCATTTCTTTGTTCCCCGTTATGACTTCCCCTGATTCTGACTGCAGGGGACCTACGTTTGTCTTTACTAACCTTTTTCTCTTTACATATCTATAGAAACTTTTGCAATCCGTCTTAATGTTCCCTGCAAGCTTCTTCTCGTACTCCATTTTCCCTGCCCTAATCAAACCCTTTGTCCTCCTCTGCTGAGTTCTAAATTTCTCCCAGTCCCCGGGTTCTCTGCTATTTCTGGCCAATTTGTATGCCACTTCCTTGGCTTTAATGCTATCCCTGATTTCCCTTGATAGCCACGGTTGAGCCACCTTCCCTTTTTTATTTTTACGACAGACAGGAATGTACAATTGTTGTAGTTCATCCATGCGGTCTCTAAATGTCTGCCATTGCCCATCCACAGTCAACCCCTTCAGTATCATTCGCCAATCTATCCTAGCCAATTCACGCCTCATACCTTCAAAGTTACCCTTCTTTAAGTTCTGGACCATGGTCTCTGAATTAACTGTTTCATTCTCCATCCTAATGCAGAATTCCACCATATTATGGTCACTCTTCCCCAAGGGGCCTCGCACAACGAGATTGCTAATTAATCCTCTCTCATTACACAACACCCAGTCTAAGATGGCCTCCCCCCTAGTTGGTTCCTCGACATATTGGTCTAAAAAACCATCCCTTATGCACTCCAGGAAATCCTCCTCTACCGTATTGCTTCCAGTTTGGTTAACCCAATCTATGTGCATATTAAAGTCACCCATTATAACTGCTGCACCTTTATTGCACGCACCCCTAGTTTCATGTTTGATGCCCTCCCCAACATCACTACTACTGTTTGGAGGTCTGTACACAACTCCCACTAACGTTTTTTGTCCTTTGGTATTCTGCAGCTCTACCCATATAGATTCCACATCATCCAAGCTAATGTCCTTCCGAACTATTGCCTTAATTTGCTCCTTAACCAGCAATGCTACCCCACCTCCTTTTCCTTTTATTCTATCTTTCCTGAATGTTGAATACCCCTGGATGTTGAGTTCCCAGCCCTGATCATCCTGGAGCCACGTCTCCGTAATCCCAATCACATCATATTTGTTAACATCTATTTGCACAGTTAATTCATCCACTTTATTGCGGATACTCCTTGCATTAAGACACAAAGCCTTCAGGCTTGTTCTTTTAACACCCTTTGTCCTTTTAGAATTTTGCTGTACAGTGGCCCTTTTTGTTCTTTGCCTTGGGTTTCTCTGCCCTCCACTTTTCCTCATCTCCTTTCTGTCTTTTGCTTTTGCCTCCTTTTTGTTTCCCTCTGTCTCCCTGCATTGGTTCCCATCCCCCTGCCATATCAGTTTAAATCCTCCCCAACAGCACTAGCAAACACTCCCCCTAGGACATTGGTTCCGGTCCTGCCCAGGTGCAGACCGTCCGGTTTGTACTGGTCCCACCTCCCCCAGAACCGGTTCCAATGCCCCAGGAATTTGAATCCCTCCCTGTTGCACCACTGCTCAAGCCACGTATCCATCTGCGCTATCCTGCGATTCCTACTCTGACTATCACGTGGCACTGGTAGCAATCCCGAGATTACTACTTTTGAGGTCCTACTTTTTAATTTAGCTCCTAGCTCCTTAAATTCGTTTCGTAGGACCTCATCCCTCTTTTTACCTATGTCGTTGGTACCAATGTGCACCACGACAACTGGCTGTTCTCCCTCCCTTTTTAGAATGTCCTGCACCCGCTCCGAGACATCCTTGACCCTTGCACCAGGGAGGCAACATACCATCCTGGAGTCTCGGTTGCGGCCGCAGAAACGCCTATCTATTCCCCTCACCATTGAATCCCCAATCACTATTGCTCTCCCACTCTTTTTCCTGCCCTCCTGTGCAGCAGAGCCAGCCACGGTGCCATGAACTTGGCTGCTGCTGCCCTCCCCTAATGAGTCATCCCCCTCAACAGTACCCAAAGCAGTGTATCTGTTTTGCAGGGGGATGACCACAGGGGACTCCTGCACTACCTTCCTTGCACTGCTCTTCCTGTTGGTCTTCCATTCCCTATCTGGCTGTGGACCCTTTCCCTGTGGTACGACCAACTCGCTACACGTGATACTCACGTCATTCTCAGCATCGTGGATGCTCCAGAGTGAATCCACCCTCAGCTCCAACTCCGCAACGCGGTCTGTCAGGAGCTGGAGGTGGATACACTTCCCGCACACGTAATCGTCAGGGACACCGGAAGTGTCCCTGAGTTCCCACATGGTACAGGAGGAGCATAACACCCGACCGAGCTCTCCTGCCATGACTTAACCCTTATATACACTTAAATTGGTAACAACAGTGTTAAAAGTTACTCACTGATATAGAAGAGAAAAAAGAAAAACTACTCACCAATCACCAGCCAATCACTTACCCTCTTGGCTGTGACGTCACCTTTTGATTTCTTTCTACTTCTTTTTTGCCTTCTCCCTGTAGCTGCACAAGTACGCCTTTTATAGGCCTCACCTCGCACCTCCTCGACGCTGCTCCCGACGCTGGCCCCCGGACTCCCTGCTGTGCCTTTTATAGGCCTCTCCACGCACCTCCTCGATGCTGCTCCCGACTGCCGCCGACGCTGGGCCCCGGACTCCCTGCTGTGCCTTTTATAGGCCTCTCCACGCACCTCCTCGACGCTGCTCCCGACTGCCGCCGACGCTGGGCCCCGGACCCCCTGCTGTGCCTTTTATAGGCCTCTCCACGCACCTCCTCGATGCTGCTCCCGACTGCCGCCGACTCTTCTCTGCATCCACCTTGTCAAGCCCCCTCATAATCTTATACGTTTCGATAAGATCACCTCTCAGTCTTCTGAACTCTAATGAGTAGAGGCCCAATCTACTCAACCTTTCCTCAGTCAACCCCCTCATCCCCGGAATCAACCTGGTGAATCTTCTCTGAACTGCCTCCAAAGTAAGTATATCCTTTCGTAAATATGGAAACCAAAACTGCACGCAGTATTCTAGGTGTGGCCTCACCAATACTTTATATAGCTGTAGCAAGACTTCCCTGCTTTTATACTTCATCCCCTTTGCAATAAGGGCCTAGATACCATTGGCCTTCCTGATCACTTGCTGTACCTGCATACTATCCTTCTGTGTTTCATACACAAGTACCCCCAGGTCCCGCTGTACTGCGGCACTTTGCAATCTTTCTCCATTTAAATAATAACTTGCTCTTTGATTTTTTTCTGCCAAAGTGCATGACCTCACACTTTTAAACTGCCAAATATTTGCCCACTCACTTAGCCTGTCTATGCCCTTCTGCAGATTTTTTGTGTCCTCCTCACACATTGCTTTTCCTCCCATCTTTGTATCGTCAGCAAACTTGGCTACGTTACACTCAGTCCCTTCTTCCAAGTCGTTAATATGGATTGTAAATAGTTGGGGTCCCAGCACTGATCCCTGCGGCACCCCACTCGTTACATGTTGCCAACCAGAGAATGAACCATTTATCCCAACGCTCTGTTCTCTGTTAGTTAGCCAATCCTCTATCCATGCTAATATATTACCCACAACCCCGTGAACTTTTATCTTGTGCAGTAACCTTTTATGTGGCACCTTGTCAAATGCCTTCTGGAAGTCCAAACACACCACATCCACTGGTTCCCCTTTATCCACCCTGTTCGTTACATCCTCAAAGAATTCCAGAAAATTTGTCAAACATGACTTCCCCTTCATAAATCCATGCTGACTCTGCCTGACCGAATTTTGCTTATTTAAATGTCCTGCTACTGCTTCTTTAATAACGGACTCCAACATTTTCCCAACCATAGATGTTAGGCTAGCTGGTATATAATTTCCTGCTTTTTGTCTGCCTCCTTTTTTAAATAGGGCCGTTACATTTGCAGTTTTCCAATCTGCTGGGACCTCCCCAGAATCCAGGGAATTTTGGTAAAGTACAACCAATGCATCCACAATCCCTGCCGTTACATCTCTTAAGGCCCTAGGATGCAAGCCATCAGGTCCAGGGGATTTATCTGCCTTTAGTCCCATTATCTTACTGAGTACCACCTCCTTAGTGATTGTGATTGTGTTAAGTTCCTCCCCCGCTATAGCCCCTTTACTATCCACTTTTGGAATATTGTTAGTGCCCTCTACCATAAAGACTGATACAAAATATTTGTTCAGAGTTTTTGCCATCTCCATGTTCCCCATTACTAATTCTCCAGTCTCGTCCTCTAAGGGATTAACATTTACTTTAGCCACTCTTTTTTTTTTTTCCTTTTTATATACCTATAGAAACTCCTGCTATCTGTTTTTATATTTTGTGCTAGTTTACTTTCATAGTCTATCTTCCCTTTCGTAATCATTTATCACTATCATCACTCTCTCCTCAAAAACACACCATCTGTCCAAGCAAGCTACCAACTTATCTCCAATCTCCTTTTCCACGACAAAATCATTGAAATGTATTTGCCTCATGCAAGTTCCTGTTTCAATTTCTCCAATCAGGTTTCCACCCCCCTCCACCCCATCCCCCCATCATATCACCAAAATGGCCTAAACCGAAGTCACAAATCCTCCTATCCGCCACCCACATTAAACTTCAGTTCATCCAAAATTCTTCTGCCTGTATACTATCCCGGACCGAGTCCTACTCGCCCATAACCCCCCTGTCTTCCCAGAGCTATATTGGCTCCAACACCTCAAATTTAAAATTCTCATCCCCGTATTTAATAGCTTCACCCTCCCTATATCTGCAACCTTCTGCAGCCCAACAATCGCTGTCCGAACTCTCCGTTTCTCTGACTCTGACCTCTTGTTCATCCCCACTATAGGTGGCCATGCCTTCAGTTATCTAGGCCTCACATTCTGGAATTTCCTCTCTCAACCCCTCCACTTGCCACCTCCTTCTCCTCCTTTAAGATCCTGCTTAGAACCAATCTCTTTGACGAAGCTTTTGGTCAACCCTATTAATCTCTTTCTTTCTTTGACACCTACACATTTAGTATATACATTTTAGTTTCCATGTCATTTGAATTATTTTCTTGTATGGAGTTCTTGGTGTTGTGACTTCATTGAATGCAAAACTACCAGCTTGTTGAATAACAGCAAATGCAAAATTGTAATCATATCACAAGTAGAAAGGTATTTATCATTATCATGATCATTCTGTGGCATGAGTGGAGATGTATCAGGCCAGTAGTGTTCAGGGATAATGTTACAGAATGTCAACAAAGAGAAGATTTTAGGCATGACATTTCTGGCGGACGAGAATGACACACATTTCAAACCTATTGAAACAGACAGAACTATATTAATATCAAAAATTGATAATTGATAATATCCTCCGTTGGAATGTAATGTACAAAAATGTCATAAAGGATTCTAGTCAACCAATCAGAAGCATATTTAATACATTGGAGATAATCATCACTTCTGTGGACAGTGAAAATAATTTATACCGTGATGAAGTAAATATGATTTAGGGAAGTTTATTCAGGATCCCATTTTTTCAGTCAAAATGAAACAGAGTCAAATAACATCTGATAGGAATCATTATTATTCATTTGAATGTATCAAATCAAGATTCAAAGGTACAAATTGAGTAACTGAGCAGTGTAAGTGGTGCATCCTTCGAACATAATTTCTCACTAAAGTGACATTGAATGCAATCAAGTGAATTACTACTGAAAGGTCTGAAACAGGAGAGTCAGTCCAGAAAACATTTGAAAACCAAATCAATTCACTGAAGAAATAAATACATTTTGTGAAATTAATTTTTACATAATTCCTTTACATCTGTGAGTTTCTAGAACTCTTATATCACACCATTACTGGGGGGAAAACCTGATTTTAGTAGCAGATTAGTGAATAACAACAATGGTTTGTAGGAACCAGTGGAAAGGCGTAAATGATTTTCATCTTGTCTTTCTCCTTAGTCCATGAGGACTGTTATATAACTTATCCTGAAAATACAGTGTTTTTTTTCTTTATTTTACTAAGCAAATACTATAATTTATAATATAAACGAAAAAAAGAAAATGCTGGAAATGCTCAGCAGGTCAGGCAGCTCCTGTGAGGAGAGAAACAGAGTTAACGTTTCAGGTTGATGACCTTTTCTGTTTTTATTTCCGATTTCCAGCAGCCACAGTATTTTGCTTTTGTACGCTAATTTATAAAATATTCTTGGGACAAAGCACAGGAACAGCGCATCGATATACCAAAGTCTTGCATGCACAGATGGTTGAATGTAGATTCATGTCTGCAATTTGACACACACCGAGCTCCTAATCTCAGCAAGGTCCATCAACAGGAAATGCCAAGCATGGGGGAGCCAGATTCCCGACAGACAGGGAGGAAATGCTAATGGAAAAAACATCAAGACCACTGTTTTGCGCCTGCTATTCAGGACCATTGATGGTGGTCTTGGAGCAGGTTGCTTGAGCCCGTCTTTGTCTGGAAATAATGTATGCTGTAGCATGCATCAAGCTGTGAGGAGAAATTAACTGAATGTGGGGCAAAAATATTCTGTGATTTACTATTCTGCATGAGAAATTTGCAGAAAATAATTTATTTCGATAGAATTTGAGTAATGTGTGCATTAGAAAGATGATGACCCACAGGTCTCAGCTGGGTAAACAGTTTCTCTCCATATTCCAAATCATTGTGAAGAGTTGAAACCAATTATTGAGAATGAGATGGCTAAAGGCAAGTGGTTCTGTAATGCAGGAAGCTGTTAATATCATTTGCACTGTATTAGATTACTTTGTTATTTTTGGGGGGGGTTTATTGGGGCTGTGTTTTTGATAGGACTTAGAATATTTCTGTAACATATTACTCATAAAGGAACCAGTTTAAAAAAAAACTCATTCCAATCCTGTAGATGTTGTTAAAGAAGACTCTTTGTTGGGCTGTCCTGAGGACGCAGCTGGTAAGTGCACGGCTAAGCTTTGCACGGCAGCAGAGGAAAATTGTCCAGGGAGTACTGCGCATCCATTACAAAGCCGACCCGATTTTCTGTACATTAAGTTAAATGGATGGAAAATTGAACTGGATTCAACATGGCACAGTTTGGAAACATCATAGAACTTTAACTAGTACTATCTATAATTAGCCAGCTTGGCTAATGGCTCAACAAAGTAGCTATATTTAAAGTACAGAAGTGTATATAATTAAGTGAATGTGAAGCAGTGTTTCTTTTTTTATTGTATTCAGTCCTGTTAGCTGTACAATTTAACTAGATAGCCTGTTGCACATTCCTTTCCAGATTATGCACACAATCTGGTTTGCAGCCAAGGTAATTCTGCATTTTCTGCATTACTGTTCAGCTTGTTTTTTTAATAAATACAGCACACAATATTGATAAATACCACATGTGCTGATCCTTCGAGTAAATCCTTTTTTTATGCAGTGGAATCCTGATGTTACACAAGGAGAGGATGGAAAAATGTTGTTTGTAACTAGATGTTTTACAGATATACTGTATAACCATACTGCGTCAGGGAGAAACTGAGTTGCTAAAGATTTGCTTATATCAAAAAATTTCAAAAAATCTGTTTGTCCAGTTTATATATAAACATTTCTGTCTAACAATGTTCTGGGATTCTTTACTCTGTGTCCCTCAACATTATAAACTTACAGGAAATTATTTCTTTAGATAAGATATGATTGAAGGAAAGGTCTTTGTGTTCTCAAATGGTTATATAGTTGGACTCGGTAAGACTGAAATTTTTTGCCGCCTCAAATTTTAATGAACAAATAGACGGAATAAAAAATATGTTTAACCGCTTCATACTCTGGTCTACTTTTGTGCTAAAATTACTAAAGGCAGACATTTCACCCCTTGCATTCCCCTAAATGATTGTGATACAGTAAAAACAACATCCATTATGTGTAATTGTTGTGATTAGCTACTCTGGTGGTTCAGTTGGCAATGCACTGAATGGTGTCATACTGTCATACAAATCAAGAAGGTCTCAAGTCCAAATCCTGGTCTGTGCTCAGTTGCCCAATCTTGGCTATGGTGAATGCTGTAATTGTCCTTTCCAAACAAGGACAGGGACAATCAAAACTTTGGCCAGGATTCACTATCTTCGTCCCTACATTACAATGACGTATGTTGGAAATGCGCAAATACAGGCTTCAAGTGAGGGAAAGAACAGGCTTGTTGGTGATGGTCTGCCAACACTTAAGCCCCTATTTTAAATACGGGCGGGAGTCATGCATGCGGTGGCCGAGGTGGGTGGCAAACTGTCCTGACTTCAGCAGCGCACCCTGGCACTCAGAAACATAATTGGGAGGGGTTCAAGAGGGCTTCAAGGCTGGGGAAGGGAGGGGAATGCTAGGCCAGGAGAAGCCTAAACATTCTTTTTCTGGATCCAGTTCATCTTCATGCTAGGTTGGGCTGATGTCATCAGAGCACAATCTGCATATTTAAAGAATGATTCTGCTGATTTCTGGCAAGTGACCCTCTTGCCTGCTCAGAACAGTTAAAATTGGAATCCAGAGGAAGACCACAGGACCTTAGTGGGTCAGTCCCACGGGCGATTGGAACTATCCAATGCCTTCAACCGGCCAAGCATGGTTAAAATTGACCCTTTGCTGTCTGAACTCTCACATGAAAGAAGGCTGCTTGGGCAATTTACTGAGGGATGCTTGTGGAAACATATCAGCAACTTCCAGATGTCAGTCTTGGCTCAATGGTAGCACTCATGCCTCTGAGTCAGACAGTTGTGGGTTCAAGCCCCACTCCCGAGCCTTGAGTGCATAAGGTATGCTGAAACTTCAGCAGTGTACTGCACTGTCAGAGGTAATGTCTTTCAGATGACAACTTAAATCGAGAACCAATCAGCCCCCTCAAATGGACCCAAAACATCCCACGGTACTATATCGAAGAACAGCAGTCATGTTCACCCGATGTCCTAGAACATTTATCCAACATAATTAAAACAGATTATCTGATCATTTATTTCATTACTGTTTGTGTGACCTTTCTGTGTGCAAATTGGCTGCCATGGTTTCCTACATTACAAGTGTTTTGGGATATCCTGATATTGTATAAGGCGCAAATAAATTACATTCTTACAACAAATGTCAGTTTACTTAATTAATCAATAAGCCACTGAACACTGTGATGACTAGCTTTGTGTTCATCTGCATGCTGCAGGATGGAGTCGAGGACACTCATGTCGAAGACAGAATCTCGGTTAATGAGATCTTCAAAATGCTCCTTCCAGCGAGTGCTGACTGCCTCTCTGTCCTTGATAGTACCTCTCCATTCTTGGCCCTCAGTGGTGTAGGACCTTGGGTGCTTGGGCTGTAGGTGGTTTTGACTGCGCTAAAGAATCCACGCCGTCGTGGTTGTCAGCTAGTTGCTGGATCTCCTGCGCTTTTTCCACCCACCATCTTTTCTTTAGGTCGCTAGTGTTATGTTGGAACTCGGCCTTCAGACGTCTGTAGAGCTGCTTTCTTGCTCTCGAGTTGTGTTGCTGTTTCCAGTTCAAGAATGCCTTGTGCTTGCAGCTTATCGCTCCTAGATTTCTTGGTCATTCTCGTCGAACCAGTCTTGATGTTTCCTGGTGGAGTGACCAAGCGTCTCTTCACAGGTGCTAATTAAGGAGGCCTTGAGGGTAGAACAGGCGCTGTGGACATTCTGCGTCTCTGGTTCACTGGAAATCATCAGGTTGGTTGTGAGGTGCTGGCTGAATACGACTTTCTTAGCAGGGACTTTGAGAGCTCCAGCGTTGATTTTCCTGTGGCAGCGTTTCTGTTGCCACCGCTGTTTTGGGGCCACATTGATGGAAATGACAGAGCGGATTAGGCGGTGGTCAGTCAGCAGTTGTCAGCTCCTGTCATGACGCGGGTGATGCGGACGTCCTTGTGGCCCCTCGCTCAGACGATTACCGTAGTCTAGCAGATGCCAGTGCTTAGAGCGAGGATGTTGTCATGAGGCCTTGTACTTGTCTCTCTGACGAAACAAGGTGTTGGTTATGACAAGACTATGTTCTAAGCATTTCGGAGGGTACCATTGGTGTTGGCTTTCCCTACCCCCTCTCTGCCGATCACACCTCCCCAGAGGTCTGTGTCCTTTCCAACTCTGATGTTAAAGTCGCCGAGGAGGATCAGCTTTTCGTCCTGTGGGGCTCGGGTCAGGGATTGTTCAAGGCTGGAGTAGAATTCCTCTTTTTGGTCTCATCTGTAGCTTCCAGTGTTGGCGCATACGCATTGATGACCATAGCGCACTGGTGAGGGTGAGCCGAAGGGCGTTCGTTTATCCGACAAGGGGAGTCTCTGAGACGCTCAACTGGCTCATTTTTTATGGCGAAGCCTATCCCATGAAGGCAGCGTTCTTCTTCTGGTTTACCTTTCCAGAAGAAGGTGTAACCACCACCTTGTTCCTTGAGCTGGCCTTCCCCTGCCTGCCGTGTCTCACTTAGGGTGGCGATTGTGATGTCCCTGCACCGTACTACAAACTCACACGCGGCATGTACTGCAGACACAGTCACTACGTGATCTTAACCTTTATTCCCAGGACCAAGGAGTGCTAACCCTGGGTGGGACCTCCCCTTTTATACCTGGAAACCCAGGTGAGGAGTGTCTCCCACAAGTTCACCCCCTGTGGTCAGGGTGTGCATTTCTAGGGTATAAGTACAGTGTACAGGAGTTGCATGAAAGTTACAGTTACATGAAGATTACCGTTGCATGATGGTTACATACATGACATCACCTCCCCCCTTAGGTCTTTTTGTGTCAGAGGTTAAGTCTGTCAGGTGGTCGACACTCTCTCGTGGAGCGCCGCAGCTGTGGCTCTGGTGGCTGAGCCTCGGCGTGCGTCTCTGTCACCTGAGGTGATTCCGGCCTGTCCGGGCTGGCTGCAGGGACTGTGCATGCTGTGGATTGTCCTCGTTGCTCGTCCACTGGCAGTGGTGTGGGTGACATCTCATGCTCTTCTTCAGGTTCCTCCGTGTCTATGCTGAATCTTTTCTTTACTTGGTCCAAGTGTTTGCGGCATATCTGCCCATTGTTTAGTCTGACCACTATGACCCTATTCCCTTCTTTGCCAATTACTGTGCCCTCAAGCCACTTGGGTCCCAAAGCATGGTTAACAACAAATACCGGGTCGTCCATTTCTATACACCTTCCCCTTGAGTTTCGAACATGGAACTCGGTTTGGGACTGGCGCTTGCCCTCAACAATGTCAGCCAGGGCTGGATGAATGAGGGACAGCCACGTCTTGAGCATGCGTTTCATGAGGAATTCCGCTGGCGGGACTCCCGTGAGTGGATGCGGGCAGGACCTGCAAGCCAGCAGGAGGCACGATAGGCGGTACTGAAGGGAGGGTCCTTGGAAGCATAGCATGCCCTGTTTTATGACTTGGACCGCACGTTCCGCCTGGCCATTGGAAGCCGGCTTGAACAGCGCTGTCCGGACGTGTTTGATACCATTGCCCGACATAAACTCCTGGAATTCATGGCTGATGAAACACGGGCCATTGTCGCTGACCAGGATGTCTGCCAAGCTGTGGGTCGCGAAAACTGTACGCAGACTCTCCATAATGATGGATGTCGTGCACGAGTTTAATATGGTGCACTCGATCCATTTCAAGTATGCATCGACAACGATCAGGAACATTTTCCCCTTGAACGGGCCCACATAGTCTACGTGAATACGTGACCATGGCCTTGGCGGCAGTTGGTGAGAGGCGGGAGCAGCGTCGGAGCGACCTATAAAGGCCCAACGGGAGCTCGAGAGTCAGCGGCAGTTGGTGAGAGGCGGGAGCAGCGTCGGAGCGGCCTATAAAGGCGTACTTGTGCAGCTACAGCGGGAGAGAAAGCAAAAAAGAAGTAGAAAGGAATCAAAAGGTGACGTTACAGCCAAGGGGGTAAGTGATTGGCTGGTGATTGGTGAGTAGCTTTTCTTTTTATTTTTTGTATCAGTAAGTAAACTGTAACATTGTTGTTACCAATTTAAGGGCATCTAAGGGTTAAGGCATGGCAGGAGAGTTCGGTCACGTGATATGCTCCTCCTGTACCATGTGGGAACTCAGGGACACTTCCGGTGTCCCTGACGACTACATGTGTGAGAAGTGTATCCACCTCCATCGCCTGACTGACCGCGTTGCGGAATTGGAGCTGAGGGTGGATTCACTCTGGAGCATCCACGATGCTGAGAATGACATAAGTGGCACATGTAGTGAGTTGGTCTTACCGCATGAGAAGGATCCACAGCCAGCTAGGGAATGGAAGACCAGCAGGAAGAGTAGTACAAAGAAGGTAGTGCAGGGGTCCCATCTGGTCATCCCCTGCAAAACAGATAGACTGCTTTGAGTGCTGTTGAGGGAGATGACTCATCAGGGGAGAGCAGCAGCAGCCAAGTTCATGGCACCGTGGCTGGCTCTGTTGTACAGGAGGGCATGAAAAAGAGTGGGAGAGCGATAGTGATAGTGGATTCAATCATAAGGGGAATAGATAGGCGTTTCTGCGGCTGCAATCAAGACTCCAGGATGGTATATTGCCTCCCTGGTGATTGGGGTCAAGGATGTCTCCGAGCGAGTGCAGGACATTCTAAAAAGGGAGGGAGAACAGCCAGTTGTCGTGGTGCACATTGGTACCAACGACATAGGTTAAAAAAAAAAGGGATGAGGTCCTACGAGACGAATTTAAGGAGTTGGAGCTAAATTAAAAAGTAGGACCTCAAAAGTAGTAATCTCGGGATTACTACCAGTGCCACGTGCTAGTCAGAGTACAAATCGCAGGATAGCACAGATGAATACGTGGCTTGAGCAGTGGTGCAGCAGGGAGGGATTCAAATTCGTGGGGCATTGGAACAGGTTCTGGGGGAGGTGGGACCAGTACAAACTGGACGGTCTACACTTGGGTAGGACCGGAACCAATGCCCTAGGGGGAGTGTTTGCTAGTGCTGTTGATGAGGAGTTAAACTAATATGGCAGGAGGATGGGAACCAATACAGGGAGACAGAGGGAAACAAAAAGGAGACAAAAACAAAAGACAGAAAAGAGATGAGTAAAAGTGGAGGGCAGAGAAACCAAAGGCAAGAAACAAAAAGGGCCACTGAATATAAAAGGGCTGCAGGAGGGGTCAAAACTAAAAATCATGGTTTAAAAACTAGGATGAAAACACTCTACCTGAATGCACGCAGCATTCGAAATAAAGTAAATGAGTTGACGGCACAAATCATTACAAATGGGTATGATTTGGTGGCCATTACAGAAACATGGTTGCAAGGTGGCCAAGACTGGGAATTAAACATACAGGGGTATTTGACGATTCAGAAAGATAGGCAAGAAGGGAAAGGAGGTGGGGTAGCTCTGATAATAAAAGATGATATCAGGGCAGTTGTGAGGGATGATATTGGCTCCAATGAACAAAATGTTGAATCATTGTGGGTGGAGATTAGAGATAGTAAGGGGAAAAAGTCGCTGGTCAGCGTAGTTTATAAGCCCCCAAATAATAACTTCATGGTGGGGTGGGCAATAATCAAGGGAATAATGGAGGCATGTGAAAAAGGAACGGCAGTAGTCATGGGGGATTTTAACCTACATATCGATTGGTCAAATCAAATCGCACGGGGTAGCCTGGAGGAGGAATTCATAGAATGCATACGGGATTGTTTCTTAGAACAGTATGTTACAGAACCTACAAGGGAGCAAGCCATCTTAGATCTGGTCCTGTGTAATGAGACAGGAAAAATAAACGATCTCCTCGTAAAAGATCCTCTCGGAATGAGTGATCACAATATGGTTGAATTTGTAATACAGATTGAGGGTGAGGAAGTTGTGTCAGAAACGAGCGTACTATGCTTAAACAACGGGGACTACAGTGGGATGAGGGCAGAGTTGGCTAAAGTAGACTGGAAACAAGGACTAAACGGTGGCACAATTGGGGAACAGTGGAGGACTTTTAAGGAGCTCTTTCATAATGAGCAACAAAAATATATTCCAGTGAAAAAGAAGGGCGGCAAGAGAAGAGATAACCAGCCGTGGATAACCAAGGAAATAAAGGAAAGTATCAAATCAAAGACCAATGCGTATAAGGTGGCCAAGGTTAGTGGGAAACTAGAGGATTGGGAAGATTTTAAGCAACAGCAAAGAATGACTAAAAAAGCAATAAAGAAAGGGAAGATAGATTACGAAGGTAAACTTGCGCAAAACATAAAAACAGAAAGTAAAAACTTTTACCGATATATAAAACGGAAAAGAGTGACTAAAGTAAATGTTGGTCCTTTAGAAGATGAAAAGGGGGATTTAATAATGGGAAATGTGGAAATGGCTGAGACCTTAAACAATTATTTTGCTTCCGTCTTCACAGTGGAAGACACAAAAACCATGCCAAAAATTGCTGGTCACAGAATGTGGGAAGGGAGTACCTTGAGATGATCACTATCACTAGGTGGGTAGTGCTGGACAGGCTAATGGGACTGAAGGTAGACAAGTCCCCTGGTCCTGATGAAATGCCTCCCAGGGTATTAAAAGAGATGGCGGAAGTTATAGCAGATGCATTTGTTATAATCTACCAAAATTCTCTGGACTCTGGGGAGGTACCAGCGGATTGGAGAGCAGCTAATGTAACGCCTCTGTTTAAAAAAGGGGGCAGACAAAAGGCAGGTAACTATAGGCCGGTTAGTTTAACATCTGTAGTGGGGAAAATGCTTGAAACTATCATTAAGGAAGAAATAGCGGGACATCTGGATAGGAATAGTGCAATCAAGCAGACGCAGCATGGATTCATGAAAGGGAAATCATGTTTAACTAACTTACTGGAATTCTTTGAGGATATAACGAGCATGGTGGATAGAGGTGTACCGATGGATGTGGTGTATTTAGATTTCCAAAAGGCATTCGATAAGGTGCCACTCAAAAGGTTACTGCAGAAGATAAAGGTACGCGGAGTCAGGGGAAATGTATTAGCATGGATAGAGAATTGGCTGGCGAACAAAAAGCAGAGAGTCGGGATAAATGGGTCCTTTTCCGGTTGGAAATCAGTGGTTAGTGGTGTGCCACAGGGATCAGTACTAGGGCCACAACTGTTTACAATATACATCGATGACCTAGAAGAGGGGACAGAGTGTAGTGCAACAAAATTTGATGACACAAAGATTAGTGGGAAAGCGGGTTGTGTAGAGGACTCAGAGAGGCTGCAAGGAGATTTGGATAGGTTAAGCGAATGGGCTAAGGTTTGGCAGATGGAATACAATGTCGGAAAGTGTGAGGTCATCCACCTTGGGGAAAAAAACAGTAAAAGGGAATATTATTTGAATGGGGAGAAATTACAACATGCTGTGGTGCAGAGGGACCTGGGGGTCCTTGTGCATGAAACTCTTTTTGGAGTTCACCTGCAAAAACATAAAACATTAAACGGTGCCACCCGACCTGGGTGACACTCCAGACATTTACAAGGCCCTTTTTTTTTTTCCCCCCTTTTTTTTGTTTTTTTTTGTGTTTTTCTATTTTTTGGTTTTTTTTTTGGGCACTAAAATCACAATTTCCCCCAGTGCCCCCTATAAAAGGGAAGGGGGACACTAAAAGCACCGGCAATTAAAACAAATTAAACTTTAAAACGTAAAATCAAATTAAAATTTGGTTGCCGGGCGTGATGATGCACTCCAGTCCCTCCGGTGCCCACCTCTCGCGGAAGGCCGCGAGCGTACCGGTGGACACCGCGTGCTCCATTTCCAAGGCCACCCTGGACCGGATGTAAGAGCGGAAGAGAGGCAGGCAGTCAGGTTGAACGACCCCCTCGACCGCCCGCTGCCTGGACCGGCTGATGGCACCCTTGGCCGTGCCCAGGAGCAGTCCTACGAGGAGGCCCTCGGACCTACCCGCTCCCCTCCACACAGGGTGCCCAAAGATCAGGAGAGTGGGACTGAAGTGCAGCCAGAATTTCAGGAGCAGCCCCTTCAAATAATAAAACAGGGGCTGCAACCTTGTGCATTCCATAAAAACATGGAACACGGACTCTTCCAGACCGCAGAAATTGCAGGCGGCCTGGGAGTCCGTGAACCGGCTTAAAAATTTGTTGCACGGCACTGCTCCGTGCACCACCCTCCAGGCCAAGTCCCCAATGAATAGTGGGAGGACCCCTGCGTAGAGTGCCCTCCATCGGGGACCCCCGCCTCCTCCGGACGGCAAGATGGTACGCCATGGCGTGTCCGGACGGCCGGCGAGGATGGCAAAGTTGAGGGTGTGCAGGAGCAGCCCGTACAGGAAACCCCTCCGCGCGGAACTGAAAGGCACGGAGGGGATTTCCCCGAGGCGGCTCAAGTTGTGAGGCGCCGGCCCCCGAGGGAGGTTCCGGGGTTTGGCGCCGATGAGGAATTCCGTCCGGACGGGGGTCAGTTCGGACGGGATCTCCCCACGTGCTTGAGCCTCCTCGATGCACCTAACGGAGTCAGGGCCCAGAGCTGTTTTTAGCGACTCGATGGCATCGGCCGCGTGGCGGACGTTGGCAGAATTTAGGCGCCGCGCCAGCGTGTCTGGCGCCATCCAGCCCGCTCCTCCGCCATCGAGCAGGTCCCTGACCCTGGTCACCTCACCAGCCACAGCCCTCTCTTCCGACCGCCACATAAAACCTCGGTCGTGGAGGTACGGATTCCCGAGCAGCGGCTCCTGCAGGACGGCCGCCACTCCAGCCGGCGGAGAGCTGCGCTTGGTGGAGACTTTGTTCCAGACCCTGATGAGTTCCCTGTAAAAGACAGGCAGCTCCCGGAGGGCGGTCCTGGCACCCCCCAAGTTCACAAACAGGAGCTGCGTGTCATAATTGAGGTCGCGCTGCTGGCGGAAGAAATACCTCGCCAGAGCGCACCACCTAGGAGGGGGCTCGACGTAAAGGTTATCTCTGCAGGGTCTGAAGACGGAAAGTTGCGAGCTGGGCGCTGACGCACACCAACGACTGACCGCCCTCCTCAAGCGGGAGACTCAAGACCGCAGCAGAGACCCAGTGCTTCCTGTTGTTCCAGAAGAAGTCCACCAGCTTCTTCTGTATCTTAGCGACAAACGCAGGGGGAGGGGTCAAAGTGACCAGCCGGTACCACAGCATTGCGGCCACCAGCTGGTTTATGACGAGCGCTCGACCCCTGTAGGACAGCACTCGGAGCAGTCCTGTCCGGCGAGCGGCGACCTTGGCCTCCAGCTCCTGCCAGTTCGCCGGCCAGGCTCCCTCGTCGGGGCTAAGGTAGACTCCCAGATAGAGGAGATGGGTCGTGCTCCAGGCAAAAGGCCTGAGCTCCTCCGGCAGGGAGTCCACCCGCCACTGACCCACCAGGAGTCCGGAACATTTCTCCCAGTTGATCCTGGCGGAGGACGCGGCCGAGTAAATCTCCTGGCACTCACGCATCCTCCGCAGGTCAGCGGGATCCTCTACCGCGAGGAGCACGTCATCGGCGTAAGCCGAGAGGACGACCTCCACGCCCGGCCCTTGCAGAGCCAGTCCCGTCAACCTCGTCCGCAAGAGGCGCAGGAAAGGCTCCACGCAAACGGCGTATAACTGGCCGGACATGGGGCATCCCTGGCGCACCCCTCTCCTAAAGCGAAGGGGCGCCGTCAAGGACCCGTTAACCTTAATCAGACACTCTGCGGCGGCGTACAAAAGTCGGATCCGGGCGACGAAATGCGTCCCGAACCCGAAAGCGTGCAGAGTTCCGAGCAGATAGTCGTGATCCACCCTGTCGAACGCCTTCTCTTGGTCGAGGGATAGGAAGGCGACCGACAGACCAGCCTCCTGGGAACAATGGATGAGGTCCCGGACCAGATGGATGTTATCGTGGATTGTCCGGCCCGGGACCGTGTAGGACTGGTCGGGGTGGATCATGTGGTCCAGCACGGCACCAAGGCGAGCAGACATCGCCCTGGCGAAGATTTTGTAGTCCGTGCTGAGGAGGGAGACCGGGCGCCAGTTCTTAAGGAGGCGGAGATCGCCCTTCTTAGGCAGCAGGACGATGACTGCCCTGCGACAAGAGAGGGGCATCTCCCCGGTCGCCAGACTTTCCCCCAGGACCCGCGCGTAGTCGCTCCCCAGGACGTCCCAGAACGCCCTGTGGAACTCCACGGTCAGCCCGTCCAGCCCCGGGGATTTTCCCCTCGAGAGCCGGGCGAGGGCACCGGTCAGCTCCGCCAGGCTTAGCGGAGCTTCCAGATTTTCGGCGCCCTCCGGGCTGACCTTCGGCAGGTCCTCCCACAAAACTCTACGCGCTTCCTCGCTGGACGGATCCGGAGAGAACAGAGCCCCGTAATATTCACGGGCCCTGTTGTTGACGCCCTCTGGATCCGAGACGAGAGAGCCGTCGTCGGCCAGCAGCGTCAAGAGCTGCTTACGGACACTCTGCCTTTTTTCCAGCGAGTAGAAGAAGGGGGAGCCGCGGTCCAGATCCTGCAGGAACCGGATCCGCGACCTCACGAACGCGCCTCAGGACCCGACGAGCTGCAGGTCCTTCAGCGCGGCCTTCTTCGCTTCGTACACTGTCCGCAGGGCCGGGTCCTGGACGACTTGACCGAGACGGGCTTCCAGGTCGAGCACCTCTTTTTCTAGGCGCCCGACTCTGGCCGCCCGCCTCTTGGTCGACCCCCTCGCGTACTCTTGACAGAAGACGCGGACGTGAGCCTTGCCCACGTCCCACCATAGCCTCAAGGAGGGGAAGCCCCCCTGCTTCCTTCTCCAGTCGGACCAGAATCGACGGAATGAGTCCTGGAACCGCACGTCCTCCAGCAGCCGGTTGTTAAAGTGCCAGTACGCGGACCCCGTCCTCGCGCGGAGCGAAGCGAGCTCCGCCCACACCAGGTGGTGGTCCGAACACGGCACCGGCCGCATGGAGGCCGCCGGGACGCAGGAAACGTACGCCCGAGACACGTAAAGGCGGTCGACTCTAGACCATCCTACTCCAGGCCTCACCCAAGTAAAGGCGCTGGAGTCGGGGTGGAGATTTCGCCAGACGTCCACCAAGTCGAAGGACCCGACCAGGTCCCTCAACTTCTCCATCGCCGTCATGCACTGCGGGGCACCGGAGCGGTCCCTCGCCTCGAGGGTGCAGTTAAAATCCCCCCCGAGGACAATGCAGTCGCCGACGTCGACGGAGCCAAGAAGAGCGGACACCTCTTCAAAGAAGCGCGTTTGCTGCGGGCCGGGCTGAGGGGCGTACACGTTCACGAGATGGAGCGGCACGTCCCCCAGGCGAACCGTTACGTGCAGCAAGCGGCCTGGCACGGGCTCCTCGACCCCCAAGATCGCCGGCTGAAAATGCGGGCCCAGCAAGATGGCCACCCCACTAGAAATGGCGGTGAGGTGGCTCATGCGGACCTCTCCTTGCCATTCCAGGAGCCACGTGGCTTCGTCTCCCGGAACGGTGTGGGTTTCTTGCAGGAAGCACACCGCATATTTCCCCTCCCGCAGGAGCGAAAAATTGTCAAATCTACGGCGTGCCCCTCTGCCGCCGTTGATGTTGAGGCTGGCTATGGTTATCTTCATGGCAAAAGCATAGTGCAACCTCTACCTTAACCTATTGTGGGGGAGGGAGCGGAGTCTTTTATTGAACTCCGCTCCCTCCGCAGCCCAGCGAGGAGTCCCTCGAGCTCGCGCAGCTCAAGGTGTTGCGCCTTTGTCAAGGGCCCGCCCGCGGCCAAGGTTTTGACGGCGGCGCGGACGGACCCCTTGATCAGCTCTGGCTCGGACTATTTTTCCAGGGCCAGTTGGGCTTGGTTGCAGCGACCCCGGCTCTGGGCCAAAAAGTCCCGGAGTTCCTTTGCAGGAATGAGGATGGTCTCGGCGGCGGCCGCAAGCAGATCCACCGCCTCGCTGGCGGTGGTCTCTAGGTCTTCACCCGCGTCCCCCACTGAGTCCCCGTCCTCCTCCGGGAGGTGGCCGCCAGCAGCCGGCCCATCGACCGCACAAGGTACGGCAAATGAACCGGCCGCTCCAACCGGCCCTGGCTCTGCCCCGATCCCACCCCCAGGATCGTCGGCAGAGGAGTCCCCACTGGGCTCTTTTAAAAATGGTGCTGGGTCGGGAAATGACAGCGGAAGGGGTTCCCCCTCCGCCTCAGGAACCGGGGAACAAGGAGAGACCCGGCCATAGGAAATCCCCAGGCTCTCCAAGTGCTCCAGCTCCACAGCAAGAGGCGAGGGTGGGTGTTCCTCCCCCTCCCCGCTGCCACCCCCCGGCCCAGCATCTACAGTTTCATTAAAATCACTCATTTGTGTTTCTGCCGGGTCGAGCGACTCCCGGGGGCAGTTGGGTATTGGCTGGGCGGGCTCAGGTTCGGCCTTTTCGGCCCCGCCCGCCTCAGTCCCCAGGACGCCCGGCCCGGCGGCAATGCATTCTTCTGCTGGCCCCACGCCCCCCACGACAGGCAGATCTTCCACTCCATCCCCAGGAGGCAGCGGCTGGGCAGCCTCGACTGCCTCACCCTCCCCGGGGACAGACTCCTCGCGCCTGCAGCGCAATTTGGGAGCGCTGGTGGGGGACGCGGGACACGCGGCGGGCACCGCCTCCTCTGCGGAGGGATGTTGTTCCCCCTCCGCCTCATTGGGGCGGTGCCTCTTTTTGTTCCTGGGGGCGCGCGGAGTCAGGGAGACCTCCATGTCTGCCGAAGCCTCCCGCTCCGCCCCCCCCTTTTCCTTTTCTTGCCCGCGCCCGGGCCCCTCTGCAGTATTGGTCAAGGGCTCAGGCACGGGCTCAGGGCACCCCGCGCTCGCCGGTGACGGGGTTGGGCTGAGCGCGGTGGTCAAATTTTCTCGCGCACTGAGGGGATCCGCCTCTGGGTGTTTTGCCTTCTTCCGCGCCTTCTTACCGGTCGGACGCTCTCCCTCCCCCCCACCAGAGGCCGTGAAAACAAAGGCCCCCGACGATGCCCGCGCACCCATGGCTCCCGGCACGCGGACGCAACTAGGGGGAGGGGTGGCGGCGGCGCCAGCCTTGGCCGCCTTCGGTGGTTTGGCGGCCTTGGAGGCGGGGCAGTTCTTGCGAACGTGCCCCCCCTCCCTAAAGGCATGGCACCGCACGCCGTCCGACGTCCAGAAGACGTGGTAGGCAGTCCCCTCGTGCACCACATTAAAGTTCCCCTCGGTCGTCTCCTCCCGCGCCAGCCGGACAAAGAGCTGGCGGCGGAAGGAGAACACGTGGTGCAGGCTGTTCTCCCGGAGGCCAAGCGGTATGGGGTTGATCCCCGACCTTACCTCCCCCAGTTGGTGTAGGTGAGGGAGGAGGAGCTCAGCGGGAACAAAGGGCGGGACGTTCGATACGATGACCCTCTGCGCGGTGGCCTCGAGAGGATCCACCGGCAGGAACGTCCCGCCCACCGTGAGCCCCTTTTCGAGGGCCAGGGACACCGCCCGCTCCGACCCCAGGAAGAACACGGCCTTCCCAGACATCTTGGAGGCTGCAACAATGGCCGAGGGGCCGACTACCCCAGCCATCGCCCGCACGCACTCCTCAATGCTCATTGTGGGGTGAGTGCAGCTCTTGACCCCGTGTTTTTTTGTAATTAGTCTGAATGGTGGCAGGGCAGCGGGTGGCGCAGGAGGTGCCGTGGAAGCGGTTGCCACCTGCGCATATGTCTTCGCTGGCCCTGCCACCGGCGTGGATGGGGTCGCCATCACGGGGTCCCTTTAAGGGCTACACCCACCCCAAAGTCACAGGCCTTAATGGTCTTTATTAGCCTCGTTGGTGTTTGAACAGAGGGAGCTCTGAAAGAGGCACACCTCTCCCCTAGTTAATGATTGGGGAGGGGCCTTGTTCCCTCTGCTCAGTGTCTTAATTGTTTTTTTTTAAATTAGGAGGAAGGGCTCTCAGAGAGAGAGGGGAGAGACAGAGAGATAGAGATAGAGAGAGGGGTGTGGGAAAGAGGGAGGCTGCGAGGGCAGGTCTCCCCTCACAGCAATGGGTGGGTGCACTCCCCAGATGGCAAAAAAAACAAAGCACAGTCTTTGGGGTGGTCTTCAGGTGGGGGGAGAAGATGTCTTCACCTGGGGCAGCTCGAGCCACCCAGGCACACACACCTAACGATGTTCAATAGGTGATTAAATATTCTTCAGCCAGGTAGCTCCAGCTATCCCAGGCTAGGCAATGGGGGGGGGAGGGGTGTTTCAATTGTGTGTGGGGCCTAGTTGTAAGCAAGGCCCCCACACACACTTCCACACACACACACCCCCCGCGATGTTCCGGCCCTCAAGTTATCTTCTTTCCTCCCCCCACCGATACAACAAAGTCTATTGGGGAATGCACCAAAACACACCCACCTGTCGAAGATGTGGAAATGACTAACTGGATGGTGTTTCCTCTGGTTGTTCTTTCCCCCTCTCTCCAACACTCTGTAGTTGTAATAAATGATAATTGTTCAGCTCTCCTCCTCTCCCTCCGGATGTTGAATGGGTAGCAAGCTAGCCCTTTCCTCCTATTCCTGGGCTGGTCTCAGGGCTCTCAAGGCCTTCCAAAACAGGAGCAAAAGTTGATAGCTCCTTCTCTCACTGCTCACTCAGCCAACTGAGCAGGACACGCCTCCACTGCTCCACAATTGGTCCTTGTGCATGAATCCCAAAAGGTTAGTTTGCAGGTGCAGCAGGTAATCAGGAAGGCAAATGGAATGTTGGCCTTCATTGCGAAAGGGATGGAGTACAAAAGCAGGGAGGTGTTGCTGCAACTGTATAAGGTATTGGTAAGGCCGCACCTGGAGTACTGCGTGCAGTTTTGGTCACCTTACTTAAGGAAGGATATACTAGCTTTGGAAGGGGTACAGAGACGATTCACTAGGCTGATTCGAGAAATGAGGGGGTTACCTTATGATGATAGATTGAGTAGACTGGGTCTTTACTCCTTGGAGTTCAGAAGGATGAGGGGTGATCTTATAGAAACATTTAAAATAATGAAAGGGATAGACAAGATAGAGGCAGAGAGGTTGTTTCCATTGGTGGGGGAGACTAGAACTAGGGGGCACAGCCTCAAAATACGGAGGAGCCAATTTAAAACCGAGTTGAGAAAGAATTTCTTCTCCCAGAGGGTTGTGAATCTGTGGAATTCTCTGCCCAAGGAAGCAGTTGAGGCTGGCTCATTGAATGTTTTCAAGTCAAAGATAGATAGATTTTTAAGCAATAAGGGAATTAAGGGTTACGGGGAGAGGGCGGGTAAGTGGAGCTGAGTCCACGACCAGATCAGCCATGATCTTATTGAATGGCGGAGCAGGCACGAGGGGCTAGATGGCCTACTCCTGTTCCTAATTCTTACGTTCTTAAAACCAATTTTTTACAGGGGTCATACAAAGTCAACAGTTTGTTAGAACACAGCAGGTTCCTTGCCTTATTGAAAGCCCGTTCTTGACAGTCCCCCCAAAGTCATTCACAACCTTTACGCAGGAGCATGTGTAACGGCTCCAACAGTGTGCTTAAGTTTGGCAGAAAGTTCCCGAAATAGTTCAGAAGTCCCAGGAAAGATCGCAACTCTGACATGTTGCCGGGCCTGGGTGCCCGGAGGATCGTTTCTACTTTTGATTCAGTGGGCCGGATCCCGTCTGTGGCAACCCTCCTGCCCAGGAACTCGACCTCTGGGGCCAAAAACGCACACTTGGCCTTTTTCAGCCGCAAGCCTACCCGGTCCAGTCGGCGTAGCACCTCCTCCAGGTTGTGGAGGTGTTCTTCGGTGTCTCAACCCGTTATAAGGATGTCGTCTTGGAATACGATTGTTCCAGCAATGGATTTGAGCAAGCTTTCCATGTTCCGCTGAAAGATAGCTGCCGCCGAACGAATGTCAAACGGACGCCTGTTGTAGATGAATAATCCCTTGTGCGTCGTGATGGTGGTCAGAAGCTTGGATTCTTCAGCCAGTTCCTGAGTCATGTAGGCTGAAGTGAGGTCCAGCTTCGTGAACAGCTTGCCACCTGCCAGCGTGGCAAAAAGGTCCTCCACTCTCTGGAGCGGGTATTGGTCCTGCAGCGACACTCGGTTGATGGTGGCTTTGTCGTCGCCACAAATCCTGACCGAGCCATCTGCTTTAAGGACAGGAACGATGGGACTTGCCCAGTCGCTGAATTCAATGGCCAAAATTATGCCCTGTTCAATTCACTTTCAATTTTTTGCATCACATATGGCACCACTCTGGCTTTGTGGTACACTAGTCTGGCGTCCGGAGTGATGCGTATCACTACTTTAGTGCCCTTGAACGTTCCGACACCGGGTTGAAACAGTGACCCGAATTTTTGTAGGACCTGTGAGCCTGAACTTCGCTCCACAGATGAAATGGCGTGCACATCCCCCCATTTCCAATTCATCTCGGCTAGCCAACTCCTCCCCAAGAGCGCGGGGCCATTTCCCGGGATGATCCAGAGTGGCAGCCGGTTCTGTGATCCATTATGTGTTACCGCCAAGTTTGCACTGCATAGCACTGGGATGATCTCTTTGGTGTACGTCCGTAGCTGCGTGTCAATGCGTTCCAGTTTGGGCCTGCTAGCTCTGTGTGGCCATAGTCTCTCAAATTGTTGGGCGCTCATAAGTGACTGACTAGCTCCCGTATCCAGCTCCACGCACACCAAGATGCCATTCAATAAAACTTTCATCATCATGGGTGGCATTTTAGTGTATGAGCTGTGGACGTCAGCCACGTGAACCCGCTGAACTTCAGCATCCATGGCTTTTCCCCAGGCATCATCCTGCATTGCAGACCCCTTGTCTGGTTCCTCTGTCTCGCAGAGCCTTTTTGCACATCCTGGCCAAGTGTCCACTGACGTTACAAATCCTACAGGTATATTGCTGGAACCTGCAGCTTTTCGCAGTATGTCTACCCCTGCATCTCCAGCATGAGCTGAGATTGTTGTTAACAAAAGGACTGTTATCAGGCACTCATCTCTGATTGCCCATTTGGTTGTCTCTAAGCACTCTGATGGTGGGTGTTAATGGTCCCATTGCGGGACGCATTGTTCTTCGTGATGGCGTGAATTGCCGATCCCCTTTCTATTGTCCCTGTTGCGGCCCACCCTAGAGTCTGTTGCTGCCTGGGCGGTTTCAAAATGCCCTTGCCTGCCTGCGGGGTCCCTAGCCGCGTTCACAATGTTAACTCCCTGGTCCATCGCCATGTTGGAACCAGGGCTGCGCACGTAAATTAGCTTGGTCTCCTCTTTCCCTGCCATGAAGGTCTGAGCTATCAATGCCGCCCCTTCTAAAGTCAAGTCCTTGGCCTCTATGAGCTTCCTGAAAATCCCGGCATGATTAATGCCCTCAATGAAAAAGTCCCTTAACATCTCCCCCCTGCAGGCGTCTGTGAACTTACAGAGACTGGACAAGCGCCGCAGGTCCGCAACAAAGTCCGAGATGTATTGTCTGTCCCGACGCCGGGGTGTGTAGAACCGGTGCCGGGCCATGTGTACGCTACTCGCCGGCTTGAGATGCTCACTGATCAGCTGGCTGAGCTCTTCAAAGGACTTGTCTGCTGGCTTTTGGGGTGCGAGCAGGTCTTTCATCAGCGCATACGTCTGTGGTCCGCAGCTAGTCAGTAGATACGCCCTCCGCTTGCCAGCCGCTGTCGCTCCCAGCCAGTCCTTCGTGACAAAGCTCTGCTGGAGTCTTTCCACGAAGTCGTCCCAATCCTCACACACACAGTAACGTTCCCCTGTGCTATCAGTGGCCATCCTCGTGGTTCGGTGATTCCTGTTTCTCGTCGCAAAATGTGGTGTCCCTGCACCGTACTACAAACTCACACGAGGCATGTACTGCAGACACAATCACTACGTGACCTTAACCTTTATTCCCAGGACCAAGGAGTGCTGACCCTAGGTGGGACCTCCCTTTTTATACCTGGAAACCTAGGTGAGGAGTGTCTCCCACAAGTTCACCCCTGTGGTCAGGGTGTGCATTTCTCGGGTATAAGTACAGTATACAGGAGTTGCATGAAGGTTACAGTTACATGAAGATTACCGTTGCATGATGGTTACATACATGACAGCGATGTCTATGTCGAATCGTCTGAGTTCCCGGGCAACTATAGCAGTACGGCGTTCCGGTCTGTCACTGTTGGGGTTGGGGTTGAGTAGGACAGTAGGAGTAAGTGTGTGTGAGTGTGTGTACTAGGCCCATGTATCAGAGCCTGGTCTCCAATCGTCTTGGATCCCCTTGCCATTGGACCAAGACCTTGCTCTGCCAAGCCCGTGTGGTAGCTGGTGTGCAACGGCCACCCCCCGTTAAAAGAATTCATGCACAGGCATCTTCCACACGTTAAAAATGAAATTCGCATCCTGGAACGTCAGGACCCTCATGGACAATCCCAACAGCTTTGTGTTGCACATTGGATGGCTGTGACATCTAGGGTCAGAAATTTCCTTGGACGTGTTCCTGCTCCACTACCCTAACTTCGACGGAAGTGTGGCAGAAATCCTGTTTATTGCAGCAGAGTGGAAGCGAGCCCTAGGAAATTCATGACCTAGGTGTTTGTGAGGCTACTAACATGGATGCCTAGTTAAATACTAATCCACAAAGGATTTATGTTCATTTTTTGCTGCCGTCATTTTTGTCAGCTTGCATCATGGCACACAAATTTAATCACCAAAGATGAAAGAGAAATGTACACTCATGCTGAATGATTTACGTCAAGCATCATGATCGGATGCCAAAGCCTTGCTGGAAAGTAAATTGTTCAGTTAAATTATCATTGCTGAAGTGTGCTGTAAGAATCATAAAACAGTGTGTTTTTTTTTTGATGAGGTATGTCGGGGTAAAGGTTGCCCCTTGTGTTAGTATCTTGAATGATTTATTGTGGAAAATTAGGGTGGAA
Organism: Pristiophorus japonicus; assembly: GCF_044704955.1. Taxonomy (NCBI): domain Eukaryota; kingdom Metazoa; phylum Chordata; class Chondrichthyes; family Pristiophoridae; genus Pristiophorus; species Pristiophorus japonicus. Next base: position 105,502,670 of record NC_091983.1, on the reverse strand, counting down.
GGAAGATTGGAAAAAAGGTTCAAAATAGCTTGAGCTGATTGTTTTCAGACATCAGCATTTAGCTGCGGACTCTCTTGGCCTGAGCATTCATCCGTCTCAGGAACACAAAGGCTAGTTAGCCTGGGAGCAAAAAATGTTTATTCCTGGTGCATTGTGAGAGCTGGGTGCCGCGCCTAAGCAAGCAAAGGCTTTTCTAAATGAAATGTTCTTTTTCAGAAATACAGCCTCTGACTTCTAGTTGCTTATATAAAAGAACAGAATCACAACACCAGTGAGAATGTCCACTGGCTACAAATGTACATGCATTAATTTTCTTCTTGCCAGAATGAGAAGAACATAATGAAATCAGGTAGAGCTGTTTCCATTAACCAGAGTGAAATTCACAGCAACGAAGCATATGTTACTCTTATAATGGCTGTGATTTTACTGAAAACCATTCTCATGTTTTGGGAATCAGCCAATGGGAATTACATATTTTCATTTAGGGTGAATAAGCAGTCTGGTACTCCAAATGTCAAAAACGGATATTTTAATTTAAAAGTCATTTATTTATTATGGCAAAGGAGAAATGCTACAACAGAGTTGTTTCTTTTTTGTGAGTATAAGCATTAGAGTGGCGAGTTGCATTCGATGTGAGTCAGAGTCTGTGGCAGACAATCCTGTTTTGATGGATAGGCCTAACTCAAGTTTAGCACATAATCATGTTCAGTTTGCTTCACTGAACAGCCTCAAGATAAAAGACTTTAAACAAAAAATAGATTTGGCTGATGTCAGTCTTGCAATGATGTCATCACCGAGAGAGGGTGTTTGTGCTGCTCAGTCCTCTTGCTGCTGCAGTAGACAGAGTTAGAGCTTGGAGGAATAATCAGCCACTTACTGGCTGAGAGGTAGCAGCACATTTGCTTTAAGCTACCAAGCTTCTAGCAGTACACTTTTGTAGTTTAATTCTTGATGCAGCTCGTCCAGTCTGTTACTTTGTAAAGTGCACTTTACAAAGCAAAGTAGTTATAGTCAGTGCAGCTTTGGTGAGTGGGAGGATGCCAGCCCTTAACATGGACTGTGAGCTTTCTACACTGCTTGCCTGTCTAGTCGATGTGGAAGTTTTTACCAGTCAAGAGATTAAGGTATACTATTTAATATTCCTTTACTTTGTCAGCTATCTCTAAATATTTAGACTACCCATTTAATGTGGTATTTATGTTTCCTCTGGACTGAATGCAGCTGTGTAACTGTATTACAACCTTGTGCAAAATATGCTTTAAACAGTGCAGGAGTAATGAGGAGTTCTTTTGTCTGTAACAGTAATTAATTTTACAGTATGTTTAAAATTTGCCTTCCACTTTCCTGGAGGCAAGTGTACTTTGCAAAACAATAAATTATGATTGGATCTTTTAGCAGTAGATTAACCCTTCTTATTACTCTTTATTCTCTTGACAATTGCTTATGTGATCTTGATTGTGTGAAAGAGCTTATTTCCTGATGCAACTAAAGTTGAATGTCCCAATTCCTCCCAATGACTTAAAATAACTAAATTCTTTAACTCCTGGTTTGGCCAAAACTGTCCCTTTGCTGTTCCTTTGAATGTATTTGATGATGGATTTGGTTAGATGAAGATTAAAAATAAGGAGACTGCTTAGCCTGCATCAATAGCATAGGAAAGAAGTTGAAAAGGAATTTGGACCAGCTTGGAACAAAAAGAACAAAAAAATTAATGGCAAATAAAATGTAAGTATGTGTGCATTGTCATGATTGTGCTAACTTAAGTATTACCTAATCTTGTTTAGAAATACTGGCTGGAATTTTGCTGCACCTTAACAGCACCTTAAAAAATATTAGCTGCTGAACCAAAGTATTTGGCATAACACAAGCCTTTGTAGTCCTTTACCTAACATTACAGAGCCCTTGTGTGTGTGTGTATGTTAACACTGTAAATGCAGGAGCAGCTTTGCACTGATCTACAGTTGAGAAGAAGTTTTATGTTTTCATACTGTATATCAGTGGTTCTCTCACTTTTTTGGTTGAAGGACCACTTTTCAACTGGATTAATAATCACAGACCCCCTCAACTAAATTATTATCCAATATAATACTCATAATATAAAAGGTCTGCATGTAAAGAGTGTTTTAATAATGCTTTTAAGAAAACTGATATTTACTTACAGATATCAGATGGGTGCGTGCTTCTCAATGTAGAGCCTGTCTATCCTTGGTATTATGTTTTTCCCCCAAGTGAGGGAGGGAGAGTGTCCCTAATTCCGCAGCTTAAACTTTACCACCATGTTTCCTGAAAATGTTGGTATAGCAAAGCTAAGGACACTCTTTATTTAAAAGTTGGCATGATTTTGGCCACACACTACTTTGTGTCATTGCAGTCTGTGATCTGCTGTAAAGAAGATTTTTCTAATGGTTTCGCTGAGTCGGTCTGTTTTTCTTACTTGTAAAACAACAAAGCATTTTATCCAGGGAAGAGATTTGCGAATTGATTAAACTTTAGCCATACCCCTCAGTTTTAAGGGATGGTCTCTAAACTGCAATCTAAAGTTAAGCATTCTATTGTTTTTTAGCCTGGACAACTAGGAAAACTGTTTTGTTGGTTATCAACAATTTGGCAATTGATTCTAAATGGGTTTATAACAATCAGGCATCTCCCTTCCTAGATGAGACAGTAAGCCCACTCTGTACTGTACTCACTCTGCATTTTAGTGTCAGCCGTGGCTCAGTGGGTAGCACACTCGCCTCTGAGTTAGAAGGTTGTGGGTTCATAGAAACATAGAAACATAGAAAATAGGTGCAGGAGCAGGCCATTCAGCCCTTCTAGCCTGCACCGCCATTCAATGAGTTCATGGCTGAACATGAAACTTCAGTACCCCCTTCAAGTCCTACTCCAGGAACTTGAGCACATAAAATCTAGGCTGACACTCCAGTGCAGTGCTGAGGGAGTGCTGCACTGTCGGATGTGCCGTCTTTCAGATGAGACATTAAACCGAGGCTCCGTCTGCCCCCTCGGGTGGACGTAAAAGATTCCATGGCACTATTTCGAAGAAGAGCAGGGGAGTTATCTCCGGTGTCCTGGTCAATATTTATCCCTCAATCAACATAACCAAAAAACAGATTATCTGGTCATTATCAAATTCCTGTTTGTGGGAGTTTGCTGTGCGCACATTGGCTGCCGCATTTCCCACATTACAACAGTGACTACACTTGAAAGTATTTCATTGGCTGTAAAGCACTTTGAGATGTCGGTGGTTATGAAAAGTGCTATATAAATGCAAGTCTGTCTTCTTTCTTTCATTGAGATAAAATGGAAAAGACACTGGATAGCAATGAAATGCAGATATATCATCTATAACTATGATGATTCACCATTAATTCATTTAATGTGCTTTGCTAGAATATATGCAATGTATATAAACCTTCAGGGCCACTCAATTTTTCGCTACTTTACTTTACATTTCTTACTGTTCCTCTAATAACTTTAAATCAATTCCCAAATTGATATTTAAAACACAATATTAGTGCACACTGGGTTTCACAAAGTAATGGCACTGTCCTTTCATTATCGAACCAGATCCTCTCTTTGAAAGATGTCCTATGTAAAGTGAGTTCTTGGTGAACGTGTATCCAAAGCACAAAACTGTTAATTTATTAATTTAATTCAGATAGGCCATGAATGAATAGTGGGTGTGAGAAATGGCAATCTTACATTGGTGCAGTTGGGGTACTGTTCTGAAAGAAGGATTAAGACACGACGTTGGGTCAGTATGGAGAAAGCTCCACCAGCATAGTAAAATAAATTCTATTCTACAGCATGGTGTTTATCAAACATCAACATTAGAATACCCAACCTGAGACCCTGGTTGTGCCTAAAGGGACAACTAAACACTTTATTTGGGACATCTTGAAAGTGCTATATAAAGGCAAGTCTTTCTTCCTTTATTTTACCTCTTCTTTTTTTTGCTTAAATCATTCCTACTACCAAAACTGTTCTGGATCCAGGCTATAAAGCAATACATTATTGAAATAAAAATCAAAGACAAGGAGCATCAAATTTATGGAAAATAAATGCACTTGTCTCATTAGGGAATATAACTCACTCAGTTTTGTTGCTTCCCATTGGTTTCCATCTTCTTATTAACCTATGTTAATACTGTGTGTGTGTGTGTGTACACAAGCACTATTTATAACATAAAAACTATTTCAAAACAGCTTCCAAAGAACAATCTTCATTTCATCTTTATTTAGTATAGTTATACTTTTATTTCCTTATAAAATTTATAGCTAACCTTTTAAGAAGCACCATTTTAAAAGATTATGGGGGAATCAAGGCCCAACTTTCTTTCTGCTGGAGGTTAGGTATATTTTCAGTCAGAATTTTAATTTTGGGCTAGTCTTTGGATTCCAGTGCAAGAAAGCAGGCACAAAGAATACGGGTTTATAATTTTCCATTGTCCAATAGCAGGTCATGAAACCTGGCTGATGTGGTATTATCTGTACATATCCACTATATTTTGTGTATTTTAAAGGAAGGTTTTTGGTTTAAAGTTTAAGTTACCAAGCTCTGCTAATTCTCCCCCAAAAAAGGTTGGAATAATGTAAGATAGGCTGTTTGCCTCCATGTAAAATAGTTACCAAGAATATTTCAGCATCTATTCAGGTGTAGTTTTAAAATATAAATTTTCTACTGCTTTGTAGGAGGACTGAATGCCAAATCTGTATATCAGAATAGTTTCTACCCAATTTTGTTATGGGTCCTGTTTTAAGTCCTGCCCCACTTCCAGCTCATTAGCTGACACAGTGGTGTCATTTCTGGGCTGTGACCAAAAATTGCTCAAGGGTAGATTCATACTTTCTTTCTCTGCGATGTTAGAACTGTCCAAGGCTCTATGGGGTGGAAATTTGGTGGTGCCTTTGTTGCGGCGTTAACCCAGGCGGAGCAGTAAGTTTTGCGCTGGGAAATGGTTTGTGTCTCCAGCTGCAAAATTCGCCAGCTGGGCCCAAAATGTGGAGCGGAGCGCTAATGGAGACATTCCACATCTCTTTTAGGGTGCTAGGCCGGCTGAGCAAATGGAAATCCCGAGGTAAACAGCCAGCCTCGGAGCGCCCTAAGAGAGGCTTCCATGAAAAAAAAAACTGAAAAAGACACCAAAAACATTCCCAATACTTTACTGATGCCACATCCACATGAATCGCAAATATTAAAAAATTAAAACAATTACACTTACCTTAGGTAGACATTCCTTCCCTCACTGCGGCCGCTACAGCTCGGACCGCCAGCTTTCACAGGCAGTCCCACTAAGGCGCGGTGCAGCATGCTACGGATTGGGCGAATTTCAAATTTTGAGCAGATGTCGCAACTAGGGATGTTGCACACTGGCTCGCCTCTCCCAGGCGATACTGCTCTGTGCCCCCCTAAACTCGGCACAGAGTGTCCCGGCAAGACGCTGGAAGCTGGCTGCCTGGCCAGAAATTCTTTTCGCCGCCATTACGGCCTCTCTGGGGCGAAAACTGAGGTGACAATGAACCGAAAATCCACCCGTGTTTGAATGAGCAGTGGCAGTTCTGCTCCTTGATGAGCTAACAATAAATCCAATAGGGCCCCATTCTTTGGAGCTCGGGGAAAAAAAAAACTAGGTATAGAATTCTGTGCAAATCAGACCAATATTGTGTCTTTGCATAATTTAGCAATTTTCCCAGTAATAGTAAAGAAAATGAATAATTACATTTATGTTACTGACCTTCGTTCACATTCACTTTAGTGTCTATTTCAAACGTTCCCTACTTGAGAATTAGACTTGAGATTCCAATTCCAAAGTTTAAAAAAATAATAATACTCCTCTGCTGGATTCAGGGACAGGAATTTACTTTCTTTTTTGGGAGACTGGGGGGATGGGTCAGAAGAATGAAATGTTTTAAATGCGAGAATGGACAACTAATAATCATTTCAGATGCAGATAAATTTAGAACCATGTTTGTGAATGTTGATTGAGGAAATGTTTGCTGACATCCCTATACGCATGGTGTCTCCTCGCTTTATATTATTGAAACTTCAATTTTTCTGTACTTCCTCGCACATGAAAATACAGCAGGACAAAATTACTAACCTAGGGACCAGTGCAGATCAGCATTTGTCTCCGGGAAAACAATGCTTTATCTTTAGTACAGCAATGGAAAATATGGAGCCTTAACTGTCTGAACCAGTTATTTTAAGGGTGGAAAATTTCAAAACCCTTGCTCCTCTTTGTTAGGCAGGACCAGTGGCGTAGGCTGGATTTTATTCAGAGGGTGTTTGTATGAGCTTGCCAGTCCAAACAAAACTACTTCAAAAAGATTATTTTTCAAATCGGAATTTCACAATAAGATTCAAATAGAAACATTATTACTTTGATTAATTTAACAATACAAATAAAGCAACTGAAAAGAAAAAAAATCTTGATTAACAATATGTCACTACTCTATCAATACCTTTGCTGCTATGCACTCCAATATCCCGGTGAACATTGAGAAGTGCAAGCCCAACTAATCGGTTTTCATTGGTTGAGTTGCAGAGCTGACTAGCTCTGGAAGGACATCCATTGTTTCTGTTTTCTATCAAATGACCAAAGGCTTGTTCTTTTCAAAGAACGAGTCGTCCAGTAAAAAGAAGCTAGAAATTTGCTGGGGGGGAGGTGTTTGAACATCCTGCCTATGTCACTGGGCAGAACTTGCAGAAAATAACCACGTAAAGTCCATGGGACATGCAGAAAAAATTGAAATACCGTACCTAAAGGTTTTTCTCTTGAAAATTTTCAGAAACAGGAAACCTAGTTAATTTTCTCCTCCCTCTCTTCACAATTCACAGAAAGCCAGTAGCAATGCATCATCGTACTAGTTAGATCCTCACAAAATTCCTGAACACCTGAACATTTCAATACCCTTAAGTCATACCCAAGATAGAAATGCAACAGCACCCCTCACAAGTGCATTTGACAAAGTTGCACCAATGCATACTTGTGTTTTGGTTTCTGAAGTTATTTTAGCAGTGTTTCAAAATTCAATTTCTTTGTACTAAAGAACAGTAGATTAAAGCAAACAATAGCAGTTGCTAAATTGGAAGAATTTTCTGCTTTCATTTTTTGCCTGCACAAACAGCAATACAATGGACAACAGCATCGTGGCACTAACAAAGCAGTGTTGTTTTGGAGAAGTAATGCACAGGTCGGTGTTGTTGAATGAATACTAATGGGCTCACTTATGTGTGTGTATAGTATGCATTCATACCAATGCTGCCTGAATCGCAACAGAATGAGGGGAAAGTATGACCATATGCCACATAAACATTAAGGGGCCATTCCTCCCAATTTCTCCCTTCCCAGTCTTTGGAACCTAATATCTTTAAAGAAAAATGAAACTGAGAACCATAGCACCAAGGGGCCACCCAGAGGTCCTTACCTAATGAGGGTTAGGCAAGTTAGGGTTAGTTAGTGCTCTTTGCTTTATTCTAATTACTAATGGCTCTCCCATGGATTTGTGGAGAGTCAGGATAATTCTGTCAGAGTCCATTACTGATGTTGTAGGTGTAAGCATGGAAATCTGCAACTTCTGGAGCTTATGACGTTCCATCTAGTGGTAAATGTGTACAATTGCAGGTATGACTATGTGTCACAGAATGGCGATGCCCAAATAAGGAGTGTACAGCAGACATTGCAAATTTATTATAGATCTACATATGTGAGATTGTCAGTCATTTGGCTTGGCTGTCATTATTAACAACATGGACCTGTGGTCTCTGTGCTTTAGAAAATATTAGGTTTCTGTTGGTGCTGTAGGCACCAGATTAATGATTGTCTTTATGTCCTGTCACATCCATAGCAGAAATCCTGCACTGCTCAATGAGGAAAATTGAAATACATCACAAACTTAGGGATCAACAAATAATATCCAACACCATTCAGTGTAACATAGAGATTGAAAAGCTTTTCTTAGGAGGGACAGTGTTGAAAAGCAGCCATCTGCAACATACTGTTAGATAAGTGTAAAAGTTGACACAGTGATGTTAACACTAAACAGTTATATCCCCATGTTGCTGCCTGACTATTGTCTTGGTTGAGTGAATTATTTATAACCGTACTTTGTGATGGTTTCCATTTATTTTATCTATTGATTTGTTCAGCCTTGTAAATGGGGGAGGGGAAGGAATTTGTGTCAAATCTTCGGTGGTCCAGTGCCTGTCTATTTTCAAACCTATATGGGGTAAAATTGTGCTTGGGCCCAGAATTCCCCCAAGCCCAAACCAGGAAGCCCGAGGCTGGCCTGATATTGGGCCTCGGGCCTCATCTAAATAACGTTGATGAGTTGGGGGAACCTGTCACACCCCCACAGGCAGTTCGTCTTTTGCAGAAACTAATTTCAGGTTGCCTACATGACCAACAGCGGCCTCAGGGTAAGTGCCGAGAGGAGGGGACAGGACAGGACAGTGAGAGGGGGATTGATTATGCCGGCTGTCAGGAGTGCTGGAGAGCCGGGAAGAGCACGCCTGCTATACCTGGCTCCACAGGAAGGTTTTAAAAAATAGGGAGTGAAATTGCCCCTTTTTATAGCCCCGTTATTACCTCTAGGGGACGCTAACGGGAAGCAATGACTTTTTTGCCCAGGGGAGGGGGTCACAACCGCCTCCTGGGAAATTGCCCTGGAGGTTTGGGGGCGCTGTCCTGGTAGTGCCGCGCCCCGCGATTAGCACCCCACGCTGGCGCGCAATCGCCGATGACATCATTGGCATGCGCGCCAACCCCTCACTGCCCAGCGCTGAGCCCTTAACATCCCGCGGGGGAAATTGTCCCGCGGGCCGTGAGGCTGGTGCGGGCGGATAGCGACGTCAGCTTTGCAAGTTGTGAAGCTGCCAGACGTCTGCTGCCGGGACGCTCCTTACAGGGAGGCCTTTAGTGCCCCGGGCTGCCTTCTTTATTTGTTGGCTGACTCTTTGGATGGCCCAACAATGGCAGCCCTCACATTGACCCGGCCACCATCGTGCAGCCCGGCACTCTGTTTTGGGTGCTGGGCTGCTGACCCAGTCAATCGAGTTGTGGGCCCGATCATGGACTCAGTTACCGCCACTGGCCTCCGCCGCTTGACCACCGCTTTCTGGCGGTAAGAGGCCTTTTTGGGAGGGTGAATTTCAACCCCATTGAATAAGTTCCTTGGAGTCAAGCCCCCTCCCCCCACTCCAGCCCCCAAAATTAATTGAAGACAATTAACAAACTTACACATTAACTGCAATTTTGCCAGTGCTCAGCAGACCCGATCGGTGGCGGGTCAGCTGTGAAATTTAAATGATTGCCAGCGGGTTGGGAACCTGCTGTCAAAACACACACACCTGCATTTCCCAATGTCTGGTCCGCTCAGCGCTGGCAGACCCGACAAGTAGTGGCGGTGACCAATTTTTTGTTTTTTTGCCCCCAAATTTTAAACTTTCGCAAGTCTCCCACGGGTTTCCCGCTGTGCCTAGACCCTGTCTGTGAAGCTGAGGTGGGAGGTCAGTGGCCATTGAATCAGCTGATGAGTTGACAGCTTCAAATGTCAACTCAAAGCTTCCCAGCTGAGTCAGATATCTTCCCTTAAGCACTAGGCTCTCTCAACTGCATTTCCACTACAGATTCAAGGCTCAATTTTGCCCAAACCCGTTTTCTGGCGTATTGCCAGAGTTATGCCTGTTTTCCTAGGCCTGAAATGCGGCGGAAATATTTTGCAAAGTTTCCCCGATGTATCATTCGAACTTGGTGCCACGCAGCGTGTCCAGTCACCTCGGGGAAGGGGGGGGGTGGAGCCTGCTGTCTGCGCTGAAAAAATGATGCCGCACCTTCTGCGCATGCGCGACAAAGAAAGTGACGTTTTTGACATTGTTGCAATGGATGCGCATGTGCAGTACGGCTCCGAGTTGGCAATCGGCCATTTTTAAAGAGCCAGTTTTATGTGTGTGAAGGAATGCTGTGTGAGAGCATTGGAAAAACCAGAGCTGCAGCAGCATAAGATGCAACACAGTGCAAGGACCAAATATTTCTTGCAGGATGAAGTGGAGGCACTAGTTACTGTGATTGAGAACCAGCAGAGGCCACACAAAAGTTCCACCAAAAGAAATGAAGAAACGCTGGAACCAAGTTGCAGAAGATTACTGCGCAACGGTGACCACCATGAGATCTGGAGGCCAGTGTAAAAAAACGTGGTAGGACCTTGGTCAAGTAGCTAGTGTAAGTAATATTTTAATTTATTCATTGCAATTGTAAATGTGACCAGCTGTATATGTCCCACCCAGCAGAAAGACACGCTCTCTAAAAAGTTATGTTTTCATCTTTGCAGAGGAAAGTGGCACACAACAAATGAGAAAGAACCCGAACAGGAAGAGGCCTGGCAAATCTGTACCCACTGACACCATTGGAAGAGAGGGTAGCTACTTTGATGGGTCCTGCCTGGAGAAAAGCAATCACATAAGAACATAAGAACACCACCACTGCACAAGCTGGGTCCACATTCGAGGGAGAGGATAAGTCCTGCAAATTCCACAGTCTGGCTTTGCTAAATGTTAAGTACTGCGCGGGCTAGCTATGCTTCGGTTCCTGGGGATGTCTCCGTCAGCTACGCTTTGGTTGTTTCAATGTGCTATCACTCATCGTGGTCCTTCACATCAGCCTGCTGCCTGTGCTGTGTGAGCCTACTCATGCCACCCACCCTGCCCCCTCCTCTGCTGCTAACCATTTGTCTGCGTTCTGTTATATTTTGCAGAACTTGAGGCCAACCCTGACGATGTAGAAGAAAATTCAGACATGAACCAGCCTGAACAGGATAACATCTTCGAATCCAACCCTCCAGACCAAGAACATGGGGGTGAGGGGGAGGGGAAGGAGATGGAGCTGAATGAAGCCCCCACTGTTTTACTGACTTTGGATGAGATGCCGCTCATTGCGGTGACAGCCCCTTCCGTGACTCGTGGTTTGTGTGCTGGTGGGACATTCCATGGTTTCCAAATGTCTGAGTGGTGTGGTGCAGCAGGGCACACCCAGGGCCTCACCGTCCCAGGCTGTGGGTCCCAGTGATGGGGTGCGCGCCACACCTGTGGGGAGGAGGGGAAGGAGAGCTGGACCTGAGGTGCAGGATCTAACAGTTGTGCTTCAGATGATGGCAATGAGTGGGGAGCATTGACCTTACGCGATCACTCCTGGACACCATCAGTGGGGTGGGTGACGAGGTAGCGGGACTGTCGGAAGAAGTAACAGCAATCTCACAAGAAATGGGAACGGTGTCCATGCCCATGAGTTAGGGAATATCACAGGTAGGTGATGCGTGTCAGTGAACATCGGGGAGGGAATGTCAGAGATGGTGCAAACACTATCACTGAACATGAGGGAAGGAATGTCAAAGGTAGTTGAGACAGTTTTGCTCAACATGAGGGAGGGAATGTTGCAGGTCATTGAAACATAGTCAGGGCTCATGAGGGACGGCACGTTGGAGTTAGCTGCTACATTGCCACCTGTCCTCCGCCCCCCCCCCACCCCAAACAGGTGCGCACTACCCAAGATCTTAGAAAGAATAAGCTTGGTACCAGAAACACTGCACCACCGCTTGCGAGCAGGGGTGGTGGAGTCACCAAGAACACGTGCGGCGGGCATTCTTAGAATAAGGTGGAGGAAAGATGGGTGCAGCCTTTCTTTGTTACTGCTGCTGCTGTTATTAGTATTGTTACTGTTGTAACTGTTGTTCTCAAATTAAAAGATTTTTGTAAGTTATGTACATTTATAAGTTTAAAAGTTAGTAAGTGATCTTAAAGTTTGTACGTGATTGTAACTGAAAACTTTAAAGTTTGATACAAGAATAATTATATTAAAGTTAAGTTAACTACAAAGAACTGTTTGTTAAACTTTTGAATAAAATATATTTTACATTAAATCTGAATCATTTACATTATTTGTTCCATTATTAACACAACTTTTGAAGTAAACAAGAATAATTTCCATTATTTGTTCCATTAACATAACACAACATTACGGAACAGGTCCAAACAGTAAACATAGTCCATGTGGAATAGTTGTCAGTGAGCCTTCAGGCAGCAAAGCGTTCATGGATGAACTGCTGGCGCAAGACTCAAGCAATCGTTAAAGGGACATGATGGCCCGCCTTCCTCCGCCGTCGTGCTTCGGGTTCAGGGACTTGCATGGCTTCCTCGTCCTCCTGCTCGTCATCTGCATCTTCTTCATCATTATCATCAGCCACTCTCACCGCAGGTGGGCCTTCTCCTACCAGCTGCTGCTGCCTCATGATGGCTAAGTTATATAGCATGCAACACACAACAGTGAACTGACCGACAATCTCAGGGGAGTATTGCAAGTAGCCTCCTGAATGGTCCAGGCATCGGAAATGTCAATCAATGGTCGTCTCTATGATGCTGCACATCGCAATGTGCGGTCAGCTTCCGTCCGGGTTACGCGTAGGGGCATCATGAACCAGTTGGCAAAGTCATACCCTTTGTCTCCCAGTAGCCAGCTCTGCCTTTCTGGCTGCTGCTGAAACATGGCAGATATAACGCTCTTGCGTCGGATGAACGTATCATGGGTTCTCCCAGGGTATCTTGCATCGACTGACATAATGCGATGCATGTTGTCACACACGAGCTGCACATTAACGGAGTGGAAGCCTTTTCTGTTCCTGTACATCTCAGAATCCTCCAAATGTGCTTGCAAGGCGATGTGGATACAGTCAATGCAGCCCTGTACCTTTGGGAAGCCAGCAATCCTGGAGAAGCCCACAGCCCTGTCGAGCATTGCCAGGGCAGTCATGGGGAACTTTATGTCGTCATTCCTCCGGGTATATAGTGCAGCTGTCACCTGCCGAATGCAGACATGTGTTGCATGTTGAGAAATAGCATACATATCCCCAGTCGTAGCTTCAAACGATCCGGAGGCATAGAATGAAAGTGCAGCTGTAACCTTCACTTCAACTGACAAAGCAGTCCTCCTGACGCTTCTAGGTTGCAGGTCTGCTTTCATCAACTCATAGATTTCAGTTACAACTTCTTTGCGGAAACGCAGCTTTCTGACGCAGTCTGCATCACTCAGGTGCAGGTACGAACTCCTGTCTCGATATACCCGACGTAGGTAAGGCCTCCTGCCTAGCACCCTATGGGCTCTGATGTTCCTCATGCAATGACATCAAATCAATTGTTTCCTACGTAGCACCATCATGCAGAAGGCTCGCAAAAGGTATGGCATTGTCAGTATTGCCCCCATGATTACATTTTACCTTTGCAAGAAGCTCAAAATGCCAAGAAGGCAGACAGGACAGGTTCTTTGTTCTCTCTCACCAAGATCTGTATGGATGGATCACACCCAGGTCTTGTGACATCTCCCCCCGCAACTCATTGCAGTCTTCAGTAGCCTTCCGATTGGCACCTCATTCCCCGGGCTCAGTGCAGAATGCTTCTGATCGATCGGCATCTCACTCTCTACCTGCCCCCCCCGCCCGGGGCTTGTTTTTCAGCTGAGCCCCGAGCCCCTGTGTCCAGGCGCAGGGCTGATTCTGCCGGCCAAAGCTACGACCCTCCAGCCCTGCTTGAAGACATTTGCTGCTGGAGTGTAAGTAAGAAAAAAAAATGAAAACTTCTAAAATCTAAAAAACTTCCATTTACTACGTTGACAGATTAAAAAAAAGTTGAACTTTATTATTGATTTTTAGTGTGTTCTTGACTCCCTTCAAAATCTTCGATTAAAAACAATGGCATCTTCCAGCGCCGATTTGTGCGCTGATTTCTGCCAATTCACCAGAAGGTTTTTCGGGAGTGGTCAGATACGCCGACCTAGGAGGAAACATTTTTGGCCAAACTGCGAAAAATTATGAAAACTGGCGCAGACATGAGGTAACGCCTCCTATTACGTCAAAAAAAAACCTCACCTATAAAAATCGTAACTAACTTAGTTACGCCAGCGCAGATTGCAGTGGGAAACTTTGAAAAAAATGAATACACCAGATAAATGGCGCGCGCCAAAAAAACGGTGCAAATGACCCAGGTAAATTGAACTGGAAGTCGTTACACAAGTTTCCATGCAGTCTGATCTCATTAACTCTCCCAAGATTGACAGATCGCTTCTGTTATCTCTATTTCACCTGCCATCTATTCCATCCATGGATAAACTTTATACTCTCTCACCTTGGTCTTTAGAATCTGACCACGATCAGCCCCAACACCAGCATCATCAGGCACACCAGCAGCACCAACATCCACACCAACCTTCTCTGCAATCACCTGATGCTACACAGGACAGAGGGCATCAGCACCCAACCACATTGCTGCCTGGGACACCAAGGATGGCCTCACCATGGCCACATTTACTTCGCTTGATGCTGCACACCCTGGCTGCCACATGATGTGCCAAGTTGGCACCACCCCATACCAACACATAAAGAATACCCACAAGGCCCAAGCCATTCCCTTCACAGTCATCACCATTGCAGGGGATACCGTTATGTCTCACCATTCACTGCAACTCACTTCCAAAGGTGCACATACATCTGTCCAAGAACGCGGTGTTGAAAATAAAGACTTCAATGTTTGACATCACAGATCAGCCATAATCTTATTAAATGTTAGAGTAGGCTTGAGGGGCCAAATTACCTACTCCTGCTCCTATTTCTTATGTTCTTATGCTCTTAACAGAAACTTCACATGAACATTGTCTAAAACATACAAGTGCCTACCCGTGTGTTGTTAGCTGGTATGATTGGACAAGGATGAAGGTGAGTGTGAGGGGTGGCTCGTGAGATGGGGAAGTGATAATGTAGATCGAGAGGGATGGGTGGAGGTGCAAGGTAAGTTGGTGTGAGTAAGGATGTGCAGCAGTAGGGCAGGGAAGGCAGAGTGATGGGAATGTGATGAGTGGCACAGCAGGGTGAGGTTGAGTGTGGCTTTGCAGTAATGTTTCGAGATTTTCTTAGATCATTGAAAGGTTTGCACCACTGCAGCCTGGTCCTCCTGACGACATCCCAGCTTGTGCCCTCCTGTACAATGTGCAACCAAGGCTGCGTTGGTCTCCTGAGGAGTTCTCTTCTGCCCATTGGAAGGGAAGAAAACCTCCATATGTGCTATGACTCCCTCCATAAGCATATGGAGGGAGTCATGGGGGAGCCTGGATGCAGTCGTGTACCTCTGTGCAGTCATCGTCAGTGTTTGCAGCACCTCAATGCTTTAGAACACTAACAGCACAAATGTGAAAGTAAATTTGCGTATGGTCCCTTTAAGGAAACCGACTGATGTTATCAGACCCACTTCCTTCAGTTGGTCAGGAAACTCACTGGGCCTAACTCACTTGGCCCACCCAATCAAAGGAAAGTCATGTCGGAGGCCGGGATGGAGCCAACAGTGGGGCTGAGACCCGCCACCAATGTCACCCTTCTCGGACCCGCCGAGGTAGGGAAAATTGTCACCTTAATCTCCCTTACAGCTGCATTCTGCCACAAACCAACAGTAAAGGAACATTATAATTGATAGTATAAATAAATTATGTGTAGTATTGATATGTCCATTAAAGCTCTTAGTTCTACTGATTGCACCCATGGGATAACAGCTTTGAGTAAAACAGGAAATTGATTGGCAACAAAGGTGCTACATAGTTTAAAAGATTCATTGGAAAAATTACTGATTGAGATATGCTGTAGAATAAAACCCAGTGTAAACAGAAAATGTAACTTAAATTAAATTTCTTTGAAACAATACAATAATATGTGTATAAGTAGGGTGAACAGTTAAAGAATCCAGCTTTTCAGATATAAAAATTCCTTTAAGAAAATCGTAGTATGTGTGCGCACCAAGACATTTCTCAGATTTCAGTCATATGCGATTCCACTTTTTAAATCATTACAAAAATGTCACAGGACTGTTTTTAAAAGGCTAGCATTACTAGATTAAATTTGGAAAGGAATAACTCTGGTAAATACTTTTAAAGTTTAAAAAGAAACTTCTATAGATATGTAAAGAGAAAAAGGTTAGTAAAGACAAATGTAGGTCCCCTGCAGTCAGAATCAGGGGAAGTCATAACTGGGAACAAAGAAATGGCAGACCAATTGAACAAGTACTTTGGTTCGGTATTCACTAAGGAGGACACAAATAACCTTCTTGATATAAAAGGGGTCAGAGGGTCTAATAAGAAGGAGGAACTGAGGGAAATCCTTATTAGTCGGGAAATTGTGTTGGGAAAATTGATGGGATTGAAGGCCGATAAATCCCCAGGGCCTGATGGACTGCATCCCAGAGTACTTAAAGAGGTGGCCTTGGAAATAGCGGATGCACTGACAGTCATTTTCCAACATTCCATTGACTCTGGATCAGTTCCTATCAAGTGGAGGGTAGCTAATGTAACCCCACTTTTTAAAAAAGGAGGGAGAGAGAAAACAGGGAATTATAGACCGGTCAGCCTGACATCGGTGGTGGGTAAAATGATGGAATCAATTATTAAGGATGCCATAGCAGCGCATTTGGAAAGAGGTGACATGATAGGTCCAAGTCAGCATGGATTTGTGAAAGGGAAATCATGCTTGACAAATCTTCTGGAATTTTTTGAGGATGTTTCCAGTAGAGTGGACAAGGGGGAATCAGTTGATGTGGTGTATTTGGACTTTCAGAAGGCTTTCGACATGGTCCCACACAAGAGATTAATGTGCAAAGTTAAAGCACATGGGATTGGGGGTAGTGTGCTGACGTGGATTGAGAACTGGTTGGCAGACAGGAAGCAAAGAGTAGAAGTAAATGGGTACTTTTCAGAATGGCAGGCAGTGACTAGTGGGGTACCGCAAGATTCTGTGCTGGGGCCCCAACTGTTTACATTGTACATTAATGATTTGGACGAGGGGATTAAATGTAATATCTCCAAATTTGTGGATGACACTGAGTTGGGTGGCAGTGTGAGCTGCCATGAAAACATAGAAACATAGAAACATAGAAAATAGGTGCAGGAGTAGGCTATTCGGCCCTTTGAGCCTGCATCGCCATTCAATAAGATCATGGCTGATCATTCTCTCAGTACCCCTTTCCTGCTTTCTCTCCAGACCCCTTGATCCCCTTAGCCGTAAGGGCCATATCTAACTGCCTCTTGAATATATCCAATGAACTGGCATCAACAACTCTTTGCGGCAGGGAATTCCACACGTTAACAACTCTCTGAGTGAAGAAGTTTCTCCTCATCTCAGTCCTAAATGGCCTACCCCTTATTCTGAGACTAAGTCCCCTGGTTCTGGACTTCCAGAACATTCTTCCCACATCTAACCTGTCCAGTCCTGTCAGAATCTTATATGTTTCTATGAGATCCCCTCTCATCCTTCTAAACTCCAGTGAATAAAGGTCCATTTGATCAAGTCTCTCCTCATATGACAGTCCAGCCATCTCTGGAATTAGTCTGGTGAATCTTCGCTGTACTCCCTCAATAGCAAGAACGTCCTTCCTCAGATTAGGAGACCAAAACTGAACACAGCATTCCAGGTGAGGCCTCACCAAGGCCCTGTACAACTGCAGTAAGACCTCCCTGCTCCTAGACTCAAATCCCCTAGCTATGAAGGCCAACATACCATTTGTCTTCTTCACCGCCTGTTGTACCTGCATGCCAACCTTCAATGACTGATGAACCATGACATCCAGGACTCGTTGCAACTCCCCTTTTCCTAATCTGCCGCCATTCAGATAATATCCTGCCTTCGTATTTTTGCCCCCAAAATGGATAACCTCACATTTATCCACATTATACTGCATCTGCCATGCGTTTGCCCACTCACCTAACCTGTCCAAGTCACCCTGCAGCCTCTTAGCGTCCCCCTCACAGCTCACACCGCTACCCAGTTTAGTGTCATCTGCAAACTTGGAGATATTACACTCAATTCCTTCATCCAAATCGTTTACGTATATTGTAAATAGCTGGAGTTCCAGCACTGAGCCCTGCGATACTCTACTAGTCATTGCCTGCCATTCTGAGGAGGATGCTATAAGGCTGCAGAGTGACTTGGATAGGTTAGGTGAGTGGGCAAATGCATGGCAGATGAAGTATAATGTGGATAAATGTGAGGTTATCCACTTTGGTGGTAAAAACAGAGAGACAGACTATTATCTGAATGGTGTCAGATTATGGGTGTCATGGTACATCAGTCATTGATGGTTGGCATGCAGGTACAGCAGGCGGTTAAGAAAGCAAATGGCATGTTGGCCTTCATAGCGAGGGGATTTAAGTACAAGGGCAGGGAGGTGTTACTACAGTTGTACAGGGCCTTGGTGAGGCCACACCTGGAGTATTGTGTACAGTTTTGGTCTCCTAACTTGAGGAAGGACATTCTTGCTATTGAGGGAGTGCAGCGAAGGTTCACCAGACTGGATGGCGGGACTGACATATCAAGAAAGACTGGATCAACTAGGCTTGTATTCACTGGAGTTCAGAAGAATGAGAGGGGATCTCATAGAAACGTTTAAAATTCTGACGGGTTTAGACAGGTTAGATGCAGGAAGAATGTTCCCAATGTTGGGGAAGTCCAGAACCAGGGGTCACAGTCTAAGGATAAGGGGTAAGCCATTTAGGACCGAGATGAGGAGAAACTTCTTCACCCAGAGAATTGTGAACCTGTGGAATTCTCTACCACAGAAAGTTGTTGAGGCCAATTCACTAAATATATTCAAAAAGGAGTTAGATGTAGTCCTTACTACTAGGGGGATCAAAGGGTATAGCGAGAAAGCAGGAATGGGGTATTAAAGTTGCATGTTCAGCCATGAACTCATTGAATGGCGGTGCAGGCTCGAAGGGCCGAATGGCCTACTCCTGCATCTATTTTCTATGTTTCTATGATATGCAATTCTAGTAGGTGGATTTGCAGAAGTGGGACAGATCAGCCGGGGGGAGGAGGGACTGGAATTTGGGACAGACCCCGGCTACATCAGCTTCTGGGCCATGTAAAATCTACCCCAGGCAGGTCTTGTGCTCCTCCCCCCACAGACACAGGCTGTTTTTGGAGGCATGTCTGGAGGAGTTCCTGTACTACCCTGGCAGTTTCACCTATTGCACTCTCCCTAAGCCCAATGGAACTTAACGTCTCTTCCTGTAAGAAAGGTAACTGGTTCCAAAAAGATTTGTTTACCTATCTAAGAAGGCTCACTTCATCCTTGTGGGGAGAATAAAACATTTAAATAACATAAAATCTTTGGGCCTTCGAGGGCCTTTTGCTCCTTTAATCAGAGTGGCAAACTACTGCTTCAATTTTAACGGCCATGCTTCGAATGTGGCCATACAGGGTCGGGCCGCCCACCCCAACCATTTGACTGACCTTGCCTCCATCGATGGCATGAGTGCCACAGAGTCCCGCCAAACTCCTCTGCTGCTGGACTGGAAGCCCTGGAATTTGAGAGCCTATGGGCCCAAAATTCCACATGGACTTTTTTTGGCGATGTTGTAGAGGTACGTCCGACTTTTTTTTAGTGGCCCAACTGCGCCAAAAGAAAAGTTCCAAGTTTCGCTGGCATAAATTTTCATTTTGGAGCGGCGCAACTTGTCCTTAAGATCTTTGGGTGGAGCATAAGGTCTGTGCTGAAAAACTGAGGTTGCCAGGGTAACGAGGGACACTCTGAACGGCTGAGGCACAAATAAAGCATTTCCCCTTTGTAAAATAAATCACTGAGAGACGTGATCAACAGACTGAAATCTCAATATATGAAACACTATGAAATTCCTTTCTTCCTTTTGAGCATTTATAGATTTTTTTTCACCTCTACAGTGCCGGTGCCACTGCCATCCCGGGCCAAAAGGACTCTGTACCGGCCCACACCTGTCCCGGGCCAAAAGGACTCTGTACCGGCCCACACCTGTCCCGGGCCAAAAGGACTCTGTACCGGCCCACACCTGTCCCGGGCCAAAAGGACTCTGTACCGGCCCACACCTGTCCCGGGCCAAAAGGACTCTGTACCGGCCCACACCTGTCCCGGGCCAAAAGGACTCTGTACCGGCCCATACCTGACCCGGGCCAAAAGGACTCTGTACCGGCCCGCACCTATCCCGGGCCAAAAGGACCCCGTACCGGCCCACACCTGTCCCGGGCCAAAAGGACTCCGTACCGGCCCGCACCTATCCTGGGCCTAAAGGACCCCGTACCGGCCCACACCTGTCCCAGGCCAAAGGGACCCCCGCCGTGTCTTCAGCTCTGCTGAAACAATGGCATCTTCTCTCCGCCGATTTTCTCTTCTCTGCGCTGATTTCCTTGTGGAGGGAAGGTTTTTCCAGAAGGGTGCAATGCGCCATTTTAGAAAAAAATCGTACTTGGCCAAACTCGTTTAAATGGCCAGAAATGGTGCACCCGGCAGGTTCCACCCCCAGAGACGTAAAAAAATCGGGAACTAAAAAAATCGAACATACCTACTTTAGAATGGCACAGAATGGTGGCGAAAATTCAGCCCAATGTTGTTATATTGTTGCAACTATCCATTTTTCCTAACAGTTTAGTAGGAATCAGAAGCATTAATCTTTCCCAACAGTCACATGGGAGGGTTATGTGTTTTATTGCTCAAAAGATTTGTAGCTGGGGGTTATGTCTAATGTCAAGTGGAGCAGGTTCACTCATTGGTTTCCTCAGTTCAAGAACGAATCTGAGTTCAGTGAACGAAGAACTTAAAAGTATGGAAAAAGAAAAGGCATTCAGCCAATCACTCCCTCTCACTCAACAGACTGTTTACAATTTTCCTTATTATTGGAATATATTCAACCTATGAAATCTCCTGAAGGAGGTGACTAATCACAGTGCAAACTGTCAGAAAGGCAACGCTCTGAAATTTCTTCAAAAGTTAATCGTGAACCTTTAGGATAGTAGTCCAGAATTACAACTTGGGTTACTCAAGGCAGACCAATTAGATTTCATAAATAGCACACTGTGGCACCAGCAGCACCGAGACCATAGAATATTTAATTATCTATGTTACCCTTATCCTTCAAACCCATTCTTAAACAGATATTTATCCATGACTTTTTCAAAGCAGTTTGTTCTACAAATCTATCACCATACACACAAAAGTATTATTTTGAACTCAAGTCTTGCTATTTTGCAGAGCATCTACTTGTTCTAGGTCTAAGCTGCTTACATCGACAATGTTTAGGATGCCTCCCGTCAGATTAAACACTCGGTCATATCAGTTACTGAATTTATTTTATAGCATTGGTTTAGAAGTCTATGGAGGTATCCTCAATCTTATTTTTCCCTTTAATTTGGACTCCGATTTCCTGAATTTCACGTGGTTTGATTCCAAAATCTGAACGCTCAGTAGGATCAAACTGCTTTGGTTTGGAGAACACAAAGCTGAGCTAGGCAAATCTAGTTTGAGATGGGGATGGATTACTTTCAAAATACCAGAATTCTCTTTGACAAAAAAAATCTAAAGCAAATTTGATTTTAGAAAAGGTAATCTGTTCTTGATCTAGTTGTGTCAGGCACTTTGAAATTGATTTCCGTGGTTGATATTTGAATTTAAATTGAATGAAAATCAAGCCAAACAGAGGCAGCTTTATTTGTCTCTGCCAACAGTTGGTACTAATGCTGGAAACATTATGCAACTTACCTCTAAATAATTTTTTTTTGGTCCTGTTTTCAATTTGTTCCCTCTTTCCCTGACGGTTCTGATTCTTCCCACGGTATGTTTCCAGAGGCACCAACATTCCGCTTAAATCTTCCTGCCTGTTTCAATGTTGACTAATTGAGATTCATCGCGTTTTCATGCAATGTTCACACAGGTGCATTTCTAGCCGAGCTCAGTGGTTAACAATAAAGAACAACGACCTGGCTGATTCCCACCCCCTCCAGCCCTGTGGTACTGAGGCCAGTTGTATTTTCTTGGCTGAGATCAAATAACTGTGAACTAAACCTATGGCCTGTGAGCCTTTTATTCACTATCCATTGGGAGAAGTACCTATAACTATTTTATAGCATATACAGAATTATTGATTGTACATTCATTATTGGGGCAGACTTTGCTGTTAATTTGCTTGGCCACATTGGGTTATTGGTGCATGGAGGGAAATCAGGTGGGAAGGATTGCCCTTCAGTAACAGAGTTTGCCCAATTTTCCTTCATGTGCTTCGCCCAGGCAATCTAACATGCCCATCATACTAAGAAGCAAATTTGCTTCATTAACATTTTCACACATACCATTCAATAACAAGTTGTTTATCTAATGACCTTGTCGCTTTTAGACCTTCCTGGAAAATATTTTCCACACCTGTTTCTACTGGTCTATTGAATACATCCATTAATAAAAGCTGACTGGTTGCACATTGTGGAGAATAAGTCTTCCGTGGATTACATTGAATGGTTTGGTTAAGGCATTTGTTTCTCTATTTGTTATTTTTAACAAAGTGATTAACCCTTTTTTAAAAAATAGGTTAATAGCTTAGTTAAACTTGCAAACTGAGAAATTATAAATACATTAACAAATTCATGAAAAATAGTAACCAGAGGAAGGTTTATTTCTGACAGATTTAATATCGTTAGACTGTTAGTGGAAGCATTTCCGACTTTTAGAGAAAAACACATGGGAGTGCTTTAATATAATGATATCTGCATTAAATTGTATACTTTAGGACTGAAGCAAAGTGGTGGCTTAAAAGGATACTGTCATAACAGGGTCCATTATATTCAAAATGAAAATGGCCAGGTTCATTCATGAACCGTTTCAAAAATTTGAGATTGTTAAAATAATCTTTATTATAAAAACGATCTGGCTGGCTGTTATTTTTGATATGCCTGCAATTGGAGGTAATTTTATGAGTCTGCCCTCCTAGTGGAAAGCCTTGCCATATTGGAAATCCAGGCATACACTTCCCATGATTTTCCGACCATTAAAATTAATGGATAGAAAAGTTAGGTTAGTATGTTCCCAAACTTCTGATAGGAACTTCCGGTGGGCAAGGCTCCCTGCTGTGTGCGCGATTCATGCACATACCTTCATTCATCCATCCATCCATATTACTCCAAATAAGGATGACTGGAAACCTGAAGATACATGAAGAGCACTAAAGTGCCTGGATTGTTTGTTAAGAGGCAGAGAATGCTATCTACAGTTGATGTCACTGAGAGTGTGGGACTGCTGATGATCAATTTTGCTATTCCATTGTAGCCAAGACAAGCTCAGTATTCCAGTAAAAAAAGGAGACCTTTTCTCTAGAAGGACTTAGATTCTTTATCAACCAACAAAGGAGGAGCTCCTCCTTCCTCCCAGAATCCTTCACATCTAACTGTCCTTAAAAGTATGACAGCAGAAAATGCTCAGGCTGACCATATTGAGCTAACACATTCTTTTATTACTGGCTGATTAAAAAATGTTGCTAATTACCCAGATTCAATCTATTTGTACTAGCAAGAACAACATTTGTAAAAAAGATGATCTTTTATTTGATACTATTGCTGCATGAAAATACTAAAGAAATAAAAAAACATCAGGGCTATATTATTAACCCACTAATGAGATTATGGGAACTTGTGGGCACTTCTTGAAAATGCGATTTCATTAATGGGAAAAAAACAGATGATCACAATGCATCCATTGCAGTAATCGTTTAATAGTTCTCAGGCAGCTAACAAGCCACTTCGCTGGTCCAAATATTAGACAGATGGTCAATACAGTTGAATAATACAGGTGGTTAATGCAGTTAGTTAAAACAGTTGGTTAATACAATGTCAGCAGTACAAATACAACTGCAAGTGCCACCCCAGGGGAAGGGCACTGCTAATACTTAACAAGCTGCTCAATCAAACTAGATGTGCATGCATGCGCGTAGGGTTAAATGACAATCTGGTTTTCATTGTCAATAAGGCAGGCGATGTCTGGTGGTGCCCACAGGTGACAGAAGGCTTTGCATGAACCACTGATCACCACGTAATCGTGCAACTTGGTACTCAGGTGCACACCAGACTTCAGAACAGAGGCACGCAGTTTGAGCAAACCTCCACGATCCATGCATCCTGGACTTGTGGATGATAGATTTCCCCAGGGGCAGGTGTAGACCCATCAGGAGGCCCTCCAATGTGCTTGCCCCTTTAAGTACTGGGTGGCCAAAGATAATGAATGCAGGAAAAAAATGTAGCGGCAAGTCAGGGAGAAACCCCTTTGTTAAATGGAAAAGGGGCTGGAATCTCTACCACTCTATGTACTAACGGAAAACAGAATCAATCTAGCAGCAAAATGGGCAAATCAGCAGAACATCAGAGAAGTAGCTCAAATATAAATTTGATGCGCACTGTGCAGTGTAGCAATCTCCACATCAGGTCCACAGTAGTGCCAGGGTGAATCCCAGAATAAAGAGCTTTTCACTTGGGACACTCGTCCATGCCAATTGGAAGAATAGAGGAAATCCCTCCATGCAGAATGGGATGGTACAAACGAGGTTTCCAAAGAGGAGGTTCAGGGCCTTGCACTGATGAGCAGCTGCATCCTAACGGGGTGAGATCAGATGGGACCACTCCATGCTCGAGTCTGCTCACTGCATCTAACTGAGTCAGGGCCGAGTGCGGATCTTAACGGATGATATTGGCAGCAGGACAGATGTAATGACAGGTCACGTGGGCAACGAACATCTCTGGCCAAATCCATCCAGCTCTGCTGCTGATTAGTACGTTCCTGACTCTGGTTACCTTCACATCAAGGCTCATCTCTCTCTTTCTCATATGCTGCTGAAGATGGGTATGTGTATCTGGGAATTTTGTCGGGAATGGTAGCATAGTGGTTATGTTACTGGACTAGTAATCCAGAGGCCTGGATTAATGATTCAGAGATGTGAGTTCAAATCCCACCACGGCAGCTGGGGAATTTAAAGTCAATTAAATAAATCTGAAATAAAAAGCTAGTATGGTGACCATGAAAGTATTGGATTGTTGTAACAACCTATCTGGTTCACTAATGTCCTTTAGGGAAGGAAATCTGCTGTGGTCTGCCTATATCTTTCTCCAGCAATGTGGTTGACTCTTAACTGCCCTCTGAAATGGCCTAGCAAGCCACTCAGTTGTATAGAACCGCAACGAAAAGCAATAAGAATAAAACTAGACGGACCACCCGGCATCGACCTCAGCACCGGCTTCGGACACAACAATGACACACCCAGCCCAGTCGACCCTGCAGTGTCCTCCTCACTAAAAATCTAGGGACTTGTGCCAAAGTTGGGAGAGCTATTCCACAGCCTGATATAATCATACTTACAGAATCATACCTTTCAACCAATGGCCCTCCATCACCATCTCACCGGCAGGACAGACTCACCAGAGGTGGCAGCAAGTGGTATACAGTCAGGAAGGAGTGGCCCTGGGAGTCCTCAACATTGATTCCAGACTCCATGAAGTCTCATGGCTTCAGGTCAAGCATGAGCAAGGAAACCTCCTGCTGATTACCACTGATTGTCCTCCCACAGCTGATGAATCAGTACTCCTCCATGTTGAACACCACTTGGAAGAAGCACTGAGGATAGCAAATGCACAGAATGTACTCTGGGTGCGGTACTTCAATGTCCATCACCAAGAGAGGCTCAGCAGCACCACTGCTGGCCGAGTCCTGAAGGACTTAACTGCCAGACTAGGACTGCAGCAGGTGGTGAGAGAACCAACACGAGGGAAAAACCTACTTGACCTCGTCCTCACCAATCTATCTGTCACAGATGCATTTGTCCATGACAGCATTGGTAGCAGTGACTACCGCACAGTCCTTGTGGAGATGAAATCCCATCTTCACATTGAGGACACTCTCCATCGTGTTGTATGCCACGACCACCATGCTCAATGGGATAGATTCAGAACAGAACTAGCAGCTCAAAATTGGGCACCCATGAGGCGCTGTGGGCCATCAGCAGCAGCAGAATTGTATTCCACCTCAATCTGTAATCCCTCACTTTACCATTACCATCAAGCCAGGGGACCAACCCTGGTTCAATGAGGAATGCAGAAGAGCATGCCAGGAGCAGCACCAGGCATACCTAAAAATGAGGTGCCAACCTGGTGAAGCTACAACACAGGACTACGTGCATACTAAACAATAGAAGCCGCATGTTATGAACAGAGTTAAGCGATCCCACAATCAATGGATCAGGTCAATGCTCTGCAGTCCTGTCACATCCAGTCGTAAATGGTGGTGGACAATTAAACAACAAATGGGAGGCGGAAGCTCCATGATTATCCCCATCCTCAATGATGGCAGAGCCCAGCATGCGAGCGCAAAAGACAAGGCTAAAGCGTTTGCAGCCATCTTCAGCCCAAAGTGCCGAGTGGATGATTCATATCGGCCTCCTCCTGAGGTCCCCACCATTGCAGAAGCCAGTCTTCAGCCAATTCGATTTACTCCACGTGATATCAAGAAATGGCTGAGTGCACTGGATACAGCAAAGGCAATGAGCCCCGTCAACATCCCGGTTGTTGTGCTGAAGACCTGTGCTCCAGAACTAGCCGTGCCTCTAGCCAATCTGTTCCAGTACAGCTACAACACTGGCAGCTACACGACAAAGTAGAAAATTGCCCAGGTATGTCCTGCCCACAAAAAGCAGGACAAATCCAAACCGGGCAATTACCGCCCCATCAGTCTACTCTCAATCCTCAGCAAAGTGATGGAAGATATCATCAACAGTGCTATCAAGTGGCATTTACTCACCAATAACCTGCTCACCGATGTTCAGTTTAGGTTCTGCCAGGACCACTTGGCTCCAGACCTCATTACAGCCTTGGTCCAAACATGGATAAAAGAGCTGAATTCCAGAGGTGTTGTGAGAGTGACTTCCCTTGACATCAAGGCAGCAATTGACCGAGTGTGGCATCAAGGGGCCCGAGTAAAACTGAAGTCAATGAGTATCAGGGGGATCAGCAGCACCTCCCAAAGCCATGAGCTCTATCACCTAGAAGGACAAGGGCTGCAAGCGCATGGAAATACCATCACCTGCAAGTTCCCCTCCAAGTTACACACCATCTTGACTTAGAAACATAGAAACATAGAAACATAGAAAATAGGTGCAGGAGTAGGCCATTCGGCCCTTCTAGCCTGCACCGCCATTCAATGAGTTCATGGCTGAACATTCAACTTCAGTACCCCATTCCTGCTTTCTCGCCATACCCCTTGATCCCCCTAGCGGTAAGGACCTCATCTAACTCCTTTTTGAATATATTTAGTGAATTGGCCTCAACAACTTTCTGTGGTAGAGAATTCCACAGGTTCACCACTCTCTGGGTGAAGAAGTTCCTCCGCATCTCGGTCCTAAATGGCTTACCCCTTATCCTTAGACTGTGACCCCTGGTTCTGGACTTCCCCAACATTGGGAACATTCTTCCTGCATCTAACCTGTCTAACCCCGTCAGAATTTTATATGTTTCTATGAGGTCCCCTCTCATTCTTCTGAACTCCAGTGAATACAAGCCCAGTTGATCCAGTCTTTCTTGATAGGTCAGTCCCGCCATCCCGGGAATCAGTCTGGTGAACCTTCGCTGCACTCCCTCAATAGCAAGAATGTCCTTCCTCAGGTTAGGAGACCAAAACTGTACACAATACTCCAGGTGTGGCCTCACCAATGCCCTGTACAACTGTAGCAACACCTCCCTGCCCCTGTACTCAAATCCCCTTGCTATGAAGGCCAACATGCCATTTGCTTTCTTAACCGCCTGCTGCACCTGCATGCCAACCTTCAATGACTGATGTACCATGACACCCAGGTCTCTTTGCACCTCCCCTTTTCCTAATCTGTCACCATTCAGATAATAGTCTGTCTCTCTGTTTTTACCACCAAAGTGGATAACCTCACATTTATCCACATTATACTTCATCTGCCATGCATTTGCCCACTCACCTAACCTATCCAAGTCGCTCTGCAGCCTCACAGCATCCTCCTCGCAGCTCACACTGCCACCCAACTTAGTGTCATCCGCAAATTTGGAGATACTACATTTAATCCCCTTAGAAATATATTGCCATTCCTTCATCGTCGCTGGGTCAAAATCCTGAAACTGCCTCCCTAACAGCACTGTGGGAGTACCTTCACCACACAGACTGCAGCGGTTCAAGAAGGCAACTCACCACCACCTTCTGAAGGGAAATTAGGGATGGGCAATAAATGCTGGTCTTGCCAGCGATGCCCACATCCCAGGAACTAATTTTTAAAAAGCATAACTTGCCGCCACCATGGTCGAGAGAGAGTTATTGTTTGGGACAACCAAGTTCCAGACTTTTAGTCATTCTTGGTACAAGACAGCCAGCTCGGACAGAGACATCTCTCTCAGGCAGATGTAGAAAAGCTGCCTGCCAGATTTCAAGCTGTACAGGAGGCAACAACAACAACAACAACTTGTAATTATATAGCACCTTTAACAGAGGTAATTGAATATATTTAAGATGGGGATAGACAGATTTTTGAACAGAATAGGAAGTCAACAGTTATGGGGAGCGGGCAGGGAAGTGGAGTTTAGGCCAGGTTCAGATCAGCCGTGATCTTATTGAATGGTGGAGCAGGCTCGATGGACCAAATGGCCTACTCCTGCTCCTATTTCTTATGTTCTATGTTCTTAAAACATCCTAAGGCATTATCAAATAAAATGTGGCACCGAGCCACATAAAGAGATAATAGGACAGGTAAGAGGTAGGTTTTAAGGAGTGTCTTAAAGAAGGAAAGAGAGGTAGAGAGGCGAAGAGGTTTAGGGAGGGAATTCCAGAGCTTAGGGCCTAATCAGTTGAAGGCACGACCACCAATGGTTGAGCGATTAAAATCAGAGCTGCTCAAGAGGCCAGAATTAGAGAAGCACAGATATCTCAGGGATGGGGGTGGTGGTGGGGTGGTTGTGGGGTTGGAGGAGATTACAGAGACTGGAAAGAGCAAGGCCATGGAGGGATTTGAAAACCAGGATGAGAATTTAAAAATTGAGACGTTGCTTAACCGGGAGTCAATGTAGGTTAGTGAGCACAGGGGCGATGGGTGAACGGGACTTCATGTTAGTTAAGACATGGGCAGCTGAGTTTTGGATGACCTCAAGTTTACATAGGGTAGAATGTGGGAGGCCAGCCAGGCGTGGAATAGTCAAGTCTGGGGGTAACACCAGCATGGAAGAGGATTTTAGCAGCGGATGAGCTGAGGCGGGGCAGAGACGGGCAATAGAAATAGGCGGTCTTAGTGATGGCGCAGATCTGTGGTTGGAAGCTAATTTCAGGGTCAAATATGACACCAAGGTTGCAAACTGTGTGGTTCAGCCTCAGACAGATGCTAAGGAGAGGGATGGAGAGTAACTAGGGAAAGGAGTTTGTGGCAGGAACTTATTGGAGGAAATTTCTGCTCATCCAGTACTGGATGTCGGACAAGCAGTCTGACAACTTAGAGACAGTGGTGGGGTCGAGAGGCAGAAGAAAAACTTTAGCAGTGCACACTAGTTTGGAGGATTCTCAATATAAAGGTATCACTGCAAAGAATTAAAGTGGAAAGTCATCTCCTGGAAAAGCGTGCACACAAGCACCTGATCGCCCTCTTTTTCTTTGTCTTGGAAGAAATTGATCATTTTCTTCTACATCTTGGTGACAAATTCAGCAGGACGAATCAAAGTGACCAGCCAGTACCAAAGCATGGTAATCACCTGCTGGTTTATGACCAACACTTTACAACTGTAGAAAAATGGTTGAAGCAATCCCGTCTGATTTCCAAGACGAGCGGAGACTTTCTTCTACAGCTTGATCCAATTTGCCAAACAGATGTCCTCGCCGTGGCTCAGGTAGACTTCCAGTTACTGCAGATGGGTAGTGTTCCAGCTAAAAGCACAGTTGGTTAATGCAGATGGTTAATATTGTTGTGGAGTGTGTAATATTTGTGCTAAATGATTCAGTGAAAATTGAGAAAACATTGGATCTGTTTATGATTTTGATTGGAATGGCGAACGGAAGAATGGTTACCCCCAACGTCCTCAATGTGTTAGGTAACTGCAGACTAGTCACAGCAGTGGAATGTAGGTCATGAACTACTGCTCAATCCTGCACCACATATGTGCAAAGATGGCAGTGTTCCAATCTAAAGGTATGTATAATTAAGTTTAATTGTCCTGTTATAAGTGCAGAACCAGTGTGGAATTGAATATGCCTTAACTTGCTTTCTATAACTTTGAAAATACATTTTTTTAACAGTTTGTTTCTTTAAAGATGTCAAAGTTTTATCAGAAAGTGAAGAAAACAAAGTTACTTCTATCATAAAGTATGAGAGACGAGTTAGTGTGCAGTATATATCATGTTGACCTGCTGAGAGCTGCAGCACCGTTTCTGCACTGAACAAAGGATAAAAGCACATTCCAGCATAACAGTTTATTAAGAGAACATCATAAATTAAGACATGCATGATTCCAGCATCTCCTCACAGTCACTTTACAACATAGAGCTTTACAGAAAGCCCTTTGCCAGATGTTGCATGACAGCAGAAGAATCATTGAAAGCCGGTACTCAAAGGGTGAGTTTTCATTAGTGGAAAGAAACACAAAGTTAACTATTTCCTTAGTTAAAGCATTTGGATTAGAATGTTATTCCATTGCCCAGGAAGGATCAATCTTGAACTATTTATATCCTGGTGATTTGATCTAATTGCTGCAAAGCTATGTACCTCCTGAGAAGAATTGGCTTCATTTCTAAAATGACCATTTTCTGTAGCAGCTGTTTTTAGAAAAACTGTGCTGCCAAATACCTAATTTCATTTAGAATTTTATCCATATTTGTACAGGAATGTATGTTATCAGTAACTGGAATTTTTTGTTGATGAAATGAGAGTGTATTTTATTTTTATATATGCAGTTCCAGAGGTTAGAAAAAGTGTTAACAGTTTTTGACTCCAGAAAAGCAGGGAGAACATAGTCTTACTCCATGATTAATTTCCATTGCTAGTCTTTTTGTTTATTCATCAATGATCTATGGAAACAATATTCCACAAAATAATGAATAGAAAAAAAACATTATTTTCTGTATTACCCATTAGCAGTGAAAGTACTGATAGCACAGAATGGCAGCAAAGCAGAAATATGTTAACAGCAATAAAGTAAATACTTTATTTTGTGATATGATGAGTTGACATCTGCAATCCACACATCCAAGCAGCTTTGTCAATAGAAGTATTTTTTTAACACAGTAAATCTGTTTCATCCCTGTGGCCTTTTTTGATAATCTGTGCTTTCTAAGTAATGGAGTTAATTAAGAACATAAGAAATAGGAGCAGCAGTAAGCCCTGTGGACCCTCGAGCCTGCTCCGCCATTCAATAAAGCCGTAGCTAATCTTCTACCTCAACTCCACCTTCTGCACTGTCCCCATATTCCTTGATTCCCTTAATACCCCAAAATCTATCGATCTCTGTTTTGAATATACTCAAGGACTGAGCATCTCATCTGAGTTCCCAATTGGAGAAGAACTATTTGACATTCATCTTTTAAAATGTTGCTTTTATGAGTACAAGGACCCTTCATTGAGCAGCCATCATAGTTAGACTGCCAATTTACTGCTAATTTGTTGTCAGTTTTATGCTGTACCCCTGGAACAGTATTGAGACAGCACAAACCTATTTCATATTGGACCCCTGCAGCTGATAGAAAGAGAAGAATTTCATCCCAAAAGTCCTAGCAATGGAAGGCCATTCTTTAATTCACTATGCCCCCTATTCTCAGTATTCCTTTTCCTTTAACTTTCATTGAAGACATCTTTAAATCAAGGCTAATCAAGGTGCTGAGGTAATTCTTTGTAGCTGTAGTTGTGAACTATATAAGGTCATGCAGCATAAGTCACCAGTTCCTTCTCAGATTGTCTGCACAGTGTGAAAGTATTTTACTGTGGAATGGCACTGGAGCTAAATTTAACAGAGAATGGTCCAAAAGCCTGATTGGTTTTGTTGCCTAAGAAAATAAGTATTCTTGAAAACATGCCAGCTTGCCCTACTTCATAGATGGACACCTGCCTAAATGCCTTTATTCCTCCTTCCCTTCTGTCTCCACAGATACACCTAATTGTCTCCTGAAGACCCGCCAAAATTCACAGGGTCAAGAGGACCCCTAAATTTAAATGCCATTAGTGGGCGCTCGTGGCACTAGGGCACTGCCTGCCCCCACAGGCTACAAATTGTGGTGTAACTTCTGAAAATGCTGGTTCTTTCTCGCACACTGCCATTCCATTGAAAGAACTTTGAAGTGCCGCCAGTGGTTTCCTTTGTAAAGGGATTGCATTTAAATAATTATTAAAAAATAAATTCAGATTTTCTTTCGGCAGTCTGGACCACAACCCTGGCCTGGACCCTCAGGCAGGGCCCACATATGACATCTGGAGCTTTGGTGTGCTTGGGCTTACCAGATATACTACCACCAATGATACGCTGGACCTTTATGGGCTGGGGAAGTGGGAACTCCCAGTGTAGGTAGTATACATCCCTGGCCACATTCCTTCTTACACCACTGGCCTTGTAAGAACAGGCAGAGTCTTCGCCCCTTGTAAGGTCCACGGAATCTCTCCCATCGGCAGGCACACTCTCATCAGAGTTATAGGGCCATGGATTTTTGGCTCCAAGTCACTGACTGTGTTGAGTGGTCAACACACTGATTGAAGAAGGAATTTACACCATCTCGAAATTGCTGTTGCAATATTTGTGGATGAAAGTTAAACACATTTGTATGACATTCCTCTGTCCACTGAGCTGATGAAAGAGATAGAGAGTAAGATAAAGCAGTAAAAGGAGGTGTATGACAGATGTCAGGTTGTGAATATAACTGATAACCAAGCTGAATATAGAAAGTTCAGAGGGGAAGTGAAAAAGGAAATAAGACGGACAAAGAGAGAGTATGAAAATAGACTGGCAGCTAACAAAAGGCAATCCAAAAGTCTCCTATAGTAAATGGGTAGTAAGAGGAGGGGTGGGGCTGATTAGGGACCAGAAAGGAGACCTATGCATGGAGGCAGCAGGCATGGCTGAGGTGCTAATGAGTACTTTGCATTTGTCTTTACCAAGGAAGAAGATGTTAAAGGGGGTGCAGGAACAGAAAGATCTGGGGGTGTAGGTACACAAATCATTGAAGATGGCAGGGCAGGTTGAGCAAGCAGTTAAAAAAGCATATGGTATCCTGGGCTTTATAAATAGAGGCATAGAGTACAAAAGCAAGGAAGTTATGATGAACATGTATAAATCATTGGTTCTGCTTCAACTGGAGCACTGTGTCCAATTCTGGGCACCACACTTTAGGAAGGATGTGAGGGTGTAGAAAAGATTTACAAGAATGGTTCCAGGGATGAGGGACTATAGTTATGTGGATAGACTGGAGAAGCTGGGTTTATTCTCCCTGGAGAGGAGATTTGATAGGGGTGTTCAAAATCATGAGGGGTCTATACAGAGTAGACAGAGAGAAACTGTTCCTATTGGTGAAAGGGTCGAGAACCAGAGGATACAGATTTAAGATGATTGGCAGAAGAACCAAAGGCGACATGAGGGGAAAACTTTTTTCTGCAGCGAGTGTTTAGGATATGGAATGTACTGCCTGAAAAAATGGTGGAGGCAGATTCAATTGTGGCTTTCAAAAGGGAATTTGATAAGTACCTGAAGGAAAAGAAATTGCAGGGCTAAGGGGAAAGGGCAGGGGAGTGGGACTAGCTGAAGTACTCTTGCAAGGAGCCGGCATGGGCTTGACGGCCGAATGGCCTCCTCTGTGCTGTAAGCATTCTATGATTCTATGAAACATTTAACATAAACTGTTCTACACCTCTTTTAAAGGAGCAAAGGAATGTTATACAAATGCAGTAAGCATTGATCTGTTATTACTGGCAACAATATATACCAGTTTTGTGCACTCATTAGTTTTTCCTTTGCTGTTTTCCCAGTAAATATCAGGATAATTGAAAACCCCATTGTTAACATTTTTCCCCTTTTCCCGGCTTCTCTGATCTGTAGACATTTCTCTTTCTATTCTCCCCTCTTAGCCAAGAGATAGATAATAGCAGCCAACAATTAACTTTGTTCCTTTACTGTCGTTGACCTCAATCATTTCAATTGGACCAGCAGTAGCACATATTGTAATACTTTTCATAGATGTGATGGCTTCTTTTATAGCTCCTCCTCACTTACTTTGCGGTACCTATCCCTGGTATTTTAATCTCTGTCAATGTCTGATTTAATCAGGTCTCTGTTGTTCCTGTTACAATTTTCACTTTTTCTTCGCTACATATGTTTACAATTCCAAAAGCATCAGTATAAAAAATACTTAGCTACTCCTTGTCTGATATTTCTCCTTTCTTGTTTTGGAGCATTAGGGGCCAAATCCACAGGCCATGATTTACAACAGTAAAAAGAGAAGAATGACTAAGATATAGCAAATGCTGGTACTGGTGTATTTCAAAAGTGATTGACAGGTTCTTTTTTAGAAGATGAAAGTTTAAAGCTAGCTCTAGATGTCGATTTGAATGCAGTACAAACTTCTAGCTAAAGTAAATAATCTGCGTTCTCATTCAGCACTTGCATTGCTAGCCTGTAGCATAGTTTCCCAGGGTCAGGTGGCTAGTTTGAAGTTGCCCCCACCTGTTTGCAATGAACCTGCTCCAAGATGCTCTCC
Source organism: Pristiophorus japonicus (assembly GCF_044704955.1). Lineage (NCBI taxonomy): Eukaryota > Metazoa > Chordata > Chondrichthyes > Pristiophoridae > Pristiophorus > Pristiophorus japonicus. Next base: position 105,468,098 of record NC_091983.1, on the reverse strand, counting down.
ACCAGTGAGGTCACTGAAGCAGACTAGCATTTTCAGGTGACCAATAAAACTAAAGTTTTTAGCCAACTGTCAAAGAAATTTACAGTGAGCCCATTGTTTTCTTCAATTAAAAAGTACTTTGCAGTGAAAATATTCCTTCTAGGTCAGGGGTGTCCAACATTTGAGCATGTGCTACAATGAGTGAGCGGATCAGATATGAAAGCTTCAGTTGCACTTCCTCGCAATCATTTGAATAATATACTTCCAAAAATCACAGGACTTGTAAATGTTGGCAACATCATACGTGCTCATTAAATTAAATACCATACATAAATAAAACCAACTCATGTATGTCAAGAAAAACACCATGCATTAAAAATGCAAACTCATTCACAAAAATAAAAATTCTTATACGTAAAGGTTGGCTGGCTGCCTGCTCCTTGTTTATCTTTAGGTTGGTTCGTGCTCTCTCTATGACTCAGTGCCCTGCATTTTGCACATCCTCTGCTGGCAAACTTGATCTCTTCCATTGTGAATTGTTTCACATAAGAACATAAGAAATAGGAGCAGGAGTAGGCCACCTGGCCCCTTGAGGCTGCTCCGCCATTTAATAAGATCATGCTGATCTGATCATGAACTCGGCTCCACTTCCCTGCCCACTCCCCATAACCCTTTATTCCCTTATCGCTCAAAAATCTGTCTATCTCCGCCTTAAATATATTCAATGATCCAGCTTCCACAGCTCTCTGGGGCAGAGAATTCCATAGATTTACAACCCTCTGAGAGAAGAAATTCTTCTTCATCTCAGTTTTAAATGGCAGCCCCTTATTCTGAGATTATGTCTCCTAGTTTTAGTTTCCCCTATGAGTGGAAATATCCTCTCTGCATCCACCTTCTCGGGCCCCCTCATTATCTTATATGTTTCGATAAGATCGCCTCTCATTCTTCTGAATCCAATGAGTATAGGCCCAACCTACTCAACCTATCTTCATAAGTCAACCCCCTCATCTCTGGAATCAACTTAGTGAATCTTCTCTGAACAGCCTCCAATGCAAGTATATCCTTCCTTAAATATGGAGACCAAAATTGTCCGTAGCACTCCAGGTGTGGCCTCACCTGTCACGTATCTTACATGGCCCCTGTTGGTACCATATCAAGGTGTGCCACCAAAGGGCACAGCAGTGGGAGACTTGTAGGTTACCTGTACAGGTGTGCCTGGCCTAGTATAAAAAGCAGGCCACCAGGTATGAACCTCACTCTGGAGTTAACTAATAAAGGACTAAAGTCACTACAGTTCAAGTACAACACACTGCCTCGTGGAGTCATTGTTTGAGCATCTAAGGACACAACATCACCAATACCCTGTACAGTTAGTTGCAGCAGGATTTCTCTGTGATCGCCATCTTTATTGCTGCTGCCATTGCGCCCATCACTTCTGTGCTCTTCTCCTCTTCCTTGACTGCCACTGCCAGCTTTCTATCTTTGCGCTTGTGTACATAAGGTTCTTCTAGTGTCACTTGCAGCGTTTCCTACTTCCTTGGCCCAAAGAATTGTATAGACTGCCCCTTGGTTGGTGGAAAAAGGCTGCGACCTCATTGATCTAAACTCACCAGCGAAGGAGTCTTTTAAAATCCTCCAGGCCCAAGAAGCTCAAAAATTTGAAGCCAACAACAGAAGAAATTTAGGTTTACAAATATACAAATAGAAAACTTTGCCTGGGGTTTCAAAGGCTGAGTAATGTAAGCTCATAGCCCTCATCTTGGACACCTATACTTTCTTTCCCCTTTAAAATACGAAAGGAATAGAGAAAACCCATAGTTGACTTCACTGAAATAATTTGTGAATCCCATTTTCATCCCTTCAAACTCATATTTGAGTTCCAGTTTATTACTATGCTTCATTTTTGAGAAAGGATTGCCAGAACAGTCTCAGCAGTTTAATAGTTAGCATCGATATTGTTTGGTGGTTGACACGGTAAGATTGGTTTTGCCAATTTGGGCACAAAATTGCCGGAAACGGGGCACGGTTTTGACCGGCACGGTTGATGCGGTGGCCTCTTGAGCGAAATTCCGCTCTTTAGCTTTATTTTTCCAGCCGACTGGAAGTTGGTCATAATGGGGGCGGAAGTGTGGCGGTGAGCGAAAGTTCGCACACTCGAGGGTCGGAAGTTGGGGTCAGTCGGACTGCGTAGCGCTGATGACGTAATCGCGTTGGCACATCACCACGTCTCTTCCCTTCACTTAAAGGGGAGAGCTTGTGCAATTCTTGAAGTTCGGTCCATTGGGCCACCAGGGATGGTTTCAGCTGGGCCAGCGGCCTGGCACCCAAGAGGGGGTGCCAGGCTGCCGATTAGTAGTCTAGCAGAACCTGGGGGCATAATTGTCAGCCCGACATGGCAGTCAGCTGACAAAAAAAATTAAGATGGCGGCCATGGTAGTAGGTCCTGCCCTTTAATGGCAGCCGCACCGCCATTTTGAGCACAATCCATGAACAGTGCACCGGCAGAAAAAGCTGCTGGTGGCACCGAGTGGCGGCAGCAAGATTTTCTCCGCGGAATTTTGCGATTGGGGGGAACATCGGTGGTGTGCGCTCTGATGACGCACTTAGGATGCATCGGCAGCAGCGGAGCGGCAGTGGGGGATAATGCAGGAGCGCAATTTTCAAAATGGCGGCAATTCCACGAAAAATCGGCAGTCGTTCCACTCCGCAGCATAGCTGCCGATTTCCGGCGGTAACAGGCCTTAAGGGAAGGGACAGTTTTGGCCCCATTGTCTCCTACTCCCTCCAAAATAGACTGCTGTGCTGCAAGAAAGTGTTTCATCCAGTATCTTGGACAAAAGTTGGCAATACTCACCAATGAAAGTTGCAGAGTTGAATGTTCGCGAGGCTGCAATTCAAATTCTGGTCCTTAAGTTGGGAGTCTACTAATTTATCACTATAACTAGCAAAACATTTATTAGCTTGGTTGCTTTAATATCTTGTGACATTGTTGAAGTCAATTTAAAATGCAATCTGGATGGAGAAGGTCTATGTGATAAAACAGTTTTTGACTAAAATTTTTCACTTACAGTATTATACATTGGAAATTTGTAATAGACACTCAGTTGAAGAGAGAGAAAAGTTGCATATATGTGAAATGCCTTTAACTGTGTAATATAAGCAGATTGTTACAATGCCGCGTGTTAATTTCTTTTGGGAATGTACTGCTGAAGGCATTTGTGTAAAACTTATTTTTGTGTTATTTTAATGCATTTATTCGACCATAGCGCAAAAAGAAATTATAAATGAACTTATTAAGAAATGTCTGACCAGAGGAAATTAAACCCTAGATAAACTGAAGTCAGTGGAAAACAAGTTTGGGCATGGTGTAAACCGGGCTGTCGATTTGCTATTGGCTCACTTTGTGCTATTGGAGTTGTCAGTTTTACTCCCCATTATGTCGGTAATGGTTTTTTGCGAGAGCAGTGTCGAACTAATCCCACTGTCCCACCTTCTCCCCATAATCCTGTATCTTCCTCTGCTTCAAATATCTATCCATCTATTTAACAAAAACATTCAGAGCTTGAACAATGCAGTCAAGGCCACCTACAGCCAAAGCACCCAAGGCCCCACCCCAAGAACGGGGAGACACTCATCAAGGACACTGAGGCAGTTAGGACCCACTGGAAGGAGCACTTCGAAGTCCTCCTTAACCGAGACTCTGCCTTTGACTTGAGTGTCCTCGACTCCACCCCACAGCATGCTACCCGCCACCATCTCAGCAAAACCCCAGCCGTGCACGAGGTAGAAAAGGCCATCCGCCAGCTCAAGAACAACAAGGCAACAGGAACGGATGGAATCCCCGTTGAGGCACTAAAGTATGATGGAGAGGCACTATTGGCACGAATGCATGACCTCATCTCTCTCGTCTGGAAGGAGGAGAACATTCCGGAAGATCTCAGAGATGTAGTAATCGTGACCATCTTTAAAAAAGGGGACAATTCCGACTGCAGCAACTATAGAGGAATCTCCCTGTTATCAGTCACTGGGAAAGTCGTCGCTAGAATTCTCCTCAACCGTCTTCTCCCTGTGGCTGAGGAGCTCCTCCCGGAGTCACGGTGCGGATTTCATCCACTACAGAGTACAACAGACATGATCTTTACAGCACGACAGCTGCAAGAAAAATGCAGAGAACAGCACCAACCCTTGTACGTGGCCTTCTTTGACCTTACAAAGGCCTTTGACACTATTAACTGCGAGGGAATTTTGAGCGTCCTCCTCCATTTTGGTTGCCCCCAAAAGTTTGTCACCATCCTCTGCCTGCTCCACGACGACATGTAAGCCGTGATCCTGACCAACGGATCCATCACAGAACCAATCCATGTCTGGACTGGGGTTAAACAGGGCTGCATCATCGCGCCAACCCTCTTCTCGATCTTCCTTGCTGCAATGCTCTACCTCACACTCAACAAGCTCCCCACTGGAGTGGAACTAAACTATAGAACCAGTGGGAACCTGTTCAACCTTCGTCGTCTCCAGGCCAGATCCAAGACCGTCCCAGCCTCTGTCGTCGAACTACAGTACATGGACAACGCTTGCGTCTGCGCACATTCAGAGACTGAACTCCAAGTCATAGTCAACATCTTCATTGAGGCGTCCGAAAGCATGGGCCTTATACTAAACATCCATAAAACAAAGGTTCTCCACCAACCTGACCCCACCATACAGCATTGCCCTGGACAACGTGGACCACTTTCCATGCCTCGGGAGCCTATTATCAGCAAGGGCAAGCATCAACAACGAGGTTCAACACCACCTCCAGTGCGCCAGTGCAGCCTTCGGCAGTCTGAGGAAAAGAGTGTTCAAAGATCAGGCCCTCAAATCTGGCACCAAGCTTATGGTCTACAGAGCTGTAGTGATACCCGCCTTCCTGTATGACTCAGAGACCACATACAGTAGAAACCGCAAATCGCTGGAGAAATACCATCAACGATGTCTCCGCAAGATCCTGCAAATCTCCTGGGAGGACAGGCGCACCAACATTAGCGTCCTCGATCAGGCCAACATCCCCAGCATCGAAGCACTGACCACACTCGACCAGCTCTGTTGGACGGGTCACATTGTCTGCATGCCTGACACAAGACTCCCAAAGCAAGCGGAACTTCTACACATCAAGCGAGCCCCAGGTGGGCAGAGGAAACCTTTCAGGACACCCTGAAGGCCTCCTTGATAAAATGCAACATCCCCACCGACACCTGGGAGTCCCTGGCCAAAGACTGTACCCCCTCCACAGCTAGTATATCCTTCCTTAAGTAAGGTGACCAAAACTGCACGCAGTACTCCAGGTGCGGCCTCACCAATACCCTGTACAGTTGCAGCACGACCTCCCTGCTTTTGTACTCCATCCCTCTCGCAATGAAGGCCAACATTCCATTCGCCTTCCTGATTACCTGCTGCACCTGCAAACTAACTTTTTAGGATTCATGCACAAGGACCCCTAGGTCCCTCTGCAGTGCAGCATGTTGTAATTTCTCCCCATTTAAATAATATTCCCTTTTACTTTTTTTTTCAAGGTGGATGACCTCACATTTTCCAACATTGTATTCCATCTGTCAAACCTTAGCCCATTCGCTTAACCAATCTAAATCTCTTTGCAGCCTCTCTGTGTCCTCTACACAACCCGCTTTCCCACTAATCTTTGTGTCATCTGCAAATTTTGTTACACTACAATCCGTCCCCTCTTCCAGGTCATCTATGTATATTGTAAACAGTTGTGGTCCCAGCACCGATCCCTGTGCCTGTGGCACACCACTAACCACCGATTTCCAACCTGAAAAGGACCCATTTATCCCGACTCTCTGCCTTCTGTTAGTTAGCCAATTCTCGATCCATGCAAATACATTTCCTCTGACTCTGCATATCTTTATCTTCTGCAGTAACCTTTTGTATGGCACCTTATCGAATGCCTTTTGGAAATCCAAATACACCACATCCATTGGTACACCTCTATCCACCATGCTCGTTATATCCTCAAAGAATTCCAGTAAATTAGTTAAACATGATTTCCCCTTCATGAATCCATGTTGCGTCTGCTTGATTGCACGATTCCAATGTCCCGCCATTTCTTCCTTAATGATAGCTTCAAGCATTTTCCCCACTACAGATGTTAAACTAACCGGCCTATAGTTACCTGCCTTTTGTCTGCCCCTTTTTTAAATAGAGGCATTACATTAGCTGCTTTCCAATCCAATGGTACCTCCCCAGAGTCCAGAGAATTTTGGTAGATTATAACGAATGCATCTGCTATCACCTCCGCCATCTCTTTTAATACCCTGGGATGCATTTCAACAGGACCAGGGGACTTGTCTACCTTGAGTCCCATTAGCCTGTCCAGCACTACCTCCCTAGTGATAGTGATTGTCTCAAGGTCCTCCCTTCCCACATTCTCGTGACCAGCAATTTTTGGCATGGTTTTTGTGTCTTCCACTGTGAAGACCGAAGCAAAATAATTGTTTAAGGTCTCAGCCATTTCCACATTTCCCATTATTAAATCCCCCTTCTCATCTTCTAAGGGACCAACATTTGCTTTAGTCATTCTTTTCTGTTTTATATATCGGTAAAAGCTTTTACTATCTGTTTTTATGTTTTGCGCAAGTTTACTTTCAAAATCTATCTTTCCTTTCTTTATTGCTTTCTTAGTCATTCTTTGCTGTCGTTTAAAATTCTCCCAATCTTCTAGTTTCCCACTAACCTTGGCCACCTTATACGCATTGGTTTTTAATTTGATACTCTCCTTTATTTCCTTGGTTATCCACGGCTGGTTATTCCTTCTCTTACCGCCCTTCTTTTTCACTGGAATATATTTTTGTTGAGCACTATGAAAGAGCTCCTTAAAAGTCCTCCACTGTTCCTCAATTGTGCCACCGTTCAGTCTGTGTTCCCAGTCTACTTTAGCCAATTCTGCCCTCATCCACTGTAGTCCCCTTTGTTTAAGCATAGTACGCTCGTTTGAGACACTACTTCCTCACCCTCAATCTGTATTACAAATTCAACCATACTGTGATCACTCATTCCGAGAGGATCTTTTACTAGGAGATCGTTTATTATTCCTGTCTCATTACACAGGACCAGATCTAAGATAGCTTGCTCCCTTGTAGGTTCTGTAACATACTGTTCTAAGGAACAATCCCGTATGCATTCTATGAATTCCTCCTCCAGGCTACCCCGTGCGATTTGATTTGACCAATCGATATGTAAGTTAAAATCCCCCATGATTACTGCCATTCATTTTTTACATGCCTCCATTATTCCCTTGATTATTGTCCGCCCCACCATGAAGTTATTATTTGGGGGCCTATAAACTACGCCCACCAGTGACTTTTTCCCCTTACTATCTCTAATCTCCACCCACAATGATTCAACATTTTGTTCATTAGAGCCAATATCATCTCTCACAACTGCCCTGATATCATCCTTTATTAACAGAGCTACCCCACCTCCTTTCCCTTCTTGTCTATCTTTCCGAATTGTCAGATACCCCTCTTTATTTAATTCCCAGTCTTGGCCACCCTGCAACCACGTTTCTGTAATGGCCACCAAATCATACCCATTTGTAATGATTTGTGCCGTCAACTCATTTACTTTGTTTCGAATGCTGCGGCGTTTAGGTAAAGTGTTTAAATACTAGTTTTTAAACCATGATTTTTAGTTTTGACCCCTCCTGCTGCCCCTTTATATTCATACATATTGTCCCTTCCTATCACCTTGTGGTTTACACTTATCCAGGTGCTACTCTGCTCTGTTGCCTCCTGTCTTTTACATTCTTTCTTGGGGTTCAGTTCATCTGAGCTCTCACCCACTCTAACTAGCTCAGAGCCCTCTCCTGGGTTCCCATCCCCCTGCTAAGCTAATTTAAAGCCATCCCAACCACACTATCAAAACCACCCGCAAGAACATTGGTCCCGTCTCTGTTTTGGTGTAACCTGTCCGACTTGTACAGGTCTCACCTAACCCAGAAGCGGTCCCAATTGGTCAGGAAGCTAAAGCCCTCCCTCCTACACCAATGCTCCAGTCACGTATTTAGCTGAATAGCCATCCTATTTCTACCCTCACTCGTACGTGGCACTGGCAGTAATCCCAAGATTACCACCTTTGAGGTCCTGGCTTTCAATCTTACTCCTAGCTCCCTAAACTCAGCTTCCAGGACCTCACCCCTCTTTCTACCTATGTCGTTGGTACCAATGTGGCACAACCACTGGCTGTTCCCCATCCCTACCCAGAATGCCCTGCAGTCGCTCAGTGACATCATTGACCCTTGCACAGGGAGGCAACACACCATCCTGATGTCACTTTTGCTGCTGCAGAAGTGCCTATCTGCTCCCCTAACTATTGAATCTCCTATCACTATAGCCCTTCCCGTCTTCTTCCTCCCCCCCTGTGCACTGGAATGGCCAGAATTTTAATCTGGAGGCAGATCGGAAGCGGGAGAGCTAGAAAGCGGTCAGGAAACCCGGGAGAACAGGTTTACCGCAGGCCCTGCTCTGTTTTCCACCCATATTCAGCCAGATGGAGAGACTGGCTACCTGCAGGCAGGTAGGCCTGCAGTACTAGGCCACAAAGAGGAGTGAGGGAGGGATGGGGAGGTGGTCAGTGGCCAGAGGATGATCGGGGCAGGATAATCGGGCTGGAGGAGCATCGGGGAATGTTAATCAGGACTCGAGAATGATCAGGTGAAATAGTTAGGGCTGGAGGAGGATCGGGAGCATGGTCAGGGTCCGGAGAAGCATCAGGGGTTGTGAATCGTGGGGGAGGTGGGGGCTGAATGTAGGCCAGAGGGTGATTAAGGGTGTGTGGTCAGGGGCCTGAAGATGATTGGGTGGGTGGTCAGTGTTATGTATGTAACTATGTAATACTTCCCACCAGAGGGCGCGACTGTTGGAGTCCTAATGGTCACCTGCACACACGTGCAGGGCCAGTATAAAAGGTTGGCTGCCATGTTGTTTAGGCACTTTGGAATTGTAATAAAGAAGACTAAGGCCACACTAAATGTAGCTCACAGTACTCAGCCTCGTGGAGTTCTTCTATGCACAACAATTGGAGACAAGTAACAGAATATGAACCTTCACGCAACCATGGCTACCGTTGGAATATTAGGGAGATTCGCAGAGGGTGATGATTGGGAAGCCTTCGTCGAGCATCTCAACCAGTACCTCGTGGCCAACGAGCTGGAAGGAGACACTAAGGAGGCCAAGCGCAGGGCGGTTCTCCTCACCGTCTGTGGTCCTAAAATATATGGCCTCATCAAGAATCTACTCGCACTGACAAAACCAATGGAGAAGGAATATACAGAGTTGTGCACCGCTGGTTCGGGACCACCTCAAGCCGAAGGAGAGTATCCTCATGGCCAGATATAATTTTTACACGCACCACCACTCCGGGGGCCAGGATGTGGCGGATTATGTCGCCACGCGGGACCTTGCGATTTTGGAGCTGTGTTGGGGCAAATGCTGCGGGACCTTTTCATGCTGGGCATCAGCCACGAGGTCATTCTTCAAAAGCTGCTGGCTGCCGAAACCCTAGACCTGAACAGGGCCATCGCAATCGCCCAGGCATGCATGGCCACGCATGATAACACCAAACAGATATCTTCTCAACATCGAAGCTCACCGGCAAGTACTGTGCATAAAATGACGTCGCTAGCAGGCCGAACTGCATATGGCAGGGCCTATACGTCTGCGGCTGCAAGACCTGTGATGACTCAGAGTCCGCTATTGGGTGAATGTGAATCCATTAGCACTGTATTGGCGCTGCGGGGGTAATCATCGGGCCCATCAATGTTGATTCAAGCACTACGTGTGCAAAGGCTGCGCACTGATGGGGCACCTCCAACGAATGTGCAAACGTGCTGCGACACACCACGTGGCAGAGGATGATCGATCCAGCGCGGATCACGCAGCACAGGCAACTCAACTCGCGGAAGAAGTGTATGGGGTACATACCTTCACCACCAAGAGCCCTCCTATAATGCTGAGAGTCAAATTAAATGGAGTTCCAGTATCCATGGAGTTGGTCATGGATGCGAGACAGTCAATAATGAGCCAGAAAGCTTTCAAGAAACTGGGGCAATTAAGCACAAAGACCCAAACTGAGCCCGATTAATGCAACGCTGCGTACCTACACCAAAGAGCCCAGTGAAGGTATCGTATGATGGAGCTGTGAATGACCTATCATTGTGGATTGTTCCAGGCAACGGTCCAACACTGTTTGGCAGAAGCTGGCTAGTAAAGATTAGATGGAATTGGAATGACATCAAAGCACTATCTTCAGTAGATGACGCCTCGTGTGCTCAAGTGCTGAGCAAGTTTCCCTCGCTATTCGAACCAGGCATCGGCAACTTCACAGGCGCCAAGGTACAGATCCATCTTGGTTCCATACATGATGAGGGAGAAAGTCGAGATCGAACTGGACAGATTCCAACGTGAAGGAATCATATCGCCAGTCGAGTTCAACGAGTGGGCCAGTCCAATTGTTCCGATGTTGAAAAGTGATGGCATGGTCAGAATCTGCGGAGACTACAAGGTAATGATTAACCGAGTCTCACTACAGGACCAGTACCCGCTGCCCAAGGCGGATGACCTATTCGCTTCGTTAGCGGGGGGGGGAAGTCGTTCACCAAGTTGGACCTAACCTCCACCTACATGACACAGGAGCTGGCTGAATCTTCGAAAAAACTGACGTGCATCAACACACACAAAGGGTTGTTTATATACCACAGGTGCCCTTTCGGGATTCGCTTGGCTGCAGTCATTTTCCAGAGAAACATGGAGAGTTTGCTGAAATCTGTTCCGCGCATCGTTGTGTTTCAAGACAACATCCTGATCACTGGTCGTGACACCACCAAACATCTACACAACATAGAAGAGGTTCTGAGTCATCTAGACAGAGTGGGATTCAGGCTGAAACACTCCAAGTGTGTTTACCTGGTGCCAGAAGTCAAATTTTTGGGGAGAAAGATTGCAGCAGAGGGCATCAGGCCCAAAGACAGAGACCTTCAAGAATGCACCCAGACCACAGAATGTGATGGAGCTGCATTCGTTCCTGGGACTTCTCAACTATTTCGGTAACTTTCTACCTGGGTTGAGCACGTTGTTAGAGCCTTTGCACATGTTGCTTCGTAAGGGTGACGACTGGGTTTGGGGCAAATCTCAAGACACAGCCTTTGAGAAGACCAGGAACCTGCTATGTTCAAATAAGTTACTTGCACACTATGACCCATGTAATCGTTTAGTGCTAGCTTGTGATGGCTCATCGTCTGGGGTCAGCTGTGTGTTACAGCAAGCCTGTCATGTATCTCACATTACTGTATATAACTGTATATTAACATGCTGTACATGACTGTAACTGGATATGACCTGTAACAATAAGCATACCTTGCCACCAGGAGGTGCACTTGCAGGAGATACTCCATACCTGTCCCACTGTGGTATATAAAGGGAGGTCTCAGGCAAGTGCAGCACTGGAGAGCTGTGAATTAAAGATGTAGGTCCTGAGTGACCTTGACTTTAGCATGTGTCTTGTGTAAGTCAGTACATTAGAGTCAGGACTTAACAGTGGCGACGAGGATGGGATCACAGAATGGCTACCAACAGCTCAGATGAGAAATACAATGTTGGGGACAATTGGGATGACTTTATAGAAAGGCTCCAGCAAAGCTTTGTGACCAAAGACTGGTTGGGTGACGATAAGGCAGACAAGAGAGGAGCCCATCTCTTGACCAGCTGTGGCTCGAAAACATACGCTTTAATGAAAGACCTGCTGGCACCCGAGAAACCAGCAAGCAAGTCGTTTGAGGAGCTGAGACACTGGTGAGAGACCACCTGAAGCCAACGAGCAGCCTACACATGGCCAGACACAGGTTCGACAACTACAGACGGTGTGTGGGCCAAAGCATACCCGACTTCGTGGTGGAACTTCGGAGGCTGGCTAGTTCATGTGAGTTCCCCGATGAACTAAGGAAAGAAGTACTGAGAGACTTTTTTATTGAAGGAATAGGCCACACAGGCATATTCCGAAAGCTTATAGAGACTAAGAACTTGACTCTAGAGGCAGCAGCACTGGTCGCACAGACGTTCTTGGCAGGTGAAGAAGAAACGAGGCTGATCTATACTTCGGGTACGACAACCAACGAGGCATCGGAGCAAGGGGCTCACATTGTGAAACAAACCGCTACCCCCACACACAGACAAAGGCAGGAGAGCAGGCCTTCAACAGCAGTCAGTGGCGCCAGAAGCCATTAAAATCAAGGGCCACATGAACGGCCGATCACACCTCATCAACCCACAATGCGAGCAATCAACAACAGATTGAGAGAAGCTCAAGGGAGATCAGCCAGATGCAGCTCATCCTTCGGAAACAATGGAAATGGTCTGTGTTGGAGATGTGGGGGAAGACACTCAACTAGGGTGTGTCGATTTCAGCATGTCATTTGCAGAAACTGCAACTACACAGGGCATCTGGCTCGCATGTGCAGAAAAACAGCAGCTCGGCTGGTATACGAATCGGAAGGGTCAGAAAGCGGACCAGAAGACGGTTGGAACAGTGCACGGGACACCGAGGTTAACATGATCAATGTCCACTGTTCTTACACCAAGACGCCTCCAATTATGATTAGGGTTCTACTCAACAGGATACCCGTCAACATGAAACTGGACACAGGGGCCAGTCAATCCCTTATGAGCATTCAACAATTTGAATAGCTGTGGCCGCACAAAAGCAACAGACCAAAAACTCACAAAGATCGACACCAACTAAGGACCTATACTAAAGAAATCGTCCCAGTCCTTGGCAGCGCCATGCTCTCAGTCACACACAAAGAGACGGTGAACCGACTTTCCCTGTGAATTGTCCCCGGGGATCTCCCAGCCCTGTTGGGGAGAAGCTGGCTAGCAGAACTTAATTGGAAATGGGATGATGTTCACGCCATGTCGTCAGAGGAACGGACCTCCTGCTCAACAGTTCTAAGCCGTTTTGAACATCTCTTTCAGCCAGATGTGGTCACCGTCAAAGGGGCTAAAGTTAAAATCTACATCACGCAGAATGCCAGACCGGTCCATCACAAGGCGAGAGCTGTGCCTTATGTGATGAGGGAAAAGATTGAAAACGAACTGGACCGGCTTCTGCGGGAAGGCATAATTTCCCCCGTGGAATTCAGCGACTGGGCAAGCCCCATCGTCCCCGTCATGAAGCCTGATGGATCCGTGCGAATCTGTGGGGATTACAAGTCCACCATAAACAGAGTCTTCCTACAGGACCAATACCCGCTGCCCAGAGCGGAGGACCTATTTGCCACGTTGGCTGGAGGAAAACTTTTCTCGAACCTTGACCTCACATCTGCGTATTTGACGCAAGAACTGACCAAAGAGTCTAAGCTACTCACCACCATCAACACACATCGAGGCCTTTTTGTGTACAATCGATGCCCATTCGGCATCAGGTCGGCAGCTCCTATATTCTAGTGCAACATGGAGAGTCTGCTCAAGTCCATCCCGGGGACGGTTGTGTTTCAAGATGACATACTCATCACGGGCAGGGACACCGACTCTCATCTCTGCAATCTTGATGAAGTACTAAGTCGATTGGATCAGGTAGGTCGAAGAGTTAAGAAATCCAAGTGTCTGTCTGTTTTTCACGCTTGAGGTTGAATTTTTGGGCAGGATTGCCGTTGATGGAATCCGCTCAACAGAATCCAAAACCGAAGCAATTCGCCTGGCACCCAGGTCCCGGAATGTCTTGGAACTGCGCGCCTTTCTCGGGCTACACAGTTACTTTGGGAACTTTATGCAGAACTTGAGCACGCTGCTGGAGCCTCTCCACGTGTTCCTCAGAAAGGGGTGCGATTGGTTTTCGGGGGACGCCCAAGAACGCGCCTTCAATAAGGCACGCAATCTTCTATGTTCCAAGAGTGTTTTAGCCTTTTTTGACCCAGGTAAAAAGTTAGTCCTTACGTGTGATGCATCAGCGAACGGGGTTGGGTGCGTTTTACAGCACATCAATGATGCGGGTAAATTGCAGCCCGTTGCTTATGCCTCCAGGTCACTTTCGCGGGCGGAGCGCGGGTACGGTATGGTTGAGAAGGAGGTGCTCGCGTGCGTGTGCGGTGTCAAAAAGATGCACCAATACCTTTTCGGGGCCAAGTTTGCGTTAGAAACCGACCACAAACCCCTCACGTCCCTACTATGCGAGTGCAAGGCAATCAACGCCAACGCCTCGGCGTGCATTCAGCGGTGGGCACTCATGCTGGCAGCTTACGACTATACGATAAGGCACAGACAATTGTGCCGACGCGCTTTGCAGGCTACCCCTGGTGACCACAGAAGGGTCCGATGAACAGGACTGTGAGATGGTCATGGCAATTAATGCCTTTGAATCCACAGGTTCGCCCATGACGGCTCGCCAAATCAGAGCCTGGACGACCAGTGACCCCACGTTAACTCTAGCAAAAAGATGTGTTTGGTGACTGGGCAGAGGCTCGCGATGCCTGCCCCGAGGAGGTCAAACCCTTCCATAGGCGCATGCATGAACTCTCACTACAGGCAGACTGCCTGATGTGGGGCAGCCGAATAGTTATGCCCTTACGAGGCAGGGAAGCGTTTGTCCGGGAGCTCCATCGCGAGCACCCGGGGATCGTCCTTATGAAGAAGGCCATAGCCAGATCTCATGTCTGGTGGCCTGACATTGACGCGGACTTGGAACGCTGCGTCCGTCGGTGCACCATTTGTGCCCAACTCAGTAATGCCCCAGGGAGGCCCCCCTAAGCCCCTGGCCCACCAAACCGTGGTCGCGGGTGCATGTAGACTATGTGGGCCCATTCATGGGCAAAATGTTCCTCGTAGTCATTGATGCATTTTCAAAATGGATCGAGTGCACCATTTTAAACTCAAGCACCACTTCCACCACTGTGGAGAGCCTTAGAACCATGTTTGCAAGGCACGGCATTCCTGACATATTGGTCAGTGATAATGGTCCGTACTTCACCAGCGCAGGATTTCACGATTTTATAGTTGACCACGGTATAAATCACGTTAAGACGGCACCTTTCAAGCCGGCCTCCAATGGCTAGCGAGCAGTGCAGATCATTAAACAAGGCATGCTCAGAATCCAAGGTCCCACACTGCAGAGCCGCCTGTCGCGACTGCTGCTGGCATGCAGATCTCGTCCGCATTCGGTGACTGGGGTTCCCCCCGCGCAACTATTGATGAAACAAACCTTAAAGACCAGGCTCTCGTTAATCCTCCCAGACATGCATGAAATTGTTGAGAAAAGCGTCAAAAGCTAACTGAGCACCATGACCGAAATTCGAGGGGGAGGTGGAATGAGATAGGGGACAAAGTGTTTGTGCTAAACTATGGCCGGGGTCCCAAATAGCTTGCAGGGACAGTAACATACAAAGAGGGAAACAGGCTACTGGTTGTACAAATGGACAATGGCCAAACCTGCTGGAGGCATGTAGACCAAGTAAAAAGTAGATTCACTGATAACACTGAAGAACCAGAGGCAGACTACAATGTGGAACTCACACCACACCTAGTGGACAGACAGGTGGAAAACCTGAGGAAAGGGAAGTCTCAACAGACAGCCCAGGCGAGATACCAGCAATCACACCGAACGAAAAACAGGCACCAAGGCAAACAACTGAACCACAACTAAAACGCTCCACGCGAGAGCGCAGACCACCTGAGAGACTGAATCTATAAAGGCAATAAGACCTTGGGGGAGGGTGATGTCATGTATCTCACATTACTGTATATAACTGTATCTTACCATGCTATACATGACTGTAACTGGATATGACCTGTAACAATAAGCATACCTTGCCACCAGGGGTGCACTTGCAGGAGACACTCCATACCTGTCCCACTGAGGTATATAAAGGGAGATCTCAGGCAAGTGCAGCACTGGAGAGCTGTGAATTAAAGGTGCAGGTCCTGAGTGACCTTGTCTTCGCATGTGTCTCGTGTAAGTCAGTACATTAGAGTCAGGACTTAACAAAGCCAATGCAGCAGGCAACCTCCAACCAGTTGCATACGCGTCTAGAAGTCTGTCTAAGGCTGAGAGAGCCTATAGTATGGTCGAGAAAGAGGCGTTGGCATGCGTATATGGGGTTAAAAAAATGCACCAATACCTATTTAGACTTCGGTTTGAGCTTGAAACTGACCACAAGCTGCTCATTTCGCTGTTTTCAGAGAGCAAAGGTATAAATACCAATGCTTCGTCCCACATCCAAAGATGGGCCCTAACATTATCTGCTTATGACTATATTATCTGCCACAGACCAGGCACTGAAAACTGTGCCGATGCTCTCAGCCGGCTACCATTACCCATCACTGGGGTTGAAATGGCGCAGCCCGCAGACTAGCTACTGGTCATGGATGCTTTTGAGAGCGAGGGGTCACCCGTCACAGCTCGCCAGATCAGGACCTGGACCAGCCAGGATCCTGTGCTATCATAGTAAAGAGTTGCGTCCTAAATGGGAACTGGTCGGCCGTTCCCAGGGAAATGCAAGATGAAATTAAGCTGTTTCACCGACGCAAAGATGAAATGTCCACCAGTCGGATTGTCTCTTATGGGGTAATCGCGTGGTTTTGCCAAAAAAAGTCAGGGAAACGTTTATACGCGACCCACACAGTACCCACCCAGGCATTGTCATGATGAAGGCAATTGCCAGGTCGCCCAGCTTGGTGGCCCAGCATTGATTCAGACTTGGAGTCATGTGTGCATCAGTGCAACACTTCCAACTGAGCAATGCACCAAGGGAGGCTCCACTGAGTCTATGGTCATGGCCCTCCAAACTGTGGTCCAGAATGCACATAGATTTTGCCAGCCCCATTCTAGGAAAGATGTTTTTAGTAGTTATGGACGCTTACTCCAAAGGAATTGAATGCATAATCATGTCATCCAGCACATCCACAGCCACCATTGAAAGCCTCCGGCCCATATTTGCCAACCATGGCTTGCCCGACATCCTGTCAGCGACAATGGACTGTGTTTCACCAGCTTGGAATTCAATGAGTTTATGACCTGCGATGGCATCAAGCATGTCAGGTCTTCTCCGTTTTAATCCCGCGTCCAACGGTCAAGCGAAGCGGGCAGTCCAAACAATCAAGCAGAGCATGAAACGCATGACGGACTGCTCCCTGCAGACCCACTTGTCTCGCATTCTGCTCAGTTACCGGACACGACCCCACTCACACACTGGGGTTCCCCCGTCAGAATTGTTAATGAAGAGAGCCCTCAAAACCAGGCTCTTCTTAGTCCACCTGGATCTTAATGATCACGTGGAAACCCGGTGACACCAGCAGAATAGTACCACGATCGTGCGGCTGTTTCATGTGACATTGATGTTAATGACCCTGTGTTTGTCCTGAATTACGGTCATGGTCCCAAGTGGGTTGCTGGCCTAGGAAGGGAATAGGGTGTTTATAATCAAACTGTTAAATGGCCAAACGTGCAGAAAGCATTTAGATCAGACCAAATTGCGATTTACTGACAACCAGGAACAACTTGAAGAGGGCATCACCATCGATGATCCACCAACACACACCCAACCAGCAATCGACCTCGCTGTCAGTCATGAGGATGAACCCACCATTCCTGACAGTCCGGTCAGACCAGCCGTGGTGCAGTGCAGCAATGGTCTGACCAACTCACGCGTAAGGGTTTGAACTTAGACGATCACTCAGGGAGCGAAGGGCCCCGGATCACCTCAACTTGTAAATAACTTGTACCGAAGACTTTCGGGGGGAGTGATGTTATGTATGTAACTATGTAATACTTGCCACCAGAGGCCACAACTGTTGGAATCCTAATGGTCACTTGCACACATGTGCAGGGCCAGGATAAAAGGTTGCCTGCCATGTTGTTTAGGCACTCTGAAGTTGTAATAAAGAAGACTAAGGTCACACTAAGTTTAGCTCACAGTACTTGGCCTCACGGAGTTCTTCTATACACAACAGTCAGTGTGATATCTTATTTACGACATCGGAAACATACTCACTCAATGTGGCTTCAATCTGGAAATTGCTTTTATTGTAAACATCATAAGAACATAAGAAATAGGAGCAGGAGTAGGCCATTTGGCCCCTCGAGCCTGCTCTGCCATTCAATAAGATCATGGCTGTTCTGATCATGGACTCAACTCCACGTCCCTGCTCTGCTCCCCATAACCCTTTACCCCCATATCGCTCAAAAATCTGTCTGTCGTCACCTTAAATATATTGAATGACCCAGCCGCCACAGCTCTCCAGGGAAGAGAATTCCATAGATTTACAACCCTCTGAGAGAAGAAATTTCTCCTCATCTTAGTTTTAAATGGGCGGCCCCTTATTCTAAGCCTATGTCCCCTAGTTTTATTTTCCCCTATGAAATGATATATCCTCTCTGCATCCACCTTGTCGAGCCCCTTCATTATCTTATGTTTCAATAAGATCACCTCTCATTCGTCTGAACTCCAATGTGTATAGGCCCAACCTACTCAACCTATCCTCATAAGTCAGCCCCCTCATCTCCAGAATCAACTTAGTGATCCTTCTCTGAACAGCCTCCAATGCAAGTATATCCTTCCTTAAATATGGAGATCAAAACTGTACGCAGTACTCCAGGTGTGGCCTCACCAATACCCTGTACAGTTGTAGCAGGACTTCCCTGTTTTTATACTCTATCCCCCTTGCAATAAAGGCCAACATTCCATTTGCCTTCCTGATTCCTTGCTGTACCTGCATATTAACATTTTGTGTTTCTTGCACAAGGACCTCCAGATCCCTCTGTACTGCAACACTTTGCAATTTTTCTCCATTTAAATTATAATTTGCTTTTCTATTATTTCTGCCAAAGTGGATAACCTCACATTTTCCCACAATTTACTCCATCTGCCAAATTTTTGCCCACTCACTTAGCTTGTCTATATTCCTTTGCAGATTTTTTGTGTCCTCACAATTAGCTTTTAGTGCATCAGTGGATGCATTGCCACAGTCGTTCACTAGATGGAGCTGTATATTACAGTCAGGGGTCAGAGGAGCATCAGGAGTGCGAATCCATGCCGGAGCAGGAACCGGGAGTTGGGGACGAGGGGCTGGTCAGGGGCATTGGGGAGTTGAATTGGGTGGGGGGTTGAATCGGGGCCGGAGGATGATAAGGGGGTGTTTGGGGCCGAAGGGACATCAGGTGGGTGGGTGAGGCAGGGGGATGCAGAGTGAATCAGGGCGGGAGGAGGATCGGGGTTGGTGTGTGGGGCAGTCATGGTTCAGAGGAGCATCGGGGCTGGAGGGGAAGGTCAGGAAGACAATCAGAGGCCTCACAGGGGGATTGAAGGCCTTGGGGGGAGGGCGGATCTGAGGCCTCGTGAGGGTGGGGGGGGGAGGGAATGCATGGGGGGGGCGGGTGTGAGTGAGGCAGGGACGCTGGATCCAGCAGGTAAGTGGAAAGGCACTTACCTCCTGGACCCAGCAATCCTCGTCTTATTTTAGCTGGCCTTGGAAACCTGACCAGCCAGAGTTAAATTTGTAATGGCGGATCATCATGAGGCATGCCCAGCCTTATTGTAATATTTAAATGGGAGACCCACCTCCTGGGAGCGGGTTGGCTGCCCATCCCCCGTCCCGCCTCTGTTAAAACCGGAAGTGGGCAGGCTGGAGTTAGGATTCTGTTTTTTTAACTCTTTAACCTCTTACCCGACCCCAGTGTATTTGAAACCCTCTGTTTATCCACACCCTTCAGTGTTTCTCCATTAAGTGCATACTCCCATTCTTTGTTTTTTCCCCAAATTATTGCCTCACACTTATCCACGTTAAGTTGCCTCTGCCATCTGTTTTCTCATCCTGCTAACCTGCCAATATATATATATATATACAGAACGTTGGTTGACATATGTAAAGAATAGTGGTGCATACATTACTGACATCACTTCCAACTGTTCTCCAGGCCAAGCAACACCTAACTCGGTTTCCTGTCTGTCAACCAACCTTCTATCCATGCTCCTTCGTCCGCTCTTATACTATATGCTTGAATCTTTTTAACAAGCATCTTGCGAGGCACTTTACTGAGATGAGGGGGTTGACTTATGAGGAAAGGTTGAGTAGGTTGGACCTCTACTCATTGGAATTCAGAAGAATGAGAGGTGATCTTATCGAAACATGTAAGATTATGGGCCCAAGTTTCGAGCCGCGCCTAGAACGGCGCAGTCCCGACCTGGATGCCCATTTTTCACGCCACAAAGTGCGCCTAAAAAAACCCTCCGTATTCTCCACCGCCCTGCAGCCTCTGGCCCTTGGCGCAGCGCAGCAGGAGCTGTAGGGGGCGGAGCTAGGACTCTGCGCCGAAAACAGTGCCGGGACCTCTGCACATGCGCGCTACAGTGGGCACGCAAGTGCAGTAGCTCCAGGCGCCCAAAACGGTGTGGGAGGGACCGAAGCACGCAGCCCCTAGCCCTGGCTGAATGGCCTCACTGGGGCTGCGTGAATAAGGCTCCTCCCACGGCCAGCTCCTGCTTCCTTCCGACCCGACTCGACCCCCGCTCACCCCCCCGGATCGGACCCGACACCCGCCTCCCCCCCCGCCTCCGGACCGGACCCGGCACCTGCTCCTCCCCCCGCCCCCGCCCCCGGATCGGACCCGACACCCGCTCCCACCCCCCCCCCGCCCCCGGACCGGACCCGACACCCGCTTCCCCCCCCCCCCCCCCCGCCTCCCGACTGGATCCGACCTGACCTCCTTCCCCTCGACCTGACCTCCCTCTCCCTCCCTCCCTCCCCCCGACCCGAACCGAACCGACCTCTCTCCCACCACCCCCCCAACCCGACCCAACGCCACCTACCTGTAAATCTGGTGCTGGGGACTGGCCCTGCCCGAAGTCTTGGGCCCGGCCCGTTCAGCCTCCCTCCCCCTTCTCCTTCCCCTCCACCCCCCCCAATCTCCTCCCCCCCCCCAATCTCCTTCCCTCCCCCCCCAATCTCCTTCTCCCCCCCCCAATCTCCTTCTTCCCCCCCCAATCTCCTTCTTCCCCTCCCAATCTCCTTCTCTTCCCCCCCCCAATCTCCTTCTTCCCCCCCAATCCCCTTCTCTCCCCTCCCCCTTCTCCCCCTCCCCCCTCCTCCCCATCCCTCCCCCTTCTCCCCATCCCTCCCCCTTCTCCCCCCTCCCCCTTCTCCCCATCCCTCCCCCTTCCCTCCCCTTCTCTCCCTCTACCCCCCTCCTCCCCCTCCCCTCGCTGTCAGAAACACAGACACTGACAGACAGAGAATGAGAGACACACAGACAGACAGAGAGATAGAGACACTGACAGAGACACACTGAGGGGGGCATCCCAGCACGCTGTTGGAGGGCTCCCGGTGCTGCAGTCGGTAAGTAGAAAATGTTTTATTTATTGATTTAAAAAAAAAATTATTTCTTATTAATTTTTTTTGATTGATTTATTGGTTGATTTATTGATGTATTTATCATTTATTATTGATGACGGCTCTTTATTTGTAAAACTGAAGTGTTTAATGTTTGTAAACTTCCCCTTAAACACCCCCCCCCCACCATTCCCTACGCCTGATTTGTAATCTACGCCTGATTTTCTAAAGTGTAGACAAGGTTTTTTTGAGCGTACAAAAATCTTCACTTACTCCATTCTAAGTTAGTTTGGAGTAAGTTTTCACTCACGAAACTTTGAAATCAGGCGTAAGTGGCCGGACACGCCCACTTTTGAAAAAAAAATTCTGTTCCAAAGTGAAACTGTTCTACCTGACTAGAACTGGAGCAAACTAAATGTGGAGAATTCTGATTTCTAAGGTACTCCGTTCTACACCAGTTGCTCCTAAAAGTCAGGAGCAAATCATGTGGAAACTTGGGGCCTATGAGGGGGGCTTGACAAGGTGGATGCAGAGAGGATGTTTCCATTGATGGGGGAGACTAGAACTAGAAGGCATAATCTTAGAATAAGAGGCCATCCATTTAAAACAGAAATGAAGAGAAATTTCTTCTCTCAGAGGGTTGTAAATCTGTGTAATTCGCTGCCTCAGAGAGCTGTGAAAGCTGGGACATTGAATAAATTTAAGACAGAAATAGTTTCTTAAATGATAAGGGAATAAGGGGTTATGGGGAGCGGGCAGAGAAGTGGAGCTGAATCAATGATCAGATCAGCCATAATCTTATTGAATGGCGGAGCAGGCTCGAGGGGCCATATGGCCTGCTCCTGTTCCTATTTCTTATGTTCTTCTGTTCTTATCTACTGCATTCCCGTTATCTGTCCAATTGTTCACTTCTGCAAAAAAACTCCACTAAATTTTTTAACACGTCTTGCCTTTCACAAATTCCTGCTGGCTGTCCTGGATTAAGCATTTTTAAATTCTTATTAGTTTCATCTCAAATAAAGAATTCCAAGCGTTTTCCCATAACTGACATTACACCAACTAATATATAGTTATCCTTCACAATTACATCCCCTCCTTCATCCCTGAGTGGTCTACCCTCTCTGATGGCTGTCAAAGGCCCTTACTATGTCCTTTTATGTTATCTTCAAGTCTTTTTTCAGATTTCCTTTTCATGCTTTTCACCTTTCGGCTACATTTTTATATTCCTCATGATTAAACTTAATATTTTTAGCCCTGACTTTATCATATGCTTCCTGTTTCAGTTTAATCTCTCTCTATTTATTGGCTAATAAATACATTATCTTATTCATTGGATGATCAGATGCAATTAAAGTCTGGTATAAGGCAGCAAGCTATGTTCATTTCAGTAATCCATTGATTTGTAGCACATTTATCCTCCTTCCTGTTGTAATGTGTATGGTGATCCTACATGGACAAATTTATCTTATTGCTTTGTAAATGTGGCATTTCATATATAATAAGCACTCCGGAATAACGTCAAGTGAGTTCTTGTCTGACATGCATCTTCCCCAACAGATCCTGTGCAAATAATACATTAGAGTACGACGTCTATGTGTGAACGACACTGTTGAAAAAGGTTTGGCTTTTCAAACAGAAGAATTATTGGCAGCTGGTGATTACTGTGTCAGCATAGCCGGCCTAGTCAAACCATTCCTCATCATCGAATTCTGATTCTTCAGACTGCTATACGTCGCGACAAGATCGTAGCCACGTCATTTCCAACCCGGTCCCGCTTTTCCTCTTGTTCTTGTTGCTCTCCAACTTTACAAAGCTGGAAGCCTTGCCGAGTAGCTGACAGCAAGTCGGTCCTAGCATCACTCACTGGTGGCAAAGCTGTTTTGGGTTTAGGCTCCAAAGTCTGAGGTGGACCACTGCCAAATGACAATAGTGAC
Organism: Pristiophorus japonicus; assembly: GCF_044704955.1. Taxonomy (NCBI): domain Eukaryota; kingdom Metazoa; phylum Chordata; class Chondrichthyes; family Pristiophoridae; genus Pristiophorus; species Pristiophorus japonicus. The sequence continues at coordinate 105,444,820 of NC_091983.1, read as the reverse complement.
AATAGTGGTGGGCCAGCACCCTATACTTTGATGCATCCCCTTTTCACCTTATAGGAATATATTTATTTATATTGTACTCTGCATTTCGTATTTAAAAATTTCCCACTGCCAATCTATAGACCTGTTTGTTAACTTTTCTACTAAGTTAACTTGGGTCAAATTCTCTATTATCTGACTGAACTTTGCCTTTTTCCAGTCCAGAACCCTTATCTTTGACTCTTCATTATCCTTTTCTATTCTTACATTAAATCTAACTATATTGTGGTCACTATTTTCCAATTGTTCACCTACACTGAATATTATTTAAATTGTGAAAAGCTCGGAACATTGGAGATCCAAACAGATTTAGGGGTCCACATACATAGATCACTAAAATATAGTCATCAGGTGCAAAAAAAATCAAAAAGGCTAATGGAATATTAACCTTTATAACTCGAGGTCTAAAATATAAAGGGTAGGAAGTTTTGCTGCAGCAGTACAAGTTTAGATTACAGGACCAAATTGCCCCCCAACCAAAAAATAAGCGCATTTACTGATCTTGAAGTTATTTCTCCGCCCTGGGGCGGATCTTGCGCCAATATTCAGGTATTTGTTCTGAATTTCTAGTTGGGCCAGCGTTGAGGGTTGGAAGTGGCCTTGTAGCGGGTTGGTTGACACAACGAGTTATCAGCACTGCACTGATGCGTCACAATGTCCATCCCCTTCAGTTAAAGGGGAGGGCCACTGTAAATCGGCATCGGGTTTAGTTAGGCCCACTGGGCCACCAGGAAGGGTTTCAGCCGGGACAGCGGCCTGGTATCCAAGGCCTGGTATGGGGCTGCCTTTTGGCGGCCTGGCCGAATCTGTGGCCGCCATTGTCGGGCCGACCTCGGTGTCAGCCCGACAATTAAAATAAAATGGATGCGCCGGCAGTGCGCCCGCCACTTTAAGGGTGGATGCATTGCCCAGGCACTCACAGCTTCCCACAGGAGTCACCGACCAGTGGTCACTCCGCTCCTGCGGGGCAATTTCCCGCGGGGGTCGGAAAAGGGTCACTGCCGGTCGGTGGGAGGTCGATTTGTGTCTGCCGGCGCTCCCAGCCCGGGGACAATTTAGGACGGGTTGACCCATCCGTCTGCCCCCAGTCGGTAAGACCTATCTGCTCAGGAGGAGGGCAGTTTCAGCCCCTACATCTGGAGTACTGTGTACAGCACTGGGCACCACACCTTAGAAAGAATATATTAGTCTTGGAAGGAGTGCAGCACAGATTTATCAGAATGTTGCCAGGACTCCAAGGGTTAGATTATGAGGAGAGATTACATAGCAATGCTTGTATTCCCTGGAATATAGAGGGCTAAGGAGTGATTTGATAGAAGTTTTTAGGATTATGAAAGGAATTGATAGGTTAGATATAGAGAAACCTTTCTTTGCTGGTGGGGAGTCTAGGACAAGGGGACATAACTTTAAAATCAGAGCCATGCTATTCACGAGAGAAGTTAGGAAACACTTCTTCACGCAAAGTGTGGTAGAAGTGTGGAACTCTCTCCAACAAAAAGCAGCAGATGCAAGCTCAATTTATAATTTTAAATTTGGGGTTGATAGATTTTTGCTAGACAGGGTATTAAGGGATATGGAGCCAAGGTGGGTGGGTGGAGTTAGGATAGAGATCAGCCATGATATTATTGAATGGCGGAAAAGGTACGAGGGACTGAATGGCCTACTCCTATAGAACACACTAGGAAGCAGTCCTGGATGCATTCTAAAATACATTCACAAATTTGACCACACACATCACTTTTATTCCAGTCTATTTTGCTCCTACTGGCTCCACAAAGAAAATTAAAAAAAATTAAATGAACTTATCTCCCTGGGCTTCTTCTGGCTCTAATCTTCTTCTCCGCCTGTCTTTATCAGGCGGGATACTCACTGCTGCTTCCCAATCAGTTAAAATTGCACTTGAGTTCCAATGATGCCATCATAAGCCGACATGCACATGTAAAACCCCACAGGCTTTGTGCACTTGTTCCTACCACCTGCTCAGGTCCGGTAAGTAACCTGGGCAATTTTAATTGCCCACCGATCTGATTTGTATTGGATGGCTAGGGTTATACTCACCCCATAGCATCTTTTGGACAGTTCCAATAACTTGGGGGTTCCTTCCACCTGTGATTCCTGTCTTTCTTTGCTGCCTCTATGAATGATCGTCCAATTCTCTTTTTTACATTATCCTCTTGGGTGACCACATTCTGAAGAGTATATCCTAGAAACATCTCATCCTCTGCTGCAGAGTGTGGCCATTTGTTGCACGACCACAGAGATCCTCTGCTCCAGAGACTCAATGTTCTGACACTTAGTGCAAATGTGCTGCCGCTGAAAATAATGAAGATCCACGATGTCTCACATATGGCACTCCATGCGTATCACAAAGGTTCTCTGTACTTTCAATTCTCTGTTTCTAACTTAAAAATGTAGATAGTGGTAGTTAGATCACCCACCAGCACCAGCTTCTCACAAGAATCAAGATCCTCTTACTCCCTTCACACAAGTATTAATTTTAGGAAATAAAAAATCCTATCCACAATGGCACCTTAAGACTGAACTCATTTTATAGCTAAGCTCCACACTTTTCTGGACTTTCACAATCCTCTGCCCTCACACAGTTCAAGATTCAGTTCAAACTTTACTGTCTTAACTTACACAACACCCCATCTGCCACAAGGGACAAAACTGCCAATCAAAGAACAGCTAATCACATCTCTTAATGATCTATTATGGCCTCAAACCAATTCACAGTTGAGGCACCAAATCCACTTTAAATGGCTCTCATAATTCAACAGTTAAAATGAAGTAGATAAAAATACATGTAAACTCATAATACAGTGAAGTATATAAATTAAAATTTCAGTACTTCTGTCCCAATTACTCCTGCTGAGGCTAAATCCACACTCTTCTGGCCTTTCGCACTCCACTGGCCTCTCACAGTTTGATCATTTTCTTCCGGATGCTGCTCACTATATAAATGGACTACTCTCAGAATAAGCCCATAATATAGCAGTGTCCAGTATAAAAAACAGTTGAAAACGAGCAATGCTAAATATTTAGTCATTTTTACATTATTGATGTTCTGCCTGTTTGAGATCCACACATCATTCCCCATCTGAGCGAGTGAGCAAGCAGCCTGTTCCAGGCCACTGCTCAAAGCCACCCATTGGGAGGTACATAGCCGAGAATCCTTTCGTCCTCTCTGTAGGAAGGAACTTGTCTCCATTCAATACTCCTCCCATTGTGTGGTTAAAATTGGTTCCTCATGATAAGTAGAAATAACTCAAAGCCAATTCCCAACATTTTGTTGTGCAACATGCTGGGACTGTACTCGAACAAACTGCACCACTTGGCAGCACAAACAATACAAAATATTCATCTGCCATTTAAATGCTAAAAACAATCACAGGAGTGACAAAAATTTGTCCTATCAATGGATTTGAGTACATATTTATGAACATTTCTGTTCAATTAACTGGTTGTCAATTTGAACATTTGTGTTATATATTGTTGATCGCTCAGCAACCTCTAAAGCATCTGTCACAACTGCTCAGTTCATATAGCACTTAAAAAGCAACGCCTTCTCAGCGTAATGCTTCGGAGTTTCTCAAACTGCTTTGACATTTTTGCTCAATTGAAAGGCACTTACCATGCATACCACCAATTTCTTGGGGTTAGATTAAGGTTAGGTTATTTTCCTGTCTTTGTTACGTTGGGAAAAGAGTCCAGGTGAGTATGAAAACATATTTCTTGCTTTATGCTTATATTCACTTCTTAACTCACTAACCTAGGAAACCCTTCAAGTTATTTTACACATGAATATCCGTATGAAACCTCCTTAGACTGCTCAACTAACCCTTAATTTCTTTACTAATTAACTCAAGGAAACCTAAAACTTAGTTATCTTACAATTAACTAAATAGTCACAATGCTGCACACCAGGATAATGCTTTGGATGGCATGTTAGACTAGCCTGTAATGCATGGAAGGATCCATACCTCAACGCTCCCTTTCTGTCATCTCTGGTATGGCATCTTGGTTCAGTTATGTCTGTCATTCTGCCGTCTGTCATAAGAATTCTGCCTTTCACATCTGCTGTCCTGAAATATTCTAAGACAACATTATCTCAGCACACAACTTGTGTAAATTACAGCAAGAACTGCTTAACACAATATTATTAGAAAAAAACAACTACTGCTGCCTTCTGCCCCTCCAGTCGTCACTTATTTTGCTCTTCTGCCGAAGCTGTACCTCTTAAACTCTGAATACGCCTTTTGAATCCTGATCATACAGTTGATAGCTCTTCTAACGGTGTTTTGGGGTCAATTTTTAACTCCAGCTCAGGCCGGAAGGAGGAAGTCAGGTGAGTGAGACAGGAAGCTGCATCAGGAGACTGGCGAGAATGGTCTCTGGCGAACAGATAAGTGATGGGGGGGAAGATGATTACAGTTGGGGGAGGGAAGCCTGGAGCCCTAGGTTTCCTTGTGGGGCCCTGAGGAGCACTTGGTGTGAGGACTTTGCTAGCAGGTCAGAATGTTGGAGGTTAAAATTGGGCTTTAGATGATAGGATACATAGAGAAAAAACATTTCCTCTGGTGGGGGAAGTCCAGAACAAGGGGATTTAATCTTAAAATTGGAGCTAGGCCGTTCAGGATTGACGGTGGATAGGCAATGGCAGTCATTTAAAGATTACATGGATGAACTTCAACAATTGTACATCCCTGTCTGGCGTAAAAATAAAACGGGGAAGGTGGCTCAACCGTGGCTTATAAGGGAAATTAGGGATAGTGTTAAATCCAAGGAAGAGGCATCTAAATTGGCCATAAAACGCAGCAAATCTGAGGACTGGGAGAAATTTAGAATTCAGCAGAGGAGGACAAAGGGTTTAATTAGGAGGGGGAAAATAGAATTTGAGAGTAAGCTTGCAGGGAACATAAAAACTGACTGCAAAAGCTTCCATAGATATGTGAAGAGAAAAAGATTAGTGAAGACAAATGTAGGTCCCTTGCAGTCAGAATCAGGTGAAGTGATAATGGTGAACAAAGAAATGGCAGACTAATTGAACAAATACTTTGGTTCTGTCTTCACTAAAGAAAACACGAATAACCTTCTGGAAATACTAGGGGAACGAGAGTCTAGCGAGAAGGAGGAACTAAAGGAAATCCTTATTAGTCAGCAAATTGTGTTAGGGAAATTGAGGGGATTGAAGGCCGATAAATCCCTAGGGCCTGATAATCTGCATCCCAGAGTACTTAAGGAAGTGGCCCTAGAAATAGTGGATGCATTGGTGGTCATTTTCCAACATTCTATACACTCTGGATCAGTTCCTATGAACTGGAGGATAGCTAATGTAACCCCACTTTTTTAAAAAGGAGGGAGAGAGAAAACAGGGAATTATAGATTGGTCAGCCTGACATCAGTGGTGGGGAAAATGTTGGAATCAATTATTAAAGATGTAATAGCAGCGCATTTGGAAAGCAGTGACAGGATCGGTCCAAGTCAGCATGGATTTATGAAAGGGAAATCATGCTTGACAAATCTTCTATAATTTTTTTGAGGATGTAACTAGTAGAGTGGACAAGCGGGAGCCAGTGGATGTGGTGTATTTAGACTTTGAAAAGGCTTTTGACAGGGTCTCACACAAGAGATTAGTGTGCAAAATTAAAGCACATGGTATTGGGGGTAATGTACTGACGTGGATAGAGAACTGATTGGCAGACAGGAAGCAGAGAGTAGGAATTAACGGGTCCTTTTCAGAATGGCAGGCAGTGACTAGTGGGGTGCCGCAGGGGTCAGTGATGGGACCCCAGCTATTTACAATATACGTTAATGATTTTGGACAGGTTAGGTGAGTGGGCAAATACATGGCAGGTGCGGTATAATGTGGATAAATGTGAGGTTATCCACTTTGGTGGTAAAAACAGGAGGGCTGATTATTATCTGAATGGTGACAGATTGGTAAAGGGGGAGGTGCAACGAGACCTGGGTGTCATGGTACATCAGTCATTGAAGGTTGGCATACAAGTGCAGCAGGCGGTGAAGAAAGCAAATGGCATATTAGCCTTCATCGCGAGAAGATTCGAGTACAGGAGCAGGGAAGTCTTACTACAGTTGTACAGGATCTTGATAAGGCCATACCTTGAATATTGTGTACAGTTTTGGTCTCCTAAACTGAGGAAAGACATTCTTGCTATTGAGGGAATGCAGCGAAAGTTCACCAGACTGATTCCCGGGATGACAGGACTGACATATGAAGAAAGACTGGATCGACTAGGCTTGTATTCAATGGAATTCAGAAGAATGAGAGGGGATCTCATAGAAACATATAAAATTCTGACGGGACTGGACAGGTTAGATGCAGGAAGAATGTTCCCGATGTTGGGGAAGTCCAGAACCAGGGGTCACAGTCTAAGGATAAGGGGTAAGCCATTTAGGACCGAGATGAGGAGAAACTTCTTCACTCAGAGAGTTGTGGGCATGTGGAATTCTCTACCACAGAAAGTTATTGGGGTCAGTTCATTAGATATATTCAAAAGGGAGTTAGATGTGGCCCTCACAGCTAAAGAGATCAAGGGGTATGGAGAGAAAGCAGAAATGGGGTACTGAAATGCATGATCATTGAAGGGCCGAATGGCCTACTCCTGCACCTATTTTCTATGTTTCAATGTTTCTATGTTTCAGGGATTATGTCAGAAAGCACGTCTTCACCCAAAGAATAGTGGAAACCTGGAACTTTTTGCCCTAAGAAGGTGTTGATGCTAGGTCAATTGAAACTTTAAAATCTGAGATTGATAGATTGTTGTCAGGAAAGGGTATTAAGGGTTACAGAACCAAAAAAACAGCCATGGATGACTAAAGAGGTCAGGGACAACATAAAACTAAAATAAAAAGCACACAAGATTGCAAAAAATAGCACAGATCCTGGTGAATGGGAAAGATACAAAGAACAGCAAGGGGTGACAAAACAGATAGTAAGAGCTACATAAAGGGAATATAAAAAGAAACTTATAAGGAATATCAAAATCAACACCATTTTTTTTACAATTAGGAAAAAGAGGATGGTCAGAAGCAATGTTGGCCCCTTAAAAAATGATAACAGTAATATTGTCAATGAAAATAAGGAAATGACAGACATGTTGAATAATTACTTTACGTCAGTATTTACAGTAGAGGAAGAGGTCAGCAAGCCGGAAATTCCAAGGAAACTAATATTGAATCAGGGACAGGGATTCACCACAATTAACATAAGCAAAATAGCAGTAATGACGAAAATAATGGCACTAAAGAGTGACAAATCCTCAGGGCCAGATGGTTTCCATCCAGGGATTTAAAGGAAGTAGGTGAGAACATTGCAGGGGAATGTCTATGGATGTTATTTATATGGACTTCCAGAAGGCATTTGATCAAGTTTCTCACAAGAGACTATAAACTAAAGTTGAAGTCCATGGGGAATTGAAGGCAAATTATTGACCTTGTTGGGGCCTCAACTATTTACCATATTTATTAACGACTTAGATGATGGGATAGAAAGCCATATATCCAAATTTATCGATGACACAAAGATAGGTGGCAATGTAAGCAATGTAGATGGAAGCAAAAAATGACAAAGAGACATTAATAGATTAAGCGAATGGACAAAACTGTGGCAAATGGATTTCAATGTAGGCACGTGTGAGATCATCCACTTTGGACCTAAAAAGGATATAACAGGGTACTTTCTAATTAGTGAAAAGCTAAAAACAGTGGAGGTCTAAAGAGACTTGGGGGTCCAGGTAGATAGGTTAATGACATGACAGGTACAGAAAATAATCAAAAAGGCTAATGGAATTCTGGCCTTTATATCTAGAGGACTACAGTACAGGGGGTAGAAGTCATGCTTCAGCTATACAAACCCCTGGTTAAACCACACCCGGAGTACTGTGAGTGTTGAGGGCACCACACCTGAGGAAGGACATAGTGGCCTTAGAGGGAGTGCAGCGTAGGTTTACCAGAATGATACCTGGCGTGAGAAATTCAGTGCCGCCCGAAGCGGGTCGCACCTACCACTTCTGATGTGTTTTCACCGCTGCTATGGATGAGGTGGCCTCCTTTGTGAAATTCAGCTTTTTGTCATTTTTTTGGGAGCGGATCGGAAGTTGGTCATAATGGGGGCGGAAGTGCAGCAGTGAGCGCGCTTGAGGGGCAGACGTGGAGGCGGGATGGAGACTCCACTGCTGTCAATCATCAGCCTGCCGCTGATGATGTCATGACGCCTGTGCGTCACCCACGTCTCTCCCCTTCACTTAAAGGGGAGGCTGCTGCAAGCTCTGCGATTATTTTAGTTAGTTCCACTGGGCCACCAGGGAGGGTTTCAACCAGGCCAGTGGCCTGGCACTCAAGAGGGGATGCCAGGCTGTTTGTTGGCGGCCCGGCCGAACCCAGGGGCATAATTGTCGGGCCGACCTAGCAGTCGGTCGACAAAAAAAAAATGCCGGCCACGGCAGTGTGCCCTCCTCTTGAATGGCTGTCGCACAGCCATGTTGCACACACTAAAAACACAGTGCACCGACAGAAAAAGCTGTCTGGGGCACTGCTTGGCTGCGCAAAGATTTTTGTAGCTAAATTTCGGTGGAGTTGCGGGAGATCGATGGTGCGCTCTTTGATGACGCACTTAGGAGGGTTCGGCAGCAATGGGATGGAAGTGGGGACCTTTGGAAAAATCAACGAGGTGAATTTCGCTGGTGGCGGCCATTGGACACCAAATCGACTCCGCCGCTTTCCGGCAGTAAGAGGCCTTTTCGGGATGCTGAATTTTGGCCCCCTGGACTCCAAGGGTTAAATTATGAGGACAGATTACAAAAACTGGAGTTGTATTCCTTGGAATTTAGAAGGTTAAGGGGTGATTTGATCAAAGTTTTTATTGTGTCTGTAAGCACTCTAGTAATGACTCCACGAGGCAAGGTATTGTACTTGAACTGTGGTGACCTTAGTCCATTTATTACAGCTCCTGAGTGAGGGTACAGCATCGTGAGCTCCCTTTTATACCTGGTTACCTGCTGTGTGCAGGTGACCCCTAGGTCTCCACCAGTTGCACCCTCTGGTGGTACAAGCATAGTGTATACAGTGTGAAGGTACATCCAGTAGTCTTATGCAACTGTACATTGAGTGTACAGGGTATATACTTATGTTATACATACACAACATCACTCTCCCCTAAGTCTTGTGCCACTGGCCTTTGCATTGTGTGTTCTGGCCCTAGACTTGAGTGCCCAAAGCCCTTGCACCTTGTCTATGCTTTGGCTAGGCTTTCTACCTGTTGACCCCCAAGTCCTTATTGCCACAACATTGGGAAATGGTCAGTAGTGGACGGTTAGAGGTTGCAGTTGGAGTTGAGTGGGTTCTGGGTGTGATCCATGTATGTATATAGCTACATGCATCCATTTCCGCACCCCCCCCATGTATAGACCATGTGTGTGGCTCAACACCTGCGTGTGCATACATGTACAGAAAGAAAGAACAAAAAAAACCATAGGATTAATTACATCACTGTTTGGTTTCTGTAGTAGTGGAACAAGTACATTTTACAGATAAGGTACATACGTGGTATCACAGTCTTGCCCCTGGGTTGTGTAGGTGCAGGTGGGTGAGGATGCTAGTTCCAGAGTAACCAGACTGTGTCCAGGTTGTCTGATGGCGGCGCTGCGGCCCCCTTGCCAGCTGGGTGGGCTCGGATCGCTCACCTGGCTGAGTCTCATGGCCTTCGCCGTTGCCTAGTGGTGGGCAGAGCCACAGGAATGTGTGGCCTCCCTGTCCTCCTTTGAGGGCTGCAGTGTCTCCTTGCTGCCCTTTAGCAGTAGTGGGAGCCTGGTCATCCCAGGTCCAGTTGGGAGGGCTGGAGGGTGCTAGCCTCTTGCTCCCGGTATTGGCCCTGGTGGCCAGAGAGAGAGAGCCGATCTGGGGCAGGGTATCAGTAGTGGTGCCTTTGCCATCCGCTGATTGCTGGCCCTGCAGCTGGTATGCTCCCTCTGTGTGTGGCCACACTCCCTGGGCATCACATTGGTCCTGGAGGTGCAGGCTACATGATCGGGTAGCCCGCTGGACCTGGGTGCTTCCGACGGGAGGTTGCCCTTGGTTTTGTCGCCGTACATGTAGAACCCGACTTTGCACATCATTACTTCATTTACTGTCATAATACATTGGCTCCAACCGCAATCTCCTGACTCAACACGCTTAGTTACATTTACATACTTGCATTTGTCAATTACATCCTTTACATGTGTATTACCGGCATCACTGTATAAAGAGTGGAACTGTTCCTTTAATTGTGATGGGTTGCCGGTCTCCTTTCAGAGAGCCTTGCAATCTTTACCCCAATCCGGTTTGCTGCACGGCATCACGTGTTGCTCCCTCAACGTTGCCCCTCGTGATCTGGCTGCCGCCATCTTTACTTCAGGCGCTTCACCTCGTGGTGCGGGCACCATCTTCTTTCTCTCCACGATGTAGGCTGCGGTGATCCTTTTCTCCCCAGGTTCCATGGAAGCAGGGAAGTTACCTTCTGTGCTGATTTTCTTCCTCCAGAGTCCTGCCATTGGGGCCTGGAAGGTGAGCTTGGGTCATTTCGGCTGGATCATCTCGCCGATGGGTTGAGTGGTTTATGTCGTCTCCACACAGTCGAGTTGAGCGGCTGGTTTCTCAGGTGTCGTGCTGGATCCAAATTTGGGGCCGCATAGGATGTCGATCGTCGGAGGCTGGAGGTTTTCCCAGCTCCAACGGATTTGTTTCATCCATCTTGTTCCTAGCAGTGTTGGACCATCACCAGCAACGATCCACAAAGGTAACTTGTGCATCGCGCCGCCATGGGACACCTGGACATCCACGCAGCCAACGACTGGGATGGTGTCATTTGTGTAAGTGAGCAGCTTCACTTGGATCAGGATAATTTTAGGTTGTTCGACTGGATTGTTCCAAAGTTTCTCAAAGGCCGTCTGATTCATTAGCGATTGGCTCGCCCCTGTGTCCGCTTCCATCGTGACTGGAACATCGTTGATTTCAACTTCCATTTTCAACGGAGAACTCTCGGGGGTGCAGGTAAACACTCCGTACACCTCATCGTGGGGCTGAGCCGCCTCATGGACTCCCTCTTCATCGTCGCTGGAGTCCGGTTGATCGGCCAACTCTTCATCGACTCAGTGAATAAAATTTATTTTGCACATTCGCTGGAGGTGGCCCTTCGTGTTACAGCCTTTGCAAATATAGTCTTTGTAGTGACACTGGTGGGCTTTCCTTCACAGCGCCAGCATGGGCTTGGCCGGTTGGCCCCATGTGATGGACTCAGGGTTGTGGGACTCCGGGTTCTGTTCTCTCAACCCTGAGAGAGACTGCTAGCAGCAACCTTGCCTCTAAAAGGCGCTAGCAAGTTCACAGTACTTGCCGGGTTAGAGTCCTGGGGGTGAGTCATCCGCTTGGAATCGCAGGCTGAGGCCATGAACGCCTGGCTCATGTTAATTGCCTTCTGCAGGGTGACCATGGTGTCCGCAGAGAGCAGCCTGTGGAGAAGGCCCACGTGGCCTAATATGTCCTTACTATACAGTATAAATGCACATGAGGCCCATACTAGAGAGAAGGTCAATCTGTGACCAGTAACCTTTATTCCAGCACTGAAGTGGAGAAGATGGGTGGAGCTTCCCCTTTTATACCTGAAAGTCCAGGTTAGGAGTGTCTCCCACAAGTTCACCACCTAGTGGTCAGTGTTCTCACGATGTACAACTTAGGTCAGTTTATACATGGATTACAATGACAGTAGAATACATGACATGGCTGATTCCAATAATGAAGATGTCCCGCTGCGCTTTGGTGAGGTGGTCACCAAAGTCATACGGTGCAGCCAATCGTCTGAGGTGTGCGGCATATTTTGCGATTTCTTGGCCTTCTGGCTGCCGGTGGGTATAGAACCGGTGTCTGGCTGTGAGGATGCTCTCTTTAGGTTTGAGCTGTTCCTGTTTCATCGTTACGAGCTCTGCATATGTTTTGGTTGTTGTCTTCTCTGGGGCTAGCAAGTCCCTGACGAGGCCATAGACGGTGGGCTCACAACTGCTGAGCAGGATAGCTCTGTGCTTATCAGTCAGCGAGGTTGGTGTGTCTTCCGCCAGGTCGTTCGCAATGAAAAGGTGTTTGAGCCTTTCCACAAAGGCCTCCTAATCTTCCCCATCGGTGAATTGTTGAAAAGTGCCAAGGTTAGCCATTTTTCACGTGGAAATTCGTAATCTCGTCGCCAGTTATTATGTCTGTAAGCACTCTAGTAATGACCCCATGAGGCAAGGTATTGTACTTGAACTGTGGTGACCTTAGTCCATTTATTGCAGCTCCTGAGTGAGGGTACAGCATGGTGAGCTCCCTTTTATACCTGGTTACCTGTAGTGTACAGGTGACCCCTAGGTCTCCACCAGTTGCATCCTCTGGTGGTACAAATATAGTGTATACAGTGTGAAGATACATCCAGTAGTCTTATGTAACTGTACATTGAGTGTACAGGATATATAATGTTATACATACACAACAGTTTTCAAGATCTTAAGGAAAGTAGATAGGGTAGATAGAGAGAAACTATTTCCGCTGGTTGGGGAGTCTAGGACTAGGGGGCATAGTCTAAAAATTAGAGCCAGACCTATCATGAGTGAAATTAGGAAACACTTCTACACATAAAGGTAGAAGAAGTTTGAAACTCTTTTCTACAAAAGGCAATTGATGCTAGATCAATTATTAATTTTAACTCTGAAATTGATAGATTTTTCTTAACCAAAGATATTGAGGGATATGGAGCAAAGGCGGGTATATGGAGTTAGGTTGCAGATCAGCCATAATCTTATTGAATGGCGGAACCAGCTCGAGGGGCTGAATGGCCTACTCCTGTTCCTATGCTCCTACATTCCTAATTCAAGTGTGTTGCACCGGGCTCTGTCCTCTTCCCTCCTCCATTAATTATCCAACCCTAGCAAATCTTTTGCTGATGTTCCTACTTTGCAGTGATCAACTGCATTCGGATTAGATTATCTCAGTGCTTGCTCACAACCTCCTGCCCTCTTGCAGCGCAATAGCTGAATCATTACGAAAGGACAATTCTTCAAAGGTACATGCCAGGAATTTCCTCAGGGATTCTACCCAATCGGCTTCCTTAATTTTGGCGGAAATTCAGCAGAAACTCCGGATAGACATGTCATCTGTTTGGTGCCTCCACGTTGACTTTCCTTTCAGTTCATTTACGTCTGTCATTTCCCCTCCAGCCTTGACCAAGGTTGACAAGTATCTGAAATTCATTTTAAAGTAAGACAGAGGCTGAAATAAATAGTTTTGTCTCTCTATACAGGCACTCACCTTTTGAGTGCGCACATCCTTTCAATTTGGACTTGCTGGCCAGAAATTCTGCTTGCCCCTTTGAGCCTGCTCCTCACAAAAGGGCAAAACATCATTGACAGCTGTGTAAAATGATTCAGATGAGAAATTTCAGGGCAGTTAGTGCGCTGCTCCACTTGCATGGTTTACACTAGCAATGCAGCACAAAACTTCAGCTGTACTGATACTGCAATTTCAGCCCTGTAATTAGACTGATCTATGTACTATAAAAGGATAACTTTTTTATCGATACAGAATTCAGTAGAATATAAGCTGCGTACATAATGTTCCCTTTTTGATCATTTTTTTTCATCTCTTTTCTTTTCACTTCATTATTATCTCTGAGCTGCAGGTTTTCTGGATAGTGATTGGCAGCAGAAAGTAAGGAAAATCAGATATAATGCATGAAGAAATGATTTCTTACGAGGGTCTGTTTGGCAAAATAAACATCTCCCTCAGGTCATATAGGAGCCAAAATTCCCGTTTTCACTAATTTTACCAAAAAGAGTGGTAAAAGTAAAATGTAGCATTTCACCACTAGGTAAGAGTTTCAGCCTCTTAAGCTCTACAGATTTTTAAAAATGCAGATCATTCTATATTTTACGTAAGTTCTGCATAGTTCAAAAGGGGCATTATTAATATGGCAGAACCGATATAAAATATAAAGGCACCCAAGAATGTGAAGCCCATGTGTGTCAGAAAATAGTGGACACCTGTTCTTCTGCAGTTTGCTCTATTTATATTCCTGTTCATATTATCTGGTCTCCCTTAACAATGTTAATATCATCTGAGCTGTAAATTACAGATTGTAATATTAGCATTCAGATACTTTTAAGCTGTTCATAAGTCATTCTGTCTGCTATTTTAACAAAGGCGTTAAGTCGCTTCTGAGTCAGAAGGTTGTGGGTTCAAGTCCCACTCCAGGGACTTGAGCACATAAATCTAGGCTGACACTCCAGTGCAGTGCTGAGGGAAGGTGCCGTCTTTCAGATGAGACGTTAAGCCGAGGCCCCGTCTGCTCTCGCAGGTGGACGTAAAAGATCCCATGGCACTATTTCGAAGAAGAGCAGGGGAGTTTTCCCTGGTGTCCTGGCCAATATTTATCCCTCAATCAACATAACAAAAACAAATTATCTGGTCATTATTACATTGCTGTTTGTGGGAGCTTGCTGTGCACAAATTGACTGCTGCGTTTCCCACATTACAACAGTGACTGCACTTCATTGGCTGTAAAGCGCTTTGAGATGTCCGGTGGTTGTGAAAGACGCTATATAAATGCAAGTCTTTCTCATTCCTTTAACTCACTTAAAATAAGTGGGTTAGCTCCTATGTTAAATAGCAGACAAAGGAATCTCACGCAACCATGGTAAGTATTTGAATGGCAATTTAGCAAACAATAGGGTGTAAACTTGTCCATAACGAGCTATAGCGAATCGACGGGAGTGCAAAATGGGCTGTCGATTCGCTATGGCCTGTTTTCCGCTACTGCCCAAGTCAGATATACACCCATATCATTTTCTGGGTTGTTGTCTGCTTAGTGCCATATATTTGGCTGGCAATTTCAGGAGGGCACAAAAAGGGACACTCTGCATTAAAACGTACTACTTGCTGCTATGTAAATCTCAACCTTTGATTTACTGTTTGGATGAATAAAAAGATCCACAACCTCCAAAGTGGTTCTAGTAAAGGGCTATGATAAATTGCACCTGATTATAGCTTCAGAAGTTCCTGCATTCTCATTAATCACTGCACGTCTTCAGTTTTTGACTGAAGGACAATTTGAGAAAAATTGAGGACGGGCTTGCACATTATAAGAACTGCTTCACAGGAATGAAAAACAAACAAAAAGATTTACACCTCAACAGCATAAAAAGAAATGGGTTTACTAAAAACATTTTTAATATATGTGAAGATCATCCTAAATATTTGATTTCTATGTGTTTGCTTTATCGGAATCATTTACACAGAGCTATCATCATTTCGTACTTGCATCATATGGCACTCCAAGCTCCTTGTTATATCACACTACCTAGTTTCACAGAAAGTATGTAGACCAACAATAATTACAACAATATTATTAACTATTGATCTGTTTGTATATATGTTTCAGTTAGCATGTTTCACAACATTCCAGTTCCAGGCTGCTAGAATTATCCATCTTATTCCTCTTTCAACCTTATAATGAATCACCTCATTGGAATATTATTCAATTAGTCTAAGCCTTAGAAAAACATTGGAATGAGAGAGAAACAACCGTAACCATATTCCAGAAAAAGTCAGGAAAATGTTGTTATTCTTGTTTTTTTGGAATTTTTCTTTTTTCCCCTCCTAAGGCGTTTTGCAGCGCTCCCGGCCCCAGACTAAGGTTGCCGAAACTCGCGATTTGCACCGCGAATATTTGTGCAACGTCTCCCTTACCGGCGCAGACATAAAGGCCGAAAGTTCGGGTTAAAAACGGTAGTGAAGCGAAAACGGTAAGTTTTACGTATTGCTACCGTTTTCGCTGAAAAACCCCGAAAGGCGAAAATCCGGCCCCATGTCTTTGGATGATTTCACCAAGGGGCAGCATATAGATGAGGAAGTGGAGGATGCCAAATATAGATCATTGGAGGAAATCAAGAGGTCATGGTTCGGAGGCGGGAGAGAAGTTGTTGCAGAAGATTCTCTGGCTACGACTGTACAGGTAGGAGTGGACCCAGGTGAGGGAAGTTCCACTGAATTGGACAACAGAGGAGAGATGTTGGAGGATGTTGGTGTCGTGAACTGTGTCAAAGGATAAGGGGTAAGCCATGTAGGACCGAGATGAGGAGAAACTTCTTCACCCAGAGAGTGGTGAACCTGTGGAATTCTCTACCACAAAAAGTTGTTGAGGCCAATTCACTAAATATATTCAAAAAGGAGTTAGATATAGTCCTTACTACTAGGGGGATCAAGGGGTATGGCGAGAAAGCAGGAATGGGGTACTGAAGTGCATGTTCAGCCATGAACTCAATGAATGGCGGTGCAGGCTCAAAGGGCCGCAAGGCCTACTCCTGCACCTATTTTCTATGTTTCTATGTAAATTACAATCTCTGGTTGACAATTAATAAATTATTTTTCATAAAGAAAGGTTTGTTACCTGTTTTCCGCTAAGTAGCACAAATCCTATTGTGTTATTTACATTTAAAAATCAAAATTCTACAAGGGCATTCCGAAATTCAATACAACATTTTAGTAAAAGTCCCGAATAGGAAAAAATGCTGCAAGTTTTATTATGTTACCATTGATTACAGCAAAGGACACAGCAATCTAATGCAAGTCAAGGTTTATCATTTTAATAAAATTCAGTTACAAATCTCCTGAGTAAAGATATTAGATCAACCTATTTGTAAAGCAAAATAAAATGAAACAGAAAATTTGGACTTCATTTAAAGCAGCCTTTGTTTCCCAGCTGGCTACAGCTGCATATCAGACATGTGCGTCATTCACTGAAGCAAATTAAAGACGTGAACTGCTTCAGAGTGAGCAAAGGCAATTGAGTGCCATGCTGTGACCTCAGTAGCTGTCAGTGCTATGCTTGAACATGAATTAGATTTTCATTATGCTCTCAGGCAGACAGTATCAAGGCTTTTGTTGGGCTTTTACATTGGAACATTAAGTTAGCCATTTTCAAGTCCCATCAGTCTGTCCTTCGATGTCTTGCAGTCTTTCCTTTATTCCTTCTCCAAATGCAAACATACATATCACATATTTTCTTTTTTTACTTTTATTAAATTGTCCTATAGGATTTTGGAATGCTCTTGTAGGACCTTATGTAAAATATTTTAAGATGCAACAAAAATCATTTTGAATCTATTTTGTATTGAAATCTATGGTTTGTAGAATTTTATTGATTTTGTATTATGTCTTAAAGTATGGACACAAGGCTCAGTTGATGAATGCAGTGTGGAATGCAAAACTCAGAACAGGTTAGATTCCTAATCTGTGTTCAGATAGCTAATCTCTGCCGGGACACTGGGAATGGTTGGCCCTCAACACCCCTAGGCTAGGAAGAGGAAAAATCAGCCTTGGCTCAGTGGCACCACTCGCTTGCCTCTGAGTCAGAAGGTCGGGTTCAAGTTCCACTCCAAAGATTTGAACACATAATCAATGCTGACACTTCAGTGCAGTATTGAGGGAATACAGCACTGTCGAAGGTGCTGCCTTTCCGTTGAACGTTAAACCGAGGCCTCGTCTGACCTCTCGGGTGCAAAAGATTCCACGCCACTATTCAAAGAAAAACAGGGTAGTGTCTTGACCAACATATATCCCTCAACCAACATCTCCGAAACAGATTATCTGGTCATTTAATTAATTGCTATTTGTGGGACCTTGCTGTGAACAAATTGGCTGCCATTTTTTCCTACCTTACAACAGTGGCTACATTTCAAAAGTACCTCATTGGCTGTGAAGCAGTTTGGGACATCCTGCAGTTATGAGAGGTGCTTTATAAATGCAAGTTCTTCTTTCTTGTATTCCCATAAAACAACAACTTATTATACGGTGTCTGCAAAATAGAAAAACATTCCAAGGTGCTTCATAGAAGTGTGATCAGACAAAAATGGACACCGAGCCATAGAAGGAGATATTAGGGATCCAACATTGGCCATGACTTGCATCAATTTTTTTGGAGTAAGTTGTTGTTTCTGGCATAAGTTTAAAAATGCAATTTTCCCCCAAAATCTGCTCCAGAGTAAGTCAGTTAGGTATGATTTTTTTTTAGGTCATTTTTTTTTTCAAAAGGTGGCGTTCCCAGACACTTATGACAGTTTTGGAGATTTATGCCACTTTGGCCAGCAAAAACTTACTCCAAATCCACTTAGGTCAGCGTATGTGGCCAGCTCTGAAAAATCTTGTGGGCAGTGAAGAGAAAGCAGTGCACATTTGGTAGACATTAGGGCAGGGATAGAGGAGGGAAGGGAACTGGAGAGGACCTCAACAACCAAGCACCAAACATTGCAAGGAAAAGCTCAACCATTAAAATACAATTAAAAAGGAAGTAAATCCTACCTTATCTTTAAAGTCTGCCCGGGAAAGGCAGCGGGCCGGCCTGTGCGTGAGGCCATTCGGCCTGGGATGGGTGGGGGGGGAAAGATGCGCACCGGAGAAGTGCGAGCTTCTGGATGCCGTCTCATTGGGGGGGTGGGGGCCGCCGAGTGACCGGAGAAATCACAGCCGCTGGGCCGGGGTCGTCTCACCAGGGGGGTGAGGGGGCGCCGCCGAGTGACCGGAGAAATCACAGCCGCTGGGCCGGGGTCGTCTCACCGGGGGGGTGAGGGGGCGCCGCCGAGTGACCGGAGAAATCACAGCCGCTGGGCCGGGGTCGTCTCACCAGGGGGGTGAGGGGGCGCCGCCGAGTGACCGGAGAAATCACAGCCGCTGGGCCGGGGTCGTCTCACCAGGGGGGTGAGGGGGCGCCGCCGAGTGACCGGAGAAATCACAGCCGCTGGGCCGGGGTCGTCTCACCGGGGGGGTGAGGGGGCGCCGCCGAGTGACCGGAGAAATCACAGCCGCTGGGCCGGGGTCGTCTCACCGGGGGGGTGAGGGGGCGCCGCCGAGTGACCGGAGAAATCACAGCCGCTGGGCCGGGACCATCTCACCAGGGGTGGGGGGCGCCGCTGAGCGACTGGAGCCAAGTCTTGTCTCTATTGCGCATGCGCGCACGTCGGGCCGGCACCACTGTGCATGCGCGCAGGTGCTGGAACTGTTTTTGGCGCTGGTGTTTGGCTCCGCCCCCCTCACTTCAGCATGCCGCCACGCCAGGACTCCAGGGACTGTGAACAGTGGCGAGAATGGGGCGATTTTTTCCCGGCGCCGTTTCCAGCACGCAAAGTTGCCACGCTTCAGGACAGTGCGTCGAAAAAACAGTTTGGGCAATGTTGGGCCCTGGGAGAGGTGATTAAAGCTTGGACACAAAGGTGGGTTTTAAGGAGGTGTCAAAAAGGAGTAGAGTTACGTGGACTAAAGTGAGTCAGTAATGCATATGAGGCCAGATTCAGAGAAATGCAGAGTTCTTGGAGGGTTGTAGAGCCTGGAAGAGATTACAGAGACAGGAAGGGGCAAGATCCATGAAGGAATTCAAACACAAGGATGAGAATTTTAAATATGAAGCATTAGGGGGACCAGAGCCAATGTAGGTCAGCAAGGACAGGGATGACGCGTGAACATGACTTGATGTGGTATAGAAGCAGAGAATTCAATGAGCTGAAGTATATGGAAGATGGAAGATGGGAAATTGGTTTGGTGAGCATCGGAATAGTGAAGTCTGGAGGTGACAAAGACATGAGGCAGGGGTGGAGACAGGTGATATAAAGGAGTTGGAAGAAGGTGGTTTTTGTGAAGGAGAGGATATGAAGTTGGAAGCTCTGCTTGGACTCAAATAGGAAGTCAAGGTTGCGAACTGTCTGGTTCAACCTTGGACAAGAAGGGGAATGGAATTGGTGGCACCATTAAGAAGTGTTTAACTGTGAAATTATTTAACCATTTTTGGCAATTTTTCTGCATATAGGAGAATTATGCTTTGCAGTATTTCATGAGCTTTTACCCGCTGTGAAGAAACAGAATACTTAAAACACTTAAAATGCTTAAGTGAAATTATACTTTTGTTCATCAGAATTCACCAGTCAGTCACATATCACTTCAGGGATGATTGAAAGGTATCTTCAATTGTCAACAAAGGACAGCTTTGATTTGGCAACATCAAAAAATTTTTTTTGAATTACTGAACAGTGGAACCAAACTATCAAAGCGTTTAAAGAGTGATTGAATGACAGTAATGAACTTTGGGTGCACTGTATTGCCAAACAGATGTTATGTTAGAAGCTTGATGGACCCAGCCTTCATTCTTGTCCTTCTAGCCCCCACGACATAACCTTAATTCAGCAAGACAGTCCACATGCCTCCCAATTATTTATTTAATTGAATCTCCCTTAAAGAAACTCGAGAATCTGTTATTCATTTTCAGTAAAAGCTGGAAAAATAAATGAAGACCTTGGTGTGTAGAGAAAAAATGTACTGAAATCATGATATTGAAAGTAATAATTTAGGTGATAATATCTTTCCCTAGTAATCATTTTAAAAGGTCATAAAACATAACTTGGCTGCCAAGTCTGGTATAAAATAATACATTTGGCCAGCATCAGACCATAGTTAAAGGCTGTGCGATAATGTATACTGTGTACGTAAGTTGTTTGTGTATTGTTCATCTGTACCCTAAGAGTGCGCATGGGTTCTTCTCCAACAACACATTTAATTTATCAATATTAACAGATATCAAAGACTATTAATCTTTAAAATTCCCAAATAAATACTTATGTTGTCTTGCATCTAAATCCTTTAACTTAATTATCCCTATTTGTGAACACATGATGGTGCCATTGAGGCATAATCACATCATTATGTCACTTTGTATACGTCTTAAGTTCATTTTTATGGAACATTTGAAACAGAAGATATATCAGAATGAAAACTTAATTGTGTCCCTCATTGGAACAAGCTTGTTGGGCCCTTATCTGTTATAGCAGACTTTGCCCAGTGAGGATCATGATAGCTTTACGATGCAGGCTGTTCTTGATTATTCAAGAAATTCAGTCTGTCCAGAGACCTCCTCTTCATAATGACACTTTAATAGAGATTATTGTGGCCTATGGGGATCATACCTCAATTTTTCTGCCCTAAGAAAGCAATCATTCTCTTACACCACATACAACAAAAGTGCACTTAGCATTCAGAATATGAGAGTAAAAACTCAGTCAATATCATGGTAAGAATAAATGTTTTTTTTTATTTGCTAGCTTTAATTCATTTAGAAACAAGAGATACGGGGCATCATAAACTCTTTTCAGACTTACTCAATATAGGTATTGGAAGCATATGCACTTTATCTTTTGCATTTAGAGCAACATTTTCTCTATACTATGTATATATGTTAACTAATTGGCAAATTAATGCAGTATAGAAAAATATTATAAATATCTTAGTAAAATGCCAAGATACAAGTCTGCCGTTCACACACGAGCAATCTTATACACACCAATATAATCCAGCTGCAAATTGTGATTAAAGAATATGAATAGTGTTTACTTCCCCCATAGATAATTTAGTAAATACATTCCCTGGAATGGAACCATGGTGCACTGACTAGCTAGGGCTTAGGTTTGGTTCCCTGAGAAAGGAAGAACAATCAGCCAATCCTAATCACTTCCCAGTGACTCTTGCTGCAAAGTCTTCATGTATTAACATTGAATGAGAATTAGGCTCAGCTGTGAAGACCCCAGCATTGAATAGCTCGCCATCATTTCTAATAGGCTCACATCTGAAGAATAGCCACTTGGATGAGATATTCAGCTGAATATCAGCTGAATGAATCAGAACTTTTGCAAAAACATTATTTGAATGACAAGCAAAGATATTGATGCATACATGTATGGACCTGCTGTTTGAATGTGCAGCTGATTTGTACATATATGCAAAGAGAAAAATTGAGTTAAAGTGGTAAAAGTAAGAACAGTCAAAAGAAAAAGCAGTTCAATGATAAGAATTGTAAATATTAGACTCTGGAAAGAGTAATTTAATGACAAGGTGGTTGATTACTGAGTAAGTGAAACATTGAAAGACAATCATCTACACCAGGAAAGGCATCAAAGAAATTGAGACATTTTCAGTCTATAAAGAGATTTTAAACATAAACGAAGGGGAATTGAGATAAGTATTATAAAAGGAAATATTAGATGCACACTAAGGAGAAACTGCCATCATTAGATACTCATTCATAGCTAGAAGATGTGACTTCCCTGGAATAACTAATCCCAATGATAGAGATAGTTGCTAAATCCCTTGCACCAGAGGTTGGTAATGGCCTGGTTGGTACACTGGTGGTTGTAAGGATGCACATTTCATTACATATGAAGATAAGTCCACATTCAGCCAATTCACATTTCTTAGTCACTTATGCCTGATTCAGGTAAGTGACTACCTGAATATGGAAATGTCTTTACACAGATAAACTGTGGTGACACACATGTGAGTCCATACCATTATACAGATTGCACAAACAACATTCTTATTGTTGAACTAGCTGCATTAGCACATCACTCCAGAGATCATATAATCCCACCTTTAGATACTGATACCCTGTATTTAGTGTGTGTTATATTACCAAGAAATAGCAAAGACTCATACATTGAACTAAGGTAAAGTCCTGTTTTCACAAAAGTGCAGATCTCATTAATGTCGTATACTTTCTGCAAATACCTGTAGATTATAGATATTTATGCTTATTCAGCCAAACATTCAAAGTATCTTGTTTATTAGATACTGATACAAGTAATCTAAAACTGTGAACATTCAAATTCTGTAGTCTATATTTAAACAGAAATAAAATAAGTGTCCATCCCTGTTACTTGTAAATGTTAAATCCATATTAACATTTAAACATTGAGAAGCTTCCTTAATTCTACCTGAAATTCTAAACAGCAATGCTTTTTTTCTGCGTAGATGTTATTCCTTAGCTAGAGAATTGAATAGTCCCATCACACACTGCTATCTCTGTCTGTCAGGTAACATGGTGGGGAGTAATGTAGACTTTGTGAGATAGTGTAAAATGAGTGATAGCAAATTGACAGTCTGTTTTACATCTCTTGCGATTTTTATTTTCATTGGTTAGGACATGGTGCAGAATTCACAACGGTATTAAAAAGGAAGCGGTTAAATATTTGTGAAAGAAAATAATTAAAAGGATAGGGGAAAGAAAAACAGAATAGGACTAAGTGGATAATTTGTTTAGACGGCCACCAAAGTTGTGATGGCCAAATGCTGTAAACTTCCATGATTGTACAGCATGATAATATCGTAAAATATCCTCTTTCCTGTACACATGGGCACACTGGGGGATCAAATTTCCCCAACTCCTTTTTCTGGCGCCCTCACCCGAGGTGCGCCACATTTGTCTGCCTCCAAGTGCGCCGAAAATCTTCCTCCCAATTCTGGACGCTCCCCAGCCTCTCCTCAGTGATGGTGTAGTGTGGCCCAGTGGATTGGGGGCGGAGCCAGGTCCTGGCGCTGAAAACAGTGCTGGGATCTCTGCACATGCTCACTAGAGTCTGCACGCATGTGCAGTAGGTCCTGGCAGGCCAAATCTGTGAGTGCGTGCTGCAGGCTGTGTGGGAGGGGCTCGAAGCACGCCATCCCTAGCCCTGGCCGAATTGGTTCCCTCAGGCTGCATTCCCTAAGGTAGGACTTCTATTTTTTATTTGTTATTTACTGATTGATTGATTGCTTATTACTTTGGTCTTGGTGCTTTAGGTGCAGGATTCCTTCTATTTTTTTATTTGTTATTTACTGATTGATTGATTGCTTATTACTTTGGTTTTAGTGCTTTAGGTGCAGGGTTCCTTCTATTTTTCATTTGTTAATTACTTGCTTATTACTTTTAGTGCTTGGTGCAAATGTACTGCTTTGTTTAATGCTTGGTGCTTTAAATGTATTTATGCTTCTTTAATGTTGTTGTGAAGGTGTTTAGTGTTTTGCAAGGTCCCCTTCACCCACCCATCTCTGGCTGCCTGCGCTGATTTCTTAAGTCACTGCAAGGTTTTTCTGAACGTACAAGAGTGTCCACTTACGCTGGCCTAACTTAGTTTGGGGTAATTTTAGCTGGCTAAACTTACTTAAATGGCCAAAACAGGTGTAAGTGACTGGTAATGCCCCCTTTTGAAAAAAAATCGAAACTAAATTTTTTTTTAACTAACTCACTTACACTGCAGCAAATTAAATGGCCAGAATTGCAACTAAAAAGATACTCCAGAAAAATCAAGTTGCTTCAAAAAAACTGGAGCAATTCCTGGGGAAATTTGGGCCGATAGAAACATCAAGAATAGGAGCAGTAGTAGGCCATTTGGCCCTTCAAGCCAGCATCGCCATTAATTATGATCATGGCTGATCCTCTATCTCAACACCATATTCCTGCTTTCTCCCCATATCCCTTGATGCCTTTTGTGTCTAGACATCCATCTATCTCCTTCTTAAATATATTCAGTGACTTGGCTTCCACAGCCTTCTGTGGTAGAGAATGGCAGAGGTTCACCATCCTCTGAGTGAAGAAATTTCTCCTCATCTCAGTCCTAAATTTCCTACCCCATATCCTGAGACTGTGACCCCTTGTTCTAGACTTCCCAGCCAGGGGAAACATCCTCCCCCCCATCCAGTATATCCAACCCCATCAGAATTTTATACGTTTCAATGAGATCCCCTCTAATTCTTCTAAACTCTAGTGAATACAGGCCTACTTGACCCAATCTCTCCTCATAAGACAGTCATGCCACCCCAGGAATCAGTCTGGTGAACCTTCGCTGCACTTCCTCTATGGCAAGTATATCCTTTCTTAGGTAAGGACACCAAAACTGCACACAATACTCCAGGTGTGGTCTTACCAAGGCCCTGTATAACTGTAGTAAGATATCCTTGCTCCTGTACTCAAAACCTCTTGCAATGAAGGCCAACATACCATTTGCCTTCCTAACTGCTTGCTTAACCTGCATGTTTGCTTTCAATGACTGGTGTACAAGGACACCCAGGTCCCTTTGTATATCGACATTTCCCAAGCTATCACCATTTAAATAATACTTTGCCTTTATGTTTTTCCTACCAAAGTGGATAACTTCACATTTATCCACGTTATACTGCATCTACCCTGTGTTTGCCCATTCACTCAACCTATCTAAATCGCCTTGCAGCATCTTTGCATCCTCCTCACAACTCACAACCCCACCTAGTTTTGTGTCATCAACAAACTTGGAAATATTACATTTGGTTCCCTCATCCAAATCATTTATATATATTGTGAATTGCTGGGACCCAAGCACCGATCCCTGTGGTACCCCACTAGTCACTGTCCGCCACCCCAAAAAAGACCCGTTTATTCCTACTCTGTGTTTCCTGTCAGTTAATCAATTTTCAATCAATATATTACCCCCAATCCTATGAGCTTTAATTTTGCACACTAACCTCTTATGTGGGACTTTATCAAAGGCCTTCTGAAAATCCAAATACACAACATACATTGGTTCTCCCTTATCTATTCTATCAAAAAACTCCAGTAGGTTTGTCAAACATGATTTTCATTTCATAAATTCATGTTGACTTTGTCTAATCCCATTGATATTATCCAGGTGTGCCGTTATCACATCCTTTATAATAAACTCTAGCATTTTCCCTATCACTGATATTGGGCTAACCAGTCTGTAGTTCCCTGTTTTCTCTCTCCCTCCTTTTTTAAATAGTGGGGTTACATTTGCCACCCTCCAATCTGCAGGAATTGTTCCATAATCTATAGAATTTTGGAAGATGACAACCAATGCATCCACTATTTCCATGGCTACCTCTTTTAGTACTCTAGGGTGCAGATTATCAGGCCCTGGGATTTATTGACTTTCAGTCCCATTAGTTTCTCCAGCACAATTTTCTTACTAATAATCATTTACTTTAATTCCTCTTGCTCACTTGACCCTTGGTTCCCTAGCATTTCCGGGACATTATTTGTGTCCTCTTCCATGAAGACAGAATCGAAGTATTTATTTAATTGTTCTGCCATTTCCTTGTTCCCCATTATAAATTCTCCCATTTCTGACTGTAAAGGGCCTACATGTGTCTTCACACAACAAAATATGAATACAATGAAACTGTTACCACATTTTCTTCTTGTGTTCTCTTACATCTGTCCAAGGGAAAAACATAAAGAAAAGTTTATAGAGCATTTCGAGGTATTGGGCCTCTTTGCTTAATTTTTGTTTCTCTTTGCTTACCTCTCAGTCTTATTGGCCCTGATATTTGCAGGGAAGTGGGGAGACTGAAAATGGCCGAAGAAACCCGGTAAGATCGGGGCGCGAAGGTCCTGCTGAACTTAACAACAGGACTTAATTATCATTTTTTGTTCCGATTCCTGCCCTGCCCTGCCCTGCTGGTGGCCGGGACTGAAAACCAGTGGCAGGAGGCCGCAGCCAGGGACCCTTGGGGACGGTCCCCAGCAATCGGAGAGGGGAAGTTTGGCGATCGCGGCTGGGGTGTTTGGCAAACATGGCTGTTGTGGGAGGGGGTGGTAGGGAGAGAGAGGCAGTGATCGATAGGAGGGAAACTGAAGGCTACCTTGAGAGGCATGGGGGCGCACTCCTGTCCCACGAGGAGTGCTGAGAAAGGCAATTACTTGTGGAATCAGCAACTCCCATTTCCCTTTCACTGCCGGGTTTCCTGACCCTTGGGAAACCCGAGCGTAGCAGCAGTACATTTTACATCGGGCTCTCAATTGTACTTTGGGAGTCCGATTTAAATACATTAATGAAGCGTCGAGCTGCTTTATGGCAGGACACTCAGATGCCCCAATATCCACTGATGTAAAATAGGCACTGAGTGTGTTGGAGATGCATTTCCCATATTTAAATCCTTAAACCCCCCTCTCCAAGAGCGTCTCCTGCCTGTTGCATGTGGGAGGGGTTTAAAATCGAGGCCAATGTTTCTACTTGCTGCGGTTCTCTTGTTTTCTGTTTATTTTCTAGATTTTCCTTTTTTTTATTCCCCTTGTGTTTCACTTAACTTTCTCAGTTTCTCTTTTGGTTTGTTTCTCTTTCTCTAATGGCGTCATTAATAGTCCCCTCAATTCCTACCCCTAACTACCAAGTTGCACAGCATGCTGAACCAAAATGGCATGTAATACTTATTCTGCCATGATCTCTGCAGTTCATTAATACACTAGTCTGTAGAAGAAATCTAAAGCAGAAAAACATCCATGTGTTAACTTTAGAGCATTGATTAAAGCAATGGAACTACAGTGGTTACTGAGAGAAACATAGACTAATGGGGCCAGAAAGGAGGCATAAACCAACTGTATGAGTGTAGTAGTATAATGGTTGTGGCCAAGCACTAATAAATTAATGTTTGTGATTTCATAATCCCACCAAGTTGTGAAATTGAATTCAATAAATTTGGTAATTTGTGGCACCAGAAAAAACTCAGTCACTTTTTTTCTCTCAGTGACCACTGTCTTCTTCTTCTTAGGTGGTCCCTCGTATCGAGGATGACTTGCTTCCACGCCAAAAAGGGATGAGTTCACAGGTTCAATGAAGGACCTAATATTCCAAATCCTGAACTACGTGTTGAAGGGTGGAAGATGCCTGTGCGTGGATTTTTTTAATGTGTGTGGCCGTTGCACACTGGCCACCACACGGGCTTGACAGGGCTAGGTCTTGGTCCAGTGCGCACATATATCTCTTGCCACAGATGCTGCCTGACCTGCTGAGAGACTGTTTAGTGAATGAGGAATATTGGTTTTCAAAATGCTTCATTACCCTAGCATTCATTTAGCCTTCACCAAGCTTCTCAAAGTCCTGCAATTATATGCAAATATTTACTTTATCATTCTTCAACTTCCTGCAGTTTAATGCCATTAAGTTTCTGTATCTGTACAACTTTTCTTAAAGAGCCAAAAGATCATATTTCTTTCTATATTCACACCTGAGAATATTACTTCCATTAAGATTTAATGGAATAAATTACAGCAACTTATCTTACTCTTCCAACTGATGATTAACATAGAAACATAAAAACATATAAATTTACAGCGCAAAAGGAGGCCATTTCAGCTCATCGTGTCTGCGCCGGCTGGCAAAGAGCTGCACGGCCCTTGGTCAGTAGCCCTAAAGGTTTCGTATTAACCTATGAACAATAACAGAAAGGCAAAGAGCACCCAGCCCAACCAGTCCGCCTCACACAACTGCGAAACCCCTTATACTGAAACATTCTACACTCCTCCCCAACCGAAGCCATGTGATCTCCTGGGAGAGGCAAAAACCAGATAAAAACCCAGGCCAATTTAGGGAGAAAAAATCTGGGACAATTTCTCTCCGACCCATCCAGGCGATCGAATCTAGTCCAGGAGATCACCCTGGCCGTATTCTATTCCCTGCATTGCTTACCATTATATCTGCGCTGTCCACTCTAATCCCAATTATTAGCTCTAGGTCCGTAACCCTGCAGGTTACTGCACTTTAAGTGCCCATCCAACCATCTCTTAAAAGTGGTGAGGGTTTCTGCATCCACTACTCTTCCAGGCAGCGAGTTCCATATCCCCACAACCCTCTGCGTAAAGAAGCCCCCCCTCTAATCCCCTCTAAACCTTCCACCAACCAACTTAAAACTACGCCCCCTCATAATAGATCCCTCCACCAATGGAAATAGACCCTTACTATACACTATGTCCAGGCCCCTCAATATTTTGTACACCTCAATGAGGTCTCCTCTCAACCTCCTCTGTTCCAATGAGAACAAACCCAGACTATCCAATCTGTCCTCATAACTAAGATTCTCCATTTCAGGCAGCATCCTAGTAAATCTCCTCTGCACCCTCTCTAGTGCAATCACATCCTTCCTATAATACGATGACCAGAACTGCACGCAGTACTCCAGCTGTGGCCTAACAAAAGTATTATACAATTTAAGCATAACCTCCCTGCTCTTATATTCTATGCCTCGGCCAATAAAGGCAAGCATTCCGTATGCCTTCTTAACCACCTTATCCACCTGGTCTGCTACTTTCAGGGATCTGTGGACAAGTACTCCAAGGGCGCTTTGTTCATCTACACTATTAAGTGGCCTACCGCTTAATGTGTATACCCTTTCCTTATTAGCCCTTTCAATGTGCATCACCTCACGCTTCTCTGAATTAAATTCTATTTGCCACTGCTCTGCCCACCTGACCAGTAGATTGATATCCTCCTGCAGCCCATGACTTTCCTCTTCATTATCAACCACACAGCCAACTTTAGTGTCATTTGCAAACTTCTTAATCATACTCCCTATATTCAAATCTAAATCTTTGATATATACCACAAAAAGCAAGGGACCCAGTACTGAGCCCTGTGGAACCCCACTGGAAACATCCTTCCAGTCACAAAAACATCCATCAATCATTAACCTTTGCTTCCTATCTCCAAGCCAATTTTGGATCCAACTTGCCACTCTGCCCTGTATCCTATGGGCTTTAACCTTCATGACCAGTTTACCATGTGGGACCTTATCAAAAGCCTTGCTAAAGTCCATATATACTACATCGCATGTACTACCCACATCGACCCCCTTGGTTACCTCCTCAAAAAATTCAATCAGGTTAGTCAAATATGATCTTTCCTTAACAAATCCATGCTGACTGTCCCTAATTAATCCTTGCCTTTCCAAATGCAGATTTATCCTGTCTTTCAGGATTTTTTCCAATAATTTTCCCAGCACTGAGGCTAGGCTGAAAGGCCTGTAATTACTTGGCCCATCCATTTTTTCCTTCTTAAACAAGGGTACTACATTCATTAACAGTCCTCCGGCACCATGCCCAGATCCAAAAAAGATTAAAGATATTTTCTGCTACTGATCCCAGATGATCATGTACAAACTTGCAATAAAGCAAAATCTATAATCCAAGAAAGACACCCATGCTTACCTGAACTCCTTATGCCTTTAATAATGTTTGTTGCAAAATTGCTTTCTGTCATATCCTTCTTCTCATCTGCAATCCGTTGTAAAGTCTTGAATAAGTTTGAAAACGCAAGGTTACTATTCTCAGGCAAAGAGACAAAGAATTTCCTGTATTGCTGATTGACACAACATGCTTTTAGGAAAAGGTTGAAAATTGCCTCTGTTTCATTGCCCAGATGACTCCTGAGAGTGTAAGGTGGATACCACTGTAAATACCATTTCTGGTGACATTTGATCTTTGCAGTCACTTTCCACCAAGGATCAGTAAAATAAGACCATCCAGACACCTTGTAATGAGTGACCACAGTATGTTGGAGGTAAAGGTTAGGATTATGATAGAAAAGTGAAGGAGTACAATGGAAAACAGTTACCTTTAGAAATTCGGCAGTTCTTGAGGAGATGCAAGTGAGTTCAGGAAACGGGCTGCATGAGTTCAGGAAACTGGACTGGATAGTACTGATCATGTTTAAAAATACTACACACAGATTATAGAACAGAGGGTTCTATAAGGGTAACCAAAAGAAACAACCAATGTGGACAGCAATGGAAGTAATGTGGGAAATAAGGGCAAAAAAGAGACTCTTCTACAATATAAAGTTATAGGGAGCATGGCAGATTGAGACAAAAGCAAGGTAAAGAAAGTGAAGAAACTGGTCAGGCGAGCTAAAGTAGAAATGAAGTTAGGTTAGAATATTAAAAGGAATATCAAGCATTTCTATGAATAAATCCTCAGGAAGCAGGTTAAAAAAAAGAAATGGTTGGACCATTGAAAGAACACAAAGGTAACATAATATTGAATGATCAAGTGATAGCAAATATTGTAAATTAATTCCTATTCTTTGTGTTTATGGAAGAGATCATGGGTAGTCTCCTCAGCATGGAAGTTGAATTCTGGATTGGGAAAGCAAAGGAAGTATTGAAAGAAATACATTTAAAGGTTTAGGCTCAAGAAGTTCAAGGAAGATGAGGCACCAGCCTGGATGGACTTTATACAAGAACACTTAAAGTGATGATTAGCAAAACTGATTGGGTCCTGCCACTATCTTTAGGGAATCATTAGAAATAGGGGTAGTTCCCAAGAATTGAAAAGTAGCAAACATAGCAGTAAACTTTAAAACGGGGCAAATATGAACAATCCAAGAAATTACATGTTGTTGAGAAATATTAGAAGGGATCCTGAAAGAGGGTACAGGTACAGTGAAATACCGAGGTAGGTATAGGAGGGAGATCATGCCCAACAAATTAATTGGAGTTCTTTGAGGAAATTACAGATCTTGTTGACAACAGTATAATTTTGTGGATGTGAGATATTTAGATTTCAGCAAGGCTTTTATTACCGTGCCATAAAAGTCATTAGTCCACAAGCATGCAATAGGAAGTGAGTATGTGAGATGGAGCAACAATTGGCTAAACCAGAGATAGCAAAAGGTGAATGTGAATGGAGTTGTAACAAGATGATAAGGTGCCACAGGGACCAGTGCTGGGGCCATTATTGTTTATAGTGTATATGAATGATTTGGAACTGAGCACAGACGTAACGCTGTTGAAACTTGCAGATGACACTAAACTGGGGGCCAGATAAAATAACAGGAGAAAGGTAAACTAAATCCAAAGGGATCTAAATAGGTTAAGAAGTGGACTGATGACTGGCAAATTACTTTTAGTGTGGACAAATGTAAAGTCGTGAGATTAGGGAAGAGAAATAAACAGTGGGAGTATAAACTAAATGGATCCTGGCTACAGGACACAGCACAGGAAAGGGACCTGGGAGCACTAATGGATAGCTTACTGAAAACAACAGCACAGTGTGCCCAACCTCAAGAAAAGCTCACCAGAGGGATAGAGCATAAATCCCAGGAGGTAATAAAGGGGGTGATTTTCAATTTTGGCAAGGGTGGAATACTAGTGGTAGTGGACTGGTTGCCCATTATACACCCCGCCAGATTTTCCATTCCAATCAGATGGGGTATATATAACCTCCAGTTTTATGGACACGGCCTTAAGAATGGAAGATAAAAGATGCACAGACGGTTTAAATTTAAAATGCCGGGAATGTCCTTGGAGCTTCTCTTACATGTGTAAATGGATTTTGCACCGAATCTCTGCCAAAGTTACAGTGGTGGAGCAGGAAAAGCCCCAAGGAAATTTCCCACAAAATGCTTTACTCAGAGGGTGTGAGCAGGTGTAATAGCTGCGATTAAGAGGTATTAGTATCTGGGACTGTAGAAGCCTTCTGGTAATGTACCGTCTTATGTCCCTTGGTAATATTTATGTAAACATTATAATGTACATAATTCAGAATAGCATATAGTCTACTTCTGATCATTTAATGTCATTTTTTGATTTATCCAATAATTTGAATTAAGCAATGTAAATAACAGAACAAAGTGGGAATTTAGTATTAAAATATTTGAATTAACAGATAATTTTGAATTAGGGAGTAGACTGTATTGCTTTTCATAGATACTATATTCTTGGCCCGGCAGCACAGAAAGGATTATGTTCCACACAGTATTGAATCATCTCTGTAGTTCTCGAGTGATTTTCTGCACTTAATCCTCGTTCTCGTGCATCTCATTAGCCAACACAATTAGTCCACCAATTCAGACAGGAAAATTGTAAAAGGTGGACGCCATTTCTGACTGTGCCTCTAATTAATTCTTCTGTTAATCACCAAACCAATCATCTCTTTGATGTGCCTAAATGCAGTAGATGTTTGGCTTCATTGCCCACCGGCAAGAGGGCCTGCTGAACCTCTTTGTCTTTATCAATGCCGGGTACATTTTAAGGGAAAAGCACTTTTTTAGACAACAACAGACAAGCACTGCACAGGGACTGCTCTCTATAAGTAGCAGCACTGCAAGATTTAAAGTTGAAACAGCTGATGCTATGCTATAAGCTAGAAATTATGGTCAGTAATATCAGCAGATGAATCCTTTTTCCGCTATTTTAATGAAGGTATTAAACCATTTCAGATCATTTGGGACTGTCCCGACAATGACTGTCAGATAGCAATTTACCCTTTCCCATTCAGGCGTGGCTCCCAAAATTAAATTTTTGATATCATAATAGCTTGTTGTTATTGCCTTATTTAGAATCCACCAGGAAATGTGCTATTGTCTAATATGAACTGGCCTATTAACACTTATGCATGCATGCTTCGAGAATTTAATAAAAAAATGCATTTCCACCATTTCCAAACTTTTTGTCCAAACTTCCGATTGGGTGGATCTGCAGTGGATTGCCCAACTAAAACCCTGAAAATTGGACAGAACAAAGCTGTGTCTGGATTCTGTCCTGTGTTTTTAGTCCAGCCACTTTCTGATGGGGAAGCGGGTGTACATAAGTAAATCATTTTCCTGTCCCCTCCACGTCTAGGGGTGTGTGTAGGGAATGTTTGCAGGCTACCCCAGGAAGTCCACTCTTTATACCTTTAAAAGGCCTCAGCGTAACTCATACCAGCTGACAGCTGGAGTGAGTTTCATTGACGCCCCTGGAATGGCCCCAAACCTTGCCAGAAGTAAGATAATCAATCCCAGAGGAGATCAATTACCTTACTGTGCTGAAGTCATGTCTCTTGTTGGAGATGAAGATTGTTTACTGATGCTTTTTCTTCAGTCGGTCAAGGGCCTCGGTAGCAACCCAGTGGACCAGCTGTGTGCCACCCCTCTTTCTACCAGCAGATCGGGATAGGCACCTCTGATACACCCTTAAATGCATAGGCTACCCCTTCACAAATATGCTACAGTTTAGCACTGGGTTTAATTTGAGTAGTATGGTTTCCACTCCAGTTCACTTGTGGCAGCAGCATGAGCCCATTGGAATCTCAGCCCCTTTGTCTTTTTGCAGATTTACTCCATATAACATTTTACATTCTTTGAATTTATATATTTTCAACTTTACACAAATGAACACAAGAATATTTTAGTTCTTTGAAATGAGAAAACTAATACTTGGACAAGATAAAATATATTTTCACACACACTTACACTACAATATTTCATCCACGAGGGGAAAATGGAGCTCTCAGCACCTCAAAAAGATGAATATATTTGAAAAAAATACTGAAAATAAAAAAACTTAAGTTTTTTTCCTACTGCTTTAGCTTTTGAGACGGAAACAAGAGTAACCAAAGTCTGGACAAGGCTAGCATTCACAATGCACTAATCAGAGTATCATTTGGCAACTCCCATTGGCACCAAATGCTGTTCCATTGGCAGTGAATGTGAGATATACACATTCATTTGCAAATTGTTTCTTGAACATGGGATGAACAGAGGAAGGAGAACAGAATCCTGATGGACAAATTGCTGCCAGTTGATAAATGGGCAGCACATAAGATTTCTGAGGGTTAGTAATATACAACTTCTAAAAGTGTGAAGGTTTAAAAGCCTCTGTTAGTTTCTTGAAACATTTGATGACATTTTAATAACCATTCAGAGGCTACAAGAAATACCATAAATGAAGATGAGAGGCAACAAAATTATGGTCAAGGGCAGAACAACATAATCTATTATCACAAAAGCAAAATACTGCAGGTGCTGGAAACTGGAATATAAACAGAACATGCTGAAAATCTCAGCAGGTTAGGCAGCATCTGTGGAGAGAAACAGAGTTAAGGTTTCGGGTCGAAGACCCTTCATCAGAACTGGAGTTCTGCTGAGATTTCCAGCATTTTCTGTTTTTAATCTATTATCAGATGAACAAACATCTCTGAGTGTCCCAAAGTGCTTCACATCAGTTAAATACTTGCAGCCACTGTTGTTCAGTCGGTGAATGCAGCAGACATTTTGCTCATAGCAAAGTCCCACAAACAACAATGGAACAAATGTTGAGAAAGGAATGCTGATGGGGACATGAGGAGAACTCCCTACTTCTCTTCAAAAAGTGCCATTGGATCTTAAAGATCCATTTGAACAGGTAGACAAGGCCTCAATTTAATATCTCATTCAGAGGATACCACCGCACTTCCTCGTTACTGCACCAAGGTGTCATTGTAAATTATGTGCTTAATTCCTGGAAAGGAGTTTAAACCCCCCAACCATCTGACTTACAGCCAAGAATGCTGCCAACCAAGGCAAGTTAACATTGTGATCTTTGATAAAATCAGAGATGTTGGTGAAATGCAAGTTCAACACCATCTTTGCCAAAATAATATTTTAGGAGAGCTATAAAAGCAGATATTTTTTAGGGCTACTTTGACAGCTTAATTTTGCCAAAAACACCAGAAGAACCTATGTTTGATCTCTTAGCTCACCCATGAAAATGGTGAGGGTGTTATAATTGGCCTCAGTGCCCCATGTTAAAGAAAACAAAATATTAGCTGGACTTTCTGATCTTCATCACTGTCTGGTGGCTACTTCTGGAATGTGTTGGCATGTAACTGGGTGTAGATAAGACTGGGTTGGCGTATGATGCTTTCATCGTCAGATAAACTGTCAACACTTAGGCCAAGAAATTCATCGCGGGCAGTGGCGCAAAACGGATGCCCGACATCGCCCGCTTTGTGCTACCATCAAGATGAATTTCTAGCCTTCACTGTCTGGGTCCACGCATGAAGATTGGTCTCTTGAGCAAATCCTGGAGGCTGACCAGCATCCATGGGATCACGTACTAAGTTGGGATGGGAGAGAAAAGAGACTATTAGGGGGGAAATAGAAATTTCAAATGCCATTTCTTTTGAAGAATGCATTATAAGCTTCTCCTCAAATAATGAAAAGATTGCACCAGATGTATATTACATCGTTATTATTTTCAAGACTCCTAATTGAGCAACTTCATGTAATGTAGTACGTTACATTCACCATTGACACTCGGGGGTCAAGTTTCATCTTCACTGCCTGGGTGGTAATCTGGCAATGGAATGAAAATCGTTTGTTTTCTACAATGAGTGGGCGATCCGTTCTGGCAGATTCGGCGTAAATTTTCATTTTCACTTTCACCACCTGAGTGGTAATCTGCCGGAGTGAATCGCCTGCTCATTGTAGAATCCAATCGATTTTCATTCTGTTGCCAGAATACAACCCAGGCGGTGAAAGTGAAAATGTACTCCTTGGTTTTAATGGCTTGCTGCAATTATCCGAATCACAAATTGCATTTACATTGAAATAGCTGTCTAACTCAGGAGGTCACTACTGCCATTATTATGCTCTGCCTTGGCCTTTGACAGCTTTCAATTGCAAGTAAAAGACTCAAAACCATTCTTACTATGGAAACTATTTAATTGGATGGAACTTTAATAGGGAGGAGGGTTGGAAGCGGGAAGGGCTGGAAAGCGGTTGTGAAACTCGGGAGAACTTGTTTCCTGCAGGCCCTGACGAATTTAACGGCTGGGCCTGATTTGCATTTCAAACCACTGTTTCCTACCCACAGCCAGCCCGTTGGTGAGGCTGGCTGGCTGAGGGCGGATACGCCTGCAGCACTCGGCCACAGAGAGGAAGGAGAGAGGTATCGGGTAGGTGCTGGGGCGAGGGTGGGGGGTTGAATGGTCGGGGCCATAGCATTGAGGGCCGGGAGTGGTCGGGGGCCGCAGCATCGGGGGTGGAGGATAAATGTCGGGGCCGCAGGATCACGGCCGCAACAGCATCGGGGAGAGGGGGGAAAGATTGTTACTGCAGGAGCATCGGGGTTGGAGGGGTGAGTCTGGGAAGGCAATCGGAGGCCACATTGGGGATGGAATCAAAGTCCTTGGGGCGGGATCAGAGGCCCCGTGGAGGAGATCGGAGACCTCTGAGTGGGATCGGAGGCCTTGGGGGGTGGGGGGAGGTGGGGATCGGAGGCTTGGGGGGGCCTTCAATCGCGGTAGATTGGAGATGCGGGGACTCTGGATCCAGCAGGTAAATATAAAGGCACTTACCTCCTGGATCCAGCAATCCTCGCCTTACTTTAGCTTGCGGGTTCCCCGATGCCTGAGAAACCCGACCAGCCAGAGTTAAATTTGAAATGATGGTTAAATCTGAGGCATGCCATGCTCATTATAATATATAAATGGTCAGCCTACTTCCTGGGAACGGGTTGGCTGCCTGCTCCCGTCCCGCCTCCGTGGGTGAGTTGGGGTTGGGATTCAGTTTTTTAACACTTTAACCTCCAACCCACTTGTTTTTTTGGGGTTTAAAATTCCCCCATAGTATTACTTAGATTTTGTAATGATTTACACAGTCCTAAAACATGGAATTTATAAGCTACATGAGTGTGAAATTGTATTTGTAAAGATAAGAGGGAGGGAGGAAAGATTTGCTGAATACTAATTTTGATGTTTTCAAAGGACATTGTTTAAAAGTTGAAATATTTG
Organism: Pristiophorus japonicus; assembly: GCF_044704955.1. Classification (NCBI taxonomy): domain Eukaryota; kingdom Metazoa; phylum Chordata; class Chondrichthyes; family Pristiophoridae; genus Pristiophorus; species Pristiophorus japonicus. The sequence continues at coordinate 105,407,613 of NC_091983.1, read as the reverse complement.
GACAAGAATTGTGAAATAAGTCAGGAATTTAAGTTTGTTTTCTTTATGTTTATTAAATACAGGAGAAATTTGAGGCGCTTTTCTTGGCCTATGATGACCAGGCCACATTCCAGCTGTTTAAAAGTTTCAGACGTGTACGGATTAACTTCAGCAATCCCAAAGTAGCGGCCCGTGCCAGAATAGAGCTCCACGAAACAAAGTTCAATGGGAAAAAGCTAAAACTCTACTTTGCACAGGTAATGAATTCAGGACTTCGATCATAGATTATTAAAGCACTTATATATTACGAAAAGAGACTGAAGAAAAGGGGTTTATGTGTCAGCTGTGGCTCAGTGGGCAGCACACTCGCCTCTGAGTCAGAAGGTTGTGGGCTGAAGTCCCACTCCAGGGACAGTGAGCACATAAATTTAGGCTGACATTCTAGTGCAGTGCTGAGGGAGCGCTGCACTGTCAGAGGTGCCGTCTTTCGGATGTGACATTAAACTGAGGCCTCGCCTGCTCTCTCAGATGGATGTAAAAGATTCCAAGGCACTATTTCGAAGAAGAGCAGGGGAGTTATCAACGGTGTCCTGGCCAATATTATTCCCTCAATCAACATAACAAAACAGATTATCTGGTCATTACCAAATTGCTGTTGTGGGAGCTTGCTGTGTGCAAATTGGCTGCTGCGTTTCCCACATTACAACAGTGACTACACTCCAAAAATACTTCATTAGCTGTAAAGCGCTTTGAGATATCCAATGCAAGTCTTTCTTTCTTTAAACTAGTGCAATTAGGGTAGAAATTGGACCTTGTGTTGTTTTACTCTCATGAGCACAACAAGGCCCAATTTCAAGGTCCAATGTCCTGCGCCTTTAGGATACCTGAAAGACATTCATCCTGAAATTGATGATATTTGAGGTATCCCTGGCCCTTATATATGTAAATGAGTGGCCTAACGCATGTTATAGGATCTCTGGAGAAATTGGTGTCCTGAAGAACAGAGCAGGCCTCGGGCCTGCTTCACCTAGTGTGAATGAGGCCTAGGAACCGCCTGCCACTGAAAAAGTTGCCCGAGTACATTGTTGTTAAACAGTACTCCTGACTACTGCTCCCAGCTGCAACCAGCCCCAAACTGCTGTCCTCTCCCACTCACCCCCCCACCCCTTCCCCCGGTACTTACCTGAGGCCGCTGCTGGCAAGACTGGTGACCCAAACTTTGTTTCTGCAGAAGGATGAACTAACTGAGGAGGCATGACAGGGGCTGGCAGCTTGCCCAGATTACTTAGATAAGGCCCGTTGCCCAGTACCGGGCCAGACTTGGGCCTCCCAGTTAGGCCACGTGTTGCCCAAATTCGGGTTCTGACAAATTTCTTCCCCATTGAGTCCTAATCAGCCAACATTAGTAGTAAACTATTCAAATCTGAATTTTGAACTTCCTTCAAAAGTTTATTTCAAATAGTAGAAAGTACAATTCTCATTAATTTCAGCTTCAATAGAGGATTTAAATTGCTCAGCCTTAGTCTGTGTTTCATAGAATGATGCAATTATGATTGGATTGAATTGAACTAAAGGATATGGCGGTGTGACAGGAGGACATTTAACATCAGGGTGGAGTGCAGTAAGGAAAATCTGGCGAGATGGTTTACATGCCACTTACAGATCCTGAAGGATTTTTCTTTCATTCATTTCGTGTGATCCCCCTGCCAGATTTTCCTTTCCATATGCCGGCCAGGCGATGTTTAACACCTGGGTAGTAAAGACAAAAATTTAGCCACGGTGTTTAAAAATGCAGTCTTTTCATCCCGTGTTTAATCCAAGCCAGGTTTGGATAACTATTAAATAGGTACTGACTTTGTGAAAAGTGTTTGGGAAACCTTTTTGACATATTGATGTAAATCATATTGAAACACAACTCTTCCCTCTCCCTCCGAACAAAATAAAATTACTGAATTGTTTTTCATGAAGTTACAATTAGTGCTGAATTTAGTGCTGTGGACTATAATTGAGACTATCCCAACACACTTCAATTAGAACTCTTAAAACCAACAGAGTCCAAATATTTTTCCCATTAGTCTACAATGGATTTGAAACCAGGTCCCAAAATTGAAAAGATTGCATGCTAATGTACTGTAAAATCCAGGCCTCAACTGTTTTATTTTCAAGTTTATAAAAATTCTTAATTGTAATTCTTTAACATTGCAAGCGTACCTTTCTAATAATGCAGTAAGTGGTAACTTCTGGATGAGCAAGAGCAGTTAGCACCAGCACAATAACAACAACCTGCATTTACATAGCACCTTTAATGTAGTGAAATGTTCCGGGGCACTTTACAGGAATATTATGAGATAAAAAATTTGACACTGAGCCACATAAGTAGAAATTAGCACAGGCAACCAAAAGCTTGGTCAAAGAGGTAGGTTTTAACGAGCGTCTTGAGGGAGGATAGAGAGGCGGAGAGGTTTAGGGAGGGAGTTCCAGAGCTTGGGGCAATAATATCAGCAGTAAGGACAATACGGTTGGTATAAATTTAGCACGTTCTTCCATTGAATAATACGGCACTGTTGGATACCTTTTTCAAAGGGCACCATAAACTGTGACCATCAAGCAGGTGCCACAATGTTCAGTGAGTGGATTTTTCATAACTTGTCACCTTTTGTGCTTTGATGTTAGCAGTCATTGCTGACCAGAATCTTGTTATTTTAGACACCAACAGTTCTTTCTTTATTCAGTATAATTAAATGGGGGCCTGGTGCTGTACGGGATAAATTTAACAGAATCACACTTCTGTTGTGAACACAATTTCTGAAAAGTACTCCTCAAGTGTTTTGATAGTAGAAAGTGATTAACTTCACAAATCTCTGTACACTTTAAATTGCTACTTTTAGCTGGAAGAGTGGTGGTGTGGAGGGTGGGGTGAGCTTCAAAGGGGAAGGGACACCCTGCTACAGAGAAAGAAGTTCAGGGAGTGATTCAACCACATCCTGTTACACGTCCTAGTGCTCTTATAGAGGCAAATTGTCAGAAACCTTGAAGCAGAATGTATGTCTACACTGAGATTTCCAGCATTTTCTGTTTTTATTATTGCATGTCTACACTCTCCTGGTCTGAGACAACTTAAAAAGAGGAGAAATTTGTTGGTAAATGGGAGGAAATAAAATATATGTACATATTCACACAAATACACCTACAAACACGTTCAAGTCTTTGAGTACTAAATGGTTTTCAAATATACACATACTGTCTGGATTTTCTGACAAACTGGGTTGGGGAGGGACTTCTGCCTGCCAGCCTGACCCTTTCATGACTCCAACCTACTTTCCTTGTCGAGGTCAGTTACATATTCGAGATGGGTTCCCAGTGGTTCCAACTCAACATCTCAACACTACTTCTCTGCTATCAAGACAAGAAAGCATAATGGAGTGATTCCGTGTTCTGGTGCTCCCAATATAGAGCAATGCAGGTTGCAGAATCATCCCTCTGGTACAAAAGAACAGATCCAAATGAGAGGAGCACCCAGAGATTGCAAGCTTTTAAATTCTTTGGAGGAGGCCACCCTGGATATCCTTGCCTATAAGAGTAGAGAATGTAGAGATAGATGAAGACAAAGGCTAGTACAAACATCTCCTGTTATGTCTTGCCCCCTTCTCACAAGCATATACACAACCAAAGAACCATGACACGTAGTATCTTGTAATGCAAACTCTGCTTGAAGGTGTCTTGGAGCTAGCATTCTAACACATGTTCCTTTTTTATCATTGTAGTCTAGAAGAACAGCCTGCCAGCAGTGCCAATGGCCTAGAACAAGTCAGCACCTCACAGCACACTGCATCCCTCTGGCCAACATTTGCAAGCTCCAGCACAGATATATGTACCTCAAAGGATGCAGTTAGTGGGCTTGAGGAGGTAGCATTAGGCAAGTCATAATGTATATATAAGTGAAGCAGAACAAGTGTTGGTGCCAGAGGAGCAGCAGAAACCTGCTTCTCAGATGCCCATATGGATATTATGAATGGGTCCCCGTATTTGGAAAATTTATTGCAGTGAAATTGTACAGCTGTATCATACTTCTACTGCAATTCAGTGGGAGAAGAATTACAAAAGCTAGCCCTGCTTAACAATGCATCAGTCACCTGTTCGATACATCTGTCAGCAGAAAATTGGCGGATATGACAGATTATCCCTATGCTAACCTGAAAAGAAGTGGAGGCACAACAGTTAAGGAAGGAAGGAGCTTGGTTATCACTGGCAGTGGCATCTCTATTTTTGATATGTACTGAACCTACAAAAGGACAGTGATGAAAAACAGAAAACAAAAGGAAAACAAAGCAGGAAAAAAACAGAAAAACTAGCTGAAAAAGAAAATGAAAACTTGTTTGTCCCTTTAAGAATTCCCAGCCACAAGTAGCTTATCTTTGGCATCCCATTTGAATGGGTGCATATAACCGTGGTTAGGCCTTCCACCTGAAAATTAGGATAAAAGGGAATTTGCTGGAGGTCTTTGTCTCAATGCAGTATGCATGCACAGTGCGCAAGAGCAGAACACATGGTTTCAAAACCCAATCACAGAATCTGTGCTGGAGGGGACTTTCCAATGACGACCAAGCGAGATTGCCGTATGGCGAATTTCCTGGATTTATTAATTTCACCAGCGGGAATGATACTGCCAGTTAGAAAATATAACCTCTAGGGTAGATTTTATGAATTCATGCTCCCATCGCAGAGTCTTGCCTGCCAGATCTTCATATTGTAAATTTGAGCATCAAGATCGTTGGACTCTGTCATGGTCATAAAATGCTTTGGGGACAATTGGCCTTGGTGCTCATAGTCCTGATAGTCCCTGAAGCTCATGAATATATTGAAGGTGGAGATAGACAGATTTTTGAACAATAAGGGAGTCAAGGGTTATGGAGAGCGGGCGGGAAGTGGAGTTGAAACCAAGATCAGATCAGCCATGATCTTATTGAATGGCGGAGCATGCGCGAGGGGCCAAATGGCCTACTCCTGCTTCTATTTCTTATGCTGGGAGCACATGTTGTTTCAGCAGTGCTACTACAGTTTTCAAACATTTGTTTAGACTTTATTGCAATCTGGGAGCTGCACCATAGCACGCATCGGTAGGGTTTCTAAGAGAGGGTATTCTGTTTACTCGCACGATATGTTCTTTTTATTCCACAAGTGAACAAACTCAGTGGTGCTCAAGCTATGAGCAGTTCCCAATTGTATAGCACATGTCACTGTAGATTTATTCTATTTATAAAACTCATGTAGACTTCTCGATCATTAATATTTAACTTGTTTAAATTTGAAACCTTGACTAATACTGGGGTACAATTCCACAAGTACCAACTCCCTCCAATACCTTGACCAACTAGCCAGCCTTCATGTGTAAGCCTAGACTTTGAGTGTCCGCAAGGTCTTATACAGTGGTGGTATCACCGTCAAGCCCAATCCTACCCTTACCTGCTATCCACAATCACGCACTTTCCAGCAAGAGACACTTAATAGTAATTAGCAGCAGAAACATTGGCTACTTTTTCCTCTCTCAAGCCCAGGGGTACTGTTTCCAGTTGTCGTGGCCCAATTACTGCTTCAGCTGAGATCAGCTACTTTAGGGGATTGTGAAAGTAATTTTAAAGGAGACCATCATTTGCATGGAGGGCAGTTTTATGATCCTTAAGAGCATTAGTTTACAATCCCACTGAAGTGTTCTTACATTCAAGCTCCATCTCAAGCCAAGTATAATGTGATTATTTGCAAGCCATGGTGCTGGTAGGACTTTTTATCTTTGTGCCTCAACATAAACATTAAAACAAAATACAGGTGCAATTGTACAAGATTAATGAATGGAGAATGATGGAGGAGCATGTTCAAATTCTCATTGTGCTCTTGGTGGATGAAGCTCCACTCCAGAAGTGCAAACTTGTAATCTTACCCCTTATACGTGTTCAAATTCATCATCAGCCACCATATTGAAATAAAATCTACCTGTAAATTTTTCAATTCTAAACATAATGCCTTACAGCAGTCCAGAGACAGAATGTGGAGGCTGGAAAAAATAATTCTGAACATTTTTCCTGTTGAGAAACCAAGGTGAAGGGCCAGGGCGTATAATGCAAGGTTGAAAAGACTAAAACTTTTAGGTCCACTCAAACATTGGAAATGAACTGCTGCTGACATCTGATACACTATAGATTATGGCTTAAACAGTTGCCAATTTATTTCCCAGGTTCAAAATCAAGGTACTGATGGAGATAACCTGCATCTTGCCCCTCCGCAGCCAGCAAAACAATTTCTCATCTCCCCTCCAGCATCACCACCTGTGGGTTGGCAACAAATTGATGACGCCACACCAATCATCAACTATGATCTGCTCTATGCAGTGGCAAAACTGGGACCTGGTAGGTTCTTCCACATTCTCTTATTTCATAACTGCTATTGAACAGTAGCCTATGGAAGGTTAATTTTTAAAAGTTAGACTCAGTGTAAAGTATCACTGTTGCTGCTATGCCTTGTTTTACAAGTCATAAGAATAGGCATCAAAGAAACACTTTGCAGAGAATGAAGATGAGGTCAATGAGTTCTCATGACCTGGTTGACTGAAAAGTGTCTGACATCCACTGCTGGTCATTTCATATATTCTATATAGTACAAAAAGTTGTTTTACTTTACCTACCTTTTGGCTTGCTTTTGCCTACCAATTGCTTGATCATTACATCCAATTAAATCATTGTTTTTCACATGATGCAGTGGCTAAACAGGGTCCTGCTAGGTTTTTGCATGTTACCTAACGCCATAGCTACTATTTAAGTTGATCACTTAGCACTAACTGGAGTATTATAAATGCTTGCCTACACGCTCTAGCTGTGCAGGACAGATGTAATCTAGCTGAGGCAGAGCAGGTGACATAGAGCTTTAATAACTGCAAGGGGTAGAGTTTCTGCTTTAGGCAAAATAGGCACAAACTACACCCAAAATTTTTCTTGAGTTTTTACTCAAACGCATTTGCATTTCGCTAAATGCAAAATCTGCCACGAACCAGTGAAATTGGGCAATGTTTTAAAACATAATAGATTAAAGTGTAGAACGGTTGATGAACATTGGTGTACATTTAAGGAAATATTTCACAACTCTCAAGAAAAATATATTCCAGTGAGGAGGAAAGGGTGTAAGAGAAAAGATAGCAATTCGTGGCTAACTAAAGAAATAAAGGACGGTATCCAAGTAAAAACAAGGGCATACAGGCCCCAAGTTTCCACATGATTTGCTCCTGATTTTTAGGAGCAACTGGTGTAGAACGGAGTATCTTAGAAATCAGAATTCTCGTCATTTAGTTTGCTCCAGTTCTAGTCAGTTAGAACAGTTTCACTTTGGAACAGAATTTTCTTTTCAAAAGGGGGAGTGTCCGGTCACTTACGCCTGATTTCAAAGTTTCGTCAGTGAAAACTTACTCCAAACTAACTTAGAATGGAGTAAGTAAAGATTTTTGTACGCTCGAAAAAACCTTGTCTACACTTTAGAAAATCAGGCGTAGGTTACAAATCAGGTGTAGGGAATGGTGGGGGAGGTGTTTAAAGGGAAGTTTACAAACATTAAACACTTCAGTTTTACAAATAAAGAGACATCATCAATAATAAATGATAAATACATCAATAAATCAACCAATAAATCAATCAAAAAAAATTAATAAGAAATATATATTTTTTTTAATCAATAAATAAAACATTTTCTACTTACCGACTGCAGCACCAGGAGCCCTCCAACAGCGTGCTGGGATGCCCCCCCCCCAGTGTGTCTCTGTCAGTGTCTCTATCGCTCTGTCTGTCTGTGTGTGTCTCTCATTCTCTGTCTGTCAGTGTCTGTGTTTCTGACAGCGAGGGGAGGGGGAGGAGGGGGTAGAGGGAGAGAGGAGGGGAGCAGAGGGAGGGAAGGGGGAGGGATGGGGGAGAAGGGGGAGGGATGGGGGAGAAGGGGGATGGGGGAAGGGGGGGAGAAGGGGGGAGGGGGAGAAGGGGATAAAGGGAGGAAGGAGATGGGGGGAGAAGGAGATGGGGGGGGGTTAAGGAGATGTGGGGCGGGGGGGAAGGAGAAGGGGGAGGGAGGCTGAACGGGCCGGGCCCGAGACTTTGGGCAGGGCCCGTCCCCAGCACCAGATTTACAGGTAGGTGGCGTTGGGTCGGGTCGGGAGGGAGGCCGGTTCGGGTCGGGGGGAGGGAGGGAGGGAGAGGGAGGTCAGGTCGGATCCAGTCCGGGGGCGGGGGCGGGGAGGAGCGTGAGTCGGGTCGGGTCCAGTAGGGGGGGAGCGGGAGCGGGAGTCGGGTCCAGTCGGGGGGGGGGGGGAATGGGAGCGGGAGTCGGGTCGGGTCCAGTCGGGGGGGGGGGAGCGGGAGCGGGAGTTGGGTCGGGTCCAGTTGGGGGGGGGGGAGCGGGAGTCGGGTCGGGTCGGGTCCGGGGGAAGCGGGAGCGGGAGTCGGGTCGGGTCGGGTCGGGTCCGGAAGCGGGAGTCGAGTCGGGTCGGGAGGAAGCAGGAGCTGGCCGTGGGAGGAGCCTTATGCACGCAGCCCCAGTGAGGCCATTCGGCCAGGGCTAGGGGCTGCGTGCTTCGGCCCCTCCCACACAGTTTCGGGCGCCTGGAGCTACTGCACATGCGCGCCCACTGTAGCGCGCATGTGCAGAGGTCCCGGCACTGTTTTCAGCGCAGGGACCTGGCTCCACCCCCTACAGCTCCTGCTGTGCTGCGCCGAGGGCCAGAGGACCTGCAAGGAGGTGGAGAATACGGAGGGTTTTTTTAGGCGCACTTTGTGGCGCGATAAACGGGCGTCCAGGTCGGGACTGCGCCATTCTAGGCACGGCTCGAAACTTGGGCCCACAGAGTGGCCAAAACTAGTGGGAGGACAGAAGATTGGGAAGCTTTTAAAAGCCAGCAAAGAATGACTAAAAAAAAATGATTAAGAAAGGGAAGATAGAATATGAAAGTAAACTAGCGCAAAATATAAAAACAGATAGCAAGAGTTTCTATAGGTATATAAAAAGGAAAAAAGTGACTAAAGTAAATGTTGGTCCATTAGAGGACGAGGCTAGGGAATTAGTAATGTGGAACATGGAGATGGCAGCAACTCTGAACAAATATTTTGTATCAGTCTTTATGGTAGAGGACACTAACAATATTCCAACAGTGGATAGTCAAGGGGCTATAGGGGGAGAGGAACTTAACACAATCACAATCACTAAGGAGGTGGTATTCAGTAAGATAATGGGACTAAAGGCAGATAAATCCCCTGGACCTGATGGCTTGCATCCTTGGGTCTTAGGAGAAGTAACGGCAGGGATTGTGGATGCATTGATTGTAATTTACCAAAATTCCCTGGATTCTGAGGAGGTCCCAGCAGATTGGAAAACTGCAAATGTAACGGCCCTATTTAAAAAAGGAGGCAGACAAAAAGCAGGAGTCTATAGACCAGTTAGCCTAACATCTGTGGTTGGGAAAATCTTGGAGTCCATTATTAAAGAAGTAGTAGCAGGACATTTGGAAAAGCAAAATTCGGTCAGGCAGTGTCAGCATGGATTTATGAAGGGGAAGTCATATTTGACAAATTTTCTGGAATTCTTTGAGGATGTAACAAACAGGGTGGATAAAGGGGAACCAGTGGATGTGGTATATTTGGACTTCCAGAAGGGATTTGACAAGGTGCCACATAAAATGTTACTGCACAAGATAAAAGTTCGCGGGGTTGGGGGGGTAATATATTAGCATGGATAGAGGATTGGCTAACTAACAGAAAACAGAGAGTTGGGATAAATGATTCATTCTCGGGTTGGCAATCAGTGGGGTGCCGCAGGGATCAGTGCTGGGACCCCAACTATTTCCAATCTATATTAACGACTTGGAAGAAGGGACTGAGTGTAACGTAGCCAAGTTTGTTGATGATACAAAGATGGGAGGAAAAGCAATGTGTGAGGAGAACACAAAAAATCTGCAAAAGGACATAGACAGGCTAAGTGAGTGGGCAAAAATTTGGCAGATGGCGGAATATGTTGGAAAGTGTGAGGTCATACACTTTGCCAGAAAAAATTCAAAGAGCAAGTTATTATTTAAATGGAGAAAGATTGCAAAGTGCTGCAGTACAGTGGAACCTGGGGGCACTTGTGCATGAAACACAAAAGGATAGTATGCAGGTACAGCAAGTGATCAGAAAGGCCAATGGAATCTTGGCCTTTATTGCAAAGGGGATGGAATATAAAAGTAGGGAAGTCTTGTTACAGCTATACAGGGTATTGATGAGGCCACACCTGGAATACTGCGGCAGTTTTGGTTTCCATATTTACGAAAGGATATACTTGCTTTGGAGGCAGTTCAGAGAAGGGTCACGAGGTTGATTCCAGAGATGAGTGGGTTGACTTATGAGGAAAGGTTGAGTAGGTTGGGCCTCTACTCATTGGAATTCAGAAGAATGAGAGGTGATCTTATCGAAATGTATAAGATTATGAGGGGACTTGACAAGGTGGATGCAGAGAGGATGTTTCCACTGATGGGGGAGACTAGAACTAGAGGGCATGATCTTAGAATAAGGGGCCGCCCATTTAAAACTGAGATGAGGAGAAATTTCTTCTCTGAGTTGTAAATCTGTGGAATTCGCTGCCTCAGAGAGCTGTGGAAGCTGGGACATTGAATAAATTTGACAGAAATAGACAGTTTCTTAAACGATAAGGGGTTATGGGGAGCGGGCAGGGAAGTGGAGCTGAGTCCATGATCAGATCAGCCATGACCTTATTGAATGGCGGAGCAGGTTCGAGGGGCCATATGGCCTACTCCTGCTCCTATTTCTTATGTTCTTACGTTCTTATGTAATTCGAGTGTTCAACCAGCATAGTCTGTTGCAACCTTTCATCTTGTCACATTATTACAAAATAAGCACCATTCTACAGAAGGAGCATAATTGAAAATTGAGTATATTGTACAACATAAGGTTAAGTACAGCTTTAGGTGAATGAGAGTAGTTTTTACACGATAGATGACAAATTCTTGAAGGTCATGCTACAAATACAGAACTAATGTAATCTTAAGAAATGCCATGCATCTACGTTAATTAACAGATGGTTTTGGCTTCTGCTTGTAGTACTAGGACTCAGTTTGGCATCATGCCCTAAGGTCGAAATGATGAAACATTAAGCTTTGTCTCCAAATTGTTAAATGCGCTGCAAATCTACTCTCATGAGATGTTTACCTAATTTATTTCCAAAGCAAAACTCCAAAACAATTCTGACTCAAATAATATTAGCTATGTTCAAGATCAAATATTTAATGAACAGCTAGGTAAGATATGACCAATGTGGCCAAACCATTAATAGTTATCCACCCGCTGGCCCTGCAGATATTCTATTTCATTGGTTAGTTACACAGTAGCCAATTGTTAACATTTTATAGCATAACCTGGACTTTCTGGCTGTGCTGGCGGAAATGAGGTTGGCATGCCTTTTCACCCACCCCAGAAATGCCCTCCTGATTCCAGCCCCAGGGGCATTCATCATCATAGACAGTCCCTCAAAATCTAGGAAGTCTTGCTTCCACAGTGAGTTCTCAGTTCACAGTGAGTTGTCTGTACAGTTCAATGCGGGAATTATAGTCTCTGTCACAGGTGAGGCAGGCAGTGGTTGAAGGAAAGGGTGGGTGGGGAGCCTGGTTGGCCGCACGCTTCTTCTGCTGTCTGCGCTTGATTTCCGCATGCTCTTGACGACGAGACTCGAGGTGCTCAGTGTCCTCCCAGATGCTCTTCCTCTATTTTGGGCAGTCTTGGGCCAGGGTTTCACAGGTGCCGGTGGGGATGTTGCACTTTATCAAGGAGGCATTGAGGGTGTCCTTGAAACATTTCCTCTGCCCACCTGGGACTCACTTGCTGTGCAGGAGTTCCGAGTAGAGCGTTTGCTTAGGGAGTCTCATGTCGGGCATGCGGATGATGTAGCTCGCCCAATGGAACTGGTCGAGTGTGGTCAGTGCTTCGATGCTGGGGATGTTGGCCTGAGCGAGAACACTGATGTTGTTGCATCTATGCAGGATCTTGTGGAGGCAGCACTGGTGGTACTTCTCCAGCACTTGGAGATGTCTGCTGTATATGATCCACATCTCTGAGCAATATAGGAGGGCGGGTATCATTACTGCCTTGTAGACCATAAGCTTGGTGCCAGATTTGAGGACCTGGGGCTCCACTTTTTTTGGCAGCTTAACGCCCACTTAATGGCCATTTTTTTGGTGAAATGACGTATAACACCCAAATATCACCCATTCTGGCACAAATTGGAAACTGACAGGCTTTTTTAGGAGACTTATTGCCGAGCGTTATTTTCCCAATGGGCTTAACGCCGAGAAAAAATATCACCGCCGCCCACTTTCTTTGGGCAGAATCAGCAGAATGGGCGAATTCAACGCCCATAATATCGGCCAGCATTACCTTCTGAATGGAATTAACGCCGAGATTCAATATTAACGATCGCCGACTGTTTTTTAACACAAAGAACATATTTACCGAAATTGGCGGCCATGGAGATCGCCCATCTTCAATTCCACCACCTTGCACACATATTGGCCACAATATCGCTTGCTCAAAAAACCACCCACAAAAAGTGGAACTAACCGGAACGAACGGCAGCAGTGTGGCTGGTATTTGTTAAATCCCACTCTTATGCGAGGAGCTGATATCGGAAAGATTTGACTGAAAGAGCGCTGATGTGAGTGACAACGCTGACACATTGCTGCGTGTGTGCAGCTCAGACATCAATGGTGCCCATCACCTTAGTGCCAGTTAAAGTTTACATTGATTGATAAGTTATTTAACCCTTTCATGGTAAGGAATCACCAGTGTGTAACAGTCTAGCTATCTGACACAATGCGCAACAAGGTTATGTTCAATAACAAAAGTTTAATAACAAAAATTGGTCTGAAATCATAAGTATCACAGCCAATAACACCCAACCCCGCTTTTTCCACCATTGACATCAATCACATGTTCAACATGTCCAGCAACACAGGCATAGCAGGAGCGTGGTCCCCAGCCCCCATACATTGCAACAAATTGCATACACCCAGATGGAGATATAACACAGCCATCACCTGCGGACATGCACCTCATTTTCCTTCCCGCCTCTCCTCCTTCTCCCCACCTCCTCAGGTGGTGCCTCATTGGGGGGAATGAAGGCAGATACGTTAGTTGCATGGGTACGGGAGCGGGGGGTGCCGAGGGGGCAACATTCTCTGATGCAGAAGCAGGATCTTGGTCCTTGCTCTCATCTGTCATTCGCAGTGGTGGTGCGGAACCTTGGGGTGGAGTGCCGCACTCTGGGACCACTGGGAGGGCTGTGGCAGCAGTGTTCCTGGCTATCGCATCCAGGCACTCCGCCATGCGCGGGATGTACTCGGCCATGGTGGCCAGGTGTCGGGATATGCCCTCCAAAGCTTTGATGTGCTGGTCGCTAATGTCTACAGTCCTCCTGGACAACTGTACCATCTCTCCGTTGTCATGTCACACTCGTGGAACAGACCTGCCGCCTCCACGAGACCTACGGCGGGGTTGGCACCGACCAGGGGACAAATGGGGTGCCCTGTGGAGAGGGCTTGGGGCCGGCACTTCCAGAGTGGAGACGAGAATGACCGGAGGACCAATAGAATGGGTTCTGGAATGTGGCGATGCAGGTTCTTCGAAGTCTGCGCTCTCATCCGTCGAGAACAGATCCAGCGGTTTGACGGGTGACAATCGGAGCTACTCAGCACCAGATGTAGTAGGATCGTCCACCGACTCTTGCCCCGCACCCCCACCTCTGGCCTCTGTGGCCTTGCCTGGGGCAGCGCTGCTGGATGAGCTGCAAGACACAAATAAGGTTGTTAGAGGAGAAGGGGGCACTCGGGTGACAAGGTGAGTCCAGCGCTACATACAGCATATGCACGACAAAAGCACCACCGCTCTCAAAATCATCGCAGTCATCACATTTCATGACCATCAACCGCATTGTGCATTGTAATGATTTTCATTAGGCCAGCATTATTTCTATGTCACTTTTAGAAATCATCTATTACATATGATTGTTCGGATATGAGTTGGTGTGGCATCTATTGACTTTACGTCACACAATGGTGTAAGCTTTACTCATGTGGCATCACTTCAGGGTCTGCAGATGCATCCCTGGCTGTCCGGGGTTGCTTCCCCACGAGTGCTAGCACTCGCTCCTCCATCTCTGATGTCGCTGGGGACTGGTGGCCCCCCACCCGTTTGCCTTTGCATGGACCTCATCGTTGATAGCTTCTTCTGTAAAAGGTGACAGGATGACATGACATGAGATCATTGCATGATATCATTGCTAGGTACTGTCACAGAGACTGATACAACACATAACCAACAGATGTAATCATGATTATTTTGATTATTATCATTCTTTATCTAAAGACGTACACCATGACCGCAGGCTTTGAGTAAAACATTCCCGGTACAAGTGCAACACCTCACATCTGCTGATAGTCACTCATGACTGTTACAAATCAAATTATATAAATACATAAGTACATGTAAATCAATGTAATACTTACTCTTACGAATCCCACAAGGTCGTTCCATCGTTTGCGGCATTGGTTGCCCTCATGCACCTCGTTGGTCGCCGACGAGACCACCTCTGCTATCTCGGTCCATATCCTTTGGGGTGGGCTTCCCATGCCCTCCCTGTGTCAAATCACCCCAGCGTGACTTGACCTCCTGCAGGAGGGAAGCATTTACCTCATCCGAGAACCTCCTGGCTCTTTTGCAGCCTCCAATGTGCTCCTCTCCCACCTCACTGCTCTCTCCAGCGTCAGTCTCCACAGCGTGCTGTGATGCCTCCTCCTCTCTCTCCATTATAGGGCAAATTCGGTCAAATATGTGGCTGGTAACAGCTACTTTTTGTTTGCCTACTTGCTGTGAAGCTCTAAAGTCTCCCTCCTCCTCCCAAAGCAGCCACACCACACCCAGCCACGCCTTCAGTCCCTCTGAGCTCCTCTCTCTCTGTCACCTCTTCTGCACATGTCATGGTGACCCTTGACCTCCAGAATCGCGGGAATCGAGCGTTGCCATGCCGCTGCTAAGGACGGCCACACTTTACGGCAGAAGGTCAAAAAAATTTAACGCTACCGCCCATTTGATATCGCTCACGGTAACGCCCATTTTCAAAAATGTAAAGTAGGTGTTTTGAGAATGGGTGAGAAGCCGGCGATCTGAAAACCCTTTTTTACCGCCCATACCGGAAATATCACCCAATTGGGCGATAAGCTCAAAAGTGGAGGTTCTAGCCCCTGGTCTTCAAACATTCTCTTCCTCAGGCGGCCGAAGACAGGGTTCCCACCCTCAGCCAGGGAGTCATGCTACTCTGGGGCAGAAATGTGCTGCAAGTTTCTACCACAGTGGAAGAAAGAGGCAATTAGCACATTGCCGGTGGAATAATGCCTGCAATTTGTGGTCAGTGGCAAAGTGACAGCGCTCGTTGCTGATCTTTTAAAAAAAAAAAGTTGTCCACAAAAATTTACCGATCACGATTTCAGCTCTCCTGACCTTTGTTTAAATGTGGTGCCAAATCAAGCGAAGCTCCAGCGTCCAGCAACAGAGATGGCATCAAGCTGGCCAAGCAGCTTACATTGAAGAATTCTCACAAACAATAAAGCAGGAAGTAAAATGCACAGATTCTAATTTACTTTTTATAAATTTTACAGAGAGTGAAATAAAGATTGGGACATCACATAGGATTAAGGTAGAAGCTGAAATATCATGAACAAACTTTAAAAAAAAATTATTATTTTAAAAACCATGTAATTCTTAATCATGTTACTGGGAAAAATTTGACATCCACCAATATAAAATTATTTTTTCCGGGCCAGCATGGATGTTGAGCAATCCATACATTGTTAAAAACCTAATTACAGTTCTTTCAACAAGGCTTAACATTTTCCAGGGGAGTGGGGATGGGGCTGGGGAGGGTGTTTAACAATGATATTCCAGCATAATAGGAGATGTTTTTATCCTTATATGTGATTTCAATTGATTGCCGGCTCTGGGGAGTAGAGGCAGCGCACCCAGTGAATGCCTGATGGCAACTTCAGGATTTCCGCGTTTATCTGCACATGCGCCAAATCTTGAAGATGCTGTCAGTTTCAGAGGGGTAATGATGGCGAACGCTGACAGTCTCGCCATCGTTAGCAATGCAAAATCCGATGCAATATTTTTGGCCTCCTTAAAATGTTAACTTTTCCTGATGGAATCTTTGCATGGCAATGCTCTGGAAAAAAATCATAGGCCCCTCCTCATTTGAGCTCCCTCCACTAACATCTAAACACAGGATTCTGGTGTCTAACAAATGGCCCCTATGTCCAGCGTTCATGCAGTGTAAGTGGCAGGAGTCTCAATGGAGGCTGTGTTTCCCTGATTTGCATATATTCATCATACAAACACATATGGGCAGGTACAGTTCACACCCACCCCGCATCCATCAGACTGGCCTGCAGAAAGTAATGGGGAGTCAGAGTTGCAGTGTAGCATTAAATATTTCCAGCATTACTTTTTGGTACAGGGAATTGAAAATGTAGCTCAGAACATTTTGCAGCTGTGACATTTACAATTCCAATGCTGAATCAGGAGGACAAATAAGTCTGGTTATAGTCGCAGGCTGCCAAAGGCAGCCTCTCATTCATCCTGGCCCTAAGGCATATTTTATCTAACGCCTGTAAAGAAGAGTTATAATATCAGCTTGTCTGTCATTTAAGGAACTGATTCAGATGTTGATGACAGATCTGCACTCTTCCCAACAATTTTCCCATAGGAATCGATTTTAGCAAGGCCCAAAAGAGATTTCAGAGATAAGCTTCATGGAATAATAAATTGTGCCAGTTTCACAGTAATAAAAGGTCACAACTTGATAATTTTATATGATTTTGCAATGGTAGACTATGCCTTTTTGAAACCTGGTATTTATATTGAAATTAGCCTTTCATTGAGGTGGAGAAAAGCTGGGAAATTTGATGTAACAAAATTTTGGATGCTGCAAGCCAAACAGCTCTGAGCTGTAGAATCCAACATTGTTTAAATCCTCTTTAAACTCTTGATGCAAATCGATTTTGATTTTATTACTGTTATCCAAATCTGAACCAGTAGCTCCATCAGATTGTGACGTTCCTTTTCACAGACCCACCATAGTTGGGTTTAGGCTGCAGTTTTACCACAGGGATCAAATTAAGACCAGTCTCTGCTTCGTGTGATGCAAGGTTGCCAGATCAAAGAGCTCCACATCACTCTTTGGCTGTGGCAAACCGAGTTCTGTCTGTGGCTGCTCTGGTCAGCAGCAGCCAAACGCTGGTTAAATTTTAATGGTAACAAAGAGATTATTGAGCTGTCATTTCTCAGCTAACAATGTAAAGATAAAAAATGAAGTTTAAGAAGTTTGTTGGGTGGTTGGGGGTGGGGGGTGGATATATAACTGGGTCGTACAATTGGCTACACAACGCTGAGAAATGGGTTCAAATTCAGCACAGGCTGATGGGATGAAAGTTCTCTCTGTCTGTTGGCTGTAAAGGTACTACATGAAATTAATTTTGTCTGCCACAACCCAGTTCCTCGCGGGCACAGGTTCAAAAGAAAAAACTACCGTTAACTTGTCACCAACTTAGCAATCCCACTCAGAGAAATCACAAGATGAGGAAAATAGAAAAATTCATACTGGTACAATTGGGCTTTGCTTCGCCGCTGACCGCAAATTGTGGGACATCATCTCTTTGTACTATCAGAATTACTACTTAATCACTATTTGCTATTTACAGGATTCTAGCATAATGTACTTGTCAAATTCTTTGTTAGTGATTTTCTAATAGAAAGATAGAAGAACCATAGAAATTTATATCGCAGAAAGAGGCCATTTCGGCCCATCGTGTTCGCGCCAGCCGACAAAGAGCCACACAGCCCTCGGTCAGCAACCCTGAAGGTTACATATAAACCTATGAACAATGGTGGAAAGGTAAAAAGCACCCAGCCTAACCAGTCTGCCCCACACAACTGCGACACCCCTTACACCGAAACATTCTGCACTCCACCCCAACCAGAACCATGTGATCTCCTGGGAAAGGCAAAAACCAGATAATGTCATGATTTTCTTTTTCAATATGCGGTCCTTTTCAGTGTGTGCTGCAGAGGGAAGTATTTTTAACATGAAATACACGCTTCTTGTTATGGCAATATTTGTTCATTAACTTGTGCCTATGGAAAGGCTGCTCCTCACCCTTGAACAAATTGAGACTTTGTGAGAATGATGGTACTGAGCCATACAGATCAGGAAGGCTGTTTAGTTCAATCCTTGCTCTGTTCTGAATCAGGTGATCTTGGATTGGGTTGAGAGTAGTGATGCAACAGTTAGCTTCAGTGCCTCTTAAGTTAAGGAGGAAATAAATCAACTAGGTGCCTGCTCCCAATCTCTATCCAGTGACACTGGCCAACACCAGGTTTTGCGGTGATGCGCATGGTCAAATAGGCAGCTGATGCTGACACTTAAGGGATGATTTTCTGAATGCATGCTTCCAGTGCAGAGCCTTGCCCACTGGGATCACCTATCATCCCACTCATGAAGGAAGGTACCTGGTTGATGCTTGTGATGCAAATCATGTTGCATTTATAAAACAAATCTATGTAGCAATGAAAAGTAAACCCTTGGAGGAGTCAACTCTCAAGGGTTTAGTGTGACCAAAAATGTGTAGAAGGTGTCCATTTTTTAAATCCACCACTGCACAAGCTGCACTTTACATTAGAACATAAGAACATAAGAAATAGGAGCAGGAGAAAGCCATACAGCCCCTCGAGCCTGCTCCGCCATTTAATAAGATTATGGCTGATCTGATCATGGACTCAGCTCCCTGCATGCTCCCCATAACCCCTTATTCCCTTATCATTTAAGAAACTGTCTATTCCTGTCTTAAATTTATTCAATGTCCCAGCTTCCACAGCTCTCTGAGGCAGTGAGTTTCACAGATCCACAACCCTCTGAGAGAAGAAATTTCTCCTCATCTCAGTTTTAAATGGGCGGCCCTTTATCCTAAGATCATGGTCTCTAGCTCTAGTCTCCCCTATCAGTGGAAACATTCTCTCTGTATTCACCTTGTCAAGCCCCCTCATAATCTTATACGTTTTGATAAGATCGCCTCTCATTCTTCTGAATTCCAATGAGTAGAGGCCCAACCTACTCAACCTTTCCTCATAAGACAACCCCCTCATCTCCAGAATCAGCCTTGTGAACCTTCTCTGAACTACCTCCAAAGCAAGTATATCCTTATGTAAATATGGAAACAAATACTGCATACGTTATTCCAGGTGTGGCCTCATCAATACCCTGTACAACTGCAGCAAGACTTCCCTGCTTTTATATTCTATCCCCTTTGCGATAAAGGCCAAGATTCCATTGGCCTTCCTGATCACTTGCTGTACCTGCACACTAACCTTTTGTGTTTCATGCACAAGTATCCCCAGGTCCCACTGTACTGCAGCACTTTGCAATCTTTCTCCATTTAAAGAATAATTTGCTCTTTGATTTTTTTCTGCCAAAGTGCATGACCTCACACTTTCCAACATTATACTCCATCTGCCAAATTTTTGCCCACTCACTCAGCCTGTTTGCAGATTTTTAAAATCCTTTTGCAGATTTTTTGTGCCCTTCCTCCCATCTTTGTATCGTCAGCAAACTTGGCTATGTTACACTCGGTCCCTTCTTGAAGTCGTTAATATAGACTGTATATAGTTGGGATCCCAGCACTGATCCCTGCAGCACACCACCAGTTACTGATCGCCAACCCTGTTCTCTTTCACTTGGTTGCGATGGTGTCGACGATTCCTGCTCAAACCTCCGCCACCATAATTAATACAGCCCAGAGGCCAGTCCTGCAAACCAGGGCTAGTGCGCAGTTAAACTTTTTCTATCTGGCACAAAACTTAGTTATTTGGCAGTCCAGCCAAAAGCTAATGAAATAATACCAATAAAAAAGAGGGGCCTCTGAATGAAAATGTTGTGTTCTCTTGCTGCAACTACTGAACTAGTGTTTTTATTTTGAGGGCTCTGTTGTATAATGCATTGGCACGGATGTACTAAAACTGTGAATGAGCACAGCATGCCTTTGTTGTGTTTGTTTACTGGAAAATGAATCACTGCTCTGGGATGCTTGAGCATATATGTCACTCATTAAACTGTTTAAAGACTGTTATTCCCATCAAGGTCATGTTTGCCATCAAATAGAAAATGACTGTGGGACCATTAATAAATATCATTAGCAGTCAGATTTCTATTTTAGGAGCATTGTGAACTTATTGGTGTAGATCAATCCCTGTTAAATAAAGGGGAGGGGATGTTTAAATTATTAGAGGGAGTTTCTGCATGCAATGCAGTTGGATATGAAAGGGTCCATAAAAATGAGGCTTCCGTTCCCATTTGGCTATGTGTCTAACAAAAATGCACTGATTTGCCAAATTTTCTTTTATACCAGAGAATTGTATGTTTATTGTACATTTTGTGAAAGGTCGCTCAATTGATTTTGTCCATGTAGCATTTAGATAAAGGAAAAACGGTTAGAAACTTGCAGAAGGGGCATGTAATTGGCAAATTAATTTCCATATAGTTAAGTATGAGGGGGTGCATTTTGGAAGGATTTGATAGGGTAGACGTAGAAAAGATGTTTCCACTTGTAGGGGAGACCAAAACTAGGGACCAGAAATATAAGATAATCACTAATAAATCCAATAGAGAATTCAGGAGAAATTTTGTTACCCAGAGAGTGGTTAGGATGAGGAACTCGCTGCCACAAGTAGTGGTTGAGGCAAATAGCATAGATGCAAGGGGAAGCTAGAAAAACACATGAGGAAGAAAGGAATAGAAGGTAGGTTTAGATGAAGAGGGTTGGGTGGAGGCTCGTGTGGAGCATAAATATCAGCATGGACCTGTTGGGTAGATGGCCTGTTTTTGTGTTGTAAATTCCATATAATACTTTGTAAAAAAAAATGATGGGGGGCTTCTCCTTTTGCACATCCATAAATTTGGTGAAAGTTTAGTGCAAACCCAAGTTGTGCATGTAAACTGGGTTTCCGCTAAAGTTTCAGCAGCGCAGCGGGAGAAGCCCTGAGGAAATTCACCAGCTAAATATTTTTTAAATGGTTAAAATACCTGGTCCAGACAACTCGCACCCACCTTCACAAAGAAGATTGGGGCCTAGAAACCGGTTCAGGCCACATCTACATTAGCTGGTTGGCGAAGGGGATTGCAATTCTGTAATGCTGAGTTGCCGGCAGTGGCCCTTCGGTACTTGAAGAGAAAATAAGAACATAAGAAATAGGAGCAGGAGTAGGACACCTGGCCCCTTGAGCCTGCTCCACCATTTAATAATGTAATGTCTGTAAGCTTGTAATGTTTGTAGCTCCACACTGTGGATGTGAACGTATTATGTACTGCAACTGCAGAGTTAATAACAATCAGAATCAGGTAGATTCCGGAGGCTTCCGAGAGAGCTGCCTGCCATGCTAGGAGCTGTGTGTGCTGTGCTCTGTGAAGATATCAGATTTGGTGAGGAGATGGGATTTTTCCGATGATTTAAAGCTTAAATTTTGTTGGTGAAGGATTCAGCCAGCCGACAGAGAGTCTTTGGAAATTACTGTCTTTGGAAAAAGCTACAAAAATCCGAGGTAAAATACAACACATGGTGTGAACAGCTAGAGATTAAAATGGCAGATGTAATCGGACATTTGGGGGAAATATAGACACGACCGGGAACGTTTTAAAGCGTATGTGGATCGGCTAGAAATGTATTTCACTGCAAATAACATAATCGAGTTCCAGACAATGCAGTCCAGAACCAGGCTGTTTTGGAAGGTAAGAAAGCGATCTTCTTATCGGAGGCGGGTCCGGCATTGTACGAAACCCTTGTAAATTTGCTTGTGCCCGACGAGCCAAAGGACACAATGCTTAAAGAGATTTTAACGAAGCTGGAGCAGCACTATAACCCCAAACCGTTAGAAATTGCTGAAAGCTATCATTTCGGGATTCGAATCAAAAGGCTGATCTAAGTATCAGTGATTACATCGTAGCATTAAAAAAGCTATCGATGCACTATAATTTTGGGAACTTTCAAAACCGAGCATTACGGGATTGTTTTCTTTGTGGGGTGAAAAATTATGCGATCAGAAGGAAGTTATTGACGACTGATGACTTGACTTTTGAGATTGCTTGTCAGACAGTGAGGTCGATGGCCATGGCTGAACAATATTCCCGAGAATTAAATAATGATTACGATCGTCAGTCAACTGAGGTAAATCACCTGTAGGTTCAAAGTAAAAGACGGTGGGGGCCCAAAGTCTCAGAAACTGGAAATTCTAACAGAGCGTCGAAGTCATGCTATAGGTGCCTGGGACAACACATTGCTCAAAGTTGTCCATACATGAAGGCAGAGTGTTTCTTCTGCAGAAAGACTGGGCATCTTGTGAAGGCATGCCGAGTTGGGGCAGTAATCTCTCATGTATCACGTAGTGGGGAGGAGAGACTGATTGCTTTTGCTTCACGCACTCTCAGTGCCAGTGAGAGTACTCATGCGCAAATTGAAAGGGAAGCTTTGGCATTTATTTTTGGGGTCAAGAAATTTCACAAATACTTGTATGGTTGTAAGTTTACCATTGTTACGAACCATGAGCCCCTAACAGCAATCCTCCATCCAAAATCCCCAGTTCCAACATTAGCTACAGCCCGAATGCAGAGATGGGCTTTGATTTTGTCAGCATATACATATGATATTGAATACAGACTGATCAGCTGATCATAGTAATGCTGATGCAATGTCTAGATTGCCTTCCCCATCACAAGTTACACCCGATAGGGAAGATGTGTTTTATTTTTCATACATTAATGAACTGCCAGTCACAGCTGAAGAGATTTGTAGAGTAACCAAATGTGACCCAGTGATGTCAAAGGTGTATGAGTATATTGCAAATGGATGGTCAAACCAGGTAACAAATAAAGATACACATCCATTCTTCATTCGTCGGAATGAATTATCAGTCGATAAAGATTGTATCATGTGGGGTGCAAGAGTGGTTATACCAAATAAATTCAGGTCCAAATTATAAGGAGACCTCCATGACCAGCACCTGAGAATGTGATTGACCAAGAGTTTTGCATGCAGTTATTTATGGTGGCCAGGTCTTGATAAAGATATAGAGTACATCATGAGTCAGTGTACGACATGTCAATCGGTAAGCAAGCAACCACCATTACAGCCATGGAAATGGCCTCCCAGGGTGTGGCAAAGGCTACATATTGATTTTGCTAAGTTAGAAGGACAACAATTCTTCATTGTGATTGATAGCCATTCGAAGTGGGTTGAGGTGTTTCCAATGTGGAAAATAACAAGTAAAATATTGGACATTTTGCGAAAATTATTTTCTTCATTTGGCCTCCCTGAAGAAATTGTTTTGGATAATGGACCACACCACCCTGCTTCGAATGGTGCAGCAGAGCGCACTGTACAAATTGTAAAACGTGCCCTCATAAAACAAATGTTAGATCCAAATCCAAGGAAACAACAGTTGTCATTGGATCACAAATTAGCTAATTTTTTGATTACATATCGAAATACTCCTCATACAACTACTGGTAGGACGCCAGCAGAGTTGTTTCTCAAACAACAGCCACGAACCAGATTCTCGTTGTTAAAACCAAATTTGGCACAGTTTGTAGAAGAGACACAATTAAGACAGAAAGAGAATCATGATAGAGGTAGAGAAAAAGAGAGAAATGTGAAATTAAACCAGAATGTGAGAGTGAAGAACGATCACCATAAATGGTTAAAGTGGTTACCAGGAAGAGTGGTGAAGATATGTGGTCCTCGCACATATTTGGTAAAGATGTTTGATAATGGACAGGTTAGGTTTGTTCTTGGTGATCATATTATACCTACAGTCATGGAATGAGTTGAAGGTGGGAATGATTCAATTATTTCTGATTCATCAGATAGTTTTGACACACCAGTAGCAAATTCTAAATCCAATGTATGGGAAACAAATCCAGGAGAGAATCAGAATGAAATTCTGAGTCCGAGTCAGGAAAACAAAGAGCCTGAAGTTAGAGTGAGTTCAAATGAAAATCAAACAAATTCCATGGAGGAAAACGTTCATCAGGATGAGCCTCGAATGAGTTTAGATTCAACACCATGTTTGGAAGGTTCTGTATAAGAGCGAAGGTATCCTCTTCGAAACAGAAAACAAGTGGTAAAGTTAAATTTGTAAATATGGAGAAAAAAATAAGTTTATATCCTGTGTTATGTATAAACATGAAAGTTATGTATGATGTTTGTAATAATGACTTCTTCATGAAGGAGGGAGAAGTGTAATGTCTGTAAGCTTGTAATGTTTGTAGCTCCACACTGTGGATGTGGACGTATTGTATACTGCAATTGCAGAGTTAATCATAAACAGAACCAGGCAGATTCCAGAGGCTTCCGAGAGAGCTGCCTGCCATGTTAGGAGCTGTGTGTGCTGTGTTCTGTGAAGATATCACAAATAAGATCATGGCTGATCTGATCATGGACTCAGGTCCACTTACCTGCCTGCTCCCCATAACCCTTTAGTCCCTTATCGCTCAGAAATCTGTCTATCTCCACCTTAAATATATTCAATGACCCAACCTCCACAGCTCTCTGGGGCACAGAATTCCATAGATTTACAACCCTTTGAGAGAAGAAATTCCTCCTCATCTCAGTTTTAAATGGGCGGCCCCTTATTCCGAGACTATGTCCCCTAGTTTTAGTTTCCCCTATGAGTGGAAATGTAGGGCCCAATTTTCCCCAACCCCTTTTTTCGGTGCACTTACCTTAATTGCGCTGACTTTGTGCACTGGAAACAGCACCGAAAAAAGGGGTCCCATCCTGCCCGCTCTGCCGACTCTCTGGTGTCCCCGTGCGGCGTAGCTAGTGAAGTGGGGGGCGGAGCAACAGGCCAGCGCAGAAAGCACTGCTGGCAGCTGCGCGCATGCTCCTGCCCTCCCAGCGTGTCCTGCAGGCTGTGAGCAGGACCCAATGCTCGCAGCCCCTATCCCCGGCCGAGTGGCCACCCGCACCGACCGGTGGGCCCGCTGACTTCCCGGACCGAAGTAGAACTTCAGTTTTATTTTTTATTTATTGATGGTTGTGCTTGAGACTTTTGATTGGGGGGAGGGAGAAGGAGAGTTTTGGGGGGGGGGCCGGAGCGGGGAGAGAAAGAGTGTTTTGATGCGACGGGGGGTGGGGGGTGCGGAGCGGGGAGAAAGAGTGTTTTGATGGGAGGGAAGGAAATTTTTTTTAAAAACTTGATTCTGGCATAAAGGTAGGACTTCTATTTTTTATTTGTTATCGATTGATTGCTTATTACTTTGTGTGGTTTGTTTAGTGCTTTGTAAGTCTTGATGCTTTAAATGTACTAACCTGCATCGAATTCTTAACTGCCCGCAATGTTTTTCAGAGCTGGCCACATATGCTGACGTAAGTTGATTTGGAGTAAGTTTTTGCTGGCCAAAGTGGCATAAATGGCCAAAACTGGCGTAAGAGTCTGGGATCGTACCCTTTTGAAAAAAATAACTAAACGAAAAAAAATTGTAGCTAACTGACTTACTCTGGAGCAAATATTTTGGGGAAAACGGCATTTTTTAACTTACGCCAGAAAAAACAACTTACTCCAAAAAAATTGATGCAAGTCATGGCCAAAATTGGGCCCATACTCTCTGCTCCACCTTGTCAAGCCCCCTCATTATCTTATATGTTTCGATAAGATCACTTCTCATTCTTCTGAACTCCAATGAGTATAGGCCCAACCTACTCAACCTATCTTCATATGTCAAACTCCTCATCTCCGGAATCAACCTAGCGAACCTTCTCTGAACAGCCTCCAATACAAATATATCCTTCCTTAAATACAGAGACCAAAACTGTACGCAGTACTCTAGGTGTGGCCTCACCAATACCCTGTACAGTTGTAGCAGGACTTCTCTGCTTTTATACTCTATCCCCCTTGCACTAAAGGCCAACATTCCATTTGCCTTTCTGATTACTTGCTGTACCTGCAGACTAACCTTTTTGTGTTTCATGCACAAGGACCCCCAGGTCCCTTTGTACTGCAGCACTTTGCAATTTTTCTCCATTTAAATTATAATATGCTTTTCTATTTTTTCTGGCAAAGTAGATAACCTCACATTTTCCCACATCATACTCCATCTGCCAAATTTTTGCCCACTCACTTAGCCTGTCTATGTCCCTTTGCAGATTTTTTGTGTCCTCCTCACAATTTACTTTCCCACCCATCTTTGTATCATCAGCAAACTTGGCTACATTACACTCTGTCCCTTTATCCAAGTCATTAATATAGATTGTAAATAGTTGAGGCCCCAGCATCGATCCCTGCGGCACCCCACTAGTTACTGTTTGCCAACGGGAAAATGACCCATTTATCCCGACTCTTTGTTTTCTATTAGTTAGCCAATCCTCTATCCATGCTAATATATTATCCCCAACCCCATGAAATTTTATCTTGTGCAGTAACCTTATATGTGGCACCTTATCGAATGCCTTCTGGTTCCACTGGTTCCCCCTTATCCATCTTGCTCATTACATCCTCAATGAACTCCAGCAAATTTGTCAAACATGATTTCCCTTTCATAAAACCATGCTGACTCTGCTTGATTGAATTATGCTTTTCCAAATGTCCCGCTACTGCTTCCTTAATAATGGACTCCAGCATTTTCCCAATGATAGAGGTTAGGCTAACCAGTCTATAGTTTCCTGCTTTTTGTCTGCCTCTTTTAAATAGGGGCGTTACATTTGCGGTTTTCCAATCCGCTGGGACTTCCCCAGAATCCAGGGAATTTTGGTAGATTACAACCAATGCTTCCACTATCTCTGCAGCCACTTCTTTTAAGACCCTAGGATGTAAGCCATCAAGTCCAGGGGACTTGTCCGCCTTTAGTCCCATTATTTTACCGAGTACTACTTCTTTAATGGTAGTGATTGTATTAAGTTCCTCCCTCCCGATAGCCCTTTGATTATCCACTATTGGGATGTATTTTGTGTCATCTGCCATGAAGACTGATACAAAATATTTGTTCAACGTCTTTGCCATTTCCTTGTTTCCCATTATTAATTCCCCAGTCTTATCCTCTAGGGGGCCAACATTTATTTTAGCCACTCTTTTCCTTTTTATGTACCTGTAGAAACTCTTACTATTTGTTTTTATATTTTGTGCTAGTTTACTTTCATAATCTATCTTCCCTCTCTTTATCATTTTTTTAGTCGTTCTTTGCTGGCTTTTAAAGGTTTCCCAATCCTCTGGCCTCCCACTAGTCTTGGCCAGATTGCATGTCATTGTTTTCAATTTGATACCATCCCTTATTTCCTTAGTTAGCCACGGATGATTATCCGTTCTCTTCCAGTCTTTCCTTCTCATTGGGATATATTTTTGTTGCGAGTTATGAAATATCTTCTTAAATATCTGCTACTGTTCATCAACCATCCCATACTTTAATCTATTTTCCCAGTCCACTTTACTCTCCTTTATTTAAGCATCGGACACTGGTTTGAGATCCAACTTTTTCACCCTCCAACTGAATTTGAAATTCAACCATGTTATATGGTCACTCATTCCTAGAGGATCCTTTACTAGGAGATCATTTATTAATTCTGTCTCATTTCACAGTAGCAGATCTAAGATAGCCTGCTCCCTGGTTGGTTCCGCAACGTGCTGTTCAAGCAAACTATCCCAGATACACTCTATGAATTCTTCCTCAAGGCTACCCTGGCCAATTTGCTTTGTCCAATCAATATGAAGGTTAAAATCGCCCATGATTATTGCCTATTGTGAGTGCGCACACCGTCTGTCACATTGGCTGCTTTTACAGGCATCAATTGGGCATAGCACCATTGAATTCTCGGCCGGGGACTGAAATTAGTGATGGACTAAGTTCATTTTTTTAAATGCATGAACATTTTGCCTATGTAGCCTTTAGATAAAGGATATACGGTTATAAACTTGCAGAAGGGGCGTATGATTGGGGCAATATTTTGGGGGGAAATATCTCTATGATACAGCAACAACGGCTTTTTCAGCAGCAAGGGGAGGTAGGGCAACAAAATCAGTGACTCCCGCTAAATTTGGCGGAGGTTTTGCAGCAGCAGTATGACGTTGCACCCCAACCTCCTGCGCCCGGAGATCGTGACATCATCGCTGTGCGCAACGCTCCGGTAGCACCCCGGACCTGAATGTGTGTTCCACCTCCTGCAGCGTCGCTGGGCAAAAACACCAACAACTGCAGGAGGGATGACGCTCAATGGTGAGGTGGCTGAGGTAAGTAAAGAAAACATTTCACATCCCTCTTTCCAATGTTTTGCCTTGTTTGCTGCCCGCGATCGATCAGCCCGGCACTCTGCTGCAGTGCAACAGGCTGATTGGGCTGGATCGCGGCTGCCATCGAAGAGAAGGTAAGTCTTTTACAGAGCCTGCAGCGATGGCCCTTCCCTTTAAGAGTGGGAAGGAAGGGAAGGAGCTTTCAAACGCGGCAGCGCTGCATGGCCCATTGTGTAGTACTGCACAGCAAATTCCACAGATTTACAACCCTCTGAGAGGAGAAATTTCTCCTCATCTCAGTTTTAAATTGGCGACCCCTTATTCTAAGGTCATGCCCCCTAGTTCTAGTCTCTCCCATCAGTGGAAACATCCTCTCTGCATCCACCTTGTCAAGCCCCCTCATAATCTTATACGTTTCGATAAGATCTCCTCTCATTCTTCTGAATTGCAATGAGTAGAGGCCCAACCTACTCAACCTTTCCTTTTAAGTTAACCCCCTCATCTCTGGAATCAACCTTGTGAACCTTCTCTGAACTGCCTCCAAAACAAGTATATCCTTTTGTAAATATGGAAACCAAAACTGCACGCAGTATTCCAGGTATGGCCTCACCAATACCTTATATAGCTATAACAAGACTTTCCTGCTTTTCTACTCCATCCTCGTTGCAATAAAGGCCAAGATACCATTGGCCTTCCTGATCACTTGCTGTACCTGCATACTATCCTTTTGTGTTTCATGCACAAGTACCCCCAGGCCCCGGCTGTACTGCTGCACTTTGCAATCTTTCTCCATTTAAATAATAACTTGCTCTTTGATTTTTTTCTGCCAAAGTGCATGACCTCACACTTTCCAACATTATACTCCATCTGTCAAATTTTTGCCCATTCACTTAGCCTGTCTATGTCCTTTTGCAGATTTTTTGTGTCCTTCTCACAAATTGCTTTTCCTTCCATCTTTGTATTGTCAGCAAACTTGGCTACGTTACACTCGGTCCCTTCTTCCAAGTCGTTAATATAGATTGTAAATAGTTGAGGTCCCAGCACTGATCCTTGGGGCACCTCACTAGTTACTGATTGCCAACCAGAGAATGAACCATTTATCCCGACTCTCTGTTTTCTGTTAGTTAGCTAATCCTCTATCCATGCTAATATATTACCTCCAATCCTGTGAACTTTTATCTTGTGCAGTAACCTCTTATGTGGCACCTTATCGAATGCCTTCTGGAAGTCCAATTACACCACATCCACTGGTTCCCCTTTATCCACCCTGTTCGTTCCATCCTCAAAGAATTCCAGCAAATTTGTCAAACATCAGAGCAATTGTTATAAAACTTCCTTACAAGTTTGGTAGGAACGTAAAGATGATTGTTTTTCACTCTTGCTGTTCTCCAAAGTTTTTTTTTTACAATTTTCATGGTTTCCTTGTGGACCTTGCCCGCCTCCCTTCTGGTCATCCTCGCTGGGTTTGGGAGGGAGTCTCTTCTGAAATATGGCGACGAGAACCAGAGATTAAAATAACCCAGGCCTCACACCAGCACGGCAGTGTGAGCATGTTGCTGACTCCACACCGCACTCATGCCCAAGTTAAAATTGGGGCTTATAGTTTTCCATCCATATCTCTGAGGCATAATTTTCCTTCATTTTTTGAAAAGCAAAACAGTAAAATGGCCTTATACATATCCTATAAGCATTTATTTGAAACTGAACCTTCATTTCTGCTAATAAAATGTAGTTCCTTCCAGAAATAAATTTACTGTTCCTATCTTGTAGTAATGAGCTATTTCCATGCCAATGTGGCCATGGTTTCCCACTGTGTTTTGAAAAAATGCCAATATAACTGTTTCATGGTCTGAAAGAGTAATTACAGAAGTTAAGGATTCTGAAGCTTAACAGTAATTAATCCTTGTACATGCATCATGTGGACGGGAATTGAAAACAATTTAAAGATAAATTTTAATGCAGTGCTGATGGAGTGTTGCACCATCAGTGGTGCTGTCTTTCATATGAGATATTGAGAGTCATTTTCTCCCCCAAAAACGAGAGCGTTTGGGTCGGGTGGGAAGTTAAAATGTTAAAAATCTGAAACAGGAATCCAACTCGCCTTGAATCCATCACTTCCAAGGAGTGGGGGGGTCATCTGCTCACAGGATGCGTGTCAGTTGTTGAAACCTTTTAAGGAGGCTGGGTACCTTCATTGTAGCAAGATTTCTATTTTGTTGGCCGGGTTTCCTCGGGTTTGGGAAACCTGGTAGGTAAAAGAAGGTGAGAAGGCCTAGATCCATCAGGTAAGTGCTTTTACAGCACTACTTGTGAGTCAGGAGAAGCAGGAGTGCCTCCTTCCAGTCCAACAAGCTAATCTGTAAACAGCACCCCTGCACCCCCCCTCACCTCTACCATCACCAACCTCCCCGATATCACCCGTGATCTTCGACTCATCCCCCAAAAACCCCCATTTCTCCAGAATATCTGACCACCGACCTCTTCCCAGCCCCCCTAGCCCCCTCGATCTCCAACCATTCTCCTATCTCTCCCCGACCGCCCATCTCTTCCCCCGATCTCCGACCCCCTCATCTCAACCCGATTTCCCGCGATTTCCAACACCCCTGCGATCATCCCTGACCCTCTCAACTATGCTCCATCCACCATCCACCCCTCCCCTCCACTCCCCTTCCCTCCCCCCCGCCCGCGCTCGCCCCCCTTGTGATCTCTATCCCCAACAACCACAAAACTGCTCCTCGGGTGTGACCTTTGCTGGAGCGTTCTCCGCCCAACAGGCGGCCAAGCCTGGCTTCCGGGCGGGGAATCTGTTTTAAAAAAAATAAGTATGTGCACCCTGGAGTTAAAACTCCACAGCGTTCGAGGAGACCCAGACTTGCAGCTTTCCCAACCATTAACTTCTCCCCCTGCCCATCACCACCTCCACCATTAAATCAAGGGCAAGGCCTTGTCTGTCTGTTCAGATGCACGTAAAAAGTCCAAGGCACTATTCAAGGAATAGCAGGGGAGTTCTTCCAGTGCGCTGGCCAATATTTATCCCTCAGCCAACAACACGAGAAAGAACGGATTCGCTGGTCACTTATCTCATTTGTTGTGTATGCAACCTCGCTGTGTGTAAATTGGCTGCAGTGTTTGCCTACTTATCAACATTGACCACACTTCAAACATAATTAATTGACTATGAAATGCTTTGGGATGTCCTGAGATCATGAAAGGTTCAATATACTTGCAAGTTCTTTCTTCTTTGAAGGTAACTTAATCAATCCCATGCCACCAACAGTGTGCCTCACTCAATGGCAGTGCTAGTTGAACATAAGACTACATCAGTGTAGTCCCGATTCTTCGACCCATGTTCCCATTGAGTGAGGCTCCTTGCTGCACACTCAGGATTGTTAAATTTACTCTATTTGTCAGGCCACAGTTAGAATATTGGTCTGAACTTTCCTCTGCGATCCTACCTCTGACCCATGAATTGGCTCAGGTTGTGATGCAGTTACAGGGGCAGGCAGAAATCCAACCATTATGAGAAAAACCCAGCCCATTGGGATCCAGGGAAAAGTGGCAAGTTGGATCCAGATTTGCTCAGAGGCAGGAAGCAAAGGGTAACGGTTGATAGGTGTTTTTGTGACTGGAAGGCTGTATCCACAGGGTTCCACAGGGCTCAGTGCTGGGTCCCTTGATTTTTGTGGTATATATCAATTACTTTGACTTGAATGTTGAGGGTATGATTAAGAAGTTTGCATATGACACTAAAATAGATTGTGTGGTTGATTAATGAAGAAGAAAGCTATGGACTGCAGGAAGATATCAATGTACTGGTCTGATGGGCAGAACAGTGACAAATGGAATTCAATCTGGATAAGTGTGAGGTAATTCATCTGGGGAGGTCTCACAAGGCAAGGGAATACACATTAAATGATAGGATACTGAAAAGTGTAGAAGAACAAAGGGATCTTGGAATGCAGGTCCACAGATCCCTGAAGGTAGCAGGCTAGGTAGATAAGGTGGTTAAGAAGGCATATGGAATACTTACCTTTATTGGTCAAGGCATGGAATACAGGAGCAAGGAGGTTATGCTTGAACTGTATAAAATACTGGTTGGGCTGCAGCTGGAGTACTGTGTGCAGTTCTGGTCATCACATTACAGCAACAATGTGATTGCACTAGAAAGGGTGCAGAGGAGATTTACAAGAATGTTGCCTGGACTGGAGAATTTTGGCTATGAGGAAAGATTGGAGATGCTAGGTCTGTTTTCTTTGAAACAGAGGAGGCTAAGGGAAGACCTGATTGAGGTGTATAAGATTATGAGGGGCCTGGATAGAGAGGATAGGAAGGACCTGTTTCCCTTGGCAAAGGGGTCAACAACCAGGGAATATAGATTTAAAGTCATTGGGGGGATGTATAGAGGAGATATGAGGGGAAATGTATTTACCAAGATGGTGGTAGGGGTCTGGAACTCACTGCCTGAAAGGGTGGTAGAGGCAGAAACCCTCACCACATTTAAAAAATACCTGGATGTGCACTTAAAGTGCCGTAACCTACATGGCTACAGACCAAGAGCTGGAAAGTGGGATTAGGCTGGCTAGCTCTTGGTCGGCCGGCGCGGACATGATGGGACAAAATGGCCTCCTTCTGTGCTGTAAATGTCTATGATTCTATGATTGTGTCCAGTTTGGAGCCCTTAATTTAGGAAGGATGTTAAGGCCATGGAAAGGTTGCAGAAGAGATACATTAAAATCATACCAGGAATGAGAGGCTTTAGTTATGAGGACATACTAGAGAAACTGAGGCACTTTCCACTGGAACAAAGAAGGTTTAAAGGATATGTGATAGAAATATTCAAAATGATAAAAGAATTTGATACATCAAATTGAGAAAAGCTATTTCTACCAGTCGGTGAGTTAGTAACTGATTGGCACAAATTGAAGATCATTACCAAAAGATTGAAGGGGAGAGATAAGATCTTTTAAGCAGAGTTATTCGGACTTGAAATGCCAAGCACAAACAGTGGTGGAAGCAGAATCCATAATAGCTTGTAAAAGAAAGTAGATAAATACTTGAAAAGAAAAATTTTAAGAGAAAATGGGGAAAGGGCAGGGAATGAAATTAAGTGGAAAATTCTTTCAGAGAGCCGACACAGGCACAATAGGCCAAACGGTCTCCTTCTGTGCTGTAAAATTCTATGATCCTATTCTATGATTTGTTCACATTTACTATTTAAAATCAGGGCACTATCAACTCAGACTTTTATTATAAGAGTATCTTGCGAGTCAATCAGATTGAGGATATAAGTGATATTTAGTAAACTAAAATTATGTAATTATGTCCTTCATTTCAAAAGTTTATAGTATAGTACTTTATCCCATAATTAGTTTTTTTCTAGTTTCTCTTGGGGGATGTAAGCGAGCAGTTTAGAGCAATGTTGGTTCTCAATTGACACTTTTATTTACAAACTCACAATATGCAGATGGTTATAAATTTTTTATAGCTCCTTTGTACAAAGTCTTCAGCCAAGCTAAATGCAGAAGGCTGCAGAACAGTCCTGATAATTGCACAATTCTGAAAAATGTCTTCATCTCATTGGAGTAACATCTTCTACAGGTCTTTCAAATAATCTAAGCTGATAAGTAGATAGGTAGACCTAGCTAGGTAATCTTAATGTATTTAGGTTCATGAAATAACTGTGTAGACATTTTGGCCCCCAAAAATCTGCCAAGGGTCAGGGTTGAGGTCCTTTCATTATCATGCCAATAACGGGCACCCATGCCACATAAGGGCACATCAGGGGTGTCTGCCGATGACATAAAGTCAGAAAGTCTGGCAGAGTTGTCTGGGCTGGAGAAAGGAGAGGGTAATTAGATCACTCCACCAGAAACAAAATGAGGATGTTTCCAGCAGTCCCCTTTGTAACTGGCCGCAATAATAATTCTTCTCCAAAGATATCGCTCTTCTTCAGAGGTCCAGCTTGGACTCTCAGATGCCTCCTGCTTCTGCCTCCGCCAACCAAATGCTAATTTCTGGCCATTCTGTCGGACCCTACCAAAGTTAAGGCAGGAGTATGCCAGAACAGCTGAAGCTTTCAGAGCCATTTTAAACTTTTAGTATGGCTTCTGACAGCAACTCCTTCCTACCTCAAATAGAGAGGAAGTTAAATGCAACAATTCTAGTATCATCTTATCAAATATTTTATCATATCAACTTTTGTGTCTTCATGAGTGCCTCACAAGAAGAGGTAATTCTAATAATATTTTCAGGTCACCACAACCCCCCCCTCCCCGCCAGGGATTTCCCTCCCCCTCCGCCCCCCCCCACCCCCGCTTCCTCACTTACCTGAGGGCCTGCAACCCGATCTTCAACGACGCTGTGCTGGGCGAACTGCTTCTTACTCTCTACAGCTCACCTGCCTCCTGGAAATGAGGCACAAGGCCCACTATCAGGGCGCCTCGGGCCTTGCCCCTGATGCACAGGGGATTGTACCCTACAACACCGCACATAGGCACAAATATGGACATGCCTAAATTTCTAGGCCATTGAGAGGATCCTACAGAGGTACATATGAAACTAATGGCAGAAAAAAGGTTAACCTTTTTCAAATTAAATCATGGCTGCAGGTATTGGAGACACAGGTACAAATTGGTAAAAGGCAAAGTCAGAACTCATGCTATGAAAGGACCTTTGCCGAGCACCGAGCTCCAAGCTCCCATTACTATCAATGAGAATACCCCAAATATCAAATAAAACACAAACATAAATTTAAAAAAACACTTCACTTTTTAAAAATTAATAGAAATTGCAATAAATTAAATGTTTTAGAGGGAAAAAAATTATTTTGAAATAAAAAAAATGTTTTAACAGTGTTAAAAATAAACTTGCCTTCATAGACAGGGTTTTTAATATAAAAATAAGTGGTAGCATATAATTTTTCTATGTTTTAAAACTCTTACGCTGGTAAAAGTAAGCTATACACCTGCTTTTACCAGGCGTAAGAGTTTGAAAGACATTCGCTGGTCAGCAGTTGGGCAAATAGCCCAAATCTCCGCCCGCAAATGTCCTTCTCCCAGGGATGCGTGCGATCTGTCAAAAGACATTTTGACAGATTGCAAAAGCCTGTTTTCGGCGCATGCGCATTGCGGCTGAGAACCAGCATTTGTGAGGCTTCTGCGGGTGCATAAGCACCGTTGGCCGCAATGTTCTTTCTATCAGTACTGTCACTAGTTTTAAGATTTTATGGAAATCATATACTTAGAGGGTTCCACCGACTCACCAGAAGCTGCAGTCAGAGCAAAACATTAGAAATTGCAGCAGCGATAAAATTAGAGATTAGGCAGCCCGTCAGGTTAATGGTCACGTGGCTCTCCAGAAAAGAGCCATTCATCACATTGCCTTTCACACTGACTTGGATTTACATATAAGTTTTAACTGCTTGAGACAGTGTGCCAGAAACGTAATTTTTTCTCAGATACAATATATGACTTTAAAAAAAAACTGCTAAAAAAAAATGATGTTGCAGCAATTGGTAAGAGAGGATGCCTCCCTTTTCCTTCCTTACTTATGGCTGCACATGAGGAAGTCATCTTTCACAATGCTAGCATTTCCAAACCTCTTAAAAGGGCACTGCAACACAAACCTTATTTATTTGTAGTCAAACAAGTAACACGTGTGTGTCTTCAACATGATTAAAATGCTACATAGCTTTTCTGCCTCCTTAATAAAAAAAAAGATTTGGCACTTTGTTATGTAAACAGTGACCCTTTAATACCTATGTTTTCAATATTATATTCCAGAAGAGTACACTCAAAATTATCACTACTTGTCTGAGATACTAAAACATTAAATGATATATAAATGATTCCTAGAAGCTGCAGTCAGGGCAAACTGTCAGAAACTGCATCAGTTAGCACTTCCAGATAAATATGGTGGCAGAATGTTTCGAAGGAAGGTCACAGGTTTACCATCTAATTTTTTTTATACTATGTTTACGGATTCTCATGAAGGCATGTCCTGCTGCTGTTCACCTTTCAGGACAAAATGCGATGCAAGAACGCTTTTGCTAGTGACCACCATCCATTTCATGCCAGCTCACTACAGAAGTACTCTGATTAAAGCCAGACTGCACCAGTCTAGTTTCTTCCATGATACTTTTCAATTTAACTTTGAATTCAACACTCAGGTCCCTATACCACATTTCAGTTGCTCTAGTTAGGATCACAGTTCATTCATTCCTGCTCATTGTACCAGCATTAGGATTTTCCACTGGGATATGATGTCTGGCATCTACCAGATCCTGTCCCATGACTCATGTTGCTAAAAGGAAATTTGTTTTGGAGTTGAAAGTCTCAAGGGTGGGCTATGGGAACACTTCAGTAAAACTCATCACTTGCTGACCTGCAAAAGTGACCTTTCTGCAAAAAACTAAGTATGGGTAGCTGTATGGCTCCCTATTGATTTGCAACAAAAGTCTTCAGTAGTTCAGGCCAGTCTCAATTGATTTGTGGATTCTCAGACTTTACCCACAAGAATCAGAACTTCAAATAGCTGGTGTAGATATTGCAATTTTATAAAAGAGGCACTGCCTTCAGTGTTATGGTATTGGAATAGCAACCGATTTGGGTGAGATCAAGTCGCACAATGGCAAGTTATAACATTGAGTTCATTAAATCTAGCAATTTTTGGGCTGCCACCAAACTGACCACAACAACTGCCAGGTTGTAAAACCCCAACTGGCTCGCTAACATCCTGCAGGGAAGGGAATCTGCCACTCCTGCCAAGTCTGGTTTACACGATATCCAGTCCCACACAATGTGGTTGACTCTTAATACCTCTGGAGTGGCCCTGTAAGGCATTCAGTTGTAAAAGAAAAGATCACTATTAAGGAGAACGGCCTACACCACTTTCTCAGGGCAACTAGAGATGGGTAATAAATGCGACCGTGCCAGCATTTGCCACATGCTGAAAGCAATTTTTTTTTTAAATGGCTAAGCTTTATATATGGAGGAAGAGAGGAAAAAGAGACAAATTTGTCCTGACAATGCCACATGCAGGTGATGTGATGCTCTGTTTCAATGTGACCCATGCAGTGTGACTTGGCGCGGGATCCCGGTGCAGCGCACACTGTGTGCGCCTGATGAGGCTGGTTAATTGGTCCATCAGCCTCAATAGAATAGTACTGGTGAGGTACGGGAAGCCATCTGTGTCCCCAGAGGCTGCTCACTGGTTACGGCGGGGGTGGGGAGAGAGGCCAGCAAGATCGGCTGGCTCTGATAATTTCCAAGGGCTTCAGGAGAATATGTGGGGCAGCGGGGGGGGGGAATTTGGAGGGTGGTAGGGGGGTGAGTGATATCCGGTAGCGGCTCACGGTTTTAATGTGGAGCCAGGAGGAGCGCTCCTGCTCCTCCTGATTCCACAATAGAGTAAGTAAATAATGTTCAACTTTCCTTTTGGACGGCAGCCTCTATTATGACTGCTGGCTTGATAGCCGAGCACCTGAGGAAACTGATTGCAGCAACAATGGTGCCTACTGTGGACCTTCGCAGATTCATTTCGCAAGGGGACTTGAAATGCGTTTGGTCCATAATTTGCATATGCATGGGGCATGACGCTAGTTCCAGGCACATGCCCTGGACACCTACTAATTATCCTTAACCAATATGGTGGGCTTCCAGCGCGGAATGAACATGCGCACATCGCCAACCATATTGGACCCTTGGAACCCTGTTTTATGCCTGTAAAATGGACACATCACCATGTCGATTAAGGTTGTCACTTTTGCAAATGCTGCAATTTCACCATGCATACTATTTTCCTTTGCACAGGTGGTTGTGAATTCATTGTTTATATGGAATAGCCTTACTAACCAAGAATCTAATTTTCCTCTTGCTGTGCGCACTTTACATGATGTGGTGGCACTTTTTTTGCAGCTGAGGAGAATGCAGAAAACAGTGGCTGAAAAGTCTGCATGTATTATCCTGTTCCCTTGACCCTATTTCCACTATCTGCTGACCACCCAACATCCCATCAAGGTCCTCATGTTAACTGACATTGTAAATGTTTCCCTCCCCTCAGGTATTGTGCCCCTCCCTTTCAAAATCACCATCTTTAAAAACCCACCCTCGATTCCTCTGTCCTGGCACAACTGCTACCCTATCTCCAACCTTCCTTTCCTCTTGAACATGTGTCACCTTAAAAATCCACGCCCTTATCTCCTGCAAGTCTCTGTTTAAATCTCTCCAATCAAGTTTCCACACTTCCCACAGAACCAAAATGGTCCTAACCAAAGTCATGTATGACTTTCTCTATGACCGGGACTATGGTTCATTATTTCACCTCATCCTCCTTGACCTCTCTGGAGTCATTAACATGGTCGGCCACATCATCCTGCTCCAACATCTCTGCTCTATTGTCCAACTCAGTGGAACTACCCTTGATTGGTTCCACTCTAACCTATCTGATCATAGCCAGAGCATCTCCAAAAATGATTTTTTTTCCATCCCAAATTGTTACCCCCAAAGTCCCTCAAGGATCTATCCTTGGCTGTCCGCTCTTACTCATCCTTCTCCTCAACGATATCATCTGCATTCATGGGGTCAGCTTCTGCCTATACACTGATGATACCCAGCTCTATTGCTCCACTACCTCTCTCGACCCCTCAATTATATCTGTGATGTCAGACTGCTTGTCCGACATCACAAAGACTGCTGTTTTCTACTTCTGTAGCATTGTCTGTCTCTGCCCTTACCTCAACCCCCGTCCATTTAGTTTTTACCGCTAGACTTGACTATTCCAATGCTTTACTGGCTGGTTTGTCATCCTCAACCCTCCATAAACTTCAGTTCATCCAAAGCTTT
This sequence comes from Pristiophorus japonicus, assembly GCF_044704955.1. Classification (NCBI taxonomy): domain Eukaryota; kingdom Metazoa; phylum Chordata; class Chondrichthyes; family Pristiophoridae; genus Pristiophorus; species Pristiophorus japonicus. The sequence goes on along the minus strand of NC_091983.1, from coordinate 105,368,414 downwards.
GCAGCCCGTAACCTATACTGCACCAGGTCACACTCACCCATCGTCCTTGTCCCCTACATTGGCTTCCAGTTCCCCAATGCCTCAAATTTTAATTGTTCATCCCTGCATTTAAATCCTTTCACGACCTCAATCATCCCTATCTCTGTATCCTCCTCCAGCCCTACATACCACTCCCCCCAAAAACAATCCCTCTTCTCCTGACTGGCTTGTTGTGCATCTCTCCCCATTATCCCACCATTGGTAGCTATGCCTTCAGTTGCTTAAACTCCACGCTATGGAATTCCCTTCCTCTAGCTCTCTGCCTCACAACCTCAATCTTCTCGTTCAAATCTGTACTGAAATTGAATCTCTTTGATTACCCTTCCTAATATTTCATTTAGCTTGGTTGTCCATTTTTTGAGTACACCTCATGGAAGTGATTTGTGACATTTTTCTATGTTAAGTATAAGTTGTTGCTGTTCAAAATCATTTTATTACAGGCATAGTTAAACACCATGTCATTGCTGTGACTTCATTAGCCTAGGAAGTCTTTATTTGTGACAACAGAGGTAAGACCAGTTATCCCCTTTAATCTTAGCATAGACCCAGTGTGAACTGTATGATATATGTGTGGGACAATAGGGAGGTAGATCTTGAAATAAGCTTTTGGGATCAGTAGTTAGAATGACATTTCTCAGTTACAATTTATGAGAGAACTCTTCTGATACGTCCTTACTATACAGTATAAATGCACACAAGGTCCATGCTTGAGAGAAGGTCAGTCTGTGTCCTGTCCTTTATTCCTTAGCACTCAAGTGATGGAAGTGGGTGGAGCTTCCCCTTTTATACCTGAAGGTCCAGGTTAGGAGTGTCTCCCACAAGTTCACCACCTGGTGGTCATTGTTCTCACAGTGTACAACTTGGGTCAATTATACATGGGTTACAATGCTGGTTGAATACATGACATCACCTCCCCCCCTAAGTCTTATTGGGATCACAGGTTGAGTCTCTCTGGTGGTTTTCACTCTCTTGTAGAGCGCCTGAGTTGGGGCTCCGGTTGTTGGGCGCTGGCCTGAGTGTCTGCTGTTTGTGGTGCCTCAGGCCTATCTGGACTGCCTACAGTGACTGGGCTCCTCCTCCCTTTGGTTCCAGTGTTCGGTCACCTGTGGTGGAGTGAACTCTATATCGTGTTCTTCCTCTGCTTCTTCTATGGGGTTGCTGAACCTCCTTTTTGTTTGATTCACGTGTTTGCGGCAGATTTATCCATTGGTAAGTTTAACTACCAGAATCCTATTTCCCTCTTTGGCAATCACAGTGCCTGCGAGCCATTTGGGCCCTGCAGCATAGCTGAGGACAAAAACAGGGTCATTTACATCACTACATCGCGCCCTCGCATTCCTGTCATGGTAGTCACATTGTGACTTGCGCCTGCTCTCGACAATTTCTTTCATGGTGGGGTGTGTAAGGGATAACTGGGTTTTGAGCGTCCTTTTCATTAGCAGCTCTGCGGATGGAATCCCTGTGAGCGAGTGTGGTCGGGATCTGTCGGCCAACAGGAGGCGTGATAAGCGGCTTTGTAGGGAACCCCCTTGGATTCTGAGCATCCCCTGTTTAATTATCTGCACTGCTCGTTCTGCCTGGCCGTTTGAGGCCGGCTTGAATGGTGCCTTTCTGACATGGTTAATTCCATTGCCTGCCATGAAGTCCTGGAATTCAGTGCTTGTGAAGCACGGGCCATTGTCGCTGACCAAGATGTCCGGTAGACCGTGGGTGGCGAACATTGCCCATAGACTTTCTACCGTGGCAGAGGATGTGCTTGAATTTAAAATGTCACACTCGATCCATTTGGAGTAGGTGTCTACAAAAACCAAAAACATTTTTCCCATGAAAGGACCTACGTAGTCCACATGGATGCATGACCAAGGCTTGGCGGGCCATGGCCAGGGGCTAAGGGGGGCTTCCCTGGGCGCATTGCCCAGCTGGGCACATGTGTTGCACCTGCGAACACAAAGTTCCAGATCTGCGCCTATCCCTGGCCATCAAACGTGTGATCTGGCAATTGCCTTCATCATGACAATGCCCGGGTGCTCATTGTGGAGTTCTCTGATGAACACTCTCTGCCCATCTGGGGCATGACTATGCGGTTTTCCCACAGTAGGCAATCGGCCTGAATCGAGAGTTCATCCCTGCGCCTGTGAAATGGATTAAATTCCTCAGGGCATGCCCAGTCCCCATTGAGGACACATTTCTTGACTAGAGACAATAGCGGGTCTCTATTTGTCCAGACTTTAATCTGACGGGCTGTCACGGGTGAGCCTTCGCTTCCGAAAGCTTCAACAGCCATGACCATCTGAGCAGCATGCTCGGTAGCCCTCTCAGTGGTGGCTAGTGGGAGCCTGCTGAATGCATCGGCGCAGTTTTCGGTGCCCGGTCTGTGCCGAATTGTACAGTCATAGGCGGCTAACGTGAGTGCCCACCTCTGTATGCGGACCGATGCGTTTGCATTTATGGCCTTGTTGTCAGCCAAAAGGGACGTTAGGGGTTTGTGATGTGTCTCCAGCTCAAATTTCCGGCCAAACAGGTAGTGGTGCATTTTCTTTACTGCATATACACATGCGAGCGCCTCCTTTTCTACCATCCTGTAGCCCTTTTCTGCCTGGGACAGACATCTGGAGGCATAAGCTACCGGCTGTAACTGACCCTTGGCATTGACATGCTGCAATACACACCCGACACCATAGGACGACGCATCTCACGTTAACACGAGTTTCTTACATGGGTCATATAGCGTTAACAGATTGTTGGAACATAACAAATTGCGTGCTCTATTAAAAGTCCTTTCCTGGCTGTCCCCCCAGACCCATTCGCGACCTTTGCGTAGGAGCATGGGTAGCGGCTCCAGCAGCGTGCTCAATTTGGGAAGAAAGTTACCAAAATAGTTCAGGAGCCCCAGGAACGAACGCAGCTCCGTCGTGTTACGGGGTCTGCGTGCTCTCTGGATCGCTTCCGTCTTGGACGCAGTAGGGCTGATCCCGTCTGTTGCTACCCTCATCCCCAGGAATTCTACCTCTGGATCTAGGAAGACGCACTTCGCCTTTTTCAGTTGCAGCCCTACCCGGTCCAGTCTGTGTAGCACCTCCTCCTGGTTGTGGAGGTGTTCTTCAGTATCGCGACCCGTGATGAGGATGTCATCTTGAAAAACCACCGTTTTTGGAATCGACTTGAGGAGGCTTTCCATATTTTGTTGGAAGATCGCGGCAGCCGAGCGAATCCCGAATGGACATCTGTTGTACTCAAACAACCCCTTGTGTGTCGTGATGGTGGTCAGCTTCTTCGACTCACTCGCCAGCTCCTGGGTCATGTAAGCTGAGGTCAGGTCCAATTTTGAAAAAAGTTTGCCACCGGATAGCGTCGCAAAGAGGTCCTCCGCCCTTGGTAGCGGGTACTGGTCTTGGAGTGACACCCGATTGATGGTGGCCTTGTAATCACCACATATCCTGACCAACCCATCCGCCTTGAGCACCGGCACAATCGGGCTCGCCAAGTCACTGAATTCGACTGGCGAGATGATTCCTTCCCTCAGCGGGCGGTCCAATTCGCCTTCTATCTTTTCCCGCATCACGTACAGCACTGCTCTGACCTTGTGGTGTACTGACCTGGCGTCCGGGTTTATGTGAATCACTACCTTGGCCCCCATGAAAGTGCCAACGCCGGGTTGAAATAATGAGTCAAATTTATCCAGGATCTGTGAGCATGATACTCGCTCCACAGAGGAAATTGCATTGACATCGGCCCATTTCCAGTTCATGACAGCAAGCCAACTCCTCCCCAGTAGTGCGGGACCATCCCCCAGGACAACCCAGAGTGGCAACCTGTTCCCCGAATCTTTGTGGGTCACGACTACCTTGGCGCTGCCTAGCACCGGAATAATCTCCTTTGTGTATGTCCGTAGCTATGCGTCAATCGGCGATAATTTTGGCCTCCTGGCCTCGGACGCCCACAATTTTTCGAACTGTTTGATACCCATCAGGGACTGGCTGGCCCCCGTGTCTAGCTCCATTGATACTGGGATGCCATTGAGGAGCACTTTCATCATTATCGGTGGCGTCCTGGTGTATGAACTGTATACGTGCTCCACATGAATTCGCTGAACTTCAGCTTCCAGCGATTTCCCCCAGCGTTCATTTCTGCTATTTTGCTCATCTCTGCAAACTCCGGCTGAGTGTGTGCCCCCACGCCTCCAACATGAGCTGTTGTTGGAAACAAAAGGTCCCTTGCCAGTCGATCGTCCCTGACTGCCCCTGTGACTGTCCTTAAGTGCGCCATTAACAGGTGTTGATGGCCCCATTACAGGCCGCATTGTCCCTTGCACTGGCTTGAATCGCCGTTCAGCTTGCCATTGTCTCTGTCGAACTCCCCCTCTGGGTTCGACTACATGTTGGGGCATGCCTGATTGCCCTTGTCTGCCTGGAGAACTGTGTGCTGCTTTAACAATGTTGAATCTCTGTCCCAACGATTCCTTAACACAGTACCTCTCGTCTCTTCTGCTAGTGGCCATGCTCGCGTGGTTTAAATCCCAGTTTCTTGTCGCTATTGATACGTCCTTACTATACAGTATAAATGCACACGAGGCCCATGCTTGAGAGAAGGTCAGTCTGTGACCTGTCCTTTATTCCTTAGCACTCAAGTGATGGAAGTGGGTGCAGCTTCCCCTTTTATACCTGAAGGTCCAGGTTAGGAGTGTCTCCCAAAAGTTCACCACCTAGTGATCATTGTTCTCACAGTGTACAACTTGGGTCAGATTATACATGGGTTACAATGCTGGTTGAATACATGACAGTTTCGTTTCAAAGTCATATTTTCAAAACACTAATATTTCAGTGGATTGGATTACAATGGTAACAGAATAAGGGGGTGAAATTGACACTTTTTATAGCCCCGTCAGCGTCTCTGGGGGGCGGGGGCACTACCAATTCTCGTGCCCCACGGTTAACACCCTGGGCTACTGCACATCCGACAATGACATCATCGCCGTGCGCACGGACCCCTTAACGCCCCTTGGGGGAAATTGCCCCGCGTGCCCCAAGGTTGCCGCAGGTGGATGTCAACGCCAGCTCCACGGGTCGCGAAGCTGGCTGACATCCGCTCTCGGGGCGGTACTTAAAGGAAAGGGTGCCAGTGCCCTGGGCCGCCATCTTTTTTTGTCGGCCGACTCTCTGGTCGGCTCAATGATGGCAGCCCCAGCGTGGTCCGGGCAGGCATTGTGCAGCCCAGCTCTCCACCTTGGGTGCCTGGCTGCTGGCCCAGTCACATGCTGCCCTGGTGGCTCTGTGGAGGCCATCAGAGGCCGTGCAGAGTGCGCAGCGGCCCTCCCCTTTAATCGAAGGGGAAGGGCATTGAAGCACATTAGTGACACGCAGAGCATTTGCGGATTGTTGAACATTTTGTCCCAGTCATACCCCAGGACCTGCTCCCAGAGGAAGTGGAGCACCGGAGATTGAGGGGCGGTAAGCCCAATTCAGCGGCGGGGGTGAATCTTTTGCGCAAGTCGCTAAAAGTTCCGGCCCCGGAAAGTTACCGCCCCCAATCGGGGCCCAGGGCAATTTTGCCCCCTAAGACATTGTTATTAAAAAAAGATATGTATTGCAACAGTAAGTTCTGCCATTAATGTTATTTGTCCTCGAGCAGTCACTGACTGCCAAATGTTATTCCAATGTTCTGATTCACATAAACCCTGGTAACCTATTTACAAAATGATATTTTTTGGCACCATAAAAATCTGATGTAACTGGAAATATCCTATTAGATTAATGCCCAGACTCCCCCAAGAGAACCTGTATTCTGTTTGCTCAGGTTTTTTAGTTGTGGTTTATAGTGACAGGTAACTCATATGAGAAGACCCAAAAATTCACAAATGAATTGAGTAGCAATCTGCTAAAAGACATTTGATTAAGGTCAGCACTTAGTTACAATGCTGTAATTCCAATCAGGAAGCAGTAACGGCAGAGAAAAATATTGACTGTACATGATATTCAATAAAAATACATTTAGTTCGAAACATGACATCCCTTCTGTTGACCTCTAAATGCAGTGTTGTAAAACACTTGACATCAAAGTCTCCTAACATTCTGTTCAAGGCAGTAAGTGAAATGCTACTTTATTTATATATATCTCTATCTATCTATCTATCTATCTATCTATCTATCTATCTATCTATCTATCTATCTATCTATCTATCTATCTATCTATCTATATATGTATATATATATAATTCAAAACAGAGTTATGCAGCACTTGAAACAAAATGTTAAATATGTAAACTTTAAGAGGGATAACTGCACAAAGCTATGTTAACATTATGCAGTATTTAACCTTAATAACTGCAATTGCTGCAAAACAAACTTTAAATGTTCACATTGAAATTTTTTTAAACTGCCATTCTTATTAATGTTAAAAGCAGACCTCCATTTTGCCAGACCAAAAAGCAATGTGACTGTATAATTCAGTTCTCACCTGAGCCTATAGTGCAGTAAGTCCTGCAATAGACTAGTGTTGTTCCAATTGAGGCTCAAGTAGTTAAAACATTTAAAAAGTGGGATAAGGCAGAACCGGATAACTGCAGATGTTAGTAATGGGTAAGATGCTCGAGGGCTGCAATATATATATGACGACTTCTTCTTCATCTTTCGTATGGTAGTAGCAAAGCAAATCAAATGTCAATATCTAAGTTGGATAGCCAGGCCAAAGCTTCCGGTGTAATAGCGTGGATGTCTTAGAGCTGCCGGCAAATTTCCTCTGAGGACAGTGCTCAATGATGTGCTCCAGGATCTGATTAGCAGCTCCATAGTCGCATGATGGGGATGCTTTAATTTTCCACCTATGGAGAAGATGGCAGCATCTATCATGACCAGTTCTGAGGCAGTTGATGGTTGTCCACTGTTTGCGAGGAAGTTTGATCTTTAAGGTTGTACTGTGGGGTCCTCTATAAGGAATCCATTCCATATGTCGCAGTTCTTCCAAGCATTTCAGCATTGGTCATCAAAGCTGAGGGGATATCCGTGAAGGACTTCGGCGACGGTCCAAGATTACCTTCTAGATTTGAGACGGGTTGGTGGTAGGTTGTTCAAGTCGGCCTGGATCGGCATGTCTTGCTGGTGTTGCGGTTGTATTCTCTGTAGACTGCATATTCGCGGCGTAGGTGTGGTGGTGCCATGTTTGCAAGCACGGGCAGCCAAGGTATTGGTGTTGATAAAAGCATGCTGGTGATAATTCTCATAGTAGAATTCAGCTGGACATCAACGGATTTGACATGTGGACTTGATAACCATGCCCGAGAGAAGTACTCCGCTGTAGAGTACACCAGGGCGAGTGCTGCTGTACAGAGGGTTTGAACGTCTGCTCCGCATGTGGATCCAGCGACTTTCTGGATCAAGTTGACCCTACTCTTTAGTTTCTTCACAAGGGTCTGGAGATGTCGTCTATATGACAGGGTGCGATCAAGCGTGACTCCTAAATAGGAGGTTTTTTTGGCATGGTTTACCTCTGCGCCACAAAAGGGACTGTCAAAGGTTGGCTTGCTTGATGGGTGTTGAGGTGGAATGTCGAGGTGACAGTCTTTTATGGGTCACCATCCTCTGTAAATCACTGGTCAGGGTTTCTTCGGTGATGAACAGCTTCGTGTTTTGCGCAGCCAACGTCTTCAGCGTATACGAACTTGAGGGACCCTGTTTCGAGCAGATCATGGGTGTAAACGTTGAATTACATGGGTACCAGGACAGAACCCTGTGGGCATCAGTTGTTCAATGTCCTATATCTGCTCTTCTGGGTGCTAGTGTACACATCATCATCATCATAGGCAGTCCCTCGGAATCGAGGAAAACTTGCTTCCACTCCCAAAGTGAGTTCTCTGGTGGCTGAACAGTCCAATACGAGATCCACAGACCCTGTCACAGGTGGGACAGACATTCGTCGAGGGAAGTGGGGGCTGGGGCTGGTTTGCCGCACACTCCTTCCACTGTCTGCGCTTAACCTCTTCATGCTCTTTGCGTTGAGACTCGAAGAACTCCATACAGGAGGGCGGGTATTACTACAGCCCTGTAGACCATGAACTTGGTGGTAGATTTGAGGGCCAGGTCTTCAAACACTCTTTTCCTCAGACGGCCGAAGGCTGCACTGGCGCACTGGAGGCGATGTTCAATCTCCACATCAATGTCTGCCTTTGTTGATAAGAGGCTCCCGAGATATGGGAAGTGGTCCAGGTTGTCGAGGGCTGCACCGTGAATCTTGATGATTGGAGGGCAGTGCTGTGCGGCGAGGACAGGCTGGTGGAGGACCTTTGTCTTATGGATGTTAAGCGTAAGGCCCATGCTTTCATATGCCTCAGTGAATACGTTGACTGTATCCTGAAGTTCAGCCTCAGAATGTGCACAGGCGCAGGCATCGTCCGCGTACTACAGCTCAGTGACAGAGATTGGGGTGATCTTGGACCTAGCCTTTACTTCGTCAGTATGAAGTTTGGGACCTGGACCATCAGGACCCTCATGGACAATTCCAACAGCAACAGGCCGGAACGCACACCGCCATAGTTGCCCGGGAACTCAGATGTTTTGACATTGACATCGCCGCCCTAAGCGAGACCCGGCGGGCAGGGGAAGGCCAGTTGAAGGAACATGGTGGAGGTTATATCTTTTTCTGGAAAGGAAAGCCAGAGGAAGAACGCCACCTTCATGGAGTCGGCTTTGCCGTCAAGAATGAGCTGGTCGACTGCCTCAAAGACACCTCCTGTGGGGTTAACGAATGCCTCATGACTCTTTGTCTCACCCTATCCCGGAACCAATGTGCCACAGTCATCAGTGCTTATGCCCCTACACTTGATGTAACGGATGAGGCTAAAGAGGGTTTTTATTTTAACCTCGAGACATGCTTGTCCCACGTCCCCACGGGCGACAAATTGATCCTCCTGGGCGACTTTAATGCCAGGGTCGGCAAAGACACAGCCCTCTTAGAGGCGTGATTGGCAGAGAGGGGGTAGAGAAAGCCAACTCCAGTGGTACCCTACTCCTGACAAAATGTCTAGAACAGTGTACACATGGAAGCGTCAGTTGCTAAGCATGGAGTTGAGAAGATGGATCGTTGTTCTGCAGGGTAAAATGGTGGAGAGCTTGAAAAAAGCAGTCCATTCTTCCATATTGTGCCATATGCCACTGACAGATCCTCCAGTGCTAATGTGGTCTTGAGCTGCCTGCGTTGATGTGCATTGTTAAAGCTATCACTTGGTCACAGCAGTTATGACCACTTCGACAGCGAAGACCATATCTGGGATACCCAACACGACTTCCAGAAAAGAAGGCTGTGTCTTACCAATTTGATTGAATTTTTTCAAAGAAGTCACCAGGTTATTCCAGAGGTGAGGTGAGATTGACTGCCCTTGACATCAAGGCAGCATTTGACCGAGTGTGGCATCAAGGAGCCCGAGTAAAACTGAAGTCAATAGGAGTCAGGGGGAAAACTCATCACTAACTGGAGTCATACCTAGCACAAAGGAAGATGATTGTGGTTCTTGGAAGTCAATCATCACAGCCCCAGGACATCGCTGCAGGAGTTCCTCAGGGCAGTGTCCGAGGCCCAACCATCTTCAGCTGATTCATCAATGATCTTCCCTCCATCATAAGGTTAGAAGTGGGAATGTTTGCTGATGACTGCAGTGTTCAGTGCCATTCACAACTCCTCAGATAATGAAGCTATCCATGCCCGCATGTAGCAAGACCTGGATGACATTCAGGCTTAGACTGATAAGTGACAAGTAACATTTGCGTCACACAAGTGCCAGGCAATGAGTATCTCCAACAAGCAAGAGTCTAACCACCGCCCCTAATGTGTCCCTACTTATCTGTAGAATAACTTCTCGAGGCCTAGTACTGTGCTTGAACTGCTGTGACCTTAGTCTCTTTATTCAAATTGCAGCAGGAGGCAGCAATGTGGTGACGAGCCTTTTGTACAGCTGCTGCCTGGGCCTCCCACAGTTGCACCCTCTAGTGGTACCTGCATAGTATGTACAGAGTATACATATATGACAGCCCCTTGGCATTCAGCGGCATTATCATCACCATCAACATCCTGGGGCCACCATTGATCAGAAACTTAACTGGACCAGCCACATAAATACCGTGGCAACAAGAGCAGGTCAGAGGCTGGGTATTCTGCAGCGAGTGTCTCACCTCCTGACTCCCCAAAGCCTTTCCACCATCTACAAGGCACAAGTCAGGATTGTGATGGAATACTCTCCACTTGCTGCAACAACACTCAAGAAGCTCAACACCATCCAGGACAAAGCAGCTCACTTGATTGGCACCCCATCTACCATCTTAAACATTCACTCCCTCCACCACCGGCATACCATGGCTGAAGAGTGTACCATCTACAAGATGCACTGCAGCAACTCACCAAGGCTTCTTCGGCAGCACCTCCCAAACCCGCGACCTCTATCACATAGAAGGACAAGGGCAGCAGGCGCACTACCACCTCCACATTCCCCTCCAAGTAACACATCATCCTGACTTAGAAATATATTGCCATTCCTTCATCATCGCTGGGTCAAAATCATGGAAGTCCCTCCCTAACAGCATTGTGGAAATACCTTCACCACACAGACTGCAGCGGTTCAAGAAGACAAATAGGGATGGGCAATAAATGCTGGCCTTGCTAGCGATGCCCACATCCCATGAACGAATGAAAAAAAAGCTTAGTAGATGAGGGTAATCCAGTAAACATGGTCTACCTGAAGTTTCAGAAAGATTTTGTTAAAGTACCTTGCAAGAGGCTTCTCTGTAAGGCTCTTGTGGAATTGCTGGTGCGGTCGCTTGAGAATTGACTGAATGCATGTAGGCAGAAGTGGTTGTCTATGAATTTGGATCTGCTTGGAAACCGGTTACCAGTGGTGTCCCACAGGAATCGGTGTTAGGAGCATTATTATTTACTATTTTCATTAATGATCTAGATATAGGTGTTGCGGAATGATCCACAAATTTTGTGGACTATACCAAGATATGCTACAAGCAGACCTCGATGTGTTGGGGGATTGAGCCCGTGTTTGGCAAATAAGGTTGAACTTAGAAAAGTTTAATGTTATGCATGTGGGCATATCAAACATTAAACATACACACATATCCCATGAAGCTAAAGCTAAATTGAACAGAGTTCCAGGGTGTATTCACTGTAAAATAAAGCATATCATTTTGTCCTTGTACAAGGCCTTGGTTAAGCCTCATTACGAATACTGGCCCAGAAATTAATCTGCACAGTGTCAGTGTTTTTGGCACTAATCAGCCTCCTAAGCCACCACTATAGGAAGCGTTCATTCATTACGAGCTGGATGCACGCCGCCTGCAATATTGGTGTAGGCAGAAAATCAGCGTCCAGAGACCATGCCTGAAACGGGCATTAGGCCCTTTGCATATGCCTGTTAGCCAGTAATCAACGAGGTAAGATTTTGAAATATACTTACCCGGATGTAATTCAAAGCACAGACGGGCCGCTGCCGCTACTCCCCTAATTGTCGCTGCTATCCTCCCGATGTGATCGATCGCCTACTGTCCCAATTGCCTACCCTCCCAACCCAATTTCCCTCCTTCCAGATGTAATGTATGTATGCCTGGGTTTACCTGCCACCAGGGGGAGTGACCGTCGGAGGTCATTGGGCCACAGACACACACGTGCAGCCCATGTATATAAAGAAAGCCTTCATGTTTAATCTTCACTTTGAGAGCTAATAAAGTAGCATCAGGTCGCACCTAATTGAGTTCACGATACTAAGCCTATTGAGTTATTGCTTACACAACATTTGGCGACGAGGCACAAACAAACTTTCACGCACAAAAAAAAATGAGCACCATTGGAATCCTGGAGCGATTCATGGAGGGAGAAGACTGGGAGAATTTTACAGATCACCTTGACCAGTATTTCATGGCCAACAAGATGGATGAAGATGCTGACGCAGTTAGGCGCAGGGCGGTTTTCCTCGCGGTTTGTGGTCCAAAAATCTATGGCCTCATAAAGAATCTGCTCTCACCTGCACATCCAACGGAAAAGACCTATGAGGAATTTCGTGCTCTGATTCGGGACCATCTCAAATCTAAAGAAGGCATCATTATCGCGAGATATCGCTTTTACAAGCATGTTCGTTCTGAGGGCCAGGACGTGGCAGAATTTATTGCTGACCTGAGGCGTCTCACTGGGCCGTGTAAGTTTGGAACCGCGTTGGAAGACATGCTGTGCAAAATCTTTGTAATATGCATAAACCAAGAGGTGATCCTGCGGAAGCTGCTGGCTGCAGAGATGCTGGATTTGAGCGGGGCCATCACAATCGCCCAGGCTTGCCTGACCACGTTCGATAGTACAAAGCAGATATCCTCACAGAGTCGGAACTCCACGGCAAGTACTGTGCACCAGATTGTGTCGTCGGTTGGCAGAGCTGATGACTGACACCGGCAGAGATTCTGTCCCACCTCCACTTCCGCCCCCATTATGGCCGACTTGCGCCACGCTCAAAAAAAAATGACAGAGGGCTGAATTTCACAGGATGAGCCATCGCATGAAACAAAAATGGTAGGTGTGTCCCATTTCTGGTGGGGGTGAATTTTGGCCCCGAGAATGTGTTTACGTAGACCTATTATTTCAACGGAATAGGTTATGGAGGACCAGGGAGTACACTTACAAATGATGTAAGGGCAGAGCTAGGTTGGATGTCAGGCGGTTCTTCTTTTCCCAGAGAATAAGGGAACAGGTTGCCGGCTCGTGCGGTGAACACTGATTCACTGTTTCTAGCTGGGAGGAGATAGGTATCCTGTAAAGTAAGTTAGGGCCAATGTGGTCTCCTGAACTAGTTTTAATTGCCTAAGCGGGTTGGAAAGGAATTCTGAGGATTTCCCCCCTCTCCCTCAATTAGGTAAGATTTTTATATTTTTTTTGCCTCTCTCGAGATGTAGGGTGGCTCCAGGAGGGTGAGGAGTATATATATTGCAATGCATAGGGCATCACAACTCTATGGGACCAGCTGGATAGGCCAGTAGGTCTTTTCGTGTCTGTCATTTTCATCTGACCACCACAATCCTGATCCAATTATTTAAAGGGCCATCTTAATGAAAAGGTATTCAACAAACTTTATTTGTTTGGGAGAGATGTCAGGTCAATTATGTCACAATATCATGTGCAAGTAATAATGGATCTTGAGCCAATTTATAGCACCCAAATTTGGCTGGAATTTTAACTTGGAGGTGGGTAGGGAGCGGGGACACTGGGCTGCAGACAGGAAACCCGGGACAACTGGTTTCCCTCAGGTCCTGACGAATTTAATGACAAGGCCTGATTAATATTTTGTTTCTCTGTTACCCACCTGCAGCCAGACAAGATGAGAGGCAGTCTGGCTGTCGGGTGGGTAGCATAGAGGTGGGAGGGAGGAATCAGACGTAGGAAGGCCAGGTATCGGAGGGGACCAAGAATCAGAAGGCTGGAGGCGGGCAGGGGAATGGTCAGGGGCCGAGGGCCAAGAATTGGAGCACTGAGAGGGGGTCGGGGACCAGAGGCTGAGGATCGGAGGCCGAACAGTTGGCCAGAGGCTGAGGATTGGAAGCCATACAGGGGAGTTTGGGAATCAGAGGCTGAGAGAGGTTCAAAAGGCTGGAGGGGGGTGTTATATATGAATAAAGAGTCGGACTGGATACTATGAGCTTAAAGTAACGTGTGACCTTAGTCTTTTATTGCAGTCTCTAGAGTGCCTCTCCAGCCTGTTAGGCCTCCTTAAGTACCTGTGCTCCCAAGGGATTGTGGGATCCCTTGGGACTCCAGGGGATGAGCCCTCTGGTGGCTGTACAAGGTATATACATGTTTACTTACATAACAATACTCCTCCCCAAAGTCAACTGTGAAACTATTTACAAGGTGAGTCGATCTGGGGCCTTTCTTTCCCTGGTTGATCGTCTCGGTGCAAATGCTAGTGTTGGTGAATCGTTTGTTGGGCCCTTGCTGGGATGCTGTGCAGCTGGCCTTGCTGGGCTGCCTGGTGTGGTGAATCCTGCTGGGCTGCTGCGGGTGATGGGTTCTGTTTCGTGGCCAACCACGGTGTCGGTTGCCACTGGTGTGTATGTTGGGGGGTCAAAGAAGGTAGGGTCCAAAGTGGGTTGCTCTGAATAATCCGTGAATCTGAGTTTGATTTGCTACAAGTGTTTCTGGTGAATGAGTTCATTTGAAAGTTTGACCCCAAACACCCTGCTCCCTTCTTTGGCTACAATAGTGCCAGGAAGCCACTTGGGACCTTGTCCATAATTTACTACAAATACAGGATCATTGATTTCAATTTCGCGTGACACATTTGCGCTCTCATGATATGTACTTTTTTGAAGCCGCCTTCTCTCTACCTGTTCATGTAGATCAGGGTGAACTAACGAGAGCCTTGTCTTAAGTGCCCTTTTCATAAGCAGTTCAGCAGGTGGAATCCCAGTGAGAGAGTGGGGTCTCGTGCGGTAGTTAAGCAGAACTCGGGATAGGCGAGTCTGCAGTGAGCCTTCAGTTACCCTGTTCAAGCCTTGCTTGATGGTTTGCACTGCTCTCTCTGCCTGGCCGTTGGATGCTGGTTTGAACAGGGCAGATGTAACATGTTTGATCCCATTACGGGTCATGAACTCTTTAAACTTGGCACTGGTAAAACATGGCCCGTTGTCACTCACAAGGACATCAGGTAGTCCGTGCGTGGCAAACATGGCTCGCAGGCTTTCAGTGGTGGCAGTGGACGTGCTTGCCGACATTATCTCACATTCAATCCATTTGGAGTATGCATCTACAACCACAAAGAACAATTTACCCAAAAACGGGCCTGCAAAGTCGACATGGACCCTGGACCATGGTTTGAAGGGCCAAGACCATAAACTTAGTGGCGCCTCCCTGGGTGCATTGCTTACTGCGAGCATGTGTTACATCTGTGCATGCAGGACTCTAAGTCCACAGCGATACTGGACCATCACACGTGGGACCTGGCTATCGCTTTCATCATTATAATGCCTGGGTTGGTGCTGTGAAGGTCACTGATGAAAGTGTCTCTACCCTTCTTGGGGACCACTACCCGATTGCCCCACAGAAGGCAGTCTGCCTGTATAGACATTTCATCTTTGCGCCGCTGGTACGGCTTTATCTCTTCCTGCATTTCCACTGGGACACTGGACCAGCTCCCATGGAGCACACAATTTTTTACTTGGGACAGTAAGGGGTCCTGGCTCGTCCAGGTTCTAATCTGTCAGGCTGTGACTGGTGATTGCTCACTCTCAAATGCTTCTATAACCATGACTAGATCTGCGGGCTGCGCCATTTCCACCCCCGTCGTAGGCAATGGCAGCCTACTGAGAGCATCGGCACAGTTTTCTGTGTCTAACCTGTGGCGAATGGCATAGTTGTATACGGACAACGTGAGTACCCATCTCTGGATGCGGGCCGATGCATTCGTATTTATCTCCTTACTCTCAGAAAGCAGGGATATTAGTGGCTTATGGTTCGTTTCCAATTCAAATTTTAGCCCAAACAGATATTGATGCATTTTCTTTACCCCATAGACACACGCTAACGCTTCTTTTTCAATCATGCTGTAAGCTCTCTCGGCCTTAGACAGACTCCTGGATGCATAAGCAACCGGTTGCAGTTTCCCGAAATCATTAGCTTGTTGCAATACACAACCGACGCCATATGATGACGCATCACATGCTAGTACCAAACGCTTACATAGATCATACAACACAAGCAATTTGTTTGAGCATAACAGTTTTCTAGCTTTTACAAAGGCATTTTCTTGGCTTTTACCCCATACCCATTTGTCTCCTTTACGCAGTAAGGCGTGCAGTGGTTCTAACAGTGTGCTGAGACCCGGTAAGAAGTTACCAAAGTAGTTCAGGAGTCCTAAAAACGACCACAGCTTCATCACGTTCTATGGCCTCGGTGCGTTCTCGATTGCTTCAGTCTTCGACTCGGCGGGCCTGATGCCGTCCGCCGTGATTCTTCTCCCCAGGAACTCCACTTCAGGCGCCAGGAAAATGCATTTCGAGCATTTCAACCTGATCCCCACGCGGTTGAGTCGACTAAGAACCTCCTCCAGGCTCTGCAGATGCTCGACTGTGTCCCAACCTGTAACCAAGATGTCGTCCTGGAAGACCACCATGCGCAGGACCGACTTCAGTAAGCTTTCCATGTAGCTCTGGAATATCGCTGCTGCTGATCGAATTCCAAACGGGCATCTGTTATAAATGAAGAGACCTTTGTGTGTGTTGATGCAGGTGAGGCCCTTTGATGATTCCTCCAGCTCCTGCGCTATGTAGGCTGCAGTCAAGTCCAGCTTCGTGAACGTCTTTCCTCCCGTCAGCGTAGCAAAAAGGTCGCCAGCCTTTGGTAGTGGGTATTGATCCTGCAGGGAGAAATGATTGATAGTTACTTTGTAATCACCACAGATTCTGACGGTGCCATCTCCCTCGAGGACTGGGACAATCAGACTGGCCCACTCGTTGAGTTCGATCGGCGAAATGATGCCCTCTCGTTGCAGCCGGTCCAGCTCGATCTCGACCCTTTCTCTCATCATGTACGGTACTGCTCTCACTTTGTGATGGACGGGTCGCGCCCCCGGAATCAGGTGGTCTGCACTTTTGCTCCTTTGAACTTCCCAATGCCTGGTTCGAACAGCGAAGGGAACTTGTTTAAGATCTGGGCACAGGAAGTGTCGTCAGCGAACGAGAGCGATCGGATGTCGTCCCAGTTCCAGCGTATCTTTCTCAGCCAGCTCCTACCGAGCAACGTGGGACCATCGCCCGGCACCACCCAGAGTGCTCGGTTGTGCACCGCTCCATCGTAGGAGAACTTTACAGTAGCACTGCCGATTACGGGAATCAGTTCCTTTGTGTAAGTTCTCAGTTTCATGTGAATGGGAGTCAAGACTGGCCTTGAGGCCTTGTTGCACCACAATTTTTTGAAAGTCTTTTTGCTCATAATGGACTGGCTCGCGCCCGTGTCCAGCTCCATTGAAACTGGGAGTCCATTTAATTCAACCTTCAGCATTATCGGGGGACACTTTGTAGTGAATGTGTGCACCTCATTTACCTCTGCCTCCTCGATCTGAGGCTCTGGTTCGTCGTGATCCTCCGTGGATCTGTCCTCCTCTGCAACATGGTGGTTTGTAGGATTAACCGGGTTTGCAGCTCGCCTGCACATACGTTGGAGGTGTTCCATTGTTCCACAACCCTTGCAAACGTATCCTTTGAAGCGGCATGAATGGAAACGATGATCCCCCCCGCAGCACCAACAAGGTGTTAATGGCCTTGTATTCATCACCCTTGATGGTGGACTCTGAGACATCTGCGGACGTGCAGCTGCAGGCAAGTGGGGCCTCCCTGTACATTGCGATTTGAAAACATCACTTTGTTCACAGTACTTGTGGCAGCACTCGTGTGCTGAGAGATTTGCTTAGTATTGTCACTGGTGCCAATAAACACCTGGGCTATCGCTATGGCCTTACTCAAGGTTGGGGTCTCTACAGTCAAAAGTTTGCGAAGTATCACTTCATGGCCAATGCCAAGTACGAAAAAGTCTTTGAGCATGTGCTCCAAATGTCCTTCAAATTCGCAATGTCCTGCAAGGCGTCTTAGCTCGGTGACGTAAGTCGCCACTTCCTGGCCTTCAGACCTTTTGTAGGTATAGAACCGATACCCCGCCATCAGAATGCTTTCCTTCGGGTTCAGATGCTCCCGGACCAGTGTGCACAAATCATCGTACGATTTCTCTGTGGGTTTCGCTGGAGCAAGCAGATTTTTCATGAGGCCATACGTTGGTGCCCCACAGACGGTGAGGAGATTCACCCTTCGTTTGGCAGCGTTCGCTTCTCCTTCCAGCTCATTGGCCACGAAGTATTGGTCGAATCGCTCCATGAAGGTTTCCCAATCATCTCCTCCAAAAATTTCTCCAGGCTGCCCACTGTTCTCTGCATCCAGGTCGCCAGTTATATATGAATAAAGAGTCTGACTGGATACTGTGAGTTCAAAGCAAAGTATGACCTGAGTCTTTTCTTGCAGGTCTCTCGAGTGCCTCTCCAGCCTGTGAGGCCTCTTTAAGTACCTGTGCTCCCAAGGGATTGTGAGATTCCTTGGGACTACAGGGGATGAGCCCTCTGGTGGTTGTACAAGGTATATACAAGTTTACATACATAACAGAGGGAATCTCCATTACCCACCCACAGCCAGCAAAATTGAGAGGTGAGTAGTAGAGTGCAGGGAGGGATTGGAGATCAGGGTGGGAGGTAGAAAGGCTGGGGATCGGAGGAGGCCAGGGTTGAAAGTTTGGTGGGGAGATCGGAGGCCTCCGGGGAGGTGGGGATGGTCGGACTCCTTCGGGGGAGATCTGAAGGGTCGAGGGGGGTGATGGATCACAGGGGTTGGCGAAGCAGGGTCGCTGAATCAAGCAGGTAAGTGGCAAGGCACAAAGCTCCTGGATTCAACAGTCCTTGCCTTCCTTTAGCTGGCTGGCTTCCCGAGGTCTGGGAAACCCGGCCGTCCACAGTTAAATTTAAAATGGAGATTCAAAATGAGGCATGCAGCCTCATTATAATATTTAAAGTGCCAACCCACCTCCTGGGAGTGGGTCGGCTGCCCAATCCTCCATTAAATCCGGAAGGGGATGGATTGAAGATGGGTTGGGTTCGGAATTCAGATTTTTAACAATTTAACCCCCAGCCGACTGAAACAGGCCCATTTTGGGGGTTTAAAATTCCACTCATGTGTCTGCAAACAAATGTTAAAAATGTTTGTTACTATTTTTCATGAAATATTGTGCATCGTTAAATATATCTCAATTTTTCTTTGTTTGCATTTATTAGTACAGTCCAGTAGATTATCTTTTCCCAAGTGCTACTAAGATATTGTATGGTACATTCTCAATTATATACAGCAGGAACATGAATTATTGTATGAGCTGAGATAACAATATTACAAACTGATCATTTCTTATTTTATAAAAACCCGATAAGGAATCCTAATTCAAAGATAATTCTGAGCTGAACACAATCCTGACCTCATGCATGAACCTAGAAAAATGATGTAGCCCCTCCTTGTCTCTGACAGCCATCTCAGTTGGCCCACCGTGGTCCTTACCAGCAAGCCGTGAAACTGAATTGTGTAACACCCGTCGATATAATTATGTCAACAATCTTGTGTATTGATGTAGGCTCCTGCAAATGATGTGTAAGCAACATTTACACAACTCTACTACTATGCAAACCAATGTACATAGAAACATAGAAAATAGATGCAGGAGTAGGCCATTTGGCCCTTTGAGCCTGCACCACCATTCAATAAGATCATGGCTGATCATTCACCTCAATGTAAAATTGGGTTTTTCTATAGCTTTTTCATATTTCATATGCCGTGAAATCTGACAGCTGCTTGATATATGTACAACTTTTGTCAATAGCTTCTCCTCCATTGATATGTCCTGTTTGAGTATTTCAATTCTTATTCTATGTGCCCAGTGTAATTTTCAGTATTGTTTTGATTTACTAAATAATGCACTGATATGCTGCAACCAGAGATGTACACTCAAGGTGCTAAGAGTTCCAAGCAACCCAAAAATCGTTAAATGCCAACCATTCACAAAATCTTGCTTTCACAAAAAAATGTGGATTTTTAATAGTATTGTTGCTGATAAATCTTTCTACTACATATCTTTCAGTTCTAGAAACTAAAATAGAAGCTCTGATATCTTGCATTGTTTTGTCTATGTATGAATGGTCATAAATAGTATATGTGAGGAAATCTGTAGTAACTACTTGAAAATGTATAAATGTAATCATTAATACAACAAATTTAGACAGAGCTGAACTTATTTACCTATTTAAATGTTTTGAAACTTGATGGAAAACATTTGCTTGAAAGCAACAGGGGTTGGGTACTTGGGAAAAGTTAACAAGCAGCAGTTTATGGGCATTGAACATTTTTATAGGGTAATATGGCATCAGAAACTCAAAGAATTTGACCCCCTATTGCGTTTTATAAGGTCAGTCAATTTGATACGGCATTTCTCATCAGTTCCTTTTCTGGCGTTTCAAAGGCTGCTGTTTCAAGCTGCAACAATATGCATGAGGAACTTTGTTTCCAGAATGTTGAATGTTTATTCGGTGATGGCTCACTTAGTTTATTCAGTAAGTAGCTAAACCACAAAGACCAGGAATATCCCAGGTTTTAACTGTGGGCTCTGATTAGTTAGCTGGTCTTAGCCGGGCAGCAGTAAGGGCACCATAGTTGGCACCAGTTTCCCTACATTAGGGACGGGAAAATCAGCCAGGGTTCTGGCTCCTCGTGGCTATCCAAAGACCCTGCTGAGTTCCTATTTGGGTGATAGTCCCTGGGTGAATAACATTTCCACCCACCCCACCCAGGAAGAACAAGGCAGCCATGCAATTAAAAGCACTGCCAAAAACTTATCGCCCCATTCCCCATCAATTCCTACCTGCTGCCACCTAAACTGGGGCCTTGTTTAAGGTGGCTGAGTTAGAACATAACTCAGGTGGGAGCCTCATGAATAGATGCTAATAGGGGTCCTACGATCTCAATCTTGAATCAGCCCCGATTTCCTTCAGCTAAACATTGGGAAGACTGATGCCATTGTCTTTGGACCCCACTACAAATTCCGTCTCCTTGCCACTGATTCCATCTGTCTCCCTGGCCACTGTTTCAGGCTGAACTAGACTGTTCGTAACCTCAGCATCCTATTCATCCATGAGCTGAGTTTCTGACCCCATGTCCTCTCACATCACCTTCACTTCCATAACATCACCTACCTCCAGTCCTACTTCAACCTATCTGCTGCTGAAACCTTCATCCGTGCTTTTGTCACCTCTAGATGCGATTATTCCAACGCTCTCCTGGCCGGCCTCCCATCCCCCACCCTCTGTAAACTTCAGTTCAGCAAACCTCTGCTGCCTATATCCTATCCCTCACTAAGTCCTGCTTGCCCATCACCTCGTCCTTGCTGACCTACAGTGGCTCCCAATTCCCCAACACCTCCAATTAAACATTTTCATCTTTGTGTTTAAAACAATTTTACTAATTAACAATCATACAAGTAATTTAACAATCATATTTAGCAACAGAAATTACCAATACAAATTCATAGTAGCCATTGCTATCTCCACAAGAAATGGGGGGTAACGCCTGCGATTTTTCTCACAATCTTTGTGATGTAGAGTAGTAGTCCTCCAGTTTAGGCTATGACAAGCACATATCCCGCTGCACTTTCAGTGCAACTGTATGTCAATGGGCCTATATTAAGGCTGTATGTCCTTCTCTGCCGTCTTGAGGCAGACCATCCAATGGGTGGCGGATGGGATAGAAGCTCCCTAGGGAGCTCTCCCCGAACAAGCCATCATCTGACCATCTGATGCCATCTTCCACCTCTTTCTCCCTCAAACCTCCCCCCCCCCATTGTCTAAGCCCCCTCTGGTCCTAACTCCGACCCCCAAAGTACTCTACCTACCCCTAAAACCTTAAAATCCCGTGCTGCAAGGGTCCACTGCCCATCCCACCCCCCAACTTCGGCCTACCTTACAGACTGACCTCCCCATTGCCAAGTCCCTCCAGCTGGACCTTCGCTTGTCGCTCCCCACCCACAGCCGACTCAGCTGCTCCAATCGACCCCCGGCCATCTCAACAGTGGTGACCAGCTTCAAACACAGGTTTGGGACTACATCACGCACGAGCCTTCCCTCCGGCGACGCCTTGGCCTTCATCCATCGGCATATTCCTGGCCTCTCTTCCTCCAACGATGTCTTGGCCTCCCCACCCCCCGGCTGCTGGCTCTACTCAACGGTGGAGTCTCTGTCGAGCACGTGGTGTGCACAATGGCTGTGGTTACTTTGACCTCGTTGACCTCTCCTCCTTCCACAAAATGGACCTCTGACCTTCCCAATGCCTGCCTCAGCCAGGCCTCAGATCTCTTACCATCTCACCGAAGGACGCTGCTCAGTGCCGAGCTTACAGCTCGCATCTCACCGTAGGCAACTAGGCTCATATAGCAGTGCCTGGTCTCCAGTCATCTTGGAGCCTCTTGGCACTGGACCAAGACCTTGCTCAGCCAAGTCCGTGTGGTAGCCAGTGTGCAATGGCCACCCCTCATTAAAAGAACTCAAAATGAAGGTCGGGACCTGGAACGTCAGGACCCTCATGGACAACTCCAACAGCGACAGGCCAGAACGCCGCACTGTCATAGTTGCCCGGGAATTAAACACTTCGATGCCGACATCGCCATCCCAAACGAGACCTGGCGGGCAGGGGAAGGCCAGCTCAAGGAACAAGGTGGAGGTTACACCTTCTTCTGGAAAGGCAACCAGAGGAAGAACGCTGCCTCCATGGAGTCGGTTTCACCATCAAGCTGGTCGACCGCCTCAGAGACTCCCCCTGCGGGATTAGCGAACTTCTCATGACTGTCTAACTCACCCTATCCCAGAACCAGTGCGCCACAATTATCAGTGCGTACGCCCCAACAGATGAAGCCAAAGAGAGTTTTTACTCCAGCCTCGAACAATCCCTGTCCCTCATCCCTACGGACAACAAACTGATCCTCCTCGACGACTTCAACGCCAAGGTCGGTAAGGACACAGACTTCTGGGGAGGTGTGATCGGCAGAGAGGGGGTAGGGAAAATCAACTCCAGCGGTACCCTGCTCCTGACAAAATGCCTAGAACACGACCTTGTCATCATTAACACCTTGTTCCGCCAAAGGGACAAGTACAAGGCATCGTGGCAACACCCTCGCTTCAAACACTGGCAACTGCTCGACTATGTCATCATTCGAGCCAGGGATCACAAGATTGTGCGCATCACCCGTGCCATGACAGGAGCTGACGACTGCTGGGTGGACCACCGCCTAATCCGTTCCATCATCAACATCAATATAGCCCCAAAGCGGTGACGGCAGCAGAAGCAGTGCCACAAAAAAATAACGCCAGGGCACTCAAAGACCCAGCTAAGAGAGCCTTATACAGCCAGCGCCTCACTGCTAACCTGCTGACTCTTGATGACCCCAAGACGCAGAATGCCCACAGTGCTTGGTCTGCACTCCAGGCCACCATAACCAGTGCTTGTGAAGAGATGCTCAGTCACTCAACCAGGAAACACCAGGACTGGTTTGATGAGAATGACCAGGAGATCCAAGAACTATTAAATCGCAAGCGCAGATAATTTCTGAACCTAAAACAACAACCCAACTCGGGAGCAGCAAAGCAGCTTTACAGATGGCGTAAGGCCAAGGTCCAACAAAAAACCCGGGACCTAAAGAATAGATGCTGGGTGGCGAAAGCACAGGAGATTCAGCAGCTGGCCAATAGCCATGATGTGCGAGGATTCTTCGCCGCAGCCAAGGCCACCTATGGCCCAAGCACCAAGGCCCCACCCCACTGCTGGCCAAGAATGGGGAGACACTCATCAAGGACACCGAGGCAGTCAGGGCCCGCTGGAAGGAGCACTTCGAAGATCTCCTTAATCGAGACTCTGCCTTTGATTCGAGTGCCCTCAACTCCACCCCGCAGCATGCGACCCGCCACCACCTCAGCAAAACCCCAGGTAGAAAAGGCCATCCACCAGCTCAAGAACAACAAGGCAACGGGAGCGGATGGAATCCCCGCTGAGACACTAAAGTATGGCAGAGAGGCACTATTGGCACGAATGCATGACCTCATCTCTCTCGTCTGGAAGGAGAAGAGCATGCTGGGAGATCTCAGAGATGCAGTAATCGTGACCTTCTTTAAAAAAGAGGACAAGTCTGACCACGGAAACTACAGAGGAATCTCTCTGTTATCAGCCACTGGGAAAGTCATGGCTAGAATCCTCCTCAACCGTCTTCTCCCTGTGGCTGAGGAGCTCCTCCCGGAGTCACAGTGCGGATTTCATCCACTACAGGGTACAACGAACATGATCTTTACGGCGCGACAACTGCAAGAGAAATTCAGGGAACAACACCAACCCTTGTACCTGGCCTTCTTTGACCTTACAAAGGCCTTTGACACTGTTAACTGCGACGGTCTATGGAGCGTCCTCCTCCGTTTCGGCTGCCCCCAAAAGTTTGTCAGTTTGTCGCCATCCTCCGCCTGCTCCACGACGACATGCAAGCCGTGATCCTGACCAACGGATCCATCACAGACCCAATCCACGTCCGGATCGGCTCAAACAGGACTGCGTCATCACGCCAACCCTCTTCTCGATCTTCCTTGCTGCAATGCTCCACCTCACACTCAACAAGCTCCCCGCTGGAGTGGAACTAAATTACAGAACCAGTGGGAACCTGTTCAACCTTCGTCATCTCCAGGCCAGATCCAAGACCGTCCCAACCTCTGTTGTCGAACTACAGTACATGGACGACGCTTGCGTCTGCGCACATTCAGAGACTGAACTCCAAGTCATCATCAATATCTTCACTGAGGCGTACGAAAGCATGGGCCTTACACTAAACATCTGTAAGACAAAGGTCCTCCACCAACCTGACCACACCGCATGGCCCCCAGTCATCAAGATCCATAGTGCGGCCCCGGACAACGTGGATCACTTTCCATACCTCGGGAGCCTATTATCAGCAAGGGCAGACATCGACAACCAGATTCAACACAGCCTCCAGTGCGCCAGCGCATCCTTCGGCCGCCTGAGGAAGAGAGTGTTCGAAGATCAGGCCATCAAATCTG
Source organism: Pristiophorus japonicus (assembly GCF_044704955.1). NCBI lineage: Eukaryota > Metazoa > Chordata > Chondrichthyes > Pristiophoridae > Pristiophorus > Pristiophorus japonicus. The sequence goes on along the minus strand of NC_091983.1, from coordinate 105,343,693 downwards.
GCACCAAGCACATGGTCTACAGGGCTGTAGTGATACCCACCCTCCTGTATGGCTCAGAGACATGGACCATATACAGTAGACACCTCAAATCACTGGAGAAATACCACCAACGATGTCACCACAAGATCCTGCAAATCCCCTGGGAGGACAGACACACCAACATTAGCGTCCTCGATCAGCCCAGCATTGAAGCACTGACCACACTCGACCAGCTCCGTGGGGTGGGCCACATTGTTCGCATGTCTGTCACAAGACTCTCAAAGCAAGTGCTCTACTCGGAACTCCTACACGGCAAGCGAGCCCCAGGTGGGCAGAGGAAACCATTCAAGGACACCCTCAAAGCTTCCTTGATAAAATGCAACATCCCCATCGACACCTGGGAGTCCCTGGCCAAAGACCGCCCTAAGTGGAGGAAGAGCATCCGGGAGGGCGCTGAGCACCTCAGGACTCGTCGCTGAGAGCATGCAGAAAGCAAGCGCAGGTTGCGAAAAGAGCATGCGGCAAACCCGTCTCCCTACCCACCCTTTCCTTCAGTGACTGTCTGTCCCACCTGTGACAAAGACTGTAATTCCTGTATTGGACTGTTCAGTCACCTAAGAACTCACTTTTAGAGTGGAAGCAAGTCTTCCTAGATTTCGAGGGACTGCCTATGATGATATCCTTCTCTTTGTACCTTACATGACTACCCCTATTTTATCAATACTACCATGGTCAGTGCTCCTCTTGTTTCCTCTAACCTCCAAATACACCATCCTATTAAATGCTCCTTCACTCTACTCCCTTACTCGCCTCTGAGTCAGAAGGTTGTGGGTTCAAGTTCCCACTCAGGGGACTTGAGCACAAAAATCAAGGTTGACACTCCAGTGCAGTGCTGAGGGAGTGCTGCACTGTTGGAACTGCCCTCTTTCGGATGAGACGTTAAACTGAGGCCCTGTCTGCGCTCTCAGGTGGACGTAAAATATCCCACGGCACTATTTTGAAGAAGATCAGGGGAGTTACCCCAAGTGTCCTGGATAATATTTATCCCTCAATCAACATAACAAAAACAGATTATCTGGTCATTATCACATTGCTGTTTGTGGGAGCTTGCTGTGTGCAAATTGGCTGCTCGTTTCCCACATTACAACAGTGACTACACTCCAAAAGTACTTCATTGGCTATAAAGTGCTTTGAGACGTCCAGTGGACATGAAAGGCACTATATAAATCCTAGTCTTTCTTTTTCTGTTAAAATCATAAGTATTTAAAATTTTGTTTGAGTTGATCATTTATGCAGCCTGGGAAACATAGCTCAATGTATTTAATCCAACCAATCAATTTTTATGTCTCCTTTCAAAACTAGAAATATCTCTTACTAAATAGAAGCTTTTTGTTTTCAATTTATTTTGCCAATTCCTAGAATCATAGAATGATACAGTACAGAAGGAGGCGAATTGGCCCATCGTGCCTGTGCCGGTAGAGCTATCCAATTAATCCAACTCCCTTGCTCTTTCCCCATAGCCCTGTAAATGTTTTCCCTTCGTGTATTTATCCAATTCTCTTTTGAATGTTACCATTGAATCTGTTCCTACCACGCTTTCAGACGGTGCATTCCAGTTCACAACAATTTGCTGTGTAAAAAAATGTTTCCTCATTTCGCTTCTGGTTCTTTTGCCAATCTCTGTCCTCTGGTTACCGACCCTTCTGCCACTGGAAACAGTTTCTCATTATTTACTCCATCAAAATCATTCATGATTTAGAACACGTTTACCAAATCTCCTCTTAACATTCTCTGCTCTGAGGAGAACAACCCCAGCTTCTCCAGTCTCGCCACATAACTGAAGTCCCTCATCCCTGGTACCATTCCAGTAAATCTCTTCTGCGCCATCTCTAAAGCCTTGACATCCTTCCTGAAGTGTGGTGCCCAGAATTGCACACACTACTCTAGCTGAGGCCTAACCAGTCAGGTTTAGAATAACTTCCTTGCTTTTGTACTCTATTCCTCTATTAATAAAGCCATATGTTTTTGGATGGGAACCAATGCAGGGAGACAGAGGGAAACAAAAAGGAGGCAAAAGCAAAAGACAGAAAGGAGATGAGGAAAAGTGGAGGGCAGAGAAACCCAAGGCAAAGAACAAAAAGGGCCACTGTACAGCAAAATTCTAAAAGGACAAAGGGTGTTAAAAGAACAAGCCTGAAGGCTTTGTGTCTTAATGCAAGGAGTATCCGCAATAAAGTGGATGAATTAACTGTGCAAATAGATGTTAACAAATATGATGTGATTGGGATTACGGAGACGTGGCTCCAGGATGATCAGGGCTGGGAACTCAACATCCAGGGGTATTCAACATTCAGGAAAGATAGAATAAAAGGAAAAGGAGGTGGGGTAGCATTGCTGGTTAAGGAGCAAATTAAGGCAATAGTTCGGAAGGACATTAGCTTGGATGATGTGGAATCTATATGGGTAGAGCTGCAGAATACCAAAGGACAAAAAACGTTAGTGGGAGTTGTGTACAGACCTCCAAACAGTAGTAGTGATGTTGGGGAGGGCATCAAACATGAAACTAGGGGTGCGTGCAATAAAGGTGCAGCAGTTATAATGGGTGACTTTAATATGCACATAGATTGGGTTAACCAAACTGGAAGCAATACGGTAGAGGAGGATTTCCTGGAGTGCATAAGGGATGGTTTTTTTAGACCAATATGTCGAGGAACCAACTAGGGGGGAGGCCATCTTAGACTGGGTGTTGTGTAATGAGAGAGGATTAATTAGCAATCTCGTTGTGCGAGGCCCCTTGGGGAAGAGTGACCATAATATGGTGGAATTCTGCATTAGGATGGAGAATGAAACAGTTAATTCAGAGACCATGGTCCAGAACTTAAAGAAGGGTAACTTTGAAGGTATGAGGCGTGAATTGGCTAGGATAGATTGGCGAATGATACTGAAGGGGTTGACTGTGGATGGGCAATGGCAGACATTTAGAGACCGCATGGATGAACTACAACAATTGTACATTCCTGTCTGTCGTAAAAATAAAAAAGGGAAGGTGGCTCAACCGTGGCTATCAAGGGAAATCAGGGATAGCATTAAAGCCAAGGAAGTGGCATACAAATTGGCCAGAAATAGCAGAGAACCCGGGGACTGGGAGAAATTTAGAACTCAGCAGAGGAGGACAAAGGGTTTGATTAGGGCAGGGAAAATGGAGTACGAGAAGAAGCTTGCAGGGAACATTAAGACGGATTGCAAAAGTTTCTATAGATATGTAAAGAGAAAAAGGTTAGTAAAGACAAACGTAGGTCCCCTGCAGTCAGAATCAGGGGAAGTCATAATGGGGAACAAAGAAATGGCGGACCAATTGAACAAGTACTTTGGTTCGGTATTCACTGAGGAGGACACAAACAACCTTCCGGATATAAAAGGGGTCGGAGGGTCTAGTAAGGAGGAGGAACTGAGGGAAATCCTTATTAGTCGGGAAATTGTGTTGGGGAAATTGATGGGATTGAAGGCCGATAAATCCCCAGGGCCTGATGGACTGCATCCCAGAGTACTTAAGGAGGTGGCCTTGGAAATAGTGGATGCATTGACAGTCATTTTCCAACATTCCATTGACTCTGGATCAGTTCCTATGGAGTGGAGGGTAGCCAATGTAACCCCACTTTTTAAAAAAGGAGGGAGAGAGAAAACAGGCAATTACAGACCGGTCAGCCTGACATCGGTAGTGGGTAAAATGATGGAATCAATTATTAAGGATGTCATCGCAGTACATTTGGAAAGAGGTAATATGATAGGTCCAAGTCAGCATGGATTTGTGAAAGGGAAATCATGCTTGACAAATCTTCTGGAATTTTTTGAGGATGTTTCCAGTAGAGTGGACAAGGGAGAACCAGTCGATGTGGTATATTTGGACTTTCAGAAGGCTTTCGACAAGGTCCCACACAAGAGATTAATGTGCAAAGTTAAAGCACATGGGATTGGGGGTAGTGTGCTGACATGGATTGAGAACTGGTTGTCAGACAGGAAGCAAAGAGTAGGAGTAAATGGGGACTTTTCAGAATGGCAGGCAGTGACTAGTGGGGTACCGTAAGGTTCTGTGCTGGGGCCCCAGCTGTTTACACTGTACATTAATGATTTAGACGAGGGGATTAAATGTAGTATCTCCAAATTTGCGGATGACACTAAGTTGGGTGGCAGTGTGAGCTGCAAGGAGGATTCTATGAGGCTGCAGAGCGACTTGGATAGGTTAGGTGAGTGGGCAAATGCATGGCAGATGAAGTATAATGTGGATAAATGTGAGGTTATCCACTTTGGTGGTAAAAACAGAGAGACAGACTATTATCTGAATGGTGACAGATTAGGAAAAGGGCAGGTGCAAAGAGACCTGGGTGTCATGGTACATCAGTCATTGAAGGTTGGCATGCAGGTACAGCAGGCGGTTAAGAAAGCAAATGGCATGTTGGCCTTCATAGCGAGGGGATTTGAGTACAAGGGCAGGGAGGTGTTGCTACAATTGTACAGGGCCTTGGTGAGGCCACACCTGGAGTATTGTGTACAGTTTTGGTCTCCTAACCTGAAGAAGGACATTCTTGCTATTGAGGGAGTGCAGCGAAGGTTCACCAGACTGATTCCCGGGATGGCGGGACTGACCTATCAAGAAAGACTGGATCAACTGGGCTTGTATTCACTGGAGTTCAGAAGAATGAGAGGGGACCTCATAGAAACGTTTAAAATTCTGACGGGGTTAGACAGGTTAGATGCAGGAAGAATGTTCCCAATGTTGGGGAAGTCCAGAACCAGGGGACACAGTCTAAGGATAAGGGGGAAGCCATTTAGGACCGAGATGAGGAGGAATTTCTTCACCCAGAGAGTGGTGAACCTGTGGAATTCTCGACCACAGAAAGTTGTTGAGGCCAATTCACTAAATATATTCAAAAAGGAGTTAGATGAAGTCCTTACTACTAGGGGAATCAAGGGGTATGGTGAGAAAGCAGGAATGGGGTACTGAAGTTGCATGTTCAGCCATGAACTCATTGAATGGCGGTGCAGGCTAGAAGGGCCGAATGGCCTACTCCTGCACCTATTTTCTATGTTTCTATGTTTCTATGAATAGCTTTCTTAACTTGTCCTGCCACCTTGAAAGATTTGTGTACATACATCCCCAGGTCTCTCTGTTCCTGCACCCCCTTTAAAATTGTACCATTTAGTTTATATTGCCTCTCCTCATTCTTCCTACCAAAATGTATCACTTCACACTTCTCTGCATTAAATTTCATTTTTCATTAGTCTGATCAGTCTGTCTATGTTTACTCCTTTACTTCCCTTCTCTCACAAAGGCGTTATCTGCCTGTAAGATATGTTTCTGCTGGCAGCAAGTTCCCTAGGTAGTCTTGCTCAAATGGCTATTTTAATGTGTGAATCTAATGATGAATGTCAGCTAGCTATGTGATTATGGGAGGGCCAAGGTTTTGCACATGAACCAGCTCCTGTCCTCACCTAAGGTCCAGACATGTGCACTTTCCAGCAAGGTTGCTGGGTATCAATCAGGAATGGGAATCCTTGTAGATGTCCTCCTCCCTAACCCAGAGGAAATAAGGTCAATTGTAGCAGTCACACTGCCCACCTCCTCTCTTTACCCTTTTCACTCTGGCTGAGATCAGCAAACAGCAAAGGTCAGGAAGTACAGGGTAGAAGTGTTTTTTTCAATGATTGTTTTACTGTACTTAGATAGGCTAAGCATTCTCAATTACAATGATGCTTCTCTGCAACACTATTTTCCTTTCATTACTCCTGCTACCTGGCAGGACCAGCATTTCCCATGATTGTGAAATGAGCATGTTGCTGTTCTGTGTTCCTACCCAGTGCAGTTTGGTCATTTTCAAATGTAGCATAGTGATGGATGCTAGTAGCTCTCTGTCATGTCTGTCATTCAAAATGAACCAGAGGCCAATGGACAGTAAGCTAAATGCAGGATTATGAGAGCGATTCCCAAATTGTTAAATATGACAAAACTTTTAAAATCCTATCAAAAATGGGCCTTTGCAAGCTCCTTTAAATGACAATATTTTAAGTGAAATTTTAGATAGGGTGCTTTGAACTAAGAAAATAAAAATTTTAGCAGATAAACTGCCCTAACTGATCCTTACAGGGTACCGGTTCTCTGGGGAAAAAAAGGAGCTCCTGATCCAGGATGTTTATTAATGAGTTTCACTTCTCGTTCATTGCAAGATATACATGCCTTAATTGCTTAATGGGGTAATTTTCTGAGGCTCCGCTCTCCGTGGCTGGTGTGGGGCCTCATTAGACGTGAGTGTCGGAGGAATAATTTTACGACTTTGTGTCGGAGGCGGGAAGCCTTGCCTGCAGGTAGCATATTTTTGGAATTTGAACATGGGTTGCACACGATTTTCCAACAAATTGTGCACAGTTTACATCCAAATTTCCAATATGTGCTACCAATGGGTGGGGCTCGCTGCCACTAGTGTACAAATGGAAAATTATTTCTATAAGGCTGTCTCCAACACACGCTCACATCTAACAATACTGTGCATGAAGTGTGTTAATGCCTGTGTTAAAATAGCAGACAAACATGTGATCAAATGAAAAGTTGGCATGGAATAATACAATCCATAGCCTATGTAATTATCCTTGGATGCCTGCAGCAAGGGAGCGGATTCTACAGCCCTGGTGCAGAGCCACAAGGACTCTTGCTGTTGAGGCACTGCTGATACCTACACTCAACTAATATGTGCTTGCACAATAATACAAAGTCAGTTAATTTGAATACATTTTTGGTGTTTCCACCATTTAGAAGATGATGCACTGACAGTGTTATGTGGGTTAGGGACCAGAATAGCTGGCACCAAGAGCCAGTGAAAGACTGCTCGCCGCCTATAAATCAGCGCCATTTTTCTGTAAATGTGGTGGTGCACTAAGTCACCATTGAAGAATTGGCCATTGAAGGTGAAAGGTGAGCTGCAAAGTAAGTTCAGCCCTATAATAAGGAGGCGGCCACTTTGGACTGTAAGTTAAAATTTTTGAGCGGGCCTCTCAGCAACTGGAGTAATGCATTATGAGCAGGCCTTTTAATTCATATAGCATCTAGGGCCTGAATGAGCATCGTGCGCAGTTAGTGCGTAGCCCCTGATACCGTAGTTACTGTCAGCCCATATTTTCTTGAGTTCAGTGTATGCATCAGGCACAGAGAATGACCTCAGGTTTACAGAGTCAATAATATGGGGCCCGAAGCCTAACAGGTCCAGTGGTTTACATCATTAGTCCCTGTATAACCTTCAGTCTGCTTCTCTACAATTTGCTTTGAATTGGCAATGTTAGGGGTGAATTAATGCAGAAGCATTCAGCAGCTTATGTCGCTTTTGGCGCTTGCTGACAAATTTGACGTCATACCGTGGCTGCAAAATTAATTCTGCCCTGAAGACAAAAGAGTAGAGAAAGAAAAACGTAAGGACAAGGACTGCTGAACAATATAGAGATTTGTGCTCTTTATATTAGCCAGAACCAAGAACAAGATCTCCTTTGAGTTCTTTATTCAAAATAAACAAACAATTTTTAAAATAAACTGGATGCTGCCCATGTAACAAAATGAAGCATAAAATAAAAAACATTTATATTTCTGTCATAGAAGAAGTGGTGGTGCCGGGCTGTTATTGGCATGCTGTGCCTTCTGTTTGTGTCAGGACAGTGGAAATTGTTCATGCAGTAAAGCAGAAATAATGTTTGGAATGTAAATAACATTCCCTGCATTAAAGCAGGAATAACAATGAACATTGAGGCAAATAGCATAGATGCATTTAAGGGGAAGCTAGATGAACGCATGAGAGAGAAAGGAATAGAAGGATATGCTGATAGGGTTAGATGAGAGATGGGAGGAAGCTTGTGTGGAGCATAAATGCTGGCATAGACTATTTGGGCCAAATGGCCTTTTTCTGTGCTGTAGACTCAAGTAAAATTTAAATATGCACCTTATTACCAAATGAACTGATAGCTCGAAAAATGCACTTTTGCTGTGTGCATCTATGCTTCATAATAGCTTGTGTATGCGGACTTCTCTGCAAAGGAGCAAGAATAGATGAAAAGGCTGATATTGTAGAGCACTGGTGTGTCATAGAGTTTTCAAACATAAACTTGTGTCCACAAGTACAGTTCTCAAACATAGCTGACCTTCGACAAGGGGGACCGAACAGAGGTGAAGCACTTCCTCAGCAGCAGTCAGAGAAGCAGTGACCCATGGTGACTGGCTCCTCGCAAGTAGCTGAATACTGACGTTGGCAGAGGCCAGGGAATAAGTTGCCTGCTCAACCTCTCAGCCAAAAATAGTACATGATGCAGAGAAAAAGAGGGCAAATCACTGGGCAATCAAATAAAAAAAGGCAGAAGTGAGGAGCTTTTAGCCACAACAATGAGTTTTAAAGCATGGTTCCATGCTTCATATAATGGCCAGAATAATATTAAATTATTCATGAACTAATTCTCAGTGTTTGGTAATATTTATGTTTACATGACCGGCCAATATTGTGCTGCATCAGAATGGCCCATTTGACACCTGCAGCCTAGTATTTAAATGAGGCCTGGGCCTCAAAATGGCTTCAGCATCTCTATTGCTGGCATGGGCAGGCAGCTGGTGCATTCCACCGGTCGCCTACCCAAAAGTTAAAACCTCCCCCTAACATAATTTTTGCTATCTTTGATCAGATTCTTTACAAAGTTGCTACTGTCATTTTGTTGAAGATAATGTAACAATTTATATTGAATCATGAGTCTAAAATGCTGATTATGTGCCATAAAATGATGACATATCTCAGCAGAATGTTTTGATTATGATCTTAGTCATAAATCCAAAGCTCACTGCCACTTGTTGTCCCTACATAAAGTAAAGTTTATAGTGTCAAACTTGCAGAAATGAAGGCTCAATTCTCCTCCTCAAGGGAGAGCACTGGGTCAGACAAGGGCTGGGAAATTGGTCTCACGTCGAAAACCATTGCCAAGTGGACAGTGTGGCTGCAACACACTCCCGAAGTTGAAGGCCCGAGGCTCACTGCAAATTGGGCCTCTATCTTCACCTACATAATTCCAGTGAGTTGTCCAATCAGATATCCTGATGCAGCTCACCGGTCAGGGCCCTAGAGAATTTGGCTTGCTCTGACACCGATCCAGCCTGCAGGTAGGTCCTGAGAGGGTGAAAGGTCAATAAGAGAGGGCGAATGCAGCCTGTCAGTGGCCTACAGTATTGTTGTGGAGCCAAGAGGAGCACTCCTGCTCCTCCTGGCTCCACATTAAAATGAGTAAAAACCAAAAACTTACCTGTTCTTCATTGGCTTCCTGTGGTCCCTCTAAGGACCACTGGATAGGCAGCTTTAGACCCAGAAAAATTGAGCAGAGTCTGTGCGGCTCATGCTCCACCCATTTTTCTCCGAATTTGGCATTGTGGTCCTGAACGAGATATTAGAAGCCTGATTAGCATATTCATGCAGCCCAACAGCTGTTAGGTGGTCACGTTGGGCATTCAGATATTGCCAGCCACTGATTTTGCAGCTGCCACACTTCCAGAGAGATTTAGTCTGGAAATGAATCCCTCCCACTCCGATTCTTCGTCCCTAAATCGGGCGTGACAGGAAACAATTTCTCCCCCAAGGATTTTGTGTGACATTCGCAAAACAGATATCCAGTTCGTTTGAACTGCTTTGCTCCCAAAAACAATAAGGATCTGTCATATAGAGCTCCCTCTAGTGGACTACTGCTCCACCTAGTGGATTACTCTGGTAATGCATCCGCTGATGATGTAAATACAATACAGCGTCATGACAAGTTTTCTGTAGAGCCATCTTGTAGTCTGTGTGTTTGTAATGTCATAAAGAGTATATCACATTGGCGATGTAGAAACATAGAAACATAGAAAATAGGTGCAGGAGCAGGCCATTCAGCCCTTCTAGCCTGCACCGCCATTCAATGAGTTCATGGCTGAACATGAAACTTCAGTACCCCCTTCCTGCTTTCTCGCCATAACCCTTGATCCCCCGAGTAGTAAGGACTTCATCTAACTCCCTTTTGAATATATTTAGTGAATTGGCCTCAACTACTTTCTGTGGTAGAGAATTCCACAGGTTCACCACTCTCTGGGTGAAGAAGTTTCTCCTCATCTCGGTCCTAAATGGCTTACCCCTTATCCTCAGACTGTGACCCCTGGTTCTGGACTTCCCCAACATTGGGAACATTCTTTCTGCATCTAACCTGTCTAAACCCGTCAGAATTTTAAACGTTTCTATGAGGTCCCCTCTCATTCTTCTGAACTCCAGTGAATACAATCCCAATTGATCCAATCTTTCTTGATAGGTCAGTCCCGCCATCCCGGGAATCAGTCTGGTGAACCTTCGCTGCACTCCCTCAATAGCAAGAATGTCCTTCCTCAAGTTAGGAGACCAAAACTGTACACAATACTCCAGGTGTGGCCTCACCAAGGCCCTGTACAACTGTAGCAACACCTCCCTGCCCCTGTATTCAAATCCCCTCGCTATGAAGGCCAACATGCCATTTGCTTTCTTAACCGCCTGCTGTACCTGCATGCCAACCTTCAATGACTGATGTACCATGACACCCAGGTCTCGTTGCACCTCCCTTTTCCTAATCTGTCACCATTCAGATAATAGTCTGTCTCTCTGTTTTTACCACCAAAGTGGATAACCTCACATTTATCCACATTATACTTCATCTGCCATGCATTTGCCCACTCACCTAACCTATCCAAGTCACTCTGCAGCCTAATAGCATCCTCCTCGCAGCTCACACTGCCACCCAACTTAGTATCATCCGCAAATTTGGAGATACTGCATTTAATCCCCTCGTCTAAATCATTAATGTACAATGTAAACAGCTGGGGCCCCAGCACAGAACCTTGCGGCACTCCACTAGTCACTGCCTGCCATTCTGAAAAGTACCCGTTTACTCCTACTCTTTGCTTCCTGTCTGACAACCAGTTCTCAATCCACGTCAGCACACTACCCCCAATCCCATGTGCTTTAACTTTGCACATTAATCTCTTGTGTGGGACCTTGTCGAAAGCCTTCTGAAAGTCCAAATATACCACATCAACTGGTTCTCCCTTGTCCACTTTACTGGAAACATCCTCAAAAAATTCCAGAAGATTTGTCAAGCATGATTTCCCTTTCACAAATCCATGCTGACTTGGACCTATCATGTCACCATTTTCCAGATGCACTGCTATGACATCCTTAATAATTGATTCCATCACTTTACCCACTAGGATAGGATAATTGGATTCCTTAGCTGAAATTTTTGTTGGTGGATGATTCCTGCCTAGCATCAGAGAGACTTTGAGAGGTTCTTTGTTTTGCAGCATAGCTAAAAATCCACAGTAAATTTCAAGCATAATTGTTTGAACTGCTAGAGTACAGATGGCTACACCTATGGGAATAATTGGGCGCTTGTGGAAGTGAGTTCCAGTATGACCGAGAGACCTTTGGAGCATATGTGGAGCGGCTAGAAATGTTTTTCACTGCAAATAGTATCGTCGAAGTCCCTGATGATCAAAACCGTAACCGGGTAGTGTCAGAAAGAAAACAGGCTATTTTCTTGACTGAAGCAGGTCCCGAGATGTATGAAATCCTGAAAAATGGGCTTGTTCCCATAAAGCCAAAGGACACACCACTGACAGAGATTCAGAATATTACTACAGACCTGAGCCCCTGGAAATTCCTGAAAGTTATCATTTTGGAAAACGGGATCAATTCATTGATGAGGGTATCAGTGAGTACATTGTAGCTTTAAAAAGCTATACATTCACTGTCATTTTGGAAACTTTCAGGACCAAGCATTGCATGACCGCTTTGATTGTGGGATGATAAATGAAGCATTCAGAAGAAAGTTGTTGACAACCCATAACTTGACTTTTGATTTAGCTTGTCAGACAGCTATGTCAATAGATATGGCCAACCAATACTCCCTAGAATTTTGCACCATTTACAGTCACCAGACAATCAAGGTGAATCAGCTTCAAGTTAAAAGTAAAAGACAATTGGGCCCCAAAGCCTCAGCAACTGACCAAGGTAACAGAGCATTGAAGTCATGCTATCGGTGTCTGGGCCAACATTGCTCAAAGCTGTCCATATGTGAAGGCAGAGTGTTTCTTCTGCAAATAAACTGGGCATCTTGCAAAGGCATGCCGACTGAAGAGTAAACCGACTTTCAAGGTTATAAGTAGAAATCGCTAGAGACTACATAGCATTGAAGAGAAGCAACAGGATGAGGGGGTTCTGGAGATGCACGTCATCAGGAGCATGAGGATACCTGTTACACTCACAATAAATGGTGAGACTGAGTACTGTGTGTAATGAGCAAGTGTGACCTTAGCTCCTTTATTAGTGTGACCTTACCAGAGTGCAGATACCTCGTGGGTGGCCTACTTATATACTGTGCTCTCAAGGGATGCTGGGATCCCTTGGGACTCCAACAGGAGGGCCTTCTGGTGGTCAGGTGTAATGCAAGTTACAAAGGGTTAAATACATAACATCACCCCCTGTGAAGTCAACAGTACGCTTATTTACAAGGTGAGACGATCTGGGGCTTTTCACTCCCTTGTCGATCGTCTCGGTACAAATGCGGGTGTGGGTGGGTTGGTCACCTCCTCACTGGGCTGTTGGGTAGCCGGCCTTGCCGGTGTGCTGGGGATGGTGAGTTCGGTTTCGTGGTCAACTATGATGTCAGTTGCCACTTGTGTGTGTGTTGGAAGGTCAAAGTTGGTGGTGTCCTCTTCAGGTTGTTCGTAACTGTTGGTGAACTGCAATTTGATTTAGTCCAAATGTTTTCTGTGCGTTTGTCCATTGGTCACTTTGACCTGAAACTCCCCTCTTTGGCTGTGACTGTGCCAGCGAGCCATTTGGGACCATGCCCATAAATGAACACAAACACAGGATCATTGATCTCAATATCACGTGACAAATTTGCACGGTCATGGTACATACTTTGTTGATGTCACTTGCCCTCCACGTGATCATGGAGATCAGGGTGGACAAGAGAGAGCCTTGTTTTAAGTGCCCTTTACATGAGCAGCTCAGCTGAGGGAGTCCCGGTGAGTGAGTGGGGTCTGGTGCGGTAGCTGAGCAGCACTCAGGACAACCGGGTCTGCAGGGAGTCTTCCGACACACGTTTCAAGCTTTGCTTGATTGGCTGAACTGCCCGTTCTGCCTGGCCGTTGGATGCAGGCTTGAACGGGGCAGATGTGACATGTTTGATCCCATTGCGGGTCATGAGTTCCTTGAATTCAGCACTGGTGAAGCACGGCCCATTGTCACTGACTAGGACACCAGGCAAGCGGTGCGTGGCAAACATGGTTCGTAGGCTTTGAATGGTGGCCGTGGATGTGCCTACAGACATTATTGTACATTTAATCTATTTTGAGTAAGCGTACACGACAACCAAAACATTTTGCCTAGGAATGGGCCCGCATAGTCTGCGTGGATCCATGACCACGGTTTGGATGGCTATGACCACAAACCTAGCGATGCCTCTCTGGGTGCGTTGCTCAACTGAGAGCAAGTATTGCACTGGCGCATGCATGACTCTAAATCTGAGTTGATGCCAGGCCATCACATGTGAGATCTAGCTATGGCTTTCATCATTATGATGCCTGAGTGGATGTTGTGCAGTTCGCAAATAAATGTGTCTCTGCCTTTGTTGGGCAAGACCACGCGATTGCCCCACAAAAGACAGTCCGCCTGCATGGACAACTCGTCTTTGCGTCTGTGGAACGGCTTAATCGCTTCCTGCATCTCCATTGGGACACTGGACCAGATCCCATGGGGGAACAGTTTTCTTACCAAGGAGAATAAAGGTCCAGGTCCTGATCTGGCGGGCCGTAACGGGGGACTTCTCGTTCTCAAATGCCTCCATGACCATGAGCAAGAGCTGGGGTCCCAGCACAGAGCCCTGTGGCACTCCACTAGTCACTGCCTGCCATTCTGAAAAGGACCCGTTTATCCTGACTCACTGCTTCTTGTCTGCCAACCAATTCTCTATCCACATCAGTACATTACCCCCAATACCATGTGCTTTGATTTTGCATACCAATCTCTTGTGTGGGACCATGTCAAAAGCCTTTTGACAGTCCAAATACACCACATCCACTTGTTCTCCCTTGTCCACTCTACTAGTTACATCCTCAAAAAATTCCAGAAGATTTGTCAAGCATGATTTCCCTTTCATAAATCCATGCTGAATTGGACCGATCCTGTCACTGCTTTCCAAATGTGCTGCTATTTCATCCTTAATAATTGATTCCAGCATTTTCCCAACTACTGATGTTAGGCTAACCAGTTTATAATTACCCGTTTTCTCGCTCCCTCCTTTCTTAAAAAGTGGTGTTACATTAGCTACCCTCCAGTCCATAGGAAGTGATCCAGAGTTGATAGACTGCTGGAAAATGATCACCAATGCATCCACTATTTCTAGGGCCACTTCCTTAAGTACTCTGGGATGCAGACTATCAGGCCCTGGGGATTTCTCAGCCTTTAAACCCATCAATTTCCCTAACACAATTTCCCGCCTAATAAGGATATCCTTCAGTTCCTCCTTCTCACAAGACCCTCAGTCCCTTAGTACTTCCGGAAGGTTATTTGTATCTTCCTTCGTGAAGACAGAAGCAAAGTATTTGATCAATTGGTCTGCCATTTCTTTGTTCCCAATTATAAATGCACCTGAATCCGACTGCAAGGGACCTACGTTTGTCTTCACTAATCTTTTTCTCTTCACATATCTATAGAAACTTTTGCAGTCAGTTTTTATGTTCCCGGCAAGCTTCCTCTCGTACTCTATTTTCCCCCTCTTAATTAAACCCTTTGTCCTCCTCTGCTGAATTCTAAATTTCTCCTAGTCCCCAGATTTGCTGCTTTTTCTGGACAATTTATATGCCTCTTCCTTGGATTAACATTATCCTAGCCACGTTTGAATCACCTTCACCGTTTTATTTTTACTCCAGACAGGGATGTACAATTTCTGAAGTTTATCCATGTGATCTTTAATGTTTGCCATTGCCTATCCACCGTCAACCCTTTAAGTATCATTTGCCAGTCTATTCTAGCCAATTCATGCCTCAAACCATCAAAGTTACCTTTCCTGAAGTTCAGGACCCAAGTTTCTGAATTAACTTTGTCACTCTCCATCTTAATAAAGAATTCTACCATATTATGGTAACTCTTCCCCAAGGGGCCTCGCACAACAAGATTGCTAATTAGTCCCTTCTCATTACACATCACCCAGTCTAGGATGGCCAGCTCTCTAGTTGGTTCCTCGACATATTAGTCGAGAAAACCATCCCTAATACACTCTAGGAAATCTTCCTCCACCGCATTACTACCAGTTTGGTTAGCCCAATCAATATGTAGATTAAAGTCACCCATGATAAATGCTTTACCTTTATTGCATGCATCCCTTATTTCTTGTTTGATGTTGTCCCCAACCTCACTACTACTGTTTGGTGGTCTGTACACAACTCCCACTAGCGTTTTCTGTCCTTTGGTATTCCGCAGCTTCACCCATACCGATTCCACATCATCCAAGCTAATGTCCTTCCTTACTATTGCATTAATTTCCTCTTAAACCAGCAATGCCACCCCGCCTCCTTTTCCTTTCTGTCTATCCTTCCTAAATGTTGAATACCCCTGGATGTTGAGTTCCGAGCCTTGGTCACCCTGGAGCCATGTCTCTGTGATTCCAATTACATCATAACCGTTAACTGCTATCTGCGCAGTTAATTCGTCCACCTTATTCCGAATACTCCTCGCATTGAGGCACAGAGCCTTCAGGCTTGTCTTTCTAACACACTTTTCCCCTTTAGAATTTTGCTGTATTGTGGCCCTTTTTGCTTTTTGCCTTAGGTTTCTCTGCCCTCCACTTTTACTTTTCTTCTTTCTATCTTTTGCTTCTGCCCCCATTCTACTTCCCTCTGTCTCCCTGCATAGATTCCCATCCCCCTGCCATATTAGTTTAACTCCTCCCCAACAGCACTAGCAAACACTCCCCCTAGGACATTGGTTCTGGTCCTGCCCAGGTGCAGACTGTCCGGTTTGTACTAGTCCCACTTCACCCAGAACCGGTTCCAATGTCCCAGGAATTTGAATCCCTCCCTTCTGCACCACTCCTCCAGCCACGTATTCATCTGCACTATCATGCGATTCCTACTCTGACTAATACTTGGCACTGGTAGCAATCCTGAGATTACTACATTTGAGGTCCTACTTTTTAATTTAGCTCCTAGCTCCCTAAATGCACCTCTTCCTGTTTTTTACCTATGTCGTTGGTACCTGTATGCACCACAACATCTCCCTTTTCCCCTTCCCTTTTCAAAATGTCCTGCACCCGCTCCGAGACATCATTGACCCTTGCACCAGGGAGGCAACATACCATCCTGGAGTCTCGGTTGCAGCCGCAGAAACGTCTATCTATTCCCCTTACAATAGAATCCTCTACCACTATAGCTCTCCCACTCATTTTCCTGCCCTCCTGTGCAGCAGAGCCACCCACAGTGCCATGAACTTGGCTGCTGCTGCTCTCCCCTGATTAGTCATCCCCCTCAACAGTACCCAAAGCAGTGTATCTGTTTTGTAGGGGGATTACCACAGGGGACCTCTGCACTACCTACCTTGCACTACTCTTCCTGTTGGTCACCCATTCCCTATCTGGCTGTGTACCCTTTACCTGCGATAAGACCAACTCACTAAATGTGCTATTCACATCATTCTCAGCATCGTGGATGCTCCAGAGTAAATCCACCCACAGCTCCAGTGCCGCTATGCGGTCTGTCAGGAGCAGCAGGCGGATGCACTTCCCGCACACCTAGTCGTCAGGGACACTAGAAGCGTCCCTGACTTCCCACATATTACAGGAGGAGCATAACACGTGTCCAAGCTCTCCTGCCATGACTTAACACTTAGATTAACTTAATTTGACAACAACAATGCTAAAAGGTTACTTACTGATAAAGAAAAGAAAAACTACTCACCAATCACCAGCCAATCACTTACCCCCTTGGCTGTGACGTCACCTTTCGATTTCTTTCTACTTTTTTGCCTCCCTGCTGCAGCTGCACCAGTAGGCCTTTTATAGGCCTCACCAACGCTGCTCCCCAACTGCCTCCTCGACGCTGCTGCCGCTGGGCCTTTTATGACGACGCATCGCAAGCTAACACTAATCGTTTACATGGATTATACAGGACAAGCAGTTTGTTAGAACACAATAAATTTCTGGCTTTCTTAAAGGCAGCCTCTTGTGAATTCCCCCAAACCCAGTCGTCTCCCTCATGCAGTAGCGCATGTAGGGGTTCTAGCAGGGTGCTTAACCCAGGTAGGAAATTACCGAAGTAGTTAAGGAGTCCCAGGAACGACCGCAGCTCCATCACGTTCTGTGGTCGCGGCGCGTTCTTGATTGCCTCCGTCTTGGCGTCAGTGGATCTGATGCCGTCTGCTGCGATTCTCCTTCCTAAGAATTTGACGTCCTGTGCCAGGAAAACACACTTTTGAGCGTTTCAACCTGAGCCCCACACGATCCAACTGACTAAGAACCTCCTCCATATTCTTCAAGTGCTCCGTGGTGTCCCGACCTGTAACCAATATGTTGTTCTGGAAGACCACTGTGCAAGGAACTGACTTTAGCAATCTCTCCATGTTCCGCTAAAAGATCGCTGCAGCCGAACGGGCACCGGTTGTAGATAAACAGACCTTTGTGCGTGTTGATGCAGGTGAGGCCTTTCGAAGACTCCTCTAGCTCCTGCGTCATGTAGGCCGAGGTCAGGTCCAGCTTAGTGAACGTCTTCCCTCCAATCAGGGTCGCAAATAGGTCGTCTGCCTTGGGTAGCGGGTACTGGTCCTGCAGCGAAAAACGGTTAATCGTTACTTTATAGTCCCCGCAAATTCTAACTGTACTGTGCTCCTTGAGTACCGGGACAATCGGACTGGCCCAGTCGTTGAATTCCACCGGCGCAATGATGCCTTCACATTGCAGCTTGTCCAGCTCAATTTCCAGTTTTTCACACATCATGCACAGTATCGCCGTGCCTTGTGGTGGATGGGTCGCGTACCGGGAATCAAATGGATCTGCACTTTCGCCCCCGAAAAGCTTCCAATGCCTGGTTCGAATAGCGATGGAAACTTGCTTAGAACCTGGGTACATGAGGCGTTGTCCACAGACGAAAGCGCTCGGATGTCGTCCCAGTTCCAGCGGATTTTCCCCCGCCAGCTTCTGCCAAACAACGTGGGGCCATCCCCTGGCACAATCCACAGCGGGAGTTCGTGTACTGCTCCATCATAGGAGACTTTGACTTCTGCACTGCCAATTACAGTGATTATTTCCTTGGTGTAAGTCCTTGGTTTAGTGTGAATGAGGGTGTGCTTGGGCCTGTGTGCCTTCTTTCCGCACAGCCTGTCGAAGACATTTTTACTCATTATGGACTGACTTGTCCTCGTGTCCAGCTCCGTAGATACTGGAATGCCGTTCAGTTCAACTTTCAACATTATTGGTGGGCATTTTGTCATGAACGTGTGTACCCCGTACACTTCTGCCTTCTCCGTCCGAGTTTCCAATTCAGTCTGATCCACTGTGGATCGATCTCCCTCTGCAACATGGTGGTTTGCAGAGTTTGCAGCTCACCTGCACATTCGTTGGAGGTGTCCCATTGTTCTGCAACCATTGCACGCATAATGCTTAAAGCGGCATTGATGGGGCCGATGTTCACCTCCGCAGCGCCAACAGGGTGTTAACTGCCTCGCATTAACAGATGATGGTGGACTCTGGGTCAATTGAGGTTGGGCCACAGCAGCCGGCATCTATGTTCTGCCATGTACATTTCTGCTCAAAACTGACGTTACTTTATGCACAGTACTGGCCTACTGGCCGAAACATCTTTGTTCTGTGAAATCTGCTTGCTGTTGTCGCTGGTAGACATAAATGCCTAGGCTACAGTTATGGCTTTCCTAAGAATCGGAATTTCTACAGTCAACAGTTTGTGAAGGATTGTTTCATGTCTGATGTCCAGTACAAAAGAAGTCTCTGAGCATTTGTTCTCGGAATCCTTCAAACTCACAATGTCCTGCGAGGCGCCTTAGTTCGGCGACGTAGCTCGCCACTTCCTGGCCTTCCGAACATTGACACGTGTAGAACCGATATCTCGCCATCAAGATTGAGGTGCTCCCGGACTAGCATACACAATTCTTCGTAGGATTTCTCTGTTGGTTTCGCTGGGGTTGGGAGATTCTTCATGAGGCCATAGGTTGTTGCCCCACAGACAGTTAGGAAGATCGCCCTTCGTTTGGTAGCGTTCTCGTCCCCTTCCAGCTCGTTGGTCACAAAATATTGGTTGAGTCTCTCCACGAAGGCCTCCCAATTGTCCCCTTCTGAGAACTTCTCCAGGATGCCGACTGTTCTTTGCATTTTCGTGCGGTTGTTCGTTATCTCATCGCCAATTGTTACACTCATAATAAATGGTCAGACTGAGTACTGTGTGTAATGAGCAAGTGTGACCTTAGCTCCTTTATTAAGGTTCCAGAGTGCAGGTACCTCGTGGGTGGCCTGCTTATATATTGTGCTCCCAAGGGATGCTGGGATCCCTTGGGACTCCAACAGGTGGGCCCTCTGCTGGTCAGGTGTAAGGTAAGTTACAAAGGGTTAAGTACATAACAGTACCGTACAACGATTCATGAAGTATCATCATCCAAGTAGACGTTGCAGGAACCAGGAAACCCAAGGAAATCGACATTGGTGCATCTGTGAGCGTAGTACCGAAATCGCTATATCTCGACAAGTTGCGTGATTTTCGACTGGAGAAGTCAAAGATAGAGCTGCGAGGCTACTCACGAGAGCAAATTCCTGTGGTAGGATGTATCATCGAACCGGTGAAATACAAGGATCAGTTTCAGAGCTTGCAGTGGCAGCTAGTAGTGGCAGGAGACAAGCCTGCCTTAATAGGTAGAAATTGGTTGGGATCATTGAAGCAGGATTGGAATGAGATTTTTCATGTTGAACCAAGATTTGCATCGAAGGATGACTTCATCAAGCAATATCCGAAGGTGTTCTGTGAAACAGGCAGTCCGATCCAAGGCTTCACAGCGAGTGTCTGGGTACAGAAGGATGCTAGACCAGTTTACTGCAAGCCACGTCCCGTACCATACTCAATCAAGGAGAAAGTTGAGCAATAACTCAAAAGACTAGGGGCTAGATTTTCCATGTTTTTTGCATGCTTAATGCACACAATGTCCATTTTACTGCTGAAATGACTTATAATGCCCATATAGCGTCCATTTAGCCACAAAATGGAAGCTGACGGGAATTTTTCAAAAACTTATTGGTGAGCATTACTTTCCCCATGTGTATAATGCCGGGATAAAATAATACCGCCCGCCCATTTTTTTTGTCATGAAGAGCACATTTGGCGAAACTAACACCCAGGAGATCGCCCACCTTCACTTTCACCACCTCGCACACATATCGGCCACAATATCGCTCACCCAAAAAACTGCCCAGAAGAAGTGGAACTGTTCTGAACTAAAGCCAGTGGTGTGCCTGTCATTTTTTAAATTCGCAGGTCACTTCATTCAAAAGGCTGCTTCAACTTCGGGGAAGTTTGGATTGATTCTGGAGTAATTCTAGGTGAAGTGACCATCTCAACAGACATATTTTCAGACTCTGGACTATTGGGGGTTTACTCTAGGTGTACTTTAGTGAGGAAATTATTGCTTCTGATCAATCACTATTATACTTTCATTGCAATGGAGCCAGCCATTTCTCAGCCTGCATCGATTAATACGCAGATGCTGCAGAGTGCAGATGGCTCAATGTGTGATGCACATCATTATGTCCCCAATTTAAGATGTGCAAGAATGAGGAGGAGAGCCAAGACCATACACACCCCACACGTACAGGGAAAAGAGGTCTTACCGCGACGTGTCTGACCACACCTGCCTTCGGAGACTGCGCTTCCACAAGGTGGTGATCAATGAAATACGTGAGCTCATCAGGCCACATATGCAGCCTGCCATCAGGACATCAGTGTCGGTCGAGGTCAAGGTCACTGCGGCACTGTCTTTCTACGCGTCCCGTTCTTTTCGGGCCCCCGGGGTCGAGATTTGCCCTCTGCCTCACCATGCCACCCATCACTACATTAAACAGGTCACAGAGGCCCTGTACGTGAGAAGGATGGACTTTAACAGCTTCCCCATAACCACGGAGGCTCAGACTGACAGGGCTGGAGCATTCTACCGCATTGCTGAGTTCCCCAGGGTGCAGGGAGCAATATAGTGCACTCACATCGCCATGCGGTCACCTTCTCAGGACCTGGAGCATTTTCGTAACAGAAAATGATTTCACTCCCTGAAGGTCCAACTAGTTGTCGACCACAACCAGATCATATTGGCAGTGAATGCCAAATGTCCGGGCACCTTCGATGAGGCTCACATCCTGCGTGAGAGCGCTGTCTCTGACATGTTTAAGAGTCAGCCACAAGGACAATGCTGGATGCTTGGTGATAAGGCCTAGCCATCTGGCTGATGACCCCGCTGTGTGACACCCACACCGAGGCCGAGAAGCGATACAACCAGAGCCACAGAGACACACACAATGTGGTCCAGAAAACAATAACTGTGCTTAAGCAGCGCTTCAGATGTCTGGAGCATTCAGGAGAGGAACTACAATATAACTCTGAATAAGTAACTAAATTAGTGGTCGTGTGCTCGATGCTGCACAACCTGGCTATCAGGAGGGGACAAGAATTGCCAGAAGGGACTGATGCTCCACCTCAGGAGAGAGAAGAAGAGGACGACGAGGGGCTGACGTTGAAATAGGGCCAGACAATCAGGCTGGCTATGGAACTATGGACACGACCCCCTCCAGGCCGCAGGAAAGGGCCCGTGGTGGCTACATAGCTGCAAGACTCTTACGTGAGGAGCTGATATCTGAACGATTTGTCTGAAAGAATGTTGCTGTGAGTGACGACGCTGACACACTGCTGTGTGTGTGTAGCTCAGACATCAATGGAGCCCATCACCTTTGTGCCAGTTAAAGTTTACGTTGATTGAAGTTAAGTTTTATTTAACCTTTTCATGTTAAGGAATCACCAGTGTGTAATGTTCCAGCTATCTGAGACAATGCGCAACAAGGTTCTGTTCAATAAAAAAACATTTATACCAACATTGGTCTGAAATCATAAGTATCACAGGCAAAACCCCCAACCTCTGTCCACACCCCACTTTTTCCACCATTGACATCAATCAAATGTTCAACATGTCCAGCAACGCAGAATACAAATGCGAAGCAGGAGGGTGTTCCCCTCCCCCCCATACATTACAACAAATTGCATACACCCAGATGGAGATATAACAAAGCCATCACCTGCGGACATGCACCTCACTTTCCTTCCCCCCTCCCCTTCTTCGCCACCTCTACCTCTTCCCCTCCTCGCTCCATGGCGCCTGGCCGAGCAACTCCTCAGGCGGTGCCTCATTGAGGGGGGATGAAGGCAGAGGTGGTGGTTGCACGGGTATGGGAACAGGGTGCTGAGGGGGCAACATTCTCTAATGCAGAAGCAGGATCTTGGTCCTTGCTCTCATCTGTCATTCGTAGTGGTGGTGCGGAACCTAGGGGTGGAATGTCGTGCTCTGGGACCACTGGGAGGCCTGTGCCAGCAGTGTTCCTGGCTGTCGCATCCAGGGCTCCACCATCTGCGGAATGTACTGAGTCATGGTAGCCAACAATCGGGATATGCCCCCCAATGCTTCAATGAGCTGGTCACCAATGTCTACAGTCCTCCTGGATAACTGTACCATCTCTCCGCTCTCGTGGCGCTCATGGGCCAGACTTGCCGCATCCACGATGCCTCCGTGGGGTCGGTGCCGTCCTGGGGACAAATGGGGTGCCCTGTGGCGAGGTGCTTGGGGCCGGTACCTCCAGAGTGGAGGCGGGAATGACCGGAGGACCACTAGTTGGCCTTGGGATGGAATGGCTTCTGGAGCTTGGCGATGCAGGTTCCTCGAAGTCAGCGCTCTCATCCTTGGAGATCAGGCCCAGCAGATTGATGGGCGAGAATCGGAGCTCCTCAGCACCAGATGTAGGATTGTCCAGAGAGTTGGACCTTCTGGCCTCTGTGGTCTTCCCTGGGGCCACACTGCTGGCTGAGCTGCAAAACACAAATGAGGTTATTAGAGAAGAAGGGGGTGCTAGGGTCACAAAATGAGTCCAGCGCTACACACAGCATATGCACGACAAAAGCACCACCGCTATCAAAATCATCACAGGCATCACATTTCATGACCATCAACACATTTGCATTGCAATGATATATTAGGCCAGCATTATTTCTATGACAATTTTAGAAATCATCTATCATATATGATTGTGGATATGAGTGGGTGTGGCATCTATTGACTTCACATCACGCAATGGTGTAAGCTTTACTCACGTGGCATCACTTCAGGGTCTGCAGATGCTTCCGTGGCTGTCCGGGTGTGCTTCCCCACGAGTGCGAGCACACGCTCCTCCATCTCAGTGATGTCGCTGGGGACTGGTGGCTCCCCCTCCGTTCGCCTCTGCACGGACCTCATCGTCGATAGTTTCTTCTGTAAAAGGTAACAGGATGACATGGCATGAGATCATTGCATGATATCATTGCTAGGTACTGTCACAGAGACTGATACAACACATAACCAACAAATATAATCATGCTTATTATGATAATTATCATCCTTTACCTAAAGACGTGCAGTGTGACCGCAGGCTTTGGGTAAAACATTCCCGGTAAAAGTGGGAGACATCACATCTGCTGATAGTCACTCATGACTGTTACAAATCAAATTATATAAATACATAAGTACATGTAAATAAATGAAATACTTACTCTTACAAAACCCACAGGTCGTTCCATCGTTTGCGGCATTGGTTGCTCTCACGCACCTCGTTGGTCGCCGATGTGACCACCTCTGATATCTCGGTCCATATCTTCTTGTAGGTCTTTGGGGTGGGCTTCCCACGCCCTCCCTGTGTCAAATCACCCCAGCGTAACTCGACCTCCTGCAGGAGGGAGGTATTTGCCTTGTCCGAGAACCTCCTCGCTCTTTGCGCCCTCCAATGTGCTCCTTTCCACCTCACTGCTCTCTCTTGTGTCAGTCTCCACAGCGTGCTGTGATGCCTCCTCCTCTCCCTCCATTATAGGCCAAATTCTGTCAAATATGTGGCTGGTAACAGCTAATTTTTGTTTCCCTATTTGCTGTATTCCCTTCCTCCCATAACAGCCACGCCACACCCACACACACCTTCAGTCCCTCTCAGCTCCCTCTCTGTCTCCTCTTCTGCTCTTGTCATGATGACCCTTGACCTCCTGAATCGTGTGAATCGAGCGTTGCCATGCCGCTGCTAAGGACGGCGACACTTTATGGCAGAAGGTCAGTGAGATTTAACGCTACTGACCATTTCATATCGCTTGCGGTAATGCCCAATTTCTAAAATGGAGACTAGGTGCTTTGGAATGGGCGAGAAGCCAGCGATCTGAAAACCCATTTTTACCGTCCACGTCGGAAATAGCGCCCATTTTGGGGCGATAAGCACAAAAGTGTAAAATCTAGCCCTAGAAACTGAGAACTTTGGGCTGGATTTTCAGCTCATTTACACCCCGTTTAGCATCTGGGTGGGACGCAAAACAATTTTGTTGAGAGTGAAATGAGGTGCACAGCATTTTGCGCCCGGGTGGAACTTTCGGCAGTGCTTTTGCGGCAGCACTAAAATTTAGCGCCCGCCCGATTTTTTCA
Organism: Pristiophorus japonicus; assembly: GCF_044704955.1. Classification (NCBI taxonomy): domain Eukaryota; kingdom Metazoa; phylum Chordata; class Chondrichthyes; family Pristiophoridae; genus Pristiophorus; species Pristiophorus japonicus. The sequence continues at coordinate 105,318,908 of NC_091983.1, read as the reverse complement.
CCGTTTGGATGATGTCAATCAGTGTGCAATGCACCAGGCGGCACTTTCAAGCATATCGCTCGATTTAGCATCCACCTGGGAACCCGCCAGCAGAAAGCAGTCGCCCTCAGGTCGGACCCAGGGCGCATCCAGCACTAACGGTGCCATCTTCAAAAAATGGAGAAGTTGAGTGCATCAAAGGACTGGGAGAAGAGGTCTACATTTTTCATAGTGAAGTTTTATGTGAGTTTACAGTACATTTTAAAGGACATTTAAGGACATTTTAAAAGATGGGGCCTATACTATGTCAGCCATTATTCTTGGCCGCTATATTTATATGGCGTCGAGCTACAAGAAGGCTTATTAATGATCATTTTAAACATAATCGAAGAGGTCACAGACGCATAGGGAGGAGGCCTTACCCCCACGTGTTTACAGGGAACATCGTTCATACCTGCAGCTCTCTGAGGCACAGTACATTTGAAGGCTTCGCTTCCGAAAATAAATGCCGACAGAGATATGCTATCTCGTACAGGCAGACCTACAGCCTACCAGCAGCAACAGGATTGCACTGCCCCTCGAGGTGAAGGTGACTGCGGCATTTGCCTTCCATGCCTCCGGCTCCTTTCAGGCATCAGCGGGGGACATATGCTCCACCTTGCAGCACGCTACACATCGCTGCATTCGCCAGGTGACTACTGCACTGTACGCACGTAGGATGGACTTTATAAACTTCCCAATGACCAAAGAGACCCAGAATGAAAGGGCTGTAGGTTGTGGACGATTTTCTGGCTTCCCCAAGGTACAGGGTGCCATTGACTGTACGCACATCGTCCTGCGAGCACCTTTACACAATCCAGAGGTTTACCGAAACCGAAAGGGATTCCACTCCATGAATGTACAGATCGTCTGCGACCATACTTAGCGCATCATGGCAGTCAATGCCTAATATCCAGGGAGCATCCATGATACTTTCATCTTACATGAGAGTAGTGACTCTGGTCTGTTCCAGCATCAACCACAAGGCCAGAGCTGGATGCTGGGGGACAACGGTTACATCCTTGCCACCTGGCTCATGATTCCCTCCGAAACCCTCAGACAGAAGCCGAGCATTGCTATAATGAGAGCCATGTAGCCACACGCAACGTCATCAACAGATTATTGGAGTGCTGAAGCAGCGTTTCCGATTCCTGGACCACTCTGGAGGCTGCCTGCAATACTTCCCTCAGCAGGTCTCTGAGTTCACTGTAGTGTGCTGCATGATACACAACTTAGCCATCATGAGGGGACAGGATTTGCCAATGGGGATTGCAGAACCACTTCAAGAGAAGGGGGGAGAGGGGGGAGGAGGAGGAGGAGAAGACGAGGAAAAGAAGCCTGGCAAGGAACCCATGCCACCACCACCACAAACACAACCACAGGGGAGGCCTTGTGGAGCTTTCGCTGCTGCAAAAGCCTTACGTCAGCAGCTCATTGTCATGTATCTCACACTACTGTACACAACTGTATCTTATCATGCTATACATGACTGTAACTAGATATGACCTGTAACCACCAGCATACCTTACCACCAGGGGTGCACTTGCAGGAGACACTGGATACCTGTCCCAGACAGGTATATAAGGACAGATCTCAGGCAATTGTGGCATTCGAGAGCTGTGTAATAAAGGTGCAGGTCCTGAGTGACCTTCACTTCACGATGTGCCTCGTGTGAATCTGTACTGCAGGTACAGGACTTTACAGTGGCGACGAGTTACGGGATTACAGAAACCACAGAATGGCGAACAACGGATCAGATGAAAAGTACAATGCTGGAGACAATTGGGAGGACTTTATAGACAGGCTCCAGCAAAGCTTTGTAACCAAAGACTGGTTAGGCGACGACAAGGCAGACAAGAGAAGAGCCCATCTCTTGACCAGCTGTGGCTCGAAAACATACGCTTTAATGAAGGACCTGCTGGCACCCGAGAAACCAGCAAGCAAGTCATTTGAAGAGTTGAGCACACTGGTAAGAGACCACCTGAAGCCAGCGAGCAGCCTACACATGGCCAGACACAGGTTCTACAACTACAGACGCTGTGTGGGCCAGAGCATACCCGACTTCGTGGCAGAACTTCGGAGGTTGGCTAGCTTATGTGAGTTCTCCGATGAACTGCGGAGAGAAATGCTGAGAGACTTTTTCACTGAAGGAATAGGCCATGCAGGCATATTCCGAAAGCTCATAGAAACCAAGAACTTGACCCTAGAGGCAGCAGCACTGGTTGCACAGACATTCTTGGCAGGAGAAGAAGAAACGAGGTTGATCTACACTGCGGGTACGACAACTAACGAAACATCGGAACAAGGGGTTCACAGCGTGAAACAAGCCGCTACCCCCACACACAGACAAAGGCAGGAGAGCAGGCCCTCAACAGCAGGCAGTGGCGCCAGAAGCCATCGGGGGCCACATGAACGGCCGTTCACACCTCATCAACCCACAATGCGAGCAATCAACTACAAACTGAGAGAAGCTCAAGAGAGATCAGCCAGACACAGCTCATTCTTTGGAAACAAAGGAAGCGAACTGTGTTGGAGATGTGGGAGAAGGCACTCATCAAGGGGGTGTCAATTTCAGCATGCTGTTTGTAGAAACTGTGACTATACAGGGCATCTGGCCCGCATGTGCAGAAAAATGGCAGCTCGGCTGGTATACGAATCAGAAGGGTCGGAAAGTGGACCAGAAGACGGTGGGGACAGTACCTGGGACACCGATGTACAGTGGGTCAACACGATCAATGGCCACTGCTCCTACAACAAGACGCCTCCAATAATGATGAGGGTCCTACTCAATGGGATACCCGTCAACATGGAGCTGGATACGGGAGCGAGTCAGTATCTCCTGAACGCTCAACAATTTGAACAGCTGTGGCCGCACAAAAGAGACAGACCAAAACTCACAAGGGTCGACACAAAACTAAGGACCTATACCAAAGAAATCGTCCCAGTCCTCAGCAGCGCCATGCTCTCCATCACACACAAAGGGACAGTGAACCGACTTCCCCTGTGGATTGTCCCCGGAGACCCCCAGCACTGCTGGGGAGAAGCTGGCTGGCAAAACTAAACTGGAAATGGGATAATGTTCATGCCATGTCGTCAGAGGAACGGACCTCCTGCTCAACAGTTCTAAGTCGATTTGAACATCTCTTTCTGCCAGGTGTGGGCACCTTCAAAGGGGCTAAAGTCAAAATCCACATCACACAGGATGGCAGACCGGTCCATCACAAGGCTAGAGCTGTACCCTATGTAATGAGGGAAAAGATTGAACATGAACTAGACAGGCTTCTGCGGGAAGGCATTATATCACCCGTGGAATTTAGCGACTGGGCAAGTCCCATCGTCCCAGTCATGAAGCCTGATGGATCCGTATGAATCTGTGGGAACTACAAGTCCACCATAAACAGAGTCTCCCTACAGGACCAATACCCGCTGCCCAGAGCAGAGGACTTATTTGCCATATTGGCTGGAGGTAAACTTCTCTCAAAACTAGATCTCACATCTGCGTATATGACGCAATAATTGACTGAGGAGTCCAAGCTACTCACCACCATCAACACACATCGAGGCCTTTTCATGTACAATCGATGCCCATTTGGCATCAGGTCGGCAGCTGCCATATTCCAGCGCAACATGGAGAGTCTGCTCAAGTCCATCCCAGGGACGGTTGTATTTCAAGACGACATACTTATCACGGGCAGGGACACCAACTCCCATCTCCGCAATTTGGAGGAAGTACTAAAGTGGTTGGATCGGGTAGGCCTAAGAGTTAAGAAATCCAAGTGCCTGTTTCTCGCACCCGAGGTTGAATTTTTGGGCAGAACGATTGCCGCTGATGGAATCCGCCCAACAGAGTCCAAAACAGAAGCAATTCGCCTGGCACCCAGGCCCCGGAATGTCTCAGAACTGCGCGACTTTCTCGGGCTACTCAATTACTTTGGGAACTTTATGTAGAACTTAAGCACGCTGCTGGAGCCTCTCCACGTGCTACTCAGAAAGGGGTGCGATTGTTTTTGGGGGGACGCCCAGGAACGTGCCTTCAACAAGGCACGCAACCTTCTGTGTTCCAACAGTGTTTTGGCTTTCTTTGATCCAGGTAAAAAGCTAGTTCTTACATGTGATGCGTCAGCGTATGGGGTCGGGTGTATTTTACAACATGTCAATAGTGCGGGCAAATTACAACCCATAGCTTATGCCTCCAGGTCACTTTCGCGGGCAGAGCGCGGGTACGGAATGGTAGAGAAGGAGGTGCTCGCGTGCGTGTATGGTGTACCAATACCTTTTCGGGGCCAAGTTTGCGTTAGAAACTGACCACAAGCCCCTCACATCCCTCCTATCCGAGAGCAAGGCAATAAACGGCAACGCCTCGGCACGCATTCAATGGTGGGCACTCATGCTGGCGTCTTACGACTACACCATAAGGCAAGACCAGGCACAGACAACTGTGCCGACGCGCTTAGCAGGCTACCCCTGGCGACCACGGAAGGGTCTGACGAACAGGACTGTGAGATAGTCATGGCAATCAATGCCTTTGAGTCCACAGGTTCGCCCATGACGGCTCGCCAAATCAGAGCCTGGACGGCCAGCGACCCCACGTTATCCTTAGTAAAAAGATGTGTCCTAACCGGTGACTGGGCAGAGGCTCGCGATGCCTGCCCTGAGGAGATCAAACCCTTTCACAGGCGCATCCATGAGCTATCACTACTAGCAGACGGCCTGATGTGGGGCAGCCGAGTAGTTATGCCTCTGCAAGGCAGAGAGGCATTTGGGGATCGTTCTCATGAAGGCCATAGCCAGATCCCACGTCTGGTGGCCTGGCATTAACTCGGACTTGGAGCTCTGCGTCCGACGGTGCACCATTTGTGCCCAGCTTAGTAATGCCCCCAGGGAGGCTCCCCTGAGCCCCTGGCCCTGGCCCACCAAACCGTGGTCGCGGGTGCACGTAGACTATGCGAGCCCATTCATGGGAAAATGTTCCTCGTAGTTGTAGATGCATTTTCAAAGTGGATCGAATGCACCATTTTAAACTCGAGCACCACCTCCACCACTGTGGAGAGCTTCGCAACCATGTTTGCAACGCACGGAATCCCTGACATATTGGTCAGTGATAATGGTCCGTGCTTCACCAGCGCAGAATTCCAAGATTTTATAATTGACCACGGCATAAATCACGTTAAGACGGCACCGTTCAAGCCGGCCTCCAACGGCCAGGCGGAGCGAGCAATGCAAATTATTAAACAAGGCATTCTTAAAATCCAAGGTCCCATGCTGCAGGGTCTCCTGTCACGACTGCTGCTGGCATACAGATCTCGTCCGCATTCATTGACTGGGGTTCCCGCCGCGCAACTGTTGATGAAAAGGACTTTAAAGACAAGGCTCTCATTAATCCTCCCAGACATGCACGAAATCGTTGAGGCAAAGCTCCGTAAGCTAACCGAGTACCATGGCCGAAATTCGAGGGGGAGGTGGCATGAAATAGGAGACAAAGTTTTTGTACTAAACTATGGCAGGGGTCCCAAATGGCTTGCAGGGACAGTAATGGCCATGGAAGGAAACAGGCTACTGGTAGTACAAATGGACAATGGCCAAACCTGCCGGAGGCATGTAGACCAAGACAAAAGCAGATTCACCAACAACACTGCTGAACCAGAGGCAGACTACAATGTGGAACTCACACCACACCTGGTGGACAGACAGAGGGAACAACCTGAGGAAAGGGCAATCCCAACAGACAGCCCAGGCGAAACACCAACAATCACACTAAACGAAACAGACAGCCCAGGCGAGATACCAGCAACCACACCCAAAGAAAAACAGGCACCAAGGCAAACAACTGAACCACAACTTAGACGCTCCACGCGTGAGCGTAGACCACCTGAGAGACTGAACCTGTAAAGACAATAAGAGCTTGGGGGAGGGTGATGTCATGTATCTCACACTACTGTACACAACTGTATCTTACCATGCTATACATGGTTGTAATAAGATATAACCTGTAACCACCAGCATACCTTACCACCAGGGGTGCACTTGCAGGAGACACTGGATACCTGTCCCAGACAGGTATATAAGGACAGGTCTCAGGCAAGTGTGGCTTTCGAGAGCTGTGTAATAAAGGTGCAGGTCCTGAGTGACCTTGACTTCACTATGTGCCTCGTGTGAATCTGTACTGAGGGGACAGGACTTTATAGTCAGAATTGAATGCTTTGCTTGAAGAATTAATGGCACATTTGACCGTTGCCTGGCCACTCTATCCCACCATGTTGTCTATTCTCCCTCTTATTCTGAAAATGAGACACTACACAGGAACGGTTAAGGTGAACAAAAGAATGTATTAAACATTGTAAACTTTGTGAACTTTGTAAATGTAATTGTGCAATTTTAATAACATTTATTAAACATTGTGAACTTTTATAACTTTCTGAACAGAATTGGGAAACTTTGAAAACTTTAATAAAGTAACAAACAACAAAACAACAACCCCTGCCCCACTGTCTTTTACCACCGGCTCTTCCTCCCCCACCGCCCCGCCCCCCTACCCTTACCTTTAGCCCCCTCTCTTGCCTGATGTCCCTACCCAAAGTGGCACCAAGAGTTGCAGCAAGGCAGCCAGAGTCCTGCTGAGTTGTGTGGAGAGACATTGCAGATGCTGTCTGGGGATGCACTGGATCAGCTCGTGGCATGGGAGGCCCGGCTTCTGACTGGCAAGCCTCTTGATCGACGTCGCCAGTCATAGGTGGTGTGGGGGTGTGTCTGGGTGTCACACTAGGGACTCCACCAGCCTCGTGTGGGCAGTGATGGCCTCACAGGTTTCATGGCTCGCACCGACAATCTGCGACCCTACCTCTGTTATGGTCGCAGTGAGTTTGTCGATGCTCACGGGAATCCTACCCAGGACATCAAGGAGCTGGAAGCTCTCCCTGGACAGTCCCACTATGTCCAGTTCCGCGTCTGCCTGTCTGTCAGCAGACTGACTTTGCCGACTTACCCTCCGGAGAGATGGCATAAAAGATTCGACCCCAGAACTACGGCTGTACGCCATTAGTTCCAGGAGTCTTAGAGATCTCAAAGCCCAGGAATGTTTCATCCTCTGATGAGGTGTTTACCGATTGCAAAAGAGGTGTTGAGGCATCTGCCCCTCTGCCGCTGCCGCCCCCCCCACCCCCCGGAGTAGGCTGCTCCGTCAACTCCTCCTCCTCAAATTCCTCATTCACCCCACATGATGGCCTGACATGGAGGTTTGGTGTGAGGAATTCGGCACCTGCGACTCGTCATCTGGAAGTAGAAATCAATCAATGAGTGGTTAGCAGCAGGGGAGGAGGCAGGGTGACATGAGGTAGGTCACATAGCACAGGCTCATTTGAAGGACCACTGCTACTCCATTATATGTAGTCCAGAGACACTGCAGGACATTGCCCCAACCCAGCCCAGTGAGTGTGCAGGACCTACCCTCAGTATCCAAGGGGGGGTCAGCACCCCCACGGGGAGTTGTCCGACCTGAAAAGCTAATGAGATTTGCCACTTGTTCTTCCAGGTCGGTGAGCGGCAGGGTCCGAGGCGGATCGTCGCCTGTCCGCTGCTGCTCCCGGCGATTGTGTGATTTCTTTGCCTGCAAAGGTGAAAATGGGAATGCTGTCACACACAGATAGCCACCAAAGCACGTATACCATATTGTGTGAATGTAATGCAGTCCTCTGTTTAATGGCCTTGGAAGTTGCAGTCCCCAGTTAATGGCCTTGGAAGTTCATCAGTAGGACATCGAAGTGCGGAAACATCTTTTGAGATCTCATAAAGCAATCTTAATAAGGTGTAAAGATCATTCATGGCAAATAGGGTGCCGAACTAACAAATAGTGTGTCAGGTTTATAATTTAAGTAATGAAAGCGTGCATCAATACAAATTGTACTCTAACGACCCTCGAATGATTGTTCAATTTCTTTCGGCACTGTGTTGCACTCCTTTGAACAGTGTTGGAGTCAGAGACTTCCTCTGTAATTTCCCTCCAGATTTTGTTGAATAGTGATGGGAGGGGTCTAGATCCACCCCTCCTGTACAATTTGCATGCGCAGAAGGGCCATTTTTTTCAGGGCAGAAGTTTTGACTCCGGCGCACAAAATCTGTTGTGCAACGTCAGAGTTAGCGCTAATGCTCGTCGGCAACTTCACTTGCCAAAAGTTGCGTGCTCTGGCGCTAACGCTAACCCGCCGGTAAAAAATAAATGTTGCTGCGATTTGCACCCGTAAACAAAATCGCAGATCCCGAAAATCCAGGTAAATATCTCTAAGATAGATCTAAGTAATTGGGCTACACCCATTGTTGTTGTACCTGAGTCAGATGGTAACGTAAGGTTGTATGGTGATTATAAAGTAACCGTAAACCATGTTCTAGAGGGTAATGTACCTAATACATTGCTAAATGTAGATTTGTTCATAACGCTGACAGGTGACCAGATTTCTCAAAGTTAGATCTTACAAATGCAAACTTACAACTTGAACTAGATGAGGAGTCCAAGTCATGCTTGACAACAAATACTCATCTAAGCCTATATCAATTTAATAGGCTACCATTTGGAGTGTCTTCTGCCCCGCCGTATTCCAAGGGGTGATGAATCAGATTTTGCAAGGCATTGAAGGGGTAGTATGTTATTTAGATAATATACTCATTTCAGCACTAAATAGGCAAATCCATAATAACGTGTTGAATTAAGTGCTCAAACGGCAGAGAAGTACGAGTGACTGCTCATAAGTGTGAGTTATTTCAAAACTCCATGGAGTACTTAGGGCACAGAGTAAACAAAGATGGTTTGCATCCAACCAAGGGAAAGCTGGATGCAATCAGAAATGCACCCATTCCCAAGAATGTCACTGAACTTCATAAGAACATAAAAAGTAGGAGCAAGTATAGGCCATTTAGCCCCTCGAGCCTGCTCCGCCATTCAATAAGATCATGGCTCATCTCATCATGGGCTCAGCTCCACTTCCCTGCCCGCTCCCCATAACCTTTTATTTCCTTATCGCTCAAAAATCTGTCTATCTCCGCCTTAAATATATTCAATAACCCAGCCTCCACAGCTCTCTGGGGAAGAGAATTCCACAGATTTACAACCCTTTGAGAGAAGAAATTCCTCCTCATCTCAGTTTTAAATAGGCAAACCCTTATTCTGAAACTATGTCCCTTAGTTCTAGAATGGAAACATTCTCTGCATCTACCTTGTTGAGCCCCCTCATTATCTTATATGTTTCAATAAAATCACCTCTCATTCTTCTGAACTCCAATGAGTACAGGCTCAACCTTTCTTCATAAGTCAACCCCTTCATCTCAGGAATCAACCTAGTGAACCTTCGCTGAACAGCCTCCAATGCAAGTATATCTCTCCTGAAATATGGAGACCAAAACTATACGCAGTACTCTCGGCATGGCCTCACCAATACCCTGTACAGTTGTAGCAGGACTTCTCTGCTTTTATACTCTATCCCCCTTGCAATAAATGCCAACATTCCATTTGCCTTCCTGATTTCTTGCTGTATCTGTGTTTCTTGCAGAAGGACTCCCAGGTCCCTCTGTACTGCAGCATTTTGTAATTTTTCTTCATTTAAATAATAATTTGCTTTTTTATTTTTTCTGCCAAAGTGGATAACCTCACATTTTGTCACATTATACTCCATCTGCCAAATCTTTGCCCACTCACTTAGCTTGTCAATATCCCTTTGCAGTTTTTTTGTGTCCTCCTCACAACTTGTATCATCAGCAAACTTGGCTGCGTTACACTTGGTCCCTTCATCCAAATCATTAATATAGATTGTAAATAATTGAGGCCCCAGCACTAATCCCTGCGGCAGCCCACTAGTTACTGTTTTCCAACCGGAAAATGACCCATTTATCCCAACTCTCTGCTTTCTGTTCGTTAGCCAATCCTCAATCCATGCTAATATATTACCCCCAACCCCATGAACTTTTATCTTGTGCAGTACACCAAATACACCACATCCACTGGTTTCCCCTTATCCACCGTGCTCGTTACATCCTCAAAGAACTCCAGCAAATTTGTCAAACATGATTTCCCTTTCATAAAACCATGCTGACTTTGCTTGATTGAATTATGCTTTTCCAAATGTCCTGCTATTGCTTCCTTAATAACGGACTCCAGCACTTTCCCAATGACAGATGTTAGGCTAACTGGTCTATAGTTTCCTGCTTTTTGTCTGCCTCATGTTTGGGTCTTTTGAACTATTATGGGAAGTTCCTACCTAATTTGGCTACAGAGTTACATCCATTGAATGAGCTGTTGAAAAAACAGGTCCATTGTAAGTGGTCAGAAGAATGCGATGCTGCATTCAAACAGTGTAAAAGCCAGTTGGTAGAGAGCACCATGTTAGTTCACTATGACATTTCTAAGGAGATCAAGCTAGCATGTGACACCTCTCCATATGGAGTTGGGGCAGTGATCTCTCATGTACTAGTTAGTGGGGAGGAGAGACCAATTGTTTTTGTTTCACGGAGCATAATTATACGCAAATCAAAAGAGAAGCTTTGGCATTGATTTTTGGGGTCAAGGAGTTCCACAAATACTTGTATAGTCATAAGTTTACCATTGTTACTGACCATAAGCCCCTGACTGCAATCCTCCATCCAAAGTCCGCAATTGCAACCTTATCTGCAGCCCGAATGCAGAGATGGGCTTTGATTTTGTCAGCATATACATATGACATTGAAAATAGACGATCAGCTGATCACAGTAATGCTGATACTATGTCCAGGTTGCCATCCCCATCAAAAGTTACATCGAATAGAGAAGTGTTCTATTTTTCATAAATTGAAGAACTGCCAGTCACAGCTGAAGAGATTGGTAGAGCAACTAAATGTGACCCAGTTATGTCAAATGTGTACGATTACATAGCAACTGGCTGGCCAAGCCAAGTATCAGAGAAAAATATTTATCCATACTTCATTCGTAGGAATGAATTATCGGTGGATAAAAATTGGCTCATGTGGGGTGCAAGAGTAGTTATTGCAAATAAGTTCAGGTCCAAATTGTTAGGAGATCTTCATGACCAGCACCTGGGAATGTGCTTGACCAAGAGTTTTGCACGTAGTTACTTATGGTGGCCAGGTTTAGATAAAGATATAGAGTACATCGTTAATCAATGTACAGAATGTCAATCGGTAAACAAGGAACCAGCATCAGTACCATTACAGCCATGGAAATGGCCTCCCAGGTGTGGCAAAGGTTACATGTAGATTTTGCTGAGCTAGAAGGACAACAATTGTTAATAGTGATTGATAGTCATTCGAAATGGGTAGAGGTGTTAACGATGTGGAAAATAACAACAAATAAAACACAAGACAATTTGCGAAGATCGTTTGCTTCATATACCTCCCAGAAGAAATTGTGTCTGATAATGGGCCGCAATTTTGTTCAGAAGAATTTGCACAGTTCATGAGCAGAAATGGTGTGAAACATACCAAGGTTCCACTATACCACCCTGCTTCAAATGGTGCAGCAGAGCGCACGGTACAAATTTTAAAACGTACCCCCATCAAGAAAATGTTGGAACCAAATCCAAAGATACGGCATTTGTCATTGGACCACAAACTAGCAAACTTTCTGATTACTAATCGTAATACTCCTCATACAACTACTGGTAGAAGCCCAGCAGAGTTGTTTCTCAAATGACAGCCATGAACCAAGTTCTCGTTGTTAAAGCCAAACCTGGCACAGTCAGTAAAAGAGAATAATTAGGACAGAAAGAGAATCATGATAGAGGTAGAGTAAGAGAGAGAAGTGTGAAATTGAATCAGAAGGTGAGTGAAGAACCATCACCATAAATGGTTACCAAGAAGAGTAGTTAAGGTATGTGGTCCTCGCACATATTTGGTCAAGGTGTTTGATCATGCAAAGGTTAGATTTGTTCACATTGATCATATTTTACCTACAGATGTGGAAGGAGTTGAAAGTTGGAATGATTTGATTATTTCTGATGAATCAGATAGTCCTGTTATAAGTAGAGTACCAGCAGCAAATCCTACATCAGGTGTACTAGAAACAAGTCCAAGAGAAAGTCAGAATTTAAATCTGAGTCCGAGCCAGGCAGACAAACATTCTGAAGTTGTAGAGAGTTCAAATGTAGATCAAGGTTTGCCCATGGAGAAAAACTCACTTCAGGCTCAGCCTGGAACAAGTCTAAGTTCGACACCAAGTTTGGGAAATTCTGTTCGAGAGCAAAAGTATCCTCTTCGAAGCAGAAAACCAGTCGTTAAATTTGTTTTGTAAATATGGCAAACTAAGTCCATATCTTTTGTTATGTATAACCATGCAAGTACGATGATTATTTGTTAGGATTAATTCTTCATTAAGGAGGGAGAAGTGTAATTTCGAGCTCCCTCCAGTGGACTACTGCTCCACCTAGTGGACTACTGTGGTAATGCAACTGCTGATGTAAATACAATAAAGGGTGACAAGGTCACATGATGACAAGTTTTCTGCAGGGCCATCTTGTAATCTGTGTGTTTGTGATGTCATAAAGAATATATCACAGGATGTCCTACAGGACTTTGGTCCCAGTTACTGCCCTTCAACTCTGGATTACAATCAAAGATTCCTTTCATAAGCAGCTGTTCTGGCTCAGAATACTTTTAATTCGAATGCCAATTTCAGCTTAGTCTACACAATGTAATGTGGGACAACAACACAGAACTGACTAGAATTCAGCTCATGATTCAGCTAAAGAAGTTACGATTGCGGGGGAGGGGGCAGGGGGAGTGAATAGAGGAGGCAACAAAGAGCTATTATTTTTCATGAGTTTATTGCAGAGGGTTCTGAGGAAACCCAATGTTATGGAAAACTCATGGCATTCAGCGACCTGGAAGCACTTACTGTAATTAATGGATCATGAATGGAATTTTTTTCTTTTTCCCAGCAATTCAATGTGCCAAAAGAATTGTTGCTTGACACTAATTAGTTAAGTCCATTAGAATGGTGCCCTTTCATACTTGAGCTCAAATCGATCCCCCAATAAGAGAAAGATAAAAGCACTTAAGGGTTAGACAATTTTAATCCAGCCTCCATGGACAAAAATTCACAACGCACAACAGTCATATTCAACACTAATCAGCACAAATAATTACATAGCATCCCTGGGAAAGATATTTAGATTATCCATCTATTACAACTGACTGAATCACATACTTTACGTGCAGTCTGCTGGCCGATTAGCTTCAAAATAAACACAGCATTATGATTCGGAGTATCTGAGACATTGGGGTAGATTTTCCAATTGGTACCGCCTGATATTCAGACATAAAGTGAGCATTACCAATTAGAAAATTAGGAGATCTGTCCCACCAGTTTTCTGCCTATGTTGCACGAAAATGCGCATTAACAGTACTAAATTTAACGGGAGCTGCCACCTGAAACAGCTGGGATCTTTATTATAATATTTAAATAAAGTTGCAATTATGTCATTTTGAGCTGCACATAATTTGTGTATGCATTACACTGAGTGATCTACCACCCTGCCCCGCATGTGATATTCAGGGTTGCTAAGGTATGGGCATGTTTGTTTTGTTTTTCACTCAAGTATTATGGGGCCTTTGTGGCAATTGTTGTGCTGCTGTCTCTTTTTCCCCACAACTCCATTAGTTTTCCAAAGGGAATATCCTAATATCTGTTTTTTAAAGAAAAAAGACGAAGATCAATGGAGGGATGCCAGGTAGGCTAGGCTGAACCAGAGTCGATCTGCATCCACCTGCCGGTACATCCACTCCAGAACCTACAAGGAAAGACACACATAACTCCATTTGTCACAGGAGCTGTGCCTCTGGAGCTTAGGATTTGCGAGGAATGCCATGACAGAGTTAAGCAGCCAGACTGGCAGCCAAACCCTTCAACAGGCATGGAACTGCTGGGGTCTTTCAAGGTCACAATCACTCTTAACTTTTATGGTTCAGGATCACTTTGTGCTTTCACTGGGGGCATCAGCAACATGATCAATGAGCTGTCTGTAGATGTGGTAAAAGAAGTGTTTGTTTGAGAAATCAATTTGATCTCTTTCCTCATAATAACAGAAAGCAGCACGAGAAACTGCAATTTTATAAATAGCAGGATTCCTGAACATCCAGAACATTGCAGCCAAGTGGCCCTTGTGTGCTCCATTGCGCAATGCCATTACCTACATGAACAAGAAAGGATTCCACTCTCTCAGTGTTCAGCTCGATTGTGACCACAGATTGTGCACCTCAATACTCATTTCCCAGACAGCAATCCACGTGCCTTAATATCAAAGCAGTCTCCTGTCCCACCAATATTTGTCTCACAAAGACAAGTCTCAGGTGGCTTCTGTAATGACCAAGACTATCCTCTGGAACAATCGCTTATGACATCTGTGCAATATCCCAGGAGCACAGATATAATGAGGTGCTGACATACATCAAAATAATCGTTGAGCTTCAATATTTACTCGTTGAAGCAGTGCTTTAGCTGCCTGGATAGATCTGTGTGTGTCCTGTAATACAGCCTAGCCAAGCTTTCAAGGTACGTTGTTGTGGGCTGCCTGCAAAGAGGGATCATCATGGATACTCCGGAGTATGAAGGTCCCCTGGCACAACAAGGGATTCATGAAGAGGCGAGAAATTTGAAGAGGTTGCAGAGCAGAACACAATGCAAGTGACTTTCAGCAAGCTGTCTTACAAGATAACTCCTCCTAACTTACAAATGTGGCCACAATAGTAACAGTCCCATTGACATCTTACCCATGCTCCCTACAAAGAAACTGTCATATATTCAACCAGCATTGTAACCCATGTATAATCTGACCTAAGTTGTACACTGTGAGAACAATGACCACTAGGTGGTGAACTTTTGGGAGACACTCCTAACCTGGACCTTCAGGTATAAAAGGGGAAGTCCACCCACCTTCATCATTTGAGTGCTATGGAATAAAGGACAGGTCACAGACTGACCTTCTCTCAATAATGGGCCTCGTGTGCATTTATACTGTCTAGTAAGGAAGTATCAATGGCGACGAGAAACTGGGATTTAAACCACGTGAGCATGGCCACTAGCAGAACAGATGAGAGGCACTGTGTTAAGGAATGGTTGGGACAGAGAATCAACATTTTTAAAGCAGCATGCAGTTCTCCAGACAGACAAGGGCAATTGGACATGCCCCAACATGTAGTTGAGCCCAGAGGGGGGAGTTCGACAGAGACAATGGCTAGCTGGATGGCGAGGTACAATGCGGCCAGTAATGGGGCCATCAACACCTGTTAATAGCACACTTAAGGACAGTCACAGAGGCAGTCAGAGACGATCGACTGGCAAGGGACCTTTTGTTTCCAACAACAGCTCATGTTGGAGGTGTGGAGGACACACTCAGCCGGAGTTTGCAGAGATGAGCAAAATACCTGCAGAAATTGCAGAAATGAACGCTGGGGGAAATCGCTGGAAGCTGAAGTTCAGCGAGTTCATGTGGAGCACATATAAAGTTCATACACCAGGACGCCACCGATAATGATGAAAGTGCTCCTCAATGGCATCCCAGTATCAATGGAGCTAGACACAGGGGCCAGCCAGTCCCTGATGAGTATCAAACAGTTCAAAAAGTTGTGGGTGTCCAAGGCCAGGAGGCCAAAATTATTGCTGCACAGCTATGGACATACACAAAGGAGATCATTCCGGTGCTAGGCAGTGCCACGGTAGTCGTGACCCACAAAGATTCGGGGAACAGGTTGCCACTCTGGGTTGTCCCGGCGGACGGTCCCGCACTGCTGGGGAGGAGTTGGCTTGCTGTCATGAACTGAAAATGGGGCGATGTCAATGCAATTTCCTCTGTGGAGCGAGTATCATGCTCACAGATCCTGGACAAATTTGACTCACTGTCTCAACCCGGCATTGGCACTTTCATGGGGGCCAAGGTAGTGATTCAAATAAATCCGGACGCCAGGCCAATATACCACAAGGCCAGAGTGGTGCTGTACGTGATGCGGGAAAAGATAGAAGGCGAATTGGACCGCCTGCTGAGGAAAGGCATCATCTCGCCAGTCGAATTCAGTGACTGAGCGAGCCCGATTGTGCCGGTGCTCAAGATGGATGGGTCGGTCAGGATATGTGGTGATTACAAGGCCACCATCAATCGGGTATCACTCCAAGACCAGTACCCACTACCGAGAGCAGAGGACCTCTTTGTGATGCTATCCAGTGGCAAACTTTTTTCAAAATTGAACCTGACCTCAGCTTACATGACCCAGGAGCTGAAGAGTGAGTCGAAGAAGCTGACCACCATCACGACACACAAGGGATTGTTTGAGTATAACAGATGTCCGTTTGGGATTCGCTCGGCCGCCGCGATCTTCCAACGAAATATGGAAAGCCTCCTCAAGTCGATTCCAGGGATGGTGGTTTTTCAAGACGACATCCTCATCATGGGTTGAAAAACGCCTCCACAACCTGGAGGAGGTGCTACGCAGACTGGACCGGGTAGGGCTGCGACTGAAAAAGGCGAAGTGCGTCTTCCTAGCTCCAGAGGTAGAATTCCTGGGGATGAGGGTAGCAGCAGACGGGATCAACCCTACTGCGTCCAAGACGGAAGCGATCCAGAGAGCACCAAGACCCCGTAACACGACGGAGCTGCATTCGTTCCTGGGGCTCCTGAACTATTTTGGTAATTTTCATCCCAAATTGAGCACGCTGCTAGAGCCGCTACACGTGCTCCTACGCAAAGGTCACGAATGGGTCTGGGGGGGACAGCCAGGAAAGGGCTTTTAATAGAGCACACAATTTGTTATGTTCCAACAATCTGTTAATGCTATATGACCCATGTAAGAAACTTGTGTTAACATGCGATGCGTCGTCCTATGGTGTCGGGTGTGTGTTGAAGCATGTTAATGCCAAGGTTCAGTTACAGCTGGTAGCTTATGCCTCCAGAAGTCTGTCCAAGGCAGAAAGGGGCTACGGGATGGTAAAAAAGGAGGCGCTTGCATGTGTATATGCAGTAAAGAAAATGCACCGGTACCTGTTTGGCAGGAAATTTGAGCTGGAGACAGATCACAAAACCCTAACGTCCCTTTTGGCTGACAACAAGGCCATAAATGCAAACGCATCGGCCCGCATACAGAGGTGGGCACTCACGTTAGCCGCCTATGACTACACAATTCGGCACAGACCGGGCACCGAAAACTGCGCCGATGCACTCAGCAGGCTCCCACTAGCCACCACTGAGGGGACTACCGAGCATGCTGCTGAGATGGTCATGACTGTTGAAGCTTTCGGAAGCGAAGGCTCACCCATGACAACCCGTCAGATCAAAGTCTGGACAAATCGAGACCCACTATTGTCTTTAGTCAATAAATGTGCTCTGAATGGGGACTGGGCAGCCACGTACGGGGCATGCCCTGAGGAATTTAACCCATTTCACAGGCGCAGGGATGAACTCTCAATTCAGACCGATTGCCTACTGTGGGGAAACCGCGTAGTCATGCCCCAGATGGGCAGAGAGGCATTCATCAGAGAACTCCACAATGAGCACCCGGGCATTGTCATGATGAAGGCAATTGCCACGTCACACGTTTGGTGGCCAGGAATAGACGCAGATCTGGAACTTTGTGTTCGCAGGTGCAACACGTGTGCCCAGCTGAGCAATGCGCCCAGGGAAGCCCCCCTTAGCCCCTGGTCCTGGCCCGCCAAGCCTTGGTCACGCATCCATGTGGACTACGCAGGTCCTTTCATGGGAAAAATGTTTTTGGTTGTAGTGGACACCGACTCCAAATGGATCGAGTGTGACATTTTAAATTCAAGCACATCCTCTGCCACGGTAGAAAGTCTACGGGCAATGTTTGCCACCCATGGTCTACCGGATATCTTGGTCAGCGACAATGGCCCATGCTTCACAAGCACTGAATTCCAGGACTTCATGGCAGGCAATGGAATCCTTGCCACTGGACCAAGACCTAGCTCTGTCAAGCCCACGTTAAAAAAAATCCAAGCACAGGCATCTTCCACCCTTCAGGATGTAGTTCAGGACCTGGAACTTTAGGTCCTTCATTGGAACACCTGTGATCATATCCTTTTTTGGCATGGAAGCAAGTCATCCTCGATTCGCGGGACCGCCTATGATGATGATGTGATTGAAGCTGCCTTTGTAGCTCAGCAGTAGAGCCATTTCTACTACTGCATGGGCCGTGTGGGCCTGAATGTCTTCTGCTACCTGTGCAGATATTGGAAACAGTTGGTAGCAGGATGACGATCTCTGCCCAGTCTGAGAGACAGTCCCATGATCTTTGCAATTTCCAGGCATTCCCCTGATTCTGGGCACTCCCTCATCATGACTACTGATCAGCCTGATAGCACACTTAATCACACAAATGAGATCAGTGAAGCCCTGCCTCATGGTTCTCTCTAACTGATCCCCAAGCCTGTCTAAGCCAAAGGAAATAGCCTGTTTCACTCTGCAATCCAGGCCTCTATGGCAGCAGCCTGAGCAACCAAGAAGGAGGAACTGAAGGAAATCCTTATTAGTCGGGAAATTGTGTTGGGGAAATTGATGGGATTGAAGGCTGATAAATCCCCAGGGCCTGATGGTCTGCATCCTAGAGTACTTAAGGAGGTGGCCTTGGAAATAGCGGATGCATTGACAGTCATTTTCCAACATTCCGTAGACTCTGGATCAGTTCCTATGGAGTGGAGGGTAGCTAATGTAACCCCACTTTTAAAAAAAGGAGGGAGAGAGAAAACAGGGAATTATAGACCGGTCAGCCTGACATCGGTAGTGGGTAAAATGATGGAATCAATTATTAAGGATGTCATAGCAACGCATTTGGAAAGAGGTGACATGATTGGTCCAAGTCAGCATGGATTTGTGAAAGGGAAATCATGCTTGACAAATCTTCTGTAATTTTTTGAGGATGTTTCCAGTAGAGTGGACAAGGGAGAACCAGTTGATGTGGTGTATTTGGACTTCCAGAAGGCTTTCGACAAGGTCCCACACAAGAGATTAATGTGCAAAGTTAAAGCACATGGGATTGGGGGCAGTGTGCTGACTTGGATTGAGAACTAGCTGGCAGACAGGAAGCAAAGAGTAGGAGTAAATAGGTACTTTTCAGAATGGCAGGCAGTGAGTACTGGGGTATCACATGGTTCTCTGCTGGGGCCCCAGCTATTTACATTGTACATTAATGATTTAGACGAGGGGATTAAATGTAGTATCTCTAAATTTGCGGATGACACTAAGTTGGGTGGCAGTGTGAGCTGCGAGGTGGATGCTATGAGGCTGCAGAGTGACTTGGATATGTTAGGTGAGTGGGCAAATGCATGGCAGATTAAGTATAATGTGGATAAATGTGAGGTTATCCACTTTGGTGGTAAAAACAGAGAGACAGACTATTATCTGAATGGTGACAGATTAGGAAAAGGGGAGGTGCAACGAGACCTGGGTGTCATGGTACATCAGTCATTGAAATTTGGCATGCAGGTGCAGCAGGCAGTTAAGAAAGCAAATGGCATGTTGGCCTTCATAGCGAGGGGATTTGAGTACAGGGGCAGGGAGGTGTTATTACAATTGTACAGGGCCTTGGTGAGGCCACACCTGGAGTATTGTGTACAGTTTTGGTCTCCTAACTTGAGGAAGGACATTCTTGCTATTGAGGGAGTGCAGCGAAGGTTCACCAGACTGATTCCCGGGATGGCGGGACTGACACATCAAGAAAGACTGGATCAACTTGGCTTGTATTCACTGGAGTTCAGAAGAATGAGAGGGGACCTCATAGAAACGTTTAAAATTCTGACGGGGTTAGACAGGTTAGATGCAGGAAGAATGTTCCCAATGTTGGGGAAGTCCAGAACCAGGGGTCACAGTCTAAGGATAAGGGGTAAGCCATTTAGGACCGAGATGAGGAGAAACTTCTTCACCCAGAGAGTGGTGAACCTGTGGAATTCTCTACCACAGAAAGTAGTTGAGGCCAATTCACTAAATATATTCAAAAGGGAGTTAGATGAAGTCCTTACTACTCGGGGGATCAAGGGGTATGGCGAGAAAGCAGGAATGGGGTACTGAAGTTGCATGTTCAGCCATGAGCTCATTGAATGGCGGTGCAGGCTCGCAGAGCCGAATGGCCTACTCCTGCACCTATTTTCTATGTTTCTATGTTTCTGTGGTTGATCTGATCATGGCCTCAACTCTGCTTCCCTGCCCTCTCCCCATAACCCTTGACTCCCTTATCTTTCAAAAATCTGTCTATCTCCCCTTAAATATATTCAGTGACCCAGCCTCCACAGCTCTCTGGGGTAGAGAATTCCAAAGATTCACCTTTTTTTTGTGATTCTGGTATGTCTCTGAAGCTGTCACATGCTCCATGGTAGATTTTGAAACTAGATCTGGTGAGGTCGATATCCCTGGGCTCACATT
The DNA here is from genome assembly GCF_044704955.1 of Pristiophorus japonicus. Classification (NCBI taxonomy): domain Eukaryota; kingdom Metazoa; phylum Chordata; class Chondrichthyes; family Pristiophoridae; genus Pristiophorus; species Pristiophorus japonicus. The sequence goes on along the minus strand of NC_091983.1, from coordinate 105,298,500 downwards.
CTGAGGCTGAATACAAGTTGGTCCTCCCCCTCCTGTTCAGTTGTGCTGTGTATCTAACTTGCTGCTCTCCCCTCTAGCTCACTCTCTAATGCATATATTAAGCTGATGCTTGGGAGGAAGAGAGTGAGTGATGATGTGTTCTGTGAAATGCTGGCATGACTGTATGTAGTGTGGCCTGAATTGCCTTCATGTGACACACCTAGAGAAACAGATGAAGATTATCTTGATGGTGTCCTGTTGAGCAGAGTTGACATTTTTTTTAGTAGAAACAACATGGTAAAAGATTATACTTTGCTGGCAGTAAGTGATTTAGAGAATAGGATGAAAAAGAGCAGAAGTTTATAGCAATCCATGAGCTAGCAGGAGACTTCCCACTTTCTCATCTCCTCCACTTTCCATGGCATTCCAGGATTTCAAGGACATCTTCTTCTTCCTGAGTTCTCTCTCAGTTGTTACAGGCTGACTTCTTCTGTGATGTGATGCCATCTGCCTACAACATTCAGATATATTAGATAGGAGGATTATTTTGGGCTGAATGCATGCAAAGATTGGGGTATAAAGGACAGCCAGAAAATTCATGACATTCATTGCGAGGTTTGAAAGTGCTTTCGGATAGTGTGAAGGGGAAGTAATTGTAAGTGCTGTACACACTTGATATATTTCATTAATGGAAGGTCTTACTGGACTCTCTTGCTGGCCACGCTGTGAAGTGGAGTGGCCACTGACTTTTTGTGGAATGGCCACTGCTAACCCAATTGCCCTCCCGATTTTCCCGGCGGTGACCCGATAGCCCCCCTACCGCTCCGCTGCTGATGATCCGTCTTAAGCACGTCATCACCGTATGCACCACCGATCTACTCCCCCCCCCACCCCAGATGGCAACATTCCCCACCGAAAATCTTCGGGCCACCCGGCAGTGCCAAAACCTGTTTTTTCCCGGTGGTCCAGTAACGGCAGTGCGGCTTCCCTTAAAGGGGAGGATGCACTGCTGCTGCCGCCATATTTTTTTTTGTCGGCCGACAGCCATGTCGGCCCGACAAATATGCCCCTCAGTTGCTGTCGCTGCCGTGTATCTGCCTCTCCGGTGTTGTCACCGCCCCCATTATGATTGAGATCCGGATGGAAGGAAAAAAAATCAAAGAGCCGAATGTCGCTCAAGAGGCGACCTGAACCGTAGCTGCAGTCAAAACCATCAAAACGGGGTGGGAACGCCCCGTTTCGGGTGGGGGGCAATTTCTACCCCTTGCTGTCTCTGCTCTTCTTTCGGCTTCTAATTATTGCCTCCCTTTAAATAGCAAATGCAGTCCTTTAAGAGTTTCAACTGAACTGAATATTCTACTCCCTCCCAATTGAGTGAACTCCCAGTGGAAGGTCCAATTCAGGCTGTGAGCTCATCATGCAGATTGAATTAGGTCAACCCTGGCAGATCTTCAGGGGCAGCCATATATCGTATCCATGAGGCCAAAATGCACGATGCAATGTTCGTACACTAAAATTGTGATCCTTGGAAACTTCGTCCTATAGGGTTGATTCCCCATTATTGAGCTCTCGGTGAGGAATTGCTAGCCAGGAAATTTCAAGCCTACCATCATTTAAATGAATGGATGGAAAGCCAGGGGCTGAGAGTCTACATATTCCTCACCACTGCTCTCAGCAGCTTCCACAGCTTGCAGGAAAATTCAAGTCTGCCTGATTCTCACACTCAAATTGCTAGATTCATGTTATACAAGCATTGGAGAACAAGCCCCTCTAGCTAAACAAAATGAAATTGCATAATAGGTCAATTATCTTTAATAGGTCAATTACCCTTCATAAGAATGATTTCTGAAGACGCAGTAATATTTCTGTTAGATTTTTACCGAAGTCCTCTATCTGAATAGGTCCCATCTTCTCACAATGCTTTCTGTAACATTGGGCTTAATTTTTCCCGATCAGTTGTGCCATTTTTTTTCTGGCGTATTTATTTCTTCCAAGTTTTCTCCTGCGATCTGCACTGGCATAACTGACTTAGGTACGATTTTTCTAGGCCAGTTTTTTTTTACGTCGTTTTAACCTCATGTCTGCGCCGGTTTTTTCAATTGTTCGCAGTTTGGCCAACATTTTTTTCTCTTAGGTTGGCGCATCTGGCCACTCCCGAAAAATCTTCTGGTGAGTTAAGAAATCTTCTGGTGCGGTAGCTAAGCAGGATTCGGGATACGCGAGTCTGCAGTGAGCCCTGCTTTATAGTTTGCACTGCTCTCTCTGCCTGACCATTGAATGCTGGTTTGAACGGAGCAGATTTAACATGTTTGATCCCGTTATGGGCCATGAACTCTTTGAACTCGGCACTGGTAAAACATGGCCCGTTGTCACTCACAAGGACATCAGGCAGGCCGTGCGTGGCAAACATGGCCCACAGGTTTTCAGTGGTGGCAGCGGATGTGCTTGCCGACGTTATCTCACATTCAATCTATTTGGAGTACGCATCTAAAACCACAAGGAACCTTTTACTCAAAAACGGGCCTGCATAGTCGACATGGACCCAGGACCACGGTTTGGAGGGCCAAGACCATCAACTTAGTGGCGCCTCCCTGAGTGCATTGCTTAACTGCGAGCATGTGTTACATCTCTGCACGCAGAACTCTAAGTCTGCATCGATACCGGGCCACCACATGTGGGATCTGGCTATCGCTTTCATCATGACAATGCCTGGGTGAGTACTGTGGAGGTCATTGATGATAGTGTCTCTACCCTTCTTGGGGACCACTACCCGATTGCCCCACAGAAGGCAGTCTGCCTGTATAGACATTTCATCTTTGCGGTGCTGGTACGGCTTTATCTCTTCCTGCAATTCCATTGGGACACTGGACCAGCTCCCGTGAAGCACACAATTTTTTACTAGGGACAGTAAGGGGTCCTGGCTCATCCAGGTTCTAATCTGTCGGGCTGTGATGGGTGATTGTTCACTCTCAAATGCTTCCATAACCATGACTAGATCTGTGGGCTGCGCCATTTCCAACCCCGTGGTGGGCAATGGCAGCCTACTGAGAGCATCGGCACAGTTTTCTGCGCCTGGCCTGTGGCGGATGGTGTAGTTGTATGCGGACAACGTGAGCGCCATCTCTGGATGAGGGCCGGTGCATTTGTATTTATCCCCTTGCTCTCGGAAAACAGGGATATTAGTGGCTTATGATCCATTTCCAATTCAAATTTGAGCCCAAATAGATATTGATGCATTTTCTTTACCCCATAGACTCACGCTAACACTTCTTTTTCAATCATGCTGTAGGCTCTCTCAGCCTTAGACAGACTTCTGGATGCATAAGCAACTGGTTGCAATTTCCCAGATTCATTAGCTTGTTGCTATACACAACCGACACCGTATGATGACGCATCACATGCTAGTACCAAACACTTACATAGATCATACAACACAAGCAATTTGTTTGAGCATAACAATTTTCTAGCTTTTGCAAAGGCATTTTCTTGGCTTTTGCCCCATACCCATTCGTCTCCTTTACACAGTAAGGCATGCAGTGGTTCTAACAGTGTGCTGAGACCCGGTAAGAAGTTACCAAAGTAGTTCAGGAGTCCTAGAAACGACCGCAGCTCCGTCACATTCTATGGCCTCGGTCTTCGAATCGGTGGGCCTGATGCCATCCACCACGATTCTTCTCCCCAGGAACTCCACTTCAGGCACCAGGAAAATGCACTTTGAGCATTTCAACCTGAGCCCCACGCGTTTGAGTCGAATAAGAACATCCTCCAGATTCTTCAGATGCTCGACTGTGTCCCAACCTGTAACCAAGATGTCGTCCTGGAAGATCACCATGCGCGGGACTGACTTCAGTAAGCTTTCCGTGTTTCTCTGGAATATCGCTATGGCTGATCGAATTCCAAATGGGCATCTGTTTTAAATGAAGAGAACTTTATGTGTGTTGATGCAGGTGAGGCCCTTCGATGATTGCTCCAGCTCCTGTGTCATGTAGGCCGAGGTCAAGTCCAGCTTCATGAATGTCTTTCCTCCCGCCAGCGTAGCAAAAAGGTCGTTAGCCTTTGGGTAGTGATTATTGATACTGCAGGGAGAAATGATTGATAGTTACTTTGTAATCACCACAGATTCTGACGGTGCCGCCTACCTTGAGCACTGGAACAATCGGACTGGCCCAGTCGTTAAATTCGATCGGCGAAATGATGCCCTCTCGTTGCAGCTGGTCCAGCTCGATCTCTACTCTTTCTCTCATCATGTACGGTACAGCTCTCGCTTTGTGGTGGATGGGTCACGCCCCGGAATTAGGTGGATCTGCACTTTTCCTCCTTGGAACTTCCCGATGCCTGGTTCGAACAGCGAAGGGAACTTGTTTAAGACCTGGGCACACGAAGTGTCGTCAGCGTATGAGAGCGCTTGGATGTCGTCCCAGTTCCAGTGTATCTTTCCCAGCCAGCTCCTGCTGAGCAGCATGGGACCACTGCCCAATACCACCCAGAGTGGTAGCTTGTGCACCGCTCCATCGTAGGAGACCTTTACAGTCGCACTGCCGATTACATGAATCAGTTCCTTTGTGTAAGTTCTCCGTTTTGTGCAAATGGGAATCAAGACTGGCTTGAGGCCTTGCTGCACCACAATTTTTCGTAAATCTTTTTGCTCATAATGGACTGGCTCGCAGCCGTGTCCAGCTCCATCGACACCGGGAGTCCATTTAATTCAACCTTCAGCATTATCCAGGGACACTTTGTGGTAAATGTGTGTACCCCATATACCGCTGCCTCCTCGGTCTGAGGCTCTGATTCATCGCAATCCGTTGTGGATCTGTCCTCCTCTGCAACATGGTGGTTTGCAGGATTAACAGGGTTTGCAGCTCACCTGCACATACGTTGGAGGTGTCCCATTGTTCCACAGACCTTGCAAACATGAAGCAGCATGAATGGAAATGATGATCCCCCCTGCAGCACCAACAAGGTGTTAATGGCCTTGCATTCATCACCATTGATGGTGGACTCTGAGACATCTGCGGACGTGCAGCTGCAGGCAAGTGGGGCCAGTCCTGTACGTTGTGATTTGAAAAGAACATCACTTTGTTCGCAGTACTTGTTGAAGCACTCGTGTGCTGAGCGATTTGCTCAGTATTGTCACTGGTGACAATGAACGCCTGAGCTATCGCTATGGCCTTACTCAAGGTTGGGGTCTCTACAGTCAAAAGTTTGGGAAGTATCACTTCATGTCCAATGCCAAGTATGAAAAAGTCTCCAAGTCTGTGCTCCAAATGTCCTTCAAATTCGCAATGTCCTGCAAGGCATCTTAGCTCGGCAACATAACTCACCACTTCCTGGACTTCAGACCTTTTGTAGGTATAGAACCGGTACCTCGCCATCAGAACACTTTCCTTCGGGTTCAGATGCTCCCGGACCAGTGTGCACAAATCATCATACGATTTCTCTGTGGGTTTCGCTGGAGCAAGCAGATTTTTCATGAGGTCATATGTTGGTGCCCCGCAGACGGTGAGGAGAATCGCCCTTCGTTTGGCAGCGTTCGCTTCTCCTTCAAGCTCGTTGGCTATGAAGTGTTGGTTGAGTCACTCCACAAAGGTTTCCCAGTCATCTCCCTCCGAAAATTTCTCCAGGATGCCCACTGTCCTTTGCATCGTTTGTTCGTCATCTGTATCTCGTCGCCAGTTGTTGTATCTGAATAAAGAATCTGACTGGATACTGTGAGCTCAAAGTAAAGTATGACCTTAGTCTTTTATTGCAGGTCTCCAGAGTGCCTCTCCAGCCTGTGAGGCCTCTTTAAGTACCTGTGCTTCCAAGGGATTATGGGATCCCTTGGGACTCCAGGGGATGAGCCCTCTGGTGGCTGTACAAGGTAAATACAAGTTTACATACATAATAATTGTTGTTACTTCTCCCGACAGTCCCACTACCTCATCACTCACCCTACTGATGGTGTCCAGTAGTGATCAGGTATGGTCAATGCTCTCTGCACTCAATGACATCATCTGAATCACATCTGTTAGATCCTGCATATCAGGAGAGCTCTCCTTCCCCTCCTCCCCACGGGTGTGGCTCGCACCCCAACACTGAGACCCGCAGCCTGGGACAGTGGGACCCTGGGTGTGCCTCACTGCACCACACGACTGGGACCCGTAACCTCGGAAGGTGGGGCCCTGGGTGTGCCTCACTGCACCACACGACTGGGACCCGTAACCTCGGAAGGTGGGGCCCTGGGTGTGCCTCGCTGTACCACATGACTGTGACCCGCAACCTCAGAAGGTGGGGCCCTGGGTGTGCCTCGCTGCACCACACCATTGGGACCTGCGACCTTGGAAAGTGCGAAACCATGGAATGTCCCACCAACACTCAAAGCACTAGTCACAGAAGGGGCTGTCATCTCCATGAGCGGCACCTCCTCCAAAGTCAGTACAACAGTGAAAGCTTCATCCAGCTCCAGCCCCTCCCTCTCATCCTCATGGATAGATTGGAAGATGTTCTCCTCTTCAGGCTCGTTTATGTCTGAATCTTCTTCTGCATCGTCAGGATTAGCCTCAAGTTCTGCTAAATATAACAGAACAGTCAAATGGTTAGCAGTAGAGGAGGGGGCAGGATGCATTGCATGAGTAGGCTCACACATCACAGGCCAGACAGCAGGTTGATTTGAAGGGCCACGATGAATTTGTAGGACTTACCCTCTCCCTCAAGTGTGGGCCCAGCTTGTGCAGTACTGATTGCTTTTTTCCAGGCAGGACCCATCAAAGTAGCGACCATCTCTTCCAAGGGTGTCAGTGGGTGCAGATTTGCCGGGCCTCCTCCTGTTCGAATTCTTTCCCTTTTATTATGTGCCACCTTCCTCTGCAAAGATGAAAATGCAACTTTTTAGAGAGGGTGTCTTTCTGCTGGGTGGGACATGTACAGCTGATCATATTTACAATTGCATTGAATAAATTAAAATATTACTTACACTAACTACTTGACCAAGGTCCTGCCATTTCTTTTTACACTGGCCTCCAGATCTCATGTTGGTCACCACTGCGCAGTAATCTTCTGCAACTTGGTTCCAGCGTTTCTTCATTTCTTTTGGTGGAACTTTAATGTGACGTCTGCTGGTATCCAGCTCCTGCCATCTGTTCTCAATCACAGTAACTAGTGCCTCCATTTCATCCTGTAAGAACTTCTTGGTTCTTGCACTGAATTGCATCTTGTACTGCTGCAGCTGCGATTTTTACAATGCTCTCACGCAGCACTTGTAACACACACAACTGGCTCTTTAAAAATAGCCAATTGCCAAATCTGAGCTAGACTGAGCATGCGCGTCCATTGGAATGACGTCAAAAACGTAAATATTTTTTCTGCGCATGCGCAGACAGCAGGCTCCATCCTCCGAGGCGACTGGACATGCTGTGCGCCACCAAATTCGAATTATACATCGGAGAAACTTTGGCAAAATATTTCTGGCGCATTTCTGGCCTAGAGAATTGGTGTAACTCTGGCAATATGCCAGAAAACGGGCTTGGGGAAAATTGAGCCCCATTGTATTGTAAGACATCACACATGCTCAAAGTGGTATGGAGAAGTGGGGGTTGGTGACCTTTTTGACAGGTGATGCGCAGCTGTACATGCCTCACCAAACCAGTGTGTTACCATGGAAATGGGCCCTTCCTGTGGAATGCCACCTTGATTATCTTTTTGAACAACTTTGCGCAGAACTTGTTTTCTTTTAAACCTTTACATCCAGGATTGGACTTAAAAAGGCAACTAAAACTTTCTAGAAAAAAAACTAACTGGTGTATCAAAAATAAAAATTTGTATTTATATAGTGCCTTTCACAATCATCGGACATCTCAAAGCGCTTTACAGCCAATGAAAAACTTTTTTTTTGGAATGTAGTCACTGTCGTAATGTGGGAAACAAGACTGTATCCACAGACTGTTTTGCAAAATTTTGCTGCTCAAGGTTGTTTAAAGTGCAGTGATCATTACAGAGATGAGAAATCTTTTTCAAATTGCTCAGTTGGCTAGAGCATAATAGAACAAAAACTTCCATTTACATTAGAGCCTCCATTCTGGAGCTCTGATACAGTGAATTATATTAAAAATCCATTCCTTAAGGGCTAAGATATGGCAGATTATTTTCCTATATCCTGTTGTGTGGGTAGAGCTTGATATTCTATTTGAAAAGACAGACTGTGAATCTCTGATAATATAAACAGTGGGTTCCTTACTGCGTGGCTGTTATTATAACTCTGTTTTAGACCCAGTCACAACCTCCACCTGCACGCTCGATTCCCTCTGCCGAGCGCTGCGGAGCCTGATTCCCGAGAGGTGACAGCAGAAGCAGGGGCGAGGGGGAATGGGGCAGTTGAGGAGTCAGCTGTACCGAAGAAATATTCCACCAGTTGAAGACGGTGGGGCCGAAATTGCCCCTCTCCTTAAGGCTTGTTACCACCACAAATCGGCAGCCAAGCTGCGGAGTGGAGTAGCCGCCGACTTTTCGTGGAATGGCTCCGCTGTTGCCAATCCGTGGTAAGCACGTTATCATCGTGCGCACCGTCGATCTACCCCCGACAGCGACATTCCCCTCTGAAAATCTTCAGCTCGTCCGGCGGTGCCTAAATCTGTTTTTTCCCGGTGGTCCAGTGAGGCTGTGGCCTTCTGCAATGGCGGTGTGGCTTCCCTTAAAGAGGAGAATGCGCTGCCGCCATATTTATTTTTTTGTCGGCCGACTGTGATGTCGGCCCAACAATTATGCCCCCGGGTTCGGCCGGGCCGCCAACAGGCAGCCTGGCATCCCCTCTTGGGTGCCTGGGCACTGGCCCAGCCCTAACTCTCCCTGATGGCCTACTGGGCCAAGGTTTTAAAATCGGAGAGGCTCTCCCCTTTAAGTGAAGGGGATAGCTGTAGTGATGCGGCGCCGTGATTTCAGCCCTTCAAGTGTTGCCACCGCTCGCTTTAAGAGCGACTTCCGGATCCAAGGGAAAAAAACCAACAAAGAGCAGAATGTTGCTCAAGATGTGACCTGACCGCAGCTGCGGTAAAAAACATTCGCATGCACCCCGTTTCAGGCGGGGGGCAATTTCTACCCCGGTGTGTTCTGTTACTGGGCTGGGAATAGCTGAGCTGCTGCCGACAGCAACATCGCCAACACCGCTCCAGCGCGCACACACAATTCTCAGTACCTCACCTGATGAACCGCCTCGGGCATAGAATTCCTTTCAACTTATTGCGTACCAGAATTTCAGAAAAAAGCTGCTCAATGTAAGCAAATTCCAGGTTTGAAGCTCCATCTTTGGTCAATGCTCCTGCAAACCTCTTTTCAAGTAGTTTTTCTGACAGACACTGAACTATTTTGCATTCCTCTATGTGACTGACAGTGGGGGTTGCCACCTCTGGTTGGACACATTCCTGGAGGTTTGATCACATGATGTTCTGACCACATGACATCTGACCATGCGTTGCCTGATCATGTGTCATCCGATCACATGACTTCAACTAATGTTATTGCATTTACCTTTTAACGGTCGGGTCCCCTGTAGTTGAGAATTTTTGCTCCTGGTTTGATGCCAACAGCTGTTGAGCGAGTTGTTACAAGAACTAGAAAGCCACCTGTGATCAGGCAAAGAGGGGAAAGCAAAGGATAAGGGGAGCAATTTGCAGAGGGAGGATCTTTGATTGCACCAGTAACTAATGGTAACTCCCTGAAATTGTGCAATTATGCAGATAACTAATAGTAATACAGGTAACACTCAGATTCACCTCATAACCAACAGCAATACCATACTCACTGATAGGAATAGGTGTAATGCTCTAATAACCTACTTGTAACTAGTTGTAATCCTATGTTGTATCCCACTGATATTCACCCTGAAACCATAGCCACAAATCCCCTGCACTGCACAACTCTCTCCCCCCCCACAGTTTCTCTCTCTCTCTCCCCCTCAGTCTCTCTCTCTCTCTCCCCCTCAGTCTCTCTCGCTCTCTCCCCCTCAGTCTCTCTCGCTCTCTCCCCCTCAGTCTCTCTCTCTCTCTCCCCCTCAGTCTCTCTCTCTCTCCCCCTCAGTTTCTCTCTCTCTCCCCCTAAGTCTCTCTCTCTCTCTCCCCCTCAATCTCTCCCTCTCTCCCCCTCAGTCTCTCTCTCTCTCCCCCTCAGTCTCTCTCTCTCTCCCATTCAGTCTCGCTCTCTCTCTCCCCCTCAGTCTCTCTCTCTCTCCCCCCCTCAGTCTCTCTCCATCCCCCTCAGTCTCTCTCTCTTCCCCCCCCCTCAGTCTCTCTCACTCTCTCTCTCCCTCAGTCTCTCTCTCTCTCCCTCAGTCTCTCTCTCTCCCCCTCAGTCTCTCTCTCTCTCTCCCCCCTCAGTCTCTCTCTCTCTCCCTCAGTCTCTCCTTCTTTCTCTCCCCCTTAGTCTCTCTCTCCCCCTCATTCTCTCTCTCTATCTCTCCCCTCAGTCTCTCTCTCCCTCCCTCAGTCTCTCTCTGTCTCTCTCTCTCCCCCTCAGTCTCTCTCTCTCCCCCCTCAGTCTCTCTCTCTCTCTCTCCCCCTCAGTCTCTCTCTCTCTCCCCCCCTCAGTCTCTCTCTCTCTCCCTCAGTCTTTCCTTCTCTCTCTCCCCCTCAGTCTCTCTCTCCCCCTCATTCTCTCTCTCTATCTCTCCCCTCAGTCTCTCTCTCCCTCCCTCAGTCTCTCTCTGTCTCTCTCTCTCCCCCTCAGTCTCTCTCTCTCTGTCTCCCCCTCAGTCTCTCTCTCTCCCCCCTCAGTCTCTCTCTCTCTCTCTCCCTCAGTCTCTCTGCGGTCATGCTCCCCGATTGATGCCACTTTTAATAGGCACCATCACTCTCCCTATCTCCTTGGACTCTGGTTCTGCGTGAAGATGAATGCTCTGAACTGCGAAGCTCAGTGAGAGCTGATCTGTACTTGGACTTCACATATCAAAACTGGCCGGTACACCTGAACCAAACCATGAGATTGCACAAAGGGCTCGATGTTTGGGGCACGTCCATCAGGGCACGTTGTCTTAATTCAACTCAACACCAACATTTCTAAACCATTTATGGGCTCGGTCTCGATAAAGAGGATTTTTCATAGAGTTACAGCACAGGAGGAAGCCATTCGGCCCTGGTGCTCTCACCTGCAGCACCATTCCCCCCAGATTTTTTATATTTCTCCTTTCAAATATTTATCCCCTTCCCTTTTAAATTAAGATTTAGTGGACGAAATTTGGTATCGGCCCATTTGGAGGCGGTAACCAAAGCGAAGTGTGACTTCCTGCGCGAAATTGGGGTTACTGCTCCCGAGTGGCAGTAGAGCGCAATATTGGGTGCTCCACTTCCTCTTAGGGGCGGGACCGGGACACTAAGCATGGAAATTTTCCGGCTCTACGCAGAGCACTTAGGAAAACAGGGCCCTCCCCTTCCGTTAAAGGGGAGGGCATGCTGCGAGCTCTGCAGTGGGGCAAGGGGCCACCACTTCTTCACTGGGGAGTGGGCTGCCGTGCCAACAATCCGACACCAAAGCAGAGTGCCGGGCTGCAACATGGTAGCATTGTCCCCGTGAAACCTTCAACGCAAGGTCATTGAGACAAAATGGCAGCACGCACCTCCCCTTTAATTTTTGCTCCGCGAGTGCAGTGTGGCATAGTTCGCGACCCATGAGGCGGGTGCGAACAACACCTGTGGCAGCCTCACGGGGCTACAGAATTTCCGCTCCGGGGCAAAAATGGGTCGCTGCACACAGTGAGGATGGGGCGGTGCCTGTTTGTGCCTCCGCTAACTCCTGTGGAATTTCACAGGAGGCGCTAGCGGAACCGCGCGAGGCACAAACGATGCAAATTTCTCCCCCTTAATCTCTACCTCAATAGCCGCATGTGGTGGAGGTTCCCCTGGCCTAATAGAACTCAGTTCAAGAACCTCCCTCTGCCCTTCCTTGTTGGTTCTTCCAGTGAGAATCATTGGTTTCCCAGTCTCTATCACTCCACCGAGCCCCCATTCTCCATGCCCAATTCCCCAGTCTCCATCTCTCCCTCCAAGACCCCATTCTCCAAACTCCACCTCACCTATCCCACCTCGAGCTGCCTATAATGAGTGTGATTTGTGCTGGCAGCCCGCCAAGTCTATGACCACAAAAATTGATTGTGTCCCTTTCCAACTGCATCAGCTGGGCAGAGCAGACACGGCCCCCCCAACCCCTCCCATCACACACAAACCACCTACTCAATATATGCTGCAAATGAAAATTGCTCCCAGTGCAATTGGCCCATGCTCACTGGACTCATTAGGATTTCCACCTTTCCACATCTTTCTCCACTTTCAAAAACCTCCTCAAAACCTACCACTTCAAATGTGCCTTCAACAAGCAATAACGATGATTCTGGGTTTCAGGAATTTTAAGCTACGAGGAAGGGTCAAAGCACTTAGGCTTGTTTCCTTTGGAAAATATACTTTGAAATGGTTCAGTTGAAGTTTTCAAGATTATGAAGAGAATTGGTCAAATTGATCCAGGCACATTAAGCATTATAGTGAATGGTACATGAGGGTACAAGTTAAAAATTAGAAACTTAACAGTAAAAAGCAAAATCACACAGAACTTTTACACCTAAGTAATAAAAACATGAGTGAATAAGGTGCCAAAGAAAATAACTGAAGCAAACAACATCAATGGGTTTGTGGAGAGAGAAGAGATTAAAGGTAACAGTGAAAAGATACATATATGGGGTTGATCAATGAAAAATGGCCAAACCTATTAGGCTTAATGGCCTTTTCTTAATTCTAAAACTTTTCTATGTCACTTCACATTTCTGACAGGCTGAAAGTAACAATAACAAAAATTAATTACAGCAACTGAAATGCACAAGGTACTCTTAGTCCCATTTTGATGAAGCATCTATTTTGACCACAACAAATATCTAACAACTGCTCCAATTAACTTTAGATAAAATATTTAAATACCGTAATTAGAGACTGTAAGTGAGTTTCTCTGAGGTATACATCAAATAATCCCAATGATATTACTATGAAACTGTGAGAACAGATTCAGACACAGATATATCTTTGCTAGAGTATGTATGGAGATCTGTTAAATCTCAATTAGTTGCAACCTATCAAATCTGCAGATTGGGCTCAGAAACATAGATTAATCTAAAGAAACCCATCATAAGTTTGGCTGATCCATTTAGCTGGCACATCCTTTCATTTTGTTGCCATCAATAATTTTTGACTGAGTGGCATAATTCTGTGCAGTGACCTACCCATGAGCTATTATCACAAGTCCACCAGAAAGCTGATTTTTAACACAATGCCCCCTTTGTCTTCTCCAAATATGGTTATGCTCTTTATGGTGCATTTAACCTTTTTAAAAAAAAACATTTAGCATTTGCCTCTTTCTAGTTTAAAAACAAAATTCAAAATAGCTACCTATTTTTGGTTGATTTTACACAGCCCTGATTCAGTAATTTACTTTCAAGGATGGAGCGGTCAAATTTAGCCATAGGGCCTGGGAGCCATTGGGTCCCAGGGATACTGAGAATGATCGCTGTGAGTGGAGACGAGCTGGACAGACATGAGGCAGGCTGAGGGCTGAACTGCAAATCTGGCACCAAGACCACTAAAGTTATTAATTTTTCTAACATAGGGACATAGGAACAGGAATAGGCCATTCAACTCCGCAAGCCCGTTTCGCCATTCAATTAGATTATGGCTGATCTGTACCTCAACTTCATTTGCCCGCCTTTGATCCCTATCCCTTGGTACCCTTACCTAATAAAAATATGTCAATCTTAGTCTTGAAATTTTCAATCGACCCAGCATCCACAGCCTTTTGGTGATGAAAGTTCTACATTTCCACTACCTTTTGCATGAATAAGTGCTCCCTGATTTCACTCCTGAACGGCCTAATTCTAAAACAGTGCGTACTAATCCAGACTAGAGGAAATAATTTATCTGTATCTATCCTATCAAATTCTTTTATCACTTTAAACACCTCAATTAGATCACCACTCAACCATTATTTAGTAGACCAGTACAAAGAGCACTGGCTAGAAAGATGAAGGATGAGGAAACCAACACAATTGGCACGTTTTGCTCAGCCCAAAACAGGACAGGGAGCAGGAATTAGCATATATATTTTAGTATAGGTACTTTTAGAAGTGATTGCTTAAAAGCATTGGCTCTGAACATCCATGGGAGTGGGTGGTGGAGGTGACCATTGTGGCGTAAATGCCAGGATGTATCCACCACTGACTCCAAAGTTTCCTGGTTAGGTGAAAGTTCTTTAATTATCATGCCAATGGTGAGCCACCTGTTCAGTTTGGGGAACCTCCCAAGCACCCTCTAATGGCTTAAAATTGGAAAATCAAGCTCTGGGTTGCCTGCCCAGGTTTGGGTGGAGGATGCTGGGTCCCTTTCTGGACACAAGTTACAGATACCCCCACAGTCTCAATTGCTGCCAGATCTTCATGGGTATAGTCCACAATCCTGTCCTGGATTCCCCAGGTGGGCCTCGCAACTGCTGGTAGTTGGGGAGGTATACTGGGTCTGATCTGCCGAACCTCATGCTCGGTCCCACTGAAGGCTCTGGGTGGTGTATCTCTTGATTCAGGAATTCCCTGCACCCTGGACCCACCCCGCCCACCTTTATGTTAATGGGCTTGTTTGCGGCAGGTGGAGGCTCCACCCTCACGTGTGCTCTTTCCTGGCCTGGTTTCTGGCTGTGCATTCCAGATACATTGAATGGAAATAAAAAGCGGGAGCGATGTAGAAAGGGCTGTCGATTTGCTATCGCTCGTTTTACACTATCACACAAAGTTTGCACATTGTATAGTCTGTGCTTTGTTTCTGCCTATAGTTCCATAACTAATGTTGGTCAAGAACACAATTTTGTACAGACATTTTTTTTAAAGCTGCTCACTTTCACCAAATTTCACCCATAATTAAGATATTCTCGCTCTTCTCAAATGTACTTAGAAATGTAGGATACACATAGCCAAATAAACAGGAACATTGTGACTGTGAGTCCCAACATGCCTCACCAAAATAGGAAAACACATCACATCACTTCACTCAGATAGCTAACTGTCTGAAGCCACAAAAATAAATAAGTTAACCAAATATCCCCAAAATCATTTTTTTAAAGAAAGAATTCATTCTGAAACTAATAGGTTATCCTATTTGTAATCTTTCCATCTTCTATTTTACAGGAGAGAAGTATGAATTACATGCAGGAACAGAATCAACTCCCAGTGTGGTGGTCCACGTCTGCGATAGTGAAGCAGAGGATGAGGAAGAACTGAAGAATTCTCCTAAACCAAAAATAATTCAAACCAGGCGCCCTGATCTGCCACCAGCAATGTCCAATTGAAACATTGATGCACACTTGCAGTCAAGTATCATCTAGTGCTCTCTGCTACAGCCGTACTCGGTTGAAAGGAACAATTGCCTGTCAGTCACAGGAGCATTTGTTTTCAAGCCCCTTCTGTGTTTCTACGGTCTACCAAAACAGGATGGAAGGGGTTACTATGTGTATGCCTATTTGCTACATACAAACTAGTATCTGATCATATCATAAAGCATTCATTTATGTTAGAATGGCATTAGTAAAACCCAGCAAAGCTTGGCATTATAATTCCAAGACAAATTACATCCAAACTATTCAGCACATGGAAACCTAGTGTTCTAAAATGATTTGGTATAAATGCTTGATCCAATTTTAGATTAGACTTAAAGTCTTGAGGCATATTATGATTACATCTAGTATGTTCTCCGACTTGGTCAGAAACTGAAAAGGTTAATGAATAGCCTGAGTTTTATTTTTCTGGTGTTGAATTGCAAATGATGTCCTTGGTGAAAATCCTGTGAGACTATTTGTAGAAAACGTAAAATGTATAGGCAACACATGTGGAAAGACTAACATTCATTTATACCAATGTGCAGTACATAATGTCAGCATCATCAAATATAATGTTGTGAAAAGGTGTAACTGTAATTTGTACTTTTATCACTCTGTTTTAATATTGATACAATGTATTAATTGAAGTTATATACAATATGCTTATTAAAAATAGGAATGATAAAAATGAGTATAAAGGCAGATAGACAAATAAGCATTATCAGTCATGAATTTTGCAATCTGCACTTATCTGACCAGGATGAGTATAATAGATCATATTATGGTATCACCTGCTGCACTGAAGGACTCCTATTGTGCTGCTACATGACAGCTTTACACTCCAATCTGTGCAAGATGACCTGCTTTCCCATCTTATAGTATACATTTTTTTAAAGAAATTTCCATAAACATAGAACATTTAAAAAAAACTTTAGACATTTTCTCAGTGTAACTTCTTTTACTGCGCTATTTACATTATTAACACACACCTCAGCACAACAATCAGAGGTGTCTAAATATTTGCTTAAAAAATGTCAATAAGCTACTTGATGCTGCAATAATAAAATGTGCGAGTCATGACTTTGGGGTGTAGATTCTAGTGACACAATTGAGTATATATAAAAACTAGACTGAACTCTGTCTATTAACATTCAAAATAAATAAATTAGCATTATTCTTGATTCTACTCCATTTTGACAAATTTAGAAGATATTTAACCAAAGTTGGATAAATTGGGTTAGGAACCAATGTAAAATAATCTAAATGTTGTGCTTTTTCAATCATATTTTCAGTTTTCATGCAGTGAAATATTTTTTTAATGGCTATCAACATTAATGCCATAATTATTTGCTTTTTTTTCTGGATAGCACTTATTTTACTTTGCTCAGTTAATCATATCTATCAAGGGTGGTGAATAATATTTGATGACCATTGTGTTTAATGTCTAAGTCACTGTTTTTGTTGTGCTCTAATATGTTGCAAGAAACAACTTTCCTGCTGGGTTTCTACTCAGCATTTCAATTCAGCTACTATACTTTCATGGATTTTCCTTTTTAAAATCACATGAAGAAAAACATTCATGGGGAAAGGATTAGGTTGCCTGAGACCTAAAATAGTCAAAAAGATATTGAAAGGATACAAAAAGAATCAGTGAATGAATCCACGGTATAGATGTAGTCATTCTGAATGCAGAAATATTGTAGACCAAAACAGTCAAACCTCATTACAGCAAAGTCAATGATTTAATAAAACTGTACTCTCTAATCCTGTGAAACTCCATTAAAGTGAAGAAATACATGTGCTCCAATGACAATGTTGGGCTCCCATTCAAATGGTCTGCCAATTGTCATTTGAACTCCATTCTGCTCAGTCTCAAAAATCAGCTTTGGCATTCCCTGTAATCTTCTCCCAAGCAGTTTGAGGCCCAAATAGCCAAGGGTGGTGGTATTCTTCTGCCAAAGGAATTTGTCTCGGTCATCTTCTATGTAGTCCCATGGACCATGGTTGTACTTGGGGTCAGAAATCCTCAAGGGTCCTTTCCTAAAATGCTAACATGCAAAGCTAAAGGGGCAATTAGCTAGTAATAATGAAATTTGACCGCTTTGCCAAGTACCTAGAGCTTTTGTGTATAGTTAGAATAGAGCATTATTAGTAATTGGACATTGTCTGTGTTATTACGTGTCTTTGCCACTGAATGGGTGCTAGTAATAATACTTTTTAAATTAATTGCCTTATATATGTATGTCTGGTATATATCTGTTGTTATTTGGTTTGTGCATGGAACTGTGTCTTATTGTTCAAAATTGTGGTCATTGTGACAGAATTGTATTTGTGCCTTCTCTAAGATTTTGCAAAAGGCACACTCTCACAAACACAACTTATCTTTGAAAATCCCTTTTCTCAAATATAATCTACACTTTAGACACAAGTTGAAAGTTTTTGTGATTAAATAATCATGATTATTGGTCATATAAAGCAATGTTTCATTGAAGTCTCTTTTTAAAAATGTTATTTTTATTGTTTCTGTAACATAAAACATTGTCCTTGCAAGATGACATTGTGTGTTAGTTTGGGTACCAAGTGAATTGTGTTTTGCCACTAATCACACTGCACCTTATTAGGTAATTGCTTTTTAGTGGGCTCGTGTACAGATGCCCTTATGAATGTGTGAAAGTCAGAACAGACTTAATGAACACCCCAAGGTGATTGTGACCTTTCAGGAGTGTTGAGATGAAAAACAAGCTTTCAAGACACAGTGTAAATAAAAAAAAGTTCTTCATATTTCCACAGTACTGCTTTGTTCTGGATTCTTGAATTGCATTTAAAATGTCAATATATATTAGGTATATTAACTAGGTGTTGTGTACGCGTAAATAACTGACAAACTGAGCCAGGAGAAAAGTAACTTAAACCGTGTGCTTTATACAACAAACCAAAATGGCAACTGTGAATAGCTCCCGCAGGTTCCTGATGCCCGTCATAATTTCTATCCCTTTGGGAGATGGTCAGTTTGACTGGAGATGTTCTATAATGAATGTCATGAGTATTATGAAATTTGGGTCGAGGAAGGTTCAGACCAATCTCAGTGTCTACAGTCGGCCCTCCAAAGGGCATAGAGGTTACTTCTAACTCCTACACGGCAAGCGAGCCACAAGTGGGCAGAGGAAGCGTTTCAAGGACACCCTCAAAGCCTCCTTGATAAAATGCAACATCCCCACTGACACCTGGGAATCCCTGGCCCAAGACTGCCCAAAGTGGAGGAAGAGCATCCGGGAGGGCGCTGAGCACCTCGAGTCTCAACGCCGAGAGCATGCAGAAATCAAGCGCAGACAGTGGAAGGAACGTGAGGCAAACCAGGCTCCCCACCCAACGTTTCCTTCAACCATTGTCTGTCCCACCTGTGACAGAGATTGTAAATACCACATTGGACTGTTCAGTCACCTGAGAACTCACTTTTAGAGTGGGAGCAAATCTTCCTCAATTTCAAGGGACTGCCTATGATGATGTAACAAATAAATAGAATATGAACACAACATTAGGTAAATATTTAGCACTTTTTGTGTTCAATTACATCTCTTTCCTAACTTTTTAAAAATAGTTTAAGAATTGCAGTGGTATTTGTAACACCAAGACAAATATCAAGAAATGATTTTGCTTATTCCAAGAATAGTACAAAATAAAGAATGTTCTGGGGTCTTTACTTTTCTGCAGTTCTACTTACATTCAGCATTCAAATTGCACAATATCTCATTTTGAAGGCATGTGATAAGAACACAAGAAACTAGGGGGTGCAAATTGGTGTCATTGCAGAAAGCGTGGGTAGAAATGACCAATTTTGCAGGTCTGTGCTCTGCACCTTAAGGACACCTACAATGTTCAGGCATTCAGGGCGGCAAACCAAAACAGGTGTTGGAGCCCTTGCATAAGCTAATAAAGAGCCCAACGCCTGATTTAGGATTCTCTGAGCAGATCAAATGCTGGGCCTGTGCCACTTGGCTTTTCTTGTCATGATGCGGCCTAGGAACTGGCAACCACCGAAAAGGTAAGTTTTAATTTTTTTTACATTCATGTAGAGCCCCCTCCTGGCACTTACCGGAGGGCCACTGCTGGCGAGGGTGGTGACCTGAAATCCATTCCTACAGAATGATGAGCTGCCTGTGGAGGCGTGACTGGCGCTGGCTGCTTGCCCAGATTATTTATATGAGGCCCGAGACCAAATTTCAGGCTTTCTGATTTGGACACACATTGTGGCCACATTACCATAATTGCACGTCAGCACTATGCGGAGCATCTGCGTAGTGCTTTCTTCAGCACCCCGGTAGCATCTCGGTTCCCGCCCTCAAAGGAAGTGGAGCGCGGGAGATTGCGCTCTGCTTCCTTTCAGGGGCGGTAAGGCAATTCCGCACCAGGCAGTAAAAGTCCCGGCCCCAGAAGGTTACCGGCCCCAATCGGGGCACAGGGCAATTTCGCCCCTTAGTAAAGAAAAACAAGTGGCCATATTTTTTCTTTTTTTCAAAAAAGCAGGCATGCATAAACATAGGGGCAAGGCAGCAGAAAGTAATGATACACTTTTGTATCTCTACTCTGAATCTTAAAATATTCCATCCTAAAATATGTTCATGATATTTACTTGGGCGGGTGGGGGTGGAGGGGTGGTGGTGAGTACTTTTTGCTTGTTAAGGCCTTTATGTAGACTAATCTAAGGTAGTATTGGGCCAATTATCGAGCGAGAGATATAAACAAAAAAGTGAGCAGAACGAACACAAATCAGTTAACATATGAGAACAATTCTAAAGCTGCTTTTACTTTGATTTTTGGGGACTGGTGGTGGCCACATCAAACTAAATGTTCTAAATTTTTTAAGATAGATAGACAGGAAGGCTGGAATTTTCCCCTTAAAAAATGGGTGGGTTTGGAGTGGAGGCGGTTAAAGTGTTAAAAATGGGATTTACGACCTGATCCCGCCTCCAACCCACCCACGTAGAATCATAGAATGGTTACAGCACAAAGGAGGCCATTCGGCCCATCCAGCCCATGCCGGCTCTCTGCAAGAGCTTTTCAGTTAGTCCCACTCCCCCACCATTTTCCCATAGCCCTGCAAATTTTTTTCTTATGTTGCCTTTGGTTCTTTTGCCAATCATCTTAAATCTGTGTCCTCTGGTCCTGCCAAGGGGAACAATTTATCTCTATCTACTCTGTTCAGACCCCTCATGATTTTGAACACCTCTATCAAATCTCCTCTCAACCTTCTCTGTCCTCCACCTCCCCCCCCCCCCCCCCCCCACCCCTCACTTCTCCAGTCTATCCACATAACTGAAGGCCCCCATCCCTGGAATCATTTTGTAAATCTTTTGCATTCACATACATACACTGTAAACCAATCTTAGACCATCCCCCCTGTGTTCTCTCTGACCCGTTAATACCTTACTATTTCTTGTTTTAGTGCTATCCGTTTCTACCAATCCTTTGTGTCCTTTGTTTCTCCTTTCTAATGCTACATCCTGGTGCCCATCCCTCTGCAAACTTAGTTTAAACCCTTCCCA
Source organism: Pristiophorus japonicus (assembly GCF_044704955.1). Taxonomy (NCBI): domain Eukaryota; kingdom Metazoa; phylum Chordata; class Chondrichthyes; family Pristiophoridae; genus Pristiophorus; species Pristiophorus japonicus. The sequence continues at coordinate 105,277,618 of NC_091983.1, read as the reverse complement.
ACAGTACTAGCAAACCTCTCCATGAGGATTTTGGTACTGGCTCTGTTGAGGTGCAACCATCCGGCCTGTATTTCTGATTCATCTGTCACTGTGGGAAACACCTACTCAAATTTAAAAACTTTAAATTTAAAAATGCCCAAAATATTTACATTCAACTATGCAAAAGATATTGCGTACTGAATTAAAACAGAGTTCACAGCAGCTTGTGAAAAGCGTTAACTTCCTTTTTCGCATTTCAAAAGTTGACAAACACAGACATCGTCAATCAGTGTCAGCTTCTGTCACACAAATTTCTCAGCAGTTTTTCAAGTTTTAAAAAACCTTTTACATTTGCAAAGTCGCTGTGCATTTAAAATTTGCAAAGATACTAATCAATTCAGTTCAGCAGGTAAAAACATCAGACATCATCAGTAACATTACTACAAACATTCTGTAAAACAACTCCATACACAATAGCATTCCCTTTTTCCCTCTGATCACACATTGAAATTGTGTTAGAAATTTTAAAAAATACCAATTTAATTCAGACCTAAATCTTAAACTAACCAGTGCCATTTGAAAAAGAGGGAGGAGCCATAGCCACTAACAAATAAACATTCACACATGCTTTTTTAAAACTTTAACATTCACACTGAAACATCAAAGGAAAACCTGTAGAACAGCAGAAAAGAGACATGGTCTTCCCTTTCCTCCTTTCAATTCAGTCGTAACTATTTATCCATTTTCTCTTAAGCCAATTTTCAATATCTGATGTTCTCTACTGAATCCCATTCTGTTCTGATTCAGAATCTTAAACTCACAATCGGTGTCTGCGAACAAATCTGTTGCCTCTTGCACAGTTTTTAACAATTTTCTCTATTTTATGGGAGGTGTGTAATAACATAGAGTAAAAGGTGACGGAAATGCTGAATATTCAGTCGCCAGTCCAAGTCCTTCTTTCAACATTTTCAATGTTCCAACTTCCATTACGCATCCCTTAAAATCATGCTTACAACTGCCACATAGAGCTTTTCACTTAACATCTCATCAGTTCTGAGACAGCCCATTCCTAGAGAAACTTGTTAAGTACTTCTGAGCAAGCTTCTCCCACTGCTTTCATCTCTGACTGTTCAGTAATTGCTCCTCGCGGGTCTGGGGTGATGGGGTACAGTCTCTGAAGAGGGGAATCCCCCTTCCTTCAGCATCACCTCAACATTCATTTGTCTAGTGGACCCTATGTCAATTTCCCGCTGCCCTTCCACACATTCCTTGATAAGGGAATGGCCACCCCTATCCTAAAGGAACAACGTGTGTGGTTGAGGTGCGGCATCCCTAAAGCAATTCTCCCTCACTTGCAGAATCTACCCCCGACCTTACCAGCTGAATCGAGGTATCACTCCTGTCTGTGACTCTTGCTTCCTTAACCGGATTCTTCAACTTTGCTTTTAACTTTTCTAAATCTTTAGCCAGTCTATCCCTGTCCTCTATCAACTGACAGGTCGGGATCCAAGCACCACCTGGTCCTGCTCCTTTCATGCGACTCCTCCTGGGATTCATCCACTCAGCCCCTTCTGCCTTCCATCGCTGTAACCCCTGTCTCACTTCCATGACTGAGATACCTGCAGCTCTCTGATACAAGCTTTCTACCCTTGCCAACCATTTATCAAAACTATCGACCTTGCCCCAGGCATCTACTTCAAGAACTACTGAAGGGGGTAGAAGAGTCAAAATAATCTCTCTATGTGTATCATCCCCATAATGACTGATATCAATCCAATGAGTTCCCAAACTTTTACACAACTGGAATATACATTCCCCCATTATCGGAAAGTTGTGTATAATGTTGCGAGGTGTGAAGCGTCTGAGGAACCAAAGAGCCATCCAACTGCTCCGCCTCCATACCGAACATTTAACACGAACCACACGGGTTCGAGGCTCCAAAGCCAGAGAAGACAAAGGAGGTGCGGAAGTGAATGGTGGGCATGCTCCGTGTTCCTTAATCCCCTTTTCAATTCTTGGACCTGGGGAATCCTCCGAATACCACCAAGCTTCATCAATTTCTGTCTCTACTGGGCAAGCTAATAGCATAACCTGCTGCCCTTCCATCTCCTTCACAGGACGCGGGTTGGTAGGGGCCCCTCTAACTATTATGCTCACTCGGGACGCTATCATTTTCGCATTCTGCAGTTTTCTTTCTCTAGATCGCGATTACAGTTCTGTTTATCAGCAAGATGCTGATCCAGCATCAGAACAGTCCTGGCTGCTCCGAGCATCTGAAATCACCAATTCTCTACTTCTTTCCTAGCTACTGTTAGCTGCTCTGTGAGTTCTGAGACTTCTCTATTTCCAGCCTCAGCCTCTTCTCCTAATATTTGAATCCCCAGCGTTAGACACTGTAAGACTAACGCTTTTTCACCCTAGCACCTTAATCTTTTTTAACTGGATGCTCTCCATTAAGGACTGCCGTGTCTCTCTCCACCCTTCTGTCATTGTTTCCTCCCCTATCTCGTCAGGTCCTCTTTTAGACTCAATCCATTCATTAACAAATGACTGGACCTCATCTGGAATATTCCCTGATCCTCCCATTGCTAACTGGAGATCCCCTTAAGTCAGGACAACTAAGAGAATACTCACTTCTCGAATGATGTGTGGGAAACAATTCTTCAAACCGACTTCGAGTTTAACAAACTCACCGACTTGGTCTTTAACCAACTCTGCCAACGAAATTTGGAAAGTTGGACCAACTTTGATTAACAAAACTCAAAAAATTCATGTTGGGGTCGCCAAGATATTGGACTGCTTTCTTGCTCTTTTTCATTTGGTTGTTTTAAACATCAGATTACACACACACTCAGTTATAGTAATGGTAGGATCAGGTCTTTAGTAAAACTTCATACTATACCAAAACAAGTATGAAAGTTACTGAGACATACACTTCACAAAACCAGTACATGCTCCCTGCTCTTAAGACACACATGCTCCATTTTCCAGTGTCTTCTCTTGAGGCACACACTCCAATTCTAGTGTCTCCTCTTCTAAAACAGTGTTCACTCATGTCTCTTATACAAAATCAGGTCTTTGAACTTTATATTCCATACATACTATCAATAAATCATGTTACATCAAAAGTACATCAAAATATCAAAAGAATAACAATGTAAACTAAACAACCAGCTGTTATATATGAATAAAGAGTCTGACTGGATACTGTGAGCTCAAAGTAAAGTGTGACCTTAGTCTTTTATTGCAGGTCTCCAGAGTGCCTCTCTAGCCTGTGACTCCAGGGGATGAGCCCTCTGGTGGCTGTACAAAGTATATACACGTTTACATACATAACAACACTCCCCCCACCAAAGTCAATAGTGTAACTATTTTACAAGGTGAGTCGATCTGGGGTCCTTTCCCTGATTGATCGTCTTGGTTCAAATGTTGGTTTTGGTGAATCGTTTGTTGGGCCCTCGCTGGGCTGCTGTGCAGCTGGCCTTGCTGGGCTGCCTGGTGTGGTGAGTCCTGCTGGGCTGCTGCGGGTGATGGGTTCTGCTTCGTGGCCAACTGCGGTGTCGGTTGCCACTGGTGTATGTGCTGGGGGGTCAAAGAAGGTAAGGTCCAAAATGGGTTGCTCAGGATAGTCTGATTTGGTCCAAGTGTTTCCGGTGAATGAGTCCATTTGAAAGTTTGACCCGAAGCACCCGGCTACCCTCTTTGGCCACAATAGTGCCAGGAAGCCACTTGGGAACTGTCAATACAAATACAGGATCATTGATTTCAATTTGCGTGACACATTAGCACTTTGTGTACTTTGTTGAAGCTGCCTGCTCTCTACCTGTTCATGTAGATTAGGGTGAACTAACGAGAGCCTTGTCTTAAGTGCCCTTTTCATGAGCAGTTCAGCGGGTGGAATCCCAGTGAGCGAGTGGGGTCTCGTGCGGTAGCTAAACAGGACTCGGGATAGGTGAGTCTGCAGTGAGCCTTCAGTTACCCTCTTCAAGCCCTACTTGATAGTTTGCACTGCTCTCTCTGCCTGACCATTGGATGCTGGTTTGAATGGGGCAGATGTAACATGTTTGATCCCATTACGGGTCATGAACTCTTTGAACTCGGCATTGGTAAAACATGGCCTGTTGTCGCTCACAAGGACATCAGGTAGGCCGTGTGTGGCAAACATGGCCTGCAGGCTTTCAGTGGTGGCAGCGGACATGCTTGCCGACATTATCTCACATTCAATCCATTTGGAGTACGCATCTACAACTACAAGGAATATTTTACCCAAAAACGGGCATGCATAGTCGACATGGACCCTGGACCACGGTTTGGAGGGCCAAGACCATAAACTTAGCGGCGCCTCCCTGGGTGCATTGCTTAACTGCGAGCATGTGTTACATCTGTGCACGCAGGACTCTATGTCCGCATCGATACCGGGCCACCACATGTGGGATCTGGCTATCGCTTTCATCATTCCGATGCCTGGGTGGGTACTGTGGAGGTCACTGATGAAAGTGTCTCTACCTTTCTTGGGGACCACTACCTGATTGCCCCACAGAAGGCAGTCTGCCTGTATAGACATTTCATTTTTGCGCCGCTGTTACGGCTTTATCTCTTCCTGCATTTCCACTGGCACACTGGACCAGCTCCCATGAAGCACACAATTTTTTATTAGGAACAGTAAGGGGTCCTGGCTTGTCCAGGTTTTAATCTGTCAGGTTGTGACGGGTGATTGCTTACTCTCAAATGCTTCCATAACCATGACTAAATCTGCGGGCTGCGCCATTTCCACCCCCGTGGTGGGCAATGGCAGCCTACTGAGAGCATCGGCACAGTTTTCTGTGCCTGGCCTGTGGCGGATGGCGTAGTTATATGCGGACAACGTGAGCGCCCATCTCTGGATGCGGGCCGATGCATTCGTATTTATCCCCTTACTCTCGGAAAACAGGGTTATTAGTGGCTTATGGTCCATTTCCAATTCAAAATTGAGCCCAAACAGATATTGATGCATTTTCTTTATCCCTTAGACACAGGCTAACGCTTTTTTTTCAATTATGCTGTAGGCTCTCTCAGCCTTAGACAGACTTCTGGATGCTTAAGCAACCGGTTGCAATTTCCCAGATTCATTTGCTTGTTGCAATACACACCCGATAATGTATGACGTCGCATCGCATGCTAGTACCAAACGCTTACATGGATCATACAACACAAGCATAACAATTTTCTAGCTTTTACAAAGGCATTTTCTTGGCTTTTGCCCCATACCCATTCATCTCCTTTACGCAGTAAGGCATGCAGTGGTTTTAAAAGTGTGCCTAGACCCGGTAAGAAGTTACCAAAGTAGTTCAGGAGTCCTAGAAACGACTGCAGCTCCGTCACGTTCTGTGGCCTCGGTGCGTTCTCGATTGCCTCTGTCTTCAAATCGGTGAGCCTGATTCCGTCCACCGCGATTCTTCTCCCCAGGAACTCCACTTCAGGCACCAGGAAAACGCACTTCGAGCATTTCAATCTGAGCCCCACGCAGTTGAGTCGACTAAGAACCTCCTCCAGGATCTGCAGGTGCTCGACTGTGTCCCGACCTGTGACCAAGATATCGTCCTGGAAGACCACCGTGCGCGGGACCAACTTCAGTAAGCTTTCCGTGATTCTCTGGAATATTGCCACGTCTGATCGAATTCCAAACGGGCATCTGTTATAAATCAAGAGACCTTTGTGTGTGTTGATGCAGGTGATGCCCTTCGATGATTTCTTCAGCTCCTGCGCCATGAAGGCCGAGGTCAAGTCCATCTTCGAGAACATCTTTCCTCCTGCCAGCATAGCGAAAATGTCGTCAGCCTTTGGTAGTGCGTATTGATCCTGCAGGGAAAAACAATTGATAGTTACTTTGTAATCACCACAGATTCTGATGGTGCCATCTCCCTTGAGGACTGGAACAATCGGACTGGCCCACTCGTTGAATGCGATCGGGGAAATGATGCCCTCTCGTTGCAGCCGGTCCAGCTCAATCTCCACCCTCTCTCTCATCATGTACGGTACTGGTCTCGCCTTGTGATGGATGGGTCACCCCCCCAGGAATTAGGTGGATCTGCACTTTTGCTCCTTGGAACTTCCCGATGCCTGGTTCGAACAGCGAAGGGAACTTGTTTAAGACCCGGGCACACGAAGTGTCGTCAGCGGACGCGAGATGTCGTCCCAGTTCCAGCGTATCTTTCCCAGCCAGCTCCTGCCGAGCTGCGTGGGACCATCGCCCGGTACCACCGAGAGTGGTAGCTTGTGCACCACTCCATCGTAGGAGACCTTTACAGTAGCACTGCCAATTACGGGAATCAGTTCCTTTTTGTAAGTTCTCAGTTTCGTGCGAATGGGAGTCAAGACTGACCTTGAGGCCTTGCTGCACCACAATTTTTCGAAAGTCTTTTTGCTCATAATCGAATGGCTCGCAAATGTGTCCAGCTCCATTGACACTGGGAGTCCATTTAATTCAACCTTCAGCATTATCCAGGGACACTTTGTGGTAAATGTGTGCACCCCATATACCTCTGCCTCCTTGGTCTGAGGCTCTGGTTCATCGCGATCCGTCGTGGATCTGTCCTCCTCTGCAACATGGTGATTTGCAGAATTAACAGGGTTTGCAGCTTGCCTGCGCATACGTTGGAGGTGTCGCATTGTTCCACAGACCTTGCAAACGAACCCTTTGAAGCGACATGAATAGAAACGATGATCACCCCCGCAGCACCAACAAGGTGTTAATGGCCTTGCATTCATCACCCTTGATGGTGGACTCTGAGACATCTGCGGACGTGCAGCTGCAGGCAATTGGGGCCTCCCTGTACATTGCGATTTGAAAACAACATCACTTTGTTCACAGTACTTGTAGCAGCACTCGTGTGCTGAGAGATTTGCTTAGTATTGTCACTGGTGGCAATGAACGCCTGGGCTATCACTATGGCCTTACTCAAGGTTGCGGTCTCTACAGTCAAAAGTTTGGGAAGTATCACTTCATGGCCAATGCCAAGTACGAAAAAGTCTCTGAGCATGTGCTCCAAATGTTCTTCAAATTCGCAATGTCCTGCAAGGCGTCTTAGCTCGACGACATAACCCACCACTTTCTGGGCTTCAGACCTATTGTAGGTGTAGAACCGGTACCTCGCCATCAGAACGCTTTCCTTCGGGTTCAAATGCTCCCGGGCCAGTGTGCACAAATCATTGTATGATTTCTCTGTGGGTTTTGCTGGAGTAAGCAGATATTTCATGAGGCCATACATTGGTGCCCCGCAGACGGTGAGGAGAATCGTCCTTCATTTGGCAGCATTCGCTTCTCCTTCCAGCTCGTTGGCCACGATGTATTGGTCGAGTCGCTCCAGGAAGGTTTCCCAATCATCTCCCTCCGAGAATTTCTCCAGGATGCCCACTGTTCACTGCATCATTGGGTTCGTCATCTGTATCTCATCACCAGTTGTTATATATGAATAAATAGTCTGACTGGATACTGCGAGCTCAAAGTAAAGTGTGACCTTATTCTTTTATTACAGGTCTCCAGAGTGCCTCTCCAGCCTATGAGGCCTCCTTAAGTACCTGTGCTCCCAAGGGATTGTAACACCATCATAACACCAGCCATGCAATGTCCTGAGATCAGGTCTTATTGCCACAATTGACTCTTGCCATTAATTTTATTACTATAACACACGGGTGACCAAATTGACACATTTGATAGGGCTGAATAATTCTCACACCTTCTAGCATCTTCCTTCATGTGGAGACATTCTCTGCTTTGATCTAATCTTCAATTTACAATCCATGCCCATCAGAAAAGCTGTGTGAACTTTTAACCCAGCATGTGTCATCTCAGACTGCGCTGAAAGCGAGGTATTCTGGAGTTTCGCTCCCACACTATCTCCCCCAGAACCGGCCTCAATGCCACAGGAATCTGAAGCCCTCCCTCCTGCACGATCTCTTCAGCCACGCATTCATCTGCTCTATCCTTCTATTTCTATACCCACTCGCTCGTGGAACATGGAGTAACCCGGAGTTTATTACCTTTGAGGTCCTGCTTTTTAATCTCTTTCCTACTCCCTAAAATCTGCCTGTAGGACCTCATCCCTCTTTCTACCTATGCCGTTGGTACCAATATGGACCACAACCTCTGGCTGTTCACCCTCCCCCCTAAGAATGTTTTGCAGCTGCACAGTGACATCCTTGACACTGGCACCAGGGAGGCAACATGCCATCTTGGAATCATGTCTGCGGCCGCAGAAAAGCCTGTCTGCTTCCCTAACTATCGAATCTCCTATCACTATTGCTTTCCTGATCTTCTTCCTTCCCCCCTTTACAGCTGAGACACTCATGGTGCAATGGACTTGGCTCTGGCTGCACTCCCCAGAGGAACTATCGTCCTCCCCAGTACTCAGAACAGAATACTGGTTGGAGAGCGAGATGCACTCAGAATACTCCTGCACTACCTGCCTGGTCATCTTCTTCTGTCTGGCAGTCACCCATTCCATCTCTGCCTGCGCACCTGCAGGGCGTGCGGGAAACCCGGCCGTAGACTTGTTTGGGGGAAAATTACGATCGGAGGCCTTCCGCGGGTGAACGCCTCCGACCAAAATGTTTTTAACAAAAGTACCTGGTGGTCCCAGAGGAACGTAGGATTGCACTCGGAGGCCTAGTTTCACAGTCCAGTGTTTGGGAACATGTCTTCCAGGATCGTATGCGTATCCTGGAATCACGTGAGCCTGGACCACCAATCACAATTTAGTATTCTCATTCATAGTAATGGGAGCAACAAGCTCCTATTACTATCAATGAGAATATCCCTAAAATCAACTAAAACACAAACATAAATTAAAAAAACACTACTTTTTAAAATTAATAGAAATTGCTTTAAATTAAATATTTTAGAGAATGTATTAATATTGTTAAAAATAAACTTACCATCATAGACAGAGTTTTTAATATAAAAATAAGGAATAACATTGAATTTTTCTATGTTTTAAAACTCTTACGCTGGTAAAAATAGGCTATACACCTGCTTTTACCAGGCGTAAGAGTTTGAAGGACATTCGCTGGGCAGGAGTTGGGCAAATAGCCTTCCTGCGGAGATGCGTGCGATCTGTCAAAAGACATATTGACAGATTGCAAAAGCCGGTACTCGGCGCATGTGCATTGCGGCCGAGAACCTTCATTTGCGAGGCCTCTTCAGGTGCTTACGCACATTGCACAAAGAGGCCTCAATTTTTGGGCCGTTATTTTAGAGTGACTTTTTGGAGCTTGTAAATGTGCTGTTTCAATACAGCAAATCCCTAAAGCCTGTGGTGGGGCCATCATGACACAACAAGAACAGCAATAACGTCTTGTAGTTATATGTAATCTTTAACATAGAAAAACAACCCAAGCTGCTTCACAGGAAAATGGATGCTGAAGTAAAGATTAGGAGGACTGACCAAAAGATTGGGCAAAGAGATATGTTTTAAGGAGATGCTTAAAGAAGAGGGAGGTGGAGGGGTTCCCGGAAGGTAATTCCAGAAAGGGCAATCTAGATGGCTGAAGGCATGGCTGCCAATCGTGGGGTGATGGGATGGGGAGGCTAGAGTCAATGGAATAGAAAGTACAGGGTGTTGTAGGACTGGAGGATATTACAAGGTAGTGCAGGACAAGGCAATGGGGGAATTTCAACACAAGGACAATAATACAGATCAGTGAGGCTGGGTGCAATGGGCGAGCATGGCTTGGTATGGGTTAAATGATATGGATGCTGGCCTTTTGGATGATCCGGTGTTTATGCAGGGTGGGGGATGGGCATCTGACCAGGTGAGCATAGGGGTAATAAAGTCTGTAATAAGAACATAAGAAATAAGAGCAGGAGTAGGCCAAACGGCTCCTCGAGTCTACTCCACCATTCAATATAATCATGGCTGATCCAATCATGGACTCAGGTCCACCTCCCTGCATGCTCCCCATAACCCCTTATTCCCTTATCGTTTAAGAAACTGTCTTAAATTTCTGTCTTAAATGTATTCAATATCCCAGCTTCCACAGCTCTCTGAGGCAGTGAGTTCCACAGGTCCACAACCCTCTGAGAGAAGAAATTTCTCCTTATCTCAGTTTTAAATGGGCGGCCCCTTATTCTAAGATTTTACCCTCTAGTTCTAGTCTCCCCTATCAGTGGAAACATCCTCTCTGCATCCACATTGTCAAGCCCCCTCATAATCTTATACATTTCGATAAGATCTCCTCTCATTCTTCTGAATTCCAATCAGTAGAGGCCCAACCTACTCAACCTTTCCTCATAAGACAACCCCCTCATCTCCGGAATCAATCTTGTGAACCTTCTCTGACCTGCCTCCAAAGCAAGTATATCCTTTCGTAAATATGGAAACCAAAACTGCACGCAGTATTCCACGTGTGGCCTTACCAATACCCTGTATAGCTGCAGCAAGACTTCCCTGCTTTTATACTCCATACCCTTTGCGAAAAAGGCCAAGATTCCATTGGCCTTCCTGACCACTTGCTGTACCTGCATACTAACCTTTGAGAGCGCTGTCTCTGACATGTTTAACAGTCAGCTACAAGGACAATGCTGGATGCTTGGTGACAACCGATATGGCCTAGCCACCTGGCTGATGACCCCCCCTGCGTGATACCCACACCGAGGCCGAGAAACAATACAACCAGAGCCACAGAACCACAAGCAATTTGGTCCAGAAAACAATTAGTATGTTTAAGCAGCGCTTTAGATGCCTGGAGCACTCAGGTAGGGAGCTACAATACAACCCTGAGTCTGAGTTCAATTCGTGGTCATGTGCTCCATGCTGCACAACCTGGCTATCAGTAGGGGACAAGAATTGACAGAAGGGACTGATGGTCCACCTCAGGAGAGAGAGGAAGAGGAGGACGAGGGACTGGACGCTGACCTCGGGCCAGACAATCAGGCTGGCTATGCAATCATGCCCATGCCCCCCTACAAACCACAGGAAAGGGCCCGTGGTGGCTACATAGCTGCAAGACTTTTATGTCAGGAGCTCATAAATGAGCGATTTGCCTGAAAGAACGTTGCTGTAATTTTGACAAAGCTGACACACTGCTGTGTGTGTACTGCTCAGACATCAATGGTGGGCATCACCTTGGTCCCAGTTAAAGTTTAAGTTGATTCAAGTTAAGTTTAATTTTACCCTTTCATGTTAAGGAATAACCAGTGTGTAACGGTCCAGCTATCTGAGACAATGCGCAACAAGGTTATGTTGAATAAAAAACATTTTATACGACCATTGGTCTGAAATTATAAGTATCACGGGCAAAAACATCCTACCACCATCCCACTGTTTTGACCATTGACATCAATCAAATGTTCAACATGTCCAGCAACACAGAATACAAATGCAAAGCAGGAGGGTGGCCCCCTCTCCCCATACATTACAACAAATTGCATACACCCAGATGTAGATATAACACAGCCATCACCTGCGGACATGCACCTCACTTTCCTTCCCCCCTCCCCTTCTTCTCCCCACCTCTACCCCTTCCCCTCCTCGCTCCACGCCACCTGGTCGAGGAGCTCCTCAGGCAGTGCCTCGTTGGGGGGGATGAAGGCAGAGGCGGTGGTTGTATGGGTACGGGAGCGGGGGTGCCAAGGTGGGAACATTCTCGGATCCAGAAGCAGGATCTTGGTCCTGCCTCTCATGTGTCGTTGGCACTGGTAGTGCGGAACCTAGGGGTTGCCGCGCTCTGGGACCACTGGGAGGCCTGTACCAGAAGTGTTCCTGGCTATCGCCACATAAGTGAAACACCTCACATCTGATGATAGTCACTCATGACTCTTACAAATCAAATTATATAAATATATAAGTACATGTAAATAAATGTAATACTTACTCTTGTGGATCCGACAAGGTCGTTCCATCGCTTGCGGCATTGGTTGCCCTCATGCACCTCGTTGGCCGCCGACGAGACCACCTCTGCTATCTCGGTCCATATCTTCTGGTTGGCCTTTGGGGTGGGATTCCCACGCCCTCCCTGTGTCAAATCACCCCAGCGTAACTCGACCTCCTGCAGGAGGGAGGCATTTGCCTCGTCCGAGAACCTCCTCACTCTTTTGCGCCCTCCAATGTGCTCCTCTCCCAGCTCACTGCTCTCACCAGCATCAGTTTCCACAGCGTGCTGTGTCGCCTCCTCCCCTCCCTCCATTATAGGCACCAAATTCGGAAAATATCTGGCTGGTAACAGCTAATTTTTTTTTCCCAATTTGCTATAAAGCTCGAAACTCTCCCTCCTTCCTCCCAAAGCAGCCACACACGCCTCCACTCCCTCTCAGCTCCCTCTCTCTCTGTCTCTTCTTATGCGCATGTCATGATGACCCTTGATCTCCTGAATCGTGGAAATAGAGCACTGCCATGCCGTTGCTAAGGACGGCGACACTTTACGGCAGAAGGTCAGAAAGATTTAACGCTAACGCCCATTTCAGCATGCTCATGGTAACGGCAAATTTCAAAAATGGAGATTAGTGGCTTTGAGAATGGGCGACAAGCTGGCGATCTGAAAACCCATTTTTATCGCCCATGCCGGAAATAACGTCCATTTTTGTGCGATTTGCACAAAAGTGTAAAATCTAACCCATGCTGTTTATTTGCAAAATTATTTGTAAAAATAATTTAGGTTTAACATTAACTTTTTTGTTCCAAGGCTAATGAGTTTTCATACTGAATTTATTCGTTGATCTAAAAGAAAAGTAATGAAACACTGGAAAAGTTAATCTCATTTGTTGTACGATGGGTGACCTCTTGTGGATACCAGTTGTAAGACATTTTTAACTGCAAACTGCTTTAAGAAATGCCTTTTTGACGCCGATTTATTTAAAACGGTATGTAGACATTTAATTGAAATTTCTGTGTAAATAACAAATGTTTTAGTCTTATTAAATTAACATTTACAAACTTTATTCCATTAATATTGATTAAAAATGGAAGTACTGTTCAAAGATTCATCAGATCATGCTGCTTTTTGTTATATGCTTTTAGAAGTTTTTATACATTTGTTTTCAAATCATTTTCAGTTCAACTGTTAGAGAAGTTTTGCACTGTGAGTTCATGGCTACTGGTGAACCGAACTGATGCTGCTTAAGCTTTTTTAAACAACAGACTCTAAGAATGAACTAAGAGGATTCTTAAGACATACTCAAATTATCCACTATTTTCATCATCCAAAAATATGAAGCAATTTATGGCAATCAAACTTATTATACCATAAAGTTATATAAAAAAAGGACAGAATATTCCTTAATTAAAATAAATTAAGTTAATTATAATATTATTCATTTTTTTAAACAGTAATACTGAATGGTCTCTTGTGCTGTAAATTTCTATGATTCTACAACGAGGACTTGCATTTATACAGCACCTTTAACGTAGCAAAGCTGAGAAACTGGAAACTGTGGAAGAGCAAAAGGTATTTAGATGTGCAGGTACACAAATCACTAAAAGCGAGTGCACAGGTACAAAGATAGTCAAAGGGGCTAATGGAATGTTGGCCTTTAACTCGAGGAAGGCTGGAATACAAAGAGGTGGAAGTGATGTTTCAGTTGTTCAGAGTCTTGGTCAAACTCCATCTGGAGTTCAGTTCTGGCTCCCGCACCTCAGGAAGGATATATTGGTCTTGGATGCAGCGTAGATTCACCAGAATGATATTGGAACTAAAAGGATTAAATTATGGGAACAGGTTGCATAGACTTTAGTTCTATTGCCTTCAGTTTAGAAGATTAAAGGGTGATTTATTCAAAGTGTTTAAAATGATAAATTGATTTGATAGGATAGCTAGAGAGAATCTATTTCCTCTGATGGAGGAATCTAGAGCAAACACATTATCTTAAAATTAAAGGTGGAACAATCATGTGTGAAATTAGGAAGCCCTTCTCCACACAAAGGGTAGTGGAAATCTGGAACTCTTATCTCAAAAGTCTGATGATGCTGGAGGTCAATTGAAATTTTCAAGATTGAGATCAATAGATTTTTGTTGGGGGTAAGGGCATCAAGGGATATGGATCAAGGACGGGTAAATGGATTAGCCATGATCTAATTGAATGACGGAGCATGCTGGAGGAGCTGAATGGCCTCCTCTTATTCCTATGTCCCAAGGAGTTTCACTCCTCTAACTTGTTGTTTTATGACTTACTTTAGTCATTCATTTGAGTTTCCCACGCCTCTTGTCATTTCCCTCTCTCCTCCCGCTCCCTCAGTTGCCTCTCTGGAGGGCGCTGAGCCAGGCTGTGTTACAGTTCAACAAGTTCCAGTAGACCTCGGGTACCACTTTCATCACGTGTGACCATATCATAGCTGATTCTTAACCTCAGCCTTCATCTACACGACCATAATTTGCGACACGAGTCACTAGTTTTTATGAGCCAGATGGCTGATCTCAGCGTACTCAGTTAATTGTAGCAGGCCAACTCCTATTGGCTGAGATCTGTTAAAGGCACAGACCATTGATCAAATCCGGGACATTTTCAGATTTACAAAGCTCAGTACACTATCGAGTGGTACTTTTGAAGACTAAATTTTCTCCAACAGAATATTGAGAAGAATAAAACCATCATGTTTGCCCTCCATTAGGGATCCAGTGGTCTGTTCCTAATTTACTATTTACTGGACCTTTTGTGAACTGAACTCCTGTCTATTGATAACGCGATTGTGAACACTCTAAACACTACTCTTCAGGCTTGCTGCTGTCATCTGACCATCATTCCATCCATTAGCTGAAGCCATGTTTGACAGCTCTAATATTAAATCTAGTAACCACTTAACTTAATTAACAAGTATGCTAATTGGTTGCATTACAATCTTGATCCCCCCGCCCCCACTCTTCATTAGCCAATTAACCAATTGCTTTTCATAACCTGATACTGCATCCAGGCTCCTGTCCAGCTGAAAAAAGGGAGTGTGTGGTCAGCATGTGCTCAGGTGTCAGCCGGGCTTGATGATAGGACTTTCCACTTCTGAGTCAGAAGGCTGTGGGTTCATAGGTCCACTCTAAAGCCTTGAGCACACACATCTATTCTGACTGAAGGTGTGCGGCACTGTCAGAGGTGCCATCTTTCACATGAGACGTTAAACCCGTCTGCCCTCTCAGGTGGATGTAAAAAATTCCATGGAACTATTTTGAAGAAGAGAGAGGGAGTTCTCCCTGGTGTCCTGGGCAATATTTATCCCTCAACTAATATCAGTAAAACAGATTATCTGGTCATTATCTCATTGCTGTTTGTGGGAGCTTGCTGTGCGCAAACTGGCTGCCATGTTTCCCACATTACAACAGTGACTACACTTCAAAAAGTACTTCATTGGCTGTAAAGCACTTTGGAACATCCGGTGGTTGTGCAAGGTGCTATAGAAATGCAAGTCTTTCTTCAATGCTATTTCTTCTTATTTGTCCTTTGTAGGTGATGTTATAAATCTGTTTGATCATTTTTTTTCTTTACGTGATTAAATTATTATACAGTTGTACAGAGCCTTGGTCAGACCCCATCTGGAGTTCAGTTTAGGGAACTGCACTTCAGGAAGGCTATATTGACTTTCGAGAAAACGCCAAATTCATCTGAGGTTTAGACGGTTAAATTATAAGGACAGTTGCATAAACTTGGCTTATATTTTGTTGAGTATAGAAGATTGAGGGGTGCTCTGATTTGAGGTGTTTAAAATGTTAAAAGGATTCAATAGGATAGATAGAAACTGTTTCATCTGATGGGGGAAAATCGAGAACAAGGGGGCATAACCTTAAAATTAGAGTTAGGCTGTTCAGAACATAAGAACATAAGAAATAGGAGCAGAAGTAGGCCATACGGCCCTTCGAGCCAGCTCCGCATTTAATATAATCATGGCTGATCCGATCATGGACTCAGGTCCACTTCCCTGCCCGCTCCCCATAATCCCTTATTCCCTTATCGGTTAAGAAACTGTCTTAAATTTATTCCAGCTTCCACAGCTCTCTGAGGCAGCGAATTCCACAGATTTACAACTCTCTGAGAGAAGAAATTTCACCTCATCTCAGTTTTAAATGGGCGGCCCCTTATTGTAAGATTACGCCCCCTAGTTTTAGTTTCCCCTTTGAGTGAAAATATCCTCTCTGCATCCATCTTGTCTAGCCCCCACATTATCTTATATGTTTCAATAAGATCACCTCTCATTCTTCTGAACTCCAATGAGTATAGACCCAACCTGCTCAACCTATCTTCATAAGTCAACCCCCTCAACTCCAGAATCAATCGAGTAAACCTTCTCTGAATACAAGTATATCCTTTATTAAATATAGAAACCAAAACTACACGCAGTATTCCAGATGTGGCCTCACCATTACCCTGTATAACTGGAGCAATACTTCCCTGCTTTTATACTCCATCACCTTTGCAATAAAGACCAAGATTCCACTGACATTCCTGATCACTTACTGTACCTGCTTACTAACTTTTTGTGTTTCATGCACCAGGACCCTCAGTGCTGTGCTGCAGCACTGTGCAATTTTTTTCCATTTAAATAATAACTTGCTCTTCGATTTTTTTCTGCCAAAGTGCATAATCTCACTTTCCAACATTATACATCTGCCAAATCTTTCCCACTCACTTAGCCTGTCTATGTCCTTTTGCAGGTTTTTTGTGTCCTCCTCACACATTGCTTTTCCTCCCATCTTTGTACCATCAGCAAACTTGGCTGTTTTACACTCAGTCCCTTCATCCAAGTCGTTAATATAGATTGTAAATAGTTGGGGTCCCAGCACTGATCCCTACGGCACACCACTAGTTACTGATTGCCAACCCAAGAATGAAGCATCCCGACTCTCTGTTTTCTGTTCGTTAGCCAATCCTCTATCCATGCTAATATATTACCCCCAACCCCGTGAACTTTTATCTTGTGCAGTAAACTTTTATGTGGCACCTTGTCAAATGTCTTCTGGAAGTCCAAATACACCACATCCACTAGTTCCCCTTTATCGACCCTGCTCGTTACATCCTTAAAGAACTCCAAATTTGTCAAACATGACTTCCCCTTCATAAATCCATGTTGACTCTGCCTCACTGAATTATGCTTTTCCAAATGTCCTGCTATTGCTTCTTTAATAATGGACTCCAAGATTTTCCCAACCACAGATGTTAGGCTAACTGTTCTATAGTTTCCTGCTTTTTGTCTGCCTCCTTTTTTAAATAGGGCCGTTACATTTGCAGTTTTCCAATCTGCTGGGATCTCCCCAAAATCCAGGGAATTTTGGTAAATTACAACCAATGCATCCACTATCCCTGTCGCTACTTCTCTTAAGATCCTACTGTTATGTCTTGAATAAAGAATCTGACCAGATACTGTAAGCTTAAAGTAATGTGTGACCATAGTCCTTTATTACAGGTCTCCAGAGTGCCTCTCCAGCCTGTGAGGCCTCCTTATCTACAGGTGCTCCCAAGGGATTGTGGAATCCCTTGGGACTCCAGGCGATGAGCCCTCTGGTGGTTAAACAAGGTATTTACAGGTTTACATATATAACAACACTATTTACAATGTGAGTTGATCTGGGGCCTTCCTTTCCTTGGTTGATCGTCTCGGTGCAAATGCTGGTTTTGGTGAGTCGTTTGTTGGGCCCTCGCTGGGCTGCTGTGCAGCTGGCCTTACAGGGCTGTTGGGTGTGGTGAGTCTTGCTGGGCTGCTGCAGGTGATGGGTTCTGCTTCGCGGTCAACCACTGGGTCGGTTGCTACTTGTGTGTGTGAAGCCACTTGGGACCTTGTCCATAGTTCAACACAAATACAGGATCATTAATCTCGATTCCGCGTGACACATTTGCGCGATCGTGATATGTATTCTGTTGAAGCCGCCTGCTCTCTACCTGTTTGTGTAGATCAGGGTGGACTAACGAGAACCTTGTCTTAAGTGCCCTTTTCATGAGCAGTTCAGCGGGGGGATCCCCAGTGAGCGAGTGGTAACTAAGCAGGACTCAGGATAGGCGAGTCTTCAGTGAACCTTCAGTTACCCTCTTCAAGCTCTGCTTGATTATTTGCACTGCTCGCTCTGCCTGACCATTGGACGCTGGTTTAAACGGGGCAGATGTGACATGTTTGATCCCATTGCGGGTCATGAACTCGTTGAACTCGGTACTGGTGAAGCACGGCCCATTGTCACTGACAAGGACATCAGGCAGGCTGTGCGTGGCAAACATGGCTTTCAATGGTGGTAATGGACGTGCTTGCCGACATTATCTCACATTCAATCCATTTGGAGTATGCATCTACAACCACAAGGAACATTTCTCCCAAGAATGGGCCTGCATAGTCGACATGGACTCTGGACCACGGTTTGGAGGGCCTGGACCATAAACTTAGTGGCGCCTCCCTGGGTGCATTGCTTAACTGTGAACATGTGTTACATTTGTGCATGCAGGACTCTAAGTCTGCATCAGTACCGGGCCACCACACGTGGGATCTGGCTATCGCTTTCATCATTACAATGCCTGGGTGGATACTGTGGAGGTCACTAATGAAAGTGTCCCTGCCCTTTTTTGGCACCACAAACGATTATCCCATCGGAGGCAGTCTGCTTGTAAGGACATTTCATCTCTGCGTCGCTGGTACGGCTTTACTTCTTCCTGCATCTCTAACAGGACACTAGACCAACTCCCATGGAGCACGCAGTTTTTTACTAAGAACAGTAAGGGGTCCTGGCTCGCCCAGGTTCTAATCTGTCAGGCGATAACAGGTGATTGCTCACTCTTGAATGCTTCCATTACCATATCTAAATCTCCGGGTTGTGCCATCTCCACCCCTGTGGTGGGCAATGGCAGCCTACTGAGAGCTTCGGCACAGTTTTCTGTGCCTGGCCTGTGGCGGATGGCGTAGTTGTATGCGGACAACGTGAGCGCCCATCTCTGGATGCGGGCCAATGCATTCGTATTTATCCCCTTACTTTCAGAAAAGAGGGATATAAGTGGCTTATGGTCGGTTTCCAATTCAAATTTGAGCCCAAACAGACATTGATGCATTTTCTTTACCCCATAAACACAAGCTAACGCTTCATTTTTGATCATGCTGTAGGCCCTCAAAGCCTTAAATACACACCTCTGGATGCATAAGCAATTTCCCAGATTCATTAGCTTGTTGCAATACACACCCAACACCATATGACGACACATCACATGCTAGTACCAAACGCTTACATGGATCATACAACACAAGCAATTTGTTTGAGCATAACAGTTTCCTAACCTTTCCAAATGCATTTTCTTGGCTTTTACCCCATACCCATTTACCTCCTTTACGCAGTAAAGAGTGCAGAGGTTCTAACAGTGTGCTAAGACCCGGTAAGAAGTTACCAAAGGAGTTCAGAAGTTCTAGAAACGACCGCAGCTCCATCACGTTCTGTGGTCTCGGTGTGTTCTTGATTGCCTCCGTCTTCGAATCGGTGGGCCTGATGCCGTCCGCTGCGATTCTTCCCATGAGGAACTCCACTTCGGGTGCCAGGAAAACACACTTCGAGCATTTTAACCTGAGCCCCACATGATTAAGCCGACTAAGAACCGCCTCCAGGTTCTGCAGGTGCTCGACGGTATCCCGACCTGTAACCAAGATGTCGTCCTGGAAGATCACGGTGTGCGGGACCAACTTCAGCAAGCTTTCCATGCACCTCTGGAATATCGCCGCGGCTGATCGAATCCCAAACAGGCACCTGTTGTAAATGAAGAGATCATTGTGTGAGTTGATGCAGGTGAGGCCCTTCAATGATTCCTCCAGCTCCTACGTCATGTAGGCCGAGGTCAAGTCCAGCTTCATGAACGTTTTTCTTTCGCCAGCGTCGCAAATAGGTCATCTGCCTTAGGTAGTGAGTATTGATCCTGCAGGGAGAACCAATTGATAGTTACTTTGTAATCACCACAGATTCTGACGGTGCCATCTTCCTTGAGGACTGGAACAATCGAACTGGCATTGAATTCGAACGACGAAATGATGCCCTCTCGTTGCAGCCGGTCCAGCTTGATCTGCATCCTTTCGCTCACCATGTACGGTACCGTTCTCCCCTTGTGATGGATGGGTCGCGCCCCCGGAATCAAGTGAATCTGCACTTCTGCTCCTTGGAACTTCCCGATGCCCGGTTCGAACAGCGAGGGGAACTTGTTTAGGACCTTGACCCATGAAGTGTCGTCGATGGACGAGAGCGCTCGGACGTCGTCCCAGTTCCAGCGTATCTTTCCCTGCCAGCTCCTGCCGAACAGCGTGGGGCCATCACCCAGTACCACCCAATGGTAAATTGTGCACCGCTCCATCGTAGGAGACCTTTACGGTAGCACTGCCGAAAACGGGAATTAGTTCCTTTGTGTATGTTCTCAGTTTAGTATGAATGGGAGTCAGGACTGGCCTTGAGGCCTTACTGCACCACAATTTATCGAAAATCTTTTTGCTCATTATGGACTGGCTCGCTCCCGTACCCAGCTCCATTGACACCGGGAGTCCATTTAATTCAACCTTCAGTATTATCGGAGGATACCTTGTGGTAAATGTGTGCACCCCATATACCTCTGCCTCCTCAGTCGGAGGCTCTGGTTTGTCGTGATTCACAGTGGATCTGTCCTCCTCTGCAACATGGTGGTTTGCAGGATTAGCAGGGTTTGCAGCTCACCTGCACATACGTTGGAGTATCTCATTGTTCCACAGCCCTTGCAAACATATCCTTTGAAGCAGCATGA
This sequence comes from Pristiophorus japonicus, assembly GCF_044704955.1. NCBI lineage: Eukaryota > Metazoa > Chordata > Chondrichthyes > Pristiophoridae > Pristiophorus > Pristiophorus japonicus. Next base: position 105,256,965 of record NC_091983.1, on the reverse strand, counting down.
ATGAAAACGATGATCACCTCTGCAGCGCCAAAAAGGTGTTAATGGCCTTGCATTCAGCCGCCTTGATGGTGGACTCCGGGCCATCTGCGGACATGCAGCTGCAGCCTTTGTGAGTCCTGCCCTGCACTTTATGATTTAGAAACAACATTACTTTGTTCACAGTACTTGAAGCTGCACTCGTGTGCTGAGAAATTTGTTTGGTATTGTCACTGGTGGCGATGAACGCCTGGGCTATCGCTATGGCTTTACTCAAGGTTGGGGTCTCTACAGTCAAAATTTTGCGAAGTATTACTTCATGGCCAATGCCAAGTGCAAAGAAGTCCCTGAGCATGTGCTCCAAGTGTCCTTCAAATTCGCAATGTCCTGCAAGGTGCCTTAGCTCGGCGACGTAGCTCACCACTTCCTGGCCTTCAGACCTCTTGTACGTGTAGAACCGGTACCTCGCCATCAGAACGCTTTCCTTTGGGTTTAGATGCTCCCGGACCAGTGTGCACAAATCATCGTAAGACTTCTCTGTGGGTTTCACTGGAGTAAGCAGATTTTTCATGAGGCCATATGTTGGTGCCCCACAGACGGTGAGGAGGATCGCCCTTCGTTTGGCAGCGTGCGCTTCTCCTTCCAGCTCGTTGGCCATGAAGCATTGGTCGAGTTGCTCCATGAAGGTTTCCGAATCATCTCCCTCTGAAAATTTCTCCAGGATGCCCACGGTTCTCTGCATTGTTGCGGTGGGGTTCGTCATCTGTATCTCGTCGCCAGTTGTTATGTTTTGAATAAAGAATCTAACCAGATACTGTAAGCTTAAAGTAATGTGTGACCATAGTCTTTTATTACAGGTCTCCAGAGTGCCTCTCCAGCCTATGAGGCCTCCTTATATATCGGTGCTCCCAAGGGATTGTGGAATCCCTTGGGACTCCAGGGGATGAGCCCTGGTATTTACAGGTTTAAATATATAACACCTGGGATGCAAGCCATCAGGTTCAGGGGATTTCACTGCCTTTAGTCCCATTATCTTACTGAGTACCACCTCCTTAGTGATTGTGATTGTGTTAAGTTCCTCCCCCCATAGCCTTTTGACTATCCACTGTTGGGATATTGTTGGTGTCCTTTACCGTAAAAACTGATACAAAATATTTGTTCAGAGTTTCTGCCATCTCCATGTTCCCCATCACTAATTCCCCGGTTTTGTCCTCTAAGGGACCAAGATTAACTTTAGCCACTCTTTTCCTTTTAATATACCTGTAGAAACTCTTGCTATCAGTTTTTATATTTTGTGCTAGTTTGCTTTTGTTATGTATTTAACCCTTTGTAACCTGCATGACACCTGACCACCAGAGGGCCCACCTGTTGGAGACCCAAGGGATCCCAGCATCCCTTGAGAGCACAGTATATAAGCAGGCCACCCACGAGGTACATGCACTCTGGAATCTTATTAAAGGAGCTAAGGTCACACTTGCTCATTACACACAGTACTCAGTTTCACCCTTTATTATGAGTACATCAATTGGGGACGAGGTAACGAACAACAGCGCGAAAATGCAAAGAAGTCGGCATCCTGGAGAAGTTCTCAGAAGATTGGGAGGCCTTCGTGGAGAGACTCAACCAATACATCGTGGTCAACGAGCTGGAAGGAGACGAGAACGCTATCAAACGAAGGGCGGTCCTCCTAAGACTCGGGCGGTACCATACATGATGCATGAAAAAGTGGAAATTGAGCTGGACTGGCTGCTACGTGAAGGCATCATCGCGCCGGTGGAATTCAACGACTGGGCCAGTCCGATCGTCCCGGTATTTAAGGAGAACGGCACGGTTAGAATTTGTGGGGATTATAAAGTAACGATTAACAGTTTTATCGCTGCAGGACCAGTACCCGCTACCCAAGGCAGACGACCTATTTGTGACCCTGGCTGGAGGGAAGACGTTCACCAAGCTGGACCTGACCTCGGCCAGGACATGACGCAGGAGCTGGATGAGTCTTCGAAAGGCCTCACCTGCATCAACACGCACAAAGGTCTGTTTATCTACAACCAGTGCCTGTTCAGGATTCAGTCGGCCGCGGCGATCTTCCAGCGGAACATGGAGAGACTGCTAAAGTTGGTTCCTTGCACAGTGGTCTTCCAGGATGACATATTGGTTACAGGTCAGGACACCATGGAGCACTTGAAGACTATGGAGGAGGTTCTTAGTCAGTTGGATCGTGTGGGGCTCAGGTTGAAACGCTCGAAGTGTGTTTTCCTGGCACAGGACGTCGAATTCTTGGGAAGGAGAATTGCAGCAGACGGCATCAGACCCACCGATGCCAAGACGGAGGCCATCAAGAACGCACCGATACCACAGAATGTGACAGAGCTGCGGTCGTTCCTGGGACTCCTTAACTGTTTCGGTAATTTCCTACCTGGGTTAAGTAACCTGCTAGAATCCGTACATGCGCTACTGCGCAAGGGAGACGACTGGGTATGGGGGATTTCACAAGAGGCTGCCTTTAAGAAAGCCAGAAATCTGTTGTGTTCTAACAAACTGCTTGTCCTGTATAACCCTTGTAAATGATTAGTGCTAGCTTGCGATGCGTCGTCATACAGGGTCGGGTGTGTGTTACAACAGGCTAACGAATCGGGGATTTTGCAACCGGTCGCTTATGCGTTCAGGAGTTTGTCCAAGGCCGAAAGGACCTACAGCCTGGTTTTAAAGAGGCTCGGGCATGCGTTTATGGGATTAAAAAAATGCACCAGTACTTACTTGGCCTCAAGTTTGAACTTAAAACTGATCACAAACCTCTCATGTCGCTGTTCTCTGAGAGCAAAGGGATTAATACCAATGCCTCTGCCCGCATCCAAAGATGGGCGCTCACGTTGTCGGCATACAATTATGTAATCTGCCACAGACCAGGCACAGAGAACTGCGCTGATGCTCTCAGTCGGCTGCCATTGCCCACCACCGGGGTGGAAATGGCACAGCCAGCGGACTTGCTCATGGTCATGGAGGCATTTGAGAACGAGAAGTCCCCCATTACGGCCCGCCAGATCAGGACCTGGACCAGCCAGGACCCTTTACTGTCCTGGTTAAAAAAAAAATTTCCTCCATGGGAGCTGGTCCGGTGTTCCAGTGGCGATGCAGGAGGCAATTGAGCCATTCCACAGACACAAAGACGAGTTGTCCCTGCAGGCAGACTGTCTATTATGGGGCAATCGCGTGATCTTGCCCAAGAAAGGCAGAGACACATTCATATGTGAACTGCACAGTACCCACCCAGGCATCGTAATGATGATAGCCATAGCCAGATCCCATGTGTGGTGGCCCGGCATTGACTCAGAGTTAGAATCATGCGTGTGCCAGTGAAACACTTGCTGTCAGCGGAGCAATGTACCCAGAGAGGCACCGCTAAGTTTGTGGTCGTGGCCCTCCAAACCGTGGTCGAGGATCCATGTAGACTATGCGGGCCCATTCCTAATCAAAATGCTTTTCGTTGTCATGGACGCTTACTCAAAATGGATTGAATGTGCAATGATGTCTGTGAACACATCCACAGCCACCATTCAAAGCCTACGAGCCGTGTTTGCTACTCACGGCTTGTCTGATGTCCTAGTCAGCGACAATGGACTGTGCTTCACCAGTGCTGAATTCAAGGAATTCATGACCCGCAACGGGATCAAACACGTCATGTCTGCCCCATTCAAGCCCGCATCCAACAGCCAGACAGAACAAGCAGTTCAGACCATCAAGCAAAGCTTGAAATGTGTGTCGGAAGGCTCCCTGCAGACCCGGTTGTCCAGAGTGCTGCTCAGCTACCGCACCAGACCCCACTCATTCACCAGGGTTCCCCCAGCTGAGCTACTCATGAAAAGGGTGTTAAAAATGTGGACTTGTATTTACTCTGTACAGCCACCAGAGGGCTCATCCCCTGGAGTATCAAGGGATCCCATAATCATTTGGGAGCACAGGTATTTAAGGAGGCGTCACAGGTTGGAGAGGCACTCTGGTGACCTGTAATAAAAGAATAAGGTCACACTTTACTTTGAGCTCACAATGTTCAGCCTGACTCTTTCTCCATGCACAACAACTGGCGACGAGATACAGATAGCGAACCCAAAGATGCAGAGAACGGTGGGCATCCTGGAGAAATTTTCAGAGGGAGATGATTAGAAAACTTTTGTAAAGCGACTCGACCAATACTTCGTGGCCAACAAGCTACATGGGGAAGAGAGCGCTGCCAAATGAAGGGCGATCCTCCTCACCATCTGTGGGGCACCAACGTATGGCCTCATGAAGAATCTGCTCACCCCAGCGAAACCCACTGAGAAAGTGCACACTGGTCCGAGAGCATTTGAACCCGAAGGAAAGTATTCTGATGGCGAGATATGAAGGTGAGGAAGTGGCGAGTTATGTCGCCGAGCTAAGACAGCTTGCAGGACATTGCGAATTTAAAGGACATTTGGAGCATATGCTCAGAGACTTTTTCGTACTTGGCATTGGCCATGAAACCATACTTCGCAAACTTTTGACTGTAGAGACCCCAACCTTGAGTAAGGCCATAGCGATAGCCCAGGTGTTCATTGCCACCAGTGACAATACGAAGCAAATCTCTCAGCACACAAGTGCTGCCACAAGTACTGTGAACAAAGGGATGTTGTTTTCAATTGTATTGTAACGTACAGCGCAGGTCACACATACCTGCAGCTGCACGTCCGCAGATGTCTCAGGGTCCACCATCAAGGGTGATGAATGCAAGACCATTAATACCTTGTTGGCGCTGCGGGGGTGATCATCGTTTCCATTCATGCTGATTCAAAGAGTACATTTGCAAGGGCTGTGAAACAATGGGAAACCTCCAACAAGTGTGCAGGCGAGCTGCAAAGCCTGTTAAACCTTGCAGAGCAGGACAGATCCACAGAGGATCATGATGAACCAGAGCCTCAGACTGAGGAGGCAGAGGTACATGGGGTGCACACATTCACCATGAATTGTCCCCCGATAATGCTTAATGTTGAACTAAATGGACTCCCGGTGTCAATGGAGCTGGACATAGGCGTGAGCTAGTCCATCATGGGCAAAAAGACTTTCTAAAGGTTGTGGTGCAACAAGGTCTCAAGGCCAGTCTTAACTCCAGTTCTCACGAAACTAAGAACTTACACAAAAGAATTGATTCCTGTAATTGGCAGTGCTACCATAAAGGTCTCCTCCTATGGAGCGGTGCACAAGCTACCACTCTGGGTGGTACCGGGTGATGATCCCACGCTGCTCGGCAGGAGCTGGCTGGGAAAGATACGCTGGAGCTGGGACGACGTCCGAGTGCTATCGCCCGCTGACAACACTTCGTGTGCCCAGGTCTTAAACAAATTTCCTTCGCTGTTCGAATGAGGCATCGGGAAATTCCAAGGAGCAAAAGTGCAGATCCCCCTAATTCCAGGAGAGTGATCCATCTATCACAAGGCGAGAGCAGTACCGTACATGGTGAGAGAAAGGGTAGATATCGAGCTAGACCGGCTGCAAAGAGAGGGCATCATTTCACCTATCAGGTTCAACGAGTGGGCCAGCCCTATTGTCCCAGTCCTCAAGGGAGACAGCACCGTCAGAATCTGTGGCGATTACAAAGTAACTATCAATCGTTTCTCCCTGTAGGACCAATACCCACTATCAAAGGCTGATGATCTCTTTGTACCATTGGCGGGAGGAAAGACGTTCACGAAGCTGAATCTGACTTCAGCCTACATGACGCAGGAGCTGGAGGAATCATCGAAGGCCCTCATCTGCATCAACGCGCACAAAGGTCTTTTTGTTTATAACAGATGCCCATTTGGAATCCGATCAGCGGCAGTGATATTCCAGAGAAACATGGAAAGTTTACTGAAGTCGGTCCCGCACACCGTAGTCTTCCAGGACGACATCTTGGTCACAGGTCGGAACACAGTCGAGCACCTGCAGAACCTGGGGCTCAGGTTAAAATGCTCGAAGTGCGTTTTTCTGGTGCCTGAAGTGGAGTTCGTGGGAAGGAGGATTGCGGCGGACGGCATCAGGCCCACCAACGCAAAGATGGAGGCAATCGAGAACACACCGAGGCCACAGAAGGTGACAGAGCTGCAGTCGTTTCTGGGACTCTTGAACTACTTTGGTAACTTCTTACCGCGTCTCAGCACACTGCTAGAACCACTACATGTCTTACTACGAAAAGGGGGAGAATGGGTTTGGGGCAAAAGCCAAGAAAATGCCTTTGTAAAAGTGAGAAAATTGTTATGCTCAAACAAATTGCTTATGTTGTATGATCCATTGTGTATTGCAACAAGCTAATGATTTCGGGAAATTGCAACCGGTTGCTTATGTATCCAGGAGTCTGTTTACAGCATGATTGAAAACGAAGCATTAATGTGTGTGTAGGGGTCAAGAAAATGCATCAATACCTGTTTGGCTAAAATTCGAATTGGAAACTGAAAATAAGCCACTTATATCCCTGTTTTCCGAGAGCATTGGCCCGCAGCCCGCATCCAGAGATGAGCGCTCACGTTGTCCGCATACAACTACGCCATCTGCCACAGGCCAGGCACAAAAAACTGCGCCGATGCTCTCAGTGGGCTGCAATTGCCCACCACGGGGTTGGAAATGGTACAACCCGCAGATCTAGCCATAGTTATGGAAACATTTGAAAGTGAGCAATCACCCGTCACTGCCCGGCAGATCAAAATCTGGACAAGCCAGGACCCCTTATTATCTCTAGTCAAAAGCTGTTTGCTTCATGGGAGCTGGTCCAGTGTCCCAGTGGAAATGCAGGAAGAGATAAAGCTGTTCCAGCGGCACAAAGATGAAATGTCTATACAGGCAGACTGCCTTCTGTGGGGCAATCGAGTAGTGGTCCCCAAGAAGGGCAGAGACACCTTCATCAATGACCTCCACAGTACCCACCCAGGCATCGTAATGATGAAAGTGATAGCCAGATCCCACGTGTGGTGGCCCGGTATCGATGCGGACTTAAGAGTCCTGTGTTCACAGATGTAATACATGCTCGCAGTTAAGCAATGCAGCCAGGGAGGCGCCGCTAAGTTTATGGTCTTGGCCCTCCAAACCATGGTCTAGGGTACACGTCGACTATGCAGGCCCATACTTGGGTAAAATGTTCCTTGTGGTTGTAGACGCGTACTCCAAGTGGATTGAATGTGAGATAATGTCGGCTAGCACATCCGCTGCCACTACTGAAAGCCTGCGGGCCATGTTTGCCACTCATGGCTTACCCAATGTCCTGGTGAGCGACAATGGGCCATGTTTTACCAGTGCTGAGTTCAAAGAATTCATGACCTGTAACGGGATCAAACATGTCACATCTACCCCATTTAAACCAGCATCCAATGGTCAGGCAGAGAGAGCAGTGCAAACCATCAAGCAAGGCTTGAAGAGGGTAACTGAAGGCTCACTGCAGACTCGCCTATCCCGAGTCCTGCTTAGCTACCGCACGAGACACTACTCACTCACTGGGATCCCACCTGCTGAACTGCTCATGAAAAGAGCACTTAAGACAAGGCTCTCGTTAGTTCACCCTGATCTACATGAACAGGTAGAGAGCAGGCAGCTTCAACAAAATGCATACCATGATAGCGCAAATGTGTCACGTGAGATTGAAGTCCTATATTTGTATTAAATTATGGACAAGGTCCCAAGTGGCTTCCCGGCACTGTCGTGGTCAAAGAGGGGAGCAGGGTGTTTCGGGTCAAACTTTCAAATAGGCTCATTCACTGGAAACACTTGGACCAAATCAAACTCAGATTCACGGACTATCCTGAGCAACCCACCTTGGACCCTACCGTTTTTGATCCCCCAACATACATGCTAGTGGCAACCGGTTGACCACGAAGCAGAACCCATTATCCACAGCAGCCCTGCAGGGCCCAACACACCAGGCAGCCCAGCAAGACCAGCTGCACAGCAGCCCAGCGAGGGCCCAACAAATGATTCAACAACACCAGCTTTGATACCGAGATGATCAACCAGGGCAAGAAGGGCCCCAGATCGACTCACATTGTAAATAGTTACACTATTGACTTTGGGCAGTGAGTGTTGTTATATATGTGGACTTGTATTTACTCTGTACAGCCACCAGACGGCTCATCCCCTGGAGTCTCAAGGGATCCCATAATCCTTTGGGAGCACAGGTATTTAATGAGGCTTCACAGGCTGGAGAGACACTCTGGAGACCTGCAATAAAAGACTAAGGTCACACTTTACTTTGAGCTCACAGAGTTCAGTCTGACTCTTTCTCCATACTCAACAAAGGGCTCTTAAAGCAAGGCTCTCTCTTGTCCATCCTGATCTCCATTATCACGTGGAGGGCAAGCGGCATCAACAAAGTGTGTATCATGTCCGCGCAAATTTGTCATGCGATATTGTGTATTGTGGTCCTAAATGGCTCGCTGGCACGGCCACCGCCAAAGAGGGGTGTAGGGTGTTTCAGGTCAAATTGGCCAATGAACAAACGCACAGAAAACATTTGGACCAAATCAAATTGTGGTTCACCAACAGCTACGAACAACCCGAAGAGGACACCACCAACTTTGACCCTCCAACACACACACACACAAATGGCAACTGACATCATGGTTGACCACAAAACCAAACTCATCAGCCCCAGCAGCCCAGCAAGGCCGACTGCCCAACAGCCCAGTGAAGAACTGACCAACCCACCCACACCCGCATTTGTACCGAGACGAACGACAAGGAAGTGTAAAGCCTCAGATCGTCTCACCTTGTAAATAAGTGTAGTGTTGACTTCACGGGGGAGTGATGTTATTTATTTAACCCTTTACAAACTGCATGACACCTGACTACCAGAGGGCCCACCTGTTGGAGTCCCAAGGGATCCCAGCATCCGTAGGGAGCACGAGGTACCTGCACTCTGGAATCTTATGAAAGGAGCTAAGGTCACACTTGCTCATTACATACAGTACTCAGTTTCACCCTTTATGATGAGTGTATCAACTTTCAAAGTCTATCTTCCCTTTCTTAATCATTTTTTTAGTCATTCTTTGCTGGCTTTTAAAAGCTTCCCAATCTTCTGTCCTCCCACTAGTTTTGACCACTTTGTATGCCCTTGTTTTTAATTGAATACCATCCCTTATTTCTTTTACTCCCTTTCCTGCTCACTGGAATATATTTTTCTTGAGAGTTATGAAATATCTCCTTAAATGTAAGCCACTGTTCATCAACCGTCTTACACTTTAATCTATTTTCCCAGTCCACTTTAGCCAACTCTGTCCTCATACCTTTGTAGTCTCCTTTATTTAAGCTTAGTACACTGGTTTGAGATCCAACTTTCTCGCCCTTGATCTGAATTTGAAATTCAACAATGCTATGATCACTCATTCCAAGGGGATCCTTTACTAGGAGATTGTTTATTAATCCTGTCTCATTACACAGGACTAGATCTAAGATAGCCTGCCCCCTGGTTGGTTCCGTTACATTCTGCTCAAGGAACCCATCCCTTATGCACTCTATGAACTCTTCCTCAAGGCTTTCCTGATCAATTTGATTTGTCCAATCAATATGGAGGTTAAAATCACCTATGATTATTGCTGTTCTCTTTTTACAAGCCCCCACTATTTCTTCATTTGTATTCCGACCAACAGAGTTGCTTTTGTTAGGGGGCCGAGAGACCATGCCCACGAGTGCCTTTTTTCTCTTATTATTCGTTATCTCCACCCACACTGTTCCAACATCCTGATCATTTGAGCCAATATTGTTTCTCACTATTGCAGTGATTCCATCCTTTATCAACAGAGTTACTCCATCTCCTATTCCTTTCTGTCTGTCCTTCCAAATTGTCAAATACCTCTGAATATTTACATAGAAACATAGAAAATAGGTGCAGGAGTAGGCCATTCGGCCCTTTGAGCCTGCACCACCTTTCAATAAGATCATGGCTGATCATTCACATCAGAACCCCTTTCCTGCTTTCTCTCCATACCCCTGGATCCCTTTAGCTGTAAGGGCCATATCTAACTCCCTCTTGAACATATCCAATGAACTGGCATCAACAACTCTCTGTGGCAGGGAATTCCACAGGTTAATAACTCTCTGAGTGAAGAAGTTTCTCCTCATTTCAGTCCTAAATGGCTTACCCCTTATCCTTAGATTGTGTCCTCTAGTTCTGGACTTCCCCAACATCGGGAACATTTTTCCTGCATCTAACCTGTCCAATCCTGTCAGAATTTTATATGTTTCTATGAGATCCCCTCTCATCCTTCTAATCTCCAGTGAATAAAGGCCCAGTTGATCCAGTCTCTTCTCATGTGTCAGTCCAGCCATCCCGGGAATCAGTCTGGTGAACCTTCGCTGCACTCTCTCAATAGCAAGAACGTCCTTCCTCAGATTCGGAGACCAAAACTGAACACAATATTCCAAATGAGGTCTCACCAAGGCCCTGTACAACTGCAGTAAGACCTCCCTGCTCCTATACTCAAATCCACTAGCTATGAAGGCCAACATACCATTTGCCTTCTTCACCGCCTGCTGTACTTGCATGCCAACTTTCAATGACTGATGTGCCATGACATCCAGGTCTCGTTGCACCTCCCCTTTTCCTAATCTGCTGTCATTCAGATAATATTCTGCCTTCGTGTTTTTGCCCCCAAAGTGGATGACTTCACATTTATCCACATTATACTGCATCTGCCATGCATTTGCCCACTCACCCAACCTGTCTAAGTCACTCTGTAGCCTCTTAGCATCCTCCTCACAGCTCACACCGCCACCCAGTTTAGTGTCATCTGCAAACTTGGAGATATTATACTCAATTCCTTCATCTAAATCTTTAATGTATATTGTAAATGGCTGGGGTCCCAGCACTGAGTCCTGCGGCACCCCACTAGTCACTGCTTGCCATTCTGAAAAGGACCTGTTTATCCCGACTCTCTGCTTCCTGTCTGCCAACCAGTTCTCTATCCACGTCAGTACATTACCCCCAATACCAGGTGCTTTAATTTTGCACACTAGTCTCTTGTGTGGGACCTTGTCAAAAGCCTTTTGAAAGTCCAAATACACCACATCCATTGGTTCTCCCTTGTCCACTCTACTAGTTACATCCTCAAAAAATTCCAGAAGATTTGTCAAGCATGATTTCCCTTTCATAAATCCATGCTGACTTGGACCAATCCTGTCGCTGCTTTCCAAATGCGCTGCTATTTCATCTTTAATAATTGATTCCAACATTTTCCCCGCTACTGATGTCAGGTAGCGGTCTATAATTACCCGTTTTCTCTCTCCCTCTTTTTTTAAAAAGTGGTGTTACATTAGCTACCCTCCAGTCCATAGGAACTGATAGACTGTTGGAAAATGATCACCAATGCATCCACTATTTCTATGGCCACTTCCTTAAGTATGCAGACTATCAGACCCTGGGGATTTATCAGCCTTCAATCCTATCAATTTCCCTAACACAATTTCCCGCCTAATAAGGATATCCTTCAGTTTCCAGTCCTGGTCTCCTTGCAACCACGTCTCTGAAATGGTTCTCAAATCATAACGATTTGTATCTACTTTTGCCGTCAACTCATCTATTTTGTGACTGTAATGTATATAATGACTCGAAAGATTTGTTACTGTAAACTCACTCAGGTGCAAACCTGGTTCAACTTTATTCGCGCCCAAAGTGCACACATGACATGGTACTCGCTCTTATATACCAGGGCCCGTGCCACCACGCGTAGAGCCCGATGACCTCTGACAATGGCGCCCCCTGGAGTTTAGTGACCCCAATCATCAATACATAACAACATCCCCCTTCAAGATCTTAGTATCAGTCTCTTTACAAATTAAGATGGTCTGGGGCTTTTTGCTCATGAGTTGATCGTCTCAGTTCAACTCCAGTTCTGGGCGAGCGTTCTGAGTCAGTTATGACTGGAGGCTAAGTAACCGATCTGATGGGAATGGTGATGACCCTATCAGAGACTGAAAGTCCAGATTCAGTAATGATAGCAGAGTCTTCTGATGAATGAACATTGGTTGGTTGGTCACTGACTGCATTTTCCTCAATTGGTTCCTGTTCATCCATGTGCCGTAGTTTTATCTGATCAACATGTTTCCTGCATGTTTGCCCATTCTTGAGCACAACAATAAACACTCTGTTACCCTCCATGGCCGTAACAGTACCGGCGATCCACTTTGGGCCTTGACCATAATTCAGCACATAAACTGGATCATTCACAGAGATGTCACGTGTCATAGCAGCAAGATCATGATACAATTGCTGATTTTGACGTCTGTTTTCAACATGATCATTCAAATCAGGATGGACAAGAGAAAGCTTGTTCTTGAGATTTCTCTTCATCAGTAGTTCAACAGGGGAGACCCCGGTAAGCGTGTGAGGTCTTGTCCTGTAACTAAGCAATATACATGACAAACAAGTCTGCAGTGAACCCTGAGTCACACGTTTCATGCTTTGCCTGATCGTTTGAACTGCACGCTCTGCTTGACCATTAGACGCACATTTGAATGGAGCAGACCTTACATGTCTGATACCATTGAGTTTCATGAACTCCTGAAACTCAAGACTTGTGAAGCAAGATCCGTTATCGCTCACAACAATGTCAGGCAAACCATGAATAGCAAACATGACACGTAGGCTCTCAATAGTAGCTGTGGAAGTACTGGATGACATAATAATAAACTCTGTCTACTTTGAATCCATCACAACAAAAAACATCTTTCCCAGGAAAAGGCCTGAAAAATCGATGTGTATCCTCGACCATGGTTTAGAAGGCCACGACCAAAGACTCAGCGGAGATTTCGCTGGTACTTTACTTAGCTGCATGCAAGTATTACACTGATGCACACATGATTCCAGATCAGAGTCAATTCCAGGCCATCAAACATGAGCCCTGGCAATGGTTTTCATCATGATGATACCACGATGAGTGCTATGCAGTTCACATACAAATTTTTCTCTGCCTTTCTTAGCCATAACAACATGATTGCCCCGCAGTAGACAATCTGACTGAATGGATAGTTCATCTTTGCGATGGTTGTAAGGTTTGGTCTCATCACACATTTCCATAGGTATTGCAGACCAATCACCACTGAGGACACAACGTTTCACAACCGATAAAATAGGATCATGGCTGATCCAGATGCTCACTTGTTGAGCAGTGACAGGAGTTCCTTCACTCTCAAAAGCATCCATTACTAACAGTAGATCTGCAGGTTGAGGCGTCTCCATTTCAGATCTGGGCAATGGCAGACGACTCAGTGCATCGGCACAATTCTCAGTGCCAGGTCTATGACGAATAACATATTCATAGGCAGACAATGTCAATGCCCACCTCTGGATACGGGATGATGCATTGGTATTAATACATTTGTTTTCCACAAACAATGAAATGAGTGGCTTGTGATCTGTTTTGACTTCAAAATGAAGACCAAACAGGTAATGATGCATCTTTTTGACTCCATACACACAGGTCAAAACTTCTTTTTCTACCATGCTGTAAGCTCTTTCCGCCTTTGACGAACTTTTCGAAGCATACGCAACAGGTTGTAGCTTACCCAACTCATTAGCTTGTTGGAGTACACAGCTAACCCCATATGATGAAACATCACAAGCCAATACAAGATGCTTACATGGACCATAGTGAACAAGCAGTTTGTTCGAACAGAGCAGATTTCTCAAAATCTCTATCTTGAGATACACCCAGACCCAGTTGTCACCTTTTCTGAGCAGCATGTGCAGTGGCTCTAATAAAGTGCTCAATCTGGGTAAGAAATTAAAGAAGTAGTTGAGTAGCCCAAGGAATGAATGCAGCTCCATCACATTCTGAGGTCTGGGTGCATTTTTTATGGCCTTGGTTTTCGAATCAGTAGGCCTGATGCCATCAGCAGCAATCTTCCTCCCCAAGAATTCAACTTCAAGTGCCATGAAATCACACTTCGAACGTTTCAGCCTGAGTCCCACTTTGTCCAGACGATGTAGGACTTCTTCAAGATTGTTCAGATGTTCAGCAGTGTCGCGACCTGTGACCAGAATGTCATCTTGAAACAGGACAGTTCTAGGAACAGACTTCAGGCGACTCTCCATGTTCCTCTGAAATATGGTTGCAGCCGAACGGATTCCAAAAGGACACCTGTTGTAGACAAACAGTCCTTTATGGGTATTGATGCAGGTGAGTTTCGTCGAAGTGTTGACAAGCTCTTGTATCATATAGGCCGACGTTAGATCCAGTTTAGTGAACAACTTTCCACCAGCTAGCATGGCGAACAGGTCATCAGCCTTCGGTAGCGGATACTGATCCTGTTTCAAAAATTGGTTAATCGTAATCTTGTAGTCTCCACAGATCTGACAGTGCCATCACTCGTTAAATTCGACCAGTGATATGACCCCTTCACGTTGGAGTCTGTCAAGCTCAATTTCGACTTTCTCCTTCATCATGTACGGAACAGACCGAGCTTTATGATAGACAGATCTTGCATCAGAATCCAGGTGAATCTGCACCTTGGCTCCAGTAAAATTGCCAATGCCCGGTTCAAACAAAGAAGGAAACTTCTTCAGCACCTGAGCACACGAGGTGTCATCCACCGATAACAACGCTTTGATATCATTCCAGCTCCACTTGATTTTCTCGAGCCAATTTCCACCGAACAGCATTGGACCATTGCCTGGGATGATCCATAATGGCAAAGCGTGAACTATACCATCATACGACACCTTGACTACTGCACTGTCAATCACCGGTATGAGTTCCTTAGTGTAAGTACGCAACTTGGCATTGATTGGACTCAGCTTAGGCTTCACAGCCTTAGTGTCCCACAGCTTGTCGAATGACCTTTGCCTCATTATCGACTGACTCGCACCCGTGTCTAGCTCCATTGATACAGGCACACCATTCAGCTTCATATTAACCATTATCGGTTGACTCTTTGTCAGGAACAAATACCAGCCATACACTTTTTCCTCAGGTATCTTGGGTTGCATATCCGGGCCAGCACTGGACTGGTCATCATCATCATCAATGTGATGAGCAGCAGCACGCTTGCTCAGTTGTGGGCACATTCGCTGAAGATGCCCCGCTTTTGAACAGCCTTTACAGATGTACTGTTTAAACCTACACTGATGAGGCCAATGATAGTCCACACAACGCCAACAGGGTGAAATCGAATTCGTACTAATTGGCAGACTTTGAGCAGCTACAGGTTTCACATAAACAGTCAAGTAGGCCCTGCCATAAGCAGCTCTGCCAGACGACGACACAATCTTGTTTACAGTATTTGCCATGGAGCTCCGATGATATCTGCCTCAAATTATCATCAGTTGACATGCATGCCTGGGCAGTCGTGATGGCCTTGCTCAAATCCAGCATTTCTCAGCCAATAATTTCCGAAGGATCACATCATGGTTGATGCCTATCATGAAGAAATCTCGCAGCATGTCTTCCAACGCGTTTCTGAACTTACACGGCTCAGCCAGATGTCTTCGGTCGGCGACGAATCCTGACACATCCTGGCCCTCAGCATGAACATGTGTGTCGAAGCGATAGCGTGAGATGATGATTCCCTCTTTTGGCTTAAGATGTTCAAGCACCAGAGCGCACAAATCCCCATACTCTTTGTCTGTTGGACATGCAGGTGAGAGAAGATTCTTTATGAAGCCATAAATTTTTGGACCACAAACGGTGAGGAGAACCGCCCTGCGCCTAACTGTGTCACCAGCTTCCTCCATTTTTGTTGGCCACGAAATACTGATCCAGGCGATCGATAAAATCCACCAAATCCTCGCTATCCACGAATCTCTCCAGAATTCCAATGGTGCCCATTATGCATGCGAAGGTTCTTAAGTTACCTCGTCACCAAATGTAATATATATAATAACTGGAAAGACCTTACTGTAAACTCACTCAGGTGCAAACTTGGTTCAACTTTATTCCCGCCCAAAGTGCGCACATGACATGGTACTCACTCTTATATACCAGGGCCCGTGCACCCGCGTGTACAGCCCGATGACCCCCAACAGTGGCGCCCCCTGGTGTCTAGTGACCCCAAGCATCAATACATAACAATTACAAATGCTATGTGCATTTAGACAAAAAGCTTTTAAATTTGTTTATTTTTACCCTTTTTTCCCTGCTTGTTTCTTCTGTCTTTCTTCATTTTTGCTTTCTAATTCCAGCTTTATTCCCCTCCCTACTGAATCTATTCTCAGGTTCCCATCCCCTTGCCAAGCTAGCTTAAACCCTCACCAACTGCACTAGCAACCACCACCCCCCCCCCCCCCCATGAGGATATTGGTCCCGGCTCTGTTGAGGTGCAACTCGTCCAGCTTGTACAGGCCCCACCTCCCCCAGAAGTGGTCCCAATGCCTCAGGAAACTAATGTGATGTCAGGAGTGATGTCAGGAAGTATTTCATCTCGTAAAAGATAATGGAAGTCTGGAAATCTTCTCTGCCCATGGGGATGTGGACACTGGGAATCAGTTGGAGCTTTTAAGATGGAGATCAGTAGACATTTGTTGAGTGGGGGTATTGGGGGGTGTGGGGGAGGGGTCGGTGGAACTGAGGTGAGTTGATAGAGTTGAGGTGCGATCAGCCGTTATCTAATTGAATGGTGGAGCAGACTGGAGGGGCTGAATGGCCTCCTCCTACTCCGATGTTCCTGGTGTTTATCAGGCTCTTGAAGTTCATCTTGTTGAGTTAGTCCTGCCAGTGTTGGACTAGCCAGTGTTGAGTTTTGTTTGGCTAGCGTTTTGCTTCTCTCTGTTACCTGTGGCAAGTTAGTCAAATTCTCAATTATTGTCTCTATCCCTTAATAACCATGCATTAATTGATTGAAATTAAAGAAGAGTTGATTGGAAGAAATCTGCTCTTTGAACTTTTAATGGGGATAGTGTCTAGTTTTCGCCTTAGAAGCCTTGGGAAATCTGATTGCGTCGCTCTTAAAATGGCATCAATCGTCTCAAAGAAAATCTTTAAGCTGGTGCTACTATATGGAATTACATGCTAAGCTTCAATAAAAGGGATTGTATTGTATTAACATAAGTCACCCACTCTGAGTATACTATGAATTTGTATTCATATCATCAGCCAAGCATTATATTTTTTCAGGGTGGATTTTGATTTTAGACCTCAACCTTGACTAGCCATGTGTTCTAAATTTTCAAGATTTTGCATGCTGATTTACCCAGCATCCATGGCTCCCAATGCACACATCCTCCCCGCCATTGGAACATGGGAATTGGAGGAGGCCATTCGGCGCTTTGAACCTGTTCAGCCATTCGGTTGGATCGCGGCTGATCTGTGCCTTGGTGCCATTAGCCCGCCTTTGTTCCATGTCCCTTGGTACCCTTACCCAACAGAAATCTATTGGTCTGGAAAATTTCAATTGACTCCCCCAGCATCCACAGGCTTTTGGGGAGCGAGTTCCAGATTTCCATTCCCCTTCCCCTCTAATGATACACATGCCTGCCCACAATTGCTACACTCCACACTTGTTAATACTTTGGGACCATTGGGAACGACTGCACGTAATCAAGTGCACAAATCTTTGAAGGTGGCGGGACAGGTTAATAAAGCAGTTAATACATAAGCATGGGCTAGATTTGCGCCAACTTTGAGACCGGGTTTTTGTCACGATTTGACCCTCTGCGGTGAAAACCCGGTCGGCGGGATCTTTGGGCATCTTTTTGCGGTGGCGTTTCCATGTACCACCGGGGAGAGGTGTGCCAACGTGAAGCGATGTGCAACATCGCAGATTGCGTTACCGTTGTACGTTCGTCACTCTCCGCCACGCCCAGAATACCGACAGATCAAACCTGTTGGTGCAGCCCTGCCAGCAGGGGTAACTATGAAGACCTGCAAAAAAGGTAAGTTAAAGTTAATTATTTTTCAGCGATTTAGGAGGTAAGGGTTTTGTGAATGTTTTGTCAATGTTTTTTGGTTTTCCCTCCTCCCAAGGCCTCTCGTGCAGCACTACCGGCCCCGGACTAAAGTTGCCGAAACTCGCGGTTTGTGCCGCAAATCCTCGTGCAATGCCGACTTTACCAAGGCATAAAGGCCAAAATTTAGATGTTAAAAACAGTAGCGCAGCGAAACGGTAATTTTGGTGTAAAACTACCGTTTTTGCTGACAACCAAAAATCTAGCCCATGGAATCTGGGTTTTATAAATAGAGGAATAGAGTACAAAAGCCAGGAAATTAGGCTAAACCTATATAAAACACTAGTTCGGCACCAGTTGCTGTATTATGTCCAATTCTGGGCACCACACATTTTCATCATCATCATAGGCAGTGTTATGTCTGTAGTGTACTTAAGAATGACTCCACGAGGCAATGTGTTGTACTCAAACTGTAGTGACCTTGGTCCTTTACTCGTAACTCCAGAGTGAGGCAGCTGCATGGTGGCTCCCCTTTTATACAACCCCTGCCACCAGGGCAGGAAACCCCGGTCTCCACCAGTTGCACCCTCTAGTGGTGCCAGCATGTATAACCACAGTGTAAACATTATTGATAGTACATTAGCTAAACAAGTCTCCATCTTATGTAACTATACAATGACTACATAGAGAGTATATCTATAGTCTGCATATATAACATCACTCTCTCCCAAGTCCTTTGCGCCAATTACCTTTGCATTATGTGCTCTGGCTTAGCTCTCCCCAGACTTAAGTGCCAATAGCCCGTGCATCTTGGCTGCGCTTACGCTTGGCTCTCACCATGTTATCCCCCAAGTCCTTTTGCCACAACGTTGGGTAGTGGTTACCAGTTTGGATGGTTCGATGCTGCAGTGGAGGTTCCAGTGGGTTCTGGGTGTGATCTATTTGTGTGTCCATTGCTACATACATCCATTCCCCCCCCCCCCTCCCTCATCACCCCCACAGTGAGATCATGCAGCTGGCCATTGCATTAACATATAGGATCAGACACAGTGCAATTACAAATAAAAGAAGAAAACATTTTTTTTTACAGTTTGTGTCATGACACCTTGGTTCAGTGACTTACATTCGTTATGTTTTACGGTAGTGCGCCAGAATTGGGTAGATTGCATAACTAGTTCAGTCATGGTCAGTATTGAGGTAGCAGTACAGGTATGTGAGGACGCTAGTTCGAGAGCAACCAGACGGGGTCCTAGTCGTCTGATGGCGGCGCTGCGCCCCCTGCTAGTGGGGTGGGCTTGGTTCGCTCATCTTGTCAGGACTCAGGGCCTTTGCCGTTGCCTAGTGGTGGGCAGAGCCACAGGTGTGTGTCGCCTCCCTATCCTCCTTTGAGGGCTGCAGAATCTGCTGACTGCTCTCTAACAGTGTTGGGAACCTGGCTGTTCCAGGTGAATTTGGGGAACTCATTGGTTCTGACCTTTCGCTCCCGGACATGGCCGAGGTAGCGACTGGGTCTGGGGGTTGCGCCATCTCCACCCGGGTGGTGGGCAACGGCAGTCGACTGCGCGTAGTGGCAACGTTTTCGTTTCCAGGTCCGTGGCGAATAGTGCCATCGGGTGCCTGCAGCGTGGGATAGACCTGGGGCAGGGTATCAGGATCAGTGCCTTCACCCTTCCGCATTCGCTCGCTTGCTGCTTTTGGGGACACTCTATTCCTGACATCTTGCAACATTTGTGTTCTTTACATTCTTAATCGGTTCATTACATTGATTGCCATGTATCCAATGTCTCTTTAAGTTCGGTTGGTTGCAGGTCTCCTTTAAGAGAGCCCTGCCACACCATGCTGCACCTCACTGCAGCAGGGACGCCATCTTGCCTCTGTCCTCAAGGTCGACTGCCTTGATCCTCCTCTCCTGCGATTCTGCCACAAAAGCTGGAAGAGTGCCTGTGAATTTGAACTTCCTCCTTAGGAGTCCTGCCACTGGAGCCGGGAAGTTACTGTTAGGTCGTTCCGGTCGGATTATTGCCATGCAGTAATGATGGACTGTCTGTGCCTCAGGTGCTGCGCTGGTCTGTTCTCTGGTGCCTGGCCCAAGCAAAGGTGAGGTTTTGTTCTGCCTCTGAGCACGGGGGACATCGATTGCTGGAGTGAAGAGGTCTTCACATTTCCACTGGATCTTCCCCATCCACCTTCTTCCAAGTAGCGTTGGACCATCACCTGTAACAATCCACAAAGGTAACTTGTGCACCACGCCATTATGGATTACACTTACATCCGCACTACCAAGGACTGGGATCAGCTCCTTGGTGTAGGTGCACAACTTTTCTTGTACTGGAACCAGCTCGGGTCATTTTTTGTTCCATAGCCTCTCAAAGGCATCCTGGCTCATCACTGACTGGCTCGCTCCAGTGTCCACTTCCATGAAGACTGGAACGCCATTTATCTCGACTTCCACCTTCACTGGAGGACAATCGGTGGTGCAGATATACACTCCATACACTTCTTGGAGCTGAGCTGCCTCTCTGGCCAAATCATCATACTCCCCGCTGGATTCAAAGTAATCGACCAACTCCTCTGCTAGACGGTGAGTCGTATTTCTTTTACACATATGCTGGAGGTGGCCCTTCGTGTTACAGGCTTTGCATATGTACTCAGCAAACTGACACTGGTGAGCCCTATGGTTTCCTCCGCAACACCAGCATGGTGTTACTCGATTAGCACCCCTTGGCAGACTCTGAGTTCTGGAACCCTGAGGTCTGTGCTCACTGCCCTGGGCAGAGCCACGTTCTACAGTCCTGCCTGTGAAAGGCACCATTCTGTGTACAGTACTTGCGCTTGAGTCCATAGAATGAATAATTTGCTTGGTGTTGCAGGTCGAGGTCATGAACGCCTGACTGATGCTGATGGCCTTCTGCAGGTTGATTGTGGTGTCGGCAGATAATAGCTTGTGAAGGAGGCCCTCGTGGCCAATTCCCATAACGAAGATGTCTCGCAATACTTCGTTGAGGTGCATGCCAAAATCACATGGTGCCGCAAGTCTCCTGAGGTCGGCAGCATATTTTGCAATCTTCTGGCCCTCAGGTCTACGGTGAGT
The DNA here is from genome assembly GCF_044704955.1 of Pristiophorus japonicus. Classification (NCBI taxonomy): domain Eukaryota; kingdom Metazoa; phylum Chordata; class Chondrichthyes; family Pristiophoridae; genus Pristiophorus; species Pristiophorus japonicus. The sequence goes on along the minus strand of NC_091983.1, from coordinate 105,236,047 downwards.
GTAGAATCTGTGCCTGGCCGTGAGTATGCTCTGTTTTGGTTTTAGTTGGTCGTGAATTAGTTCAGTCAGCCCATCGTGTATCTTATCCTTGGCCTTCATGGGTGCCAGCAAGTCCCTGACGAGGCAGTAGACCTCAGGCCCACAACTGGTCAGCAGTATAGCTTTGTGCTTCTCCGCCAATGTGTCCATCTCCCTTGCCAGGTCGTTTGCCACGATATATAGCTCAAGCCTTTCCGTGAAAGCATCCTAATCATCATCCTCTGCGAAGTCTTTTAGTGTGCCAAAGGTAGCCATAATCGCGTGAAAGTCCGTATTCTCGTCGCCAGTTATTATGTCTGCAGTGTACTTATGAATGATTCCACGAGGCAATGTGTTGTACTCAAACTATAGTGACCTTGGTCCCTTACTTGTAACTCCAGAGTAACTCCAGCCGCATAGTGGCTCCCCTTTTATACAGCCCCTGCCACCAGGGCAGGAAACCCCGGTCTCCACCGGTTGCACCCTCTCGAGGTGCCAGCATGTATATACACAGTGTAAACCTTATTGATAGTACATCAGGTAAACAAGTATCATGGTACCTCTGACCATCTTATGCAACTATACAGTGACTACACAGAGAGTTTATCTATAGTCAGCATATATGACAGGCAGTCCCTCGAAACGAGAATGACTTGCTTCCAGGCCAAAAAAGAGTGGGTTCACAAATGTTTCAATGAAGTACCTAATATTCCAGGTCCTGAACTACATAGTGTAGGGTGTTAGATGCCTGTGCATGGATTTTGTTAACATGTGATGGCCGTTGCACACCAGCCACCGTACGGGCTTGACAGAGCCAGGTCTTGGTCCAGTGGCAAATTTAACCAGGACGACTGGAGACCTGCTCTGCTGCTCCTATATCAGTCAGCTGCTGGATATTGGCCTCGCCTCCACCAGTCCACTGTTGCTCCAAACGGTTGTAGAAGACATTTGCCTGCAAAGCAAAGAAGGGTTGCTGAGTAGCAGTGCCATGAGGCCTCGGCAATTAGTGCAAGTGTTGGTCCATTACATGCAGGTGTAACATGAAAGGGACTCTCCATTGCGAGTATGCACACATTGATATACATGCCCCAGCAATCAAATGGTGCGTCACTGACTATATAGTGAAAGTGGGAAATAAGAGGTGAAGGAGAGTCTCGCAGATGGAAGGTGAGGAGTTGGGGGAACATGTACTCACTTTCATCAGTCGAATGATGTTGTTCAGCTTTTTGCGGCATTGAGTGGTGGTGTGGTCATGAATGGAGGGCCCCGACACCTTCTATCTCTCTCCATGAATTGGCAAAGACGGTGCGAGTGGGTCTTCCTGCGTCGGGATAGAGAACGTGCTTCCTTCCCTCCACAGCTTGGACCAGCGTCTCAAGTTCAATATACAAGAAGTGGCTGGCCCTCCTTAAACCTCTTGCATTAGCCATTCCTTCTCAAGCAACAGAGACAAATTCAGTGCTTCGGGTCTAGCTGCAAAACCTGCCCTTTAGAAGGCCAGGGAACAGCTGCCTCGTTATCAGTAAATGAACATCAGCTGAATTTCGCAGTCTAATTGGCCACTCCGCCCCCACACAGTTGCAATGAGACCATTTCCGCCACCAATACCTCATCGCTCCTTTTTTTCAGCAAAATTGCTGAATTTTGATGTAATAGCGGTCATTGCGGCGGTAATGCATGCCAAAAAGCGATAGGTGAGCCTCATTTCAGGCGGTGGGCAATTTCGGCCCCAATATTTCCTGTGCTGCTCTGCAATATGCAATCCAGTAATCTTCATTGTTATTTCCAGGTATGAAATTGCAACTGCCAGTTGGAAGATTGGCTTATGTGGGAGAGGTACTCCCGTGGCAGTGGGACTGTATTTAAACTGCTAACAATGAATAAATCTTCTTGCTGCTGTAAACAACAAAGCATTATTATGATCAATCCATGATGAATTTGTTTCGAGTCATATTTAACCTAAACTAAGGCCATCAGCTCTGGGGAATGACTGTATCCACAGGGTAGCTAATTTGGTTTCCGTTCACACACTACGGCCGGAATCTTACCGCAGCTGCGAGTACGGGTTTGGAGGCGGGCCCACTGTCAAAATGGCTACTGACAGGCTCAGGCTTCATCCAGGCATCTGTAGCAGACATTTGTGTTCTTTAGCAGTCGGGTTGCCCAAAGATGCATCACACAGGTCACTGATGCTCTCTTTAACAAGTCGGCCAATTATATACGTTTTACCACAGATGAAGCCAGTGTGACTGAGAGGGCACTCGGCTTTGCCGCACTGGCTGCCTTCCCACAGATGCAGGGTGTCATTGACTGCACACATGTGGCCATCAGGGCACCCCAGCACAACCCAATAGCTTTTGTTAACCACAAGGGCTTCCACTCCTTCAACGTTCAGCTGGTGTGCAACCATAAGAAAATCATCTTCCAAGTGTGCCAAGTTCCCTGGCAGTTGCCATGATTCATACATCCTGCGCCATTCCACCGTCCCTTAGCTCTTTGCTCTGCCAGTCTTTCCAGCTGGCTGCTTGGTGACAAGGGCTATTCTCTCAAGACCTGGCTCATGACACCTTTGAGGCTTAGGGACGATAAAATCAGAGCCACATTGTTATGTATGTAATAACTAGATAGACTGAATACTATAAACTAACACAGGTACAAACCTGGTTCTGCTTTATTAGGGCCCAAAGTGATTACATTATATGATGGCTTGCCTTTTATACCTGGGCCGTACACATGTGCGTACAGCCCAATGACCTCCGACAGTGGCGCCATCTGGTGGCTAGTAACCCCAAGCATACATACATGACAATATCCCCCTTTAAGATATTAGAAACAGTCTTTTTACAAATTGAGACGGTCCGGGGCTTTCCACTCCCGAGTTGATCGTCTCAGTTCAACTCCAGCCTTGGGCGAACGTTCTGAGGCTGTTATGAATGGTGGCTGGGTAGCCGATCTGATGGGAGTGGCAATGACCATGTCAGGGATTGAAAGTCCAGATTCATTGATGACAGCGGAGTCCTCTGATGACTGAGGGTGGGTTGGTTGGTCACTGATTGTGTCTTCCTCAGACTGTTCCAGTTCATACGCAGCTTTATCTGATCAACATGTTTCCTGCATGTTTGCCCATTCTTGAGCTTGACGAAAAACACTCTGTTACCCTCCTTGGCCATAAAGTACCGACGATCCACTTGGGACCTTGACCATAATTTAGTACATACACAGGATCATTAACAGAAATGTCGCGTGACACAGCAACGCGATCATGATATCACTGCTGACTTTGACGTCTGTATTCAACACAATCGTTCAAGTCAGGGTGGACAAGAGAGAGCTTGGTCTTGTGACCTCTCTTCATCAATAGTTCAGCAGGGGGGACCCCGGTAAGCGTATGGGGTCTTGTCCTGTAACTAAGCAATATGCATGACAAGCGAGTCTGCAGTGAATCTTGAGTTACACGTTTCATACTCTGCTTGCTGGTTTGGACCGCACGCTCTGCTTGACCATTAGATGCGGGTTTGAATGGTGCTGACTTCACATGTTTGATACCATTGAGTTTCATGAACTCTTGAAACTCCAGACTAGTGAAGAAAGGTCCGTTGTCGCTTACAACAATGTCGGGCAGACGATGAGTGGCAAACATGACATGAAGGCTCTCAATGGTAGCTGTGGATGTACTGGATGACATGATTGTACACTCTATCCACTTGGAATATGCATCCACCACAACTAAAAACATCTTTCCCAGGAAGGGACCTGCAAAATCGATGTGGATCCTGGAACATGATTTAGATGGCCACGACCACAGACTCAGCGGCGATTCCGTTGGTGCTTTACTGAGCTGCATGCAAGTGTTGCACTGATGCACACATGATTCCAGATCAGAGTCAGTTCCAGGCCACCATACCTGGCAATGGCTTTCATCATGACAATACCAGGATGAATGCTATGTAGATCTGGTACAAATTTCTCTCTGCCTTTCTTCAGCATAACAACACGATTACCCCACAGTAAACAATCTGACTGAATGGATAGTTCGTCTTTGCGACGGTTGTAAGGTTTGGTCTCATCATCCATTTGCTTGGGTGTGGCAGACCAATCACCACTAAGGACACAACGTTTCACAACCGATAATATCAGGTCCTGGCTGGTCAAGGTCTTAACTTGTTGAGCCGTGACAGGGGTTCCTTCACTTTCAAAAGCATCCATAACTAACAGTAGGTCTGCAGGTTGTGGCGTCTCCATCTCCGGTGTGGGCAACGGCAGACGGCTCAGTGCATCGGCACAATTCTCGGTGCCAGGTCTATGGCGAATGACATAACCATAGGCAGATAATGTCAGCGCCCACCTCTGGATGCGGGACGATGCATTGGTATTGATACCTTTGTTTTCTGAAAACAAAGAAATGAGTGGCTTGTGATCTGTTTCCAGTTCAAAGCAAAGACCAAACTGGTACTGATGCATCTTTTTAATCCCATACACACAGGCTAATGCTTCTTTTTCTACCATGCTGTAGGCTCTTTCCGCCTTTGACAAACTTTTAGAAGCATATACAACAGGTTGTAGTTTGCCCGACTCATTAGCTTGTTGGAGGGCACAACCAACTCCATATGACGAAGCATCACAGGCCAATATTAGACGCTTACACATATCATAATGTACCAGCAGCTTGTTAGAGCAAAGCAAATTAGTAGTTTTCTCAAAAGCTCTATCTTGAGGCGCACCCCAAACCCAGTTGTCACCTTTTCTTATCAGCATGTGCAGTGACTCTAATGAAGTGCTCAATCTAGGTAGGAAATTTCCAAAGTAGTTGAGTAGACGAAGGAACAAATGCAGCTCCGTCACATTCTGAGGCTTGGGTGCATTTTTGATGGCCTTGGTTTTCGAGTCCGTAGGCCTGATGCTGTCAGCAGCAATTTTCCTCCCCAGGAATTCGACTTCCTGTGCCATGAAGACGCACTTTGAATGTTTTAGTATGAGTCCCACTTTGTCCAGATGATGCAGAACCTCTTGCAGGTTGTTCAGATGTTCGGCGGTGTCATGACCTGTGACCAGGATGTCATCTTGGAACACGACGGTTCTAGGGACTGACTTCAGTAGACTCTCCATGTTCCTCTGAAATATGGCTGCAGCTGAGCGAATTCCGAAAGGACACCTGTTGTAGATAAACAGTCCTTTATGAGAGTTGATGCACGTAAGTTTCTTCGACGTCTCGACCAGCTCCTGTGTCATGTAGGCCGACGTCAGATCCAGTTCAGTGAACGATTTCCCCCCGGCTAGCGTTGCAAACAGGTCATCAGCCTTCGGGAATGGGTATTGATCCTGTTTCGAAACTCGGTTGATCGTAACCTTGTAGTTTTCACAAATCCTGACAGTGCTATCACTCTTCAACACAGGAACAATGGAGCTGGCCCATTCGTTAAATTCGACTAGTGATATGACCCCTTCACGCTGGAGTCTGTCCAGTTCAATTTCGACCTTCTCCCTCATCATGTACGGAACCACCCGAGCTTTATGATGGGTGGGTCTTGCATCTGAGTCCATGTGAATCTGCAACTTGGCTCCCGTGAAATTGCCGATGCCTGGTTCAAACAGCGAGGGGAACTTGCTCAGCACTTGAGCACATGGAGTATCATCCTCCAATGACAACGCTTTGATATCGTTCCAATTCCATTAAATTTTTTCTAGCCAATTCCTGCCGAACAGTGTTGGACCATTGCCTGGAACAATCCATAATGGTAAATCATGAACTGCACCATCATATGACACCTTGACTACTGCACTGCCAATCACATTTATGAGTTCTTTAGTGTATGTACGCAACTTGGCATTGACTGGGCTCAGCTTAGGCCTCACAGCCTTAGTATCCCACAGCTTGTCGAATGTCCTCTGGCTCATTATTGATTGACTTGCACCCATGACCAATTCCATCGGTATCGGCACACCGTTAACTTTCATATTAATCATTATCGGTTGGCTCTTTGTTAGGAACGAATACAGTCCATACACTTCCTCCTCTGGTATCTCGGATTGCATATCCGGATCCGTGCTATACTGGTCATCATCATCCACGTGGTGTGTCGCAGCACGCTTGCTCAGTTGCGGACACATGCGCTGGAGATGCCCCAGTCTCGAACAGCCTTTACAAATGTACTGTTTAAACTGACACTGATGAGGCCGATGATTGCCCCCACAACGCCAACACGGTGAAATCGGATTCATTCCCGTTGGCGGACTTTGAGCAGCCACAGGTTTCGCATATGCAGTCGAGGAGACCCTGCCATATCATCATCATCATAGGCAGTCCCTCAGAATTGAGGAACACTTGCTTCCACTCCCAAAGTGAGTCCTTTGGTGGCTGAACAGTCCAATGCGAGAGCCACAGACCCTGTCACAAGTGGGACAGACATTCATCGGAGGAAGTGGGTGGTGGGACTGATTTTCTGTGCGCTCCTTCCGCTGCCTGCGCCTGACCTCTTCACGCTGACCAGGGACTCCCGGGTGTCAGTGGTGATGTCGCACTTTACCAGGGAGACTTTGAGGGTGTCCTTGTAACATTTCCGCTGCCCACCTTTGGCTCGTTTGCCGTGAAGGAGCTCTGCATAGAGCAATTGCTTAGGGAGCCTCGTGTCTGGCATGCGAACTATGTGGCCTGCCCAGCGAAGCTGATCGAGTGTGGTCAGTGCTTCAATGCTGGGGATGTTAACCTGGGCAAGGATGCTGATGATGGTGTCTATCCTCCCAGGGGATTTGCAGAATCTGGCGGAGACATCGTTGATGATATATCTCCAGCGACTTGAGGTGTCTTCTGTACATCGTCCATGCCTCTGATCCATACAGGACGGCGGGTATTACTACACCCCTGAAGACCATGAGCTTGGTGGTAGATTTGAGGGTCTGGTCTTTGAACACTCTTTTCCTCAGGTGGCCAAAGGCTGCACTGGCGCACTGGAGGCGATGTTGAATCTCCGCATCAAAGTCTGCCTTGTTGATAAAAGGCTCCTGAGGTATAGGAAGTGGTCCACGTTGTCGAGGGCCACGCCATGAATCCTGATGTCTGGGGGACAGCACTGTGTGGTGAGGACAGGCTGGTAGAAGACCTTTGTCTTACGGATGTTAAGCGTAAGGCCCATGCTTTCATATGCCTCGGTGAATACATCGACGATATCCTGGAGTTCAGAATGTGCGCAGACGCAGGCGTCGTCCGCGTATTACAGCTCAACGACAGAGTTTTCCTTGTTTACAGTACTTGCCAAGTTCCGATTTTTCGATGATATCTGCTTTAAGTTTTTGTCTTTCGTCATGTATGCCTGGGCAATCGTGATGGCCTTGCTCAAATCCAGCATTTCCGCCGCCAGTAGCTTACGCAGGATCACCTCGTGGTTGATGCCGATTACAAAGAAGTCCCGCAGCATGTCTCCCAACGCGTTTTCGAACTTACATGATCCAGCTAGACGTCTTAGGTCGGCAATGAATTCCAACACATCCTGGCCCTCAGAACGAACATGCTTGTAGAATCAATATCGTGAGATGATGATGCCTTCTTCTGGCTTGAGATGGTCTCGTACCAGAGCACACAATTCCTCATAGTCCTTGTCCGTTGGACTTGCAGACGAGAGAAGAGTCTTTATGAGTCCATAGATTTTCGGACCGCAAACCGTGTGGAAGACCGCCCTGTGCCCAACTGCGTCAGTGGGTTCCTCCATTTTGTTTGCCATGAAGTACTGGTCCAGGCGAGCTACAAAATCTGCCCAGTCCTCTCCCTTCACGAATCTCTCCAGAATTCCAATTGTGTTCATTTTTTGCAGGCGAAGATTCTTAAGTTACCTTGTCGCCAAATGTTATGTATGTAATAACTCGATAGACTGAATACTAACACAGGTACAAACCTGGCTCTGCTTTATTAGGGCCCAAAGTGATGGCTTGCCTTTTATACCTGGGCCGCACACACGTGCGTACAGTCCCATGGCCTCCGACAGTGGCACAACCTGGTGGCTAGTAACCCCAAGCATACATAAATGACACACATCTCAACCAGCAGTATAATCGAGTAAACAATAGGATTGCTGAAAATGGGGCTCAGGTGCCTGGACAAATCTGGAGGAGCCCTTCAGTATGCACCAGCCAGGGTCGCTAGAATAGACATGATCTGCTGCGCACTGCACAACATCGCACAGCTGCAAGGACTAGCACTCGATGAGGAAGACGGCGCAGAGTGCAGAGCCTCATTGGAAGATGAGAAGGAGGAGGAGCACCATGATGTTGGCAGCGATGATGAGGAACACCTGGAGGAGCCGGCAGTGCCACTAAAACCAGTACATGAATGCTGCTCGTCACACCAGGGATGCCCTCATACATGCCAGGTTCAATTAACTTTGTGGAGGTCACACATTTGGCTGCCACATTTGGCTGTGTGGTCATGCTAACAACATAAACCAAAGAAACACTTACGAGTCCCTTGCTTTCATCCTCACCACCATTGCTGGAAGTCAAATCAGCTCTGGCCGTACACTATGCTATCTCCATTCCATCCCACAATTTGGCTATGACTACAAAGTGTGACAAATAAATTCTTTAATAACATTGGTGCATATAATGCAAACATCATAGTGATACAGGTTGAACCTCTCTTATCCGGGACTCCCTTACACGGCCACCCCTCATCCGGCACCATTCCCGGCCGCCAGGTGGCACATGCGCAGAACGCGTCAGCAACATGAGGACATGCTAAGGTGGTGGGGGAGGGGAGGATTAACCAAAGACATGTTCAGTTGGGTGGAGGACTGGCTCAGCAGGAACAGTGGAGTGTGATCAGAGTGCATACAGAGTGAGGGTAAGAACCCAAAATCATGCTGAGTGGGGTGACAGAAACATTTCTCAATGGGATACCTTTGTGTGGCTCTACACTGCAGCTATACTTGGGAATTTAAGTGGTTGTTTCTTTTAATGTACGAAGTAACGGCAGCATAATTTCATTTATTTTACTATCCGCAATATGAAAAAAGAAACTAGAAATCTGTTCACCTGTCACATTTCTATGGGGATACACTGTTCTTTGCAAATAACGTATGTGTATGTGTGTGACCATTCAGTGGGATAAAGACACGAAAGGGCGGTGTCACAGCCAGGCAGAGTCCAGGGCAATGGATGGGGAAGGTTCATGACTGATACTTTTCTCTTCAGCTTCACGGGCCAAGAAAGGGAGCTGCTTGTGGATGCTAAATTATTAATTAGGCTCAAGGTTGAGGAGCACAACTTCGGGGCTTGCCATCCCTCCGACACTTCAGGGCCCGCCGACACTTCAAGGCCCACTAGGCCCGCTTGGGCAGCCGATCTCCTACCTTCCCCCCCGCCCGCCCCCCCGACTTCAGGCGACCTCTTTCCCTCCCCCTCCTCCTGACCTCAGGCGACCTCCCCCCTCACCTATCCTCGGGCTGCCTCCCACCCACTCCCCTCTCGGGCCGATGACCTCCCCTCATCCAGCAAAATCACTCATTCGGCACAGGCCAGGTACCGAGGGTGCCGGATAAGGGAGGTTCAACCTATTGTGTCTGTAAGCACTCTAGTAATGACTCCACGAGGTAAGGTATTGCACTTGAACTGTTGTGACCTTAGTCCATTTATTGCAGCTCCTGAATGAGGATACAGTAAGGTGAGCTCCCTTTTATACTTGGTTATTTGCAGTGTGCAGGTGGCCCCTAGATCTTCACCAGTTTCACCCTCTGGTGGTACAGGCATAGTGTATACAGTTTGAAGGTACATTCAGTGGTCTTATGTAACTGTACATTAAGTGTACAGGGTATATACATATATTATACATACACATCACTCCCCTCTAAGTCTTGTGGCACTGGCCTTTGCACTGTGTGCTCTGGCCCTCGACTTGAGTGTCCAAAGCGCTTGCATCTTGTCTGTGCTTGGGAATGGCTCTCTCCCTGTAGATCCCCAAATCCTTATTGCCATGACATTGGGAAATGGTCAGTAGTGGACGGTTGGAGGTTGCAGTGGGGTTTGAGTGGGTTCTGGGTGTGATCCATATGTGTCCATGGCTACATACATCCATTTCCCACCCCCCCTCTCCCCCCGGCCCCCGCCCCACCATACATAGACCATGTGTGTGGCTCGACATCTGCATTTGCATGCATGTACAGAGAAAATAAAATAGGATTGGTTACATCACTGTTTGGGTTTAGCAGTAGTGGAACAAGTACATATGACAGGTAAGGTACATACATGGTATTACAGTCTTGCCCCTGAGGTGTAGGTGCAGATGGGTGAGGACGCTAGTTCCAGAGTAACCGGACTGTTTCCAGGTTGTCTGATGGTGGCGCTACGCCCCCTGCCAGCTGGATGGGCTCAAATCGCTCACCCGGCTGGGTCTCAGGGCCTTTGCCGTTGCCTAGTGGTGGGCAGAGCCACAGGAATGTATGGCCTCCCTGTCCTCCTTTGAGGGCTGCAGAGTATCCCTGCGCCCTTCAGCAGTAGTGGGAGCCTGGTTATCCCAGGTCCTGTTGGGAGCGCTATAGGGTGCTAGCCTCTTGCTCCCAGTACTGGCCCTGGTGGCCAGAGAGGTCGGGCTGATCTGGGGCAGGGTGCCAGGAGTGGTGCCTGTGCCATCCGCTGATCGCTGGCCCTGCAGTTGGTATGCTCCCTCTGTGTGTGGCCACATTCCCTGGGGCATCACATTGATCCCGGAGGCTACATGATCGGGTAGCCCGCTGGACCTGGGTGCTTCTAATGGGAGGTTGCCCTTGGTTTTGTTGGCGTACATGTAGAAACATAGAAACATAGAAAATAGGTGCAAGAGTAGGCCATTCGGCCCTTCGAGCCTGCACCACCATTCAATAAGATCATGGCTGATCATTCCCTCAGTACCCCTTTCCTGCTTTCTCTCCATACCCCTTGATCCCCTTAGCCGTAAGGGCCACATCTAACTCCCTCTTGAATATATCCAATGAACTGGCATCAACAACTCTCTGCAGCAGGGAATTCCACAGGTTAACAACTCTCTGAGTGAAGATGTTTTTCCTCATCTCAGTCCTAAATGGCCTACCCATTATCCTAAGACTATGTCCCCTGGTTCTGGACTTCCCCAACATCGGGAACATTCTTCTCGCACCTAACCTGTCCTGTCCCGTCAGAATCTTATATGTTTCTATGAGATCCCCTCTCATCCTTCTAAACTCCAGTGAATAAAGGCCCAGTTGATCCAGTCTCTCCTCATATGACAGCCCAGCCATCCCTGGAATCAGTCTGGTGAACCTTTGCTGCACTCCCTCAATAGCAAGAACGTCCTTTCTCAGATTAGGAGACCAAAACTGAACACAATATTCCAGGTGAGGCCTCACTAAGGCCCTGTACAACTGCAGTAAGACCTCCCTGCTCCTATACTCAAATCCCCTAGCTATGAAGGCCAACATACCATTTGCCTTCTTTATCGCCTGCTGTACCTATATGTCAACTTTCAATGACTGATGAACCATGGCACCCAGGTCTCGTTGCACCTCCCTTTTTCCTAATCTGCCGCCATCCAGATAATATTCTGTCTTCGTGTTTTTGCCCCCAAAATGGATAACCTCACCTTCATCCACATTATACTGCATCTGCCATGCATTTGCCCACTCACCTAACCTGTCCAATTCACCCTGCAGCCTCTTAGCGTCCTCCTCATAGCTCACACCGCCACCTAGTTTAGTGTCATCCGCAAACTTGGAGGTATTACACTCAATTCCTTCATCTAAATCGTTAATGTATATTGTAAAGAGCTGAGGTCCCAGCACTGAGCCCTGCGGCACTCCACTAGTCACTGCCTGCCATTCTGAAAATAACCCGCTTATCCCGACTCTCTGCTTCCTGTCTGCCAACCAATTCTCTATCCACATCAGTACATTACCCCCAATACCATGTGCTTTGATTTTGCACACCAATCTCTTGTGTGGAACCTTGTCAAAAGCCTTTTGAAAGTCCAAATACACCACATCCACTGGTTCTCCATTGTCCACTCTGCTAGTTACATCCTCAGAAAATTCCAGAAGATTCATCAAGCATGATTTCCCTTTTATAAAATCATGCTGACTTGGTCCAATCCTGTCACTGCTTTCCAAATGCGCTGCTATTTCATTCTTAATGATTGATTCCAACATTTTCCCCACTGAACTCGGCATCACACATCATTTCTTCACTTACAGTCATGATACATTGGCTCCGACCACAATCACTCGAATCAAAATTGTTAGTTATCTTTACATGTTCGCATTTGTCAATTACATCTTCGCATTTGTCAATTACATCTTTTCCATGTACACTACTGGCAACGCTGTTCAAAGTTACATTTAGATACTTGTATTTGTTAATTACATCTTTTCCACGTATCCTACCGGCATCGCAGTTCAAAGTTACAGTTAGATATTTCCATTTGTTAATGACATCTTTTACATATGTATCACCGGCATCACTGTACAAAGAGTTGAACTGTCCCTTTAATTGTGCTGGGTTGCAGGTCTCCTTTGAGAGGGCCTTGCAATCTTTACCCCAATCCAGTTTGCTGTTCAGCATCATGTGTTGCTACCTCAATGCTGCCCCTCGTGGTCTGGTCACGACCATCTTGATTCAGGTGCTTCACCTCGTGGTGCGGGCACCATCTTTTCTCTCTTCACGAGGCAGGCTGCGGTCATCCTTTTCTCCCCAGGTTCTGCCACGGAAACAGTGAAGTTACCTTCTGCGCCAATCTTCTTCCTCCAGAGTCCTACCACTGGAGCCCTGAAGGTGAGGTCTGGTCATTTGGGTTGGATCATCTCGCCGTTGGGTAGTGCAGTCTGTGTTGTCGCCCCGCAGTCGAGTTGGAAGGTAGGATCTTCAGGTGCTGTGATGGATCCAAATTTGGGGCCGCATAGGACGTCGATCGCTGGAGCCTGGAGGCTTTCTCAGCTCCAACAGATTTGGATTTGTCTCATCCATCTTCTTCCCAGCAGTGTTGGACCATCACCAGCAACAATCCACAAAGGTAGCTTGTGCATCGCACCGCTGTAGGACACCTGGACATTTATGCTGCCAACGACTGGAATGATGTCATTTGTGTAGGTGAGCAGCTTCACCTGGACCGGGAGCATTTTAGGTCGTTCGACTGGATTGTCCCAGAGTTTCTCGAAGGCCGCCAGGTCGTTCGCTAAGATCATGCGTAACTGACCTGATAGGGGAGTAACCACCATAACCCCAAGGTGGTTCTCCCTGGATCAGGAAGGTATATGCTTGCTTTTTTGGAAATAGGAGGTGGGTGGGGTGGCTTGACCCATCCACCTCCACGGAGGTGTGTGGGGGACCTGACCCATCCACCTCCATGGCACGAACCTGGTATTGCAGTATTTCCAGGAACGGTGCAGTGGCTCTAGGCCTTTTGGCTAAGAGCATTGGCGCAGAGTGATCCTTGACGTGTGCAAGGTGACCTCTGGCGTTTGTGATTTGACAAAGAATTGGAACGATTGGCTACGAATTAAAAAAAAAAAAAACGTGAGCGTCCATCTCTGGATGCAGGCCGATGCATTCATATTTATCCCCTTGCTTTCAGAAAAGAGAGATATAAGCGGCTTATGGTCGATTTCCAATTCAAATTTGAGCCCAAACAGATATTGATGCATTTTCTTTAATGTCCCGTAAATGTCATGTAAATAACCACAATGTAACACCACTATTACTGTATACACTCAACCTAGATGCACACCTTGACCACAAGGGGTGAACTTGTGGGAGACACTCCTTACCTGATCACACAGGTATAAAAAGGGAGGTCCCACGCAGGGGCATTGTCTTTGGAGTCCTGTGAATAAAGAGTTAAAGTCACAGAGTGATCTTGTCCCCAGAATGTGCCTCGTGTGGTTTCATACTGTAGAGTAAGGACCTTACATTGGTGACGAGAAACGGGAATTCATGACATACGAGAATGGCCACCGGTAGCACAGAGGAACGGTACTGTGTTAGGGAAGACTGGGACGATTTTGTCAAGAGGCTTCAGCAAAGCTTCATTATGAAAGAATGACTGGGGGATTAGGGCCGACAAGCGAAGGGCTCATCTTTTGACCAGCTGCGAACCAAAGACTTACGCTCTCATGAAGGACTTACTAGCCGGCGGACAAAACATTTGAAGAACTTAGCAAATTGATCGTGGAGCACCTCAAACTGGCGACTAGCATACACATGGCACGACACAGATTCTACACCCACCGACGTCATTAAGGACAGAGCCTACCGGACTTCATAGCGGACCTCCGGCGTTTGGCCAGCCTCTGTAAGTTCACAGACGCCTGCAGTGGGGAGATGCTAAGGGACTTCTTTTTCGAGGGCATCGGTCATGCAGGAATTTTCCGCAAATTAATTGAGACCAAAGATTTGACCTTGGAAGATGCGGCGTTGATGGCTCAAACTTTCATGGCGGGGGAGGAAGAGACGAAAATAATATACGCGTGCAATTCTGCCTCTAACGCGGCAATGGATCAGGGAGTCAACATCATTAATGCGACTCAGAGCCCCGCAGGCAGGCAGGGGCAGTCCGAAGCAATAGACCTCAGAGCAGGACTTCAACACAGACAATGGCAGGCTGAACGGGCATTCTCGCCATCACAGTGGACAATGCGGCCCGAGATGGGGCCATTGACACCCACCAATAGGGTACTTAAGAGCAGTCAAAGGGACAGTCAGCGTGGAATGCCTGGCCATAGTCCCCTTGTTCCCAACAATGGAAACTTTAACTCATGCTGGAGGTGTGGGGGAAAACACTCAGCCAGGTCTTGCAGATTTCAACAGTTTGTCTGCAGGAGCTGCAATCTCAGTGGCCACTTAGCTCGAATGTGCAGGAAGTCTGCAACCAGACTAATATATGAGGCAGATGGACCAGAAGAGGGTTCTTTGAGGCAGGATGACTTTTGGGGCAAATTGATAGACGCTGAGGTTCAACGGGTCCATGTGATGAATACTCACAGTTCATACAGCAGAACGCCACCAATGATGATGAGGGTTTTATTAAACGGTATCCCTGTGTACGCATGGAGCTGGACACTGGGGCCAGCCAGTCACTCATGGGCATTCAGCAATTTGAGAAGTTATGGCCACTTAAAGCCAGTAGACCCAAATTAGCACATATTGAGACACAATTACAGACTTACACTAAAGAAGTCTGCAGTGCAATGTTGTCTGTCACACACAATGGGTTAGTGAATCGGCTGTCGCTCTGGATTGTCCCGGGCAATGGTCCCGCATTGTTGGGGAGGAGCTGGTTAGCCAAGATAAACTGGAAATGGGGGGATGTTCACGCAGTGTCATCTGTGGAGCGAAGTTCGTGCTCACAAGTCCGACAACAATTCGATTCACTATTCCAACTTGGCGTCGGGTCTTTGAAAGGCACTAAAGTAAGGATACACATCACCCTGGACGCCAGGCCAGTGCACCACAAAGCCAGAGCGGTGCCGTATGAGATGCGGGAAAAGATCGAGAGCGAATTGGACCGGCCGTTGAGAGAGGGCATCATCTCGCCTGTTGAATTCAGCGACTGGGCGAGCCCCATCTATCCCGTCCTAAAAGCGGATGGCTCTGTCAGGATCTGTGGCGACTACAAGGCCAACATCAATCGGGTGTCCCTACAGATCAATACCCGCTCCCGAGAGCGGAGGACCTCTTCACCACGCTGACAGGTGGCAAGCTGTTCACCAAGTTGGACCTCACTTCAGCCAGGAACTGGCCGACGAATCTAAACTACTGACCACCATCACCACGCACAAGGGACTGTTCGTCAATAACAGGTGCCCATTTGGCATTCGATCAGCGGCCGCGATTTTTCAACGAAACATGGAAAGCTTGCTTAAATCCATTCTTGGAACGATCGTGTTCCAGGACGACATCCTCATCACGGGTCGAGACACCGAGGAACACCTCCACAACCTGGAGGAGGTGCTACGCCGACTGGACCGGGTAGGCCTGCGACTCAAGAAGTCTAAATGTGTGTTTTTAGCTCCTGAGGTTGAGTTTCTGGGCAGGAGGATAGCTGCAGATGGGATTCGGCCCACCGAATCCAAAACAGAGGCAATTCGACGAGTACCCAGGCCCTGCACATCGGAGTTGCGTTCATTCCTGGGACTGTTGAACTATTTCGGGAACTTTCTGCCGAACTTGAGCACGTTGTTGGAGCCGCTACACGTGCTCCTGCGTAAGGGTTGCGATTGGTTTTGGGGGGACTGTCAGGAGCGGGCTTTTGATCGGGCGCGTAGCTTACTTTGTTCAAACAAGTTGTTGACATTGTACGACCCCTGTAAAAAATTGGTTCTGACATGTGATGCATCGTCCTATGGGGTTGGGCGCGTGTTGCAGCAGGGCAATGCTGAGGGTCAACTACAACCTGTGGCTTATGCCTCCAGGTCGCTCTCTCAAGTAGAACGGGGATATGGGATGGTTGAGAAGGAAGTTCTTGCATGTGTCTATGGTGTAAAAAAAATGCATCAGTACCTCTTTGGTAGGAAGTGTGAATTAGAGACGGACCACAAGCCATTAACATCCCTGTTGTCAGACAGAAAGGCTGTCAATGCCAACGCATCAGCTCGCATACATCGATGGGCTCTCACGCTGGCTGCTTATGACTACTCCATCCCGCACCAGCCCAGCACTGAAAATTGCGCTAACGCGCTCAGCAGGCTTCCACTGGCCACCATTGAGTGGGCAGCGGAGCAAAGCGCCGAGATGGTCATGGCTGTCGATGCCTTTGACAGCACAGGCTCCCCCATCACAGCCCGCCAGATCAAAATCTGGACAAACAGAGAGCCCCTCCTATCACTGATTAAGAAATGTATCCTGACTGGAGATTGGGCGCCTGCACACAGAGCATGCCCTGAGGAGGTCAGACCGTTCCACGGACGGATGGATGAGCTCTCCATCCAAGCCGACTGCCTACTATGTGGCAGCCGGGTTGTTATGCCCCAGAAGGGCAGGGAGGCATTCAGCAGGATACTCCACAGCGAGCACCCAGGCGTTGTGCTGATGAAGACCATTGCCCGGTCACACGTTTGGTGACCTGGAATTGATTCAGACCTGGAACACTGTGTTCGCAGGCACACGACATGTGCCCAGCTGGGTAATGCCCCTAGGGAGGCCCCGCTCAGGCTGTGGCCCTGGCCTACCAGGCCATGGTCATGCATTCATGTTGACTACGCAGGCCCGTTCATGGGTAAGATGTTCCTTATTGTGGTAGATGCGTACTCGAAATGGATCGAGTGCATCATTTTAAATTTATGCACGTCATCCACCACCGTGGAAAGCCGATGTGCGATCTTTGCAACCCATGGCTTGCCGGACATCCTGGTTAGTGATAATGGCCCATGTTTCACAAGCTACGAATTCCGAGAGTTTATGTCGGGCAATAGCATCAACCACATCAGGACTGCACCGTTCAAGCCGGCCTCCAATGGCCAGGCGGATCGTGCGGTCCAAATCATTAAGCAAGGTATGCTCAGGATTCAAGGATCCTCCCTACAATGCCGCCTATCGCGTCTCCTGCTGGCCTATAGACCCCGACCGCACTCGCTCACGGGGGTCCCACCCACAGAGCTACTAATGAAACGGACACTCAAAACTCGGTTGTCCCTCATTCACCCAGTCCTGACCGACATAGTTGAGGGCAAGCGCAAGTCACAAAACGAGTACCATGACCGTAATTCGAGGGGGAAATGTATAGAAATAAATGATCCTGTATTCATCCTCAATCACGCCATGGGGCCCAAATGGCTTGAGGGCACTGTAATTGACAAAGATGGGAATAGGGTCATCGTGGTAAAACTCAACAATGGTCATATATGCCGTAAGCATCTGGACCAAGTAAAAAAAAGGTTCAGCATCGACACGGAGGAACCTGAAGAAGACCATGAGATGGAGCTCACAACACCGCCAGTGAACGATCAACAAGAGCAATCAAAAGAATGCACAGTCCCTGCGGTCAGCCCGGACAGGCCGGAATCACCACAGGTGACAGACACTCACGTCAGTGTCCAACAACCAGAGCCCCAACTGCAGCGCTCCACGAGGGAGCATAGACCACCTGAAAGACTAAACCTATGATTCCAAATAAGACTTTGTGGGGGGAGGTGATGTCATGTATGTAACCACAATGTTACACCACTGTATTATTGTATACATTCAACCTAGATCCATACCTTGACCACAAGGGGTGAACGTGTGGGAGACACAGGTATAAAAAGGGAGGTCTCACGTAGGGACATCGTCTTTGGAGTCCTGTGAATAAAGAGTTAAGGTCACAGAGTGACCTTGTCCCCAGAATGTGCCTCGTGTGGTTTCATACTGTAGAGTAAGGACTTTACAGTAAACACACGCTAACGCTTCTTTTTCGATCATACTATAGGCCCTCTCGGCCTTAGACAGACTTCTGGATGCAGAAGCAACCGGTTGCAATTTCCCAAATTCAATAGCTTGTTGCAATACACACCCGGCCCCGTACGACGACACATCACATGCTAGTACCAAACGCTTACATGGATCGGACAACGCAAGCAATGTGTTTGAACATAATAGCTTCCTAACTTTCTCAAAGGCATTTTCTTGGCTTTTACCCCATACCCATTCATCTCCTTTATGCAGTAAAGAGTGCAGGGATTCTAACAATGTGCTAAGACCCGGTAAGAAGTTACCAAAATAGTTCAGGATCCTAGAAACGACTGCAGCTCCGTCACGTTCTGTGGTCTTGCTGCGTTTTTGATTGTCTTCGAATCGGTGGGCCTGATGCTGTCCGCCGCGATTCTTCTTCCCAGGAATTCCACTTCAGGCGCTAGGAAAATGCACTTCGAGTGTTTTAGCCTGAGCCCCACATGATTAAGCCGACTAAGAACCCCTTCCAGGTTCTACAAGTGCTCGACAGTGTCCCGACCTGTCACCAAGTTTTTGCCCTGGAAGATCACGGTGCGCGGGACCGACTTCAGCAAGCTTTCCATGTTCCTCTGGAATATCGCCACGGCTGATCGAATCCCAAACGGGTATCTGTTGCAAATGAAGAGACCTTTGTGCATGTTGATGCAGGTGAGGCCTTTCGATGATTCCTCCAGCTCCTGCGTCACGTAGGCCGAGGTCAAGTCCAGCTTTGTGAACGTTTTCCCTCCCGCCAGTGTCGCAAATAGGTCGTCTGCCTTCGGTAGCGGGTATTGATCCTGCAGTGAGAAACAATTGATAGTTACTTTGTAATCACCACAGATTCTGATGGTGCCATCTCCCTTGAGGATTGGAACAATCGGACTGGCCCACTCATTGAATTCGTTCGGCGAAATGATGCCCTCTCTTTGTAGCCTGTCCAGCTCGATCTCCACCCTCTCTCTCATCATGTAAGGTACCATATACATTAATGATTTAGACGAAGGAATTGAAGATAATATCTCCAAGTTTGCAGATGACACTAAGCTGGGTGGCAGTGTGAGCTGTGAGGAGGATGCTAGGAGGCTGCAGGGGGATTTGGACAGGTTAGATGAATGGGCAAATGCATGGCAGATGCAGTATAATGTGGATAAGTGTGAGGTTATCCACTTTGGTTGCAAAAACAGGAAGGCAGATTATTATCTGAATGGTGACAGATTAGGAAAAGGGGAGGTACAACGAGACCTGGGTGTCATGGTACATCAGTCATTGAAGGTAGGCATGCAGGTACAGCAGGCAGTAAAGAAGGCAAGTGGCATGCTGGCCTTCATAGCGAGGGGATTTGAGTATAGGAGCAGGGAGGTCTTACTGCAGTTGTACAGGGCCTTGGTGAGACCACACCTTGAGTATTGTGTGCAGTTTTCGTCTCGGAAGGACATTTTTGCTATAGAGGGTGTGCAGCGAAGGTTCACCAGACTGATTCCCGGGATGGCAGGACTGACAAATGAAGAAAGACTGGATCGACTAGGCTTATATTCACTGGAAGTTAGAAGAATGAGAGGGGATCTCATAGAAACATATAAAATTCTGACAGGATTGGACAGGTTAGATGCAGGAAGAATGTTCCCGATGTTGGGGAAGTCCAGAACCAGGGGTCACAGTCTAAGGATAAGGGGTAAGCCATTTAGGACTGAGATAAGGAGACACTTCTTCACTCAGAGAATTGTGAACCTGTGGAATTCTCTACCACAGAAAGTTGTTGAGGCCAATTCGTTAAATATATTCAAAAGGGAGTTAGATGTGGCCCTTATGGCTAATGAGATCAAGAGGTATGGAGAGAAAGCAGGAATGGGATACTGAAGTTGCATGATCAGCCATGATCATATTGAATGGTGGTGCAGGCTCAAAGAGCCGAATGGCTTACTCCTGCACTTACTTTCTATGTTTCTATGTACCGCTCTCACCTTGTGATGGATGGGTCGCTCCCCCAGAATCAAATGGATCTATACTTTTGCTCCTTGGAACTTCCCGATGCCTGGTTCGAACAGTGAGGGGAACTTGTTTAGGACCTGGGCACTTGAGGTGTCGTCGACAGACGAAAGCGCTCGGATGTTGTCCCAGTTCCAGCATATCTTTCCCAGCCAGCTCCTGCCAAACAGCAGAGTGGTGCCACCCAGAGTGGTAACTCGTGCACCGCTTCATCGTAGGAGACCTGTACGGTAGCACTGCCGATTACGGGAATCAGTTCCTTTGTGTACGTTCTCAGTTTAGTACGAATGGGAGTCAGGACTGGCCTTGATATCTTGCTGCACCACAATTTATCGAAAGTCTTTTTGCTCATTATGGACTGGTTTACGCCCATGTCCAGCTCCATTTAATTCCGCGAGTCCATTTAATTCAACCTTCAGCATTATCGGGGGACACTTTGTGGTAAATGTGTGCACCCCATATACCTCTGCCTCCTCGGTCTGAGGCTCTGGTTCGTCGTGATCCACCGTAGATCTGTCCTCCTCTGCAACATGGTGGTTTGCAGGATTAGCAGGGTTTGCAGCTCGCCTGCACATACGTTGGAGGTGTCCCATTGTTCCACAGCCCTTGCAAACGTATCCTTTGAAGCGGCATGAATGGAAATGATGATCACCCCCGCAACGCCAACAAGGTGTTAATGGCCTTGTATTCACCACCCTTGATGGTAGACTCTGAGTCATCTGCGGACGTGCAGCTGCAGGCGTGTAAGTCCTGCCCTGTACATTTCAATTCAAAAACAACGTTACTTTGTTCACAGTACTTGCAGCAGCACTCGTGTGCTGAGAAATTTATTTGGTATTGTCACTTTTGGCGATAAACGCCTGGGCTATCGCTATGGCTTTACTCAAGGTTGGGGTCTCTACAGGCAAAAGTTTGTGAAGCATTATTTCATGGCCAATGCCAAGTACAAAGAAGTCCCTGAGCATGTGCTTCAAGTGTCCTTCAAATTCACAATGTCCTGCAAGACACCTTAGCTCGGCGACATAGCTCGCCACTTCCTGGCCTTCAGACCTCTTGTACGTGTAGAACCGGTACCTCGCCATCAGAACGTTTTCTTTCGGGTTTAAATGTTCCCGGACCAGTGTGCACAACTCATTGTATGACTTGTCTGTGGGTTTTGCTGGAGCAAGCAGACTTTTCATGCGGCCATACGTTAGTGCCCCGCAAACGGTGAGGAGGATCGCCCTTCGTTTGGCAGCATTCGCTTCTCCTTCCAGCTCGTTGGCCACAAAGTATTGGTTAAGTCGCACCACGAAGGTTTCTCAATCATCTCCCTCCGAAAATTTCTCCAGGATGCTCACGGTTCTCTGCATTGTTGCGGTGAGGTTCATCATTTGTATCTTGTCGCCAGTGTCAGACTAGATACTGCAAGCTCAAAGTAAAGTGTGACTGTAGTCCTTTATTACAGGTCTCAGAGTGCCTCTCCAGCCTGTGAGACCTTCTTATATACAGGTGCTCCAAAGGGATTGTGGGATCCCTTGGGACTCCAGGGGCTAAAGACATGGTATTTACAGGTTTACATACATGACAGGTGATTGGCAAAAGAACCAGAGGCAACATGAGGAAACACCTTTTTACGTAATGAGTGGTTAGGTTTTGGAATGTGCTGCCTGATAAGCTGATGGATACAAATTCAATAGTAGCACTCAAAAAGGAATTGGATAAAAACTTGAAGGAGGAAAAAAATTGCACGGATATGGGAAAGAGCCAAGGAGTGGGTCTAACTCTTCGAAAGAGCCAGCACAGACTTGATGGGCTGAATGGCCTCCTTTTATGCTGTACTATTCTATGATTCTTTGAGATACATTTATTTTTTTCCTATGGCTTTTACTATTGTTTTGTTACAAATACACAAAGTAAAAGCTATCTAAATATATATAGCGCTTACTGCCCATATAACTTTGCACGAATGAGCATTGTTATACTCACCAATGACATGGAGTACTCCCATTCATCTAGAGAGCTGATACTGTCACAAAAATGGGGAATAAGTGAAATAAACCCACCCATTAAAATTTACAATGCACATATTAATACAATTATTTATACAATATATACTGTAAAATTCATGGTGCTGTACAACTATCTTCAGATTATAACTATCATTTCAAGTAGAATGCTGACTGCCATAGCACTGCCTACTGTTAAGGCTGGCAAGACTGTTTGGAAAGTACTTGAGAAGTTGCCAGTTGACACAATGTCATGGTTCTCTTTATAACTCTCATTCTGATGCAACATGGCACTAGAGTGACTTTGCAGTCAAGCAGCTGCAAACTTTTATGGCTGGAGATGGAAGAGGGTTTGGGGTCTCCAAGAACTCTATAGGATTGATTTTCCTCTGGTCTGTAAATCAGGTGTGCCTATTTCCTAGTGCAACACAATGGATAAAGAGATGTAAGGCCTGTTATACTGGGTCTCCTTTTGGTCTGCGCTTTATAAGAACATAAGAACATAAGAAATAGGAACAGGAGTAGGCAATATGGCCCCTCGAGCCTGCTCCGCCATTCAATAAGATCAGAGCTGATCCAATCATGGACTCAGCTCCACTTCCCTGCCCACTCCCCATAACCCCTTATCGATTCAGAAACCGTCTATTTCTGTCTTAAATTTATTCAATGTCCCAGCTTCCACACCTCTCTGAGGCAGCGAATTCCACAGATTCACAACTCTCTGAGAGAACAAATTTCTCCTCATCTCTGTTCTAAGACGTGCCCTCTAGTTCGAGTCTCCCCCATCAGTGGAAACATCCTCTCTGCATCCACCCTGTCAAGCCCCCTCATAATCTTATAAGTCTCAATAAGATCACTCTCATTCTTCTGCATTCCAATGAGTAGAGACCCAACCTACTCAACCTTTCCTTATAAGTCAACCCCCTCATCCCCAGAATCAACCTAGTGAACCTTCTCTGAACGGCCTCCAAAGCAAGTATATCCTTTCGTAAATATGGAAACCAAAACTGCACGCAGTATTCCAGGTGTGGCCTCACCAATATCTTATAGAAACATAGAAACATAGAAAATAGGTGCAGGAGTAGGCTATTCGGCCCTTCAAGCCTGCACCAACATTCAATATGATCATGGCTGATCATGCAACTTCAGTACCCCTTTCCTGCTTTCTCTCCTTGATTTCTTTAGCCATCAGGGCCATATCTAACTCCCTCTTGAATATATCTAACAACTGGCATCAACAACTTTCTATGGTAGAGAATTCCACAGGTTAACAACTCTCTGAGTGAAAAAGTTTCTCCTCATCTTGGTCCTAAATGGCTTACCCCTTATCCTTAGATTGTGACCCCTGGTTCTGGAGTTCCCCAACATCAGGAATATTCTTCCTGCATCTAACCTGTCCAGTCCCATCAGAATTTTATATATTTCTATGAGATCCCCTCTCATCCTTCTAAACTACAATGAATACAGGCCCAGTCGATCTAATCTCTCCTCATATGTCAGTCCTGCCATCCCGGGAATCAGTCTGGTGAACCTTCGCTGCACTCCTTCAATAGCAAGAATGTCCTTCCTCAGATTAGGAGACCAAAACTGAACACAATATTCCAGGTGAGGCCTCACCAAGGCCCTGTACAACTGCAGTAAGACCTCCCTGCTCCTATACTCAAACACCATAGCTATGAAGGCCAACATGCCATTTGCCTTCTTCACTGCCTGCTGTATCTGCATGCCAACTTTCAATGACTGATGTACCATGACACCCAGGTCTCGTTGCATCTCCCCTTTTCCTAATCTGTCACCATTCAGATAATATTCTGCCTTCCTGTTTTTGCCACCAAAGTGGATAACTTCACATTTATTTACATTATACTGCATCTGCCATGCATTTGCCCACTCACCTAAACTGTCCAAGTCACCCTGCAGCCTCTTAGCATCCTCCTCACAGAGCACACTGCCACCCAGCTTAGTGTCATCTGCAAACTTGGAGATATTACATTCAATTCCTTCGTCTAAATCATTGCTGTATATTGTAAATAGCTGGGGTCCCAGCACTGAACCTTGTGGTACCCCACTAGTCACTGCCTGCCGTTCTGAAAAAGGACCGTTTATTCCTACTCTTTGCTTCCTGTCTGCCAACCAGTTCTCTATCCACGTCAATACATTACCCCCAATACCATGTGCTTTAATTTTGCACACTAATCTCTTGTGTGGGACTTTGTCAAAAGCCTCTTGAATGTCCAAATACACCACATCCATTGGTTCTCCCTTGTCCACTCTACTAGTTACATCCTCAAAAAATTCGAGAAGATTTGTCAAGCATGATTTCCCTTTCATAAATCCATGCTGACTTGGACCGATCCTGTTAGTGCTTTCCAAATGCGCTGCTATTACATCTTTAATAATTGATTCCAACATTTTCCCCACTACTGATGTCAGGCTAATCGGTCTATAATTCCCTGTTTTCTCTCTCCCCCCTTTTTTAAAAAGTGGGGATACATTAGCTACCCTCCAACCCATAGGAACTGATCCAGAGTTTATACAATGTTGGAAAATGACCGCCAATGCATCCAGTATTTCTAGGGCCACTTCATTAAGTACTCTGGGATGCAGACTATCAGGCCCTGGGGATTTATTGGCCTTCAATCCCATAAATTTCCCGAACACAATTTCCTGACTAATAAGGATTTCCTTCAGTTCCTCCTTCTCAGTCCCCTAGTATTTCCGGAAGGTTATTTGTGTCTTCCTTAGTGAAGACAGAACCAAAGTATTTGTTCAATTGGTCTGCCATTTCTTTGTTCCCCATTGTAAAGTCACCTGATTCTGACTGCAAGGAACCTACATTTGTCTTCACTAATCTTTTTCTCTTCACATATCTATAGAAACTGTTGCAGTCAGTTTTTATGTTCCCTGCAAGCTTACTCTCATACTCTACTTTCCCCCTCCTAATTAAACCCTTTGTCCTCCTCTGCTGAATTCTAAATTTCTCCCAGTCCTCAGGGTTGCTGCTTTTTCTGGCCAATTTATATGCCTCTTCCTTGGATTTAACACTAGCCCTAATTTCCCTTGTTAGCCACAGTTGAACCACTTTCCCTGTTTTATTTTTACGCCAGACAGGGATGTACAATTGTTGAAGTTCATCCATGTGATCTTTAAAAGTTTGCCATTGCTTATCCACCGTCAACCCTTTGAGTATTATTTGCTTGTCTATCCTAGCGAATTCACGTCGCATACCATTGAAGTTACCTTTCTTTAAGTTCGATCTCTGAATTAACTGTGTCACTCTCCATCTTAATGAAGAATTCTACCATATTATGGTCACTCTTCCCCAATGGGCCTCGAACAACAAGATTGCTAATTAATCCTCTCTCATTGCACAACACCCAGTCTAGGATGGCCAGCTCTCTAGTTGGTTCCTCAACATATTGGTCTAGAAAACCATCCCTTATACACTCCAGGATCCTCCTCCACCGTATTGCTACCAGTTTGGTTAGCCCAATCTATATGTAGAGCAGAGTCACCCATGATAACCGCTGTACCTTTATTGCATGCATCCCTAATTTCCTGTTCGACGCCATCCCCGACCTCACTACTACTGTTTGGTGGTCTGTACACAACTCCCACTCGTGTTTTCAGCCCTTTGGTGTTCCGCAGCTCTAGCCATACAGATTCCACATCATCCAAGCTAATGTCCTTCCTTACTATTGCTTTAATCTCCTCTTTAACCAGAAACACTACCCCACCTCCTGATCCTTTCTGTCTATCCTTCCTGAATATTGAATACCTCTGGATGTTGAGTTCCCAGCCTTGGTCACCCTGAAGCCATATCTCCATAATACCAATTACATCATATTCATTAACAGCTGGCTGCGCAGTTAATTCATCCACCTTATATAGCTGCAGTAAGACTTCCCTGCTTTTATGCTCCATCCCCTTTGCAAGAAAGACCATGATACTATTGGCCTTCCTGATCACTTGCTGTACCTGCATATTATCCTTTTGTGTTTCATGCACAAGTATCCCCAGGTCCCGCTGTACTGCAGCACTTTGCAATCTTTCTCCATTTAAATAATAACTTGCTCTTTGATTTTTTTTCTGCCAAAGTGCATGACCCTCACACTTTCTAACATTATACTCCATCTGCCAAATTTTTGCCCATTCACTTAGTCTGTCTATGTCCTTTTGCAGATTTTTTGTGCTGGGTAATTGTAGTGTATGTTCATAAGATCTGCCCACCACCAGGGAGTGCCATTCAAGGTCTGGTTGGAGGCCACTTTATTACACCTGAAAAATATGTAAATATTAAACTTGTCTGCAAAGTGAGGTCAAATGGTAAAACATAGAAACATAGAAAATAGTTGCAGGAGTAGGCCATCTTGCCCTACGAGCCTGCACCACCATTCAATGAGTTCATGGCTGAATATGCAACTTAAGTACCCCATTCCTGCTTTCTCGCCATACCCCCTGATCCCCCTAGTAGTAAGGACTACATCTAACTCCTTTTTGAATATATTTAGTGAATTGGCCCCAACAACTTTCTGTGGTAGAGAATTCCACAGGTTCACCACTCTCTGGGTGAAGATGTTTCTCCTCATCTCAGTCCTAAATGGTTTACCCCTTATCCTTAGACTGTGACCCCTGGTTCTGGACTTCCCCAACATTGGGAACATTCTTCCTGCATCTAACCTGTCTAAACCCGTCAGAATTTAAAACGTTTCCATGAGATCCCCTCTCATTCTTCTGAACTCCATTGAATACAAGCCCAGTTGATCCAGTCTTTCTTGATATGTCAGTCCCGCCATCCCGGGAATCAGTCTGGTGAACCTTCGCTACACTCCCTCAATAGCAAGAATGTCCTTCCTCAAGTTAGGAGACCAAAACTGTACACAATACTCCTCCAGGTATGGCCTCACCAAGGCCCTGTACAACTGTAGTAACACCTCCCTGCCCCTGTACTCAAATCCCCTCGCTATGAAGGCCAACATGCCATTTGCTTTCTTAACCACCTGCTGTACCTGCATGCCAACCTTCAATGACTGATGTACCATGACACCCAGGTCTCGTTGCACCTCGCCTTTTCCTAATCTGTCTACAACCCGATTTCTTCCATTTCCATCAGTTGCACGTCAAGTGCAGGCTGTTTCCATTTAAACTGGCCATTTAGTTGCACTACATTGAGCCATAATTTGCTGTGACAGGGCATCAAAAGGCATCTGCTATTAGTTAGATTTGCTTTTGCACATTTAGGTTTTTAAATTATTTTTGTGGCAAGTTGCTGAAAGTGTGAGCTGATAATGACACAGCGAGAGAAACAGGGCATCTGGGATTTGAGTGAACAAGTCAAGCAACTGTGTATCTCCTTAACCAATCAGATTGAAGAATTGTGACATTAACAGCACAAAGACTGAGAAGGAAGTGTAAGTTAGAATGAGTGAATCCAATGCTCAATCAGGTACAGAAAGAGACATAAAGAGTGAGAAAGAAAAATATGATTAAGAGAGAGAAAAATCTAGGCTGACACTCCAGCGCAGTACTAAGGAAGTGCTGCACTGTTTGTGGTCCCATCTTTCGGATGAGATGCTAAACTGAGGCCCCAACTGTGGACATAAAAGATCCTATGGACAGATTGTTAGGTGAGATATTGGGTGACTCCAGTTGGCAGGGCCCCCTTCTGCTGTACCTGCAGAAACAGAAAATAGAAAACTGTTAGGAAGACATCATCGGAACAATTTATTACGCAACAGCCTTCCCCAAATAGTTGGCATGATGTTGCTGATGTATGGTGATTTTGTGTCAGTGCTTGTGTGCGTAACTAGGATGAAGTACAAAGCAAAGATAACGTGCTGTATAAACCCTGAGCTGGGGCTATGCCATCTGTCGCCTCATCTCCTGCCTCCTCCTCCAGGTTCCAAGCCTTAATCTGCAGATACCGCTCATCGAATGGAGTCATATTGTGCATTGTAGATCCCTCTCCAGTTGTGAACAGTTGCCTTCTGTTGTGTGCTACTTCTACAAAAGCAGAAGCAATGTATAGATGATGTGACAATATGTGCATGGAATCTGCTTACCCCAACCCCCTGATGGTAGGGATCATCAAGACAGATAAATACAGTATGCAGGTGTTGATCATGGAAGGAGTTGTCAGTGCAATGCTCTGGGAAGCTGGCAAGGGACTTTGTGGAAAGGATGTAGTGGTGTATCATTGGCACCTGTGGAAAGGTGGTAAGAAAGTGAAGAAATGCATAAATTACAGCCAAGAGATTATGCTAGTACTGGCTGGTTCAGAGTATAAATAAGAGTTGACCTTGGCCCCACCCACCTGCTACCCCTGGTGAGGTCGCTGAATCTTCTCTTGTATTTCAGCCACCTCCTCTGGACAATGCTGCCTTTGACCACCTCCTGCCAAGCTCTTCTGCCTACAGTCTTGTAAACTGTTATGCTAGTCTGATTGCCTTGCCCAATTTTGGAAAAGGGCGGTGCTAAAATAGTACTTCCCTCCTCTGCTCCACTTTCTGCAGCAAGATCTTTATATTCTTACTGTCAAAGTAAGGGGCCTTCCTTCTTCCACCACAGCTGTTTGTATTGACAGGCGACTTCCACCAAAATAAATGAGCACCAAATACAGACAGCTAAAAAAAGAACTGAGAGGTCGAAATCGCGCCTCTCGTTGGCGCCTGTGGGGGTGCTAATGGGGCACAAATCACTTTTCACCCAGGGGGTGGGCGCTGTGTGCTACCGACTCCCGGGAATTAGCCTGGGTGTTAGCTGAGGCGCTGTCGTGGCAGCATCACGCCCTGCGGGTAGCGCTCTGGGTCACTGCTCAACCGGCGATGATGTCATTGCCACGAGTGGCGACCCATTAGCACTGCGCGTTGACCCCTTTCCACCCCGTGGCGGATATTGCCCTGCAGCCTGCGAGGCTGGCACGAGCAGGTGTCAATGGCAGCCTCACGGGTCACGAAGCGGACCGATGTCTGCTCGTGGGGCGGAAGTTAAAGGGGATGTCACCAGCGCCCGCTATCTTTGCGCTTTTGCTGGACGGTTCCAAGACTCCCACCCTAGCCTGGTCCAGGCTGCCATCATGCAGCTCGGCACTCCTTTTTGGGTGCCGGGCTACAGCCCCAGTACGGCGCTGCTCTGGTGGTCTAGTGGAGGCCATCAGAGGCCTTACAGAGTGTGCAACGGCCCTCCCCTTTAAGCGAAGGTGAGGGGCATTGAAATGCATTAGCACTACTGATCATGCCCAGTTAGCGCCGCTGGATCCACCCCTACAGGAAGTGAAGTGAGCCAGATTACACTCCACTTCCTCTGAGGGGTGGTGTCCAATTCAGCGGCTGGGGCGGGATTTCCATGCCAGGAGTGGGAGGTACCTCCCTGAGCAGGTTACCATCCCCAATCAGGGTGCAGGGCAATTTCACCCCATGAGTTCCAAATGCAGCCTATCACAATGCTCCCAAAGCCTCAGCGCCTTTAAATAACCACTGATGGAAAATGGCAATCGGTGTGAAACATGGTGAATTCCAGCAGAATTGAGGTAAATGGGATTCAAAGAGAAAGTTCTCTAATGGCCAGAGTCATACATGACACAATAATAGGTGTCGTGGTTGTTGGAGGCCAATCACTGCAGCCCCAGGACATTACTGCAGGAGTTTTCCAGGAGGTGGTACTGGACCAACCACCTTCAGCTGCTTTATCAGTAACTTTTTCTCTGTCATAAGGTCAGGAGTGGACCTGTTCGCTGATTATTTTAATAGTGATTAGCTCAATTCAGAAGTTCTCTAATATTGAAGCCTCCCAACATGTGAAAAGCAAGACGTGGATAACATCCAGTCTTAAACTGAAAAGCAGCAGATAACATTCGCGCCACATAAGTGCTGGATAATTATAATGTATATACATAAGGTCTGCCCACCACCAGGGGCCCTACCGTCGGAGGTACTAGGGTCAGAGGTACACTCATGCTGGGCCCAGTATATAACCTGAACTTCACCTTTGTATCTTCACTTCTGGAAGCCATTAAAGACTGACCTGGTCACTGGCTCACAGTGCGGAGCTCATTGTATCATTTCATAAACAACAACTGGTGACGAGGCAAATACGAACCCATGCAAAAGTATGGCGAGCACAGCATGATCGAGTACTGTTGGAATTCTTGAGAGATTCAATGAGGGAGAGGATTGGGGAGATTTCACGGATCATCTTGACTAGTATTTCGTGGCCAACGACCTAAACAAAGACAAGGATGCAGAGAAGCGCAGGGCAGTTCTTCTCACCGTCTGTGGCCCCACGATCTATGCACTCATCAAGAATCTGCTCTCACCCACTCTTTCTGCAGAAAAGGATTACAAAGAACTGTGTGCTCTAGTTCGGGAACACCTTAAACCCATGGAAGAAATCCTCATATCCAGATATCGCTTCTATACACACGTTCGTCCAGAAGGCCAGGACGTAGCGGTATTTGTTGCCGACCTGAGACATCTTGCAGGGCCTAGCAAATTTGGGCCTGCATTGGAAGACATTCTGCGTGACTTTTTCATGATCGGGGTCAACCACGAGGTGATCTTAAGTAAGCTGCTGGCTGCGGAGACGCTGGACCTCAGCAAGGTCATCACCATCGCCCAGGCTTGCATGTCCACGCAGAAAAGCGTGAAGCTGATATCGCAACAAAACTGGAACTCCACGGCAAGTACTGTGCACAAAATTGTATCGACGGCCAGCAGAGCTGCACATGGCAGGGCCGGGAGCCGCTCAAAGTTCGCCATTGAGGGCCTACTCGACTGCGTATGCGAGAACGGGAGCCGCTCAAAGCCCGCCATCGGGCGCAAATCTGAGCTCAACGTGTTGGCGTTGTGGGGGCAATCACCAATCCCATCAGTGCCGCTTCAGGCAGTATGTATGCAGAGGGTGTGCGAAGACGGGGCATTTTCAGCGGACGTGTCCACAGCAGAGCAAGCAAGCTGTGACACACCACGTAGATAATGATCAATTCAGCATGGATCTGGCGATGCAGCCCGAGGCATTTGAGAGCTCCGAGAAGGAAGTGTACAGCATACGTGTGTTCCTAACAAAGAGCCAACCAATAATGATGGAGGTAAAATTAAATGGCGTGCCGGTATCCATGGAATTCGACACAGGTGCGAGTCAATCGATAATGAGCCAGAGGACTTTCGAAAAGCTGTGGGAGACCAAGGCAGAGAAACCCAACCTGAGTCCGATAAATGCGAAGTTGCATACCTACACCAAAGAGCTCATACCAATGATCGGTAGTGCAGCAGTAAGAGTGTCATACAAGGGAGCGGTTCATGATCTACCGTTATGGATTATCCCGGGCAACAGCCCATCATTATTCGACAGGAGTTGGCTCGAGAAAATAAAATGAAAATGGTATGATATCAAAGCTTTGTCATCAGCGGATGATGATTTGTGTGCTCAAGTGCTGAGCAAATTTCCATCACTGTTTGAACCGGGAATTGACAGCTTCAAGGGAGCCAAGTTGCAGATTCACCTAGGCCCAGACGCAAGGCCCATCCATTACAAAGCCAGGGCGGTCCTGCACATAATGAGAGAAAAGATCGAGCTCGAATTGGACAGGCTACAATGCGAGGAGGTCATCTCACCGGTCGAATTTAATGAATGGGCCAGCCCCATTATTCTGGTGTTAAAGAGCGATGGCACGGTCAGGATTTGTGGAGACTACAAGGTCACGATCAACCGAGCTTCGAAACAAGATCAGTACCCGCTGCCGAAAGCTGATGACCTGTTTGCAACACTAGCTGGGGGAAAATCGTTCATCAAATTGGATCTAACATTGGCCTACATGATACAGGAACTGGTTGAATCATCAAAGAAACTTACGTGCATCAACACGCACAAAGGATTGTTTATTTACAACAGGTGCCCTTTTGGCATTCGTTCGGTTGCGGCCATATTTCAGAGAAACATGGAGAGCCTATTGAAATCCGTCCCCAGAGCCGTGGTATTCCAAGACAACATCCTAGTCACAGGTCGTGACACCGCCAAGCACCTGCACAATCTGGAAGAGGTTCTGCGTCATCTGAACAAAGCGGGACTCAGGCTGAAACGTTCGAAGTGCGTTTTCCTTCGTCGAATTCCTCGGACGAAAGATTGCTGCAGACGGAATCAGGCCTACAGACGTGAAAACAGAGGCCATCAAAAATGCGCCAAGCCCCAGAATGTGATGGAGCTGCGTTCGTTCCTGGATCTTCTCAACTACTTCGGTAACTTCTTACCCAAATTGAGCACAGTATTAGAGCCTTTGCACAAGTTGCTCAGGAAAGGAGATGACTGGGTGTGGGGTGAACTTCAAGACAGAGCCTTTGAGAAGGCTAGAAACCTGTTGTATTCCCACAAGCTACTGGTACTGTATGACCCATGCAAGCGTCTAGTTTTGACCTGTAATGCATCGTCCTATGAGGTCGGCTGCGTACTCCTGCAAGCCAATGAGTCAGGCAAACTCCAACCAGTTGCATACGCGCCTTGAAGCCTGGCCAAGGCGGAAAGAGCCTATGGCATGGTAGAGAAAGAGACTTTAGCATGTGTTTATGGGGTTAAAAAAAATGCACCAGTACCCGTTTGGGCTTCGCGTCGAGCTGGAAACTGATCATAATCCTCTTAAATCGTTGCTCTCGGAACATAAAGGTATCAATACCAACGCGTCGTCCCGCATCCAGAGGTGGGTGCCGACATTATCTGCCTATGATTATGTAATTCGCCATAGACCAGGCACCAACAACTGCGCTGATGCATTGAGCCGGTTACCGTTGCCCACACCAGAGGTGGAAACACCAATGCCCGCAGAGCTACTCATGGTCATGAATGCCTTTGAGAGTAAAGGGTTGCCTGTCAGTGCTCAGCAAGTTAAGACCTGGACTAATCAGGATCCGACCCTATCGGTTGTAAAACGTTGTGTTCTTAATGGGGACTGGTCGACCATCCCCAAGGAAATGGGTGATGAAACCAAACCATACAGCCGTCACAAAGATGAGCTTTCCATCCAGTCCGACTGTTTGCTGTGAAGTAATCGTGTTGTAATGCCCAAGAAAGATAGGGCAAGATGTGTACGGGAGTCACATAGTACGCATCCCAGTATTGTCATGATGAAGGCCATCACCAAGTCCCATGTTTGGTGGCCTGGCATTGACTCGGACTTAGAGTCATGCATGCATCAGTGCAGCACTTGCATGCAGTTAAGCAATGCCCCAAAGGAAGCTCCACTCAGTCTGTGGTCGTGGCCATCCAAACCACATCGAATTTGCGGGCCCCTTTCTCGGTAAAATGTTTTTTGTGGTGGTGGATACCTACTCCAAATGGATAGAATGTGTGATCATGTCATCCAACACTTCCGCTGCCACCATTGAGAACCTGAGAGCCATGTTTGCCACGCATGGTCTGCCAGACATCGTTGTCAGCGACAACGGACCGTGTTTCACGAGCTTGGAGTTTCAAGGGTTCATGAAATGCAATGGCATAAAACATGTGAGGTCAGCCCCGTTCAAACCCGAGTCCAATGGTCAAGCGGAGCGGGCAGTTCAAACCATCAAGCAGAGCCTGAAATGCGTAACTCACGGTTCCTTGCAGACACGCCTGTCACGCAAACTGCTCAGTTACAGGACAAGGCCACACATGCTCACCGGGGTCTCTCCTGCAGAACTATTGATGAAGAGAGGCCTCAAAACCAGGCTCTCTCTAGTCCAGCCTGACCTTAACGATCATGTTGAAACCCGACATCAAGGCCAGCCACAGTGTCACGCGACATATCTGTAAATGACCCAGTGTATGTACTTAACCATGGTCAAGGGCCCAAGTGGCTCCCGAGCAATCTTACGGATAAGAGGATAACCGGGTGTATATGGTTAAGCTCAAGAATGGGCAGATGTGCAGGAAACACATTGATCAAATCAAGCTAAGACACACTGACGAACCAGAACAGTTGGAAGAAGACACCGCGAGATTAGACGACCAACCAACTCATGTCCAACCATCAGAAGAAACCACTGGGGTCAACGCCCAGCCCCAAGTCGTGAGAGACTCGGAAAACACTGCGATTGTACTGAGACGGTCAACCAGGGAGTGAAGGAGTATCTGAACTTGTAATATGGACTTGGGCCAAGAACTGGGGTGGGGGGGAGGGGAATGATGTAATGTATGTACATAAGGTCTGCCCACCACCAGGGGACCCTACCATCGGAGGTCCTAAGGTCATGGGTACACTCGTGCTGGGCCCAGTATATAACCTGAACTTCACCTTTGTATCTTCACTTCTGGAAGCCATTAAAGACTGACCAGGTTACACCTAGTCACTGGCTCACTGTACGGAGTTCATTGTATCATTTCATACACCAAACTAATGATCATCTTGATCAAGTGAAATCCTAGTCATCTCCCCGACCTGCAACAGCACCACTATCGCCAAGTCCCCTACCAGCAATATCTATGGGGTTACCATTAACCAAAAGCTTAATTGGACCAACTTTATCGACATTGTAGCCAAAAGAACAGGGCAGAGGCTGGGTATCCTGTGAAAAGTGACTCATCACCTGACCCCTCAAAGCTTTACCACC
The DNA here is from genome assembly GCF_044704955.1 of Pristiophorus japonicus. NCBI lineage: Eukaryota > Metazoa > Chordata > Chondrichthyes > Pristiophoridae > Pristiophorus > Pristiophorus japonicus. The sequence goes on along the minus strand of NC_091983.1, from coordinate 105,201,090 downwards.
ATCTACAAGGCTCCAGTCAGGAATGTGATGGAATACTCACCGCTCACCTAGGTGGGGGCAACCACCACAATTCAATCGGCTCTCAACTCTCCAGGAAAGAGCAGTTTGCTTGATCGGTGCCCTTGCCACTGGACTCAATATCCACACCTTTCGTTACTAGTGCACTGTAGTTACAGTTTGTACTCTCTACAGGATGCACTGCAGCAACTCACCAATTTTACTACAACATCATCTTCCTCCCCTGTGATCTCTACCACTAAGAAGGACAAGAGCAGCAATGCCATGGGAACACCATCACCTCCATGTTGCCCATCCTGACTCGGACATATATTGTCATTAATTCATTAATATCCTGATTTTCTTGACTTAACATTATCATCTACGAGAACTGCAGTGCTTCAAAGAGAAGGCCGAACATTGGCCACAACCCGAGAACAAAAAGAATTAAGAAAAGCTCTTTTTCAGCAGTGCAAAATTGGAAAATTACCGTTATGATGTGGGTGCCAATATCACTTCACATAACATTTTGCAGGAAATATACAATGCAAATTATACACTTTTATCTGCACTCCAGATCATTTTACAATTAGATGGTATAATATTTTACATCGTAAAATCATCAATAGAAATTGGGAGAGATCTAAAACAGGCTGCCAATTTGCTATTACCCATGTTACAATACAGCACAAAGTCAAAATTACCTGCCGAGAACTCTCTGAATGAAGATATTTGCACTGTGTACTGTGCACAGTAAAATGACTGTCTTTCGAGAGCTAGAAATTCGCCACCATAACGATCGATTTAGCTCCATTTTTTGGACCTAAAAGGTTTTTTTTGGTGCTAAATAAATTTAAGGACATTTTGCTGGTTTCATCAGTGGTGTAACGCTGTCGTTAAAAAATAAGGGTCGATTATTTCTAGAACCGTTTTTGTGACGTCACTCGGCGTCAAAACCAACGATAACGCCATTTTTGAAAGTTTCCCCAATAAGGACATTTTTAAGGACAGTGCTAAATACCGATTTGAAAAACCTTGCCTTACCTGGTCGAGTCCGATCAAAATCGGCGTTAAGGGCGCCATCTTGGGAAATGATGTGTTTTTTTGAGGGAGTTTATAATGTGTTTTTAGGAGCATTTAAGAACATTTAAGGGCATTTAAAGCATGGGGGCTATTCTATCTTTGCCACATGTGATGAGTGCTTATGTTATTCCGGATTATCATAGAAGAAGGCTTATTCGACAGCATTATCAGCGTAATCAAAGAGGTTGCAGATTTATAGGGATTTACCCCCAACGGGTTTACAGGGAGAGGCGCTCATACCTGCACCTGACTGAGGCACAGTGCATTCGAAGACTGTGCTTTTGAAAAGACATGGTCACAGAGATATGCCAGCTTATAAAGACAGACATACAGCATACAAGCAGGAGGAGGACTGCACTGCCCGTCGAGATCAAGGTTGTTGTGTATCTGTAAAGCATGCACTTCCATGTTCCGCCACCAGGGAGTGCATCCCCTGAAGTCCCAAGGGATCCCAGCATCCCTTGGGAGCACTGTATATAAGCCGGCCCTAAGGCCTGTTCCTCACTCTGGAGTGTCTTAATAAAGACTGAGGTCACTGTTACTTTAACCTCCCTGTGGGCAGTCTCATCTGTGTTAGGAACACAATAAAGGTGACTGGGGCACTTGCCTTCTATGCCTCCAGCTCCTTTCAGGCATCAGCTAGGGACATATGCTGCATCTCACAGCACGCTACACATAGCTGCATTCACCAGGTGACTGTGGCACTGTTTGCACGCAGGGACAACTTCATCAACTTCCCAATGAACAGGAAGGTACAGAATGAGAGGGCTGTAAGCTTTGCATGAATTGCTGGCTTCCCCAAGGTACAGACTGCCATTGACTGTACACACATCGCCCTGCGAGCACCTTTTGAGGATCCGGAGGTTTACTGAAACCGAATAGGATTCCACTCGCGGAACATCAGATTGTCTGCGACCATACTCAGTGTATCATGGCAGTAGATGCAAAATATCCAGGGAGCATCCATGATGCTTTCATCTTGCGTGAGACCACTGTCTCACAGATGTTTGAGCAGCAGCCAGAAGGGCAGACCTGGATGCTGGGGGACAAAGGTTACGGGCTCACCACCTGGCTCATGACACCCCTCCACAAAACGCAGACAGGAGGTGAGCTCGCTACAATAGCTGCCATATAGCTAAACGCAACATCGTTGAGAAGACAATTGGAGTGCTAAAGCAGCGCGCCTGATGCCTGGACCACTCTGGAGGCTCCCTGCAATACTCCCCTCAGCAGGTCGGTGAGTTCATTGTGGTGTGCTGCATGCTACACAACTTAGCCATCATCAAGGAACAAGATTTACCACTGGGGATTGCAGAACCACCTCAAGAGAGAGCGGGGAGGAGGAGGAGGAGGATGAGGAACCCACTACAACCCGCAGGGCGATGGGGGAGGAGGCCTCGTGGATGTTACTCCATTGCAAGAGCCTTGCGTCAGCAGCTGATACTTCACCGCTTTGCATAAGGACTGAATGGCACGTTTGATCATTGTATCCCACCATGTTGACTATTTACACTTGTTATTCTGTGAATGAGAAACTACTTAAGTTTGATTTAGTTGAAAAAATAATTAGCAGTTTTATTAAACATTTGTACACTTGTACTTAAGTTTAATAAAAAATTTATATTAAACTTTAAACTTTTAAATTAACATCACATAAATAACAATACAAAAACAAAAGAATAGCAAAACAACAACAGCAACAAACAAACTTCAGCTGCAGCCATCTCTTCCCCCACCCCCTTATTTAAAAACCGCCGCACCACGTGCCCTTCTTGCCCTCGCCCTTCTTGGATTTGCCACTAGCCTTGGCCGTTTCCTTAGCCTTAGGCCATTTCCCGGTGAGCCCAAGGTTTTTGTTAGTGTCTCGGGTACGGTGCTCCACTTGTTGGGAGACAGACCCAGGAGACATCAATGGAAGCCCTTGAAAACCTCGGCTGTGGAAGGTCTTGCTTGGTACTCTGCTGCCTGTGGATCAACCCGCACACTGACAGTTGAGGTTGGTCTGGGGATTGGAGTGAGAGTGGCATCAATTGATGACAGCCTGGGTGTGTTCCCGCATTGCAGCGACTGTCTCCGACATGCCTACAGATAGTGTTGCCATTCCTCCCGACATGCCCTCCCTAATGTCAGCAGATAGTGCTGCTATTTCTCCCTTGATCCCACCTGTCATGTATCCTACATGGTTACTGCTTGTACTATTACAAGGTGTGCCACCAGAGGGCACCGCAGTGGGAGACTTGTAGGTTACCTGTACAGGTATGCCAGGCCTAGAATAAAAGGCAGGCCACCATGTGTGATCCTCACTCTGGAGTTACATTAAATGGACTAAGGTCACCACAGTTCAAACACAACACACTGTCTCATGGAGTCATTATTAGAGCATCTGAAGACATAACAATTGGCGACGAGCTTTCGGACCTTCACGCGAAAATGGCTAACCTTGATACGTTGCAGCAGTTCCCGATGGTTATGATTGGGAAGCCTTTGTGGAGAGGCTCGACCATTTCTTCACAGCAAACGACCTGGCAGGAGACAATCCGGCCACACTGGCTGATAAGCACAGAGCTATCCTGCTAACCAGTTGTGGGCCCACAGTCTATGGCCTTGTCAGGGACTTGCTGGCACCAGTGAAGACAATGACCAAGACATATGAGGAGCTTGTAACGCTGATCCAAGAGCAACTCAAGTCCAAGGAGAGCATCCTCACAGCCAGATACCGGTTCTACATCCACCGACGGCCCGAAGGCCAGGAAATCACGAAATACGCTGCAGACCTGAGGAGGCTAGCGGCACCGTGTGATTTCGCCGACCACCTCACCGAAGTGCTGCGGGATATCTTTGTCATCGGAATTGGTCATGAGGGCCTTCTTCATAAACTACTATCTGCGGATACCACAGTCACACTGTAGAAGGCCATCTCCATCAGCCAAGCATTCGTGACCTCGACCTGTGGCTCTAGGCGGATGACTCATCCTCAGGACTCAAACCCGGCAAGTACTGTGCACAGAGTGGCGTCTTTTAGAGGCTGGACTGTAGAACGTGAATCTTCTCGGGAGAGAGAGAACAGGCTCCCGAGTCCCTTAACTCAGAGTCCTCCAAGGGGGGCTAATCGAGTAGCACCATGCTGGCTTTGCACAGGGAATCACAGGGCTTACCAGTGCCGTTTTAAAGACTATGTATGTAAAGGCTACAGCACAAAGGGCCACCTTCAGCGAATGTGTAAAATATGACTCACTGTGTTGATGAAGAGTCTGCAGATAGCCATGAATCCAGGGCGGATTATGAAGCGATAGTCAGAGAGGCAGCTCAGCCCCATGATGAGGTATATAGCATGTTTACCTGCACCACTGAATGTTCTCCGTTGCGGATGGAAGTCGAGATAAATGGCGTTCCAGTCTTCATGGAAGTGGACACGGGGGCGAGCCAGTCAGTAATGGATCAAGAAGCCTTTGAGAGGCTATGGGACAATCAGGCTGAACGACCCAAGTTGGTCCCAGTTCAGGCAAAGCTGCGCACCTACACCAATGAACCTATCCTAGTCGTTGGTAGTGTGGATGTAAAGGTACACCATGACGGCGCGGTGCACAAGTTACCACTGTGGATTGTTGCAGGTGATGGACTAACGCTACTCGGAAGAAGGTGGATGGAGAAGAGCAATTGGAGCTGGGAAGATTTCATCCCCCCATCGACGTCCCCCGCGCTCAGAGGCAAAGCAAACCCCCACCTGAGGTTGGATCCGACACCAGAAAGCAGGCCAGCACAGCACCCGAGGCACAGACCACTGAGCACGACTGCGTGGAGATGATCTAGCTGAGACGACCCGAATGCACCTCCCAGGCTCCAGTGGCAGGACTCCGGAGGAACAGAATCAGACCCAGAGGTGACTTCCCAGCTTCGGTGGAGGAACCCGGGGAGAAGAGGATCACAGCAGTTGACATCGTGGATAAAAAAAAAGATGGCACCCAAACCACGAGGTGAGGTGCTGAAGTAAAAGATGGCGGCGGCTGGACCACGAGGTGCAGCGCTGATGGAGCAACTCACCACACTTAAAGGGACAGTTCCACACTCTCTATCAATGTAACAGCAACTGTGAGTTAGATGTAAAATGTGTAATTAATGATCAGAGTTGTGTACATGCAATAAGCAAGAAAAAGTCGCGCGGTTGCGACCATGTAAAATGTGTAATGGAGGATCAGAGTTGTGTACATGCAATAAGCAAGGTAAAGTCGCACATTTGTGGTGGAGCTACAGGTTATGTACAATAAGTAATGAAACGTTGTCAACGCAGCGGGCAAACACCCATTGGGAGCACACAGATCCAGCGAGCTACCCAATGCTGTAGCCTGTATCCCTGGGACCAGAGTGATGCACCACGGAGTGTGGCCACAAGCAGCTAATATATACAAGCTGCAGAGCAAGCGATCTCAGGAGGGCCATGGCAACGGTATTGATACCCTGCCCCCGATCGGCTCCATCTTTCAGGCACCTGATGGCACCAACCGTCATGAGCCTGAAAGAGCAAACTCGGCTAAGGCGCAGCCCCCAGACCCTATTATCACCAAGGCTACACCCAGGAATGAAGGGTCACCGCAACGGGTCTCCCAAATGTGACTGGGACCAGCCAGGATCCCAAACCAAATAACGCCCAGTAAAACGAGTCAGCAGTTCCCTGTGCACTGCTAGACGACTGCCCCTCAGGGAGCAGCAGTGACCCGGGGTGCAAGGAGAGGACAGGGAGGTCACAGGCATCTGTGAACCTGCCCGATGCTAGGAGCAACGGCAAAAGCCCCGAGAGCAGGCAACTTGAACTAACCGGGTTCCCACTGCCAGCACTGGGCACCGCGCTGCCACCAGACTACCTGGACACCATCCAGCAGTTCTGGCACTAGTTTGTCCTCACGCACCGGTGCTGACCCCAGCACTGACTCCAAGTATATTCCAAGCATGTACCACAAATGCAACACTGTAAAGGCAATTTCTTTTGGGGTTGGACTTGAAAGTATATGAATGTAATGAGCCAATGGCACAATCTGTAAGTGGCAGTGGGGGGGAGGGGGGAGGAGAATGGAGTGGTTATGGACACACACAAACAGAAACCACCAGCAACTCCACTGCCAACGAAATACCACCTACTCACCCAAGATGGAAACTGTTATATATATAAACTAGTATATACTCTGTACAGCCACTAGAGGGCTGATCTACTGGAGTCCCAATAAAAGACTACGGTCATACTTTACTTTGGGCTCACAGAATTCAGTCTGACTCTTTCTTCATACATAACAGAAACGACCCGCCAAGGGTCAACCAGATAGAGCTAAGCCCAGAGCACAGTCAATGCAGAGGCGATTGGCACTAAAGGCTTGGGGGAGAGTGATGTCATGTATCGTACATGGTTACTGCTTGCACTATTACAAGGTGTGCCACCAGAGGGCACCGCAATGGGAGACTTGTAGGTTACCTGTACAGATGTGCCAGGCCTAATATAAAAGGCAGGCCAACCAGGTGTGATCCTCACTCTGGAGTTATCAATAAAGGATTAAGATCACTACAGTTCAAGTATAACACATTGCCTCGTGGAGTCATTATCAGAGCATCTAAAAACATAACATTCCTTACACATAATTTCTGCTTCATTGTCTAAAAGCTAGAGGGCCAAAATTGCCCCACTCCTTAAGGCCTGTTACCACTGCAAATCGGTGGCCACGCTGCAGAGTGGAGTGGCCGCCGACTTTTCGTGGAATGGCCGCTGATAGCGCAATTGCCCTCCTGAGGTTTCCCGGTGGCGCCCCGATATCCCTCACTGCTCCGCTGCTGCTGATCCATGATAAGCGCGTCATCACCGCGCGCACCGCCGATCTACCCCCCCCCCCCCCCACCTCCCCTCCGACGGCAACATGCCCCTCTGAAAATCTTCAGCCCGCCCAGCGATGCCAAAAACTATTTTTTCCCGTTGGTCCAGTGAGGTTGTGGCCTTTTGCAATGACGGTGCGACTTCCCTTAAAGGGGAGGATGCACTGCCATTGCCGGCATGTTTTTTTTTTTACGGCCGACTGCCATGTCGGTCTCCAATTACGCCCCTTGGTTCGGCCGGGCCGCGAACAGGCAGCCTGGCACCCCCTTTTGTGTGCCAGGCGGCTGGCACAGCCGAAACCCTCACTGGTGGCCCAGTGGGCCAAGGTTTTAAAATCGCGGAGGCTCTCTCCTTTAAGTGAAGGGAAGAGCCACGGTGTCGCTGGGGATGGCGGGGGAGGAACATTGTAGTTTACATGCCGCCAACATACCATCGGCATAAAACCACCTTTTTTCAGACATTGTGCAGCTCCAGTGGTATGTTGGTGGTATGCACCAATGTTGGACTTTTGGGTGGTCTGTCGGGTGCTCCATGCGGGCGGACGGTATGCATACCACCCGGCGGTATGTCACCTACCAAAGTCGCGCCGGGTGGTATGTCGGTGTAATGCAGCTGTTTTTCCACACAACTTCCAATTCTCGGCGGTATGCGGGCGGTAGTGGCCGTTATGTCCACCAAAATCAAGCCCCATATAAAGTAATATTGATATCCATATCATAATATAGATATTGATATCAGCATGAAATCAGTTGCATGATAAATACATGGTATAAAAATGACCATACCTGAAGGTCAGAAAAATATATGAGGCAGACCAGGGGGATCTTTGTGTGTGCAAGCTAAATTTATTAAATGAAAATGACCTTATCCATATTAGGTTATCTAACATTCTTCTCCTTTGCTCAACCATCACTTATATGTAAGAGTATACCAAAGTATTGTAGAAACTGGTACAGCAAATCTGAGGGCCTACAACTTCAGGCTAATCTGGAGAACAGCAGCGTCAAAGTATTTATGTCAAGTTAAGATAATAATGCTAAGGGAAAACACAAACAGATAACAACTGCATTATTGAGTTTATATAGGATATTATCATATATCGCTATTGCCCTTATGTGAGGGTATTATAAGATATTATCATGCACCTTTAATACAAGTTTGAGGAGTAGGGAAACATTGAAAAACTTTATTAAATCAAGTCAATGAGATAATAAAACATAACCCCATTACATGGAGTATATATGAGATATAGATACCAATAATACTCATATTCCAGGAGATATCTTTGCTACATATGCTAGCCTCAGAAATAATAGATTGAAGAGTCACCGTTTTTACGCAAAACGTTGTATTCTATGGCCCTGAAATCCCAGTCCTCTGCTTCCCGCGGGCGCTCACCAGAAAATGGCTAAAAAGATCCGCACCTACCTTTTCCTGCTGGTCCAGGTCCTGAGGCCTCCTCTTCTTGCGCAACGGAGCGCGTGCACATTGGGACGTCTGTAGGAATCACGTAGGCCTGGACACCCAATTACGGTAAAGTATTTTCTCATTCATAGTAATAGGAGTTTCGTAAGTCTGAAACTCCTTTAATATAAATGAGAAACACCCCCAAACACCCAAAAACTACATAAAAAATGTAAAAAAACATCTCACATAAATACATTATAGAAATTAAAGTTGATAGAAATGTTTTTGAAAAGAAAATGCCGATTTAAAAGAAAAAGTTTTAATTATGGTTTAAAATAAACTTACCTTAGTGGGCAGGGTTTTTAACATTAAAATATGTTTTTTTAATGTTATTTTTTATATGTTTTTGTATGTTTTAAAATTCTTACTCTGGTAAAAATAGGCTATGCGCCTGCTTTTACCAGGTACAAGAGTTTTAAGGACATTCGCAGGGCAAGAAATGGGCAAATAGCCCAATCCCTGCCGTGGGAATGTCCTTCTCCCCGAAATGCGGCCATCTGTCAAGCCAGAAACTTGACAGATCGGAAAAGCCGGTTTTCGGCGCGTGCGCATTGCATGCCGAAAACCGGCTTTTGCGATGTCTTCCTGGGTCCGTACACATTCCGTACGGACCCGGGGGTGCCGGGATTTCAAGGCCTATATGTTTCATTACATCGGACAAATGTGTGGCTCAGATCTAATCATCATCATCATCATCATAGGCAGTCCCTCGAAATCGAGGAAGAGTTGCTTGCACTCCAAAAGTGAGTTCTCAGGTGACTGAACGGTCCAATATGGGAATTACAGTCTCTGTCACAGGTGGGACAGATAGTCGTTGGAGGAAAGAGTGGATGGGGAGCCTGGTTTGCCGTACACTCCTTCCTCTGCCTGCGCTTGTTTTCTGCATGTTCTCGGCGACGAGACTCGAGGTGCTCAGCGCCCTCCCGGATGCTCTTCCTCCACTTAGGGCAGTCTTTGGCCAGGGACTCCCAGGTGTCGGTGGGGATGTTGTATTTTATTAAGGAGGCTTTGAGAGTGTCCTTGAAATGTTTCCTCTGCCCACCTGGGGCTTGCTTGTCGTGTAGGAGTTCCGATAGAGCGCTTGCTCTGGGAGACTTGTGTCAGGCATGCGAACAATGTGGCCTGCCCAACGGAGCTGGTCGAGTGTGGTCAGTGCTTCGATGCTGGGGATGTTGGCCTGATTGAGAACACGAATGTTGGTGCATCTGTCCTAGGGGATTTGCAGGATCTTGCGAAGACATCGTTGGTGGTATTTCTCCAGCGATTTGAGATGTCTACTGTATATGGTCCACGTCTCTGAGCCATACAGGAGGGCGGGTATCACTACAGCCCTGTAGACTATAAGTTTGGTGCCAGATTTGAGGGCCTGATTTTCGAACATTCTCTTCCTCAGGTGGCCGAAGGCTGCACTGGCGCACTGGAGGTGGTGTTGAACCTTGTCGTCGATGTCTGCCCTTGCTGATAATAGGCTCCCGAGGTATGGAAAGTGGTCTACATTGTCCAGTGCCGTGCCGTGGATCTTGATGACTAGAGGGCAGCGCTGTGTGGCGGGGTCAGCTTGGTGGAGGACCTTTGTCTCACGGATGTTTAGCGTAAGGCCCATGCTTTCATAGGCTTCGGTGAAGATGTTGACGATGACTTGGAGTTCAACCTCTGAATGTGCGCAGATGCAAGTGTCATCCACATACTGTAGTTCGATGGCAGAGGATGGGCCCGTCTTGGATCTGGCCTGGTGGCGACGAAGGTTGAACAGGTTCCCACTGGTTCTATAGTTTAGTTCCACTCCAGCACGGAGCTTGTTGAGGGGCCACATCAACTACAGAGGAATCTCCCTGTTATCAGCCATTGGGAAAGTCATTGCTAGAATCTAATCACTACCTCCCTGCGAATATGCACCCCTTGTTGTATACGCCTTTGATGTCTTATCTCTTCCAATCTTTATTGCCAAAGAACCATTTATTCTCTTATCTACACTGGCAATTGAAATTCCTCCTTCACACTGTCCTCTGCTGTGATAATAGCCTGTCTCAGCTGTGTATGTGTCTTTCTCGTCGGTGTGTTTTAACCTAATAACTCCAGCTCAGTATTATCTGATTCTATATCATGCCAAATAGTTTATTCTTTATAATAATCTATATGTGCCTACCCTTACATGCAGCAGCTCAGAATGTCTCTGGTTTACCTCCTGGGGATTCAGAGCACTGGGAAGGAGGAGACAGCTTCAACTTCCTAGTAGCATTTCCTGGCCCTATCACACAGTGGGAATAGGGGAAGCCGACATATTGGGGGCCATTTTTGCCGAATACTTTAGGTGCTAAAGAGATAAAGAGTGGGCCAAGATGGGGTCTTAATCTGAAACGTTGGTTTAGTCCATGTTTAGAGTGAGATGGCATTTTGGTAAAGGAGTTCAAGTGAACGCTTATTAAACAGCCGATTAGCACTTAAATTGCCTGCTGGCGCTCATTAAAGAGGCTGCATGGACTACTGGTGGCTAGCGCTTCAACTAACGTCCTCTCCTAACAGCAACCAGTTATTTGAGAGTAAATACTGCGTTGATGTCGATTTTAAGTGCAATGGGATACCCACTATTTCGTGATCAGTGCTGCTGGAGCCCTGAAGAGGACCTCTGAAACACATCGGGAGACTTTCTGGGACACATTCTCAAGACTTCAATTACACTCGAGCAAGATTTATTCCAGAAATTCTCTGAGGACTTCACCTAAAAATAGTGAGTGCTGTGCTGCCCCTCATTATTGGACAACTTATAGAACAACTTAGGGAAGATAGACTATGAAAGTAAACTAGCACGAAATATAAAAACAGATAGCAAGAGTTTCTATAGGTATTTAAAAAGGAAAAGAGTTTAAAGTAAATGTTGGTCCCTTAGAGGACATGACCGGGGAATTAGGAATGGGGAACATGGAGATGGCAGAAACTCTGAACAAATATTTTGTAACAGTCTTTATCGTAGAGGACACTAATAATATCTCAACAGTGGATAGTCAAGGGGCTATAGGGAGGGAGGAACTTAACACAATCACAATCACTAAGGAGGTGGTACTCAGTACGATAATGGGACTAAAGGTGGCTAAATCCCCTAGATCTGATGGTTTGCACCCTAGGGTCTTAAGAGAAGTAGCGGCAGGGATAATGAATGCATTGGTTGTAATTTACCAAAATTCCCTGGATTCTGGGGAGGTCCCAGCAGATTGGAAAACTGCAAATGTAACGCCCCTATTTAAAAAAGGAGGCAGACAAAAAGCAGGAAACTATAGACCAGTTAGCCTAACATCTGTGGTTGGGAAAATCTTGGAGTCCATTATTAAAGAAGTAGTAGCAGGACATTTGGAAAAACATAATTCAGTCAGGCAGAATCAGCATGGATTTATGAAAGGGAAGTCATGTTTGACAAATTTGCCGGAATTCTTTGAGGGTGTAACGAACAGTGTGAATAAAGGGGAACCAGTAGATATGGTGTATTTGGACTTCCAGAAGACATTTGAAAGGTGCCACATAAAAGGTTGCTGCACAAGATAAAAGTTCACGGGGTTGGGGATAATATATTAGCATGGATAGAGGATTGGCTAACGAACAGAAAACAGAGAGTCGGGATAAATGGTTCATTCGCTGGTTGGCAATCAGTAACTTGTGGGCTGCCACAGGGATCAATGCTGGGACCCCAACTATTTACAATCTATATTAATAACTTGGAAGAAGAGACCAAGTGTAACAGAGCCAAGTTTGCCGACGATACAAAGATGAGAGGAAAAGCAATGTGTGAGGAGGACACAAAAAATCTGCAAAAGGACATAGACAGGTTAAGTGAGTGGACAAAAATTTGGCAGATGGAGTATAATGTTGGAAAGTGTGAGGCTATGCACTTTGGCAGAAAAAAATCAAATAGGAAGTTATTATTTAAATGGAGAAAAATTGCATAGTGCTGCAGTACAGCGGGACCTGGGGGTACTTGTGCATGAAACACAAAAGATTAGTATGCAGGTACAGCAAGTGATCAGGAAGGCCAATGGAAGCTTGGCCTTTATTGCAAAGGGGATGGAGTATAAAAGCAGGGAAGTCTTGCTACAGTTATACAGGGTATTGGTGAGGCCACACCTGGAATACTGCGTGCAGTTTTGGTTTCCATATTTATGAAAGGATATACTTGTTTTGGAGGCAGTTCAGAGAAGGTTCACTAGGTTGATTCCGGAGATGAGGGGGTTGACTTCTGAAGATAGGTTGAGTAGGTTGGGCCTATACTCATTGGAGTTCAGAAGAATAAGAGGTGAACTTATTGAAACATATAAGATAATGAGTGGGCTAGACAAGATGGATGCAGAAAGGATATTTCCACTCATAGGGGAAACTAAAACTAGGGGGCTTAATCTTAGAGTAAGGGGCCGCCCATTTAAAACTGAGATGAGGAAGAATTTCTTCTCTCTGAGGGTTGTAAATCTGTAGAATTCACTGCCTCAGAGAACTGTGGAAGCTGGGTCATTGAATTAATTTATGACAGATATAGACATTTTCTTAACTGATAAGGGAATAAGGGGTTATAGGGAGCGAGCAGGGTGGTGAGTCCATGATCGGATCAGCCATGATCGTATTAAATGGCGGCCGCATAGCCTACTCCTGCTCCTATTTCTTGTGTTCTTGAATCACCAGGAGAAAGTGAGTGCTTGGTCATGAGCATCTTGCTCGACGTCCTCCTTGATCTCCATGAGGAATGGGATGAGCACATGAGGCCATGCAGAGCAGCACCAGCTGCTGCAGGAGAGAGGGACAGGAGAGTAAGGTGGTGTCCTTGCCCCCTGCAGGTTCAGGACATCCCCCCTCCTCCAGTGCCACATCTGAGAACCTGTGGGCCCTGTCCTTAGGTCCCTGATTAACCTGAAACCTGCCGCTGTGTGCCAGCCAGAGCACACCAAACCTTCAGTGGCAGTGGGTGCGAGGAGTCCACATCTACTGCTCCATGAAAATTGTGTCATTCAGCACTTGAGTGCTAAACCTGCAGGCATGCTCAAATCATGATAATCATCAATTAGCCTGAAAATTGTGTGTTAAATCCGGGCTTTCAAACAGGCGTACCTTATTAGCACAGTTCTTATTTAGTGCCTGTTTTCACCCTTTGCCAAATTACCCCCAGAGCCAGAACAAGATACCAGGAAAGAAAGACTTGGAGCAACATGATGACAAGGATGCAGGTATCGGATGAAAAATATAGAACTAAATCGGAGTGTATTTGTTGGTTTGTTTTTAAACCAAGCAAATTGGTTTAAAATGAAATAGTTTGCTGACCAGTTTTCAACAGTTTGTTTACTATACTTATTGCATTGTTTTTCTATATATATTACTTAACAAAATCAAATACCACACAAAAAAGAACACTTTCTCTCCCTTTCCAATGGAAAAGTGATTTGTTTCCATTGATAAATCTTCATTCAACATGTAGCCCAATTAATCATGTAAGTTTGGTAATGCACAGTGGGTAACTGCAGTTCCAAATGGTAGGAAGTGATTTCTCACCTACAGTTCACCACATTTAATATAAGTAATGGAAAAAATAATGAGACTAAAGATAGACAAATCTCCAGGACCTAATGGTTTCCACCCCAGGGTATTAAAACAAGCAGGTGAGGACATTTTAGATGATTTCCAAAACGCTCTTCTTCGATTGGAAAATTACCAATGTCACTCCATTAATTCAGAAGGGTAGGAAATATACTAGAATCTGTTATTAGGGAAAGAGCGACTGAGCACGTGGACAAAAATGAGCTGATCAGAGAGCCAGAATGTATTTGTAACGGGTAAGTCTTGACTAACAAACTTCGTTGAATTTTTTGAGGAGATAGCTAATCTGATAGACATGGGAGTAGCTATGAATGTTATTGATATGGACTTCCAGAAGACATTTAATAAGGTTACACATAAGAGACTGAGCAAAAATTAGAGTGCATGGAATTGGAGACAACCTATTGGCTTGGATAAGGAATTGGTTAGGTAGGAGACAGAGGGGCCGAAATTGCCCCCTGACTGAAAAGTGCCGCACCTACCATTTTTTTTTCTCCGCCCCAATCCGTGGCTCCGAGTCATCAGTGCCGTGCTGATGCATCACAATGTCCCTCGCCTTCAGTTAAAGGGGAAGGCCGCTGCGAGCTCTTCGTGTAGTTTAGTTAGGCCCACAGGGCCACCAGGGAGGGTTTCGGCCAGGCCTGCTTGTTGGCGGCCCAACCGAACCCGTAGTCACCATTGTCGGGCCGACCTTGGAGTCGGCCGACAAATAAAATAAAATGGAGAAGCCGGCAGTGTGCTCTCCCCTTTAAGGGCGGGCACTCCACCCGAACACACGCAGCTTCCGACAGGGCACTGACCGGCGGCAGCGCCAATCCCGCGGGGTGGGAACATGGGTGGCGCGGTGATGATCAACGGCGGGAAAATCAGGTAGAGCAATTTATTAAATGTTGCCAGACTCAACGCTGACTAGGCGGAGAGTCCTTACCGACCCATGGCCGCCTCTTTGAGGTGCATTCTGGGGACAAGGTCACTCTGTGACCTTAACTCTTTATTCACAGGACTCCAAAGACGATGACCCTGCGTGGGATCTCCCTTTTTATACCTGTGTGATCAGGTAAGAAGTGTCTCCCACAAGTTCACCCCTTGTGGTCAAGGTGTGCATCTAGGTTGAGAGTATACAGTAATACAGTGGTGTTACATTGTGGTTACATACATGACATCACCTCCCCCCACAAAGTCTTATTGGGATCATAGGTTTAGTCTTTCAGGTGGTCTACGCTCCCTCGTGGAGTGCCGCAGTTGGGGCTCTAGTTGTTGGACACTGATGTGAGTGTCTGTCACCTGTGGTGATTCCGGCCTGTCCGGGCTGACCGCAGGGACTGTGCATTCTTCTGATTGCTCTTGTTGTTCATTCCCTGGCGGTGTTGTGAGCTCCATCTCATGGTTTTCTTCAGGTTCCTCCGAGTCGATGCTGAACCTTTTTTTTATTTGGTCCAGATGCTTATGGCATATCTGACCAGTGTTGAGTTTTACCACGATGTCTCTATTCCCCTCTTAGTCAATTACAGTGCCCTCAAACCATTTGGGCCCCATGGTGTGATTGAGGACGAATACAGAATCATTTATTTCTATACATCTCCCCCTCGAATTACGGTCATGGTACTCATTTTGTGACTTGCGCTTGCCCTCAACTATGTCGATCAGGACTGGGTGAATGAGGGACAACCGAGTTTTGAGTGTCTGTTTCATTAGTAGCTCTGCAGGCAGGACCCCCGTAAGCGAGTGCAGTCGGGGTCTATGGGCCAGCAGGAGATGTGATAGGCGGCATTGTAGGGAGGGTCCTTGAATCCTGAGCATACCTTGCTTAATGATTTGGACTGCACGTTCCGCCTGGCCATTGGAGGCCGGCTTGAACGGCGCACTCCTGACGTGGTTGATGCCATTGCCCGACATAAACTCTCGGAATTCGTAGCTTGTGAAACATGGGCCATTATCACTAACCAGGATGTCCGGCAAGCCATGGTTTGCAAAGATCGTACGTAGGCTTTCCACGGTGGTGGATGACGTGCATGAATTCAGAATGATGCACTCGATCCATTTCGAGTACGCATCTACCACAATAAGGAACATCTTACCCATGAATGGGCCCGCGTAGTCAACATGAATGTGTGACCATAGCCTGGTGGGCCAGGGCCACGGGTTGAGCGGGGCCTCCCTGGGGGCATTACCCAGCTGGGCACACGTCTTGCACCTGTGAACACAATGTTCCAAGTCTGAATCAATTCCAGGCCACCAAACGTGTGACCGGGCAATGGCCTTTATCAGCACAATGCCTGGGTGCTCGCTGTGGAGTTCCCTGATGGAAGCCGCCCTGCCCTTCTGGGGCATAACTACCCGGCTGCCCCATAGTAGATAGTCGGTTTGGATGGAGAGCTCATCCATCCGTCTGTGGAACGGTCCAACCTCCTCAGGGCATGCTCCGTGTGCGGACGCCCAATCCCCAGTCAGGACACATTTCTTAATCAGGGATAGGAGGGGATCTCTGTTTGTCCAGATTTTGATCTGGCGGGCTGTGATGGGGGAGCCTGCGCTGTCAAAGACATCGACAGCCATGACCATCTTGGACTATCCCCCCATTTCCAGTTCATCTCGGTTAACCAGCTCCTCCCCAACAGTGCGGGACCATTGCCCGGGACAATCCAGAGCGGCAGCTGATTCACTAACCCATTGTGTGTGACAGCCATCATTGCACTGCCTAGCACCGGAATGATTTCTTTAGTGTAAGTCCGTAATTGTGTATCAATACGTGCTAATTTGGGTCTACTAGCTTTAAGTGGCCATAGCTTCTCAAATTGCTGAACGCCCATGAGTGACTGGCTGGCCCCAGTGTCCAGCTCCATGCATACAGGGATACTGTTTAATAAAACCCTCATCATCACTGGTGGCGTTCTGGTGTATGAACTGTGAATATTCGCCACATGGACCCGCTGAACCTCGGCATCCACTGATTTGCCCCAAATGTCATCCTGCCTCAAAGAACCCTCTTCTGGTCCATCCGCCTCATATATTAGTCTGGTAGCAGACTTCCTGCACATTCGAGCTAAGTGCCACTGAGATTGCAGCTCCTGCAGACAAACTGTTGAAATCTGCAAGATCTAGCTGAGTGTTTTCCCACACACCTGCAGCATGAGTTAAAGTTTCCATTGTTGGGAACAAAGGGTTTATGGCCAGGCATTCCGTGCTGACTGTCCCTTTGACTGCTCTTAAGTACCCTATTAGTGAGTGTCAATGGCCCGATCCCAGGCCGCATTGTCCACTGTGATGGCGTGAATGTCCGTTCAGCCTGCCATTGCCTCTGTTGAAGTCCTACTCTGGGGTCTATTGCTGCCTGGGGCATGTCAGACTGCCCCTGCCTGCTTGCGGGACTCTGAGTTGCATTGATGATGTTGACTCCCTGATCCATTGCCGCGTTAGAGGCAGAATTGCACGCATATATTATTTTCATCTCTTCCTCCCCCGCCATGAAAGTTTGAGCCATCACGTCGCCGCTTCCAAGGTCAAATCCTTGGTCTCAATTAATTTGTGGAAAATTCCCGCATGACCGATGCCCTTGATAAAGAAGTCCCTTAGCATCTCCCCCCTGCAGGCGTCTGTGAACTTACAGAGGCTGGCCAAACGCCGGAGGTCCGCTACGAAGTCCGGTATGCTCTGTCCTTCACGACGTCGGTGGGTGTAGAATCTGTGTCGGGCCATATGTATGCTACTCACCGGTTTGAGGTGCTCCCCGATCAATTTGCTAAGTTCTTCAAAGGTTTTGTCCGCCGGCTTTTCGGGTGCTAGTAAGTCCATCATGAGTGCGTAAGTCTTTGGTCCGCAGCTGGTCAAAAGATGAGCCCTTCGCTTGTTGGCCGCTGCATCCCCCAGCCATTCTTTCGTAACGAAGCTTTGCTGAAGCCTCTCGACAAAATTGTCCCAGTCTTCCCCAACACAGTACCGTTCCTCTGTGCTACTGGTGGCCATTCCTGTGGGCTGTGAATTCCCGTTTCTCATCGCCAATGTAAAGTCCTTACTCTACAGCATGAAACCACATGAGACACATTCTGGGGACAAGGTCACTCTGTGACCTTAACGCTTTATTCACAGGACTCCAAAGACGATGACCCTGTGTGGGACCTCCCTTTTTATACCTGTGTGATCAGGTAAGGAGTGTCTCCCACAAGTTCACCCCTTGTGGTCAAGGTGTGCATCTAGGTTGAGAGTATACAGTAATACAGTGGTGTTACATTGTGGTTACATACATGACATATTAAAATCGGCTGAATGTGATTAGTGATGTCCCCGGGATCTGTACTGGGGCCTCAGCTTTTCACTATATTTATACATGGCTTAGATAAAGGAATAAAAAGCCATTTATCCAAGTTTGATGACAACACCAAGTTGGGTGGCACAGTAAATAGTTTAGATGGGAGCAGAAAATTGTAAAGGGCTGTTGATAGATTAAGTGAGTATCCAAAATTGTGGCAGATAGAGTTCAATGTGGAGAAGTATGAGATCATTAATTTTGGACTTAAGAAAGAGTACAGGTTGAACCTCCTTTATCCGGAACCCTCGGGACCTGGCCTGATCTGGATAAAAGATTTTTCTGGACGAGGGGTGGTCACGTTAATTTGGATGGTACAGGTACTGAGCAAGGGGATATTGGGGCTGGCTGGCTTGGGGCTGGGAGTGCAGCAGCGACATCAGCAGGGGAGGGTGGGGGGTGGGAGCAGTAGATTGCGGGGTTAGGCCAGCGATTGTGGAGTCAGCAGCGAGGAAAGACTTCAATTTGTTCATGTCGGAGTTCTGCGCATGCGCCACCCGGGGGCCAGGAATGGTTCTGAATGAGGGGTGGTTCCGGATAAAGGAGTTCTGGCTAAGAGAGGTTCAACCTGTATTTTCCAAATGGTGAGAAGCTAAGAACAGAGAGATTTACGGGTCAAAGTACAGTAATCACGAAAAGCTAGTGGACAGGTACAAAAAATAATTGAAATGGCTAATGGAATGTTAACCTTTATCTCAAGGGGCCTGGAAAACAAAGGAGTGGAAGTTATATTACAATTATATAAAGCTCTTGTGAGACCCCATTTAGAATTCTGCATTCCGTTCTGGACACTGCACCTTAGGAAAGATATATTGGTGGGTTAAATTGCATGTTTGGCATAGATCAGATGGTGGAAAGGGCCAAGCCGTTTCGTGGTCGGATCTTTTTTTTATTAGTTCATGGGATGTGGTCGTCATTGGCAAGGTCAACAGGTATTGCCCATCCCTAATTGCCCTTGAGAAGGTGGTGGTGAGCCACCTTCTTGAACCCCTGCAGTCTGTATGGTGTTAGGGAGGAAGTTCCAGGACTTTGACCCAGCGACAATGAAGGAACGGCGATATATTTCCAAATCAGGATGAAGTATGACTTGGAGGGGAACTTGCAGATGATGGTGTTCCCATGAGCCTGCTGCCCTTGTTCTTCTAGGTGGTAGAAGTCACGGGTTTGGGAGGTTCTGACAGTGGTGGAGGGATTGAATGTTTAAGGTGGTGAATGGGGTGTTAATCAAGTGGGCTATATAAGAACATAAGAAATAGGAACAGGAGTAGGCCATCTGGCCCCTCAAGCCTGCTTTGCCATTTAATAAGATCATGGCTGATCTGATCATGGATTCAGCTCCACTTCCCAGCCCACTCCCCATAACCCTTTACTCCCTTATCGCTCAAAAATCTGTCTATCTCTGCCTTAATTATATTCAATGTCTCTGTCTCCCCAGCTCTCTGGGACAGAGAATTCCATAGATTTACAACTCTCAAAGAGAAGAAATTCCTCCTCATCTCAGTTTTAAATGGGCGGCCGCTTATTCTGAGACGATGTTCCCTAGTTTTAGTTTCCCTTATGAGTGGAAATATCCTCTCTGCATCCACCTTGTCGAGCCCCCTCATTATCTTATATGTTTCGATAAGATCATCTCTCATTCATCTGAACTCCAATATAGGCCCAACCTACTCAATCTATCTTCATAAGTCAACCCCCTCATCTCCAGAATCAACCTAGTGAACCTTCTCTGAACAGTCTCCAATGCAAGTATATCCTTCCTTAAATATTGGCTGCTTTATTCTGGATGGTGTTGAACTTGTTGTTGGAGCTGAACTCATCCAGGTAAGTGGAGAGTATTCCATCACACTCCTGACTTATGCTTTGTAGATGGTGGAAAGGCTTTGGGGAGTCAATAGGTGAGACACTCGCCACAGAATACCCAGCCTCTGACCTGCTCTTGTTCCACAGTCACTGGTCCAGTTAAGTTTCTGGTCAATGGTGATACCCCCCCAGGATGTTTATGGTGGGTTTCGGTGATGATAATGCCGTTGAATGTCAAGGGACGATGGTTAGATTCTCGCTTGTTGGAGATAGTCATTGCCTGGCACTTGTGTGGCGGGAATATTACCTGCCACTTATCAGATACCAAGCCTGAATGTCATTCAGGTCTGGCTGTATACGGTCATGGACTGCTTCATTAACTGAGGAGTTACGAATAGAACTGAACTTCTCCTCCTTCTTCTTCGGCGATCCCTCGTATCGAGGATGACTTGCTTCCACACCAAAAAGGGATGAGTTCACAGGTGTTTCAATGAGGGACCTGAAATTCCAGGTCCTGAACTACATGTTGAAGGGTGGAAGATGCCTGTGCATGGCTTTTTTTAATGTGTGGTGGCCGTTGCACACCAGCCACCACACGGGCTTGACAGAGATAGGTCTTGGTCCAGTAGCAAGGATTAACCAAGACGACTGGAGACCAGCTCTGCTGCACGGACCTAGTGCGTACACCTATTGCAGTGTAGGCTGGCCCACGCTGTCCCAAGGCCCTCGCCTCTCCTGGGCCCCGGTTACTCGCCGCTCCTGCGTCCCGACCTTGCTGCTCCTGTGCCCCGACCTTGCTGCTCCTGTGCCCCGACCTTGCTGCTCCTGCTACACCTGCCCATGCTCCAATCAGTGACCTGGATTATGGTGATGTCCAATCCAGTCGCCCGCTTCATTGCCGTAGCCCTCCTGCACCAGCTCGTGCTGCTCCCTGAAGTGGTATGTGTGATGTATTGTGGAAAGTATTTTTATCTAAGCTGATACCATACGGTATTTGTGTGCCTTTTGATTAAAATGGAGTCCTGGCCCTTCCAGAACTTTCTGCATTTTAGCAGTCAGCTTGCATAAACAGCTAAACCTGCTGTGAGATGGCTGATGGCCATCAGACAGCTAGGAGACAAGTCATGCTGAGACAAGTAACCCCCATGGTGCTCTCCTATTGTCTACACTACAGGAGTTCCATGTCACCCCACCCTTATCTTCTAGCCATTATCTCTTTCCGAGACCTCATCCATTTGATGCAAACAGATAAACTGACCAGGAAATTGAAACAATCCTGACACAATACAAGACAGGTGATAGCCCATTACCTATGACTCATGGAGTAATGGCCGTTTGGCTTTCTGATAACCCTGACAAAAGGAAATATCTGGACACCATGTCAGGACCAGGATATAGTAATTAACTCTTTATCTGTATTCACTGACTGTGAGACAGAGCAATACACAGGGAGAGGCCAGAACTTTGGTTTTACTGTATAAATATCTTGTTAAACTGAACCATTTCGGAGGTGTTCACTTAGCCCTTGACTGAGTGTGACCTACCCCTTGCGAGCAAGTAAATTAAAAAAGGAAACTTCTACCGGAGCTGTAAGTGTCGGAGTCATTCTTTTCGGAGGTCGAGATTTCGACAGTTATTGGAGGTTCCACCGAGATGCATACTCTCTGTTCTGTGAGTAAAACGGATACAGGCATAGTGCCTCTCCAGTGAAAGGCTTCGGTGGCCAAACAAGGTGAGCCTTTGCTCACAAGAGGTTTCTTCACTGTTGAATCGCAGATGTAATCTGTTGTCCACAGCTGAGGTACTGCATCTACAAGACTCGGCATTTAAAAGTTAAAGGTATTTTTTTTATAACCATTTCTTTCTCAGCTCGCCAGCAGAAGAGAACAGGTTCTGGAAAAAATCTCGACAGCCCGGGGAAGGTTTCAGTAGGTAAGGGAGCGCTAGTCGATCGAAAAGGGTTCCAGGTTCTTATGTGATAAGATTTTTATTGTTTTTAATTCGGAAGGGGTTCTTATGTGATAAGACTATTAAAAAAAAAAGGAAAAAGAAAGCGCTAATCGATCGAAGGTTCTTATGTGATAAGATTTTTATTGTTTTTAATTCGGAAAGGGTTCTTATGTGATAAGACTATAAAAAAAAGAGCGCAATCGATCAAAGAGTTTGGGTACGGAACCTTAAGTTTTATCAGTTTTTATTAGGATAAGTTAAGGACTCGGTCTGTAGTGGCGTACAACGCAGACTGAGAATTTGTTTAGAGGTTATGATTTGTGTACTCACGGGAATATTGTAGTGTTGTCCTTGTATTACTGTTGGGTGCAATACCTTTGTGAGTCATTGCCATTAGAGAAACGGGAAGAGTCACTAGGGAAAATTGTGATTCGGAAAAAAAAAACCACAAGGATTGATTAAGAAAAGAAACAGTAACTGATTGATCAACTACGGTTGGTTCGTGCCAACATATCTCACACACCCAGACTGAGCCCGAATTAAGAGCCTTTTCAGGCCACGTAACGGCCAGGAGAAGTGGGCGTAGAGAACTCGGTTGGCCGAAAGGATTGTGAGATCAGAAACTGTAGGAAAATCTTAATCATCCAGAATAGGTGCCGGAGCAAGTTAAAACACCACAAAAGGCACACCAGCCTATGTCATGCTCCAGAATTGTGGTCAGTCTTCAATTGACCAAAGAAACAAAAACCGGTAAAGTGGACTAAGGGTGAAAACAGGCCATTTCCACCCGATGGTTCATTTAATTTAGAGAGAACAACATGTCTAGAGGAGTGTCTTATAAACAGAGATCCAGGTAAAAAAAAAAAGGAAAGTAATAGAAAAGGCCTGGGTTCCGATTCTTCAAGCCCATGTAAAATTAACAGAGGAAGTAAATCAAATGTAAAAAAAAAGAGAACCTGATAGTGACTTATGGATTCAAAAAAAAATGAAGCTAGCAAAAGAAAAAGCTTTATTGAATGGAGAGAGACTTGTGAATGTCTTGTCTTTGAATGAGAGTGCGTGAATGTCTTGTCTTTGAATGAGAGTGCTTCTGTCTTTTTTCCTTGTGTCTGGAAACCTGTTTGGAAAGGTTGTGGAGCTGCCTGTTTGTTTTAGCTCCACCCACTTTTTCAAACAAAGTGAAGTTTTTTTAACCCTTCATAGTGTTGTCCTGTATGTGGGAAGTTTAAGACATTTTAAGTTAGAAGCGCAGGTGTGGATTTATTCGGATGAGAGGTTACGGAGCTAGGAAATGCACAAAGGATAGGTTTGTTGAGACATGGTCCTGGTGGTTAAAAGTTGTAATGCCTTTTTTTTTTAAAAAGCCTTTGTGGGTCTCTCGAGGTGCAGGCTGGGGGAGTACACTCTCATTGTCCTTGGTGTAAATTCTTGGTACAAAAGCTTCTAGCTCAGTAAGAGGATTTTTTTTGATAAAGAGTGACAGTACAATAGTTGAATTGGGATTTTGAGATATTTCAGGTGATCTCTTGATCAACATTTTGGGTGTATTGGAAAAATCTTGGGTTTGGAAGCCTTTTAATAAAATTAGAAAACAAGTACTTTACATTCTGTGATCTGTGAATCACTATAAGCATAAATGAGAAGTCCGTGTAACACACAGATTTGTCCAGTTCAGAAGCCCACACAAATGGAGGTTTGTCCATGACCTACGAGCTGTGAATGAATCTACTATATTCTCACAATGCTTAAAGGATGTGGAATGAAGTATCCCGGAATGCTTTCCAGAACCTTAAGCAGTCCCTCACTTCAGCACCAGCCTTGGGAATTACCAGATTACACTAAGCTATTCAACTTATTTGTGCATCACAAGTCGGGTTTTGCACAATCTGTTTTGACTCAGTTACATGGGGACAGGCAGCGACCGGTAGCATATTTCAGTACCCAACTAGACCCAGTGGGACGCGGACTATCGGGATGTCTTCCTTCGTTGGCAGCAGCTTATTATGCTATGCAACAGGCTCAGACAATAACTCTAAATCATCAGACCATTTTGTATATCCCACACTCTGTCGAGATTTTACTGACTAAATGTGCCACCCAACACCTAACCTCCGCAAGAACCACTAAATACGAGGTCGAACTGTTATCAAATCCGAATCTTATCATCAAAAGATGCACTACCTTAAATCCAGCCACTCTACTCCCCACGGAAGACGACGGCGAACCCCATTCATGTGAAATGGTAACCGAATTAGTGACTAAACCACGTATCAATCTAACAGATGTACCAATGTGTAACCCTGAGCTAGTGTACTATGTTGACGGATCAGCCTTACGAAATGATAGGGGCCAACCTAGAGCGGCTTATGCAATTGTAACTCAGTTTAATGTTGTCGAAACAGCCTCTCTTCCAGACTCCTTTTCAGCCCAACAAGCCGAATTGTTTGCGTTAACTCAAGCCTGTATTCTGGCTGAAGGACACACAGTTAATATCTACACTGACTCCAGGTATGCTTTTGGGGTATCACATGACTATGGACAAATTTGGAAGATTCGCGGGTACCTGACTTCTTCAGGAACCTCTATCAAAAATGCAGAACAAGTGGAAAATCTCCTGCGAGCCATTCAATGCCCTTTGAAACTTGCCATTATCAAATGCCAAGCACATACAGGCCAGTCGAATGAGGTGGCACTTGGGAATGCCAGAGCTGATAATGCAGCTAAGTCAGCAGCTCTGTCAAAAGGGGGGATGCAGGTGTCATTGTTCCCACTAAGGAAAAATAATTGCTCAGACCCGCCACCCACTATTAATGACGTGCTAGCCTTTCAGACACAAGCCAGTACGGAGGAGGTGGTGACCTGGACGAAGGATCAATGTTATAAAAATCCAGAAGGAATATGGGTTCACCATGACGGCTGCGTGGTGGCCCCTAGATCCTTACTTCCATGGATTGCCCGATGTGTTCATACATTCACACATGCAGGCAAAGGGGGATTGGCAGATTATATTTTGGCAACTTGGTATGCACCAGGTATTTCGGCAATTGCAAAACAAATCTGTGAAAATTGTGTTACCTGTCAGACAATGAATCCGGGTAAGACGGAAAAAGTAGAATCTGCCTCCCACCCAAATCCAATCGGGCCTTTTGTACATTTACAAATGGATTTTATTGAATTACCTATGTGTATGGGATTCAAGTATGTATTAGTTATTGTAGATGTGTTCTCTAGATGGATTGAAGCCTTTCCATGTAAAAAGGCCGATGCCACTACTGTTGCTAAATGTTTGTTAAAAGAAATCGTACCGCGCTTCGGAATCCCTGCTAAGCTTTCTAGTGATAACGGGTCACATTTCACGGGAACTGTTATAAGAGAAATGTATAAAGCTTTACAGATTAATCAACGTTTTCATTGCAGTTATCATCCACAATCAGCTGGACTTGTTGAAAGATATAATGGAATGCTTAAAAATAAGCTGGCAAAACTATGCAATGACACTGGACTGAAATGGACAGAACTGCTGCCCTTAGCTTTGATGGTAATGCGATCTGCAACCAACAGAACAACAGGCCTGTCACCGCATGAGATAGTTATAGGACGTCCCCAATGACTACCTTTTACAGCACCATTTACTGCAAAACAGATGGACATCCACAAAATGGAGGAAAATATGTTGAATTATTGTATTGCACTAACCAAATGTATTTCCAGCTTTCATTCACAGGTAAAGGAAGCCCAAGTCAAGCCAGCGGAAGGGAAGTGTCATAACCTGGAGCCAGGGGAATTCGTTTACATCAAGATTTTTAAAAGGAAAAGCAGTCTACAGCCAAGATTCGAAGGGCCATACCAGGTCTTGCTGGCGACCAATACTGCAATCAAGGTAAAGGAAAGACCAACATGGATCCATGCATCCCATTACAAACGGGCACCCGACCAGGAGGAAGGGACGAAGGAACCAGAGGAACAGAAAAAGGAAGACTGAATAAGTATCTGTATGGACTATGGGGACTGATGGTGCTGGGCTTGACAGGGTTTTACTTCACATTATTGATTACACCAGGGGTACAGACCCGCCACCGAAGGGAATTGCACGTAAACGTATTTATGGCACTGAGTCATAGGTATGCTCAAGAAAGAAACTTGCCGAGTTGTTGGATATGTTCCCATGTACCTGTCCACTCCAGGGGGGGTATTCCCCTGAGATCTGTCCCCTTTAACGAATCAGAAATGGTAGAATGGTTGACAGTGCAAAACAGGACAAAACTAACTAAGGGGCCAGAAACGAAGGAGCAAACAGAATGGAGGTCGGCAGGGTATAAACTTACAGCCTTCCAGGGATGGTACCAGCCCAATTATGATAATAACCATCAGCCTCCCTTCCTAAGCATTACTCCCAGAATAGGAAATCCTGAAGGTATAATATGCCTAGTGAGTAATGAAACTAAAGGACCAGAAATGGGACGCAGCAAGTGTTCCCAAATGACTAAATGGCAAGCCACAACTAATCCCACTGAGAGAAAGATAGCAACCGTTGGCTGGACAACGGTCCATAACAAAGCCCCAGGTGAAGGGTGGGAAGGTGAGACCACTCGAGTAGGGATAGTGCGAAAGGACCAGGAGCTGACGCCCTATAATTGCACCTACTTTATTTGTGGCCATAAAGCCTACCCATGGTTACCAGCCAACTGGACAGGGTCCTGTTACTTAGGATATGTGGTACCCCTTATCAGATCAGTAAGGACTCTAAGGGAGGCCTATGGAAGCCACAGATTTAAACGGGATTTGACGTGGCTAAACGGAATATTCAAGGTAATGGTGCCACCCTATGGAATAGCATCGACCGAATGGCAGTTACGGGAACTGGCTAACTTAGTAGAATCAGTAGCCAACGCAACTTCCCAAGCCTTTGAAGGGATAAATGACGAAATGGTAGCTATTCGAACAGTGGCTCTTGTAAGGGGTTTTCACAGGGTTGTTGTTGTGTCTTGGGTGTCTCTCTCTGGGCTTCTGCCCTCACAGCTTATGCCTGGCCTGTGAGGTACCCTGAGTGCTGCAAGAGCACCCCTGGAGAGACTGTGTCCACAGCTTATGAAGGGGGTTTTGAGACTCGTGCGTCCCCACAGCTTATGCCTAGCCTGTGAGGCACCTGTGAGTGTCAAACACTCCTAACCCCTTCTTCCCTAGCCTGTGACACACAGTTGAGCATTTTCGAGGCGCTCCTAGCTTCCCTTACACGGTTCTGACATAAGACTCACGATCAGGAGATGTAATACAATAGAACTGAGACAAGGTGATTCCAAGAGGAACTTTAGGCTTCCAATTTATTTGGCAAGGTGTAACTCAACAAACATCAATACACCAACAAAACAATCCCCCTAAATCCCACTAAACGGACACAACGAAAATCTTTACACCAGTTTAGCAGTACAATGCCCAACCTCCCACCTTTCCTGGCCTAACTGAGTTGGGAGTTCTGGGGACCACAGGTTATACTCACTACTGTGCCTTCTGCAGTCTGGTGGTTTGTTTCTTCTATCTTCGGTGTCTTCAGACACTGGTTTTCCTTCCGTGTCGAGAGGCCTGTGGTTGTGGTTGTTGAATCACGAGGGCAGGGAAAATCATCACTCCTCTTTTTCACTACGTCAGAAACCCCTTTTTTATAGCCAGATTATCCAGTCCGCCTCTCCTGCTGAAGTCGATTCTTCTCATTGGTGGACTTTTGATTTTGAAAAATGCAGCAGTATGAGGTTTTTAGGTTTTTTTCCCACTGATCTTAACCTACTCAAGGTTTGAGTGGGTGTTGATTGCATTGGCCTCCAGTAGCCATTGTGCTAGTCTGGCCTGAGCCAGATATTTCTATGCCTGATGAAAAAGGTGTTGGAATATGTATGTGGCATTGTTTAAATGCTAATGTTTTCAAGGCGCAAGTTTCGAGGGTATACAGTTCCCAGACAATTTGATTAGTTCCAATGTCCAAACTGGCCCTTTTGATATTGACTCCACCCCTTTTCTTGCAGACCTTTAAAAAAATCCCAAATGCGATTAAAGTTCGTAGTTTCTTCCATGTGCACTTTAGGATTTCAAACTTTCTGGTAGATAGTTCCAAATTAAATTCCCTTTCCTAGGAGTCCAAACACTGGGGGGGGGTCTCCATTTGTGTCCCAAAGTTTTCCTTCCATCGGTTTCAATTCACAGCACAGACTGATCCCACAGCCCTTTTCCTTCTGGGTAAAATGAGGGGGTTTTCGTCCTCCCCTACACTCTCCAAAATCGTATGGCCTTAGATTATCTCCTAGCCAAGGAGGGAGGAACATGCGCATTAATAGGTGAAGAATGCTGTACGTATATCCCAGATAAATCAGAAGATATCGGCAGTCTAGCTGAAAACATCAGGATGGTTGGGAGCCCTGGGGAAATCTGTGGTACAGGGTTTGATCATATTCCTGCTGATAGTCTTCGCCCTGTATCTATTATTTGTCGTCATTAAGTGTTGCTGTGCCAGGGTGGGAGAAACTATGTTACCTACCGAGACCACGGCTAGAGTTATGGTAGCAACAACTGCTGAAGGCTCTTGTGTAGAAATGGAAATGGAGAGACTGTACAAGATCAGAATGGATTGAGTTGTCCTTGTGAAGGACAAAATGGGGGAATGTGGAAAGTATTTTTATCTAAGCTGATACCATACGGTATTTGTGTGCCTTTTGATTAAAATGGAGTCCTGGCCCTTCCAGAACTTTCTGCATTTTAGCAGTCAGCTTGCATAAACAGCTAAACCTGCTGTGAGATGGCTGATGGCCATCAGACAGCTAGGAGACAAGTCATGCTGAGACAAGTAACCCCCATGGTGCTCTCCTATTGTCTACACTACAGGAGTTCCATGTCACCCCACCCTTATCTTCTAGCCATTATCTCTTTCTGAGACCTCATCCATTTGATGCAAACAGATAAACTGACCAGGAAATTGAAACAATCCTGACACAATACAAGACAGGTGATAGCCCATTACCTATGACTCATGGAGTAATGGCCGTTTGGCTTTCTGATAACCCTGACAAAAGGAAATATCTGGACACCATGTCAGGACCAGGATATAGTAATTAACTCTTTATCTGTATTCACTGACTGTGAGACAGAGCAATACACAGGGAGAGGCCAGAACTTTGGTTTTACTCTATAAATATCTTGTTAAACTGAACCATTTTGGAGGTGTTCACTTAGCCCTTGACTGAGTGTGACCTACCCCTTGCGAGCAAGTAAATTAAAAAAGGAAACTTCTACCGGAGCTGTAAGTGTCGGAGTCATTCTTTTCGGAGGTCGAGATTTCGACAGTATGTAGCACTCAAATCACTGACTTCACACGGTCTGGTGTTGTGGTAACTGCTGTGACCTTAGTCCTTTATTGTCTGACTCCAGAGTGCCTCTCTGGTGTGGTGGGCAGCCTTTTATACTCTGTCTTGCCGGTACTTTCAGGTCTCCTACCACAGCGCCCTCTGTGGCGCACCATTGTACTTATACATTTAATGTACCTGGACAATACATAACATCTCACTCCCCCCCCAGTTCCAAAAGCCATTGCCGGTGACCTCGGCCCTGTTCGTCCTGGTTGATTTGTGAGTGTGAGTCCATGACCATCCACCTCCCTCTTCTCCCCCATGTGGAGGACCCAGTGCACACATGTGGTATTTGCAGTCTTTACATGGTGGATAAAGCACACGAGCATAACCTCCAACAGAAAGCAGGTATACATAGACTGTACATTTGTTGGTACATATAATATGTGGTACAGATGTTATGTCAATAGGTTGCAGGTACACTGAACAGTTATTTAATCCCAGCTGCTCTGGGTGGGGTACGGTGGCGGTACACAGCCCCTTTTTGCCCGAGGTAATGGGCTGCGCTGAGACAGGGTATCGCAACTGGTGCGTTGCCTCTGTTCTCATGAAGTAGTCGCCTTAGCAGCCGCTGAACTATTGCATGAATCACCTAAATCGAAAATCGCATTAGCCATTGGTCATGTTAGTCATGGGTCCATATCCCTTTTACTTGAACCTCGTGGTATTAACTCTTTTCGTAATTCATATCCCTAATTTTAAACACAGTAACCATTCAGCATTAAAATATTAACTCTTATCATAAATCGCAATTCATATCCATTATTTTAAATATAGTAACCATTCAGCATTAAAATATTAATTCTTATCATAAATCCGTCATCCTACATTCACATTGCTCATTTAGACTCGCTCTTGCCTTACAAAAGTCTCTTTGTGGGGATCGCCAACGGTGTAAGGCCCTTTTAAGACTCCCGGGTGCATTTCCCTTTTAAGACGCCATTTTGTGGTTCCCACGAGCTTGGGCGCCGCCAGTTTAGTTGTACTGTTTGCCTTTGTTCTATGCAGAGCTCTGCTGCTGCCATCTTGAGCTCACTGGCCTGCCATTTTACTCTCTGGAAAAGAAGAAATAACAAAGAAAGAAGGAAAGAAAACAGCCAAAACATGATCTTGAATCTGGCCGTATCCTCTGTTCTGGCTCCTGCATCTGCTCTGGCTCCTGCATCTGTGCGAGAAATCGCGTTCTCCCGAGTTGTACCTGCCGCCTCCGTAGCCTCCGCCGCCGCTGCAGCCTCTGTTCCTGCCGCTGGTGCCGCCTCTCCTGTGGCCTTCGCTCCTGCTCCAGCACCTGCCGCCGCTCCTGTAGCCGGGTTGAAAAGCTGCTCTTCCAGGGTTGGGGCTGCAGGGTTGCTGTGGCCTGTGGAATTGAGACTGCTGATGAACTGCTTATTTCTTCTCCAGCTCGGTCGGCGCTGCTCTTTGGGGACCCGGGGGACAGCGGTCTGTGGAGGAGTGATAGATCAAACAGGCTCATTTAGACAGACTGTGAAAATTCACAGACCCCCAAGTCAAGGCTGCTACATGCAGTTCGGCATGTTGCATTAACTCATCAATCAACTTGACATTTTCGGACCTTGGGTAGCGAGCCAATTAAAACATTAAAAGACTTTCAATTGAGCCAATAAGGTCAAAGAAGGCGAGTTCTTTTCTGTAAATTGATCCAGGTATAAAATACAGCCATTTTGACCATGTGTCTCAGTAAGAACAAAGACCTGGCTTAAAGCCAAGAAGTTTGTTGCTCTCTGCCAAGATTAAAAAGTTAAAACTACCATCGGAGTTCGTATTTCATTGGAAATTAAGAGATCTAGCAAGGAGTGAAGTCTTCCCAGCTCCCACAGGCCTTTCCCATCCATCTTCTGCCGAGAAGCATCGGTCCATCGCCTGTAAACCGTGCGTCTCGCCACTATGAGATACCTGCACATCCACTCTGCCAAGAACAGGTATCAGTTCCCTGGTGTCGGTACGCAGCTTTGCCTTGACTGGGACCAGCTTGAGTCGTGCAGCTGGGTTAACCCACAGTTTTTCAAAAGTTTACTGACTCATCAACGACGGACCCGAGCCAGTATCTACTTCCATACTCACAGGGACTCCATTAATCTTGACCTCCATAATCACCAGGGCCGAACCGTCGGTACATGTATACAGTCCAAACAACGCCTCGTCTTCATGCGGTGTAGAGGAAATTTCTACTTAAAGGCAGCCTGAACTCCATTAATGGGGAAGTGCACTTTTTGCTGGTGGTTAGTGAAAACTGATGTTCTGAAATATATGACAAAATGATTTAATCTAAGGTTGCCAGATACTCTAATGCAGTTGTAGAGATGGTAACATTGGGCCCAAGTTTTGGCTGGAGTTGCTACTATTTTTTTGGAGCAACTAGTTTAGTTTGGAGTATCTTAGAAATTCTCGTCATTTAGTTTGCTCCAGTTTAAGTGTTAGTTTAGTTTAGTTTTGGTTCAGTTTTGTTTTCAAAGGGGGCGTTACCAGCCACTTACGCCTGTTTTGCAAGTTTAGGCAGCGAAATGTTACTCCAAACTAACTTAGAACGGAGTAAGCGTCGACTTTTGTACGTTCAGAAAAACCTTGTGTACACTTTAGAAATTAGGCGCAGAGAGCCAGAGATGGGGGGGGGGGGGCGGGGCGGTGAAGGGAAGTTGGAGGGAAGATAGGGGATTTTCCAAAGGATTAAACACTACACTTTTAGCAATGAAAAGCCAAGATCAATAAGCTTGCTAAAGGAGTTGATGCGAGTGCTGGGAACATCCGGTCGGAGGTTCATTAAGGGTCTGTTTGCCACATAAATGTCTGCTAGCACTCATTAAGGAGGCCGCATGCCATTTTGGTGGCTAGCATTTGTGCTAACACCCTCTCCCAACAGGAGTAAACAAGGCGTTGATTTGGATTTAAAGCACTATTTAAAGGGATACATGCCATTTCACTGTTGGAGGACCTCTGAAACACATCGGGAGACTTTCTGGGCCACTTTAGCGAGACTTCAATAACGCCCTAGCAACATTTATTCCGCAAATTCTCAGAGGGCTTCACGTAAAAAGAGTAACTACTGTGGTACTCCAACTTATTGGACACCTTATAGAAGTCACCAGGAGAAAGGGAGTGCTTGATCATAGACATTTTGCTAGGGGTCCTCCTTGGTCTGGACAAGGAATGGGAGGACACAAGGCCAAATAGAGCAGAACTAGTTGCTGCAGGAGAGATGGACAGGAGAGCAAGAAGGGTGACTTGGTGGCACTGGCTGTTGCTATGGAAGAATCCAATCATAAGTCTATATATTTTTAATATCTTAACCAAGAAGTGGGATGTGTCACTTTGACTCTGATTACTGCCGGGTCACTTTCCCCAGGCAGATAATTTCTGATCTGATATGCACAAGGTCACTTCAAAGGCACTATACAATTATTCCTATGTTTTGACTGCAAAGCAAGTAGTAATCCAGAGAAGCAGCTGAGTGAAAACCTACAATGTAACAGGAACATTTGCCTATTTTTCTTACCGAGAGGCTGAAAAATAGAACGTGTTAAAGGGTTGGAGATAAAAGTATATGAGAACTATATAAAGAAAGACAAAGATAGAAAGAAAATCCGAAAGAGAAAGAGAATGTGGGGAACAACCAGAGAAATGAAATGTTTGAAACGTTTTCCCTAAGCTTATTCTTGTTTTCACCTTTTGTCCATCTGAGTCGAGCGTTCTGTTCTGGAGGTCAGAGCCAGGCAGGGCCTGGAGAGCTGGAGCTGGTCGATCCGACTCTTGGGAATGAATTGTTGTTCTCTTGGCAAACCGGGTTGTATTATTTACATGTCACCTTGTCATTTAATATGAATGGAAGACTATTACTAGTCAATGTAATAAAGCGTGTTATTATAAAAGGCACTGAATCAGAAGCGGAGTTATTGTTGCCGGACCGACAACCATTCGTTGCAGCGCTCACCAAGAAAGAAATCCGCTCACATTGAGGGGGAACGTTTGTTGAAGTTCCTGTCCGTTGCAATAAATTCTGAGCAGTAGGGTCAAAATATATTACTTGGAGAGATTTCCAATTGAGCTAAAGTTTGTGTGGTATAGTGTGAAATTTGCAAAGGTTGGCTACAGACAAGCGGGAGTCCACCGGGATGGGCCATTGGCCTCCCGCGCACTGTTGCTGGCCACGCGGGAGAAAGGTGCGATTGGTGCATGCGCAATAATTAGTTCAAGGCTGTTGTGGCTTGTAACCAAATTTAAAAAGGGAAGAGGGGTAACGTGTTGTCTGAGCCCCCTGCTGGTCCCCACGTTATTTGGAACTCACTTCTTCATTGTCGGTTGTGAGGATGATGGCATCGGGGCCAACAACTGGGTGGGAGGGAGAGAAAAACAAATTGGAGGAGTGAGGAGGAGAAAGGCACAGACTGGGGCGAGAAAAAAATAACTGGGGGAGTGAGGGGGAGAAAGACACAGACTGGGGAGGGAGAGAAAAAAATGGGAGAGAAAACATAACTGGGAGATAGCACAATCTGAGGGAGGGAGGCAAAGACTCAAATTGAGGGGAGAGAAACACGCACGCGTAAAATTTAACATTTTAAAAGTCTATCCCCCGCGCAGCTTAGAGGGAACGTTGCACAAAAGTATTTTTTAGTTAAACATTATGTATCCTTAAATATTTCTATTCGTTTATGTTTTCTTTGATGTATAAGTTGTTCATCTTACTATAAAACAAAAAGGCAAGTATTGTATTCGTAGCTTGGTGATATTCAGACGCTCAGCTAAGGTAAATGTGGGCAAATATCATGTGATGAAGCATCACGAGAAGTGTCATGGGATTGATTGCCTTGTGATCAAATTTACATGATCAAATTTCCAGAAATATATCCACCCAGAGTTGGCAATCCTACTACAAACACACGATGCTGGATGTTAATGATTTTAATTTTCCTTTGCCCCACCATTGACAGCCATGCCTTCAGCTGCCTAGGATCAAAGCTCTGGAATTCCCTCCTCAAACATCTGCCTTTCTTCCTTTAAGACTCTCCTTAAAACCTAACCCTTTACCAAGCTTATCCTCATATCTGCTTGTGTGGCTCAGTATCAGATTTCCTCTGATAATGCTCCTGTGAAGCGCCTTGGCATATTTTACTATGTTAAAGGTATATATAAATGCAAATTTTTGTTGGGGAAACATCCCTTCCCTGAAACCCACCCTTTAGTGGCCTTTTTTGTTCCATTGCATAAAGTAGTTGTAATTCTATGTGTTTCAAACAACTTTCACAGTATCGAAACGGCTCTCATCAAAGTCATAAATGACATCCTTTGTGATTGTGACAAAGGCAAGCTATCTCTCCTCGTCCTTCTTGACTTGTCTGCAGCCTTTGGCATGTTTGACCACTTTATCCTTCTCCAATGCCTCTCCACTGTCGTTCAGCTGGGTGAGACTGCACCTGACTGGTTCCATTCTTATCTATCTAATCGTAGCCAGAGAATCACTCTTCGCGCCCCCGCATCATTACCTCTGGTGTCCCCCAAGGATCTATCCTTGGCCCCCTATTTCTCATCTACATGTTGCCCCTTAGTGACATCATCCAGAAGTACAGCATCAGTTTCCACATGTATGCTGATGACATCCAGCTCTACTTCACTACCACTTCTCTCAACTCCTCCACGTCTCCAAATTGTCAGATTGCTTGAGGCCGACATCAGTGTTCTCCAATTGAATATTGGGAAGACCGAAGCCATTGTTTTCAGTCCCCGCCACAAACTCTGTCCTCTAGACACTGACTCCATCCCTCTCCCCAACTGCTGGCTGAGGCTGAACCAGACTGTTCACAACTTTGGTGTCATATTTGACCCCGAAATGAGGTTTTGGCCACATATCCGTAGCATAACTAATACCGCCTATTTCCACCTCCATAACATCGCCTGTCTCCGACCTTGCCTCAGCTGCTGAAGCCCTCATCCATGCCTTTTTTACCTCTAGACTTGACTATTCCATTGCATTCCTGGCTGGCCTCCCACATTCTACTCTACATAAACTAGAGGTGATCCAAAACTTGGCTGCCCGTATCCTAATTTGCACCAGATCCCACTCCCCCAGCATCCCAGTGCTCGCTGATCTACATTGGCTTCCGATAAGCAACGCCTCGATTTCAAAATTTTCAACTTTATTTTCAAATTCCTTCATGGCCTTCCTATCTTTGTAATCTCCTCCAACCCCACAACCCCCCCGAGATATCTGTGCTCCTCTAATTCTGTGCTCCTGAGCACCCCTGATTAAAATCGCTCAACCATTGGTGGCTGTGCCTTCAGCTGCCTACGCCCCAAGCTCTGAAATTCCCTGCCTAAACCTCTCTACCTCTCTTTTCTCCTTGACGCTCCTTAAAACCTATCTCTTTGACCAAACTTTTGGTTACCTGCGCTAATTTCTATTTATGTGGCTCAGTGTCAAATTTTTATCGCATAATAGTCCTGTGAAGCACCTTGGGACGTTTCAGTACATTAAAGCCACTATATTGGAGGCGCTACACTTGCCTTGGAGGCTGTTCAGAGAAGTTTCACTAGGTTAATTCCGGAGATGAGGGGCTTGACTTATGAAGATAGGTTGAGTAGGTTGGGCCTATACATATTGGAGTTCAGAAGAATAAGAGGTGATCTTATTAGAACATGTAATATAATGAGGGGGCTCGACAAGGTGGATGCAAAAAGGATATTTCCATTCATAGGGAAAATTAAAACTAGGGGACATCGTCTCAGAATAAGGGGCCACCCATTTAAAACTGAGATGAGGAGAAATTTCTTTTCTTGGAGGATTTTGTAAATCTATGGAATTCTCTGCCCCAGAGAGCTTTGGAGGCTGGGTCATTGAATATATTTAAGGTGGAGATAAGACAAATTTTTGTGCGATAAGGGAGTAAAGGGTTATGGGGAGCGGGCAGGGAAGTGGAGCTGAGTCCATGATCAGATCAGCCATGATCTTATTGAATGGCGGAGCAGGCTCGAGGAGCCAAATGGCTTACTCCTGCTCCTATTCCAAAGCAAGCGCTCTACTCGGAACTCCTTCACGGCAAACGAGCCAAAGGTGGGCAGCGGAAACATTACAAGGACACCCTTAAAGCCTCCCTGATAAAGTGCAACATCCCCACTGACACTTGGGAGTCCCTGGTCAAAGACCATCCTAAGTGGAGGAAGTGCATCCGGGAGGACACTGAACACCTCGAGTCTCATCGCCGAGAGCATGCAGAAATCAAACGCGGGCAACGGAAAGAGCGTGCGGCAAACCAGTCCCATCCACCCCTTCCCTCAATGACTATCTGTCCCACCTGTGACAGAGAATCAGGTTCTCGTATTGGACTGTTCAGCCACCTAAGAACTCATGTTAAGATTGGAAGCAAGTCTTCTTCGATTCCGAGGGACTGCCTATGATGATGATGATATAAATACAAAGTTGTTGTTGCTGTTAATGGTGGTTCTTAGCCTTTTTGATTGCAACATTTGGCCGCTGTTGACAGCTTTAACAAGAACGGTCATACGATCCCCCGCCCTGTGTAAAACTGCTGAAAACATGCGCTTCCCCATTGGCTCCCGATAATCTGCGACTGTAACCACTGCCCGCCGGCACGCATGCGCAATTTGGCGCGCTGCTTCCGGGTGAGAGAACGCGTGCTTTTGTCGCCTAGCAACCTGGCGAGCTGGGCTGGGTCACGTAACAGAGTGCCTGTCGCCCAATAGGAGTGCGGTCCTCAGCCGTTCAGGAAGCGCGAGCGGGCTGAGCGAGTGAGCTGCGACACAGAGCGAGACCGGGACAACCGGCACACCAGGGGACGGAGTGGAGCTGGCACTGTAAACAGGAACAGGTGATTGTTCAGCAGCGGCGACAACCCCAGGGCCGAGGCCGAGGCGGAGGCGGGGTCATGGGCAAGCTGGGGGTGGCCTTGGTCCGTGGTCCGCACCACAAGCCGGTCAGCAGCATCTGCACGGAGAGGCCGAGCCCTGGGCCTGTCCTCTGCAGACTCCTGGCCGTGGAGACGGTGCCGTTCATTGCTGTGTGTTTGTAAAAAGATTCCCCCCCCCCCCCCCCACAGCATCTTATTCAAGGCGTTTTATATTTGAGCGACCTCTTTGTTTATTATAGTTTAATATAGGTTTGCACTCGTTCTCACTCAGATCTTACTCGTGACATGTCACTGATAAAACAGCATTGCAGGGTCAAATGCAGATTGAAATATTAAATATATCTTTATTTTTTTTTACCACCTCGGCTGCAGGAATGGGCTGGAGGAGAGATCGTATTTCAGAGCCAGGAATAATTTGAGACATCATACCACGAGCGTATATGGATTTAAATATAGAAATGGCCCAAACAAGATCATTGAATGACACAGCATAGGAGGAGGCCATTCGATTCATCCTGCCTGTGCCGGCTCTTTGAAAGAGCTATCCAGTTACTCCCATTCCTGTGTTCTTTCCTCCATAGCAGTGCAAATTTTTTCCCTTTTGAGTATTTATCCAATTCCTTTTTGAAAGTTAGTATTGAATCTGCTTCCATCAGACAGTGCATTCCAGATCATAACTCATTGTGTAATTATTTTTCCTCATGGTGTCTATGGTTCTTTTGTCAATGACCTTAAATTTGAGTCCTCTGGTTACTGACCCTCTGCCACTGGAAACAGTTTCTCCTTATTTACTCGATCAAATCAATTTGTAATTATATAGTGCCTTTAACGTCCCAAAGCGCTTCACAGGAGTATTATGAGATAAAAACTATTTGGCACTAAGCCACATAAGTAGAATTTAGTGCAGGTGACCAAAAGCTTGGTCATAGAGGTAGGTTTTAAGGAGAGTCTTGAAGGAGGAAAGAGAGGTTTAGGCAGGGAGCTCCAGAGCTTGTGGCCGAAGCAACAGAAGGCACGGCCACCAGTGGTTGAGCGATTAAAACCAGGGATGCTCAAGAGGGCAGAATTAGAGGAGCGCAAACATCTCTGGGAAGTTCTGGGGCTGGAGGAGATTAGAGATAGGGAGGGGCGAAGCCATGGAAGGATTTGAAAATAAGGATGAGAATTTTGAAATCGAGGCGTTACTCAACCAGAAGCCAATGTAGGTGAGCGAGCACAGAGGTGATGGGTGAACGGGACTTGGTGCGAGTTAGGACATGGGCAGTCGAGTTTTGGATGACCGGATGGAGCAGAGCGGCAGCGGCATAAAAAGAGCGGAGACGCTCCAATTCAAAAGCAACAAAAAAAACCTGAAAGAATGATGTTACAGGAGAGCAGGTAGGTAATTGGTTGGTGTATAGTACAGCCTTTCTTTGCTTTCTAAGTGAGGAAAGGGGGTTAAATTAAGAGCTGAGAAACAGTAACTTGCTAGTACTTATTAAATTAATAACTTAAAACAAAATAATTAAACAAAACTAAAATATCGATTGAATCAAAGAGATGGCAGAGCAGGTGGTGTGTCACAACTGGCATGTGGGAGCTGGTGGAGAGCATCGTGATCCCAAGCAACCACAACTGCAGTAAGTATCTGCAGCTCGAGGAACTTCGGCTCAGAGTTGTTGAGCTGGAGTACGAGCTGCAGACATTGCGATGCATCAGGGAGGGGGAGAGTTACGTGGGCACTTTGTTCCAGGAGGCAACCACACCCTTAAGGTTCAATAGTTCTTTAGATTTAATCATTGGTCAGGGCAGATGGGTGTGACCACGAGTCAGGAAGGTATGGGGACCCAGGATGC
Organism: Pristiophorus japonicus; assembly: GCF_044704955.1. Taxonomy (NCBI): domain Eukaryota; kingdom Metazoa; phylum Chordata; class Chondrichthyes; family Pristiophoridae; genus Pristiophorus; species Pristiophorus japonicus. Next base: position 105,161,968 of record NC_091983.1, on the reverse strand, counting down.
AATGATGGAGGAGCCTCAGCCCTTGATCCTTTCCAACAGGTATAAGGTACTTGCTTCCTGTATGGATGAGGAAAAGGACTGTAGAGAGGATGGGCGAACTGACCACGGCACCGTAGTACGGGGTGGGGTGGAGGTGGGGGGGGCGGCATGCAAGTGGGGGGAGAAGGAAGGAATGTGGTAGGGGACAGTATTGTCAGGAAGATAATAGATACTGTACTCTGCAACTGTGACAGGGAGTTCGAGATTGTGTTGCCTGCCCGGTGCCAGGGTTAAGGGTATCTGCTCATGGCTGGAGAAGAACTTGGAGGGGGTGGATCCAGTTGTCTGGTTCCTACATGGATCACATGACAAAGGTAGAACTAAGAATGAGGTTCTGCTGAGGGAGTTTGAGGAGTTAGGGTCTAAATTAATAAACAGAACCTCCAAGGGTAATAATCTCTGGATTACTACCTGAGCCATGTGCAAATTGTCATAGGGTCAAGCAGATCAGAGAGTTAAATGTGTGGGAGGAAGGAGTTTCAATTCATGGGGCACTTGCACCAGTACTCGGGAAAGAGAGAGCTGTTCTTTCGGGATGGGCTCCACTTAAACCGGCTGGGACCAGTGCCCTGTCAAATCAAATAACAAGGGCTGTAGATAGGGCTTTAAACTAAAAAATGGGGGTGGGGAGGGGTCTGGTGAAGGGAAATTAAATATTCTAAAGAGAAAGGTCAATGCAATAGAGCAGTATAGCGATTTGGGTAAAAATAAGCAGAGGAAGGGGCAGAGAGATAATGGTAGCAGTGCAGCAGAGAATAAGGTCAAAGCAGGGAATAATGGTAAAAAAATTAAAAAGGCTCTTTATCTGAATGCACGGAGCATTCGTAACAAGATAGACAAATAGAGATAAATGGGGTTTGATCTAATAACCATTACAAAGTCGTGCTTGCAAGGTGACCAAGATTGGGAATGAAATGTTCCAGGGTACTTGACGTTTTGAAAAGACAGGCAGAATGGTAAAGGAGGTGAGGTATCCTTGATAATAAAGGATGATATAAGGACAGTAGAGAAAAAGGATCTTGCCTCGGAAGATCAGGAAGTAGAATCAGTATGGGTGGAGATAAGGAATAACAAGGGGCAGAAAACACTGGTGGGAGTAGTATATAATAGGCCCCCTAACAGTAGCTATACCATTGGACAGAATATTACTCAAGAAATAGTAGGAGCCTGTAACAAAGGTAATGCAATAATTGTGGGGACTTTAATCTTCATATAGACTGGACAAATCAAATTGCCAAAGGTAGTCTGGAGGACAAGTTCATGGAATGCATTCGGGACAGTAACTTGGAATAATATGTCATGGAACCAACCAGGGAACAGGCTATTTTAGATCTTGTATTGTGTGATGAGACAGGGTTAATTAGCAATCTTATAGTAAAGGATCCTCTGGGGCAGAATGATCATATAACAATAGAATTTCACATTGCGTTTTAAAGTGACTTCCGTAAGTCCGAAACTAGAGTCTTAAACTTAAATAAAGCCAATTACATAGTTATGAAGGGCAAGTTGGCTAAGGTAGATTGGAAAAATAGATTAAAAGGTATGGCAGTAGATAAACAGTGGCTAGCATTTAAAGAAATATCTTTCAATTCTCAACAAAAATACATTCCATTGAGAAACAAAAACTACACAGGAAAAGTCGTCGTCATCATCTTAGGCAGTCCCTCGAAATCGAAGAAGACTTGCTTCCACTCTCAAAGTGAGTTCTTAAGTGGCTGTACAGTCCAATGTGGGAATTAGTCTCTGTCACAGGTGGGACAGACAATGGTGGAAGGAAAGGGTGGGTGGGGAGCCTGGTTTGCCGCACACTCCTTCCGCTGTCTGCGCTCGATTTCTGCCTGCTCTCGGCGACGAGACTCGAGATGCACAGCGCCCTGCCGGATACTGTTCCTCCACTAAGGGCGGTCTTTGGCCAGGGATTCCCAGTTGCTGGTAGGGATGTTGCACTTTATCAAGGTGGTCCTTGAAACATTTCCTCTGCCCACCTGGGGCTCGCTTGCCATGTAGGTGTTCCGAGTAGAGCACTTGCTTAGGGAGTCTCGTGACGGGCATGCGGACGATGTGGCACACCAACGGAGCTCGTCAGTTTGGTCAGTGCTTCGATGCTGGGGATGTTAACCTGAGCATGAACACTGATGGTGTGTCTATCCTCCCAGTGGACTTGCTCTTCTCGAGAATTGCACAATGCATTCCCCAAAACTGGCAAAAATCTTGAAATCTCGTAATAAAAACCTCTCGGCTTGTTGAGTGAGATGGAGCATTGCAGCAAGGAAGATCGAGAAGAGCATTGGTGCGATGACTCAGCGCTGCTTGACCCCGGCCCGGATGTGGATTGGGTCTGTGGTGGATCCATTGGTCAGGATCACGTGTTATCGTGGAGCAGGCGGAGGATGGTGACAAACTTTTGGGGGCAGCCGAAACGGAGGAGGACGCTCCATAGTCCCTCACGGTTGACCGTGTCAAAGGCCTTTGTGAGGTCAAAGGCGGCCATGTACAAGGGTTGGTGCTGTTCCCTTCATTTCTCTTGTAATCGTGCGGTACAAATCATGTCCGCTGTACCCCTTAGTGGACAGAATCTGCATTGCGACTCTGGGAGGAGCTCTTCAGCCACAGTAAGAAGACGATTGAGGAGGATTCTTGCGATGACTTTCCAGTGGCCGACAGCAGGGAGATTCCGCTATAGTTGCCGCAGTCGGACTTGTCCCCTTTTTTGAAGATGGTCACGATTACGGCATCTCTGAGATCTCCTGGCATGCTCTCCTCCTTCCAGATAAGAGCGATGAGGTCATGCATTCGTGCCAATAGTGCTTCTTCGCCATACTTTAGAGCCTCAGCGGGGATTCCATCTGCTCCTGATGCCTTGTTCTTGAGCTGACGGATGGCCTTTTTGACCTTGTGCAGGGCAGGGATTTTGCTGAGATGGTGGCGGGGAGCATGCTGTGGGATGGAGTCGAGGACACTCGTGTTGAAGGCAGAGTTTCCGTTAAGGAGGTGTTCGAAGTGCTCCTTCCGGCGGGCCCTGACTGCCTCGGTGTCCTTAATGAGGGCCTCTCCGTTCTTGCGCTGAAGAATCCTCGCACGTCGTAGTTGTCGGCCAGCTGCTGGATCTCCTGTGCACTCATCATCTCTCCACCCACCATCTATTCTTTAGGTCGCGGGTTTTTTGTTGGACCTCGTCTTCAGCCGCCTGTAGAGCTGCTTTGCTGCTCCCGAATTGGGTTGCTGCTTTAAGTTCAGAAATGCCTTGCGGCTTATTAGCTCCTGGATCACCTGGTCGTTCTCGTCAATCCAGTCTTGGTGTTTGCTGGTTGAGTAACTGAGCTCTTCGTAGGCGCTGGTTATGGAGGCCTTGAGGGCAGACCAGGCGCTGTGGGCATTCTGCGTCGCGGGGTCATCGAAGGTCACCAAGTTGGCAGTGAGGCGCTGGTTGTATAGGGCTTTCTTAACTGGGTCTTTGAGTGTCCCAGTGTTGATTTTCCTGCGGCATTGTTTCTGTTGCCGACGCTGCTTTGGGCCTATATTGATAATGACAGAGCGGATTAAGTGGTGGTCCGTCCAGGTGTCGTCGGCTCCTGTCATGGCGCGGGTGATGAGCACGTCTTTGCGGTCCCTCGCTCGGACGATGACTTAATCGAGCAGATGCCAGTGCTTGGAGCGACGATGTTGCCATGATGCCTTGTACTTGTCCCTCTGATGGAACAAGGTGTTGGTAATGACAAGGTTATGTTCTAGGTATTTTGTCAGGAGCAGGGTACTGCTGGAGTTGGTTTTCCCTACCCCCTCTCTGCCGATCATGCCTCAAGGTCTGTGTCCTTACCGACTCTGGCATTGAAGTCGCCAAGGAGGATCAGTTTGTCATCCGTAGGGACTCGGGAACAGGGATTGTTCGAGGCTGGAGTAGAATTCTTCTTTGATCTCATCTGCTGTGTTGAGGTGTACGCGCTGATGACTGGTGCACTGGTTCCGGACTAGGGTGAGTCGGAGAGTCATGAGGCGTTTGCTTATCCCGTAGGAGGAGTCTCTGAGATGGCCCACCAGCTCATTCTTGACGGCGAGGCCTACTCCATGGAGGCGACCTCCTTTTGGTTTGCCTTTCCAGAAGAAGGTGTAACCTCCACCACCTTGTTACTTGAGCTGGCCTTTTCCTGCCCACCGGGTCTCACTTCGGGTGGCGATGTCGACGTCGAAGCATCTGAGTTCCCAGGCAACGATAGCAGTGCGACGTTCCAGTCTGTCGCTATTGGGGTTGTCCATGAGGGTCCTGATGTTCCAGGGAGGTGTTGCTACAGTTGTACAGGGCATTGGTGAGGCCACACCTGGAGTATTGTGTACAGTTTTGGTCTCCTAACCTGAGGAAGGACATTCTTGCTATTGAGGGAGTACAGCGAAGGTTCACCAGACTGATTCCCGGGATGGCGGGACTGACCTATCAAGAAAGACTGGATCAACTGGGCTTGTATTCACTGGAGTTCAGAAGAATGAGAGGGGACCTCATAGAAACATTTAAAATTCTGACGGGGTTAGACAGGTTAAATGCAGGAAGAATGTTCCCAATGTTGGGGAAGTCCAGAACCAGAGGTCACAGTCTAAGGATAAGGGGTAAGCCATTTAGGACCGAGATGCGGAGGAACTTCTTCACCCAGAGAGTGGTGAACCTGTGGAATTCTCTACCACAGAAAGTTGTTGAGGCCAATTCACTAAATATATTCAAAAAGGAGTTAGATGAGGTCCTTACTACTAGGGGGATCAAGGGGTATGGCGAGAAAGCAGGAATGGGGTACTGAAGTTGAATGTTCAGCCATGAACTCATTGAATGGCGGTGCAGGCTAGAAGGGCCGAATGGCCTACTCCTGCACCTATTTTCTATGTTTCTATGTTTTCTATGTCCCGAACTTAATTTTGAAGGGTGGAAGATGCCTGTGCTTGAGTTCTTTTAACATGGGGTGGCCGTTGCACACCCGCTGCCACACGAGCTTAGCAGAGCAAGGTCCAGTGGCAAAGGGGTCCAAGACAACTGGAGACCAGGTCTACTGTATGGGCCTAGTTGTCTATGGTGGGATGCGAGCCGTAAGCTCGGCACTAAGCAGCGCCTTCAGGAGAGAGGTGGTGAGAGAACTGAGGGTAGATAAATGTGAGGTTATCCACTTTGGTAGCAAAAACAGGAAGGCAGAATTTTATCTGAATGGTGACAGATTAGGAAAAGGGCAGGTGCAACGAGACCTGGGTGCCATGGTACATCAGTCATTGAAAGTTGGCATGCAAATACAGCAGGCGGTGAAGAAGGCAAATGGCATGTTAGCCTTCATAGCGAGAGGATTCGAGCATAGGAGCAGGGAGGTCTTACTGCAGTTGTACAGGGCCTTGGTGAGGCCACACCTTGAAATATTGTGTACAGTTTTGGTCTCCTAATCTGAGGAAGGACATTCTTGCTATTGAGGGAGTGCAGCAAAGGTTCACCCAGACTGATTCCTGGGGTGGCAGGACTGACATATGAAGGAAGACTGGATCAACTAGGCTTAAAAGTCACTGGAATTTAGAAGAATGAGAGGGGATCTCATAGAAACATATTTAGATGCGATGTTGGGGGAGTCTAAGGATAAGGGGTAAGCCATTTAGGACCGAGATGAGGAGAAACTGCTTCACTGAGAATTGTGAACCTGTGGAATTCTCCACCATAGAAAGTTGTTGAGGCCAGTTCGTTAGATATATTCAAAAGGGAGTTAGATGTGGCCCTTGCGGCTAAAGGGATCAAGGAGTATGGAGAGAAAGCAGGAATGGGGTACTGAAGTTGCATGATCATACTGAATGGTGGTGCAGGCTCGAAGGGCCGAATGGCCGCCTCCTGCACCTATTTTCTATGTTTCTATGAGGGGAGGGGATGAGAGACGCTAGGGCACTGCTCCATTTTTGCTTCCCGAAGGGTCGTGCGGGAGGTCAGAGTGGCCGCCGCCATTACCTGCGGCCAGTGCTCGGCAGTGGCTCTGCCGCAGCTCCTCCAGCTGCTTTTGCCTCCGTAGATCGGGCCGCTGGCTGAGAGAACTCCAGGGTTGCTGCTGAGACCGGTTCTGAGCTGGCCGAAGGGATTCCGAGGCCGGCTCTGGGCTGATCGAAGGGACTCTGGGGTTACAGTGGGAATATTAAACAGGTGCCCGTGCACCTTCCGCCCAACTACTTTGGGTTCAAATGGCGGACTCTGTCTCAGTGAAAGTGGGTTCAGCCAGAGAAAGTTGGCTACCGGCAAAGGTGGTAATACCCCCACCCGGGGAAATCGGGGCCAGCAGATTGACCCCACACACCCAGTCCTAGCCTGACCCCAAGGCGCTGGCCTGTGCCCACAGACAGGAAAAGTGATCCATCCATGGCTAACTAAAGAAGTTAAGGATAGAATTCGATTGAAAGAAGAAGCTTATAATGTTGTGAAGAATAGTAGTAAGTAGTTATTTGGAGAGTTTCAGAAACCAGCAAAGAATGACCAAAAAATGAATAAAAAGGGAAAAAATAGACCAAGAAATATAAAAACAAATTGTAAGAGCTTCTATAAGTATCTAAAAAGGAATAGAGTAGCAAAAGTAAAGATTGGTCTCTTAGAGGCTGAGGCAGGAGAAATTATTATGGGGAATAAGGAAATGACACAAATGTTAAACAAATATTTTGTATCTGTCTTCACAGTAGATGCAAAAAGCATACCTAAAATGGTGGGGAACCAAGGGTCTAATGAGGGTGAGGAACTTAATGTAATTCATACAAGAGGAGAAAAGTACTGAAGAAACTAATGGGACTAAAAGCTGACAAATCCCCAGGACCTGACTGAATTCCACGGTTCTAAAAGAGGTGGCTGCAGAGATAGTGGATGCATTGGTTTTGATCTTTCAAAATTCCCTAGATTCTAGAACGGTCCCAGCAGATTGAAAGGTAGCAAATGTAACACCGCTATTCAAGAAAGGAGGGAGACAGAAAGCCGGGAACTACAGGCCAGTTAGTCTGGCATCAGTTGTTGGGAAAATGCTGGAATCCATTGTTAAGGAAGTGGTATCAGGGCACTTAGAAAATCCTAACTTGATTTGGCAGAGTCAACATGGTTTTATGAAAGGGAAAGTGTTTGACAAATTTATTAGAATTTTTTGAGATGTAACTAGCTGGGTAGATAAAAGGGAACCAGTGGATGTAGTATACCCTTGTATTTGGATTTCCAAAAGGCATTCAATAAGGTTCCACATAAAAGGTTATTACACAAGATAAGGGCTCATGGGATTGGAGGCAACGTGTTCGCATTGATAGAGGATTGGTTAATGGACAGAAAACTGCGTTTTTTTTTTACTGGTTTCGTCATCCCTCGCCACCCGATGTTGCCATCTTGGCCACCTCAAAAATATCCAGTTTTCAGACAGTTGGATTCGAGACGTTGTATATTCAAGGCTGAGATAGATAGATATAGATTTTTGGGGTCTGGGGGAATCGAGGGCTATGGAGATATGCGGGAAAGTGAAGTTGAGATCGATGATCAGCCATGAACTTATTGAATGGCAGAGCAGGTTTGAGGGGCCATATGGCCTCTTCCTGCTCCTATTTCTTATGTTAAGTTTACATCGGTGAGAATGTAGGAGGCTCGCCAAGAGTACATTAGAGTCGTCAAGTCTAGAGGTAACAAAGGCATGGATGAGGGTTTCAGCAGCGGATGAGGGTTTCAGCAGCAGATGAGCTAAGGCAGGGGCAGAGACGGGGCACTGTTACAGAGTTGGAAATAGGCGGTTTTAGTTATGCTGTGGATATGTGCTCGGAAGCTCATTTCAGGGTCAAATATGGCACCAAGGTTTCTAACAGTCCATTTCAGCCTCAGTCAGATGCTAGGAAGAGGGATGGAGTCGGTGGCTACTTAACGGAGGTTGTGGCGGGGACCAAAGACAATGACTTTGGTCTTCCCGATATTTAATTGGAGAAAATTTCTGCTCATCCAGTACTGAATGTCGGACAAGCAGTCTGACAATTTAGAGACCGTGGAGGGGTTGAGAGAAGTGGTGGTGAGGTAGAGCTGGGTGTCATCAGCGTACATGTGGAAACTGATGCTGTGTTTTCGGCTGATGTCGCCAAGGGGCAGCATATAGATGAGGAATAGGAGGGGGCCAAGGATAGATCCTTGGGGGACACCAGAGGTAATGATGTGGGAGCGGGAAGAGAAGCCATTGCAGATGATTTTCTAGCTATGATTAGATAGATAAGAATGGAACTCGGCGAGTGTAGTCTCACCCAGCTGGGTGATGGTGGAAAGGTGTTGGTGGAGGATGCAGTGGTCAACCATGTCAAAGGCTGCAGACAGGTCGAGAACGACGAGGAGGGATAGTTTGTCAGTCACAAAGGATATCATTTGTGACTTTGATGGCCATTTCAGTACTGTGGCAGGGGTGGAAATCGTTTTAAAGGAATTCAAACATGGAGTTCTGGCAAAGATGGCCACTTATTTGGAAGGCGACAACGCGTTCAAGGACTTTGGAGAGGAAAGGGAGGTTGGAGGTGGGGCGGTAGCTTACAAGCAAAGTGAGGGTCAAGTATTTTTTGAGGAGAGGACTGATGATGGCAGATTTGAAGGAGAGGGGCACAGTACCAGAGGAGAGAGAACTGTTAACAAGGAGCCAGAAAAGGAAGTTGGGTGGTCAGCATTTTAGTGGGAATAGGGGAGTCAAGGGAGCAGGAAATGGGTCTCGTGGACAAGATGAGGGTGGAGCGGTTAAGAGCAGAGATCGGAGAGAAACTGGAGAACGATGAGAGTTCAGGGTTAGGGCAGGGGGAACTTCAGAGGAGGTTTGACCCAGTGGGCTAGGGGATGGAAAGGAAGTGGCAGAGACTGCTGATCAGATGGTCTCAATTTTTGAGACAAAGAAATCCATAAGCTCCTCGCACTTGAAGGTAAGCATGGTGGAGACAAGGGAGATGAATTTAAGATGACAGTTAGCATAGAGAATAGTAGCCGGGGCTTATCTTTGTATTCCAGAATGATCTTGGAATAATGACCAGTTTTGGCAGATGAGTAGAACCTGATAATGCTTTATGTGATCCAGCCAGACCTGGCGGTGAATGGCTTAACCAGTTGTCCGCCATATCCGTTCAAGTCTGCACCCCTTGGACTTGAGGAAGCAACGGTGAGGGCCGTAGCGGGGGAATGGTCAGGGTGAGCATGAGTAATGGTTTTAATAGGGACTACGGCATTGAAGGTGTGGTTGCAGAAATGTCATGGTGAATGGAAGGCTGGACAGTTCAAATTTCATAAGTAAGAGAGATTGGGGAGAGTTTTTACCAGAGGCGGACGCAGAAGGAAGTAGGGATGGGTGGGGGAAGGGGGCTGTGGGTGAAGAGTGATACAAGGAAGTGGTCAGAGGTGGCCTTGACTGCATTTAGTTTATATTGCCTCTCCTCTTCCTACCAAAATGAATCACCACACTTCTCTGATAAATTTAATCTACCATGTGTTTGCCCATTTCACCATCTGTATGTTCTCCTGAAGTCTGTTACTATCCTCACTTTTTATTACATTTCTGAGTTTCGTATCATCTGCAAATCTTGAAATTATGCCCTGAATACCCAAGTCCAAGATATATATCAAAAAGTGCAGTGGTCCTGGAGGTATCACTTTCCTCCAGTCTCAAAAACAACCGTTCACCTCTACTCTCTGCTTTCTGTCTCTTAGCCAATTTTGTATCCACACAGCCACAACCCCTTTAATCCCATGGGGCTCCAATTTTGGGACAACAATTTTATTGTATGATACTTTGAATTGAGCTGAGGAACAGCACAGGGTTGGTAGTATAATATTGATGGGAGCTGGGAATATAATATTGATTCCTGAATGATGGAAAGGAAATTGAGGATGAAATTAGTCAAATTAGGTTCATACTAACAATAGTTAATAATAATTGTGGGAGATTTTAATTATCTCAAAATAGACTGAGACTAGGAAAAGGTGGTGAGAAAGGGGAGTTTTTTTTCAACATTGTGCTCAGAACTGTTTTCTTAGTCAAAATGTTACCACTCCAAGAGGAAGCAAAACCTGACTGAGTTCTGGGTAATGGGGCAGAGCAAGTAGTTGACCGAAATGAAGGACCTGTATTAAAAAAATAGTGATCACGTTCTGTGTAAGAATAGAAAAGGAATAGGAACATTTAAGGACAAATTATAATGATATAAAAAGTAAACTTGTGCAGATCAATGGAAAGAAAATTTTAGATCTGCAATGGGAAATATTTAAGCGCGATGAATAGGTTACAAATTTAGTATATTCCAGTAAGGAAAAGGCAATGTATGGAAGGCTTGGGCTCCATGGATGAATAAGAAGACGAGAGCCAATTTGAGGCTGAAAAGAGAAATATTTTGTGATTACATAGCAGATAAAACAAAAACCAGGACAAATTTAAAGAATAAAGGGGTGATTAGAAAAGCTAAGGGAGTTTGAGAGTCAGTCAGCATTAAAAAACAAAGGGCAGTAACACAAGTGTTCTATAACTGCATTAGTAGCAATAGCATACTCAATGTTAGGGCCATTAAGGAGACAAGTTTGCAATGGAAAGTGAGGGAATGGCAATGGTAGTAAAGAAGTACTTTGTCTCCAGTTTCACAGAGGGAATGGATATTGAAATTGTAGAATCACCTGAGGTGGGTATGAATAGTTAGTAACGACTATTCAAAAAGAGATTATACTAAAAAAAACTCAAACTTAAGGTACTAGGACCCAATAGTTTACACCGAATATTCTGAGGATAGCTAGCGAAGAAATAGTGGAGGCTGTGACTATAATTTCCCAGACTTCTGCAGAAAGTAACATTGGTACATCTGGGCCGGATTTTTGGCTTTCATGGTTTTTCGGCGAAAACGGTAGCAATACGTGAAACTTGATGGGGTGGATGTGGAGAAACTTTTCACTTGTGGGTGAGTCCAGAAAAAAAGGGCATAAATATAAGATAGCCACTAACTGATCAATTAAAGAAATTTGCAGGAATTTCATTATACACAGAGTGGTGAGAATTAGGTGCTCGCTACCACATTGGAGTGGATGAAGCAGATCACATTCATGCATTTAAGGGGAGGTTTGATATATACATGAGGGAGAAGGGAATAGAGGCTCGTGTAGAATATAAACACTGGTAGAGACCAGTTGGACTGAATGGTCTGTTTCTTTGCTGCAGATTAGTTTTATTTCTATATACATTAGACCATAAAAAGCAAGGAGGTAATGTTGAACTTGTACAGGACCTTGGTTTGGTCGCAGTGGGATTATTGTGTACAATTTTGGGTATACATTATAGGAAAGATGTAATACAGTACAATGGAAAAGGTGCAGTGAAGATTCACCAGGATGCTTCCATAGACAAGAGATTACAGTTATGCAGAAATATTTGAGAAGTTAAGGCTTTTTCCACTATAGGTGAGATAGTTAAGGGGCGATCTGATAAAAGTCTTCAAGATGTAAAGGGTTATGATGAGATAAATAGTGTCCTGCTGACCACTGTAAACATGGAGTGGGCAAAAATTTAAGATGATCACAAAAAGAATGATAGAAAACCTGTCTTTACACAGAGAATAGTTGGAACGTGGAATTCTCTGCCACTAACCATCATCAAAGCAGAATCTATAAATTGTTTTAAAAGGGAATTAATTGCTTTTAAAAGGGAACTATTAAAGGCAATGAGCAAGAGAATGGGCTTCAATGAAGTGGTGAGTGGGGTGAAAAACATCAGTGCAGACTTGATGGGTCAAATGGCTGTTTCTGTGCTATAACATTCTTTGAGACCTGAAAACTTTTAATGGTTTTGGAAGAACAGGACAAATCCAGATCAGCTAATCAATTAGACACAGTGGAGAGCACCAGCTCCAACTGTCGCAGGACAGGAGAGTGGAGAGCACCAGCTCCAACTGTCGCAGGACGGGAGAGTGGAGAGCACCAGCTCCAACTGTCGCAGGACGGGAGAGTGGAGAGCACCAGCTCCAACTGTCGCAGGACGGGAGAGTGGAGAGCACCAGCTCCAACTGTCGCAGGACGGGAGAGTGGAGAGCACCAGCTCCAACTGTCGCAGGACGGGAGAGTGGAGAGCACCAGCTCCAACTGTCGCAGGACGGGAGAGTGGAGAGCACCAGCTCCAACTGACGCAGGACGAGAGAGTGGAGAGCACCAGCTCCAACTGTCGCAGGACGGGAGAGTGGAGAGCACCAGCTCCAACTGTCGCAGGACGGGAGAGTGGAGAGCACCAGCTCCAACTGTCGCAGGACGGGAGAGTGGAGAGCACCAGCTCCAACTGTCGCAGGACGGGAGAGTGGAGAGCACCAGCTCCAACTGTCGCAGGACGGGAGAGTGGAGAGCACCAGCTCCAACTGTCGCAGGACGGGAGAGTGGAGAGCACCAGCTCCAACTGTCGCAGGACGGGAGAGTGGAGAGCACCAGCTCCAACTGTCGCAGGACGGGAGAGTGGAGAGCACCAGCTCCAACTGTCGCAGGACGGGAGAGTGGAGAGCACCAGCTCCAACTATCGCAGGAGCATCCAGTCGTGCCCCGGTAACTGCACCCAAAGTAAGTGCAGTGTGGGAAATTACACTCTGCTTCCATTGAGGGGTGGTAAGGCCAATTCTGCGGCGGGAGCAGGACTTCCACGCTGGGGGGGCTAAAATTCCCTGCCCCAGAAGGTTACCGCCCCCAAGATGGGAGCCTGTGCGGGGAGGCTGAGGGGAGACGGGGATGGAGGATGGAGGGGAGAGTGGTGGAGGTGAGGGGGTGGAGAAACCCAGGGCGGGGGACAGGAGGGGCCACATTGCAGCGAAGGTCTGGAGGGGCGGGCCTGGGGGCTCTGTGCCTCGGTGCGGGGGGAGTGTTCAGATTGGGGTGGACGGGTTGACTACGCAGATGGCAGTTGGTGGATGTGGTGTGGTTGACATTGCGGGGGCGTGGCTCCAGGGTGGCCGGGACTGGGGGCTCGACATCCGGGTTGTTCGGCATTTGGGAAGGATTCTGACTGGATGGGGCGGGTTGGGTGCGGGGGGAGTGTTCCCGGTGTTGGGTGCGTCCAGAGCCGGGGGGTGGCACGCTCTTGGAATGGGGGGTGGGCTGTTCGGGGCTGGGATTGGGAGAGACTTCTTCACTCGGGGAGTTGCTGGCCTGTGGGGTTCCCTGCCGCGGAGAGTTGTTGATGCCAGTTCATTGGATGTTTTCGGGAGGGAGTTGGATGTGCTCCTTGCAGCCGGGGGGGGTGTGGAGGGGGCGTGGGGGGAGGTGCTGGGGTGGGTGATCAGCCATGATCTTGTTGAATGGCGGTGCAGGCTCGAAGGGCCAAATGGCCTACTCCTGCACCTTATTTTCTATGTTTGTATGGAGAATCACTGGCACTGTACCAATGGTTTTCTGATATGTGCAGCCAGTGGGTGAGACAACACATACTTGGAAAATGGGCTCTCTGATTTTCTGTGAATTTTGTTTCTATTAGGCCAAGTGTGCATTTCCTGTCTATCATGCATCTCTGTCACTCCAATTTCTGTGTCTAGCTTTAAAAATAAAAAACCTAAGAAACAAAGGGTCAGCAAAAAAACTGAAGCCAGTATGTGTGTACAGGTAGAGCGTCCGAACTCCGGAAACCTCGGAACCCAGACCGTTCTGGATTTTGGGTATTTCCGGATTGCGAACATCTCTGCCTGGGCTGAGGTAGATGGGGGAGGGGGGAGGGGAGGGGAGAGGGGCGGGCAGAAGGGGCAGGCGGTGTTGGGGGGGAAGGTCGAGGGGGTCGGGGGGTCGAGGCGGAGAGGGGGTCGGGGGGTCAAGGGGGTGGGGGGTAGAGGCGGGGGGGGGGGGGTGACGCGGCGCGGGGGCCGAGGCGGGGAATCTGGATTTCGGAGCATTTTCTGGTTTCAGGACGATCCTGCCACGGAGCGGCCCGGATTCCGGAACATTCCGAATTTCAGAACTTCGGATTTTGGATGCTCAACCTGTAGTCTCTTAAGCAACCTCTATATAAACCAGGAAGTGGAGTTTCCGCTTTGGTGCAATCGTCGATCAGGACCCAACGGCGCCTAAAATGCGTAGTTTTGAGAATTGTTTTTTTTCCTCTCAAGTTTCTGCTCGAGCTCAATTGCATTTCGCTAAACGCAAAATCTGCCAGAACCAACGCAATTGAGCAGCGTTTTAGAATATAACTTTAAAAAAATGTTGCTTTAAAATATTCCTTGTTCTATTTAAGAGTGGTAACCTGGTGCAGTTTAATTATCACAAAAAAGAAGCATTTTAATCAGAGTGCCTAGTTCACCACCTGTATGTAACCCAATTTAAAATAACTAAATGACTTGGAAAAAAAATATACAGAACGATTTGCTAGTTATATTAGGATTACCGTAGTCAGTTTATTGTTTCAGATTTTAATTATTGTTGGAGAATGTAAGAAATAAAAAATAATGGGCTAGAAATTCGCCACCGTAACAATCGATTTAGCTCAATCTTTTGGAGCCAAGTTTTTTTTAAAGAGCTAAATAAATTTAAGGCCATTTTGCTAGTTTCGGCAGTGGTGTAACACCGTCGTTAAAAAAAGGGCCGTTTTTTTTTTGAGAACCATTTAATGCCGCCACTTGGCGTCAAAACCAACGATAATGCCGTTTGAGATTTTCCCCAATAAGGACATTTTTAAGGACAGTGCTAAATACCGATTTGAAAAAGCTCGTCTTACCTGGTCGAGTTGGATCGATATCGGCGCCATCCTGGAAAACAGAGCTTCTTTGGAGGGAGTTTATAATGCATTTTTAGGGACATTTAAGGACATTTTAAAGAATGCGGGCTATTCTATCTGCCATATTTGGTGAGTGCTTATGTTATCCTGAATTATCATAGAAGAAGGCTTATTCGACAGCATTATCGGCGTAATCAAAGAGGTTGCAGACTTATGGGGAGGAGGCCTTGCCCCCAATGAGTTTACGGGGAGACGCGCTCTTACCTGCACCCAACTGAGGCACAGTGCGTTAAAAAGCTGCGCTTTCGAAGAGAGGTAGTCACAGAGATATGCCAGCTTATAAAGGCAGACATACAGCCTACAAGCAGGAGGAGGACTGCACTGCCCATCGAGGTTAAGGTGACTGTGGCACTTGCCTTCTATGCCTCCGGCTCCTTTCAGGCATCAGCTGCGGACATATGCTGCATCTCGCAGCACGCTATACATAGCTGCATTCGCCAGGTGACTACTGCACTGTTTGCATGCAGGGATAACTGCATTAACTTCCCAATGGCCAGGGAGGCATAGAATTAGAGGGCTCTCGGTTTTGCATGAATTGCTAGCTTCCCCAAGGTACAGGCTGCCTTTAACTGTACGCACATTGCCCTGCGAGCACCTTCAGAGGAGCCAGAGGTTTACCGAAAGGGATTCCACTCCCTGAACGAACTGATCATCTGCGATCATACTCAGCGTATCATGGCAGTAGATGCAAAATATGCAGGGAGCATCCATGATGCTTTCATCTTGCGTGAGAGCAGTGTCTCTCATGTTTGGGCAGCAGCCAGAAGGGTAGACCTGGATGCTGGGGGACAAAAGTTATGGGCACGCTACCTGGCTCATGACCCCCCCCCCCCCCCCCCCCTGCAAAATGCAGACAGAAGGCGAGTGTCGCTACAATATCTGTCGAGGACAATTGGAGTGCTAAAGCAGCACGTCCGATGCCTGGACCACTCTGGAGGCTCCCTGCAATACTCCCCTCAGCAGGTCGGTGAGGATTTCCCACTGGGGATTGCAGAACCAGCTCGAGAGAGAGAGAGAGAGAGAGAGAGAGAGAGAGGGGAGGAGGATGAGGAACCCATGGTACCACTACAACCCGCAGGGCGACGGGGGAGGAGGCCTCGTGGACATTATGCCATTGTAAGAGCCTTGCGTCAGCAGCTAATATTTCATCGCTTTGCATGAAGACTGAACGGCCGTTTGATCATTGCATCCCACCATGTTGACTATTTCCACCTGTTGTTCTGCGAATGAGACACTACGTGAGTTTGGTTTAGTTGAAAAAATAATTTGCAGTTCATTAAACATTTGTACACTTGTACTTAACTTTAATTAAAAAATGATAAATTTTAAACGTTTAAATTAACATCATTTAAATAACATAAGAACAGCAAAACAACAACAGCAGCAAACAAGCTGCAGCCACCTCTTCCCTCACCCCCTTACTTAAACACCGCTGTGCCGCCTGCCCTCCTTGCCCTTGCCATTAACCTTGCCTGTTACCACAGGCTTAGCCCTACTCCGGTGAGCCCAAGCTTCTTATTAGTGTCTTGGGTACGACGCTCCACTTGTTGGGGGACAGACCCAGGAGATAGCAATCCGGAAGACCTGGGTTCGGCCTCTTTGGCCTGTGCATCAACCTGCACACTACCTGTTAAGGTTGGTCTGGGAATTGGAGTGGCAGTGACATCACTTGATACCATTAATTGTCGCTGGGCGATGACAGCCTGGGTGTGTTCCTGTGTTGTAGCGACTATCTCCGACATGCCTGCAGATCGTGCTGCTATTCCTCCCGGTATGACCTCTATTTCTCCCTTGATCCCACCCATGGCCTCAAGGAGTGACTTTTGTAAGCTGAACGCTCTTCCCCACTCAGTCCCATGAGCTCTACCATCTCCCGTGGAGCCTGTATTTCAGGAGAGCACTGTTCAGGTCTCCTCCATACAGACTGGCTACTGCTGCACTGGGTGTGCTTTCCTGCAACCCACTGGGACCCGCAACCTCGTAGAGTGGACAACCCAGAAATGTCCCCTCGCGTGTAGAACTGTTGAAAGCGCTTGGTACATCTGTGGCCTGCACCTCCTCCAATTGCAATAGCACCGTCTGATCATCTTCCTCCTCCACCGCCCTCTCTCTTTTCCCCCCCCCCCCCGCCCCCCTGAAAAATATTGTCGGTCTCCTACTCCTCCTCGTATTCCTCCTGATCGCCCTGTGGAACTTATTCAGTATGGCCGAGGTCTTCTGGCTCATCCACTTCTGTTTATGGCAAGGTGGCGGGGTCTTCTCCTTCATTATTGGATGTTTGTGAAACATCTGCCACATATAACAGAACAGACGAATGGTTAGCAGCAGGGGAGGGGACAGGGGACAGGGTGACATAAGTAGGCTCACAATAGCGCAGGCTCATTTGAAGGCCCATGACGAATGATAGTACATCGCATAAACCGAAGCGTAGCTGATGGAGAGTACATCGCATAAACTGAAGCGTAGCCCACTTGTGCCAACCCAGACTGGATTTTGCAGGACTTACCCTCTCTCTACAATCTGGGCCCAGCATCCGCATGGGTGGTTGATCTTTGGGACCCACCAATACTACCTGCGATTCTACTTTACAAAGCTGTTAGTGGGTACAGTCTTGACGGACCTCCATCAGTTTTTGTCTGCTCTTGGTGGTTGTCGGACACCTTATGTAAAGATGGCAATAGAAATTTTAAAGAGCGGGGCCTTCTGCTGCCATGGCGCACATAGTCACATTTACAATTCAAGTAATTGCAGTGCATAAATAAAAACATTACTTATTCTAACTGCTTGGCAAAGGTCCTGCCACTTCTTCTGGCACTGCTACCAGTCCTCTTGGTGGCCCCACTGAGGAAACCTGCTGTGCAATGCATTTCCAAGCTTGAGCTATTGCTGCTGGTTTAAATTTGCCAGGACCCTTCTTGCCAATCTGGCGCCATCCTCTCTTCACAGCTGGACTAAGGAGAACCAGTGGATGGTGGTGTATTTGGACTTTTAAAAGGCTTTTGACAAGGTCCCACACAAGAGATCGGTGTGAAAAATCAAAGCACATGGTATTGGGGGTAATGTACTGACGTGGATAGAGAACTGGTTGGCAGACAGGAAGCAGAGAGTCGGGATAAACTGGTCCTTTTCAGAATGGCAGGCAAGTGACTAGTGGAGTGCCGCAGGGCTCAGTGGGACCCCAGCTCTTTACAATATATATTAATGATTTAGCTGATGGACTTGAGTGTAATATCTCCAAGTTTGCAGATGACACTAAGCTGGGTGGCAGTGTGAGCTGTGAGGAGGACGCTAAGAGGCTGCAGAGTGACTTGGACTGGTTAGGCGAGTGGGCAAATACATGGCAGATGCAGTATAATGTGGATAAATGTGAGATTATCCACTTTGGGGGCAAAAACACGAAGGCAGAATATTATCTGAATGGCACAGATTAGGAAAAGGGGAGGTGCCACGAGACCTGGGTGTCGTGGTTCATCAGTCATTGAAAGTTGGCATGCAGGTACAGCAGGTGGTGAAGAAGGCAAATAATATGTTGGCCTTCATAGCAAGGGGATTTGAGTATAGGAGCAGGGAAGTCTTACTGCAGTTGTACAGGGCCTTGGTGAGGCCCCACCTGGAATATTTTATTCAGTTTTGGTCTCCTAATCTGAGGAAGGACGTTCTTGCTATTGAGGGAGTGCAGCGAAGGTTCACCAGACTGATTCCAGGGATGGCTGGACTAACATATGTGGAGACTGGATCAACTGGGCCTTTATACACTGGAGTTTAGAAGGATGAGAGGGGATCTCATAGAAACATATAAGATTCTGACGGGACTGGACAGGTTAGATGCGGGAAGAATGTTCCCGATGTTGGGGAAGTCCAGAACCAGGGGCCATAGTCTTAGGATAAGGGGCAGGCCATTTAGGACTAAGATGAGGAGAAACTTCTTCACTCAGAGAGTTGTTAACCTGTGGAATTCCCTGCCGCAGAGAGTTGTTGATGCCAGTTCATTGGATATATTCAAGAGGGAGTTAGATATGGCCCTTGCAGCTAAAGGGATCAAGGGGTATGGAGAGAAAGCAGGAAAGGGGTACTGAAGGAATGATCAGCCCTTATCTTATTGAATGGTTGTGCAGGCTTGAAAAGCCGAATGGCCTACTCCTGCACCTATTCTATGTTTCTATGTTAGTAGAATGCTATGGGTAAAATCTACTGAGACCCTTGGAGGGGGCCTTGCAAGCAGCAAATGGTTTATTGGAAAGTTATATGTGGACTACTGGCAATTTACCATCCACAGAAGAACGTGAGCAGTGCACCTGCAATTTTTCAATAAGCCACCTGCTGTGTACAAGGTCCCACTGGTGGTGAAAGGTCTCAGAAAATTTCATCCACGTATTTAAGCCTGTATATTGTGACCATTTTATTTAGAAATATTTTCTAGAAACTTCCCACATCTGACTATTAACTGATCAGCGCTAAGTTAATTGTTATCCATGGGAACATGATAATTGATGTCACTGTGGCTAGGGGGACTAGAGAGATAAGGGTGTGTCTAGAGCTGTAGCTCAACATGCGTAAGCACTTCCAAGATTGAGTGAGGAACAAGGGGACATTTTGGTTCGAGAGTTTTTAATAAATACTGAGATGTAAGCAGTTTTGATTGTTGCTATTTCTGTGTTGCAGCTGGTATCTAAATACCTGACCGCAGATTACCATGGCACCTCGCATCTGGCAAATGTGTCTTTGGCAGGTTGTAATCACCTTCACTCTCACTGAAGCTATATCTGTTCAAATCGAGCAACCAAAGGTACTGCTGGTATCTTTTGATGGATTTCGTTGGGATTACATCCACAGAGTTCCAACACCACACTTCAAGTATGTCATGGAAAATGGTATTCATGTGAATCAGGTTACAAATATTTTCATCACAAAAACCTATCCCAACCACTATACCCTTGTAACTGGGTTATATGCAGAGAGCCACGGGATTGTAGCCAATGAAATATATGATCAGGACTTAAATAAAACCTTCTCTTTGGACAGAATGGATATGTTTGACCCAGTCTGGTGGGACCAGGCCTACCCACTTTGGGTTACAAACCAGATTCAAGGCCAAAAGAGTGGAGCTGTAATGTGGCCTGGTACTGATGTTCAAATACATGGTATGTACCCAACTCACTACATGATCTATAATATCTCTGTTCCTTTTGAGGATCGAGTGGCTCGACTGATTGACTGGTTCAGTGGGAAAGAACCTATTAATTTCGGCCTCTTGTACTGGGAAGAGCCTGATCATTCAGGCCATGTTTTAGGGCCCGACAACCCTCTCATGGATAAGGTCATTGCAGATATTGATCGAAAGCTTGGTTACCTCGTAGAACAACTTCAGAAAGCAGGACTCTGGGAGTCAATAAACTTAATAGTCACAAGTGACCATGGGATGGCTCAATGCTCTAGAGACAAGATTATTGAATTGGACCAATACGTTGATCATGATCTGTATACATGGATTGACTTCACTCCAGTTTCTGCTATTTTACCCAAAGAAGGTAAGACAAAGGCAATTACTATTGATTTTCTTTGTTAAGAATTGGAAAAATGCGTTTAACGTAATATCTTAAAACCATCACTATATAACTAAGAAACTCCACTAATTCTAACTACATCTTCTGGATAACGGAATAAGGAAGAGGAAGGTGGGTCAGCCAGGCAATAGGCTATGCAAGCAAACTTGTATTATCCATCATGTATGCTTAAGTATTACAGTAACTGATGGAATGTAACAATATGTGCATCAGTGTTCTTGGAATAGAAGTGTGAGGTCATCCACTTTGGATCTGAAGAAGACAAATTAGAATATGTTCTTAATATTGATAGACTAGGAGTTGAAAAGAGCAAAGGGATTTAGGTCTCTGTATACACAAGTCACTAAAAGCTGGTGCACAGGAACACAAAGTAATCAATAAGTTTGAAGGATTTGTTGGCCTTTATCTCGAGAGTTGGAATTCAAAAGAGAGAAAGAGCTGCTTCAGTTGTACAGAGCCTTGGTCAGACCACATCTGGAGTACTATGTTCAATTTTGGGCACTGAACCTCAGGAAAGATATTGGCCTTGGAAAGGGCCACAGATTCACCAGAATGTTAACAAGGCTTAAAGGGTTAAATTGTGGGAACAGTTGACTTGTATTTCCTTGAACTTAGAAGGTTGAAGATTGATCTAATTACGGTGTTTAAAATGATAAAGGGATTCAGTAGTAAAAACAGAAAACGTTGGAAATCTCAGCAGGTCAGGCAACATCTGTGGAGAGAAAAGCAGAGTTAACGTTTCAGGTCGATGATCTTTCATTAGAACTGGTGAGAACGCAGGAGGCGGCCATTTGGTCTGTCAAGCCCATGCCGGCTCTCCAAGAGCACTTCAGCTAGTCACACTCCCCCGCCCTTTTAATAAGAAATAGGAGTAGACTATTTGGCCCCTTGAGCCTGCTCCGCCATTCAATAAGGTCATGGCTTATGTGATCTTAGTCTCAACTCCACTTCCTTGCCCGCTCCCCGTAACCCTTCACTCCCGTATCTTTCAAAAATAGGTATCTCCAACTTAAATATATTCAGTGACCCAGCCTCCACAGCTCTCTGGGGCAGAGAATTCCACAGATTTACGACCCTCTGAGAAAAAATTCCTCATCTCAATTCTAAATGGGCGATCCCTTACTCTTAAACTATGCCCCCAGTTCTAGATTACCCCACGAGTGGAAATATCCTCTCTGCATCTACCTCATCGAGCTCCCTTAGTATCTTATATGTCTCAATAAGATCCCCTCTCATTCTTCTGAACTCCAGTGAGTATAGGCCCAACCTACTCAACCTTAAGTTAAACCCCTCATCTCAGGAATCAATTCTCTGAACTGCCTCCAATGCAAGTATATCCCTCCTTAAATAAGGAGACCAAAACTCTCTGCAGTACTCTAGTGTGGTCTCACCAATATCTTGTACAGTTGCAGCAGTACTTCCCTGTTTTTATACTCCACCCCCTTGCAATAAAGGCCAACATTCCATTTGCCTTCCTGATCACTTGCTGTACCTGTATACTAACTTTTTTGTGTTTCATGCACAAGGATCCTCAGGTTCCTCTGTATTGTGCAGCATTTTATAATCTGTCTCCATTTAAATAATAAATTTGCTTTTTTATTTTTCCTGCCAAAGTGGATAAACCTCACACTTTCCCACATTATACTCCCATCTGCCAAATGTTTACCCACTCACTTATCCATTTGCAGATCCTTTGTATCCTCCTTGCAACTTGCTTTCCCTCCCATCTTTGCATCATCCGCAAACTTGGCTACATTACACTCGGTCCCTTCATCCAAGTCATTAATATGGATTGTAAATAGATATCAAGGGATATGGAACAAATGCAGGTAAATGGAGTTGTGATAAAGATCAGCCCTGGTCTAATTGAATGGTGAGAGGCTGATCGACTTACTCCTATTCCTATGTACCTTTTAGAATACTACTAAATATGTTTTTAATTTTTAGACTTCAATGTAAACATTTGTCTTTTCCCTAGGCCTTCTCCTGTGCCCTTTTGTAAGCTGGTTTGTGGACTACTGTTTTTTTTTTTTGCTTTCCCTGTTCTTCACATGTCATAATATATTTGTATACCAGTGACACCCAGTTCTCCTTCTCCAGCATCTCTTGAGTCCTCCACTGATTCATCCAGACTGTTAGACTACTTGGCTGACATCCAGCTTTGGATGAGTCTTGATTTTCTGCAGGTAAACATTGCAAAGCCTGAAGATATCATCTTTGGTTTCCACCACAAATTTCTTCCACGGCGCTATTTCCATTCCCTTCCCAGCCACTGTCTCAGCCTTTACCAGAGTGCTTGCACCCTCAGTATCCTATTTGAGCCTGAACTGAATTTTTGATTCCATGTTGTCTCCATCACAAAGACTACCTACTTCCCCCTCATAATATTGTGAAATTCTGCTCCATTTCAGCTCATCTACCAATGAAAACCTCATGCATACCTTTGCCATCTTGCGATTCAATATATTCTCGTACTCTTCTTGTTGTCATTCATCCTCCAGAAACTTGACCAAAACTCTTGTTCATCATCCCACCCTCACTGACCTCATCATCATCATAGGCAGTCCCTCGAAATGAGGCTGACTTGCTTCCACGCCAAAAAGGGACGAGTTCACAAGTGTTTCAATGAAGGACCTAATATTCCAAATCCCGAACTACATCCTGAAGGGTGGAAGATGCCTGTGCATGGATTTTTTTTAACATGTGGTGGCCGTTACATACCAGCCACCACAACCTACATTGGTTTCTGGTGCCTGAACTTCAATTTTAAATTGTTGTTTTTGTCTTTAAATTTCTCCATAGCCTGCCTCTCCATCGCTGTAACACCCTACAAACCCTGCTCTCACTCAAACTCTCCATTTCTCTGATTCCGATTCTTGTGCATCCCTCCTTTTTTCACTCCACCATTAGCAACGTAAATTCAATCATTTAGGCCTCATTCTCTGGAATTCCATCCTTAAATCCTTCTATACACCGATTGCTCATTTTAAGACTCTCCCCAAAAGCCATCTCTTTGGGCAAGCTTTTGGTCACCCATCCTAATCTCTAATCTCTCCTTTGACTCCGTGTCTGTTTTCTCAGCATCTAGTGAAGTTCCTTTGAATGTTTTTCTACATGAAAGATGCTATATAAATGCAAGTTGTTGTTGAACTGGTCAAAAAAATTTCCATGATTCTTAATGGTGGTTAGACCTTTCTGTGCGTAGGGTCTAAGGCTGAATTTTGGATGTCGGATCTGATTTTGGGTGTGGGCTATTGGTGACACAAGCCTCGTATGTCCCATTGAACTTGGTTGTCTAGAACATTAGGTGGCTTGCACATTGCATGCTGTCCATCAAACTGAAAGAATACTTGTCCTTTAGCTAATGTACTGTGAACAAATCAGTCCACAAATCAGGTTTTTATTACTAGATTTCAAGATTTTTGCCAGTGTTTTGGGGAATGCATTGTGCAATTCTGTTTGATGATTAAGCCATTGGCTTATGATTGAATAAATCAAATTCTGCTTTCATTACATGGGACTATGCGATTTTTACCAGTGTTCTGGAGGTAAAATCCACGAAAGATGCTTGAAGATGTTACTTGAAAGCTGGCTGTAAGAGCATGCTCATGTATCCATGGTTCAGTTCAGTCCTTACCACAATTGGTTTGCAGAGAGACAAGCTGTGAAGCTGTACACCTCCAAATGCTATACCCACCATTTGAAAAGATATGGTGTGTGTCCATGCTGTTGTCAGGAGGACTCTGGCAGTGCACTCACATTTTATGGTGTTGTGCTACTCACTATGCCACTTGCAAAGAGATCTTCATATCTGCTATTTGACTTTTAACAAGACTTGCCAGTTATTTTATAATCAAGTAGTCACTATTCTCATTAGGGGAGATAAGTGGATTCTCTTGACCAGCCTGGTGATATAAAATTGGATTAGAACCTTTGTAGGATAATTTGATACCCAAACCAGGCAGTTCTGAAATACTAAACAGCGCACTGATATTTGACTATCCAACCTGTTTCATTAATGGGACTTGGAGGGTAGACCATTCACTAGAGATTGAGATCCTTCTCATTCAAAATTGTACAGCTGCTCTTTACAGTTTTGATACATGTAGTGCATCCCCCTCCCCCCTCCAATTAGGCAAACTGATTTCTCTGTGGCTTTGCTTGGAGACTGTTAATTATAGTGATGAGTTTCTCTTTTGTGTGACAGAAACCCAGCTGACAAGAAAATAATTATTATGGATGCTCGGGGCACAGTTTATTTAAAAAAAAACTATTTCAAGTTGTTTGAAACACTAATGCACAAGCAGGTATTTTAGTGCTGCTGATGTGAGCACTATTTTGTTTTACTGTAGGCAAACACAGTGAGGTATATAATGCTTTAGTGAATGCTCACCCTAATATGACCGTATACAAGAAGGAGGATATTCCAGATCGTTTTCACTACAAACACAATGAGAGAATTCAACCAATAATAGCTGTGGCAGATGAAGGCTGGACTATCAACCAGAACAAAACATCTGGAAAATTTATTTGTAAGTGTTTTATATTAATAATATTGGTAATGTTAATTATTTTTTAAGCAATGGTGAGGATAATTTTCAGATTTTTTATTGGTAAGGGGGTGGCAAAGAAAGGAAGACAACTCATCTGTGTCTAAGTATATGCTTTGTCACATTTCCATTATCAAAATGCATATTATCTTCTGTTTTTAGTCGGCTTCTTCAGAGTTTTTTGAGAAAAGATTACATTTATTTTGTATGATCCGAAGACAAACAAAGGGAGTCTGCAAAGCATGGAACTGTGAGGATAAAAGAGCAATACATATTGGAGCATGCACAGATTACACTTGTATATCTAAATATCATTAAGTGTTCCATTTCTATAACACTTATTTTTTAAGTTTCTTACTGTTTGATTTGATTTCCATTGGAAGTATCTTCCATTCCCACTGCCATTATGGTTTGAGGTTTTTCAGTACAACTTTATTTCGTGCAATAAGATCAACCAAGTGATATTGCGTAGTCAGCCGCACCAGTCAACTTCTGAACTAGTTAAACTGTATCATGCTCCACCAAAATTATAAACAGTTTTTGATTGCTCAACTAAACCCTAGTTCAAGATTACGTGCAAGTGTCATTAAGGGTTAGCTTGGCATTGGTCGCATTCACGTCTGAGTCAGAAGGTCATGGGTTCAAGCTTCACTACAGGACCTAGGCTGACACTTCAGTACAGTAGTGAGGCAGTGCTGCTTTTGTCGTATTTGGAAGTGTCTCATACCAAAGTGGTTGACTCCTAATTTCCCTCTGAAGTAGCCTAGTAAGCCATTCCATTGTATCAAACCACTATAAGGCAACTAGGGTGGGCAATACATGCTGGTCTTGTAAATGAGACCCACATCCCAAGAATGAATAAAATTAAAAGTTCTTTCTTGCATATATAAAGTTCAAAAACACTTAAACATGCCT
The DNA here is from genome assembly GCF_044704955.1 of Pristiophorus japonicus. NCBI lineage: Eukaryota > Metazoa > Chordata > Chondrichthyes > Pristiophoridae > Pristiophorus > Pristiophorus japonicus. The sequence goes on along the minus strand of NC_091983.1, from coordinate 105,136,156 downwards.
ATGTGAGAAATAACAGATATTGCAATTAAGTGCCTACTGTTTATTCCATAGTTAGATAAGCAAGTGATATTCAGTACAATAACTTTTTTAAATTTAATTTCACAGTCTGATAGAAAACTGAGTACTATGGCTCCTGATTTGGATTTAAAGCACATAGCTAGAAAAAAAGGAAAATGAATTGAGGGTGAAAGTGCTAACGAATGATCTTGGAGTATGAAAAGGTTTCCTGAAAGCAGACATCTTCTGTAAATAATTGCATCTCTTGAGAAAATGTTGGGCTAATTATAAAGTTACTCCAAATTTGTATTTTTTTTAAACTTATCCTGTATATGAAATTACATTGTTTCTACTAAAGTCTTTAAGAAATTGTTCCTAGGATTTTATGTAATTTTACGTGTTCATGTGAAATTGTGATTATTTGTTACTGAACTTCTCTTTTCTTTCCTAGTGGGTAATCATGGATATGATAACACCATAAGGAGCATGCAATCAATATTAATCGCCCATGGTCCTGCTTTCAAGAATAATTTCACCAAGGAAACCATAGATAATGTTGACCTCTATCCGTTAATCTGCCACATCTTGGGAATTGACCCAGTGCCAAACAATGGCACCTTTAAAAATGTTCAGGAATTATTAATTGCTTTAAAAATGATTACAACTATGCAGATTGAGTCCAAGCATGAAATAAATGTTAGGGGTTCATATGCATGGCTAGGTATTCTCCTTGGAAGTGTATTGGTTGTTGGATTTCTAATAGCATTTGTACAACAGGTGACAAAAAGCCAGATGATTGGATTGAATATTCACCAAGGTGAGATGGCTCAACCCTTGCTGCCAAGTTAAATTTGTTTATGGAACTGTTCTCTGCCGTTGAACTTTGTATTTCAAAATGCATCAGTTGTCCTTTATTATCTCAAAATGGTATTAACTAGCTGAGTGACTGCAGTTATACTAATGTGAATCCAGGGTTGTAGTTTTGCAGATCTGTGAAAATTTGTTGTCTGTCAGTGAGTTTGCCCAGTAGTGCATTTGGATCAGCACTGCAGTAGATCAGGTCTACTAACAAATATAGTAAGTAGTGTAGGCAGAGGGATTCCATTTCGTGCTAAGTAACTACAATAAGTGTTTTAGGACTTTGATCAGGCATATGTCAAGAAATATTTGTTATAAGATTTTACGCGATGGCATTGCAACTATAAACACCACATTAAAAACTAACCTAGAAACTGATGGAAATCACAACCTAAAACATGCCGTCGTAGCAAGAAACTTTTAAACGAGTATATCTTGTAATGTGGCTAACAGAAATATTCCTCATGTTCCAAGCGAAATGGACCTACTGGATAACCTACCTAAACATTGTTTTTTACTGTAATAATAATTCTTTAAAGTACCATAGTTAAGTAATACGAGGATGGGTGAGAAGAGGGAGGGAATGCTGAAGCTCAATGAAGATGGGCTATTTCCAAGATAAACCTTGGAACAGTGGCAATGGTGTGGGTAACCTGTCCCCTCTTTTTTTTTTTAAATAATAAATGATGACTAACACAAGCTGTATTTTTCACATGAATGCTCATACAGAAGCTAATATCCTGGATAATTCCTTCATTTTTTTTTTGGTATTATAGCAATGATGCCATAAATGACTTTTAAATGATGGAATGTGGATCTAATTAGGAGTTAGCTAGCAGTTACCTTGCAAGCAGTAAATCCTCAAACTGCTCTCAGAGCACCACTTGGTGTCTTCTTTCAAACTAATGAGTTTGGGTGGCATTCAGAATATAACATTTTTGGGAAAGGTTTGAAGAAAATAAAAGTATAACACAATACTGCTTCCCACCCATGCAGTGAGGGTGATGAGAATAAGGCATAATGACTTGTGATAAGATTGTAACATTCTTCCCACATGTATAATGGTTTATGTACTGTGTTGTCATGATCTTTGTTTTATTCTCTATAGTAACATTAGCATGTTTCCTGAAAGCCACTTGATACTTTATGAACATAGAACTGTGGCCCTGGAAAGAATACATTATAATGAGGTTTCTAGCAAGATTTTATTGCATAAGCGCATAATAATTACCACACTTATCTACTGTGTTCACCAAAATTTAGATAGGATCACTGAATGGCCTGTTTCTATGTTGTAACATCCAGCCCATCAGGCCAGCGCTATTGTTTTTCCCCATGTGAGTACCGAGTAATCCCGCTCTCCATAAGATTCTGCTGATTTTCTGTTCTTGCTCACTACCTGATTCTTCAGATGTGGGCCTAGATTTACCACGAGTTATGACAACTGGCTCCTGGGTGTAACTCAAGTAGAGCTGCTCTCCTTCCCTGCCACTTCTGGCTTTTTATGCTGAAGGTGATGTTGGAGGTATACTACATGATGTAACTTCCCATGATTTTCTCCTTAGCAATGTTGGGTGCCAGCTATATCTTTGTGTCCTTGGTGTCTGCCACTTCTGTGGGTTCCTAGGCGATGATCAGGGAACACACCAAAATTATTTTAAGGGCTCTGACCCAGAAACTCAGCCTAAGTCAGGAATGCATCGTTGTGGCGGTTGGAAATCCTGCCCTGCCATCTTCCACTCAACCGGCCAATATTCCGGTTGAGCGGAAGATCTAGACCATGATGTCTAATCTGTAGCAGTTCATCATTATGTTAAAATAAATGTTGCTGCCTTTCAGTTACTATTTCGGAGTATCAGTGGGTGAATCTTGATGATTAGAAGCCTATCCTTGATAACTGCATTGGCTTTGAAGTAGATTTTGTAACTAATGTTTAGCATGAGATGTAGGATAACATTTTCCAACCCAAAGCTACTGACAGTGCCTCATACACAAGGCGCTTAGATCATAGAAATTTACAGCATGGAGGAGGCCATTTCGGCCCATCGTGTCCGCGCTGGCCAACTACGAGCTAACCAGCCTAACCCCACTTTCCGGCTCTTGGTCCGTAGCCCTGTAGATTACGGCACTTTAAGTGCACATCCAAGTATCTTTTAAATGTGGTGAGGGTTCCTGCCTCTACCACCCTTTCTGGCAGTAAGTTTCAGACTCCCACCACTCTCTGGGTGAAGAAATTTCCCCTCGTATCTCCTTGAAACCTCCCCCCTGGTTATTGACCTCTCTACCAAGGGAAACAGGTCCTTCCTATCCACTTTATCCAGGTCCCTTATGAATTTTATACACCTCAATCGGGTCTCTCTTAACCTCCTCTGTACCAAATAAAACAGACCCAGCATCTCCAATCTTTTCTCCTAACCAAAATTCTCCAGTCCAGGGAACATTCTTGTAAATCTCCTCTGCACCCGTTCCAGTGCAATCACATTTTTCCTGTAATGTGGTGACCAGAACTGCACACGGTACTCCAGCTGCGGCCTAACCAGTGTTTTATAAAATTCAAGCATAACCTCCTTGCTCTTGTATTCCACGCCTCAACTAATAAAGGCAAATACAGGTTGGACCTCCCTTATCCGGGACTCCCTTATCCGGCACCACACGCGTGATTCCGGCAGCCAGGAGCGCATGCGCAGAACGCGGCCAACCTCCACCCCGATTTTGCGGCCGTACCGACACTCGGCTCGCCAAGGGCCTGCCGACACTTTGGGGCGCCGACCTCCTACCCCTCCCTGACCTCGGGCCGCTGACTTCCCCTCATCCGGCAAAATCCCTTAATTGGCACAGGCCGGGTGCCGGATAAGGAAGGACCTGGCCGGCTACCTTCAGGGATCTGTGGACCTGCACTCCAAGATCCCTTTCTTCCTCTACACTTTTCAGTGTCGTCCCATTTAATGTGTATTCCCTTGCCTTGTTTGACGACCTCCAAATACATTACCTCACACTTATCTGGATTGAATTCCATTTGCCACTGTTCCGCCCACCTCGCCACCGCCCACCTGACCAGTACATTGATATCTTTCTGCTGTCTGCAGCTTTCTTCTTTTATCAACCACACAGCCTATTTTAGTATCATCTGTAAACTTCTTAATCATACCCCCAACATTTAAGTCCAAGGCATTGATGTATACCACACAAAGCAAGGGACCCAGCACTGAGCCCTGCAGAACCCCACTGGATACAGCCTTCTAGTCACAAAGACATCCATCAACCATTACCCTTTGCTTCCTGCCTCAGACAATTTTGGATCCAACTTGCCACTTTTCCCTGGATCCCGTGGGCTTATTACTTTCATGACCAGTCTGCCATGTGGGACCTTATCAAAAACTTTGCTAAAATCCATATACACTACATCATACGCACAGCCCTCATTGACCTTCCTGGTTACTCCTCGAAAAATTCAATCAAGTTGGTTAGATAAGACCTTCCCTTGACAAATCCATGCTGACTGTCCTTGATTAATCCATGTCTTTTCAAATGAAGATTTATCCTGTCCCTCAGGATTTTTTCCAATAATTTACCCACCACCGAGGTTAGGCTGACTGGCATATAATTATTCGGTCTATCCCTTTCTCCCTTTTTAAATAAAGGTACAGCATTAGCAGTCTTCCAGTCCTCTGGCACCACACCTGTAGCCAGAGAGGATTGGAAAATGATGGTCAGAGCCTCTGCTATTTCCTCTTTTGGTTCTCTTAACAGCCTGGGATACATTTCATTCGGGCCTGGGGATCTATCCACTTTCAAAGCTGCTGAGCCCCTTAAGTCTTACGCTCTCACTATATTTATCTCGTCTAATATTTCATATTCCGCCCTCTCTTGTGAAAACAGATGCAAAGTATTAATTAAGAATCCTCCACACACAGATTTCCTTTATAGTCTCTAATAGGCCGCAATCTTTCCCTAGTTATTCTCTTGCTTTTAATGTATTTATTAAACATCTTTGGGTTTTGCTTAATTTTACTTGCCAACATTCTTTCATGCTCTTTGCTTTCCCGATATCTTTTTTAATTGCACCCCTGCACTTATAATCCTAGAGTTTCTGCAGTGTTGAGTTCTCTATCTGTCATAAGCTTCCCTTTTTTTCTTTATCTTACCCTGTATGTCCCTTGACATCCAGGGGGCTCTAGATTTGTTAGCCCTATCCTTTTCTTTTTAGCCGAACATGCTTGCTCTCTACCCTCAGGATGATCTCCTTGACTGCCTCCCATTGCTCTGATACTGATTTACCAAGTAGCCGTTTCCAGTCTACTTTGGCCAAATCCCATCTCAGGTTAGCAAAATTGGCTTTGCCCTAATTGAGAACTTTTATTCCTGGTCCCCTTTTGTCCTTTTCCATAACTATCCTAAATCTTACTGAATTATGATCCAGCAATCACCAGTGCACTGCATGCAACTTTACATCCACTGATCTAAATGAACATAAAATTGCAGGCAATGCATCTGCGATTTTCTGATGATTCCTCTCCCTGCATGCAAAGTCCTACCAGCAGCAACGAGGCCTCCGAAATAAATCTATACCCCACTGTACTAGTGTGTAAAGTCTTGGTAGTTGTACACTTAGTTACTGATTTAAGACTACAATAATACTCATCTAAATTGGTCAAAACACTATGATGGATAAAAATATTTTTCACCATATCTAAAAGTATGATTGCAATTTTTGTGCCTCACGAACTAAAATAGGAATTACTAAATGTTGCTTTGACTCTACAAGGGTCATTTTAATCTAACCTGCTCGATGAGAAAGGGATGGGTTTGGGTGGACATCTGTTTTACACCTAGCATGCTTTTATAGTCCATTGAAGTCAGAGTGGGGTGTAAATAATTGAGGGGAAAAAAGGAAGCTGCAAGGGGATATTGATGAGCTGGTGGGATGGGCAAAAAGGTGGCAGATGGAATTAAATGTCAGTAAGTGTGAGATGATGCATTTTTGGTACATTCAAATAAAATAAACTGAGGAGAGTGGGGAGACATGGAAGAACACAGGGATTTGGGGGTTCAGGTTCACAGATTAATAGCAGCACTGAAGTGGATAAGGCTAAAATAAAAAGCAAATGGATTACTGAATTTTATGGCAACAAGCATAGAATATAAAAGGCCAGATGTAATGGTGAATCTACATAAAACTTTAAGATCTGGTTGGAATACTGTATATAGTTTTCTCACCACATTATAGGAAGGATGATGCGGCACAAGAGAGGGTACATTGCAGATTAAGTAGAATGCTGCTTGGTATGATGAAATACTATGACGAATTTAAATAATTGGGGCTGCTTTTGTTAGAAAACATGAGATGATTGGGTGATTTGGTAGAAATGTTTAAAATTACGTATGGTACAGGATAAATAAAAACAGACTAATTCCAGTAGTTCAAAGGTCTAGGATGATGGGAAATAATTTAAGATTTAGGACAGTGAACAAGAGAATTTCATTTTACACAGGGTTGTAAGGCTGCAGAGTTCACTACCGAAGTTAGTGATTGAAGCAGGGACCAAGTCGACATTTAAGAATAAATTTGATAGATGCCTAAAGGAAGGGAAGAGGTGGTTAAAGATATGGGAACAGGATGGGCACGTGGCATTAGGACTACTGCTCGTGGAGTATAAACACAAACAGACTGGTTGGGCCGAATGATCCGGTTCCTTGTTGTAGCATTTGGCCTTACATTTGCCATGATACTTCTACAGCTGTCAATCTGCTCAACTGCTCCCTCATTTCCACTTTGCCCTTGTCCCTAATAATACTATTATTTTCTCCCACCATGGTCTTTCCCTTGGTATGACAATATTCTTCAAGTCTCAGACAAGTAAATCTACTGCAGAACTGGTTTAGCCACCCATCACCAGATCTAGCTGGATCACATCCAGTGCTATCAGGTCTCGTTCTCCTCCAGCAAAACTGTCCACTACTCAAAGCTCATCCTGATGAGCAAAGATAATCCTACCTTTACTGCCTTACCAAACATCTCCATTAACCTCTATCATCACCTCTAACAATGTGTCAAGAGCTCATAGACTTCTTTGTCACCTAGATGTAGCTGCCTCTCTTGCTTAACCCCCTTCCCATTTTCCACAAAACCAAACCTGCTGGGCTCCTATCCAATCCTGGTTCTATGTTTTCCTCCAGTTTCCCTCTTATCTCCCTCATGCCCTCTCCTGAGCTAATAGTCAAAAGATCTAGCCACCGCTTGAATGTGTTGCTCATCTTTCCCACAACTCCATGTTGCAATCTCTGAAATCAGACCACCCATGCCATATCACTGAAATGGTCCAATAAAAGTGACAGATTACATTCTCTGTGACTCTGACCATGCTGCATTTTCCTTCCTTGTCCTCTCTGCAGCTTTTGACATGTTAACCTCACCATCATCCTCTTAACGCTTTCTCTCCATTGTCTAGCTTAGTGTGACTGTCCTTGCTTGGTTTCACTCTTGCCTATCCAATCAGAGGCAGAATATCTCCAGCAAATGGCTTCTCTTCCTGCCCTCGAACTATTTACCTTTGGAGTCCCTAAAGAATCTATCCTTGGCATCCTGTTCCTCCTCATCTACTTGCTGCCCTTTGGCGATATGCAAAGACAGTTGTCAGTATCCACATGGATGCTGACAATAGCCAACTCTCCCTCCCCAGCACCTGTCAGACTGCTATACTTACATCCATTCTTGGATGAGCCGCAGTTTCCTCTGGTTAAACATTGGGAATACTGAAGAGATTATTTTCGTCCCCTGTCGTAAACTCTCTACTCTTAGCACCGGTTCCATCCCATTCCCAGCCATTGTCTCCGGGTGAGCCAGACTAACCCTGTTGTCCTATTCAACAATGAGCTACACTTCTGACCCCATATTCTCTCCATTACAAAGATTACATGCTTCTAACCTCTAACCACCTGCCTCAGCCCATCTGCTGCTGAAACTCATCCATGCTTTTGCCACCTCCAGACTCCCAGCATCCATGCTTTACAAACTTCAGCTTATTCAAAACTCTGCTGTCCGTTCCCTGTCCCACACCAAGTCCCATTCACCATCATTCTCTTCTTGCTGAGCTAAATTGGCTCAGTCCTGCAAGACTTCCAATTTAAAATTCTTAACCTGGTATTTAAATCTCATGACCTTGCCCCTCTCTGTCTCTCTAACCTTCTATGATCCCCCCTGAACTCTCTTCCTCCGACTCTTTCCTCCACCATTGGCGACTGTGCCTTATACCTTCCCTTAACCTTTCTGCCAACAGTTCTTTAAAACCCTCCTTAAAGCTCACCCTCCTAATATCTCCTTCTTTGGCCCAGCATCCATTTTTGTCTGAAGCACCATGGTCATTTTATGTTAAAGGTGCTATATAAATGCAAGTTGTTGTCATTTCTGTAATCATGCTCTCAAATCTAACCATTAGTGACTGCAGTATGCCACAGGTAAGAGGTTGATCCACACAATTACTGAACAATGTTGCAAGTGATTCACTCATACAGATTATTGCAGAATTTCTTGAAATAATGTCTAATATATTACCGAGAATTTCTAATCGGGGTATCGTAGTCAAAACAGATAATTCACGAATAAATGAAGCTGACTACCACAAATGGGTTTATTATTTTAACTTTGAAGGTTCTCTTTTGGGGATTTCTATTTTAACAAACGGTTGCAATTTATTAATTTGATATGGTTCCTATTTAAGCAGTATTTTTCTCCCCTCAATTAAAAATGAGCACACCATAAAATGTCTGGCTTTCTGGGGGGGGGGGGGGGGTTGTTGTAATTCCATCAAGAGCAATTGATCCAAATTCAGAGTGTATATTCAAATTGAAGCGTCAACTGAGATTTGAATAACTATCCTCCTGGTTGGTGAATTTTGCTAGTTGGTTCAGTTGGGAAACTAGATTGGTGGTGATAAAGCAGCTAAAGGGGGAGCGAGGAGGACACACATTATGCATCTTAACTGCCCTTCAAGCAAGGAAAGCAAAATAGAAAAGTGAAAAGACAAGAGTTGTAAACATTGTTAGCATATTTTACACAGCTTTTAAACTGTAATACTGTTTGTGCTGTTATAGGTTATATTAAGCTAAATCTTCAGGAAAAATAACTGATACATATATGTAAATTGTTGTGAAATATATTGAGAACAGTGAAAGGAAAAATTAAAGAATTTGTTTGAACTTTTTTTTAGTCTATTTTGGAATTTGTTTTCAATCTTTCTGCCATGTTACTTCATGAAAAATATATATATTTAAAACTTGTCTAACTACAAGATAAAGGCCCGGAATTTACAGGGCCTATGCGTATACTGTCGTAAGTGCTGTGAATGGCCCCGCTAGCTCAGGGTTTCCGCATGCGATGCGCATCTGCGAAAACCCACAGCTTGCGATCTGTCAAGTTTCTCCTGGACATCATACACATCCACTATAAATTCACTTTTGCTGGCACAGAGTTGGGCTACTGCCCAGCGAATACGCTCAAAACCCATATGCCTGGTAAAAGCAGCCTTTTACCAGTGTACGGATTAAAATAAATGTTGAAATAAACATTTTAAATAATTTAATCACTCACATTTAAAATTAGTTTCGTTTTTTTGTCCTGTTTAAAATTGTTTAAAAATTTATTTTTCAAAAGGTTAAATTTTTATTTTAAATGTTTAACAGGTATTTTAGTTAATTTTGAACCTGTGATTATTTTTATTGCAGTATCGTAAAATTGTATTTATTAGATCATTTCTATTATGCTTATGGGGATTCTGTACGTAAATGGAATCCCCGTCATCATCATCAACATCACAGGCAGTCCCTCGGAATCGAGGAAGACTTGCTTCCACTCTTAAAGTGAGTTCTTAGATGGCTGAACAGTCCAATACGAGAACCACAGTCTCTGTCACAGGTGGTATAGATAGTCATTGAGGGAAGGGGTGGGTGGGACTGGTTTGCCGCACACTCTGCTGCCCTTGATTTGTGCATGCTCTCAGCGATGAGACTCGGAGCTCAGCACCCTCCCAGATGCACTTCCTCCACTTAGGGTAGTCTTTGGCCAGAGACTCCCAGGTGTCAGTTGGGATGTTGCACTTTATCAGGGAGGTTTTGAGGGTGCCCTTGTAACGTTTCCTCTGTCCACCTTTGGCTCGGTTGCCGTGAAGGAGTTCCGAGTAGAACGCTTGCCTTGGGAGTCTCGTGTCTGGCATGCGAACAATGTGGCCTGCCCAGTGGAGCTGATCAAGTGTGGTCAGTGCTTCAATGCTGGGGATGTTGGCCTGGTCGAGGACGCTAATGTTGGTGCGTCTGTCCTCCCAAGGGATTTCTAGGACTCCAGCGACTTGGTGTCTACTATATATGGTCCATGTCTCTGAGCCATACATCCCCATATTCATAATGGGAATCCTCCTTTGAGAGCTTGCGCACAGAGCTGGGAGAATGCAAACGGAGTGAATCGCAAGCAGAGCGAGGAATTTTGAGAGCGCAGGAATTCGGTGGAGAGGAGGAAGGTGGTTAAGACATCTGACTGAAAAGGAGGAGTGGAGCCACAGAACCCAAAGTTTCTAATAGACACGAGAGAAGACCTGCGGGAGAGCAGAGAGGAGCGGCCACAGATAAAGGTAGGCCCAAGAGACCGGAGGAAGTGTGAGTGTCAGGGAGCGAGCTAAGTGAAGTCAGCGCAAGGGAAAGAGTTGATTGGTGAGTAGTTGGTGATTGTTTTTTTTTTAATTCCTAAGTTTATTTCATGATAAGTTACTTAATAGTCTATTAAGTAGAGCCATGACAGGGCACCTCAGTCCCGTGGTATGCACGTCTTATGCCATGTGGGGACTCCGGAGCGCTTCCCTTGACCTGGACAACTACACGTGCAAGATGTGTCGTCAGCTGGAGGAGGTCAAGCTCCAGATTTCAGAGCTTGAGCAGCAGGTGGTGTCACTGCAGTGCATCCATGAGGCTGAGCGCTACGTGGATAGCATGTTTCAGGAGGTGGTCACTCTGCAGCGAAAGTGTGAGCAGGCAGAGAGGGAATGGTTGACTGTCAGACAGACAAGGAGGACCAGGCAGGTTATGCAGAAGTTCCCTGAGTGCATAAGAACATATGAAATAGCAACAGGAATAGGCCATACGGCCCCTCGAGCCTGCTCCGCCATTTAATAAGATCATGGCTGGTCTGATCATGGACTCGGCTTCACTTCCCCACCCACTCCCCATATCCCCTTATCTCCTTATCGTTTAAGAAACTGTCTAGTTCTTTCTTAAATTTATTCAGTGTCCCAGCTTCCACAGCTCTGAGGCAGCGAATTCCCCAGATTAACAACCCACTGAGAGAAGAAATTTCTCCTCATCGCTGTTTTAAATGGGCAGTCCCTTATTCTAAGCCCTCTAGTTCTAGTCACCCCCATCAGTGGAAACATCCTCTCTGCATTCACCTTGTCGAGCCCCCTCATAATCTTATACGTTTCGATAAGATCATCTCTCATTCTTCTGAATTCCAATCAGTAGAGGCCCAAACTACACAACCTTTCCTCATAAGTCAGCCCCCTCATCCCCGGAATCAACCTAGTGAACCTTCTCTGAACTGCCTCCAAAACAAGTACATCCTTTCGTAAATATGGAAACCAAAACTGCACGCAGTATTCCAGGTGTGGCCTCATCAATACCTTGTATAGCTGTAGCAAGACTTCCCTGCTTTTATACTCCATCCGTTATGCAATAAAGGCCAAGATATCATTGGCCTTCCTGCTCATTTGCTGTACCTGCATACTATCCTTTTGTGTTTCATGCACAAGTACCCCCAGGTCCCGCTGTACTGCGGCACTTTGCAATCTTTCTCCATTTAAATAATAACCTGCTCTTTGATTTTTTTCTGCCAAAGTGCATGACCTTACACTTTCCAACATTATACTCCATCTGCCAAATTTTTGCCCATTCACTTAGCCTGTCTATGTCCATTTGCAGATTTTTTGTGTCCTCCTCACTCATTGCTTTTCCTCCCATCTTTGTACCGTCAGCAAACTTGGTTACATTACACTCAGTCCCTTCTTCCAAGTCGTTAATATAGATTGTAAATAGTTGGGGTCCCAGCAGTGATCCCTGCAGCACCCCACTAGTTACTGGTTGCCAACCAGAGAATGAACCATTTATCTCAACTCTGTTTTCTGTTAGTTAGCCAATCCTCTATCCATGCTAATATATTACCTCCAAACCCGTGAACTTTTATCTTGTGCAGTAACCTTTTATGTGGCACCTTGTCAAATGCCTTCTGGAAGTCCAAATACACCACATCCACTGGTTCCTCTTTATCCACCCTGTTTGTTACATCCTCAAAGAACTCCAGCAAATTTGTCAAACATGACTTCCCCTTCATAAGTCCATGCTGACTCTGCCTGACCAAATTTTGCTTTTCCAAATGTCCTGCTACTGCTTCTTTAATAATGGACTCCAACATTTTCCCAACCACAGATGTTAGGCTAACTGGTCTATAGTTTTCTGCTTTTTATCTGCCTCCTTTTTTAAATAGGGGCGTTACATTTGCATTTTTCCAATCTATTGGGACCTCCCCAGAATCCAGGGAATTTTGATAAATTACAATCAATGCATCCACAATCCCTGCCACAACTTCTCTTAAGACCCTAGGATAAAAGCTATCAGGTCCAGGGGATTTATCTGCCTTTAGTCCCATTATCTTACTGAGTACCACCTCCTTAATCATTGTGATTGTGTTAAGTTCCTCCAACAACCCCCCCCCCCCCCATAGCCCCTAGACTATCCACTGTCGGAATATTGTTAGTGTCCTCTACTGTAAAGACCAATACAAAATATTTGGAGAGCATCTCGCTCTCAAACCAGTATTCAGTATTAAATACTGGTGAGGGCGATGGTTCCTCTGGGGGAGTACAGCCAGAGCCAAGGCCATGGTGCCATGGGTGGCTCGGCTGTACGGGGGGGTGGGGCGGGAGGGAAAGTGGAGGAAGATCAGAAAAGCAATAATCTCATTCACACCTGTGCTGACTAATCCACCTTTCACACCAGTACCTCTCTCATGTCTTCCTTTTTCCTCAACCGAAGATTCCCCTCCACCATGGTTAACATAGCCCTAGCCCACGTGTCCGTTCTATTTCCCGCACCTCTGCTCTCGCCCCTTCCCCTCCCTCTCAACCACGACAGAGATCCCCTTGTCCTCACCTTTCACCCCACCAGCCTCCACATTCAACGGATCATTTTCCGCCACCTCCAGCGTAATCCCACCACCAATCACATCTTCCATACCCCTCCCCTCTCAGCATTCCGAAGGGACCGCTCCCTCTGTGACACCCTGGTCCATTCCGCAGTCACCCCCAGCACCCCTTCCCCTTCCCATGGCACCTTTCCATGCAAGTGCAGGAGATGCAACACCTGCCCTTTTACCTCCCCTTCCTACTATCCAGGACCCCAATTACTCCTTCCGGATGACACAGCGATTTACTTGTACTTTCAATTTAGTATACTGTATTCGCTGCTCACGATGTGGTCTCCTTTACATTGGGGAGACCAAGCGCAGATTGCGTGACCGCTTTGTGGAACAGCTTCATTCAGTCCATAAATGTGACCCTGAGCTTCTGGTCGCCTGTCATTTTAATTCTCCACTCCACTCCCATTCTGATATCTCCGTTCTCGGACTCCTGCACTATTCCAATGAAGCTCATCGCAAGCTCGAGGAACAGCACCTCATCTTTCATTTAGGCACTTTACAGCCTTCTGGACTCAGCATAGAGTTCAACAATTTCAGGGTATAACCTCTACCCAACTTTGGCTCCCTTCCCCCCCCGCCCACCTTTTTTCTTTTTGTCTCCAATGGCAGCTGGTCATTATTGTGCCATTCACACCCTATCTTGACTAACCTTTTTCTAACTCCTGCCATTACCATTTCAATTCGGCCCATCATCACTTTTGTCTCAAATCTCGTCTGCCTTCCACCCTATCACAGACCTTCCCTTTTGTTCTTTCTTCCCCCTCCCCCTTTCAGTGCTTCTTAAGAATGTGCTCTTTTCGAACATTCACCAGTTCTGACGAGGGTTCGCCGACCTGAAACGTTAACTCTGTTTTTCCCTCCACAGATTCTGCCTGACCTGCTGAGATTTCCAGCATTTTCTGTTATTTCAGATTCCAGCATCTGCATTATTTTGCTTTTGTGTTGTGATGGGAGATTCAATAGTTAGTGGAACAGACAGGCGTTTCTGCGACCACAGACGTGATTCCAGGATGGTATGTGACTTCCTGGTGCTAGGGTCAAGGATGTCACTGAGCGGCTGCAGAACATTCTCAGCCAGAGGTCGTGATCCATATCTTTATCAATGACATGGGTAGAAAGAGGGATGAGGTCATGCAGGCAGATTTTAGGGAGCTAGGAAAGAGATTAAAAAGCAGGACCTCAAAGGTAGTAATTTCCAGATGACTCCCGGTGCCACAAGCTAGTGAATATAGAAATAGGAGGATAGAGCAGATGAATGTGAGGCTGGAGAGATAGTGCAAGAGGGAGGGCTTTAGATTCCTGGGCCATTGGTACCAGTTCTGCAGGAGGTGGGACCTGTACAAGCCGGACGGGTTGTACCTCAACAGAGCTGGGACCAATGTTCTCGTGGGGGGATTTGCTCGTACTGTTGGGGAGGGTTTAAACTAATTTGCCGCTCCTGCTGTACCTGCCCGCACTACAGTCAGCCGTCGCCCTCCTGCAGCAGCACATGCTGCTCCCTCTAATGGTCCCGGCCTGCTGATGTGATCGGGGCCCAGGAGAGACGTGAGTTCGGGGCCCTGAAGTGGCAAGGGCCCACGGCAGCACAGGCCAGCCCACACTGTGATATGTGTGCAGCAGAGCTGGTCTCCAGTTGTCTTGGTTAATCTTTGTCACTGTACCAAGACTTAGCTCTGTCAAGCTCCTGTGGTGGCTGGTGTGCAACGGCCACCACACGTTAAAAAATCCATGCACAGGCATCTTCCTCCCTTCAAGATTGTTATACTCATAATAAAGTAATGTAACAAAGTACTGTGGATATGAGTGAGTGTGACCTTAGCTCCTTTATTCAAACTCCAGAGTGTTGGTACAGCATGGGAGACCTGCTTATATACAGTGCTCCCAAGAGATGCTAGGATCCCTTGGGACTTCAACAGGTATGCCCTCTAGTGGCAGTATGATACAGGTTATCTAGGGTTGCATACATTACATATCACTCCCTCCCAAAGTCAATAGTACACTTATTTACAGGGTGAGACGATCTGGGGCTTTTCGCTCCCTTATCGATCGTCTCGGTACAAATGCAGGTGTGGATGAGTTGGTTGGTTCTTCGCTGGCCTTGCCGGGCTGCTGGGGATGATGAGTTCAGCTTCGTGGTTGACCATGATGTCGGTTGCCACTGTGTGTGTTGGAGGGTCGAAGTTGGTGGTGTCCTCTTCGGGTTGCTTGTGGCTGTTTGTGAATCGCAATTTGGTTTTGTCCAAATGCTTTTTGCAAGTTAGTCTATTAGCAAGTTTGACCTGAAACACCCTACTCCCTTCTTTGGCTATGACGGTGCCAGTAAGCCAGTTGGGACCATGTCCATAATTGAGTACAAATACAGGGTCGTTGACTTCAAATCGCGTGACAAGTTTGTGCGATCATGGTACATGCTTTGTTGATGCTGCCTGCCCTCGACATGATCATGGAGATCAGGGTGGACAAGCGAGAGCCTTGTTTTGAGCACCCTTTTCATGAGCAGCTCAGCTAGGGGAACCCTGGTGAGCATTTGGGGTCTGGTGCGCTAGCTGAGCAGGACTCGGGACAGGCGGGTCTGCAGGGAGCCTTCCGACACACATTTCAAGCTTTGCTTGACAGTTTGGACTGCACGTTCTGCCTGGCTGTTGGATGCGGGCTTGAACAGGGCAGATGTGACGTGCTTGATCCCATTATGGGTCATGAATTCCTTGAATTCAGCGCTGGTGAAGCACGGACCATTGTCGCTAACAAGGATATTAGGCAGGCTGTGCGTGGAGAACATGGCTTGTAGGCTTTCGATGGTGGCAGTGGATGTGCTTACAGACATTATTACACACTCAATCCATTTTGAATAAGCATCCACAACAACCAAAAATATTTTGCCTAGAAATGGGCCCGCAAAGTCCACGTGGATCCTAGACCATAGTTTGGAGGGCCATGACCACAAACTTAGTGGTGCCTCTCTGGGTGCATTGCTCAGTTGAGAGCAAGTGTTGCATTGGTGCATGCATGACTCAAAGTCTGAATCGATGCCAGGCCACCACACATGGGATCTGGCAATAGCTTTCATCATTATTATGCCTGGGTGGGTACTGCGTAGGTCGCGTATGAACGTTTCCCTGCCTTTCTTCGGCAAAACCATGCGATTACTCCACAAAAGACAAGTCTGCCTGTATGGATATTTTGTCTTTGCACCACTGGAACGGCTTGATCTCTTCATGCATCTCCGCTGGGACGCTGGACCAGCTCCCATGGAGAACGCAGTAAAGGATCCTGGCTGACCCAGGTCCTGATCTGGTGGGCTGTAATGGGTGACTTTTCATTTTCAAATGCATCCATCACCAAAAGCAAGTCTGCAGGCTGTGCCATTTCCACCCCGCTGGTGGGCAATGGTAGCCGACTGAGAACATCAGTGCAGTTCTCTGTGCCTGGTCTGTGGTGGATTACATAGTTGTATGCTGACAGTGTGAGCGCCCATCTTTGGATGCGAGCAGAGGCATTGGTATTAATCCCTTTGCTCTCTGAGAATAGCGATATGAGCGGCTTATGGTCAGTTTCTAACTCAAACTTGAGACTAAACAGATACTGGTGCATATTTCTCACCCTGTAAATACATGCCAGAGCTTCTTTTTCAATCATACTGTAGGCCCTTTCGGCCTTGGACAAACTCCTGGATGCATAGGCGACCGGTTGCAATGTTCCCGACTCGTTAGCTTGTTGTAACACACACCCAACCCCATACGAAGATGCATCGCAAGCTAGCACTAAACATTTACATGGGTTATACAGAACAAGCAGTTTGTTGGAACATAACACATTTCTGGCTTTCTCAAAAGCAGCCTCTTGTGATTTCCCCATACCCAGTCATCTCCCTTGCGTAGTAGCACATGTAGGGGTTCTAGCAAAGTGCTTAACCTGGTTAGGAAATTACCGAAATAGTTGAGGAATCCCAGGAATAACCGCAGCTCCGTCACGTTCTGTGGTCTCAGTGCGTTCTTGATGGCCTCCGTCTTGGCATTGGTGGGTCTCATGTTGTCTGCTGTGATTCTTCTCCTTAAGAACTTGACCTCTGGCACTAGGAATACACGCTTCAAGCGTTTCAACCTGAGTCCCACGCGATGTAGCCGACTTAGAACCTCTTCCAGGTTCTTCAAGTGTTCGATGGTGTCATAATACAGTCGAGCAAAGTCAGCATGGTTTTATGAAAGGGAAATCCTGTGTGACAAATTTGCTGGAATTCTTTGAGGATGTAACAAGAAGGGTGGATAAAGGAGAACCAGTGGATGTCATGTACTTGGATTTCCAGAAGGCATTCAATAATGTGCCACATAAAAGGTTACTACACAAGATAAGAGCTCACAGGGTTGGGGGTAATATATGTTCACATAGATGGAGGATTGGCTCACTATCAGAAAATAGAGAGTCAGGATAAATGTGTCATTTTCAGGTTGGTAAACTGTAACTAGTGATGTGCCACAGGGATTTGTGCTGGGACCTCAACTATTTACAATCTATATTAATGACTTGGATGAAGTGACAATGTAATGTAGCCAAATTTTCAGCTGATACAAAGATAGGTGGGAAAGCAAGTTGTGAGGAGGACACAAAGAATCTGCAAAGGGATATAGATGGGCTACATGAATGGGCAAAGATTTGGCAGATGGAGTATAATGTGGGAAAATGGGAGGTTATCTATTTTGTTAGGGAAAATAAAAAAGCAAATTATTATTTAAATGGGGAGAGATTACAAAATGCTGAGGTACAGAGGGATCTGGGGGTCCTTGTACATGAAACACAAAGTTAGCATGCAGGTACAGCAAGTAATTAGGAAGGCAAATAGAACGTTGGCCTTTATTGCAAGAAGGATGGAGTATAAAAGTAGAGAAGTCCTGCTACAACAGTACAGGGCATTGGTGAGACCATAGCTAGAGTACTGCATACAGTTTTGGTCTCCTTATTTAAGGAAGGATATACTTGCATTGAAGGCAGTTCAGAGAAGGTTCACTAGGTTGATTTCAGAGATGAAGGGATTGTCTTATGAAGAAAGATCGAGCCTATACTCATTGGAGTTTAGAAGCAAGAGAGGTGATCTTTTTGAAGCGTACAAGATTCTGAGGGGGCTTGACAGGATAGCTACTGAGAGGATGTTTCCCATCGTGAGGAATCTAGAACTCGGGGGCATAGTTTCAGAATAAGTGGTTGCCCATTTAAAACTGAAATTAGGAGAAATTTCTTCTGAGGGTCGTGAATCTTTGGAATTCTCTACCCCAGAGAACAGCAGAGGCTGGATCATTGAATATATTTAAGGTGGAAATAGACATATTTTTGAATGATAAGGGAGTCAATGGTTATGGGGAGCAGGCAGGGAAGTGGAGTTGAGGCCAAGATCAGATGAGCCATGATCTTATTTAATGGCAGAGCAGGCTCAAGGGGCCAAATAGCCTACTCCTGCTCCTATTTCTTATGAAAAGGGTGGGGGAGAAGGACTAGCTGAAGTGTTCTTGCAGCGAGCCGGCACAGGCTCGATTAACCGCATGGCCGCCTCCTGTGCTGTAACCATTCTATAATGTTGTAATTGGTTGGCCTGGCCCACGTGATCCCAAGGACGCTTGCGAACCGCACTAGTCCCTGGGATCCATGGGTCATTACACAGGCAAGAGTCCAAAGCTCGGGGGACATAAGGTAAGTAGGGAGTTTTCTTGCGGTTCGGAAGGAGTACATGGGCAGCAAGCCTTTTGCCGCAATTTCCAGACCATTGTGATTTTGTGAACTTTGTTTTATTTTCTGTGCAGTGAGTTTGCTTACTGTAGTAAAAAATAAAGCATTCCTTCCTTCTATTCTGAACTCTGAAATACCACTTCAACTTGAATACGTTTTCTTTTGATTGTAACTGAGCTTCATGTGTGAGTTATCAATTATTGGTTTCTTTTTGAGAGGTTGTGCTTGTACAAACTTAAATCAAGAACATAACGAGTAGTCAACAAAAGTTGTGCCTGAAGAACCTACTGTAATGCTTTGAGAATGAAACCAGATTAGTGAATTATTATTTATAGATATAACTGGAATATAGATTTCAAAGGCAGGTAATAAAGTTATTCATTTTTTTTAAGAAAATAAAGTTGTATGCATTTATTGGTAAATTTAACAGAATTGGACTTCAATCTGATTTGACAAGAGAAAGCAAGTATTGATAAATAGACATTCACGTTTAAAGGAAAGTGACTAATGTAAACTACAGACGACCATTATTAATCATTAACCATCTGGAAGAAGGTACTTCAAGAAAAATAAGGAATGATGGGTAAAATTTTGTTTTGATAAATTAAAGGCAATAGGCATTATTATGGAAATACTGAGATTTCCTGAAACAAAATGCTAGTAATTGCCTTTGGGTGCGCATGCCAGAAGCCGTACGCCTGAGGCTCAGCCAAAATTAAGCTTTATCAATATATTCATGGCGAATTGCAGATGCCAATCGGATGTCTAGAGACAGCTGGCGTTTGAAAAGGACCAATTAGCAGCAGCTGCCACTCCAGCAGTAGCTGTCGGTAAGTCCTTGAGGGTGGAGGGGAAGGAGAACAGATGGGGGGAGGCAGCAATATTCCCCGTCCCCAGACTCTATATGAAGATAAGTTTAAAAGAAAATGCTTACTTTTTGATGGCAGCCTCTCAGTCCCCTTAAGGACCGATGGTTAACCTGAAGAACCCAAAAACCTTAAAGCATGCTGGGCTCATTTTCCTCAGTCCTAACAAATTTCTGGGAGGTCCTGAAACAGACATTAGCGTTCTCATTAATATATGCAAGGGGCCCAAGGCCTGTTTTAGGCAGATGCCAGAGGTGTCTGATGTATTTCACAGGACCTTGGGGTGGGGACACAGCACTCGGAAATCTATGTTTTCCCCCTCCTGCCCCCCCCCCCCCCCCTCTGTTCTGCAATCAAAAAATGTGCACCATAAGGTTCAATTTTTTCCCAAGATTTTAGTTGTGGTTATCCATTGGACTGGTAGCTTAAATTGGTTAGATTCCAGGACTGTGCAATTAAATATGAGGTGTGCACTGCACCAGAAAATTCGATTTGTAACAGGAATAGCTTTTTTATTTAACTATTCCTTGCATGAGTACTTGTATTTTCAAGCCCATTAGCTTGAAATACCTCTGAGCAACAGAGGTGAAATCTGGCTAACTTTTCATTTGAATACAAGGAAAAGCAACTTTCAAGTTGTGATCAACTGCCACAAAGCTGGCCGAGATTTGAATTTCATTTAACAATACACTTTTTTGCATGTAGCTGCATTTACAACAGGCACATTTTTGTAAGAGAACCAAAATTCCACAACACACAGGATATGTTATTATGTATTGGTGTGTATTGTCCTGGTACCTTAAATGTATAATAAGCACAATGGTACACCACAGAGTGTGCTGTGGTGGGAGACCTAAAAGTACCTGCAAGAGGCAGTATAAAGGGCTGACCACCACACCTGAGAGTCACTCTAGAGCTGTTCAATAAAGGACCAAGGTCACAGCAGTTAGATCAACACCAGACCGTGTGGAGTCAGTGATTTGTGTGTTACATACGTCATCACATTGGCGACGAGGAAGCAGACGAATTCCACGCAACCATGCCTACTCTGGGCTTGCTAAAGGATTTTACCATAAGCAATTTTGGGGAGGCCTTCACGGAAAGGCTCGAGTACTACTTCACAGCAAACGATCTGACGGCGACACGAACGCAATGAGAGAGAAGCGTAAGGCGATATTGCTCTCCAGTTGTGGCGATGAGGTTTACTGTCTCGTCAGGGATTTTCTGGCACCCGGGAGCGCCAGGGACAAGTCATACGAGGAGCTGACTGAACTCATGCGTGGCCAGCTGAAACCGAAGCAGAGCATCCTCACGGCCAGATACAAATTTTACCATCACTGCAGACCAGAGGGCCAGGATGTCACCAAATATGCTGCGGACCTCAGGAGACTCGCGGTGCCGTGTGATTTTGGCGCACACCTTGACTAGGCGTTGCGGGACCCTTTCGTCATGGGGATTGGCCACGAGGGTCTCCTTCACAAGCTGCTAGCCACGGAACCCACAGTCACCCTGACAAAGGCCATCACCATCAGCCGGGCATATATGACCTCAACTTGCAGCACCAAACAAATGATCCACACAGTCTCGAACCCGGCAGGCACTGTCCACAGGATAGCGCCCACCATGGACAAAACTGCAGAACGTGGCTCTGCCCGGGGCAGAGAGCACGGACCTCAGGGTCCTGGAACTCGGGCTCCGCTGAGTGGGGCCAATCAAGCAGCACCATGCTGGCGCTACGGAGGAAGCCATGGGACTCACCGTTGCAGATTTGCGGAGTATACGTACAATACCTGCCACACGAAAGGCCACCTTCAGCGTATGTGTAAAAGAAATCGGACTCACCATGTGGCTGAGGAGATAGGGGATGATCCACTGTTCAGCGAGGAGCAGGCAGAAGATGAGGTGTTGGGACTGTATACATGCACAGATGATTCGCCCCCAGTGGTAATGGAAGTAAAAATCAATGGAGTTCCTGTGAGCATGGTAGTGGATACGGGATCGGGTCCGTCGTTGATGAGTCAGAGAACTTTTGATAAACTGTGGATTAACCCAGCTGCACGACCCAAGCTGGTCCCGGTCACGGCGAAGCTGCGTACCTACACCAGGGAAACTGATACCTGTTCTTGGCAGAGCGGAGGTGCAGGTATCCCACGGGGAAAGACGCACGGTTTACCCTTGTGGGTCGTTGCAAGCGATAGGCCGACGCTCCTTGGCCGGAGGTGGATGGGGACGGTCCGTGGGAGCTGGGAAGACTTCACTCCACAGGTTGCTGCTCCCCGGGGTGCTGCCGTGCCCTGGGTTCCCAGAGAGCAGCGCTGACCGAGCTGGAGCTGCAGCCTCAATCCACCCACAGGCAAGCAGAGCAAGCCCCAGCCCCGGACCTCACACAGTGATCCTGCAGCTTCAGCCCCCACAGGCAAGTAGCCCTGCAGAGGCGGGCCTAGTGGGGGTGGGGGGGGGGTGTGTGAGTGAACCGGCGGGACGCTGCGCGAGAGATCCAGGATGGCCAGTGGATCGGAGGGGGCCCACGCAGAGGGAGAGTCGGGCGGCGGTAACAGCTGGAGGTCGGCGGCCACAGGGGAGGCGGCGGCTGGAGAGGCCACGACGGCCGCAGGGGAGGCGGCTATGGTGGCTGCTGGAGAAGCGACGACGACGGCCGCAGGAGAAGCGGCAAGTCAGGTGACAGTGGAGGGGAGCAGAGGCTGCGGCGGCGGAGGGCATCCAGAGCGACGGAAAGCAAGATGGCAGCGGCCTTGTGTCCAGAGCAGCAGAGCATCAAAGATGGCGGTGCCCAAGGAGAAGCCTCGTGGAATCCAAGCTGGCGCCTTAAAAAGGAAATGCACCCGGGAGTCTTAAAAGGGCCTTACCACATGGCGGTCCCCACAGTGACTTTTGTAAGGCAAGAGCGAGTCTAAAATGAGCTATGTTAATGTGAGATGACGGATTTATAATAAGAATTAATATTTTAATGCTGAATGGTCACTGTGTTTGTGTAAAATAATGGATATGAAGTACAATTAATGATCAGAGCTAATAAGGAAATCAGGGATCCGTTGCCATGTCACTGCACCTCACCCAGAGGAGCTGGGATTTAATAACTATTTAATGTAACTGCTCAGTGTACCTGCAACCAGTTGACGCAACATCTGTACCAGATAACATGTACCATACAAACGCACTGTCTATGCATACCTGCCTTCCGTTGGACAAACAAGGCCGAGATCCCCGGCAACGGCGTCAGGACAGGAGGGGGGGGAAGTGAGATGTTATGTATCGATGTGTGTATCGTCCTGCGTCCTGGGGGGAAGTGAGATGTTATGTATTGGTATGTGTATCGTCCTGGTACCTCAAATGTATAATAAGCACAATGGTACACCACAGAGGGTGCTGTGGTGGGAGACCTGAAGGTACCTGCAAGAGGCAATATAAAAGGCTGACCACCACTCCGGAGAGTCACTCTGGAGCTGTTCAATAAAGGACCAAGGTCACAGCAGTTAGATCAACACCAGACCGTATGGAGTCAGTGATTTGTGTGCTACATACATCACAGTTATCAATTCTGCGGACGTGTGAAGTGTGACTGTCACAAGCATGGTTGATCGGTTACGATTAACTCTCTTGTAGTTCTTACAAGTATTCATCAAGAACAACCCTGTGTTAGTAGCTTGGAAGATATTTTACACTCTAACTACTGTTAATGGACCACGTGGTTTTTAATCTGTAGGGTAGTAGACATGGAACCAGCAGTAAAATGGTCCTATAATTATTGGCAGCAATGAAAGGGGTTCAATTGATTGAAATGGGACCATTACTTCAATGTTATGATATATCCATGTAATGCAAATAAAAAAACAACAAAAACTGTTAAGTAAATATTCATGTAACATTCTTTATAAATGAAAAATATTTATTGTTCATATTTCAGAATCCAAATAAATGAGCAGACCACAGCGGCACCTCCCGAAAGAGCGCAATTACTTATTACTTTACAGCCATTATGTATCATTAATATCTTTTCACCTTTTGAGTACTGTTGCAGGCTTTTGGTCTGTGAAAATACATTTTTAATTATTCTGTAATTTTAGAACATAGTACATTAAAATTAATATTTTAAAAGCGGTGCAGAAATGCTCTTGCAGTTCTCAAATGGTTCAAAAATAAAAACTCAACAACAAATACAATTTTAAAATTGCCATAAAGATGCTGGAGTAGTTCATTCAGATTGAATGTCAACTTAAGGTTCAGTGCTGAATGTCTTTTAAGAAAATGAAACTCAATCCCAAATCAAGCAAATCTGAAGAATCGTACACAACTGAAGTTCCTATTTACAACAGCAGTTTAGGAGTTGCTCATTTTAACAAGTACAGAAAGTAACTGGAGACCAGCTTATTTATGATTGTGCTAGTTTTGGGGGTTGCAGGAAAAAAGAACATTCTACGAATGCTTATCAAAAAGGAATAAACTGAATAGCTCATCAAGTACAGTACTATATTTACAGGTTGAATCAAACCCCTCCAAATATCATGTAATTGCTGCATAATGCAAATAGCATTGAAGTTATGTTTATGTTGTACAATGACAAAACCTTACTGCCCAACCACAGGTGAAACACAATCATATTGAATTAGTGAGAAAAGGAAACAAAATAGACCACCACCATTAAAATCATGAAGCTTGAATGAGGATTTATTTCCAGGAATATAAACATGCTGCACTTTAAAAATATATATATTATGTAGTTTTTGAACAGTAATAGTGGATGTATTTCTGACTTTATACAGGTGGGGCTGAAAGAGACATTTTATATATTTCTCAATCAATTTATTACTGAAAGACTTGCATTTATATAGTGCCGTTCACAACGTCCCTAAGCACTTTACAGCCAATAAAGTACTTTTAAGTGTAGTCACTAGTAATACAGGAATCGTGCTAGCCTATTTGTGCATAGCAAGCTCCCAATAACAGCAATTAAATAAATTACCAGATCATCTGTTGTAGGTGGTGTTTGAAGAATAAATGTTGGCCAGGACATTGGGAGAACTTTACCCTACTCCTCTTTGAATTATAGTATAATATATTATTCCTGAAATGAATACCTAATTTTGAATAATTGTACTACTGCTCATCTAATCATGTCTTGATCCCATTTTATTTTCTTCATTATTTCCTTTCTATATTTTTCTAACATTTATTTAATGTAACTTCTCATTCATATTGTCTATTTACTAAGTGAAAGAAAAATAATGGGCTTCAATCAAAAGATCAAAGACTCAAGATTGAGCTTGGTTCCTCACCAGCACAAGGAGATCAATCCCTGAGGCAGAAACATATTAAAGTAGGAAAAGGCTGTTAATGGATGTGTAACTAAAATTCATCTATAGACCTTTAGGATTAAAGGATCAGTGCCCATAGGTAGCTTACCTCTACAGAATATGACAAATACCTGCATCCTATTTCTACATGGAGTTTATAATTGCGTTAAAATAATAAGGAAGACTAAAATTCCTGGAAGCAATCTAGTATTTTCTTTACTTGGAGTCACACATCTAGTGCAATTTAATCTCTAACTTTGGGCACAAATGGCTCTGTAGAAATCCCCATCTGAGTTCAAGATGTCAGTCAAATATGCTATGGGAGTACTATTCCAGGAGTATGCAAGTAATATAACTGACCGACAGGTGGATTCGTAGTATAAATTTATTGGTGGATTGAGGCCAATTATTTCCTGATTTTATTGTTTAGTTAACTTTCCACACAATTACATTTTAGCTTGGATGAAATAGAGAAGATTTTGCAATAAAAAAATCAAATTTATTAAATATTCAAGATAATGAAAACTAATATAAACCAAATGGTAACAAGACACTCTTAACATCTAGAATTTGCATCATAATGCACTAAACAGCTCAAATAAGCTATAAATAATGCAATAAATAATGTTTGCATCTTGTTGCCATCTTCAGTTCTGTGTGAAAAGTCTTCCAGGAATTCAACCTAAAGCTGCCCACAGACTTTTAAAAACAAACTAGCAAGTTGAGAAAGATGCAAATGAGTTGAAATATCTTAGAACACCTTCCATACAACACTGAATTCAGGAATAAGACATGTACACCATTTATCATATGATCTTCAGTGCACCAAGAAACTCAATATCTGTTATACATTACCTTTTGCTTTGACCTAAAAAAAAAAGGTACATCCTTGTACTGTCCAGTCACATCATTGAAGCTCTTGCTTGTTAGTTTTAGTTGGACATGTTCACTATTCTAGTTCTTTTATAATTACTGGAGCACTGAGTAATGGGTATGATCAACATCTACTTGAGTTGTCATGAGACAGTTTGGTCATAACGTCTTTAGGACTTGGATATTCCTGCTCATTTAAAATACAAACTTTAAAAGGGACACTGGATTTACTACAGACTGTTCAAAATCCATCACAATTGCTATTGTGTTACATTGCAAGCATTAGAATTGTTAAACCTTAATGTCATAGCTGTTGATTAAGTTTGCAATTATATTAACTTAAAATAAAAATGGAAATTATTAGCAGACAACTACATTCACAATGCTCTTTGAAATGTACCTTTTTCAAAAGAGCCAATTTGAATAAAATCTACATTTAAATGCCACATTAAAATAAACATTTACTGCTGTATTCAGTTAAAGATTTTTAATAACGGTCCTAGAAATAAAAGCTTTATTTTTTTCCCCAATATAAATCCTAGAAAGTTCCTTGTCCCCCCCAAAATTAATCTGCTCGAATTATAGTTTAGTCCTAAGGTTTACTTATATATTGCCTGATAAACTACTTAAATAAGTTTGTGAAAATGCAGACACAGTTTGCAGAATTCAATTGTATTGACTCTTAGACTGCCAGCAGGTCCAGAGCTAACATTAAAAAATGGACCTGTGATACTGGAGAAAACCATGCCATTAGAATATTAAAGCTCCTCAAATGTCAAGGCCAACCTATTTCTGCATTATTCTGTAAAATACCTAAAGCAATTGTAATTGAAAATAATGTAACACTTTTTATTGACTTGGTCTCCTTTCCTCACATCTATTTAATTAACTTTTCCTTTGTTTATAATTGATCCTATACTTTAATTTTTTTTTTAAGTTAGTACATTCTCACCATATTTTGTGACAGCCAGGCAGCCCCTTTGTTCATTTTAAAAACAAACTGGGCTCTGATTGCAGTTTCAATTTTTTTTAAATCAGTAAGACCAAGGACTCTGATAACTGCCATTGCCAAGTCTATAGTATGACCAGATCCAATCTCTGTTTATTTTCCAGCAAATGCTTCAGCAGTATGGCTGGACGAATTACTTTGCCAACAATCTCATGAAACCTGATTGCATTAACCCCTATTGCGCCATGAACAAGTTGTCTCATGTAAATGTGTACACATCTGCATCGCAGTGCACGCTCTGCAGGTTTGATTTTTGGCATGAAATATTACATTTTGCATAGTGTCTACAGTTTCTCAAACTTATGAAAGTTCAGCAATGCAGAACTCTGAATGTCTATCTCCTGTCACCTGAAACAGTGACTACAATTTAATTCTTAACCAGTGAGGTGCTAAACATTTATAGTGGACCTGTTGAGTACTGTAATCAACTCCACCTCAGTTCGTGAGAACGATGTTTGCATTGCCTCCAGCTGTAGGTAATCCAGGACAGTTCTAGTTTTGTTTCAGTTTCACTTGAACTGTTTCCTAACAAACCACTTCTAGTCTACTTGCGCCAATTCAAAGAGTTTGAACTTTGTATACTGTCGTTTGCAAACCAGACTCTTAGAAATTTGATTCACTTCAATTAAAAGATGACAATATAAACAGGATATACTAAAATCTAATGTTTTGGAATGCGGAAGGAATTGGTATTGATTATAACAGAATTCGGAATCTCATTAATTCAGTTTGACCTTAGATAACAGCCTGAAAGGGCAGATTAATTTTTGTTGCTTTGGTGATTTCACCATTAAAACTTGGAAGTTAGAGATCTGTAGTATTGAAACGTACTCGGATTATGGAAAGAAAAAAAATCTTGATTCTATCGATAACATCTTTACTTTAAAAAGAAACCACATTGCTTTCTGCCACATTAAAATTATAAACATATTTCACTGTTGACTCTTCACACTGGTAAGCCTTAAAACTACCCTGCTATTAAAGGATCATCATCATCATCATCGTCCTGTAACTGAAGACGAGCAAATGCACGCTGAGGTGACCCTCGCTTTTTCATTAGTATTATAAGGCAGGACAATGTTACCAATACCATTAAAGAGCCAATCACAATTCCAATCACATCTGGTAGGCTCACACATGACTCACTAATGAGCAAACATCTCACATTCGCAAAAGTTCCATTGTTAGATTCCTCCTTCAGTCCCAGGATGTGGCACATCAGTGGGTAGACATCAATACTATTGATTGTGTTGGTTTTGTAAGCCTTTCGAAATGCTGGTCCATGAGCTACCAGAAGGGGATGCATGCTTGGTAAAGCGTTATCATAACCATGATCACCCACTGATGAAAAAATGCAAAAATATAAATTACACTATGTTTAACAGTCTTTGTACTAATAATTGCAGCACCTGAGAAGAACAAGATTTTTTAATATGAGATCATTTTCCAAGTTTGCACTCTGGCATGGACCACTGCCCAATGGATGCACATATTACATAGAATTTACAGCACATTCAGCCCAGCAGGTCTATACAGAGTTTATATTCCACACTAGCCCCTCCCACCTTACTTAATCTAATCTTAACATATTCTTCTATTCCTTTCACCTTAGTGTATTTATCCAGCTTCCCCTTAAGTGCATCTATGCTATTCACCTCAACCACTCCATATGGTAGTGAGTTCCACATTTTCACTGAGTAAAGAAATTACTCCTGAATTCCTTATTGAATTTATTAGTGACTATTTTATTTTCATGGCCCCTAGTTTAGGATTACCCCCCATCAGTGGAAACATCATCTCCACGTCTACCCTTCATGAATTTTAAAGACTTATATCAGGTCACCTCTCAGTCTTCCTCTTTTTTAGAGACAAGAATTCCAGCCTGTTCTGCAGGATTGTTCCCCCTCGCTCCTCAAGAATGCTTTTGGCCACCCTTCTGCCATCTGCGGCCTCTCTTCCCCTCCCCTCTCCTCACAGCAAACCATGACCTTCCCACCCCCAAGCCACAATCTCTCCCTACCTCCTATGACTAAGTTCCAGCTCTGAGCACTTGCTCCCTCCGCGATGGCCTTTTTCACACCCAAACTCGATCTCGTTCCCTCTCCCCCTCATGATTGCCGAGGACCGTTCCCAAGGGTCCTCAGCTGTGTCCTCCTGCCACTTGCTTTTCCGCCTCGCAGTCAGCCAGGCTGTCAATTTGGCCGGTTGCCGAGCAGGAAACTGAAGAAAAAATTATGCAGTCTTGCCGATTCAGCAAGATCTCAGTTTCCCTGGCCTGTTCCGGCTTTTCCCTGCGATACCACATTCCCCCGCACCCTTCCCGCCAATATAGGGGCCAGACGACAGTCTCACCGAATCATTTCATGTGTAATAAATAAATTAATTTCAACAGATAATTCCAAGAACATGGTAAATTCGGCCCATTACCAGTGAAATAGTTAGCTATTTGGGTACAGCATGTTTGACGCTACAAATAGAAATTGTATTTTAAATTAACTCACTTTTACATGCATATTTGTACTATGACTTGATTTTCTCTGCCCATTGTTCAGGTGCAAAAAAGAAAGGTATCTCTCTTTCTGTAACTGATCTCTGTCTATTTCCCATTCTAATTCTCCAAGGATCTCTTTATGGCTTTGTTTTACATTACTCTTTTTGTAAGGATTCTCATAGTGGCATCTATCTCTCTCCATGTTCAACAGTGTTCCTCACATTTTATCTCTCTTTCTCTAACCTTCCCTTCTCCTGTATGTCTCTCATACGTGTGCCTTTACTGATGCACTCAATTTTTCTACCTTAACTATGCTAAAAGCCAGGGCTCACATCAAAATGGTAGCCAAAATGTACTGGTTTGTTGTGGGTACTAGACTTGGTTGGGGACAAGCTGTCTACATGATAGTGTATAATAAGAGAGAAAGTGGCACTGAAAGCTGAGGCTGGAATGAAATGGGGAGCCACAAATTATCACGTGTGATGCAGAGGGAGAAGGCAGTGGTGGGGTAGGAGGGACTGAACATGCTGGGAACAATGTAGGTGTTCTGGGGCAGTAACTGGTGGGAGAGGTTTTTTGTTCAAGATGTGAAGGACGTGGTTATGGTCTCATTTTTATTGTCCATCCCCAGTTGCCCCAAGATGATGGGGGTAGCTTTCTTGAATCACTGCAATGTTGCTACCACAATAGGGTTCGGTAAGGAATTCCTAGACTTTGACCCAGTGACAATAAAGGAACAGCAATGAAGTCGGGATGGTGTGTCACTTGGGAAATGTTGAGGTGATGGTGTTCCATTATCTTGCTGCTTTTGTCCTTCTTAGTGGTTGAAGTTGTGGGATTAGGAGGTGCTATCGAAGTAAGTTTGGTAGTTCATCCTGTAAGATAGTATTTACTACAATGAGACGATGGTGAAGGAGGAAGTAGATATCAAGTCCCGAGGCACTGAGGCATCCTGAATGATGCAAAGATTTGGGTCCAGTGGTGACTATTCCATCACACTCCTGACTTGAGCCTTGTAGGTGGTGGAGAGGCTTTGAGGGGATGAGATGCAGAGATGAGGCACTCGTTGCTGAATGCCCAGTCTCTGCCCTGAATTTGTAGCCATGTCATTGATAAGACAGAGTGAAAGAAAGACATTATAAAGCGCTTCACAGTAAATTAAGTACAGGTTGTACCTCTCCAGTCTGGGACTCTTTAGTCTGGAATCATTCCTGGTCTGGCATCATTGCCGGTGGGGGTGGCGTCCCACACCGTGTCCTGGGGCTGGCTGCTCCTCTTCTCCCCACTGCCTCCGGTGTTCCCTCCTAGGTCGGGTCGGTGGGCTGTGTCTTGGGGCTGACTGCTCCTCTTCTCCCCGTTGCCCCCTCCTAGATCGGGTCGGAGCGGGAGCGAGGCCAGAGTTTTGCAGCCAGAGCAGTCAGGAGCCTGAGCGCTGTCATCAGGACCCGGTAAGTCTAAGGTTGGCGTGACATCCCGTGGTCCGGAAAATTCTCTGGCCTTGCACAGTCAGTTCCCAAGGATGCTGGACTGGAGAGGTACAACCTGTACTTTTGAAGTGCAGTCACTGTTGTAATGTTGGAAAACAAAACAGCCAATATGCTCGCAGCAAAGGTCCTACAAACCGCAATGAGATAAATGACCAGATAACATGTTTTTTTATGATGTTAGTTAAGGAATAAATAATATCTAGGATACTGAGAAAATCCCTCTGCTCCTCTTCGAATAGTGCCGTCCACACGAGAAGGCAGACAGGGGTCTCGGTTTAGTGTCTCATCCAAAAGATGGCATTATTGACAGTGCAGCACTGGATTGTCAGCCTAGATTATGATTATAATTTGGCTGACAGAATTCCATTAATTGTCCAAAAGTTCTTTGATTGGGAATTCACTTGAACAGTACAGTAACTGAAGTTTGAAAGATCACTCTGTTATGCTGCTAACCATTAAGCCAGACAAGCTTGTACCCAAAATCCAACAATGATTCTTTAAAATTAAAAACATGATTTGTTCAAATACTATTGAATAAACTCCTCAGGACTGCTTGTGATTTCATTAGTCATTTTGTAAAACAATTGTAAAAAATATCTGGGATTTCATTCTAAGGTTTGCAGTTCAGGTGAACTAACAATCTGGAAGATGGGATGCCAGGCCAACACGCTTCCTAGAATTGAAACTGGAAACTCACTGTTGACAACTTTGGCAGAAAAAAAAATCAAAGAGCAAGTTATTATTTAAATGGAGAAAGTTTGCAAAGTGCCGCAGTACAGCGGGACCTGGGGGTACTTGTGCATGAAATGCAAAAGGATAGTGTGCAGGTACAGCAAGTGATCAGGAAGGCCAATGGTATCTTGGCCTTTATTGCAAAGGGGATGGAGTATAAAAGCAGGAAAGTCTTGCTACAACTATATAAGGTATTGGTGAGGCTACACCTGGAATACTGCTTGCAGTTTTGGTTTCCATATTTACGAAAGGATATACTTGGTTTGGAGGCAGTTCAGAGAAGGTTCACAAGGTTGATTCCGGGGATGAGGGGGTTGACTTATGAGGAAAGGTTGAGTAGGTTGGGCCTCTACTCACTGGAATTCAGAAGAACGAGAGGTGATCTTATCAAAACGTATAAGATTATGAGGGGGCTTGACAAGGTGGATGTTTCCACTGATGGGGGAGACTAGAACTAGAGGGCATGATCTTAGAATAAGGGGCCGCCCATTTAAAACAGAGATGAGGAGAAATTTCTTCTGAGGGTTGTGAATCTGTGGAATTCGCTGCCTCAGAGAGCTGGGACGTTGAATAAATTTAAGACAGAAATAGACAATTTCTTAAACGATAAGGGGATAAGGGGTTATGGTGAGCGGGCGGGGAAGTGGAGCTGAGTCCATGATCAGATCAGCCATGATCTTATTGAATGGCGGAGCAGGCTCGAGGGGCCATATGGCCTACTCCTGTTCCTATTTCTTATGTTCTTATGTAACACAGTCATCAGATATCACTATTTAGTTCTTAGTGTTCCTATCACTTACAGTAGAACATAAACTATCATTTTGAAGGAGATATGCACGGATATCTTGTCTGATTGCATTATCCAGGTTTAGTAGTTTGGCCTTATACAATGATACTCTGCCCTCTACAAGAAAAGGACAAATTCATTTTTGCTTCAAATGTCATTCCGATTTAGGTGGTGGTGCACTGACAATGCAACATCTCTGCATTATTACAAGTTCACAAAAACATCAAGTTGGCAGTAACTTATTCATTTTCAACAAGTGAGCTGACAAGTACTTTGTAATAGGACATTTGCCAGAAACTGCAGCCAAATCTATTTGGGATTGTTGAAACCATGTTTATCATTCCTCTGGATGTCAGATGACTGGTTTGTCTTGGTTCCACCAGCACTGGTTTGTGACAGACTGATCACTGCAGGTCTATTAGAAAACCAATTTGCATAGTACTGGAGGGCTTCTCATGTCTATAAAATAACAGGTCAATAATCAACAAGGAGAGCAGCGACAAGGGCAGAAAAGCAGAGACAAACTGGAAGGGGAAATATACAAATGATACAACCAGCTGATATTTTTTTTAAAACAGGAATTTGAAATTGTTCTAAAATACAGATTTAAGTGATATTTTGTGTAGTATAATCATCTAACAATTACATCTACTTATGTTAAATATTTTACTTCCCTGACATACAATATAGCATCATAGCATCAGTTTTCATAGCAGTAGATTAGGTCATATATAACAAGCAGGAGCATTGGTTCAGAGTGAGTAGCTCAGTCACATTTCATTTCTGTGGAATCTGTGAACCCTGAGATTTTTACTGGTGTGTTGAGGATAGGTTCTCAGTTTTACAGGTACTTTGAAAATGCAAGATTTTGACATTGCAACATCTCAAAACATTGCCAAAGAAACACAAGTTTACATTGATTATAAATAGGTTAAAAAAAATTAAATACCGTTCCCAGTTCCGGTAACAGCCCAAGGAGTACAGATAAATTTCATGCACCAAGTATAGACTAAGAGACAAAGTGTTGTGCAGAAAGCACTTGGACATGCTAAGAAGGGGGAAGACCAATATTTTTCTAGAAAAAAGGCAGCCAAATGGAATAATGAGACAGAGCATCCATACCACAAACTTAGCATGCGAGGCAGGCTCAAATCAAGGCAGCAGCAACAGGCAGGCAGAACTTAGGGAAACAGGTAGGACACATGGCAAGTAGGCAGGACTTGGCGTGTAAACTGAAGTGATTGATATCTGTCTGGAGCTATTTTCTCCTTAACATTTTCATCTAGTTATGGATTTTCCATTTTATACATGTTTCCAGTGAGACCTTTGCACAATTCCTGCACAAAACTGAAAATCTGGGCCATCAATCATACTCTACCATTCTGTCAAATTTCCTGTAGAAAACGAAAACCCTTCTGCCTCAGGAATGAGTAAATCCTGCAAGTTTGATTGATAATCCACTAACAATTATTAGAAAATAACTTGTTTATTCCTTACATATTATAGCTTGGCAACAATCTGTGTTGCAACAGCTTTGTGACCTTGAGTATCAAGTTTTCCTCTGTTCATTATAAAAATCCATCAATGCCATTTAATTTTATGTCTGACCCCATAGAAGTTTCTGATTGATTGTTGGAAACAGTTGTACACCCATCAGTTGGATTTTTTTTATGTACACAAATGGAACAAACTGAAGCAACACCAGGAAAGAACCTAGTTCAGACTGAATACAGTGCTCAAGATTTCAAAAATAAAAATATAATCATTTGCATTCTGAACTTACACTGGGTGATTGATCCATTCTGAACAATTGTCCATCCTTCATCAGCAACAAGAAGAATTGGTTGAATCCTTTCATTGTGTTTGTAGTGAAAACGTTCTGGAATATCTTCTTTTAAATATACCTTCATGTGACTATCACAGTTCAACAGTAATTCATATACATTACTTATGTCTGTTAATAAAAATGGAATCACATGTTGAATCAAAACTGACCATAAATGAATGTTAAAACTAAAGTAACATTGTGTAACTCTACTGGAATGCTGACTGAGCCTGCCCATGTAAAGGCAGCACAATTGTCACTATGATGCTTAGATCTTTGCCATATGCAGAATATGACTGCAGCATGGGCTATAAAAATACATCTACAACCCATTATTATCCAAATCCAAGATTTATAATACTTTTAATTGATCCAATACACTTTGAATAATAGTTACTCAAGATTCTGACCCAGTGAAGTAGACGTCAGACCAATGGAATATCCACCCTTGCCGTGACTGGACTTACAAGTTATCAACATGTAGGGGTAAAGATTTGTCTCGGGCGGTAGTGCAAAAAGGATGGTATCGGATCGGCCGCCCGTTATATGCAGCGCCCGATATTCAGTTCCATTGCAGGACGCCGCATACAACGGGCGACCAATCCGATACCACTCGCTGTGCGCCACCGACTAAGATGAATTTCTACCCCAGAATGTTTAAATATTCTGGAATGTCTCTCTCTCAGGATTCTTGTGTTTATTACACATGAATTAAATAGTGATATGCAGTGCATCTGGTATTAACTATAAAACCATTGCTGTGCACACTGAGCTTACATCAAATCCCCAAGACTGCATCAAGTATAGTCACTACTTGCAGTGTCACCCACAACAATATGTGCAAGGACACAAAGACATAATTACAGAATACATTCCTAAACATTTTTTAAAAAAAAGAACAGTCCTACTGTGCTTATATCATACAATCAAAATCATGAGAATGGTCATAATCTCTTGCCTGTAATTATGCACTAATAAACCTCAGGCAAATAAATGTTACTGCACGTACCTAAGTTATTTTGTATGGCAACTTGAAGAGACACTACAACAACCATGTTAATGAAGCCAGCCACACACGGAGAAAAGGTGGGTAATTTTAAACTAACTTGCTGGCGGGAAACCCATGGGACCGGGTGAAACACCAGTTTTACACCCCGCACAATATTACACTCCATTGGTTTCAATGGAGATTAAAGTCTGCCGGAGTGGAAAACTAGAGTGGAGAGGTAGCAATTTTTTTTAATGTAGCGAGTTATGATGATCCGGAATGCACTACCTGAAAGGATGGCAGAAGCAGATTCAATGGTAATTCCAACTTTCAAATTGGAATTGGATAAATACTTGAAAAGGAAAAAATTGCAGGGTTAAGGAGAAAAAGCAGGGGAGTGGGTCCAATTGGATTGCACTTTCAAAGAGCCGACACAGGTACAATGGACTGAATGGCCTGTGCTGTATGATTTTATGATTTTGTGTTGATACGGGGATTTAGCAGTTATTATTGCTTGCTCCTGATGTCTGTACCAAGGATCTGCTCCATAATAAAGGAAAATTGAAGCCTCTGCAGATCGATCTAATGCTATATAGGTGCACCAGGCAACAACTATGGGATTTGCCATGGCTACATCAATGAAGGCAATAAAATCAACTAAGTCAGAGCAGATATTCTAGTTACACAACCATAATCGGCATAAGGTTGCGCTATAAAAGGAGTGGACACTTCACTTTGTTGGAGCAA
The DNA here is from genome assembly GCF_044704955.1 of Pristiophorus japonicus. Taxonomy (NCBI): domain Eukaryota; kingdom Metazoa; phylum Chordata; class Chondrichthyes; family Pristiophoridae; genus Pristiophorus; species Pristiophorus japonicus. The sequence continues at coordinate 105,100,237 of NC_091983.1, read as the reverse complement.
AATCTAGAAGCTCTGGAGCAAAAATATCTTTTATTTTTATAATATTTTAAACACAAGTGTCTTTGAGGCTGATTCATATAGCATATCATCCCTGACAACAAACATGAGCAAAAACAATCTACTTCAACAATTCTCACAACTTTTACAACCGGGGCCACCAATAAAATCTCACCTTCTCACATCCCTTTAACTATGGATACTGATTATGTCAGAAAAAAGTCTCTCCTTCCTTTCCATGTGTCATTCTCCTCTCCTTCCCTTTACTGTGTCTTTATTTCCCTTCTGTGGCTCTCTGTCTCATTCATACCTTCCCTTCACCAGTTTTTCTCTCCTCCCTCTTAATTCACTCACTTTCTCTGGATTGCTTGGATTCTCCTCTCTTCTGCCACTATCTCATAAATCTCACCTTTTCTTTGTATCTCCCACTCCTCTTTCCTCCCTTCCCTCTTTCTTGCCTCTATTCGGTTTTCTTTTTACAGGATGACTGCAGGTCCTCTTGAACCAGAATGAGATATAATGTGGTCAGGACCGAGGGAGAAGACAGGGTCCATTTATAGTAGCAGTGGGAGCAGGTCTGGGTCTGGGGTCATTGCAGCAGCAGCAGCAATCTGAATTTATATAGTTTCTTTAATATAAAAATAACTTTCCACGGTACTTCACAGACAAGCATGAGGAAAACAAATGCCCAGCCAAGATGGGAAAGATCAGCATATAGATTGGGCTAACCAAACTGGAATCAATACGGTGGAGGAGGATTTCCTGGAGTGCATAAGGGATGGTTTTCTAGACCAATATGTCGAGGAACCAATTAGGGGGGAGGCCATCTTAGACTGGGTGTTGTGTAATGAGAGAGGATTAATTAGCAATCTCGTTGTGCGAGGCCCCTTGGGGAAGAGTGACCATAATATGGTGGAATTCTACATTAGGATGGAGAATGAAACAGTTAATTCAGAGACCATGGTCCAGAACTTAAAGAAGGGTAACTTTGAAGGTATGAGGCGTGAATTGGCTAAGATAGATTGGCGAATGATACTTAGGGGGTTGACAGTGGATGGCAATGGCAGACATTTAGAGACCGCATGGATGAACTACAACAATTGTACATCCCTGTCTGGCGTAAAAATAAAAAAGGGAAGGTGGCTCAACCGTGGCTATCAAGGGAAATCAGGGATAGTATTAAAGCCAAGGAAGTGGCATACAAATTGGCCAGAAATAGCAATGAACCTGGCGACTGGGAGAAATTTAGAACTCAGCAGAGGAAGACAAAGGGTTTGATTAGGGCAGGGAAAATAGAGTACGAGAGGAAGCTTGCAGGTAACATTAAAACGGACTGCCAAAAGCTTCTATAGATATGTAAAGAGAAAAAGGTTAGTAAAGACAAACGTAGGTCCCCTGCAGTCAGAATCAGGGGAAGTCATAACAGGGAGCAAAGAAATGGCAGACCAATTGAACAAGTACTTTGGTTCGGTATTCACTAAGGAGGACACAAACAACCTTCTGGATATAAAAGGGGTCAGAGGGTCGAGTTAGAAGGAGGAACTGAGGGAAATCCGTATTAGTCGGGAAATTGTGTTGGGGAAATTGATGGGATTGAAGGCCAATAAATGCCCAGGGCCTGATGGTCTGCATCCCAGAGTACTTAAGGAGGTACTGGAAATAGCAGATGTATTGACAGTCATTTTCCAACATTCCATAGACTCTGAATCAGTTCCTGTGGAGTGGAGCGTAGCCAATGTAACCACACTTTTTAAAAAAGGAGGGAGAAAACGGGGAATTATAGACCGGTCAGCCTGACATCGGTAGTGGGTAAAATGATGGAATCGATTATTAAGGATGTTAAGCATTTGGAAAGAGGTGACATGATAGGTCCAAGTCAGCATGGATTTGTGAAAGGGAAATCATGCTTGACAAATCTTCTGGAATTTTTTGAGGATGTTTCCAGTAGAGTAGACAAGGGAGAACCAGTTGATGTGGTGTATTTGGACTTTCAGAAGGCTTTCGACAAGGTCCCACACAAGAGATTAATGTGCAAAGTTAAAGCACATGGGATTGGGGGTAGTGTGCTGACGTGGATTGAGAACTGGTTGGCAGACAGGAAGCAAAGAATAGGAGTAAATGGGTACTTTTCAGAATGGCAGGCAGTGACTAGTGGGGTACCACAAGGTTCTGTGCTGGGGCCCCAGCTGTTTACATTGTACATTAATGATTTAGACGAGGGGATTAAATGTAGTATCTCCAAATTTGCGGATGACACCAAGTTGGGTGGCAGTGTGAGCTGCGAGGAGGATGCTATGAGGCTGCAGAGTGACTTGGATAGGTTAGGTGAGTGGGCAAATGCATGGCAAATGAAGTATAATGTGGATAAATGTGAGGTTATCCACTTTGGTGGTAAAAACAGAGAGACAGACTATTATCTGAATGGTGACAGATTAGGAAAAGGGAAGGTGCAACGAGACCTGGGTGTCATGGTACATCAGTCATTGAAGGTTGGCATGCAGGTACAGCAGGCGGTTAAGAAAGCAAATGGCATGTTGGCCTTCATAGTGAGGGGATTTGAGTACAGGGGCAGGGAGCTGTTATTACAGTTGTACAGGGCCTTGGTGAGGCCACACCTGGAGTATTGTGTACAGTTTTGGTCTCCTAACTTGAGGAAGGACATTCTTCCTATTGAGGGAGTGCAGCGAGGGTTCACCAGACTGATTCCCGGGATGGCGGGTCTGACATATCAAGAAAGACTGGATCAACTGGACTTGTATTCACTGGAGTTCAGAAGAATGAGAGGGGATCTCATAGAAACGTTTAAAATTCTGACGGGTTTAGACAGGTTAGATGCAGGAGGAATGTTCCCAATGTTGGGGAAGTCCAGAACAGGGGGTCACAGTCTGAGGATAAGGGATAAGCCATTTTAGGACCGAGATGAGGAGAAACTTCTTCACCCAGAGAGTGGTGAACCTGTGGAATTCTCTACCACAGAAAGTTGTTGAGGCCAATTCACTAAATATATTCAAAAAGTAGTTAGATATAGTCCTTACTACTAGGGGGATCGAGGGGTATGGCGAGAAAGCAGGATAATGGGGTACTGAAGTTGCATGTTCAGCCATGAACTCATTGAATGGCGGTGCAGGCTCGAAGGGCCGAATGGCCTACTCCTGCACCTATTTTCTATGTTTCTATGTTTCTAGGAGGAGAGGGGGACCAAAAGGTGAGTCAAGCAGATGGGCTGTGAAAAATATTTTAAAGGAGGAAAGACAGGTGGAGAATCAGAGAGCTTTATGTAGTAAAATCAAGAGAGTAGGACCCAGGCAGTTGAAGGTGCTGTCACTAATGGTAAGGGGAATAAGCAAAAGGCCTGTACCAGAGGAACAGAGCATTTGGGAGATTACAGAGCTGGAGGAGATTGCAAAGATAGAGTGGGCAAAGCCATGGAAGGATTTAAAGACAATGACAATGATTTTGAATGTAATGCTTTGGGGAACTTGGAGCCAATACAGGTCAACAAGGACAGGGTGCTGGGTGAGTCGGATTTAATTGTGGAACAAGGATACATACAGGGTTCAATAGCATATCAAGAATGTAAACTGTTCAGTTCAGCCTAAGATAGTGGCTGGGAGAAAGTCAAAGGACTAGAGTTTGCCACCGGGGCTGTAAGACAATGGCCTATAATCTCATCTGTTATTAGTTTATGGTAACTGCTGCAATTGGCCCTTCGTAACAAAGTGATCACCAAGGAAGAGGATGCTGCCATAGACATAGAGAAGGAGGATGTAGTGGAGACACTTAATAGGATAAACATTGCTAAAGAGGTATTAAAAGGCTGGCTGTACGTAAAGTAGCTAAATCACCAGGAGAGAATGGGATGCATCCTAGGATGCAGAGGGAATTGAGGACGGAAATCGCAGAGGTACTGGCCGTTATATTCCAATCCTCCATAGATATGGGGGTGGTGCCAGAGGACTGGAGAATTGCAAAGGTTACAACTTTGTTCAAAAAAGGGAGTAGAGATAAACCCAGCAACTATAGGCCAGTCAATTTAACCTCAGTATTGGGGAAGCTTTTAGAAACAGTAATCAGGGACAAAAGTAACTCACTTGGATAGATGTGGATTAATTAAAGAAAACCAGCACGGATTCATTAAAGGAAAATCATGTTTAACCAACTTGATTGAGTTTTTTTGATGAGGTGACAGAGAGGTTTGATGAGGGTAATGCGGTTGATGTAATGTACATGGATTTCCAAAAGGCGTTTGACAAAGTCCACATAATAGGCTTGCCAGCAAAATTGAAGCCCATGGAATAAAAAGGACAGTGGCAGCCTGAATACAAAATTGACTAAATGACAGGAAACAGTGTAGCGATAAACGGTTGTTTTTCAGACTGGGGTAGGTACTGGGACCACTGTTTTTCATGATATGTATTAATGGCTTGGTTGTGGGTGTACAGGGCACAATTTCAAAATTTGCAGCTGACACAAAACTTGGAAGTATAGAGAACAGTGAAGAGAAAGTGATAGGCAGGCTGGTGAAATGGGCGAACACGTGGCAGATGAAGTTGTAGCAGAAAAGTGTGAAGTGATGCATTTTGGTAGAAAGAATGAGGAGAGGACATATAAACTAAATGGTACAATCCTAAAGGTAGTGCACAGAGAGACCTGGGGTACATGTGTATAAATCGTTGAAGGTGGCAGGGCAGGTTGAGAAAGCATTTAAAAAGGCTTAGGAGATCTTGGGAAATGGAGGTATAGAGTACAAAAGTATGGAAATTATGATGAACCTGTATAAAACACTAGTTTGGCCCCAACTAGAATATTGTGACAATTCTGAGCACCACATTTTAGGAAGGATGTGAAAGCCTTAGAGAAATTGCAGACAAGATTTACGAGAATTATTCCAGGAATGAGGGACCTCAGTTCATTGATAGACTGGAGAAGCTGGGGTTGTTCTCCTTCGAGCCGAGAAGATTGAGAGGAATTTGATAGAGGTAAAAAAATCATGAAGGGTCTGGTCAGGGTAGAGAGAAACTGTTCCCATTGGCAGAGGGGTCGAGAACCAGAAGACACAGATTTAAGCTTGTTGGCAAAAGAACCAAAGGCGATATACGAAAAAACTTTTTTATGCAGTGAGTGGTTTGGATCTGAAAGGGTGGTGGAAGCAGACTCAATTTTATCTTTCAAAAGGGAGTTGGATAAGTATCTGAAGGAAAAAAAAACTGCAGAGCTATGGGGAAAGGGCAAGGGAGATGGGACTAGTTAAGAGTCGGCACGGGCCGAATGGCTTTCTGTGCTGTAACCATTCTATGAATCTATTAAAAGGTATGACCAGGCAATGACAAAGTGATACCACAGAGGAATTTTAACTATTGCTTCCAGAAATATAAACACAATGGCCCAAATATTATTGTCAAAATAACTGTGCTGTCTGCTGATTACAATGATTCTTGTGTGCAGCCAGTGCTACCATTGGGTTGTTAGGGACCAATCAGTCAATAACTGAAAAATACTGGAGATGCTGGAAATATAAAACAAAAGCAGAAAAATGCTGGAAACACTCATCAGGTCAGACAGCATCTTTATTGCCGGACCTGCTGAGTGCGTTCACCAATGATCAAATATTGTATATACACCAAAGTAGCTGAACCACCAAACCCACATAGCTTGCCTTTAACCAACACGGATTCAGAGCCCTACCAGTCAAACATGGAACAACCAGATTAGTGACAGGATTAGCTACAGCCAATCAGATTGCCAGGAACAGAATGGTAACATGATCATCATTGACAAATGATACTATTTAAAAATGTCATGATGTTCAAGGTCATATGATCAGTGTTGGTCAGAAGCAGATGCCAGTTATTTTGGTATCTTGTATAGATACTTCAGTCCATAGGGATAGTTCTGATCTGACATGCAGTGCTATCATGTAGTTTATGTGCAATGTATCCACAATAAAGAATTAATAATTGGAACATGATCTATATTAGAATTAAGGGATCAAGAGACTAACTTTTAAATTCTTATTTGGATTTGGGCATATGTTTTCGAACTGGGGTCTATGAGGGAATCACATGATGTCTATGTAATTGTTTTCTGTATATCATATTCCGCTATTTGTTGATTTACTAATTTGGTTAGCGTATGCTCATAAAATGAATTTTCCGCTATGTAAGTTTTCCTTTAAGTAACTGCACATTGACGTTCAACAATTACGACATTGAGGACCCCACATAGAAAGGTTTGAAAACCTGTAGTTGAGAATATCAAGTTCAACTTCTTATACCCAAATTCATTCATTACTTCCTTTTAGAAATAACTTAAGTCTGGAGTTGACCAATCAATACTGTATAGTTATTACTGCTTACTTGCATGGGGTAATATAGCTGTTACTGGAGAATAAGTCACCCGAGTGTAGTTACCACGCCCAATGCAATTATCCAGTTCTATAACTTTCTTTGCAGAACATTGTGCCATTCCATGATCACTGGTGATAATTACATTAACTGTGTTCCAGAGTCCAGTCTTTTGAAGTTGATCGATTAAATAGCCAATGCGATCATCCACTTCCTTCAACATGTTGCCCAGTTCTTTACTGTCGGGTCCATAATGGTGCCCAGTGGCATCAGGCTCCTCCCAGTACAATGCACCAAAATTAATGGGTTCGGTTGAGTTGGAAAACCATTGTATAATGTGGTCAACCCTCTTACTGAATGAGACATTGTGGTCATATTTCAAGTAATAAGAAGGCATTGTATTGTGTATTGACACATCAGTACCAGGCCACATTGCTCCACCACTCTTGTGCCCTTGTTGCTGATTAGTTATCCAAATTGGTGTAGCCTCATTCCACCAAAATTGATCTTGATCTGCGAAGATTGAAAAATTCTTTTTGGTGGCTGCATCATACATATGATTGGCCACAATGCCATGGCTTTCTGCATAGCGGCCTGTGACAATGGAGTAATGATTTGGAAAAGTTTTGGTAACAAACACATTTGTTACATGCTTCACATGGGCTCCATCAGCAATCATTTTCTGAAGGTTAGGAAAGGCGTATTGTGCAAGATAATCAGCTCTGAATCCATCAAAGGACACGAGAAGTAATCTAACCTCTGAGTTGCTTGTTGCATTATTACAGTGGCATTCAAGGAATCCAGATACAAATGCCAAGAAATAAACCCAGAAACTTTGCATTGTGGGATAGTTTTCTGAAAGCTTCCACTGTTATAGATCTTCTGGGAGGCCAACTTGGTACACTAAAAAATACAAGACAGTCATTAAATGGCAGATACAACAATAATAGATTGTCAACACCTCATACCTCCAACTGGGTCTTTAAAGAAAAAATGTGAACAAAAGGGCTTCAGGTTGACAACATCTTCTGTTCCTATTAGCATTTGGGAGATCATCTTTTATCAGGGAAAAACACAAGGCTATGATATGCGTCTCTGTATCACACATTACGTAGCAAAAACATTCAAGCTATTGGCCCAGTAATGCACAATTTGCTCAAATAAATCATTTGGAATCAAATATTAGGGTAAATTGCATATGTAGATTAGAGTTTTACTAACTTTATAAGCAGTTATAATTAAACTGTAGAAAATATTGCAATGTTTTCAAGCACTTCCAAAAGAACTAGAAAAAATCTACTCCATTTTCTCTGCTATACCACATTAGAAAATGTCTGCAAATTTATGACACCTATTTATGCTGAATTGGCCAACTTTCAAAATGCCCTTTTTAGTTTTAACAAAACTAAGTTAACAATTTGTAGCACAAGTTGATCAGTCACATATACCAGAGTTTAATTATTGTACCCTTTCCTATAAATAAACACAACAAAGTATCTTGGTGAGACAGTCTATCATAGCAATACACTTTCTATAACCTACTAGATCCATTTGACCATCAGAACAATGAGCCTATTAAAGTTATCAAAATTGAAATATTAATACAGCACTGTTAACCTTTGTCTTGTGATCAAGGCACCGCGCCACAATTTCTGAGCTGAAAAGGCATTGTCTTGTTTTTATGTGAAACAGCCACATGGGGAAGATAGCTTTGGGGGTCTCCTTCTTGTTAAAAACACCACTTATATTCTGTATACAGATCTGCATATTTCATAATTTTTCTTTCATGTAAGTTTCCATCCTGTCCTCTCAAGAAGATAATAATTAGAAGATATAGATAGTTTTACATAGCTACAAAGTAAAACGCAATCGGATAAAAGTCATATGCGATGAGGCAGGTTCTTATCTTGGGAAAGCAGCAAGTTGTCTCAGGAAGCTCAGACTCTGGTGCTCTGAAAGGCTGATGGAGATAAAGATCCAAATCAGCGATAGCACTAAAATTCGTGTTCTTCCGTATGGTGCAGAATTCTGCAAGATCTGATAAAAGTTGGGCAGAAATTCCCCCAAATACCTAGTTTGGATCACAAGGTTGTTACACCCTCAGGTTATGCTATTGTATAATTGAGCAGTACTCAAGACTGCTTATAGGAGTGGCTAATTCTGCACGCAAGAGAATATCTAAGGCACAATCAAAACTTGCAAAAGAAAGCTTCCTGCATATCTCGGGCTGCCCGCAGCACAAATTTTGATACAAGAGTGCTCAATCTCTGCACAACAACAACTTGTATTTATATAACGCCTTTAACGTAGTGAAACGTTCCAAGGCGCTTCACAGGAGTATTACGCAATAACATTTTGATACCAAACCGCATAAGTAGAAATTAGTGCAGGTGACCAAAAGCTTGGTCAAACAGGTATGTTTTAAGGAGCATCTTAAAGGAGGAGAGGTAAAGAGGCAGCGAGGTTTAGGCAGGGAGTTCCAGAGCTTGGTGTCGAGGCAGCAGAAAGCACGGCTACCGATGGTTGAGTTTAATTTTCTTACATTCTTAAGACATTGACAACCATTTTACAGGGTGCATCAATATATCTGAAACATATATTTTCTGTCTTAAGAATATATATTTTTAATAAAATGGTGAATTGGTGCTTGTGATGAACATACAGCTAGCTTTACACACAACCTACTTTCTGAAAAAAATTCATCCACCTTATTTTTTTCACGAAATGAAATTTCTAAAATACAAAATAAGGCTTTAAAGAATAAAAAAAAGATATTTCACAATGATAATTAAATGTATCAACCGAATTGCCTTTTAATGCCTTCATTAAAGCATTAACTTGAAGGCCTCAGCCTCTTCCAAAAGCCTGGGCTTGGACTTGTGTGTTTTCTATAAGCAGTGAGGCGGTGTTTTATTAAGCGAGAGACTGTGTTTATTTTAAGCTCATTAACATCGGGCCAGTGAGCTCCTGTGCACTAAATGGGCATCCCAATGTAGCTCGCCAGATTGATGCCTTCCAATATAAGGCCAACCCGGCTGCCTGCAAGGCAAGGGTGGGGCAAGGATCACAATCACAGTGGGTGGGGGTCCTCAGGTGACAATAGCCCAGATTATTTTTATAGGGCCCTTAAGGAGCATCCCTGCTCCTCGGTGCCTCATAAAAATAATTCCAAACTTACCTTGGCTAGATTTATTCGGCTCCATCACCAGTGTGCATGGCGCTGCCTCTGACCAGTTTCAACCTAAATTGGCAATTGAGGTCCTGGGATCCACATTTGTATATTACATTGGGTCTACTGCCTGAAACAGGTAGGCGCTTTGGGCGCCAGCGGTGGGCTCCTTTCGACATGCTGCTAGCCTTTTCGTCAGCGCTAACAGGGCAGTAAGGCTATCAAGCCCTTTTTGAGGTTGTCACCGGCCTGTTAACGCTAGGTGATAGAAGTGAAAATGGATCCCGGTGTTTTTTTTAAAGCAGGGTGACTCTTTTATTTAAAGAGGCTGTGTGTGTAAAAAAAGCCCCAACAGATTACACTTATTTTGCGTTCTCAAAACATCATGAAGAGCATTAAGCTCAAAGATATTGGCCCTGAAATTCCGATGTCTCGGGCCTGTACGAAGTTTCTACGGACCTGGGAAGGCATCGGAAAAGCCGGTTTTCAGCGCACAATGCGCATGCGCTGAAAACCGGCTTTTCCGACCTGTCCAGCTGGAGCTTTACATGTCTTACCCGTGCGATGCGTTCTCATGCAAAATTCCGACTTTTAGAGATCTTCTGCCCAGGAATAGGGCAGGAAAGTTCTGCGCGAGATAAAGCAGGCGTACAGCCTGCATTCTGTGTGCATCTACCTGAAACTTTGCTTCAAACAGCTCAATAGCCTTCAGCATAAGCAGCAGTCGATGCTGAGCAGTTCTGTAGAGTAAAAGCTTAACACAAACTAAATAAACAGCAGGAAATGGAAACAAGCAGTTTCCTTTCAAAGTAGAGATTCAAATCTTTCAACTTTTATAACATTTGAGTTACCATGTTGTCTATGATCGATTTTAAGTCAGACACTCAGTACCTAGCTCTGTAATTGTGTTGAGATAGAATGCTTTCCAAGAGTCATGCAGAATGTAGAGGATGGCTTCTTGAGAATAATAGTGCAATGGCTTTCCAGCAATTGTAGTGAGTCCCAAATTTTGGCCAAAAGTTTCCACAAACAATCTCAGTTGAACAGCGTACTTTCAACCATGTACTTCCACCTTAGTGAATGGGTCCCGACAAACTGCACATTTTACATAGAGGCTCAGCTTCTCGAACGGATGGGAGGGCAGGAGTTTTCGAATTTAGGACAAGTGCTGTCATCCCATCCTAATTCCGTCATTTGTATGCTGCTGCACAAGGAGGGCAGTTGCTTCTTCAGTGTGTTCTGTCATACATCGGCCTAGCCAATAATTCCTGTCATAAGTGTTATGTCATTAGATGCGCTGATAATGACTCCATGAGGAAATGTATTGTACATGAACTGTAGTGACCTTAGTCCATTTAATGTAACTCTAGAGTGAGTATCACACATGGTGGCCTGCCTTTTATACTAGGCCTGGCACACCTATACAGGTAACCTACAAGCCTCCCACTGCAGTGCTCTCTGGTGGCACACCTGAGTAACCATACAGCTGGTGTACAAGTTCCCATAGTGGTTCCCTCTGGTGGCACATCATATGTACTAATACAAGCAGTAAACATGCTTGGATACATGACAATAAGAACATAAGAAATAGGAACAGGAGTAGGCTATACGACCTCAAGCCTGCTCCACCATTCAATATCATGGCTGATCTGATCATGGACTCAGCTCCACTTCCCTGCCCGCTCCCCATAACCCCTTATCGTTTAAGAAACTGTCTATTTCGGTCTTAAATTTACTTAATGTCCCAGCTTCCACAGCTCTCTGAAGCAGCAAATTCCAGATTCACAATTCTCAGAAGAAATTTTTCCTCATTTCAGTTCTAAATGGGCGACCCCTTATTCTATCATGCCCTCTAGTTCTAGTCTCCCCCACCAGTGGAAACATCCTCTCTGCATCCACCTTGTCAAGCCGCCTCATAATCTTATACGTTTCTATAAGATCACCTCTCATTCTTCTGAATTCCAATGAGTAGAGGCCCAACCTACTCAACCTTTCCTCATAAGTCAATCCACTCATCCCCGGGATCAACCTAGTGAAACTTCTCTGAATCGCCTCCACTGAAACCAAAACTGCACGCAGTATTCCAGGCCTCACCAATACCCTGTACAGCTGTAACAAGACTTCCCTGCTTTTATACTCCATTCCCTTTGCAATAAAGACCAAGATTCCATTGGCCTTCCTGATCATTTGCTGTACCTGCATACTCTCTTTTTGTGTTTCATGCACATGTACCCCCCCAGGTCTCCCTGTATTGCAGCACTTTGCAATCTTTCTCCATTAAAGAATAATTTGCTCTTCGATTTTTTTTCTGGCAAAGTGCATGATCTCACACTTTCCAACATTATACTCCATCTACCAAATTTTTGCCCACTCACTTAGCCTGTCTATGCCCTCCTGCAGCCTCTTTATGTCCTCCTCACACATTACCCTTCCTCCCATCTTTGTATCGTCAGCAAACTTGGCTACGTTACACTCAGTCCCCTCTTCCAAGTCGTTAATATAGATTGTAAATAGTTGGGGTCCCAGCACTGATCCCTGCGGCACCCCACTCATTACTGATTGGTTCATTCTCTGGTTGGCATTTATCCCGACTCTCTGTTTTCTGTTTATCAGCCAATCTTCTATCCATGCTAATATATTACCCCCAACTCTGTGAACTTTTATCTTGTGCAGTACCCTTTTGTGTGTTATCTTGTCAAATGCCTTCTGGAAGCCCAAATACACCACATCCACTGGTTCCCCTTTATCCACCCTGTTTGTTACATCCTCAAAGAATTCCAGAAAATGTGTCAAATATGACTTCCCCTTCATAAATCCATGTTGACTTTGCCTGACCAAATTTTGCTTTTCCAAATGTCCTGTTACTGCTTCTTTAATAATGGGAGTCCAACATTTTCCCAACCACAGATGTTAAGCTAACTGTCTATAGTTTCTTGCTTTTTGTCTGCCTCCTTTTTTGAATCGGGGCATTACATTTGCAGTTTTCCAATCTGCTGGGACCTCCCCAGAATCCAGGGAATTTTGGTAAATTACAACCAATGCATCCACAATCCCTGCCGCTACTTCTCTTAAGACCCTAGGATGCAAGCCATCATCCAGGAGATTTATCTGCCTTTAGTCCCATTATCTTACTGATAGTCCCGCCAACTTACAACCTCCCCAAACCAGAAATTTTGTGGCCATCAATCTTATAAACACTTTCTCCTCCTTTCATTTGTACATGCAGTTTAGAAGTCGCTATTTTTAATTTGCTGGCCATGCTATTACACACTGCACAACTACGACCCGTTCAGAAATGCAAGACATTTTTAAAGTCTTTATATTGCTTTAATTAACTTTTAAAACTATTAAAATGTTTAAATTAAATTAGGCAATCTTTAAACTATTCTAAAAGATTATAAAATCATTGAAAAACTCACCTTTCAAAGCCTTATAGTGATCTCTAAACCAGCTGCAATACTGAAGTAAAAAAAAAATCAGGGGCGTGGCATATCTAAACAAACTCCTTTTGACAGCTCCTATGGGCGGAGACAAACTCCAAAAGAAGCCACAGGCTTCGCGCGCGCTGCGTTCCTGGGCGGCGTGACGTCATACGCTGCCTGGGAACCTTCATCACTCTATCTGAAGTTCAAGAGGGCGCAGGAGAGAATGTTAAGTGCGCATTTTTTTTCCTTTTACCAGATTGCCCGCGGGAATGGTGTTACCGGAATTTCAGGGCCGATGTCTTTCTTCATTGCAATTGATTTAATTTTCAATAAAAGTTGTATTTTGAAGCAAACAGTCTCTAATTATTTCACTTGGTATCGCTTGTTATATTGACATTTAAAAGATATAACCATTCTAATCACTAACAACTGTCAGTGTCACACACTCACACCCAGTGACAGATACACATGGAAATATCACAAAAAACAATCACAAAATGCCAATTTCAATTTTATAGACATCCCTTAGAAAGTCACAAATCAGTGCTGACACACATGGAATTCCTCCCAATTCTGTCTTGCCAGTTCTATGTCCCCATCAGCTCTGCCTTCCAAATCTCAGGTTTTCACCCCTCAGTAATGCCAGATCAAAGGACACCCATGCTGCCAAACTCCACTACTATAATGTCAAACTCTAGGACCCCCATCAGAGTTCTGCCAAAACCCCAGAACTATTCCCCACTATACCTATTTCCCCCTCCCCAGTATTACTAAATACCAGGGGCTAGACTTTCCACTAGGTGGCTAAGGCCCAAAAAAAGGGCCTTGTTCCAGCGATGTGGGACGTATCGCCCGTGCTGATTGCCGGCTCAAGGCCCATTTTTTTTTTGCGATTTTCCAACCGGCCTTACCCCGGCGATGTCAAATGGGCGATCTGATTTTTCGGCGATCTCACGATCGCCCAAAGAAAATGGAAGTTAATGAAGAAAAAAAAGCTTCCTTAGCAACGCAATACTGCGCATGTGTATTTTGATTTTTTTTTTAAGGTTTTCTTTGCCGCGTTTTGAGAGGTCAGGGGTCATCACACATGCTCAGAAGCTCTGTGAGGGTCAGGGAGAGAGAAAGAGGATAAAGGAGAAAAGATTTTCTGGATTGTTTGAATTTATCTGCTAATATTACACATATTTTGAATTTTTTTCGCATTTTAACAAATTTTAAATACGGTTAAGTACTACTTAGAATTTAATTAAAAAATTTATCATCAGCATTTTATTCTTTGAAATGGAGGGATCAATTGAAAGGTGAAGTGAGGAGGCCAATGAGGCCCTCGTGAATATAGTCAGCACGACGTGGGAAGATCTGACACGGGGTGGGCATGGGAAACCTCCACCCCGTGCATATAGGATTTGGGCAGAGATTGCCGACGTGGTCACATCAGTATCAAATGAAGCACGCACAGCGGACCAGCCCCGCAAAAGATGGAACAGCCTATTGGCAGCTGCCTGAGCAAGTTGAAACTGATATTTGAAATCATCCATATGTATTATTTAATGATGTATGGAAATTATAACTAGAATCTGCAATGTTATTTCCTTACATTTAAACATAACTAAATTATGAATAAATTTATGCACCCCAGCATAAAGTTGAATGTTGTAGTATGAAATATTTTATTCCTATGCAATGTAATGCAAATTTTTAATTACATTTAAATGTCAGTCTTAAATGTTTATGCCAAATCCATTTGCTTATGCCGTGCAATGTTATCTTATCATTTACAGAAGAAGATATCTATCAACCACCAAGAGCAACGCAGGACAGGCAGGGGCTCTGCCATGCTCCAGTCTTTAAGTGCTTACGAGGAGCTTGCGGTGGCCTTGGTGGGGCCTGAAAGCCGTGAACAATGGAAGGCAGAGCTGATGGGGACATAGAACTGGCAAGACAGAATTGGGAGGAATTCCATGTGTGTCAGCACTGATTTGTGACTTTCTAAGGGATGTCTATAAAATTGAAATTGGCATTTTGTGATTGTTTTTTGTGAAATATATCTTAGTTACGCAAGTAATGTTATGCAATTATAATGTAATTTGATATATAATTGTGATGTACTATTGATCTTCAAATGAGGTCATGTTAGGCCTGGTGATCCTTTGTGCATATGGGATAATGGAAAGCATTGTAAGGTTTTGAGTTCTTGAAAAATTGAGATGTATTGATTTGAATTGTTAAACGTTGTTTGTAAATTTCATTTGTCTTTCAAAGATCAAGTGTCCATGGAGCATGTCCACTGAACCTTCAGGAACTTTGCAGGAGGCAGAGGCAGAAGAGGAGCCACTACAGACTCCTGCTGCTGTGTATGAACAGGAGGAGGAGGAGGAGGAAGAGGAGGAGGAGGAAGAAGAATTTTTTTTGTGGGGGGAGGGAACATGAGATGGATGAGGCACCGGGACCAAGCAGTGTGCAGATGATGATGCCAAGGCGCGTGACATTGCACATGCCGACACCACGGAGGTCCGGTCAGCGTGCTATGCAATCACCTACCAGCAAAGAATGACTAAGAAAGCAATAAAGAAAGGAAAGATAGATTACGAAAGTAAACTTGCGCAAAACATAAAAAGTTAGTAAAAGCTTTTATAGATATATAAAACGGAAAAGAGTGACTAAAGTAAATGTTGGTCCCTCAGAAGATGAGAAGGGGGATTTAATAATGGGAAATGTGGAAATGGCTGAGACCTTAAACAATTATTTTGCTTCGGTCTTCACAGTGGAAGACACAAAAACCATGCCAAAAATTGCTGGTCACAGGAATGTGGGAAGGGAGGACCTTGAGACAATCACTATCACTGGGGGTTGTGCTGGACAGGCTAATGGGACTCAAGGTAGACAAGTCCCCTGGTCCTGATGAAATGCATCTCAGGGTATTAAAAGAGATGGCGGAAGTTATAGCAGATGCATTCGTCATAATCTACCAAAATTCTCTGGACTGTGGGAGGTACCAGCAGATTGGAAAGCAGCTAATGTAACGCCTCTGTTTAAAAAAGGGGGCAGACAAAAGGCAGGTAACTATAGGCCGGTTAGTTTAACATCTGTAGTGGGAAAAATGCTTGAAACTTTCATTAAGGAAGAAATAGCGGGACATCTAGATAGGAATAGTGCAATCAAGCAGACGCAACATGGATTCATGAAGGGGAAATCATGTTTAACTAATTTACTGGAATTCTTTGAGGATATAACGAGTATGGTGGATAGAGGTGTACCGATGGATGTGGTGTATTTAGATTTCCAAAAGGCTTCGATAAGGTGCCACACAAAAGGTTACTGCAGAAGATAAAGATACGCGGAGTCAGAGGAAATGTATTAGCATGGATAGAGAATTGGCTGGCTAACAGAAAGCAGAGAGTCGGGATAAATGGGTCCTTTTCGGGTTAGAAATCGGTGGTTAGTGGTGTGCCACAGGGATCGGTGCTGGGACCACAATATACATAGATGACCTGGAAGAGGGGACAGAGTATAGTGTAACAAAATTTGCAGATGATTCAAAGATTAGTGGGAAAGCGGGTTGTGTAGAGGACACAGAAAGGCTGCAAAGAGATTTAGATAGGTTAAGCGAATGGGCTAAGGTTTGGCAGATGGAATACAATGTCAGAAAGTGTGAGGTCATCCACCTTGGGAAAAAAAAAACAGTAAAAGGGAATATTATTTGAATGGGGAGAAATTACAACATGCTGCAGTGCAGAGGGACCTGGGGGCCCTTGTGCATGAATCCCAAAAAGTTAGTTTGCAGGTGCAGCAGGTAATCAGGAAGGCGAATGGAATGTTGGCCTTCATTGCGAGAGGGATGGAGTACAAAAGCAGGGAGGTCCTGCTGCAACTGTACAGGGTATTGGTGAGGCCGCACCTGGAGTACTGCGTGCAGTTTTGGTCACCTTACTTAAGGAAGGATATACTAGCTTTGGAGGGGGTACAGAGACGATTCACTAGGCTGATTCCGGAGATGAGGGGGTTACCTTATGGTGATAGATTGAGTAGACTGGGTCTTTACTCATTGGAGTTCAGAAGGATGAGGGGTGATCTTATAGAAACATTTAAAATAATGAAAGGGATAGACAAGATAGAGGTAGAAAGGTTGTTTCCACTGGTCGGGGAGACTAGAACTAGGGGGGCACAGCCTCAAAATACGGGGGAGCCAATTTAAAACCGAGTTGAGAAGGAATTTCTTCTCCCAGAGGGTTGTGAATCTGTGGAATTCTCTGCCCAAGGAAGCAGTTGAGGCTAGCTCATTGAATGTATTCAAGTCACAGATAGATAGATTTTTAACCAATAAGGGAATTAAGGGTTATGGGGAGCGCGGGTAAGTGGAGCTGAGCCCACGGCCAAATCAGCCATGATCTTGTTGAATGGCGGAGCAGGCTCGAGGGGCTAGATGGCCTACTCCTGTTCTTAATTCTTATGTTCTTATGTTCTTATGAGGACCAGACGGAGAGCTTACTATCCCTGTGCACGGAGACGGTCGCGACCTTATCCAGAGGTTCACGGGTTTCTCATCAAATTGGAGCCAGTTCTCCACAACCTGGAGCGAGTTCTGCACACACTTCTCCAGCTGGTCTTCTGAGCAGTCACAGACTGCTCGGGAGACGTTGGAGGCGATTAGGCAGCAGACAGCCGCAACAAATGCCCTACGGCATGCGTTCCTGGCTGGACACAGCGCTGCACCCAAAGGTATCGTGTCCACTCGCAGCGAGACCCCAAGCACGCAAGCGAGTACGGAGGACACCGTTCCTCCTGATTCAGAAGTGGAGCCTGAGGCTTCTGCTTCCGCACCGTCACCTCCACCACGGCAGGAACGCGTTCGTGTTGGTCTGCGTAGACCAAAATGGGCGGTTGGGGTGCGAACACGGGGTGGGACAGGATCTGGAGGGAAACGTGGCCGCAGGTAGGGAGGGGGGAATGTTTTTCAAAAGTTCCATAAATGTTATTGTTGCTTAAATGTTCACTTATTATTACTTAAATGTTCAATTTCTTCATGTTATAACATTTTGGGGATTTGAGGGAAGGGTGGGTTGGTGCAGGGGGCGGAGGGTTGAAGGGAGGGTGTTGTTCATTACTTTTTCTAAAAACATTTCTATCTTTGTTAATCAAAAAAAATGTATTCCAACAACTTTTGTGCATTCTCTCTTAGTTACATTAGTTTTCAAATGTACAGTTTTTCATGCATATTTGTTTGTTTATTCTGTTATTATACCAGTACTTTTATTTTGCCAGTACTTTAAACTTTACTTCAACTAATTCAGATGATAGGCCAGTGCAGGAAACACAACAAGGAAACCCCACGCAAATGAAACTTTTGATTAACCCTAACTGTAAATGAACATTTGAATATCCACAATTAATAGTTCATGCAAAGCGTTCATTAATGAGCTGCTGGCGCAAAAGCTTAGCAGCCGTGTCACTGCCACTGGCTACTGGTCTTCGGGAGAGGTGTGGTGGTACCGGTGCTAGATCGCCAGGCTGATTAAGCTCCCTTATGTCCTTGCCCGCGTCCTCTCCCGCCTGTTCCTCCTCTTCATCCTCGCCGGCTGCCTCTTCTGTCTCATCTTCTTCTGGAGGTGGACCTGCAGTAAGATCTGGCATTATTTGTCCTCTCTTTATAGCTAGGTTATGCAGCATGCAACACACCACAATAAACTCTGCTACCTGATCGGGGTGGTACTGGAGGCTGCCTCCAGAATGATCCAAGCATCTGAAATGCTGCTTTAGGACTCCAATTGTCTTTTCAACAATGTTGTGAGTCGCTACGTGACTTTCATTATACCGTTTCTGTGCTTCAGTGACGGGATTACGCAGAGGGGTCATCAGCCAACTTGCAAGACCATACCCTTTATCCCCCCGCATCCAACCATGACCTTCTGGCTGATTGACAAACAGGTTAGGGATAGCACTTTCATGTAAGATGTGCGCATCATGGATGCTGCCAGGAAATGTAGCATTCACTGTTAAAATTGTTTGATTGTGGTCGACAACAAGCTGCACATTTAGTGAGTGGAACCCCTTTCTGTTACGAAACACCTCCGCGTTCTTTAAGGGTGCTTTCAGGGCAACGTGTGTGCAGTCTATTGCTCCCTGCACCTTGGGGAAGTCTGCTATTCTCAAGAAACCCAAAGCCCTCGCAGTCTGTGCCTCCCTAGTCATTGGGAAGCTTATGAAGTCCATCCTGCGAGCGTAAAGGGCTTCAGTCACCTGTCGAATGCAGCAGTGTGTAGCGTGCTGAGAGATATGGCAGATGTCGCCAGCTGAAGCCTAAAAAGATCCTGATGCATAGAAGGCTAGGGCAGCAGTAACCTTCACCTCAACGGACAGTGCGGTTCTGATGGTGCTGGAAGGCTGCAGATCACCCTTGACGAGTTGACATATCTCATCGATGACCTCCTTCCGGAATCGCAACCTCCCAAGACACGCATTTTCAGACAAATTCAGGTAAGATAGCTTTTCCAAGTACCTTCGTTGGCTGTACGGTCTCCTCCTCTGTCTTCATCTCCATCTACGCATTACTGTGCCACCTCTTTGATTGTTCCTTTCAGTAACCAGTGTGTGAGCAGTTACAATTAAAGGCAGGGAAAGCATGGGCCCCATCACTATTGATAATTACTTGCACTAATTTTAATAATCTCTCTACTCTATACTCTCTAATCACTGTACTTTGCACTCTCTACGCTGTATACCAGTCAGTTTGATATGCACAAACAATATCAGTAAATAACTTCACCATGTAAAAGCTATTCACAAAATAATTTCAATATATAAAACCTATTTACCAAAAATAGCTTGATAATACCTGTTTATATTCCCGATCCAATATTCTGAGTACAATTAACTTTAAATTAACTCACAGTTAATCCTCCACCTTTCCTCCGAAATTCAAAATGGCATCCGTAGTGCCCATTTCCTTCTTTTAGGCCCAGAAAAAGCAACTATTTCTCAGCACTCTTTTGGGCCTTGCATCGGCCCAGCGAAGTGCATGCTGGGTGCCAAAACTTGAGATGGGCCTTATGTGGGCGATCAAAGTGGAAACTTAAGCACCTGTTTTTCCAGAGATGTTTTGGCCTAGTTTCCACTTTTTGCACAAAATGGGCGATAGAGGTCAGTTTTGGGCGATAGATAGGCGATGTGAAGTGGAAAGTCTAGCCCCAGATCTCTACCTCTAACTGTTGCATCCTGTATACCATCCTGCTGTGTATTCTTTGCATTAAAAATGGTAAATACACAAAGGAACATAAAGGCTACAAAAGTAAAATATTGCACATGCTGGAATCTGGAATAAAAACAGAAAATGCTGGAAATCTCAGCGGGTCAGGCAGCATCTGTGGAGAGAAAGTAGAGTTAACATTTCGGGTTGATGACCCTTTGTCAGAACTGAAGACGGTTCGGAAAGAACAGATCCTTAACAAACACCGAAAGGGGGAGGGGAAGAAAGAACAAAAGGGAAGGTCTGTGATAGGGTGGAAGACAGGAGAAATGAGAAACACAAAAGGGATGATGGCCCAAATTCAAAAGGTAATGCCAGGAGTTAGAAAAACATTAGTCAAGATAGGGTGTGAATGGCGGAATAATGACCATATAAAGGCAACTCATTTACAGTTTTCACAAAATAATGGACAGGGTTGAGAAATTCAATACCCAAAGCACTAGACAAAAATCGCAGAATATATTTTAATAAAAATGGAAATCGATTTATTCAGGCAATGTAAATCTAAGGGCTAGACTTTGCATCTTGGTCTATTGGGCGATATTTCCGACATCAGTGATAATATTATTTTTCGGGATTGCTGGAATATCGCCTATTTTAAAACCCGCTAGTTTCCATTTTTAAATTTGGGTATTAGCCGTAGTGATGTGAAATGGGCGTTAGCGGTTTATTCCATCGTGGAAGGCCGCCGTCTATAGCAACAGCCGTTCTGCGCATGCGTGGGTTTTCTTTATGATTAACTTTTCCTGCGATTCGGGAGGTCAGGGGTCATCTGCACATGTGCATGAGAGAGAGAGAGAGAGAGAGAGAGAGAGAGAGAGAGAGAGAGAGAGAGAGAGAGAGAGGGGGATGGTTGTTTGTGGGAAGCTGGTGTGCAGAGTAGCAGATATTTTTGTGACAATGGATCAAGTTGATGAGATGGTGGCTTATGTAGAAGTGGAGGAAGTGGCTGAAGGGAGTGATCTGGGTGAGGTGGGAGAGGAGATGGGCGGTAGAAGGCGCGCAAAGCACTTTTCTGAGGAGGTCAGTGCTGCCCTCGTTCAGGAGTTTGAAAGTCGTTGGGCCCAACTGACCCGGGGTGGCCGTGGGAAACCCCCCCCCACCCCTCCACCTGGTTTTACCAATGTATCTGGGCGGAGATCACCGAAGTGCTCGCGTCAACTACGCATGAGGTCCGTGAGCCAAACCAGTGCCGCAAGCACTGGAACAATCTTGTTGGTTCCGGAAGAGTAAGTATTACATTTATTAAATAAATTGTAATGATGCAATAACTCATTAATTCAAATGTAGATCTGCTGGATTGTAATTAGGCTGGTAATCTTGGTGTCATGCATTAGTTCCTAACCTCGATCTTATTAAATTTATTCTCAGACCATAGATATAACCATGCATTCAATTACGTATGAAGCGTATTAGCATATAACGTTATCAATCAATAAAATGGGCGATGACTAATTGGGGATTATCTGTGTGTTCTGTATTGTGTAATAGTATCTACTAATATCTGTAATATCTGTAATAGTACCTAGGCAATGAGCTTATGCAATGCACTTGTCACCTTTGCAGAAGAAACTGTCGAAAAACCGGGCGAAACAGAGGCGCACTGGGGGAGGACCGGCAGACCGCTGCCAACTGACCGACCTTGAGGACCGGGCGTTGGCTTTAGTGGGAGTCCACAATCGGTCGGCCACCCGTGGTGGTGCTGAACCTGTTCTTGTGCCACATGAGTAATGTATAAACCATTGGTGATTTAAAGTAATTTAATGCCATTTCAGTACAACATATGGTTGATGTAACGTTATGTAATTAATGATGGGATCATGAAATATCATTGTAATACAATGCAGATTCTGTACAGGTTGAACCTCCCTTATCCAGAACCATTCCTGGCCACCAGGTGGCGTATGCACAGAACTCCAACGTGAACAAATTGAAGTCCTTCCTCGCTGCCGACTCCTGCAATCGCTGGCCTGACTCCCCCACCCCGATCTCTCTGCCGCACTCCCAGCCCCAAGCCAGCCAGCCCCGATATCCCCTTGCTCAGTACCTATACCATCCAATTTAATGTGACCATCCCTCGTCTGGAAAAATCCCTTATCCAGAACAGGCCAGGTCCCGAGGGTTCCGGATAAGGGAGGTTCAACTTGTACTATCATGATGTTAATTATATGTGACGTCTGTCAGTGATATTTATAGCAGTAGTGTTGCTCCTCGTACATATGACTGCATAGCATAAGCATTCTCATGTCACCCTGGCATCCCCTTCTCTTCTATTAACCTCATTTATGTTTTCTAGGTCACCAGGCTTCGCAGGCTACCCAGGCTCTCCAGGTTGTCTCTGGAGGTGAGGAAACAAGCGCCTCTCCTGTACTGTTGCAAGTCCTCTTATCCACAGAGGACAGTGAGGAGGTGAAGAAGGAGCCTGCAGCGAGGTCTTCCAATGTTCCTGCGGCCACGTCTTCATCCACCGAGAAAGCAGCGGGGCCAAGCTCCTTGCAGCAGGGCACCACAAGTGGTTCAATGCCTCCGCTGACCCCGCGGAGGTTGGTTCGGCGAGGTCGGATTGCTCTAAGACCGGCAGATGTCCAGGACGAGCGTCGACAGGTCGAGAGCTCCTCCAGACAATGGACGGGTTAACTGGACAGGTTGTCGCCCTGACCGCGATCGTTTCGCAGGAGATATCGCGGATGGTAGCGGTAATGGAGAAAATAGCTGAGTCCATGGATGCCAGATGTCAGCCTGTAGTCCAGAAATCCGGCACTGCACCCCAAGGTGCAGTACCGCCATTGCCATCGACGCATGCCAGTCAGGAGGAAACAGTTGCTTCTGATTTGGAGGAAGTTTCTTTGGAAACGTCCTCTCCATCTTCTCCAGTCTCATCTTCGACTCTGTCATCAGCCCCACACACCAGCAGCGCTCAAGGTGCCCTGCTACAAGACGGCTTGGTGTGTGTACAAGGGGGAGAGGTGGGGGGGGGGGTAAAAGGAAAGGCGAGGTGTGGCCGCAAGTACGGGAGGGTGGGAGAATGTATTTTTTTGTACTTTTATTATTGTTATTAATATATTTGCTGACTGTTGGGTGGCTGGGTGTTTATTATATTTATAATTGTTTTGAAAGTTTATTGTTGATATTGTTGTTATACCGTTATATATTATGCTGCTGTTAATGTTGTTATTGTTATTTATTCTTATTTTTTTTTAATTTTCACTGTTGGGGTCGGGGTGAGGGGTAGATGGGTGTTTATTGTTTAAAAAAAAATTTCTTTCAAATTTTTCAATTCATTAATAATTAAAAAAAAATGTAACTTAACATTGTTGTGCAGTGTCTTCCAATTAACAGAAACGTTAAACATAGACTAAGTTTGCAAACAATGGCGAGGCCAGGCCAGGCAAGGCAAAGATGAAACGTAATGTAACACAATTTGTTGTGTATGGAGAACGAGTCAGACTGAACACTGTGAGCTCAAAGCAAAGTATGACCTTAGTCTTTTATTGCAGGTCTCCAGAGTGCCTCTCCAACCTGTGAAGCCTCCTTAAATACCTGTGCTCCCAAGGGATTATGGGATCCCTCGAGACTCCAGGGGATGAGCCCTGTGGTGGCTGTACAGAGTAACTACAAGTCCACATTTTTAACACCCCCCCAAAGTCAATAGTGTAACTATTTACATTGTGAGTCGATCTGGGGCTATTCTTGCCCTGGTTAATCGTCTCGGTGTGAAAGCTGGTGTTGTTGAATCATTTGTTGGGCCCTCGCTGGGCTTCTATGCAGCTGGCCTTGCTGGGCTGCCTGGTGTATTGGGCCCTGCAGGGCTGCTGTAGATGATGGGTTCTACTTCGTGGTCAACTGTGGTGCCGGTTGCCACTGGTGTGCATGTTGGGCGATCAAAAAAGGTAGGGTCCAAGGTGGGTTGTTCAGGATAGTTCGTGAATCTGAGTTTGATTTGGTCCAAGTGCTTCCGGAGAATGAGTCTATTTGAAAGTTTGACCCGAAATATCCTGCTCCCCTCTTTGGCCACGACAGTGCTGGGAAGCCACTTGGGACCTTGTCCATAATTTAATACAAATACAGGATTATTGATTTCAATCTTGCGTGACACATTTGCGCTATCATGGTATGCACTTTGTTGAAGCCGCCTGCTCTCTACCTGTTCATGTAGATCAGGGTAAACCAACGAGAGCCTTGTCTTAAGTGCTCTTTTCATGAGCAGTTCAGCAGGTGGGATCCAAGTGAGTGAGTGGGTCTTGTACGGTAGCTAAGCAGGACTCGGGATAGGTGAGTCTGCTGTGAGCCTTTAGTTACCCTCTTCAAGCCTTGCTTGATGGTTTGCACTGCTCTCTCTGCCTGACCATTGGACGCTGGTTTAAACGGGGCAGATGTGACATTTTTGATCCCGTTAGGGGTCATGAATTCTTTGAAGTCAGCACTGGTAAAACATGGCCCGTTGTCGCTCAGCAGGACATCAGGTAAGCCATGAGTGGTATACATGGCCCGCAGGCTTTCAGTAGTGGCAGCGGACGTGCTAGCTGACATTATCTCACATTCAATCCACTTGGAGTACGTGTCTACAACCACAAGGTACATTTTACCCAAGAACGGGCCTGCATAGTCGACGTGTACCCTAGACCACGGTTTGGAGGGCCAAGACCATAAACTTAGCAGCGCCTCCTGGGTACATTGCTTAACTGCAATCATGTATTATATCTGTGAACGCAGGACTCTAAGTCCGCATCGATACCGGGCCACCACACGTGGGATCTGGCTCTCGCTTTCATCATTACGATGCCTGGGTGGGTACTGTGGAGGTCATTGATGAAGGTGTCTCTGCGCTTCTTGGGGACCACTACTCGATTGCCGCACAGAAGGCAGTCTGCCTGTATAGACATTTCATCTTTGCGCCGCTGGAACGGCTTTAATCTCTTCCTGCATTTCCACTGGGACACTGGACCAGCTCCTGTGAAGCACACAGCTTTTGACTAGAGATAATAAGGGGTCCTGGCTTGTCCAAGTTTTGATCTGCCGGGCAGTGATGGGTGATTGCTCACTCTCACATGCTTCCATAATCATGGCTCGATCTGCGGGTTGCGCCATTTCCACCCCCGTGGTGGGCAATGGCAGTCTACTGAGAGCATCGGCACAGTTTTCTGTGCCTGGCCTGCGGAGGATGGCGTAGTTGTATGCGGACAACGTGAGCGCCCATCTCTGGATGTGGGCCGATGCGTTGGTATTTGTCCCTTTACTCTCGGAAAACAGGGATAAAATGGCTTATGGTCAGTTTCCAATTTGAATTTTAGCCCAAACAGGTATTGATGCATTTTCTTTAACCCATAGACATACGCTAATGCTTCTTTTTCAATCATGCTGTAGGCTCTCTCAGCCTTAGACAGACTCCTGCATGTATAAGCAACCGGTTGGAGATTCCCGAAATCATTAGCTTGTTGCAATACACACCCGATGCCATATGACGACGCATCACATGCTAGTACCAAACGCTTACGTAGATCATACAACACAAGCAATTTGTTTGAGCATAACAATTTTCTCACTTTTACAAAGGTTTTTTCTTGGCTTTTGCCCCAAACCCATTCGCCCCCTTTTCGTAGTAAGACATGTAGTGGTTCTAGCAGTGTGCTGAGACCTGGTAAGAAGTTACCGAAGTAGTTCAAGAGTCCCAGAAACGACCGCAGCTCCGTCACGTTCTGTAGTCTCGGTGCGTTCTCGATTGCCTCCGTCTCCACGTTGGTGGGCCTGATGCCGTCCGCCGCAATCCTCCTTCCCAAGAATTCCACTTCAGGCGCCAGGAAAATGCACTTTGAGCGTTTTAACCTGAGCCCCACGCAGTTGATTCGACTAAGAACCTCCTCCAGGTTCTGCAGGTGTTCGATTGTGTTGGGGCCTGTGACCAAGATGTCGTCCTGGAAGACCACAGTGTGCGGGACCGACTTCAGTAAACTTTCCATGTTTCTATGAAATATCGCCGCTGATCGGATTCCAAACGGGCATCTGTTATAAACAAAAAGACCTTTGTGCGTGTTGATGCAGGTGAGGGCCTTCGATGATTCCTCCAGTTCCTGCATCATGTAGGCTGAAGTCAGATCCAGCTTCGTGAACGTCTTTCCTCCCGCCAGCGTTGCAAAGAGGTCGTCGGCCTTTGGTAATGGGTATTGGTCCTGCAGGGAGAAATGATTGATAGTTACTTTGTAATCGCCACAGATTCTGACAGTGCCGTCTCCCTTAAGGACTGGAACAATAGGACTGGCCCACTCACTGAACTCGATTGGTGAAATGATGGCCTCTTTTTGCAGCCAGTCTAGGCTCGATCTCTACCCTTTCGCTCATCATGTACGGTACTGCTCTCGCCTTGTGATGGATGGGTTGCGCCCCCGGAATTAGGTAGATCTGCACTTTTGCTCCTTGGAATTTCCCGATGCCTGGTTCGAACAGCAAAGGAAATTTGTTTAAGACCTGGGCATATGAATTGTCATCAGCAGGCGATAGCGCTCGGACGTCATCCTCATTCCAGCGTATCTTTCCCAGCCTGCTCCTGCAGAGCAGCGTGGGACCATCGCCCGGCACCACCCAGAGTGGTAGCTTGTGTACTGCTCCATCGTAGGAGGCCTTTACGATAGCACTGCCAATTACAGGAATCAGTTCTTTAGTGTAACTTCGTGCGAACTGGAGTCAAGACTGGCCTTGAGGCCTTATTGCACCACAACCTTTCAAAAGTCTTTTTGCCCATGATGGACTGGCTCACGCCCATGTCCAGCTCCATTGACACCAGGAGTTCATTTAGTTCAACATTCAACATTATCGGGGGAACAATTAATGGTGAATGTGTGCACCCATTGTACCTCTGCCTCCTCAATCTGAGGCTCTGATTCGTCGTGATCCTCTGTGGATCTGTCCTCCTCTGCAACATGGTGGTTTGCAGGTTTAACAGGCTTTGCAGCTCGCCTGCACACTCATTGGAGATGTCCCATTGTTCCATAGCCCTTGCAAACGTATCCTTTGAATCGGCATAAATGGAAATGATGATCACCCCCGCAGCACCAACAAGGTGTTAATGGCCTAGCATTCATCACCCTTGATGTTGGACTCAGACATCTGCAGACGTGCAGCTGCAGGTATGTGTGACCTACCCTGTACGTTACGATTCAAAAACAACATCACTTTGTTCACAGTACTTGTAGCAGCACTTGTGTGCTGAGAGATTTGCTTCGTATTGTCACTGGTGGCAATGAATGCCTGGGCTATCGCTATGGCCTTACTGGTTGGGGTCTCTACAGTCAAAAGTTTGCGAAGTATGGTTTCGTGGCCAATGCAAAGTACGAAAAAGTCTCTGAGCACGTGCTCCAAATGTCCTTCAAATTCGCAATGTCCTGCAAGGCATCTTAGCTCGGTGACATAACACGCCACTTCCTGGCCTTCAGACCTTTTGTAGGTGCAGAACTAGTACCTCGTCATCAGAACGCTTTCCTTCGGGTTCAAAAGCTCTCGGACCAGTGTGCACAAATCGTCGTATGATTTCGCCGCGGGTTTTGCTGGAGTGAGCAGATTCTTCATGAGGCCATATGTTGGTGCCCCACAGACGGTGAGGAGTATCTCCCTTCGTTAGGCAGCGCTTTCTTCCCCATCGAGCTCATTGGCTACGAAGTATTAGTCGAGTCGCTCCGCCAAAGTTTCCCAATCATCTCCCTCCAAACATTTCCCCAGGATGCCCACTGTTCTCTGCATCTTTGGGTTCGCTATCTGTATCTCGTCGCCAGTTGTTGTGTATGGAGAAAGAGTCAGACTGAATACTGTGAGCTCAAAGTAAAGTGTGACCGTAGTCTTTTATTGCAGGTCTCCAGAATGCCTCTCTAACCTGTGAAGCCTCCTTAAATACCTGTGCTCCCAAGGAATTATGGGATCCCTTGAGACTCCAAGGGATGAGCCCTCTGGTGGCTGTACAGAGTAAATACAAGTCCACATATATAACACAACTGTAACTGTAACTGTCACCAGCGTAACGCAAAGCGTTCATTTATGAGCTGCTGACGCAACAGTCTTGCAACTGCGTAACTACCACGGGGCTTTTCCTGCAGTATAGTGTGGGGTGGGGGTATGGTTTCAACGCCAGCCTGATTGTTCTCCCAAAGGTCCACATTCTCGTCCTCGTACGCCTCCCCTCTCTCCTGAGGTGGACCGGCAGTCCCATCTGGCAATTCTTGTCCCCTCCTGATAGCTAAATTATGCAACATGCAGCACAACACAATGAATTGAGCGACCTGCTCAGGATGGTATTGTAAGTCGTCTCCTGAGTGGTCCAGGCATCTGAAGCGCTGCTCAAGCACTCCAATTATCTTTTCGACGATATTGCGTGTGGCTTTGTGGCTTTCGTTGTAGTGCTTCTCGGCTTCCATCTGGGGCTTATGCAGGGGATCACTGGCCAGCTGGCAAGGCCATATCCTTTATCCCCCAGCATCCAACCGTGACCGTGATATGATTGCTTATCCCGGTAAGTGCGTCGGGTGCAAGGTCTCCTCCTCTTCAGCAGTCTGCCACCTCTTTGATTGGGCACATAATGCTCTTCAATAAACCTTCTCCCATCTCTAGTCTGCAGCATATGAGTAGTCATCAATACTGGCTGAGAAATTACAGGCCCCATTACTATTACTAATGCCCTATTTATATGTCTTCAAAATTAGTAAATTGTCCTCTAAAAACACAATAAAAAATCAAAATTCACCACAATATGATTGGATGGTTGTCAAGAGATTTTAAAACCACCTTAAAAGCACTCACAAATTACTTCAAAGTTCCCATGAACTTGATACAGCCTTTTATGAAAAGTCTTCCGAATTACAAAATGGCATCCATACAGCTGGGTTAATGTCAGGTGAGTGCAGCTTTTCTTGAGCGTCTTTTTGGACGAGCGATCATTTGGGCGAATTATGGACGAAATGCAGAAAGTAACGCTTGCCGATAATCTGGGCAGTATTTGGGCATTACTTTCCATTATATACAGTCTTCTGGGCTGTGCACGAGTGATGACATCAGATTTTTTTTAAAAATATGGGCGGGCGGTTTAGCAAATTTCCGGCATTAACTGTATGCCAAATAGTGGATAATCAAGAGGCTTTAGGGAGGAACTTAATACAATCACGATCACTAAAGTAGTAGTACTTGGTAAAATAATGGGACTAAAGGCGGAGAAGTCCCCTGGATCTGATGGCTTACATCTTAAGGTCTTAAAAGAAGTGGCTGCAGAGATGGTGGATGCATTGGTTGTAATCTACCAAAATTCCCTCGATTCTGGGGAGGTCCCAGCGGATTGGAAAACCTCAAATATAACGCCCCTATTTAAAAGAGGCAGGCAGAAAACAGGAAACTATAGACCAGTTAGCCGAACATCTGTGGATTGCAAAATATTGGAGTCCATTATTAAGGAAGCAGTAGCAGGACATTTGGAAATGCATATTACAGTCAAGCAGAGCCAGCATGATTTTATGAAAGATAAATCATGTTTGACAAATTTGCTGGAGTACTTTGAGGATGTAACGAGCTGGGTAGATAAGGGGGAACCAGTGGATGTCGTGTATTTGTATTTCCAGAAAGCATTTGATAAGGTGCCACATAAAAGGATAGAGGATTGGCTAACTAACTGAAAACATAGAAACATAGAAAATAGGTGCAGGACTTGGCCATTCGAGCCTGCACCACCATTCAATATGATCATGGCTGAACATGCAACTTCAGTACCCCATTCCTGCTTTCTCTTCATAACCCTTGATCCCTTTAGACGTAAGGGTCACATCTAACTCCCTTTTGAATATATCTAACAAACTGCCCTCAACAACTTTCTGTGATAGAGGATTCCACAGGTTCACAATTCTCTGAGTGAAGAAGTTTCTCCTCATTTCGGTCCTAAATGGCTTAACTCTTATCGTTAGACTGTGACCCCTGGTTCTGGACTTCCCCAACATCGGGAACATTCTTCCTGTATCTAACCTGTCCAATCCCGTCAGAATTTTATATGTTTCTATGTGGTTCCCTCTCATTCTTCTAAATTCCAGTGAATATACACCTAGTCGATCCAGTCTTTCTTCATATACAAGTCCTGCCATCCCGGGAATCAGTCCGGTGAACCTTCGCTGCACTCCCTCAATAGCAAGAATGTCCTTCCTCAGATTAGGAGACCCAAACTGTACACCATATTCAAGGTATGGCCTCACCCAGGCCCTGTACAACTGCAGTAAGACCTCCCTGCTCCTATACTCAAATCCTCTCGCTATGAAGGCCAACATGCCATTTGCCTTCTTCACCACCTGCTGTACCTGCATGCCAACTGTCAATGATTGATGTACCATGAGACCCAGGTCTCGTTGCACCTCCCCTTTTCCTAATCTGTCACCATTCAGATAATATTCTGCCTTCCTGTTTTTGCCACCAAAGTGGATAACCTCACATTTATCTACATTATACTGCATCTGCCATGCATTTGCCCACTCACCTAACCTGTCCAAGTCACTCTGCAGCCTCTTAGCATCCTCCTCACAGCTCACACCGCCACCCAGCTTAATGTCATCTGCAAACTTGGAGATATTACATTCAAATCCTTCGTCCAAATCATTAATGTATATTGTAAATAGCTGGAGTCACAGCACTGAACCCTGCGGCACCCCATGAGTCACTGCCTGCCATTCTGAAAAGAACCCGTTTATTCCTACTCTTTGCTTCCTGTCTGCCAACCAGTTCTCTATCCACGTCAGTACATTATCCCCAATACCATGTGCTTTAATTTTGCACAATAATCTCTTATGTGAGACCTTGTCAAAAGCCTTTTGAAAGTCCAAATACACCACATCCACTGGTTCTCACTTGTCCATTCTACTGGTTACATGCTCAAAAAATTCTAGAAGATTTGTCAAACACGATTTCCCGTTCATAAATCCATGCTGACTTGGACCGATCCCGTCACTGCTTTCCAAATGCGCTGCTATTTCATCTTTAATAACTGATTCCAACATTTTTCCCACTACTAATGTCAGGCTAACTAGTCTATAATTCCCCATTTTCTCTCTCCCTCCTTTTTTAAAATGTGGTGTTACATTAGCTACCCTCCAATCCATAGGAACTGATCCAGAGTCGATAGATTGTTGGAAAATGATCACCAATGCATCCACTATTTCTAGGGCCACTTCCTTAAGTACTCTGGGATGCAGACTATCAGGCCCTGGGGATGTATCGGCCTTCAGTCCCTTCGATTTCCCCAACACAATTTCCTGACTAATAAGGATTTCCTTCAGTTCCTCCTTCTCGCTAGACCCGCGGTCCCCTATTATTTCTGGAAGGTTATGTGTGTCTTCCTTAGTGAAGACAGAACCAAAGTATTTGTTCAATTGGTCTGCCATTTCTTTGTTCCCCATTATAAATTCACCTGATTCTGACTGGAAGGGACCTACATTTGTCTTCACTAATCTTTTTCTTTTCACATATCTATAGAAGCTTTTGCAGTCAGTTTTTATGTTCCCTGCAAGTTTACTCTCGTACTGTATTTCCCCCTCCTAATTAAACCCTTAGTTCTCCTCTGCTGAATTCTAAATTTCTCCCAGTCCTCCGGTTTGCTGCTTTTTCTGGCCAATTTATATGCCTCTTCCTTGGATTTAACACTATCCCTAATTTCCCTTGTAAGCCATAGTTGAACCACCTTCCCCATTTTATTTTTATGCCAGACAGGGATGTACAATTGTTGAAGTTCATCCATATGATCTTGAAATGTCTTCCACTGCCTATCCACCGTCAACTCTTTAAGAATCATTCACCAATCTATCCTAGCCAATTCACGTTTCATACCATCGAAGTTACCTTTCTTTAAGTTCAGGACCCTAGTCTCTGAATTAACTGTGTCACTCTCCATCTTACTGAAGAATTCTACCATATTATGGTCACTCTTCCCCAAGGGGCCTCGCACAATAAGATTACTAATTAGTCCTCTCTCATTACACATCACCCAGTTCCTCGACATATTGGTCTAGAAAACCATCCCTTATACACTCCAGGAAATCCTCCTCCACCGTATTGCTACCAGCTTGGTTAGCCCAATCTATATGTAGATGTTTATTGCCACTTTTCTTCCGGGTGAGAGTAAATGTAACGATCACTTACAGAAATTACCCAGTCTATCTAATATACACATCAGGACAGGGTAGAAATAAAGGCCCTGATTTTAACAACAACTTGTATTTATAAAGTGTATTTTTAATGTAGTAAAACATCCCAAGGAGCTTCACAGGAGCATTATAAAACAAAATTTGATGCCAAGCCACATAAGAAGAAATTAGGGCAGAAAGGTTTGCTCAAAGAGGTAGGTTTTATGGAGCGTCTTAAAGGAGGAAAGAGGTAGAGAGGTTTAAGGAGGGAATTCCAGAGCTTAGGGCCTTGGCAGCTGAAAGTACGGCCACCAATGGTCGAGGGATTAAAATCAGGGATGCTAAATAGGCCAGAATTAGAGGAACGCAGATATCTCAGGGGGTTGTGGGGCTGGAGAAGATTACCGATATAGGAAGGGGCGAAGCCATGGAGGGATTTGGAAACAAAGATGAGAATTTTAAAATGGAGGCATTGTTTAACTGGGAGCCAATGTAAGTCAGTGAGCACAGGGATGATGGGTGAACCAGAATTGGTGCAAGTTAGGACATGGGCAGCAGAGCTTTGGATGTCCTCAAGTTTACATAGAGTAGAACGTGGGAGGCCAGCTAGGAGTGCACTGGAATAGTCATGTCTAGAGGTAACAAAGGCATGGATGAGGGTTTCAACAGCAGAGGAGCTGAGGCAGGGGTGGAGATGGGCAATGTTACGGAGGTGGAAATGGGCAGTCTTAGTTATGACGTGGATGTGTGACCGGAAGCTCATTTCAGGGTCAAATATGACACCAAGGTGGTGAACAGTCTGGTTCAGCCTCGGACAGGTGCTAGGAAGAGGGGTGGAGTCTGTAGCTAGTGAACGGAATTTGTGGTGGGGGCTGAACACGATGGTTTCCCAATATTTAGTTGGAAGAAATTTCTGCTCATCCAGTACTGAATGTTGGACAAGCAGACTGACAATTTGGAGACAGTGGAGGGGTCAAGAGAAGTGGGGCTGAGGCAACGCTGCATGTCGTCAGCATACATGTGGAAACTGACGCTGTGTTTCTGGATGATGTCGCCAAGGGGCAGCATGTAGATGAGAAATGCGAGGGGGCCAAGGATCAATTAGTGACTTTGACAAGAGCTGTTTCGGTACTGTGGCAGGAGCCGAAAACTGATGGGAGGGATTCAAACCTGGAGCTCCAAGAAAGATGGGCACAGATTTGGGAGGTGACAACACGTTCAAGGAAAGAGAGGAGATGGAGAGTGGGGGGGGGGGGTTGTTTGCAAGGACGGAAGGGTCAAGGGTTGTTTTTTTTTTGAGGAGAGGGGTGATGACCACAGCTTTGAAGGAGGGGGGACAGTACCCGAGGAGCGAGAACCGTTAACAATCTCAGCTCATACGGAAGCCAAAAAAGGAAGTTGGGTGGTCAGTAGTTTAGTGGGAATAGGGACAAGGGAGCAGGAAGTGAGTCGCATGGACAAAATGAGCTCGGAGAGGGCATGAGAGAGACCGGAGAAAGATGCGAGTTCAGGGAGAGGGGGAACCTTAGAAGAAGTTTGGCCCGATGGGCTAAGGGAAAGAGAAGTGGCAGAGGCAGCTAATCGGATTAGTCTCAAGCTTAGAGATACAGAAGTCCATGAACTTCTCGCAATTGTTGTTGGACGTGAGGATGGAGGGCACAGATGGAAACCGGGCTGTGGGGCAGTTAAAATAACGGGAGTCACTTACTCCTAGCGATCCCGCTTCTCACCAGTCATGTCCTCATATTAAACCTGCTCTTTTCAGCAGGACACCCTCAGGAAGGAAGCGGGATCCTGATTTAAATATGCAGACTAGGTCCGATTATGTCATCAGGACCTGATCAATTATGCCTGGGGCTGGGGGGGGGGGGCGGCGGGGCCTGAGCAAGTGGGGTGGGCAGTGTCAGCTCCATGTCAAGCAAACTACCAGGAGCCGGATCCGGGACAGAAGAGGCCCAGAAGGGAAGTTTTCAATTTATTTTTCAGGTTTCCATGTGGGCCACGAGGAGAAGGAGTGCTCCTCCAGGCCTCTCAAGGAAGCCTTGCGCCTCCCCCTCCCCTCCTGCGCTGATCATGGCCAGACTCACCCCACTCCTCCCCGAGTGAGACCAGACACCCCCCTCACCAACTGTCGGTGACTGTCCCCACAGTTCCCCAGCTGCGGTAAATGTGCTTTGTTTCACCAGTGTAATCATGATAGCAAAAAAAATCAGTCAGACAATCTCTGTGCTGTGAAACCTAAATACGATTAACAACTTATCCTTCATGGAGCCAAAATACATAGTTCAAGTTGGTTGTCCAAATTCTTCAGCAAATTTCAATATTGCTTAGAAAGCTAACAAACTGGAAAAGTAATGAATTTAATTTATAAACTGCCGTTAAGATTGTCAGGGCCTCCGTACCTCCAGCTTTTACCCGCAGTACTGTGCTTCGCCACCTCCCCATTAATACTGGGACCAAAGCATACTTCAAAAAGACCCTGATGTGCAAGTATTGACCGCTACATTGTACTTGGATAGGGACACTTCTGACAGGTCATCTGGAGTGTTTTGGGGTAGGTTAAAACAAACAGGAGTTCCTCAAAGTTGCTAATGGTAGGTTTATTGTGGCCAGCAATTCACAATACTTTCAAATAAATGAACAAACTTAATTAACTGCAGCAATCATTTATTATCTCAAAAACTGAAATCACAAACCCTTCCCTTAACTGGTAAATTCAATTAAATATCAAATTTCCACGATTTCTTTTGCAATATTCTCCATTTCCCCATCAGGTCATGCAGTTGAGCCCCATTCTAACCAAGTAAACTAAATCATACTGGATATTCAAATAAGAGAGAGATGAGGCCTGTCTCCAATGGCTAATTGTTGCAGCACTGCACAATAAGGAAACTGGGCCATGCAATGGTAATGTCATAAACATGCTCTTGTTTCGACTGGTCTGCCCTCATTTCTGATCCTCTGCAGTTGTTTATTTTACTGCCGGCATTAGAACTGTAACAAATTTGATGGTATGAGTGTTCCTCTTTCAGGGCTAGAAAGGACAGGTGCTGCATGTTGATTTGAAATACAAACATCTGATGTCTGCAAAGTAACCTTAAAAGATACCATTATGTTTCCGTGTCTTTAGGTGTAGGTGCTACAAAAAACTAGGCATTTAAAAATAAACCAGCAACTCCAAAAACAGAAAATGTCAGAAACATACAATGGCTCCATGAGATCTGGAGAGAGAAACCGTCAACCACTGACTTTTTGTAAAACAGGAACTATGTTCTGGACATAATAGAAGTAAGCAAACCACAAAAGCTGGAGGGAAATGAAAGGGGCACAAACAGAAAATGAAAAAATAGCAAAAACTCAAAAATTAAAACTATAAATTTCAATAAATGAAAACACAATAGAACCCATTCTACAAAAACAATCCTGATACAGTATAGTCAACTAATTCCAGGCACAATTCAGATAAAAGAATAAATGATTTCCACAGCCCAATTTTCCTTCCCATTTAATGTTATCGTCTGATGAGCAGCTTTTTCACCAATTGCAGGTAACACGATTCAACCGCACGTCAGCACCTGGTCTGACCTGCCAGGCTTAAATTACTGCAAAGAGAGCTTTAGGAATATCATTAAGAAGTGTCTTTGACTTGGGCTGCAAGCATAGTCAAATGAGATAAGATTATATATTTTAAGCAAGTACCGTGAAGTACCTTGATACAGATTCTAACTACCGGGACTACAAAATTGGAAAAATCAATCTTCTTGTATAAGGTCTGCTTCCCCCAATTTTTGGATTTCCCTGCACCAATTCTGTATTTGCATAATCAATGCAGATGACCTTAAACATCGACCCTAGCACCTTCAAGACATTACAGGAGAAAAAAAGTAGGGATAATTTATATACCTGTCCCTCAGTTTACAATAATACATTGGCATTTAATGTGCACATATTTTTAAAGTGATCAGTAGCAACCTTTACATCTGCATTTTCAGGATTTCAAGCAACTGCAGTTGGTGTAGATATGTTGGCACTAGTTTCTAGTGTTCCTTCTGTGAACCATGCTATAGTAAAGCTTAAAATGCAATATGATTCCAATCTGATTATTCTGGTCACAAGGGCAAAAGTTTGTACTGGAAAGTACCCTTTTTCTGGAAGCTTTAACTATTACTCGCCAAAACATCAGATACTGTACTATTGGTCCACATAAGCTCTGCCAGGGCTTTATGACAAAATAGCAAAAAGTTATGTTATCAGTCCTAGAAAAAAAATAATCTCTCTCTCTCTCTCTCTCTCACACACACACACACACACTCACGATTATATCAGAGATAAAAATAGAATACTTGAAATGGAGTTTGGGGCCAGACAAAGGTTTGGTCTCCAGTCACACCTAGGTTTTATGTTGCACAATGATCTGTAAGAAATTTCTATTGAGCACCAGCTAAATTTGTTCTTTCATGCACTAGAGTATTATGTAAAATATCAGTCAGACCACATTTGGAGCATTGTGTCTAGTTTCAATCATACTTCCAAAAGGACAGAAGTACTACAAAGGTTTTAAGATGGTCAACACAATTAGTAACTGTTATATATGCAGACTATATAGATATGCTCTCTGTGTAGTCACTGCATAGTTGCACAAGATGGAGACTTGTTTACCTGATGTACTGTCAATAAGGTTTACACTCTGTATATACATGCTGGCACCACTAGAAGGTGCAACTGGTGGAAACCGGGGTTTCCTGCCCTGGTGGCAGGGGTTGTATAAAAGGGGAGCCATCATGTAGCTGCCTCACTCTGGAGGTACGAATAAAGGACCAAGGTCACTACAGTTTGAGTACAACACGTTGCCTCGTGGAGTCATTCATAAGTACATTACAGACATAACAGTAACATCTTAAATCACTGAACTATGAAAGAGAACACTGTTTCTCTCTCCACAGATGCTGCCTGATCTGCTGAATGCTTTCCAGCATTTTCTATTTTTATTTCAGATTTCCAACCTCCACAATGTTTTGCTTTTGATCTATGAAAGATGATGTGGGAGAGCTAGGTTTGTCCTCATTTGGAAAGAAGATGGCTTGGATAACTATGATTAATACTATGGTATGCAGGGTATGGTAACCATGTGGGTATGGCGCTGGACATGCAACCCAAATGTTGAGAGTTCAAAATGCATTCGACAAGCTGTGAAACTGAATTCAATTAATCTGGTAATTTTTGTGCTGGCACCAGAAAAATACAACCGGATCACCAATGTTCTTCTGGGAAGGGATTTTCCCATACCTGGGTTGGCCTATATATGACTCCAATCCCACATTATGTGGTGGATTTTTAATGCTCTTAGAGCAACTGAGGATGGGTAATAAATACTGCCCACATTCCAAGGTTTTAAAAATATCTTAAAAGTAAAAGACAAAATGGTAGGTTGATGTACTGGAGAGCTTGAGGTAAATACAACTGTTCATAATCTAGGCTGACACTTCAGGCAGTACTGAGGGAGTAAAAACAGAAAATACTGCAAATCTCAGCAGGCCAGGCAGCATGTGTGGAGAGAAACAGAGTTAACGTTTCATGTCTGTGACCCTTTGTCAAAACTGGAAAAATTTGAAATGGAACACATTCTTAAGGAAGTGCTTGGGGCACTGACAGGGGGAGGGGAGGAAAGAACAAAAGGGAAGATATGTGATAGGCAGGAATGATTTGAGACAAAAGGGATGATGGGCCAAATTGAGATGGTAATAGCAGAAGTTAGGAAACAGAATATGAGTCTAGGTGGGGTGTGAATGGCAGAATAATTACCAGCTGCCATGGGAAAGAGAAAAAGATTTAAAAAATAAGTGGGGTGGGGGGGAAGCTTTTGCAAAAAGAGAAAAGGGATCAAAATATAGGCAGTTATTATGGTCTGAAATTGTTGAACTCGCTGTTGAGTCCAGAATGCTGTAAAGTGCCTAAATAAAAGATGAGGTGCTGTTCCTCGAGCTTGCATTGAGCTTCATTAGAACAGTGTCGAAGGTCGAGGATGGAAAGGTCAGAGTGGGAGTAGAGAATTAAAGCAACGGGTGACCGGAAGCTCAGGGTCACACTTACGAACTGAACGAAGGTGTTCCGCAAAGCGGTCACCCAATCTGCTGGTCTCCCAATGTAGTGGAGACCACTTCATGAGCAGTAAATACAGTGAAAAAAGGCCCAGCGTCATTCCTGAGGCCAGTGGGAAGCAGCGTTCGTCGAGGAGGCAGCGTGGGGAGGCCTATAAAAAGTCCCAGCGTCGTTCTTGAGGCCAGCCAGGGCAGCTGCAGCAGGGCGAGAAGGCAAAAAAGTAGAAAGAAATCGAAAGGTGACGTCACAGCAAACATAGAATCATAGAAAATAGGTGCAGGAGTAGGCCATTCGGCCATTCGGCCCTTCGAACCTGCACCGCCATCCAATAAGATCATGGCTGATCATTCCCTCAGTACCCCTTTCCTGCACTCTCTCCATACCCCTTGATCCCTTTAGCCATAAGGGCCATATCTAATTCCCTTTTGAATATATCCAATGAACTAGCATCAACAACTCTCTGCGGCAGGGAATTCCACAGGTTAACAACTCTCTAACTGAAGAAGTTTCTCCTCATCGCAGTCCTAAATGGCCTACCCCTTATCCTAAGACTATGTCCCCTGGTTCTGGACTTCCCCAACATCGGGAACATTCTTCCCGCATCTAACCTGCCCAGTCCCGTCAGAATCTTATATGTTTCTATGAGATCCCCTCTCATCCTTCTAAACTCCAGTGAATAAAGGCCCAGTTGATCCAGTCTCTCCTCATATGACAGTCCAGCCATCCCTGCAATTAGTCTGGTGAACCTTCGCTGCACTCCCTCAATGGCAAGAACATCCTTCCTCAGATTAGAAGACCAAAACGGAACACAATATTCCAGGTGAGGCCTCACCTGGTGAGCCAAGGGGGTAAGTGATTGTTAAGTAGTTTTTCTTTTTCTTTATCAGTAAGTAACCTTTTAGCATTGTTGTTGCCAAATTAAGTTTATCTAGGGGTTAAGTCATGGCAGGAGGGCTCGGACACATATTATGCTCCTCCTGTACTATGTGGGAAGTCAGGGACGTTTCCGGTGTCCCTGACGACTACGTATGCGGGAAGTGCATCCGCCTGCAGCTCCTGACGGATCGCATTGCGGCACTGGAGCTGAGGGTTTGATTTAATCTGGAGCATCCACGATGCTGAGAATGACGTTAACAACATGTTTAGTGAGTTTATCTTACCGCAGGTAAAGGGTACACAGCCAGATAAGGAATGGGTGACTAACAGGAACAGCAGTGCAAGGAAGGTAGTGCAGGGGTCCCCTGCGATCATCCTCCTGCAAAACAGATACACCGCTTTGGGTGCTGTTGGGGGGGGATGACTCATCAGAGGAGGGCAGCAGCAGCCAAGTTCATGGCACCGTGGGTGGCTCTGCTGCACAGGAGGGCAGGAAAAAGAAAGAGTAGGAGAGCTATAGTGAAAGGGGATTCAATTGTAAGGGGGATAGACATTTTAGCGGCCGCAACCGAGACTCCGGGATGGTATGTTGCCTCCCTGGTGCAAGGGTCAAGGATGTCTCGGAGCAGGTGCAAGGCGTTCTGAAAAGGGAGGGTGAACAGCCAGTTGTCGTGGTGCACATAGGTACCAACAATATAGGTAAAAAACGGGATGAGGTCCTACAAGACGAATTTAGGGAGTTAGGAGCTAAATTAAAAAGTAGGACCTCAAAATTAGTAATCTCTGGATTGCTACCAGTGCCACGTGCTAGTCAGAGTAAAATCGCAGGATAGCTCAGATGAATACATGGCTTGAGGAGTGGTGCAGAAGGGAGGGATTCAAATTCCTGGGACATTGGAGCCGGTTCTAGGGGAGGTGGGACCAGTACAAACCGGACGGTCAGGACCGGAACCAATGTCCTAGGGGGAGTGTTTGCTAGTGCTGTTGGGGAGGAGTTAAACTAACATGGCAGGGATGGGAACCTATGCAGGGAGACAGAGGGAAGCAGAATGGGGGCAGAAGCAAAAGATAGAAAGAAGAAAAGTAAAAGTGGAGGGCAGAGAAACCTAAGGCAAAAAGCAAAAAGGGCCACAATTACAGCAAAATTCTAAAGGGGCAAAGTGTGTTAGAAAGACAAGTCTGTAGGCTCTGTGCCTCAATGCGAGGAATATTCGGAATAAGGTGGACAAATTAACTGCGCAGATAGCAGTTAACGGGTATGATGTAATTGGCATCACGGAAACATGGCTCCAGGGTGACCAAGGCTGGGAACTCAACATCCGGGGTATTCAACATTTAGGAAGGACAGAAAGGAAAAGGAGGCGGGGTGGCATTGTTGGTTAAAGAGGAAATTAATGCAATAGTGAGAAAGGACATTAGCTTGGATGATGTGAAATCGGTATGGGTGGAGCTACGGAATACCAAAGGGTAGAAAACGCTAGTAGGAGTTGTGTACAGACCCCAAACAGTAGTAGTAAGGTTGGGGACAGCATCAAACAAGAAATTAGGGATGCATGCAATAAAGGTACAGCAGTTATCATGGGCGACTTTAATCTACGTATTGATTGGGCTAACCAAACTGGTAGTAATGCGGTGGAGGAGGATTTCCTGGGATGTATTAGGGATGGTTTTCTAGACCAATATGTCGAGGAACCAACTAGAGAGCAGGCCATCCTAGACTGAATGATGTGAAATGAGAAGGGACTAATTAGCAATCTTGTGCGAAGCTCCTTGGGGAAGAGTGACAATAACATGGCAGAATTCTTTATTAAGGTGGAGAGTGACACAGTTAATTCAGAAACTAGGATCCTGAACTTAAGGAAAGGTAACTTCGATGGCTTGAGGCGTGAATTGGCTAGAATCGACTGGAAAATGATACTTAAAAGGTTTGACAGTGGATAGGCAATGGCAAACATTTAAAGATCACATGGATGAACTTCAGCAATTGTACATCCCTGTCTGGAGTAAAAATAAAACGGGGAAGGTGGCTCAACCGTGGCTAACAAGGGAAATTAAGGATAGTGTTAAATCCAAGGAAGATGCATATAAATTGGCCAGAAAAAGCAGCAAACCTGAGGACTGGGAGAAATTTAGAATTCAGCAGAGGAGGACAAAGGGTTTAATTAAGAGGGGGAAAATAGAGTACGAGAAGAAGCTTGCCGGGAACATAAAAACTGACTGCAAAAGCTTTTATAGATATGCAAAGAGAAAAAGATTAGTGAAGACAAACGTAGGTCCCTTGCAGTCGGATTCAGGTGAATTTATAATGGGGAACAAAGAAATGGCAGACCAATTGAACAAATACTTTGGTTCTGTCTTCACGAAGAAAGACACAAATAACCTTCCGGAGGTACTAGGGAACCGAGGGTCTAGAGAGAAGGAGGAACTGAAGGATATCCTTATTAGGCGAGAAATTGTGTTAGGGAAATTGATGGGATTGAAGGCCGATAAATCCCCGGGGCCTGAGAGTCTGCATCCCGCAGTACTTAAGGAAATGGCCATAGAAATAGTGGATGCATTGGTGATCATTTTCCAACAGTCTATCGACTCTGGATCAGTTCCTACGGAGTGGAGGATAGCTAATGTAACACCACTTTTTAAAAAGGGAGGGAGAGAGAAAGCGGGTAATTATAGACCAGTTAGCCTGACATCAGTAGTGGGGAAAATGTTGGAATCAATTATTAAGGATGAAATAGCAGCGTATTTGGAAAGCAGTGACAGGATCGGTCCAAGTCAGCATGGATTTATGAAGGGGAAATCATGCTTGACAAATCTTCTGGAATTTTTTGAGAATGTAACTAGCAGAGTGGACATGGGAGAACCAGTGGATGTGGTTTATTTGGACTTCCAAAAGGCTTTTGACAAGATCCCACACAAGAGATTGGTGTGCAAAATCAAAGCGAATGGTATTGGGAGAGTTGGGATAAACAGGTCATTTTCAGGATGGCAGACAGTGACTAGTGGAGTGCCGCAGGGCTCAGTGCTGGGACCCAGCTCTTTACAATATACATCAATGATTTAGATGAAGGAACTGAGTGTAATATCTCCAAGTTTGCAGATGACACTAAACTGGGTGGCGGTGTGAGATGTGAGGGGGACGCTAAGAGGCTGCAGGGTGACTTGGACAGGTTAGGTGAGTGGGCAAATGCAGTATAATGTGGATAAATGTTAGGTTATCCACTTTGGGGGCAAAACGCAAAGACAGAAAATTATCTGAATGGCGGCATTTAGGAAAAGGGGAGGTGCAACGAGACCTGGGTGTCATGGTTCATTAGCCATTGAAAGTTGGCATACAGGTACAGCAGGCGGTGAAGGCGGCAAA
Organism: Pristiophorus japonicus; assembly: GCF_044704955.1. Taxonomy (NCBI): domain Eukaryota; kingdom Metazoa; phylum Chordata; class Chondrichthyes; family Pristiophoridae; genus Pristiophorus; species Pristiophorus japonicus. Next base: position 105,057,595 of record NC_091983.1, on the reverse strand, counting down.
TGGTATGTTGGCCTTCATAGCTAAGGGATTTGAGTATAGGAGCAGGGAGGTCTTACTGCAGTTGTACAGGGCCTTGCTGAGGCCTCACCTGGAATATTGTGTTCAGATTTAGTCTCCTAATCTGAGGAAGGATGTTCTTGCTATTGAGAGAGTGCAGCGAAGGTTCACCAGACTGATTCTGGGGATGGCTGGACTGACATATGAGGAGAGACTGGATCAACTGGGCCTTTATTCACTGGAGTTTAGAAGGATGAGAGGGGATCTCATAGAAACATATAAGATTCTGACGGGACTGGACAGGTTAGATGCGGGTAGAATGTTCCCGATGTTGGGGAAGTCCAGAACCAGGAGACACAGTCTTAGATAAGGGGTAAGCCATTTTAGGACTGAGATGAGGACTTCTTCACTCAAAGAGTTGTTAAACTGTGGAATTCCCTGCCACAAAGAGTTGTTGAATATACCCAATGAACTGGCATCAAGAGGGAGTTAGATATGGCCCTTACGGCTAAGGGGATCAAGGGGTATGGAGGGAAAGCAGGAAAGGGGTACTGAGAGAATGATCAGCCATGATCTTATTGAATGGTGGTGCAGGCTCGAAGGGCCGAATGGCCTACTCCTGCACTTATTTTCTATGTTTCTATGTATATTAAATTGTAAGAAGTACAAGTAAATCGCTGTTTCACCTGGAAGAAGTGTTTGGGGCCCTAGATAGTAGGAAGGGAGGAGATAAACGGGCAGATGTTGCATCTCCTGCACTTGCATGGGAAGGTGCCATGGGAAGGTGGCGGAGTGCTGAGGGTAACTGCGAAATGGAGCAGGATGTCGCAGAGGGAGCAGTCCCTTCGGAATGCTGAGAGGAGGGAAGGGGAAGATGTGATTGGTGGTGGGATCACGCTGGAGGTGGCGGAAATGGCGGAGGATGATCCCTTGAACGTGGAGGCTGGTGGGGTGAAAGGTGAGGACAAGGGGAACCCTGTCGTGGTTCTGGGAGAGAGGGGAAGGGGTGAGAGCAGAAGTGTGGGAAATAGAATGGACACGGTCGAGGGCCATATTAACCACGGCGGAGGGGAATTCTCATTTGAGGAAAAAAGGAAGAGGCACTAGTGTGGAAAGTGGTGTCATCAGAACAGATGCGATGGATACAGAGAAACTGGGAGAATGGAATGGAGTCTTTACAGGATGCGGGGTGGAAAGAAGTGAACTTCAGGTAGCTGTGGGAGTCAGTGGACCTAGTGAATGTTTGTCAATAGTCTATCCCCAGAAATGGAAGAAGAGTCGGAGATGGACCGTGCGAAGGTGAGGGAAGAGTAGAAATTGGATGCAAAGTGAATGAAATTTTCTAGTTCAGGGCAAGAGCAGGAAATGGCACTGATACCTCTTTCTCCGGTACATGAATGACTGTGAGGGAGGGGACCAGAGTAGGACTGGAACAAAGAATGTTCCACATATCCCACGAAAAGCCAGGCATAGCTAGGACCCATGCGGGTTTCCATAGCAACACCTTTAATTTGGAATAACTAAGTGGAGTCAAAGGAGAAGTTGTTCAATGTAGAACAAGCTCAGCCAGGCAGAGGAGGGCAGTGATGAATGGGGACTGGTTGGGCCTCTACTCGAGGAAGAAGCAGAGCACCCTCAGGTCATCCTGGTGGGGGATGGAAGTGAAGGGACTGGGTGACCACCTTGCTGAACACCTTTGTTCAGTCTGTAAGCGTGACCGCGAGCTTCTGGTTGCCTGTCACTTTAGTTCTTTCCTTCCCTCCCCCCTTCACTGCCCCTGCACTTCGTCAAGAATCTGTTATATTTCGAACTTTTCCAGTTCTGATGAAGGGTTACAGAGCTGAAACGTTGACTCTGTATCTCTCCACAGAAGTTGCCTGACACACTGAGAATTCCAACATTTTCTGTTTTTATTTCGGGTTCCAGGATCCGCAGTATTTTGCTTTTGTACTGAGGGAGTGCTGCATTGCCAGAAATGTTGCTTTTCGAATGAAATGTTTATTATCTCCCCTCTCAGGTGGGCATAAAAGAGAAGAGTTCTCCTGGCGTCCTGGCCAACATTCATCCCTCAACCAACCAAGATTAACTGGTCAATTTATCTCATTATATTTGAGGGACTTTCTGTACACAATTGACTGCTGTGTTTTCTTACAACACTGACTGCATTTCTAAACTACTACATTAGCTTTGAGCACTTTGAGATGTCCTGAATTTGTGAATAAAAATATAAATGTACGTTCTTGCTTTCTTTCTTTCATACTTCAGGAGTGATTCTTCAAACCACCACTCCCGGAATGAAGCAGGGCACACAAGGAGTACAATCATGTGAAAATTGCCAGTAATTTCCCGAGCTGCGAGTTCCTCTCTCTATTCGGAGTCATCATAGGCAGTCTCTCGGAATCGAGGAAGACTTGCTTCCACTCTTAACATGAGTTCTTTGGTGACTGAACAGTCCAATATGAGAGCCACAGTCCCCGTCACAGGTGGGACAGATAGTCGTTGAGGGAAAGGGTGGGTGGGACATGTTTTCCGCACCCTCTTTCTGCTGCCGGCGCTTGATTTCTGCATGCTCAGCGCCCTCCCGGATGCACTTCCTCCACTTAAGGCGATCTTTGGCCAGGGACTCCCAGGTGTCAGTGGGGATGTTGCACTTTTTCAGGGAGGCTTTGAGGGTGTCCCTGTAACGTTTCCTATACTCACCTTTGGCTCATTTGCCGTGAAGGAGCTCAGAGTAGAGCGCTTGCTTTGAGAATCTCGTGTCTGGCATGTGAACTATGTGGCCTGCCCAGCGGAGCTGATCAAGTGTGCTCAATGCTTCAATGCTGGGGTTGTTGGCCTGGTCGAGGACACTAATGTTGGTGCGTCTGTCCTCCCAGGGGATTTGTTGGATCTTGCGAAGGCATCGTTGGTGGTATTTCTCCAGCGACTTGTCTCTGAGCCATACAGGAGGGCAGGTATTACTACAGCCCTGTAGACCATGAGCTCGGTGGCAGTTTTGAGGGACTGATCTTCAAATACTCTTTTCCTCAGGTGGCCGAAGGCTGCACTGGCGCACTGGAGGCGGTGTTGAATCTCGTCGTCAATGTCTGCTCTTGTTGATAAGAGGCTCCCGAGGTATGGGAAATGGTCCACGTTGTCCAGGGCCGTGCCGTGGATCTTGAGGACTGGGGGGGCAGTGCTGTGCGGCGAGGACAGGCTGGTGGAGGACCTCTGTCTTACGGATGTTTAGAGTAAGGCCCATGCTTTCGTACGTCTCAGTAAATACGTCGACTAGGTCCTGGCATTCAGCCTCTGTATGTGCGCAGACGCAGGCATCGTCCGTGTACTGTAGCTCGACGAGAGGTTGGGGTGGTCTTGGATCTGGCCTGGAGACGGCGATGGTTGTACAGGTTCCCACTGGTTCTGTAGTTTAGTTCAACTCCAGCGGGGAGCTTGTTGACTGTGGGGTGGAGCATAGCAGCGAGGAAGATTGAGAAGAGGGTTGGGGCGAAAGACGCAGCCCTGTTTGACCCCAGTCCGAACGTGGATTGGGTCTGTCGTGGATCCGTTAGTAAGGATCACGGCCTGCATGTTGTTGTGGAGCAGGCAGAGGATGGTGACGAACTTTTGGGGGCACCCAAAACGGAGGAGGACGCTCCATAGACCCTCGCGGTTGACAGTGACAAAGGCCTTTGTAAGGTGGAAGAAGGCCATGTATAAGGGCTGGTGCTGCTCCCTGCATTTTTCCTGCAGCTGTCGCGCTGCAAAGATCATGTCCGTTGTGCCCCGTAGGGGGCGAAATCGCACTGTGACTCCAGAAGGAGCTCCTCAGCCACAGGGAGAAGATGGTTGAGGAGAACTCTAGTGCCGGATCACAGAATCACAGAATGGAATTTTCACCCATTACAATGGACACATTTAAAAAAAGGAGAATTAATTATTAAGCATTCACCTATTTTCTTTACATGAGGACCCTCGGATATTATGGAAATGTACATTATTATAAATGGTTTTTCTGCCAAGGCAAAATGAAAAACAAAATAAGCAGGTCTAGTACAAAATTTCCAAGGTGACAAATTTGAACATCCTGTTCTTATTCCCTTATATATTTACTTTTAATATTCACAAATATGTTAGCTCTCTTCATTACACAGATTCAATATTGTAAACCATGGTACAATAAGAATAAAATTATTTTTTCTTCAATATTAATCATAGGGAAATCAGGATGTTTACTGTAGTAAATTTTCAGGCTGTTTACAATGTGGTCTTTGTGCTTCTAAAGCCTTTTCTTCTTTAATGCCACAAATTAAGCATATTGTCTGGATTAGAATTACTATGATATGATTAGTATGGTTTGATTATTTAAATGGTATTTCATATCATGAGGTAGAATTGCTGGAAAATTTTCTTTAAAAAGTCTCGTGTTAGGCTATTTCAAAACCAAATTTACTGCTGGTCCATTAAATTCAGCGAGATCATCTGACTTTGATTTTCATTTACAACCAATTACCAATGTATTACAGTAGCAGCTGTAAGTATAGAATGTCAACAAAACCTCAGTTTCATAGTTAACAATATTCTTAAAAGACGAATAGATCTCCTCCAGTGTTTGTGGCAAAGGACACACAAGGTTAGATCAGAGAGGCAGATTTGGCTCAAGAACAAGGCAGGAGGTATGTAGGTCGGAGGCAGGCTCGGCTTGGTGGAAGAAGTAGGTTGGATCCAAAGGTGATCCTGATCCACAGAAGGAATAGATAGGAGGTAAGATGAGCAGTAGTGAGTACAATGGGTAGTTTTATGAGATTTACAGAATTCCACTGTTTATTAGCTTGTAATGTATATGTCCCTTCCTAAATCTTAACTCTATGTATATGGATTATGTTTTAACACAACCCCTAGGACACCTTTATTTTATAGCATAGTGAAAGAATCATTTACAAACTCTAATAGCTCAACCACTTTTGAAGCATATAAGGGGAGGCTAGATAAGCATATGAGGGAGATGGGAATAGAGGGTTGTGCTGATAGCTTTAGATGAGCAAAGACGGGAGGAGGCTCGAATGGAAGATGAATGCCGGCATGGACTGGTTGGGTCGAATGGCCTGTTTCTGTGGGGTATATCCTATGTAATTCTATGTAACGTAATCAGAGAACTGGTGGATTTGTGCCTGGCTAATTAGAGGACTATTTTATAACATTCACCTTTTTTATATATCTGGTACTGGCTATAGAAGTGAGGGTGAAATTGGCTGGGATTGCTCAGCTCACTGTCTGTTTTTTTGGTTGGTCTATGCTAATCACATCAGTCATAGAATCACATAAACATCCAGCAAAGGCGGCATTATGCTTGTGCTCTGTGAAAGAGCTATACAATTAGTCCCATTCCCCTGCTCTTTACCCATAGCCCTGTAAAGTTTTCCCCGCTGCACCAGTAGGGTGCAGAGTGATAGTGGTCTAAACGGATACAGGGGGTGGGATGGGGGGGGGGGGGGAGGATTTTAACCCCCAAAAACAGGTGGATTTGGTTTGGGTGGAAGGTTGAAAAGCTAAAAATCTGAAACCGGAATCCAACCTGCCTCAAACAAGCCCATCTCTGGTTTTAACGAAAGTCGGACGGGGGAGCTCTTAAAAGGCGGGTTGGTCATTTAAATATTTTATTGGACCACTAGACCTACTTGCTCTCAGCTCGGCTCCAGCCTTGCATTGCAGGCTTTCCCACCTGACAAGCAGCCAGCTTATCAATCAGGCTGGCCGTGGACAGGAACTGACAGAATTTTTTTTAAAGACATCCTGCAATCAAAAACTGAAGGGCGTTACAAAACTCATACCTCTGGGTTTCCCGTTCCTAACTCTAACCACCCGTACCGAACACGCTCTGAAGATAAGATCGACCACACGGTCTGCACGAAAACAAACTCAAAAAGTGAATTAGGAAAGAAATACACAACCACAGCAACTTACATTTATAATGCGCTTCTCATGTCATGTGATTAGTAGCAACCAATCAGAAAATAAAGAACTCGACAATGCTACATTCATACAGACAAAAAACGAATAGTCATAGTCAAAAAGTCAAGCATCCAGCATGCATAACTTTGACTAACTCTCCAAATAATTAAAAGTATTGTAGCTAGCACACATCTCAATAGTCCGGAATAGTCTAACATTCAAATTGTTTAAAAGCCAGGAGAATTTAGGTGATAAATAATATAAAGTAAGTTAGAATAGTAAAGAAAGAATAGTAAAGAAGATAGGCAGAATAGACATAAAATGTTATGTCTTAAATATGTTAAAATTGTAATTTTAGCATACCATTGAAACTATCAGAAGTAGGGTACCCTGATATCTAAGTAGCATTATTACTGTTTTAGAGGGTTTCTTATAGCATTGTACCCCAACGGAAGCATACAAACTATGGTATTCCGCCTATCCACCAGAAAAACAAACCTACCTCTCAACCACCAGAATTGACTTTATGACTGCTGTCGATACAATCCAATGCTTGTCTATCATCAAGTTCAAGACAAGTCAATGTTCACAAGTCTGAAGTTATCTTGTTTGGCTCTCTCCACTACCTCTACTCTTTTGGCCGAGTGGCTGCTCACTCAGGCTGAACCTTGTGTGTAACTTCAGCCTTGTTTGTCTTTGAGGTGTGTTTTGAACCCCAAGTCTGCCGCCTTCTACCTGTGTAACCTTGATTGCTTATGCCCCAATTCCCCCAGTGTCCCTGAAATACTTATCTACAACTTTATGACCGAAATGGTTAAGCTCTGAACCCCAACCTCTACAATCTTCATAAACTCCAGCTAATCCAGTACTCTGTGGTCCATAGTTCTCCCTTGCACAAAGTTCCACATCCATCACCCCAACCTTGCCTAAATCCACCAACTCTGTGGCCCAGCTAATCTATTTTAAGATCTTCATCCTCATCTTCCATTCCTCTTTTGTTCCACTCTAAATGTGGTTTCTTCTCCAACCCTGGATCCTATCGCATAAGCTCAGTTCCTCTAACTCTAGATTGCTGCCTGCTCCTGCTCTCTCCACTACCACTGGAAACCATTAGTTTAGCCTCTACAACCAGCTCCCTCTAAAATTATATTCCAAAAACATATTTCTTTGGTACCTCCCCCCTTCAAAAGCATCCTAAAACGCTTGCTAATCAACCATGCCTTTATTCTTCCAATCTTAAATTATTTCACTTCCTGCGAGATACTCCCCTCCCAACAACAATTTGCATTAATATAGCACCTTTAATGTAGTAAAACCTCCCAGGGCACTTCACAGGAGCATAATCAAACAAACTTTGACACTGAGCCACGTATGGAGATATTAGAACAGGTGACGAAAAGCTTGGTCAAAGAGGTAGCTTTTAAGGGGGTTTCTCAGAGGCGAGTGGTGGAGAAGTTTAGGGTGAGAATTCCAGAGCTTAGGACCTAAGCAGCTGAAGGCATGGCTACCAATGGTGGAGATATGAAAATCAGGTATGCGTAAGAGGCCAGAATTGGAGGAACGCAAAGATCTCGAGGGGCTGTAGGGTTGGAGGAGGTTACAGAGATAGGGAGAGGTGAGGCCATGGAGGGATTTGAAAACAAGGACGAGAATTTTTAAATCGAGTCATTGCTGAATCAGGACCCAATGTAGGTCAGCGAGCACAAGGGTGATGGGTAAACGGGACAGTGCTAATTAAGGTACAACAGCAGAGTTTTGGATTAGCTCAGGTTTACGGAGAGTGTAAGGTGATGACCGACCAGGAGAGTTTAGAGATAACAAACTTATAGATCAGTGTTTCAGCAGCAGATGAGCTAAGGCAGAGGTGGAAGTAGGCGATCTTGATAGAGAGGATATGGAGACGGAAGCTCAGCTCAGGGCCAAATAGGATTCCAAGTTTGTGAACAGTCTGGTTCAGCCTCAGACAGCTGCCAGGGAGAAGGATGAAGTCAGTAGCTAGGGCACGGTATTTGTAGCAGGAACTGAAGACAATGCCTTTGGACTGCCTAATATTTAATTGGAGAAAATTTCTGCTCATCGAATACTGGATGTCAGACAAGCAGCGTGACAAGACAGAGGTAGTGGAGCAGTCGAAAGAGGAAGTGGCGAGGTGAGCTTGACTGTTTTTGGATTATGTCAGCAAAGGGCAGCATGCAGATGAGAAATAGGAGGGGGGCAGGGTTAGATCCTTGGGGTCTCCAGAGGTAACGGTCCAGGAGCGGGAAGAGAAGCCCAGCCATTCACCCATGTGAGGAGAATTATGAGGTAAATTGATATATATCACATATGACCAGATCATATGGCCCACACAGAGTTGCTGTGTATCATATCCCAATGACAATGCAAAAATGGAAAACCGCAAAGAATTACTGGCTAAAGAATTTGAAGAAAACATTTATTTTAAGATGTATTTCTGTACATCTGAAAAATAAAACAACAACTTCTGAACAGCGTTGTTCTGGTGGTTTTAAAAAAACAATCGGTCCTTAAGATTTACGTCAAAAATGAATCAGAATGAAGCCTATTGAAGTGCATTGCATTGCCTGTGGAATTATCTACAGTATTCCGGCCTACAAAATAAGATCTTAGTCTGAAACCCAGCAACGCTACCGGGGGCTGGGGAATGATTCACACACACTGCGAGGATGTCGCCGTGACCCGTACACGATTTAATCCGCAGTCTCAACCTTCTCGCTGTTACCGCGCCTCGCTGAACACGATCTACAACTTTCATGGAAAGATGAAGCCACTCATGCTCGGGGTTATGCTTACCTCTTGTTCTACTGCAGAAAGTCAAGTATTTCTAGTCGAACAAAAATATGCTAACAGAGGAATGAAGAAAATAGTGAAAATTAAAAACAGAAATTCGATGAAGAAACTGCAGCCTTCCGACGACTTCCGCGTCCTGAAGGTAGGGAGGGTTTGATTGACAGAAGACCGCGCACGCACAAGGGGCCGGGCTCACGCGGGTGTCACTCTGCACTCAAGGACAGCTGCAGCTCTGTGCGCACTTCATTCATCCACTGCCATGTAGGCCACTCGCCTTTATTTGGCAATCAGAATTGTTTTTAAGCGTTAAAAACATTTTAAAAAATAGATATATACAATCGAACTTAAAGTAGTGGCTTATTTGTTCTATTGGTTCCTGGAGTAAAGAACCAGGGACCAACATTTAGGAAGATATATTACAGAACTGTTTCTACTTGATGCGGTTTTCTACTATTTGGGGAGTTCCTGATACCACAGAACTGACCCCTTTACATTCTATAGTATGAGGGGCATGGTTGGGGGCATCGCCTGAGACGATTTTCTGCTACCAAAAGCTTTCATGCTTTTCAGACCGGGAGGCCGCTTTTGGACGTTCGTCTTCTTGATAACATTACACGGGGAGACCACGTGTAAGTTGTCATCAGCTCCTCAAGTGGAGGATGAGGGACGACGCGAAGTGTGACTGTGACCATGAGTCTCAGACCATGGAACACATCACATCAACCTTCCCACTAAGATCTGTTGCAGGAGGCAGCTCATTTCTCTACTCGGCATCTCAGGAGGCCATCGAAATGGATAGCCAAAGCAGACATTCCGTTATAAGCTTTTGCCGACAAACTACAACTATCAAAAGCAATAGGGCTGGGCTCATTTATTTTGCAGAATTCCTGCTAAATTCAGAGCTGGTCTCAGCAACAATGTGCCATACAAGTTGTTGTGTATCTGTAAAGCATGCACTCCCATGTTCCGCCACCAGGGAGCTCATCCCCTGAAGTCCCAAGGAATTCCAGCATCCCTTGGGAGCACTGTATATAAGCCGCCCCGAAGGCCTGTTCCTCATTCTGGAGTGTCTTATTAAAGGCTGAGGTCACTAATCTCCCTGTGTGCAGCCTCATCTGTGTTAGGAACACAATAACTGGCGACGAGAATACGAATCCAACACAAAGATGCAGCAAACTGTGGGCATCCTGGAGAAGTTCTCGGAGGGTGAAGACTGGGAAGCTTATGTCGAACGGCTAGACCAGTATTTTGTAGCCAATGAGCTGGACGGAGAAGGAAGCGCTGCAAAAAGGAGAGCGGTCCTCCTCACAGTCTGCGGGGCACTGACCTACAGCCTCATGAAGAATCTTCTGGTTCCGGTGAAAACCACAGATAAGTTGTATGAGGAGCTGTGTACACTGGTTTGGGAGCATCTTAACCCGAGGGAGAGCGTGCTGATGGTGAGGTATCGCTTCTACACATGCCAGCGATCTGAAGGTCAGGAAGTGGCAAGCTACATCGCCAAGTTAAGGCAACTTGCAGGACAATGTGAGTTTGATGTCTACCTGGAGCAAATGCTCAGAGACTTTTTTGTACTGGGCATTGGCCACGAGACCATCCTACGAAAACTTTTGACTGTAGAGACACCGACCCTCAGTAAAGCCATTGCGATAGCACAGGCGTTTATGTCCACCAGTGATAACACCACAACTCTTTTGGGGAAAATATCCAGAACCCGGGATTGAACCAGTGACCTTTAGATCTATTAGTTTAACGCTCTCCAAATTGAGCTATTTCGGCCTGACAAAAATGCTGAAATCGGTACTCGGCAGGATCGAACCTGTGCAGGGAAACCCCAATGAGTTTCTAGTCCATCGCTTTAAGCACTCAGCCACGACTACTGGGCAAAACCAGAGGGATCAAATTTTTAACACAATAACAACGAGGGTGGGAGCACACTGGATCAGCAGTCCATCGCCTCAACCTCTCGGCCACCTCGCCTTAAAGCGGAGGGGCAACGAGACCTGGGTGTCGTGGTACATCAGCCATTGAAGTTATTCATGCAGTAAAGGAAGCAAATGGCATGCTGGCCCAGTGATAACACCAAACAAATCTCTCAGCACACAAGTGCTAGCAATGTTCATAAATTAACTGGAACTGTGTTTGCGAGCAGAAATGTACAAGGCAGAACCCACGAGTCTGCAACTGCCAGCAGGCCTCAGGTGACCCAGATGACTCAGAGTCCCCAACAAAGGATGAATGCAAGGCAATTCACACCTTGTTGGAGTTGTGGAGGCTTCCATTCAGCCTATTCATGCCACTTCAAAGGGTATGTTTGCAAGAGCTGTGGAACAATGGGGCACCTCCAACGAGCTTGCAAACGAGCTACAAGCTCTGCAAAACCTGCTAACCACCACGTGGCAGAGGAAGATCGGTCCATGGTGGATCAAAGCAATTTCGAGCCTCAGAGAGAAGTTGTACACGCGGTACACACATTTTTGACGAAATGTCCACCTATAATGCTAAACGTAAAATTGAATGGCTTATCCGTAGCCATGGAACTGGACACTGGCGCTAACCAATCCATCGTGAGTAAAAAGATGTTTGAGAGACTGTGGTGCAACAAGGCATTCAGACCAGCCCTGAGCCCCGTCCACACGAAACTGAGAACGTACACCAAAGAGCTTATCACTGTCCTGGGCAGTGCCATGTTCAAGGTCACCTACGAGGGCACGGTGCACGAACTGCCACTCTGGATTGTCCCGGCTGATGGCCCCACACTGCTTGGAAGGAGCTGGTTGGGCAAAATCCGCTGGAACTGGGATGACATCCGAGCACTATCACATGTCGATGAGGCCTCATGTACCCAGGTTCTTAACAAATTTCCTTCCCTTTTTGAGCCAGGCATTGGAAACTTTTCCGGGGCAAAGGTACATATCCACTTGGTCCCAGAGGCACGACCCATTCACCACAAGGCGCGAGCGATACCTCACATGATGAGGGAGAGAGTGGAAATCGAGCTGGACAGGCTGCAATGCGAGAGCATCATCTCCCCAGTGGAATTCAGCGAGTGGTCCAGCCCGATTGTTCCAGTACTCAAAAGTGATGGCACGGTCAGGATTTGCGGCGATTATAAAGTAACTATTAATCGTTTCTTGCTACAGGACCAATATCCGCAACCTAAGGCAGAAGACCTATTTGCGACGCTGGCAGGAGGCAAGACGTTCACCAAGCTCGACCTGACTTCGGCCTACATGACGCAGGAGCTGGAGGAGTCTTCGAAGGGCCTCACCTGCATCAACATGCACAAGGGACTGTTCATCTACAACAGATGACCGTTTGGAATTCGGTCGGCTGCAGTGATCTTCCAGAGAAACATGGAGAGCCTACTCAAGTTGGTACCACACAAATTGGTCTTTCAGGACGACATATTGGTCACTGGTCGGGACACTGCCGAGCACCTACAAAATCTGGAGGAGGTCCTCCAGCAACTGGATCGCGTAGGGCTACGGCTGAAGAGATCGAAATACGTCTTCATGGCAGCAGAAGTGGAGTTTTTGGGGAGAAAGATCGCGGCGGACGGCATTCAGCCCACAGAGGCTATCAGGAACGCGCCCAGGGCACAGAATGCCACGGAGCTACGGTCGTTCCTGGGACTCCTCAACTATTTTGGTAACTTCCTATCGGGGTTAAGCACTCTTTTAGAGCCCCTACATGAGTTATTGTGCAAAGGTGAAAACTGGGTATGGGGAAAAAAACCAAGTAATTGCTTTTGAGAAAGCAAGAAACATTTTATGCTCCAACAAGCTGCTTGTATTGTATAACCTGTGTAAAAGACTTGTGCTAGCATGTGACGTGTCGTCGTACGGAGTCGGGTGTGTATTACAACAAGTTAATGTTGCCTATGCTTCCAGGAGCTTGTCTATGGCCGATGGGCCTATAGCATGATTGAGAAAGAGGCATTAGCGTGTGTGTTCGGGATAAAGAAAATCTATCAGTACCTGTTTGGTTTCCAGCTCAAATTTGAGGCCAATCAAAAGCCCTTCACATCCCTGTTCGCTGAAAACAAGGGGATAAATACTAATACTAATACTCAGCCTGCACACAAAAGTGGGCATCCCCCACAGGCCAGGCACCGAGAACTGTGCAGATGCTCTGTCGGCTACCATTGCCCACCACGGAGGCGGAAATGGCGCAGCCTACAAACTTGTTGATGGTGGCGCAGCCCGCAGACTTGTTGATGGTCATGGAAGCGTTTGAAAATGATAAATCACCTGTCACGACCCGCTAGATTAGGACTTGGACCAGCCAAGATCCTCTGCTGTCCCTAATTTAAAAAACTGTGTACTGCATGGGAGCTGGGCCAGCATCCCGGGTGAAATGCAAGAGCCAATCAAGCTGGTCCAGCGGCGAAAGGACGAAATGTCCATTCAGGCAGACTGCCTGTTGTGGGGTAACCGCGTAGTGCTACCAAAAAAGGGCAGGGAGACGTTCATCTCGGATCTCCACAGCACACACCCGGGTATAGTAATGATGAAAGCGATAGCCAGAGAGGTACCACTACGTTTGTGGTCCTGGCCCTCTAGACCATGGTCGAGGATCCATGTCAACTATGATGGCCCGTTTCTCAGTAAAATGTTCCTGGTAGTGGTGGATGCTTTTTCTGTCATGTATCTCACATTACTGTATATAACTGTATCTTACCATACTATACATGGCTGTAACTGGATATGACCTCTAACAATAAGCATACCTTACCACCAGCGGACACTCCATACCTGTCCCACTGTGGTATATAAAGGGAAGTCTCAGGCAAGTGCAGAGCTGCAATAAAAGGTGCAGGTCCTGAATTACCTTGACTTCAGCATGTGTCTCGTGTAAGTACATTAGAGTCAGGACTTAACATTTTCAAAATGGATTGAATGTGAAATAATGTCGGGAAGCACCGCCACCACCACCATTGAAAGTCTGAGGGCCATGTTTGCCACCCACGGCCTGTCTGACATACTGGTCAGTGACAACGGGCCATGTTTCACCAGTGCCGAATTTAAAGAATTCATAACCTGCAATGGGATCAAACATGTCACCTCGGCCCCGTTTAAACCAACCTCCAATGGGCAGGCTGAGCAGGCAGTACAAACCATCAAACAGAGCCTTAAATGAGTCACAGAAGGCTCACTCCAAACCCGCCTGTCTCGAGTACTGCTCAGCTACCGCACGAGACCCCACTCGCTCACAGGGGTGCTCCCGGCTGAGATACTCATGAAAAGGACACGTTAACCAGACTCTCTCTGGTTCACCCCCAACCTGCATGATCAGGTAGAGAGCAGGTGGCAGCAACAAAAGGTAAACGATGGTCGCGCCACTGTGTCACGGGAAATTGATCTGAATGACCCTGTGTATGTGCTAAACTATGGACATGGTCCCAAGTGGATCGCGGGCACGGTGATAGCTAAAGAAACATAGAAACATAGAAACATAGAAAATAGGTGCAGGAGTAGACCATTCAGCCCTTCTAGCCTGCACCGCCATTCAATTAGTTCATGGCTGAACATGCAACTTCAGTACCCCCTTCCTGCTTTCTCGCCATACCCCTTGATCCCCCGAATAGTAAGGACTTCATCTGACTCCCTTTTGAATATACTTAGTGAATTGGCCTCAACAACTTTCTGTGGTAGAGAATTCCACAGGTTCACCACTCTCTGAGTGAAGAAGTTTCTCCTCATCTCGGTCCTAAATGGCTTACCCCTTATCCTTAGACTGTAACCCCTGGTTCTGGACTTCCCCAACATTGGGAACGTTCTTCCTGCATCTAACCTGTCTAAACCCGTCAGAATTTTAAACGTTTCTATGAGGTCCCCTCTCATTCTTCTGAACTCCAGTGGATACAAGCCCAGTTGATCCAGTCTTTCTTGATAGGTCAGTCCCACCATCCCGGGAATCAGTCTGGTGAATCTTCGCTGCACTCCCTCAATAGCAAGAATGTCCTTCCTCAAGTTAGGAGACCAAAACTGTACACAATACTTCAGGTGTGGCCTCACCAAGGCCCTGTACAACTGTAGCAACACCTCCCTGCCCCTGTACTCAAATCCCCTCACTATGAAGGCCAACATGCCATTTGCTTTCTTAACCGCCTGCTGTACCTGCGTGCCAACCTTCAATGACTGATGTACCATGACACCCAGGTCTCGTTGCACCTCCCCTTTTCCTAATCTGTCACCATTCAGATAATAGTCTGTCTCTCTGTTTTTACCACCAAAGTGGATAACCTCACATTTATCCACATTATACTTCATCTGCCATGCATTTGCCCACTCACCTAACCTATCCAAGTCACTCTGCAGCCTCATAGCATCCTTCTCGCAGCTCACACTGCCACCCAACTTAGTGTCATCCGCAAATTTGGAGATACTACATTTAATCCCCTCGTCTAAATCATTAATGTACAATGTAAACAGCTGGGGCCCCAGCACAGAACCTTGCGGTACCCCACTAGTCACTGCCTGCCATTCTGAAAAGTACCCATTTACTCCTACTCTTTGCTTCCTGTCTGACAACCAGTTCTCAATCCACGTCAGCACACTACCCCCAATCCCATGTGCTTTAACTTTGCACATTAATCTCTTGTGTGGGACCTTGTCGAAAGCCTTCTGAAAGTCCAAATATACCACATCAACTGGTTCTCCTTTGTCCACTTTACTGGAAACATCCTCAAAAAATTCCAGAAGATTTGTCAAGCATGATTTCCCTTTCACAAATCCATGCTGACTTGAACCTATCATGTCACCATTTTCCAAATGCGTTGCTATGACATCCTTAATAATTGATTCCATCATTTTACCCACTACTGAGGTCAGGCTGACCGGTCTATAATTCCCTGTTTTCTCTCTCCCTCCTTTTTTTAAAAAGTGGGGTTACATTGGCTACCCTCCACTCGATAGGAACTGATCCAGAGTCAATGGAATGTTGGAAAATGACTGTCAATGCATCAGCTATTTCCAGGGCCACCTCCTTAAGTACTCTGGGATGCAGTCCATCAGGCCCTGGGGATTTATCAGCCTTCAATCCCATCAATTTCCCCAACACAATTTCCCGACTAATAAAGATTTCCCTCAGTTCCTCCTCCTTACTAGACCCTCTGACCCCTTTTATATCCGGAAGGTTGTTTGTGTCCTCCTTAGTGAATACCGAACCAAAGTACTTGTTCAATTGGTCTGCCATTTCTTTGTTTCCCGTTATGACTTCCCCTGATTCTGACTGCAGGGGACCTACGTTTGTCTTTACTAACCTTTTTCTCTTTACATACCTATAGAAACTTTTGCAATCCGCCTTAATGTTCCCTGCAAGCTTCTTCTCGTACTCCATTTTCCCTGCCCTAATCAAACCCTTTGTCCTCCTCTGCTGAGTTCTAAATTTCTCCCAGTCCCCGGGTTCGCTGCTATTTCTGGTCAATTTGTATGCCACTTCCTTGGCTTTAATACTATCCCTGATTTCCCTAGATAGCCACGGTTGAGCCACCTTCCCTTTTTTATTTTTACGCCAGACAGGAATGTACAATTGTTGTAGTTCATCCATGCGGTCTCAATGTCTGCCATTGCCCATCCACAGAAGGGAATAGAGTGTTTGTAGTCGAACTAGACAATGGACAAATTTGCAGAAAGCACCTGGACCAAACGAGGCTGCGGTTCACAGACTGCCCTGAACAGCAGACACCACCTTTTTTGAGCCACAACACACACCCAAAGGATCATCGACACCCTGCCGGACCAGGAAATTGAATCCATCATGCCCAACAGCCCAGCAAGGCCAGACTCACCTAGCAGCCCTGCAGGGCCAACAGCACGCCAGCCCAGCGAGGGCACAGCCAACACACCAGAACAGACATTTGTACCGAGGCGGTCCACCAGGGAAAGAAAGGCTCCCCACCGCCTCACCTTGTAAATAGTTTTCACTTTGACTTGGGCGGATGATGTGTGTCTGTAAAGCATGCACTCCCATGTTCCGCCACCACGGAGCTTATCCCCTGAAGTCCCAAGGGATCCCAGCCTCCCTTAGGAGCAGTGTTTCTAAGCCGGCCCCCTAAGACCTGTTCCTCACTCTGGAGTGTCTTATTAAAGACTGAGGTAACTGTTACTTTAACCTCCCTGTGTGCAGCCTCATCTGTGTTAGGAACACAATACAAGTCACTTGATTTATCAAATAGGATTCCAGATCACCTGTTCAGCTCCTAACCTCAATGTTACAGGCAAACTTTCCAAATCAGGATGCAATGTGCTTTTGCCATCAATAAGAATTAATCCTTGTGGCAAGTTTGTAAAGTGAAATGTTAATTGACGGGACCTTTATTTTATATAATTGTGTTTTCAACATTGGTGAGAAGATGCAGAGGTGGTTATATTTGCAGATATTAAGGTATAATAATAATGCTCCTTAGCTGCTTGGAACCTAGAGCAGACTTTGTGCCATGGTGGAGCCCCTTTCATCTCTGGCTTCTTATGTCCATTTCAGAGTTGCTGAAATTCAACAGCACCTTTCATTTATATAGTACCTATAACACAGAAAAACATCCCAAGATGCTTCACAGAGTTGTGCAGAGAATGGATGTCAAGCTGAGATTGGAGATTAGGATGGGTTACCAAATGCTTTGTCAAAGAGGTGGGTTTTAAGGAGGGATCTAAAGGAAGAGAGAAAGGCAGAGAGTCAGAGGAATTTATAGAGGGAATTTCAGAGAGTTGAACCTAGGATGTTGTCGTGACAGCCTCCAATGGTGGGGCGAAGGGCTAGGAGGGAGATGCACATAAGGCCAGAGTCAAAGAAATGGGGGTTGTGTGGTGCTGTAGGCGACCACAGATAGAGAGGGATATGGAGGCCTTTAAACATAAGGGGGGCTATTTTCCCCGCTGTAGCGCCGGTAGTTTAGATGCTAAAGAGCCTCCAAGGTGGCCAAGATGGGGTCTTGACCTGCAGCGCCTCATTAGCCCACCTTTAGCGCAAGACAACATCTTGGTAAAGGAGTTTAAGCGCAACTCTAGGAATGGCTGCCTGGAGGATAATTAAGCCTCGGATTACCAATTAAATTGGCCATTATTGCTTATTAAAGAAGCTGCATACCATTTTGCTGGCCAGCACTGCAATTATCGACCTCTCATAACCAACTAGCTGAACAGGAGTAAAAAAAAAGTAATTTGTGAGGTTTGTGAGCGCTACTTAAAGCCATGCTCAACTTTCATTGTTCACTTACTGATTGAGATCGACTGACTACACTGCGGTTGAAGAGGAATTTTGATACACATCAGGAGACTTTCTGGGACACTTTGTCAAGACTTCACCGACAGTCTACCAACATTTTTTCCAGAAATTCTCTCAGCACTTCACCGAAAAAGAGTGAGTGCAGTGCTACTATACCTTATGGGAGTCACCAGGAGAAAGGGAGTGGTTGGTCATGGCGATCTTGCTAGAGGCCCCCTTGGTCTGGAGGAGGAATGAGAGGAGGATATGAGGCCAGGCAGCAGCACCAGAGGGGGAGGAGGGACAGGAAGGCGAGGCAGACTCTCAGCAGGAGGCCCTATCCACCCAGGGTATTCAGAGAGCACTACTCCTACATTCACATGATCCAAGACGAGTGCACGAGGAGGCTGCTCTTTTCCAAGGAGGTTGTCAGAGATCTGTGGCTTCGTGGAAGGCTCAGACTTCGCAGTAGTCAAGGTCACAGTAACACTTAATTTTTATGCTACGAAACCTTCCAGGTTGCCACAGGTGATATCAGCCACACATCACAATCCTCCGCACTTCTGAGTTCTGCTGAGGCTCTACATGATCTGAGGAATGATTTTTTTATCATTTCCTATAGCCAGAGAAGACCAGAGGCAGAGAGCTCCAGGATTCAACAGGATTGCGGATTCCCCATGGTCCAGGGAGCCACTGACTGCACATATGTGGCCATGTGAGCCCCTTATTTAAACTCAGAGATGTTCAGGAAGGGATTCCATTCTCTCAATGTGCAGCTCATGTGCGACCACCAGCAGCGCATCATGTAGGTGCATGCCTGCTATTCAGCGAGCTGCTACAATGCTTTTATAATGAGACAGTCATCTGCCCCACAGATCATTGAGCCCCAACGCAATGTGCATTGTTTTGAATTTATTTCTCTCAAGTGTCCACCATGGTGCTTTTCTTATAACAAGGTATCTTAATTCTACTACTCTTATGAAGTGCACCCCTACTGGCCTCATCCAAGTTAGTGGAAGGCTGCTTTTGCTCATGTTGGGCCCTTTCAGATGCTGGTCACTTCTGGTTTTTCGAACCTGTTAGGGCCCAAGTGCAGACAGCTGCACCATGGCTACTGCTGCAGTACTCTGGCCCAACTGACTTGCTGACAACATGGTGACTATTGATTGATTGGCTGACATCATGAGAGAGGGCAATGCATACTGCTCCCATTGTGCCATTGTTACACCCATGAGGCAGTGGCTCATCACTGCCTCTTTTCTGTGGGGAACAGACTTAAGGAGATCAGTGATGAGTTAAAAGACCCTAACAATGCGGTCCACCAGTCTTTCCAAGGTGGCGTCTAGAGTCTGGATGGTAACTGTTTGAGCTTCCTCCAAAAGGTACAAAGGCTGGTAACACAGGTGGAGTACAAAATAATATAAGAATTAGGAGCAGGAGTACGCCATAGGGCACCTCGAGCTTGCTCCGCCATTCAATAAGATCATGCTGATTGTCGACCTCAACTCCACTTTCCCGCCCAATTTCCATATCCCTTGATTCCCCTAGAGTCCAAAAATCTATCTATCTCAGCCTTTAATATACTCAATGATTCACCATCTATAACCCTTTGGGGTAAAGCATTTGAAAGATTCACAATCCTCTGAGTAAATAAATTCGTCCTCATCTCCGTCTTAAATGGCCGACCCCTTAGTTGGAGATACTTTGCCCTCTAGTTCTAGACACTCCAACCAGAAGAAACAACCTCTCAGCATCTATCCTGTCGAATACCCTCATAATCTTATATGTTTCTATGAGATCACCTCTCATTCTTCTAAATTCCAGAGAATATAGGCCCAATCTACTGAATCTCTCCTCATAGGACAACTTTTCATCCCAAGGATCAATCAAGTGAACCTTTGTTGCAATGCCTATAAGGCAATTATGTAATTCCTCAGATAAAGAGACCAAAACTGTGCACAGTACTCCAGGTGTGGTCTCACCAAAGCCTGTACAATTGTAGTAAGACTTTCTTACTCTTGTACTCCAATGCCTGGCAATAAAGGCCAACATGCTATTTGCTGTACCTGCATGCTAACTTCCTGTGTTTCCTGTACGAGAACACCTAAATTTCTCTGAACACCAACCTTTGATAGTTTCTCACCATTTTGGGACCAAAATTGCCCTCCTCATTAAAGTCCCCACCGACCGGGGACAGGCAGAATGGCCAACCCTTCCTAAATTGCCCCCGGGCCAGGAGCAGCAGGAACGGGTTTTGGCCAGGCTGCTGGCCTGGCCAAAACCCTCCCTGGTGGCAAAGTGGGTGCCACTAAAGTGGCTGCAGAGCTCGCAGTGGCCCTCCCCTTTAACTGAAAGGGTGCGATGTTGTGATGCATTAGCACGACGCTGGTAACTCAGAGCGACATCCTCCCCAAAGCCAACACGAACGCTGCCTGCAGATGACATATTTTTGAAAGTCCTGAATATCGCTCTACTCTCCGTCCCATGGATTGGGGCGGAGAAAAATCTTTAGAAACGGTAAGTACGCCTACTTTCAGTCGGGGGCAATTTCAGCCTCATTCAGTTTTTCTATTCTTCCTACCAAAGTGAATAACCTCACATTTCCCCACATTATACTCCTTTGCCAACTTATTGCCCACTCACTTAACTTGTCTATATCCCTTTGCAGACTCTTTGTGTCTTCCTCACAGCTTACTTTCCCACCTAGCTTTGTGTCGCCAGCACACTTGCATACATTACACTTAGTCCATTCATCTAAATCATTATTATAGATTGTAAATAGCTGAGGCCCAAGCAATGATCCTTGCGACACCTCACTAGTTATAGCCTGCCAACTGGAAAATAATCCATTTATCGATACTCTCTTCTGACTGTTAACCAATCCTCTATCCATGCTAATATATTACCCCCAATCCTATGAGCCTTTATTTTTCATAGCAAACTTTTATGTGGTACCTTATCGAAAGCCTTTTGGAAATCCAAATGTACCACATCCACTGGTTCCCCTGTATCTACCCTGCTAATTATATCCTCAAAAAAGATTAATACATTTGTTAAACATAACTTCCCTTTCATAAATCCATGTTGACTCTGCCCGCAGATGACATTTTTTTTGAAAGTCCTGAATATGCGGCGGCAGTCAGTGAGAGGTGGGAGCAGTGTGAGTGAGGCCTATAAAGGCCCAGCGGGAGTTCCTGAATATGCGGCGGCAGTCAGCGAGAGGCGTGAGCAGTGTGAGTGAGGCCTATAAAGGCCCAGCGGGAGTTCCTGAGGCGGCGGCAGTCAGCGAGAGGCGTGAGCAGTGTGAGTGAGGCCTATAAAGGCCCAGCGGGAGTTCCTGAATATGCGGCGGCAGTCAGCGAGAGGTGGGAGCAGCCTGAGTGAGGCCTATAAAGGCCCAGCGGGAGTTCCTGAGGCGGCGGCAGTCGGCGGGAGGTGGGAGCAGCGTGAGTGAGGCCTATAAAGGCCCAGCGGGAGTTCCTGAGGCGGCAGCAGTCAGTGAGAGGTGGGAGCAGCGTGAGTGAGGCCTATAAAGACGTGCTTGTGCAGCTGCAGCAGGGAGAGAAGGCAAATAAGTAGAAAGAAATTGAAAGGTGATATCACAACCAAGGGCGTAAGTGATTGGTGAGTAGCTTTTCCTTTCTTTTCTATATCAGTAAGTAACATTTAGCATTGTTGTTGCCAAATTAAGTTTATCTCAGGGTTAAGTCATGGCAGGACAGCTCAGACACGTGTTATGCTCCTCCTGTACTATGTGGGAAGTCAGGGATGCTTCCGGTGTCCCTGACGACTACGTGTGCAGGAAGTGCATCCATCTCCAGCTCCTGACGGACCGCATTGCGGCACTGGAGCTGCGGGCGGATTCACTCTGGAGCATGCACAATGCTAAGAATGACGTGAATAGCACATTTAGTGAGTTGGTCTTACCGCAGGTAAAGGGTACACAGCCAGATGGTAAATGAGTGACCAGCAGGAAGAACAGTGCAAGGAAGGTAGTGCAGGGGTCCCCTGCGGTCATCCCCCTACAAAACAGATACACCGCTTGGGGTACTGTTGGGGAGGATGACTCGTCAGCGGGGAGCAGCAGCAGCCAAGTTCATGGCACCGTGGGTGGCTCTGCTGCACAGGAGGGCAGGAAAAAGAGTGGGAGAGCTGTAGTGATAGGGGATTCGATTGTAAGGGGAATAGATAGGCGTTTCTGCGGCTGCAACCGAGACTCCAGGATGGTATGTTGCCTCCCTGGTGCAAGGATCAAGGATGTCTCGGAGTGGGTGCAGGACATTCTGAAAAGGGAGGGTGAACAGCCAGTTGTCGTGGTGCATATAGGTACCAACGATATAGGTAAAAAACGGGATGAGGTCCTACGAGACGAATTTAGGGAGCTAGGAGCTAAATTTAAAAAGTAGGACCTCAAAAGTAGTAATCTCAGGATTGCTACCAGTGCCATGTGCTAGTCAGAGTAGGAATCGCAGGATAGCTCCGATGAATACGTGGCTTGAGGAGTGGTGCAGAAGGGAGGGATTCAAATTCCTGGGACATTGGAACCGGTTCTGGGGGAGGTGGGACCAGTACAAACCGGACGGTCTGCACCTGGGATGGACTGGAACCAATGTCCTAGGGGGAGTGTTTGCTAGTGCTGTTGGGGAGGAGTTAAACTAACATGGCAGGGGGATGGGAACCTATGCAGGGAGACAGAGGGAAATAAAATGGAGGCAGAAGCAAAAGATAGAAAGGAGAATAGTAAAAAAGTGGAGGGCAGAGAAACCCAAGGGAAAAAACAAAAAGGGCCACATTAAGCAAAATTCTAAAGGGGCAAAGTGTGTTAAAAAGACAAGCCTGAAGGCTCTGTGTCTCAATGTGAGGATTATTCGCAATAAGGTGGACGAATTAACTGTGTAGACAGCAGTTAATGGATATGATGTAATTGGCATCACAGAGACATGGCTCCAGGGTGACCAAGGCTGGGAACTCAACATCCAGGGGTATTCAACATTTAGGAAGGATAGGCAGAGAAGAAAAGGAGGCAGGGTGTCGTTGCTGGTTAAAGAGGAAATTAATGCAATAGTAAGGAGGGACATTAGCCTGGATGATGTGGAACCGGTATGGGTAGAGCTGCGGAATTCCAAAGGGCAGAAAACGCTACTGGGAGTTGTGTACAGACCACCAAACAGTAGTAGTGAGGTTGGTGACAGCATCAAACAACAAATAAGGGATGTGTGCAATAAAGGTACAGCAGTTATCATGGGCGACTTTAATCTACGTATTGATTGGGCAAACCAAACTGGTAGCAATGCGGAGGAAGAGGATTTCCTGGAGTGTATTAGGGATGGTTTTCTAGACCAATATGTCGAGGATACAACTAGAGAGCTGGCCATCCTAGACTGAATGATGTGTAATGAGAAGGGAATAATTAGCAATCTTGTGCGAAGCCCCTTGGGGAAGAGTGACCATAATATGGTAGAATTCTTTTTTTAAGATGGAGAGTGACACAGTTAATTTGAAAACTTTGGTTCTGAACGTAAAGAAAGGTAACTTCGACGGTATGAGGTGTGAATTGGCTAGAATAGACTGGCAAAGGATGCTTAAAGGTTTGACGGTGGATAAGCAATAGCAAACATTTAAAGATCACATGGATGAACTTCAGCAATCGTACATCCCTGTCTGGAGAACAAATAAAATGGGGCAGGTGGCTCAACCATGGCTAACAAGGGAAATTAAGGATAGTGTTAAAGCCAAGGAAGAGGCATATAAATTGGCTAGAAAAAGCAACAAACCTGAGGACTGGGAGAAATTTAGAATTCAACAGAGGAGGATGAAGTGTTTAATTAAGAGGGGGAAAATAGAGTACAAGAGGAAGCTTGCAGGGAACATAAAAACGGACTGCAAAAACTTCTATAAATATGTGAAGAGAAAAAGAGTAGTGAAGACAAACGTAGGTCCCTTGCAGTTGGATTCAGCTGAATTTATAATGGGGAACAAAGAAATGGCAGACCAATTGAACAAATACTTCGGTTCTGTCTTCACGAAGGAAGGCACAAATAACCTTCCGAATGTACTAGGGGACAGTGGGTCTAGTGAGAAGGAGGAACTGAAGGATATCCTTATTAGGTGGGAAATTGTCTTAGGGAAATTGATGGGATTGAAGGCCAATAAATCCCCAGGGCTTGATAGTCTGCATCCCAGAGCACGTAAGGAAGTGGCCCTAGAAATAATGGATGCATTGGTGATCATTTTCCAACAGTCTATCGACTCTGCATCAGTTCCTATGGACTGGAGGGTAGCTAATGTAACACCACTTTTTAAAAAAGGAGGGAGCAAGAAAACGGGTAATTATAGACCGGTTAGCCTGACATCAGTAGTGGGGAAAATGTTGGAATCAATCATTTAAGGATGAAATAGCAGTGCATTTGGAAAGCAGTGACAGGATCGGACCAAGTCAGCATGCATTAATGAAAAAGAAATCATGCTTGACGAATCTTTTGGAATTTTTTGAGGATGTAACTAGCAGAGTGGACAAGGGAGAACCAGTAGATTTGGTGTATTTGGACTTTCCAAAGGCTTTTGACAAGGTCCCACACAAGAGATTGGTGTGCAAAATCAAAGTGCATGGTATTGTGGGTAATGTACTGACGTGAATAGAGAACTGGTTGGCAGACAGGAAGCAGAGAGTCAGAATGGCAGGTAGTGACTAGTGGAGTGCCGCAGGGCTCAGTGTTGGGACCCCAGCTCTTTACAATATACATTAACGATTTAGATGAAGGAATTGAGTGTAATATCTTCAAGTTTGCGGATGACACTAAACTGGGTGGCGCGGTGTGAGCTGTGAGGAGGATGCCGAGAGGCTGCAGGGTGACTTGGACAGGTTAGGTGAGTGGGCAAATGCATGGCAGATGTAGTATAATGTGGATAAATGTGAGGTTATCTATTTTGAGGGCAAAAACACAAAGGCAGAATATTATCTGAATGGCGGCAGATTGGGAAAAGGGGATGTACAACGAGTCCTGGGTGTCATGGTTCGTCAGTCACTGAAAGTGGGCATGCAGGTACAGCAGGCGGTGAAGAAGGCAAATGGTATGTTGGCCTTCATAGCTCGGGGATTTGTGTATAGGAGCAGGGAGGTCTTCCTGCAGTTGTACAGGGCCTTAGTGAGGCTTCACCTGGAATATTGTGTTCAGTTTTGGTCTCCTAATCTGAGGAAAGATGTTCTTGCTATTGAGCGAGTGCAGTGAAGGTTCACCAGACTGATTCCAGGGATGGCTGAACTGTCATATGAGGAGAGACTGGATCAACTGGGCCTTTATTCACTGGAGTTTAGAAGGATGAGAGGAAATCTCATAGAAACGTATAAGATTCTGACGGGACTGGACAGGTTAGATGCAGGAAGAATGTTTCCGATGTTGGGGATGTCCAGAACCGTGGACATAGTCTTAGGATAAGGGGTAGGCCATTTGGGACTGAGAAGAGGAGAAACTTCTTCATTCAGAGAGTTGTTAACCTATGGAATTCCCAACCGCAGAGAGTTGTTGATGCCAGTTCATTGGATATATTCAAGAGGGAGTTAGATATGGCCCTTATGGCTAAGGGGATCAAGGAGTATAGAGAGAAAGCAGGAAAGGGGTACTGAGGGAATGATCAGCCATGATCTTATTGAATGGTGGTGCAGGCTCGAAGGGTTGAATGGCCTACTCCTGCACCTGTTTTCTATGTTTCGATGTTTCGAATCATATTATGATTTTCTAAGTACTCTATTACCAATTCCTTAATAATGGATTCCAGCATTTTCCCGATGACTGATGAAAGGCTAACTGGCCTGTAGTACCCTGTTTTCTCTCTCTCTCCCTTTCTTGAACAAGCGGGGTTATATTTGGTACCTTCCAATCTTCTGGGAACATTTTAGAATTGAGGGAATTTTGGAAGATCACAACCAATGCATCCACTATCTCTGCAGCCACCTCTTTTAGAACCCTCGGACATGGGCCATCAGGTCCAGGGGATTTGTCGGCTTTTAGTCCCATTAGTTTCTCAAGTAGTTTTTCTATACTGATATTAATTACTTTAAGTTCCTCACCCTTATTAGTTCCTTGTTTCCACACTGTTTTGGTATGGCCGGCCAATCAATTCCATCAGTTTCCCTCTGGGTGGATTGAGTTAAAACGACTCTGAGCATTTATCACTACATTCATTGCCTTTGTTCTACTCCATTAAATTCCTGATCTGAAATATTTGGGAGTCTCTGAGTTGAGGCTGATGCCTTCAGACAAGAGGGTATAAGGAAACTGTTAAATTCTTTATATTAACTTTAGCTTTTGAGTGAGTTTCTGTTACAAGGCTGGAAATATCAGTTTCATTTCCAGTGAAATGTTCAGTGGAAAAGTCAGTTTTGTTTACCAGACAGAGTTTTGCTGATCAACATTCAGCTACAAGTTTTCTTTGCCTAAGGAGCTGTCATCCTCAGGATTAACTCCTCCAAGAACACATCTGCGCAAGGCAAGTGATAAATCATCCAGTTGAATGATTTGATTGATAACTCAGTCAAGATAAAGCCTTAATAAGGTGTATAGGTGGCCGTCTTGTTAAAACTGAAATTAATTAAATGAATAACAGGATGAGGTAATTCTTTGATAATACATGAATCTGCACTAGAAAAAAAAATATATAAAGAGGGGTGTGTTGGAACAGATTCTTCAGAAGTTGAAAAGGTTTGAGGCCGAAACCTGTGCGCAATGAAATATCTGGTACTTGTTACCGTAAGCGTATCAATCATATGTGTAATTATTGTTAGTCATGGTTATCATGTAATTGTTGCTAATAATAGTTATTGTTTGCTTAATTCCTATGAAAGCCACTAAATGCCTTTGAACCCTATTATCTTGTGGAATAAATTCCAAATTTATAAATAAGAACATCCATTCCCTAACAGCAGACCCAGATGAAGGGGGCAAAAGTGTTGGCATATTTCATAGGACAGAGATTTTAGGATATTGACCTGTATTTCTCTGGCTTTGAACACTGTCGCATTACACTAAATTATTCTGCCGTGGCATCATCAAACTAGATGAGAGTTTAGAGGAGCTTCAAGGATCATAATTTGCATTGGACACGGTCAGACACAAAGACGCGCTTAAATGGCTTAGAGCCCCTTTGATGAGGGAACCAAGACAAAATCTGACCTAATGGTCTGTGGGTTATTTGTAACCTGACAAGTCTTGATACGGTGCGCAACATTGTGTAATAAATTCAGTGAGGTGTGTGTAACGATATAATGTATAGCGCCCTCTAGCTAGGAGGTCTAGAGTCCTGGATCTGTATTGAAAAAACCTGCTTGTCCGATGAGGAGAAACTCCATTTTAATCTGCACATGGCTGTCTGAGATCTCCCAAATAAATAGAATTAATTTGAACTAAGAGTATTCAATAGACTATAAAATACAGTGTGTAGACAGAGATTGGAATGCTGGATGGTTTTCGGGTTGGAACCAACAGTGACAGATGCAGTAATTTGGGACTGTCATCTGATCCCTGAGGCCACTGTCCACCTATATTCTGCGTCAGTACACCCTTCCCTTTGTCCAAAGTTAGAATGAAGAGGTTAAAACCTCACATCAATCATCAAACAATAAAGTTGTTGTGAGGACAATATGGTACAAGTAAAAGGCTGCAGTTTTTTTGTGTTCTGTGGACTATTTCTTTAAAAAGCCTGTGTGTGTGATGGTTGGATTTCAGAGCCCACACGCTGTGGAAAGCCACAGCACCTTTTCTTTTCAGCCAGCAGATGGTAACCCCTTCTGTGCGAAAATGTTGCAAAGATTTTGTTTAGCTGTGAAGGCTACCTATCTCTTCAGTTTATATTCAATATTTTTTTACAGTCATTTAGAAAGGTGCCTGAAGAAAGAACAAGAAGATGACGTAATTTACTGGTATTTGCTGTTCTGTATTGTATTAAGTTTAAGATATTGGTCTGAATTAAATTAGAGTTATTGAGGTTAATTAACCTATTAAAATGTGAAAACCAGACTTTTGTTGTGGCAACAGTGAAATTCTGATTATTGTACACTATATGCAAAATATCTAGTTCTGGATTATCACATTTTAAAAAATTGGCATTTTTGACTTTCTCACCCATGCCAAGGATTCAAGGACTTAATGGAGAGTGTAATTCATGTGACTGGAGTTGTGCTAAGTTTCGGATCCAAGAAGACTAATTTAGTATATGGCATGTTGGTTATACTGGAGTGTGCTAGCCGTTAACAAACTGACAGCACCTCTTGATCTTGTGATTGACTGTGGTTAAAAAAAGACAGTAAAAAGGGATCTGAGGATCTCCTGCCATCTCTGTGGCAACAATCACATATTGTGGTTGGATTATACTAACGACCTAAGAGTTAATGAAGTAAGCGGTATTGAACACCTCTTAAATAAATTATTAATGATTTAATAAAAATTGGGATTTAATATGAATTGTAGGTACAAGGCCAGGACAAATCTACTCTTTAAAATGAGATGAATTAACTAAAATTGTTTTCCCCAACAGAATTGTTTCACAGAATATATGAAAGTTAATAGTGATGTTACTAATGAATTCTGCTTGTTTTAACAGATTTTCAATTCCTAAAGATGCCAAAAAAAATTGGTTACATTTTTGTGCCTTCACAGCTCACGTTTAGAAAATTGGAAGTCAAAGAGGAGCTGAAATGCATTTGCCAGAGGGCTGCGGAAAAGTTAACCTCTTCCAAAGACAACTGATTTTATTTTTTCTAGTATCAAATTAACTCTGCTTAAATATTCACTCAACAACAACTTTTGCATTGCTGAATGTAAAGACATATCAGGCATTATTAAATTTTAAGTTTCTGAATTTGAGTGGATATTTCCCCACAGTAACAGAAGTAAATCCGGAATTGACATGCAGGTTATGCAATTAACCCATTGGGCCCTCAAGTAGAGCCACAAAAAAATAGGTGACTATGGTTTTCGAGACTGCATCAGTGGTGGTGGTGCAGGATTACTGAGAATAGTTATTTGATAGAAAAATAGCTTCATAGAGTTACAGAGCTGCCTTTTCTGGAAAGGTGTTGGTGCAAGGAGGAGCTCCAATAGTGTTAAGAATCACCAAATGTCACTGCATGGTGACAAATTGGACTAAGACTTTGGCCACGATTTCCCCTACCTCAGCGGGTCCAGTGCGGCCGGGCTCGGTGAAGGGTCCCAACCTCGCTGCTGGCTGAAGCCTGCTCTGTGAAATGATTTTATGGTGATTGGGCTTAAGTGGCCCAGCACATTTCCCAACCAATTGCAGGAAGCGGGTCTGATGATGTAATTTGATGCATCATCAGCTGATTTCCTTAAAGGGACCATGCACAAATTAAATTTGATAGTTATGCGATCAGTGTTCTGCAGCATTGAGGTGCTGCAAACACTGACAAGTACTGCACAAAGGTTCACAGCTGCACCCAAGCTCTCCCATGACTCCCTCCATATACTTATGGAGGGTAAGTCGCAGCCCGCAGGGAGGTACTCTTCCCTTCCAATGGGTGAAAGAGACATCCCCAGGAGATCAACGCAGCCTGGTTGCACATTGCACGGAATGACACAAGCAAGGATGTGGTCAGGAGGTCCTGGCTGCAGTGGCGCAAACCTTTCAATGATCTCAGTAGATCATGAAACATTACTGCAAGGCCACACTCAACCTCATCCTGCTGTGCCACTCATCATATCCCCATCACTCCACCTTCCCTACGCTACCCCTGCACATCCTTACACCAACTTACCTTGCACCTCTATCATCCCTCTCTATGTACATTATCACTGCCTCATCTCACTAGTCACCCCTCATACTCACCCTCATCCTAGTCCAATCATACCAACTAACAACACACAAGGGTAGGCATTTGGGTGTTTTGGACAATGTTCATGTAAAGTTTCTGTTAATGTGCTGTCAAACATTGAAATCTTTGTTCTGAACACTTTGCCTTCTTGGACAGATTTGTGTGCACCTTTAAAAGTGGCTTAGTGAGTTGCAGTGAATGGTGAGACGTAACAGTATCCACCGCAATGGGATTCTGAGCACCAAGGTGAAATAGTTTCAAGGGCAATGAAGTTAATGTAATACATGGCAGGTGAACGTGAAATGACAGAAGCGATCTGTCAATGGTGAGAGAAGTTGTTCCAATGAGGAGATAGAGAATTGCTCCAAACACTTGTAACCTGCATAAAGCTCAATATACCTTCCAAAAGCAGTAAGCAACAGCTTTTGATCATGGAAAGTGAACAACTCGGAGATGGGAGCTTTTCTTGCACAATTGCAGCTGTCAAGTAAAGAAATGTTTTCACGGTCACACAACTCCCGACATCCTTACGTGATGTGATTCCCCAGCAGTGAATGACCTGTGGACAATCTGGTAAAATGGTAAGTTCAGCTCAAAATTATTTTTAATAGGCTCTTAACAAGGTCATAATGACCTAAATTGCCTCCCCCATGTCAGGTCTGTTCAGCCCTGACAGACCTAACATCTAGGAAAGTAGCATGGCAGCGGCTTGACAGTGGGGTCCCGACCCGCTATCAGAATTTTTTTTCTCCTATCCAACCTGCCACCGAAAATGCCCGCTGAGCCCCTGAAGAATCTCATCCTTTGCCTCTCAAAAGCTCGGCTTTAACCCATTCAGGTTCACTTGTTATCTTCCGAGAAGGCTGTGGGGGGCGGGGGGGTGGGGGGAAGGAGTCAGGGAAGTTACCTCTAAAAGTAATTGCAAGTTCTTCTGTCTCCACTATAAAACCACCAAGCCTGGGAATCATTTTATCTGAAATTGAAATTGATAAGATATATTGATATGATTTGCTGTTCAAGCAATCGACAAGGAAACATTATACCTGAAGGGTTGAACAGGATAATTAAACTTTTAATTAAAAAAAAGTTAATCTAGGTGATTCCTGCCCAATGTTGTGTATCATGGAAGAACAGTTTTATTTCAAAAAAAAAACCTAACATTGGCAAGTCCTGTCAGTCCAATAATACCAGTGCAGTTTGAACCATGGTGAGTGGGGAGACTATTGTGTTAAAGGTAACTAACAACCCAATTCTTACAGATTGTATTGCTGTCTGAATTTGGGATAATTTTGAAAAGATAAAATGGATTCAGGCATAATATAGTGGACTATTTTGAAGGGAAAGTAGAGGTCCAAGAAGAGTTTAAGTAAAATAAACAATAATGTGTTGATATCTTGAGCCAAGTTGGGAACTTATAATCTATGTTTTAATGGGTAATGATAATATTGTATTGGACAGAAAAGTTCCT
This sequence comes from Pristiophorus japonicus, assembly GCF_044704955.1. Taxonomy (NCBI): domain Eukaryota; kingdom Metazoa; phylum Chordata; class Chondrichthyes; family Pristiophoridae; genus Pristiophorus; species Pristiophorus japonicus. Next base: position 105,026,360 of record NC_091983.1, on the reverse strand, counting down.
CCAGGGCCCATGAATGAGATGGTTGTGTTCCTGACACATATGAGACTGCACACAAGGAGGTTAAAGTAACAGTGACCTAATTCTTTATTAAGACACTCCAGAGTGAGGAACAGGCCTTGGGGGTCGGCTTGTATACAGTGCTTAGTGCTCCCAAGGGATGCTGGGATCCATTGGGACTTCAGGGGATGCACTCTCTGGTGGCGGATCATGGGAGTGCATGCTTTACAAAATCAAAGTGAAAACTATTTACAAGGTGAGGCGTTCGGGAGCCTTTCTTTCCCTGGTGGACCGCCTCGGTACAAATGTCTGTTCTGGTGTGTTGGCTGTGCCCTCGCTGGGCTGGCATGCTGTTGGCCCTGCAGGGCTGCTGGGTGAGCCTGGCCTTGCTGGGCTGTTGGACGTGATGGGTTCAATTTCCTGGGGTGGTGTCGTTGATCCTTTGGGTGTGTATTGTGGGCTCAAAAATGTTGGTGTCTGCTGTGGGTTGTTCAGGGCAGTCTGTGAACCGCAGCCTCGTTTGGTCCAGGTGCTTTCTGCAAATTTGTCCATTGTCTAGTTTGACTACAAACACCCTACTCCCTTCTTTAGTTATCACCGTGCCCGCGATCCACTTGGGACCATGTCCATAGTTTAGCACATACACAGGGTCATTCAGATCAATTTCCCGTGACACAGTGGCGCGATCATCGTTTACATTTTGTTGCTGCCACCTGCTCTCTACCTGATCATGCAGGTTGGGGTGAACCAGCGAGAGTCTGGTTTTAAGTGTCGTTTTCAAGAGTAACTCAGCCGGGGGCACCCCTGTGAGTGAGTGGGGTCTTGTGTGGTAGCTGAGCAGTACTCGGGACAGGCGGGTTTGGAGTGTATTGTGTTCCTAACACAGATGAGACTGCACACAGGGAGGTTAAAGTAACGTTGATCTCAGTCTTTATTAAGACACTCCAGAGTGAGGAACAGGCCTTAGGGGCCGGCTTATATACAGTGCTCCCAAGGGATGCTGGGATTCCTTGGGACTTCAGGGGATGCACTCCCTCGTGGCGGAACATGGGAGTGCATGCTTTACAGACACATCACTCCCCCCGCAAAGGCAAAGTGAAAACTATTTATAAGGTGAGGCGGTCGGGAGCCTTTCTTTCCCTGGTGGACCGCCTCAGTACAAATGTCTGTTCTGGTGTGTTGGCTGTGCCCTCGCTGGGCTGGCGTGTTGTTGGCCCTGCAGGGCTGTTGGGGGAGCCTGGCCTTGCTGGGCTGTTGGGTGTGATGGGTTAGATTTCTTGGTCCGGGGTGGTGTCGTTGATCCTTTGGGTGTGTGTTGTGGGCTCGAAAAAGGTGGTGTCGGCTGTGGGTTGTTCAGGGCAGTCTGTGAACCGCAGCCTCATTTGGTCCAGATGCTTTCTGCAAATTTGTCCATTGTCTAGTTTGACTACAAACAACCTACTCCCTTCTTTAGCTATCACCGTGCCCGCGATCCACTTGGGACCATGTCCATAGTTTAGCACATACACAGAGTCATACAGATCAATTTCCCGTGACACAGTGACACGACCATCGTTTACATTTTGTTGCTGCCGTCTGCTCTCTACCTAATCGTGCAGGTTGAGGGTGAAACAGCGAGAGTCTGGTTTTAAGTTTTTAAGTGTCCTTTTCATGAGTAGCTCAGCCGGGGGCACCCCTGTGAGCGAGTGGGATCTCGTGCGGTAGCTGAGCAGTACTTGGGACAGGCGGGTTTGGAGTGAGCCTTCTGTGACTCGTTTAAGGCTCTGTTTGATTGTTTGTACTGCCCGCCCAGCCTGCCCATTGGAGGCTGGTTTAAACGGGGCCGAGGTGACATGTTTGATCCCATTGCAGGTCATGAATTCTTTAAATTCGGCACTGATGAAACATGGCCCGTTGTCACTGACCAGTATGTCAGACAGGCCGTGGGTGGCAAACATGGCCCTCAGACTTTCAATGGTGGTGGTGGCGGTGCTTCCTGACATTATTTCACATTCAATCTATTTTGAAAAAGCATCCACCACCACCAAGAACATTTCACCAAGAAACGGGCCCCATAGTCAACATGGATCCTTGACCATGGTCTGGAGGGCCAGGACCATAAACGTAGTGGTGCCTCTCTGGGCACGTTGCTCAACTGAGCACACACGCTGCATTGCCATACACAGAACTCTAAGTCAGAGTTGATACCGGGCCACCACACGTGGGATCTGGTTATCGCTTTCATCATTACTATATCCGGGTGTGTGCTGTGGAGTTCCGAGATGAACGTCTCCCTGCCCATTTTGGGTAGCACTACACGGTTACCCCACAACAGGCAGTCTGCCTGAATGGACAGCTCGTCCTTTCGCCGCTGGAACGGCTTGATTAGCTCTTGCATTTCAACGGGGATGTTAGCCCAGCTTCCATGCAGTACACAGTTTTTTACTAGGGACAGCAGAGGATCTTGGCTGGTCCAAGTCCTAATCTGGTGGGCCGTGACAGGTGATTTATCATTTTCAAACGCTTCCATGACCATCAACAAGTCTGCGGGCTGCGCCACCATCAACAAGTTTGCAGGCTGCGCCATTTCCACCCCCGTGGTGGGCAATGGTAGCCGACTGAGAGCATCCACACAATTCTCGGTGCCTGGCCTGTGGCGGATGGTACAGTTATACGCTGATAGCACGAGTGCCCACCTTTGTATGCAGGCTGAGGCATTAGTATTTATCCCCTTGTTTTCAGCGAACAGGGATATGAGGGGCTTGTGATCGGTTTCCAGTTCAAATTTGAGGCCAAACAGGTACTGATGCATTTTCCTCACCCCGAACACACACGCTAATGCCTCTTTCTCAATCATGCTGTAGGCCCTCTCGGCCATAGACAAGCTCCTGGAGGCATAGGCGACAGGTTGCAACTTCCCCGCAACGTTAGCTTGTTGTAATACACACCCGACTCCGTATGACGACGCATCACATGCTAGCACAAGTCTTTTACAAGGGTTATACAATACAAGCAGCTTGTTGGAACATAAAATGTTTCTGGCTTTCTCAAATGCAATTGTTTTTTTTCCCCCCGTACCCAGTTCTCACCTTTACGCAATAACACATGTAGGGGCTCTAAGACGGTGCTTAACCCCAGTAGGAAGTTACCAAGATAGTTGAGGAGTCCCAGGAATGACCGCAGCTCTGTGACGTTCTGTGGCCTGGGTGCATTCCTGATAGACGCCAAGACAGAGGCTGTGGGCCGAATGCCATCCGCCGCGATCTCTCTCCCCAAAAACTCCACTTCTGTTGCCATGAAGACGTATTTCGACCTCTTTAGCCGCAGCCCTACGCGATCCAGTCGCTGGAGAACCTCCTCCAGGTTTTGTAGGTGCTCGACAGTGTCCCGACCCGTGACCAATATATCATCCTGAAAAACCACCATGCGCGGTACCAACTTGAGTAGGCTCTCCATGTTTCTCTGGAAGATCGCTGCAGCCAACCGAATTCCAAATGGGCATCTGTTGTAGATGAACAGTCCCTTGTGTGTGTTGATACAGGTGAGGCCCTTCGAAGAGTCCTCCAGCTCCTGTGTCATGTAGGCCGAAGTCAGGTCGAGCTTGGTGAACATCTTGCCTTCTGCCAGCGTCGCAAATAGGTCGTCTGCCTTAGGTTGCGGGTATTGGTCCTGCAGCGAGAAACGATTAATAGTTATTTTATAATCGCCGCAAATCCTGACCGTGCCATCACTTTTGAGTGCTGGAACAATCGGGCTGGCCCCCTCGCTGAATTCCACTGGGGAGATAATGCCCTCGTGTTGCAGCCTGTCCAGCTCGATTTCCACTCTCACTCATCATGTGAGGTATCGCTCGCGCCTTGTGGTGAATGGGTCGTGCCTCTGGGACAAAGTGGATCCGCACCTTTTCCCCGGAAAAGTTTCCAATGCCTGGCTCAAAAAGGGAAGGAAATTTGTTAAGAACCTGGATATATGAGGCCCCATCGACATGTGATAGCGCTCGGCTGTCATCCCAGTTCCAGTGGATTTGGCCCAGCCAGCTCCTTCCAAGCAGTGTGGGGCCATCGCCCGGGACAATCCAGAGTGGCAGTTCATGCACCGTGCCCTCGTAGGTGACCTTGACCAGGACAGTGATAAGCTCTTTGGTGTACATTCTCAGTTTCGTGTGGATGGGGCTCAGGGCTGGTCCGAATGCCTTGTTGCACCACAGTCTCTCAAACATCTTTTTAGTCATGATGGATTGGCTAGTGCCAGTGTCCAGTTCCATGGCTACAGGTAAGCCATTCAATTTTACATTTAGCATTGTCGAAAATGTGTGCACCCCCGTGTACTTCAGCATCTGCCTCCTCTCTCTGAGGCTCGAAATTGATTTGATCCACCATGGATCGATTTTTCTCTGCCACGTGGTGGTTAGCAGGTTTTGCAGAGCTTGTAGCTCGTTTGCAAGCTTGTTGGAGGTGCCCCATTGTTCCACAGCTCTTGCAAACATACCCTTTGAAGCGGCATGAATAGGCTGAATGGAAGCCTTCACAATGCCAACAAGGTATGAATTGCCTTGCATTCATCCTTTGTTGGGGACTCTGAGTCATCTGGGTCACCTGAGGCCTGCTGGCAGTTGCAGACTCGTGGGGTCTGCCCTGTACATTTCTCCTCGCAAACACAATTCTAATTAATTTATGAACATTGCTAGCACTTGTATGCTGAGAGATTTGTTTGGTATTATCACTGGTGGACATAAACGCCTGTGCTATCGCAATTGCCTTACTGAGGGTCGGTGTCTCTACAGTCAAAAGTTTTCGTAGGATGGTCTCATGGCCAATGCCCAGTACAAAAAAGTCTGAGCATTTGCTCCAGATAGCCATCAAACTCACATTGTCCTGCAAGTCGCCTTAGTTCGGTGACGTAGCTCGCCACTTCCTGACCTTCAGATCGCTGGCACGTGTAGAACCGATACCTCGCCATCAGCACGCTCTCCCTCGGGTTAAGATGCTCCCGAACCAGTGTACACAGCTCCTCATACGACTTATCTGTGGGTTTTACTGGAGCCAGAAGATTCTTCATGAGGCTGTAGGTCAGTGCCCCGCAGACTGTGAGGAGGACCGCTCTCCTTTTTGCAGCGCTTCCTTCTCCGTCCAGCTCGTTGGCTACAAAGTACTGGTCTAGCTGTTCGACATAGGCTTCCCAGTCTTCACTCTCCGAGAACTTCTCCAGGATGCCCACAGTTTGCTGCATCTTTGCGTTGGATTCGTATTCTCGTCGCCAGTTATTGTGTTCCTAAAACAAATGAGGCTGCACACAGGGAAGTTAAAATAACAGTGACCTCAGTCTTTAATAAGACACTCCAGAATGAGGAACAGGCCTTAGGGGCTAGCTTATATACAGTGCTCCCAAGGGATGCTGGGATCCCTTGGGACTTCAGGGGATGAGCCCCCTGGTGGGGGAACATGGGAGTGCATGCTTTACAGATACATAGAAACATAGAAAATAGGTGCAGGAGTAGGCCATCCGGCCCTTCGAGCCTGCACCACCATTCAATAAGATCATGGCTGATCATTCCTTCAGTACCCAGTTCCTGCTTTCTCTCCATACCGCTTGATCCCTTTAGCCGCAAGGACCATATCTAACTCCCTCTTGAATATATCCAATGAACTGGCAGCAACAACTCTCTGCGGTAGGGAATTCCATAGGTTAACAACTCTCTGAGTGAAGAAGTTCCTCCTCATCTCAGTCCTAAATGGCTTACCTCTTACCCTAAGACTATGTCCCCTGGTTCTGGACTTCCCCAACATCGGGAACATTCTTCCTGCATCTAACCTGTCCAGTCCCGTCAGAATTTTATATGTTTCTACGAGATCCCCTCTCATCCTTCTGAACTCCAGTGAATAAAGGCCCAGTCGATCCAGTCTCTCCTCATATGTCAGTCCAGTCATGCAGGAATCAGTCTGGTGAACCTCCGCTGCACTCCCTCAATAGCAAGAACGTCCTTCCTCAGATGAGGAGACCAAAACTGAACACAATATTCCAGGTGGGGCCTCACCAAGGCACTGTACAACTGCAGTAAGACTTCCCTGCTCCTATACGCAAATCCCCTTGCTATGAAGGCCAACATACCATTTGCCTTCTTTACCGCCTGCTGTACTTGCATGCCAACATTCAATGACTGATGAATCATGACACCCAGGTCTCGCTGCACCTCCCCTTTTCCTAATCTGCCGCCATTCAGATAATATTCTGCCTTCGTGTTTTTGCCCCCAAAGTGGATAACCTCACATTTATCCACATTATACTGCATCTGCCCATGTATTTGCCCACTTGCCTAACCTGTCCAAATCACCCTGCAGCCTCTTGGCGTCCTCCTCACAGCTCACACCGCCACCCAGTTTAGTGTCATCTGCAAACTTGGAGATATTACACTCAATTCCATCATCCAAATCATTAATATATATTGTAAAGAGTTGGAGTCCCAGCACTGAGTCCTGCGGCACTCTACTAGTCACTGCCTGCCATTCTGAAAAGGACCCGTTAATCCCGACTCTCTGCTTCATGTCTGCCAACCAGTTCTCTATCCACGTCAGTACATTACCCCCAATACCATGTGCTTTGATTTTGCACACCAATCTCTTGTGTGGGACCTTGTCAAAAGCCTTTTGAAAGTCCAAATACGCCACATCCACTGATTCTCCCCTGTCCACTCTACTCGTTACATCCTCAAAAAATTCCAGAAGATTTGTCAAGCATGATTTCCGCTTCATAAATCCATGCTGACTTGGACCTATCCTATCACTGCTTTCCAAATGTGCTGCTATTTCATCCTTCATGATTGATTCCAACATTTTCCCCACTACTGATGTCAGGCTAACTGGTCTATAATTACCCGTTTTCTCTCTCCCTCCTTTTTTAAAAGTGATGTTACATTAGCAACCCTGCAGTCCATAGGAACTGATCCAGAGTTGATAGACTGTTGGAAAATTATCACCAATGCATCCATTATTTCTAGGGCCACTTCCTTAAGTACTCTGGGATGTAGACTATCCGGCCATGGGGATTTATCGGCCTTCAATCCCGTCAATTTTCCTAACACAATTTCCCGCCTGTTAAGGATATCCTTCATTTCCTTCTTGTCACAAGACCTTCGGACCCCTAGTACATCGGGAAGGTTATTAGTGTCTTCCTTTGTGAAGACAGAATGAAAGTACTTGTTCAATTGGTCTGCCATTTCTTTGTTCCCCATTATAAATTCACCCGAATCCGACTGCAAGGAACCAACGTTTGTCTTCACTAATCTTTTTCTCTTCACATATCTATAGAAGCTTTTGCAGTTATTTTTTATGTTTCCGTCAAGCTTCCTCTCGTACTCTATTTTCTCCCTCTTAATTAAACCCTTTGTCCTCCTCTGCTGTATTCTAAATTTCTCCCAGTCCTCCGACTTGCTACTTTTTCTGGCTAATTTGTATGCCTCTTCCTTGGATTTAACACTATCCTTAATTTCCTTTGTTAACCATGGTTGAGCCACCTTCCCCGTATTATTTTTACTCCAGACAGGGATGTACAATTCTTGAAGTTCGTCCATATGATCGTTAAATGTTTGCCATTGCCTATCCACCGTCAACCCTTTCAGTATCATTTGCCAGTCTAATCTAACCAATTCGCGCCACATACCATCAAAGTTACCTTTCCCTAAGTTCAGGACCTTAGTTTCTGAATTAACTTTGTCACTCTCCATCTTCATAAAGAATTCTACCATATTATGGTCACTCTTCCCCAAGGGGCCTCGCACAACAAGACTGCTAATTAGTCCCTTCTCATTACACATCACCGAGTCTAGAATGGCCAACTCTCTGGTTGGTTCCTCGACATAGTGGTCTGGAAAACCATCCCTAATACACTCCAGGAATTCCTCCTCCACTGCATTGCTACCAGTTAGGTTAGCCCAATCAATACGTAGATTAAAGTCGCTCATGATTACTGCTGTACCTTTATTACACACATCCCTTATTTCTTGTTTGATGCTGTCCCCAACCTCACTACTACTATTTGGTGGCCTGTACACAATTCCAACTCGCGTTTTCTGCCTTTTGGTATTCCGTAGCTCCACCCATACTGATTTCACATCATCCAAGCTAATGTCCTTCCTTACAATTGCATTAATTTTCTCTTTAACCAGTAACGCCACCCCGCCTCCTTTTCCTTTCTGTCTATCCTTCCTAAATGCTGAATACCCCTGGATGTTGAGTTCCCAGCCTTGGTCACCCTGCAGCCATGTCTCCGTGATGCCAATCACATCATACCAGTTAACTGCTAACTGTGCTGTTAATTCGTCCACCTTATTCCGAATATTCCTTACATTGAGGCACAGAGCCTTCAGGCTTGTCTTTTTAACACTCTTTAGAATTCTGCTATAAAGTGTCCCATTTTGTTTTTTGCCTTGGGTTTCTCTGCCCTCCACTTTTACTATTCTCCTTTCTATCTTTTCCTTCTGCCTCCATTTTATTTCCCTCTGTCTCCCTGCATAGGTTCCCATCCCCCTGCCATATTAATTAGTTTAAACAGCACTACCAAACACTCCCCCTAGGACATTGGTTCCGGTCCTGCCCAGGTGCAGACCGTCCGGTTTGTACTGGTCCCACCTCCCCCAGAACCGGTTCCAATGTCCCAGGAATTTGAATCCCTCCCTTCTGCACCACTCCTCAAGCCACGTATTCATCTTAGCTATCCTGCGATTCCTACTCTGACTAGCACGTGGCACTGGTAGCAATCCTGAGATTACTACTTTTGAGGTCATACTTTTTAATTTAACTCCTAGCTCCTTAAATTCGTCTCGTAGGACCTCATCCCGTTTTTTACCTATATCGTTGGTACATATATGCACCACGACAACTGGCTGTTCACCCTCCCTTTTCAGAATGTCCTGCGCCCGCTCCGAGATATCCTTGAACCTTGCACCAGGGAGGCAACATACCATCCTGGAATCTCGGTTGCGACCGCAGAAACGCCTATCTATTCCCCTTACAGTCGAATCCCCTATCACTATTAGTCTCCCACTCTTTTTTCTGCCCTCCTGAGCAGCAGAGCCAGCCACGGTGCCATGAACTTGGCTGCTGCTGTCCTCCCCTGATGAGTCATCCCCCCCAACAGTATCCAAAGCGGTGTATCTGTTTTGCAGGGGGATGACCGCAGGGGACGCCTGCACTCCCTTCCTTGCACTGCTCTTCCTGTTGGTCTTCCATTCCCTATCTGGCTGTGGACCCTTTACCTGCGGTAAGACCAACTCATTAAATGTGCTATTCACTTCATTCTCAGCATCGTGCATGCTCCAGGGTGAATCCACCCTCAGCTCCGGTTTCGCAACGCTGTTCGTCAGGAGCTGGAGGCGGATACACTTCCCGCACATGTAGTCGTCAGGGACACCGGCGCGTCCCTGATTTCCCACATGGTACAGGAGGAGCATAACAAGCTCTCCTGCCATGACTTAACCCTTAGATTAACTTAATTTGGCAACAACAATGCTAAATGTTACTTACTGATAAAGAAAAATAAAAACTACTTACCAATCACCAGCCAATCACTTACCCCCTTGGCTGTGACGTCACCTTTCGATTTCTTTCTACTTCTTTTTGCCTTCTCCCTGCAGCTGCACAAGCACGCCTCCACGAAGTTGGGCCTTAAGAAGGCCGCCTCGATCGCCTTGCTCGCCTCTCGCCGACTCCCGAGCCTCCACGAAGTTGGGCCTTAATTAGGCAGTACCAATCAAAGTGAGAAAAGCAGCTAGCAATAACAGTGGCACCAGCAATATATGTTGCAGTACATAGCATAACACCATTAACATTATAAAGCAAGATAGCCTCTAACTCAAATTGAACAATGCCATTGGAGATCTGCTACAGTACGATAAAAACAGCTGAAGCTTGGTACTGATGAATACCTGCAACCATGTGAATCAATAGTAAGACTGAGTAAAATCCTCAGGGCATTATCACAGTAAATAATCAAGTGGTTCTGCAGTTAACAATTCCCATGAAATTTTGATTTAGACTTAGCATGTATCTGTCAGAAAATAAATTCGTTAAGCACCTATCTTTTTTTTTTAATTCATGGGATGTGGGCATAGCTGACATTTATTGCCCTTCCCTAATTGGCCTCAAGAAGGTGGTGGTGGCTTTCTTGAATCGCTGCAATCCATGAGGTGAAAGTACTCCCACAGTGTTGTTATGGAGGGAGTTCCAGGATTTTGACCTAGCAATGATGAAGGAACAGCGATATATTTCCAAGTCAGGATGGTGTGTGACTTAGAGGGAAGCTTGCAGGTAGTAGTGTTCCCATACGCCTGCTGCCCTTGTCCTTCTAGGTGGTAGAGGTTGTGGGTTTGGGAGGTACTGTCGAAGAAGCCTTGGTGAGTTGCTGCAGTGCATCTTGTAAATGATACACATTGCTGCCACGATGCACTGGTGGTGGAGGGTGTGTATGTTTAAAGTGTTGGACGGGGTGCCAATCAAGTGGGTGCCAATCAATATCAGTAGAAATAGGCTATTTACAAGAAGGTAGTGACAAGTCAAGTTCTGTTGTGACTAATTATTTAGCTGTTTCTTGTGCATAGAAATTCATCTGTGCCTATTTTCGGGCCAAGACATGTAGCCAGCATGCGTCCCAACCAAGAGGCCCGAAGGCTGCCAGAAATTGGGGTTCGAGCCTCATTAACACTTTATGCACTAGCTGCTGATGCCTGTTGTGCCTCCACAGGCAGCTCATGCATTTGAAGAGTACGAATGTTAAACCATTTGCCTCAGTGGCAGCAGCCTAAAGGCAAGTCACAGCCCATGAGCATTTGACTAAAGTGTAGGCATTGCCATTTTTGCAAACATAAGGACATGTAGACATTTCTTTAAAATGCAGATCAGCACTGGTACTATCTCCTCATGAAGCACGAGCATTGCAATGTTGAATTTTCTCCTGTGTGGAGTGAGTGGGGGGGGAGGTTCAGGAAAATCTTGTTGCCAGTAATTTCAGTTAAAGGAATGCAGTTCTGACTAAGTGTCTACACTTGAAACACCTGTTTTCTCCACAGATGTGTCAGACTTTTTTTTATTCCTCATTCTTGGGATGTGGGTGGCGCTGGCAGGCCAGCGTTTATTGCCCATTTTTAATTGGCCTTGAGAAGGACGTTGTGTGCCTTCTTCATGAATTGCTGCAATCCGTGTGGTGAAGGTTCTCCCACAATACTATAGGCAGGAAGTTTCAGGATTTTGAGCCAGTAACAATGAAGGAACAGCAAAATGTGTCCAAGTCAGGACGGTGTGTGATTTGTAGCGATGGTGTTCCCATGCACCTGTTGCCATTTTTCTTCTGGGTGATGGAGGTCATGGATTTGGGAGGTTGGTGGTTTGGGACGTGCTGGCATAGAAGCCTTGGCGAATTGCTGCAATAGGACACACTGTAGTCACAGTACACCAGAGGAGGAGCAGGTGGATGGTTAGACTAGTGGATGAAGTGCTGATCAACTGGATTGCTTTGTCCTGGATGTGCTGAGCTTCTTCAGTGTTGTTGTAGCTGCATCCATCCAGGCAAGTTGAGAGAATTTCATCTCACTTCTGACTTTTGCCTTGTAGCTGGAGGAGATGCAGGTCACTCATCACACAATACCCAGCCTCTGATCTGCTCTAGTAGCCACGGAATTTATGTGGCCGGTCCAGTTGAGTTTCTGGTGAATGGTCACCCTCAGGATGTTGCTAGTGGGGGACACAATGATGGTCAAGGGGAGGTGGTTAATCCTCTCTTGTTAGAGATGGGCATTTCCTGGCACTTGTGTGGCATAAATGCTATTTGCCACATATCAGCCTAAGCTTGGATGTTATCCAGCTGTTCCTGCATGTGGGCATGGCCTGGCCTGCTTCATTACCTGAGGAATTCTGAACAAAGCCAAACACTGTGCAATCATCAATGAACAGCCCCAGTTCTGATTTTATGATGGTACGTCAATGAAGATCATTGGGCCCAGGACACTGCCCAGATGAACTCCTGCAGCGATGTCCTGGGGCTGAGTCGATAATGAGGTCTGGATCCAAGTGGTCTGACAGACCCCAAACTGAGCATTGGTGAGCAGGTTATTGGTGAGTACGTGTCTCGCTTGATAGCACTGTCAACGACTCTGTCCATCACTTTACTGACGATTGGGAGTAGGCCAATAGGTCGTTAAGAGGAAACATTAAACAGACTTGTACATTATGATTGCTGAATACTATAAACCATCAGCCACAGCTAACATCCTTTTATCACACTAGTAACGATAATTACCCCAACATTTTGTTGCCTTGTCTAGTCAGTACTGCATATCACACAGAGGGCCTCAAACAAAATTGCTGTTCTTTGCAAGAGGGAAATATGTGCCTCCTCTGTACATTTCATGGTCTCTTGTAAAAAATTGTTTTTAATTCTTTTCAACCTGTTAGTATGTGTCTCCAGTGGTGCCACTCCTATTCCCCTTTTGCTTGTCATATTACTGGTGGAAGATGGCTCTTACATAGAAACATAGAAAATAGGTGCAGGAGAAGGCCATTCAGCCCTTTGAGCCTACACCACCATTCAATAAGATAATGGCTGATCATTCACCTCAGTACCCCTTTCCTGTTTTCTCTCCATACCCCTTGACGTGTATGGAGAGGCGGGAGTCCAGGGAGCAGAGTCGGCGGAGACCTATAAAAGGCCCACACTCAAGCAGTCCGGGGAGTCGGAAAGGCAGGAATCCAGGGAGCAGAGTCGGCGGAGACCTATAAAAGGCCCACACTCAAGCAGTCCGGGGTGTCAGAAAGGCCTACCGGTGCAGTTGCAGCAGGGTGAGGAGGCAAAAACGTAGAAAGAAATCGAAAGGTGATGTCACAGCCAAGGGGGTAAGTGATTGGTAAGTAGCTTTTCTTTTTTCTTTTCTTTTTTCTTTTCTTTATCAGTAAGTAACCTTTAACAATGTTGTTGCCAAATTAAGTTAATCTAGGGGTTAAGTCATGGCACGAGAGTTCAGACACTGTGAGAAGTCAGGGATGCTTCCAGTGTCCCTGGCAACTACGTGTGCGGGAAGTGTATCCGCCTCCAGCTCCTGACGGACCGCATTGCGACACTGGAGCTGCGGGTGGATTCACTCTGGAGCATGCACGATGCTGAGAATGATGTGAATAGCACGTTTAGCAAGTTGGTCTAAAGGGTACACAGCCAGATAGTGAATGGGTAACCAACAGGAAGAGCAGTGCAAGGAAGGTAGTGCAGGGGTCCCCTGCGGTCATGCCCCTGCAAAACAGATACACCGCTTTGGGTACTGTTGAGGGCAGGAAAAAGAGTGGGAGAGCTATAGTGATAGGGGATTCGATTGTAAGGGGAATAGATAGGCGTTTCTGCGGCCGCAACCGAGACTCCAGGATGTTATGTTGCCTCCCTGGTGCAAGGGTCAAGGATGTCTCGGAGCGGGTGCAGGATATTCTGAAAAGGGAGGGTGAACAGCCAGTTGTCATGGTGCATATAGTCACCAAAGATATAGGAAAAAAAATGGGATGAGGTCCTACGAGACGAATTTAGGGAGCTAGGAGATAAATTTAAAAGTAGGACCTCAAAAAGTAGTAATCTCAGGATTGCTACTAGTGTCACATGCTAGTCAGAGTATGAAGCACAGGATAACTCATATGAATACATGGCTTGAGGAGTGGTGCAGAAGGGAGGGATTCAAATTCCTGGGACATGAGAACCTGTTCTGGGGGAGGTGGGACCAGTACAAACCGGACAGTCTGCACCTGGGCAGGACCGGAACCAATGTCCTAGGGGGAGTGTTTGCTAGTGCTGTTGGGGAGGAGTTAAACTAACATGGCAGGGGGATGGGAACCTATGCAGGGAGACAGAGGGAAATAAAATGGAGGCAGAAGCAAAAGATAGAAAGGAGAATAGTAAAAAAGTGGAGGGCAGAGAAACCCAAGGGAAAAAACAAAAAGGGCCACACATTACAGCAAAATTCTAAAGGGGCAAAGTGTGTTAAAAAGACAAGCCTGAAGGCTCTGTGCCTCAATGCGAGGAGTATTCGGAATAAGGTGGACGAATTAACTGCGCAGACAGCAGTTAACGGATATGATGTAATTGGCATCATGGAGACATGGCTCCAGGGTGACCAAGACTGGGAACTCAACATCCAGGGGGCATTCAACATTTAGGATGGATAGGCAGAGAGAAAAAGGAGCCTGGGTGGCGTTGCTGGTTAAAGAGGAAATTAATGCAATAGTAAGGAGGGACATTAGCCTGGGTGATGTGGAATGGGTATAGGTGGAACTGCGGAATACCAAAGGGCAGAAACCGCTAATGGGAGTTGTGTACAGACCACCAAACAGTAGTTGTGAGGTTGGGGACAGCATCAAACAAGAAATAAGGGATGTGTGCAATAAAAGGTACAGCAGTTATCGTGGGCGACTTTAATCTACACATTGATTGGGCAAACCAAACTGGTTGCAATGCGGTGGAGGAGGATTTCCTGAAGTGTATTCGGGATGGATTTCTCGACCAATATGTCGAGGAACCAACTGGAGAGCTGGCCATCCTAGACTGGGTGATGTGGAATGAGAAAGGACTAATTAGCAATCTTGTTGTGCGAGGTCCCTTGAGGAAGAGTGACCATAAAATGGTAGAATTCTTTATTACGATGGAGAGTGACAGTTAATTCGGAAACTAGGGTCTTGAACTTAAAGAAAGGTAACTTCAACGGTGTGAGGCGTGAATTGGCTAGAATAGCCTGGCAAAGGATACTTAAAGGGTTGATGGTGGATAAGCAATGGCAAACATTTAAAGATCATATGGATGAACTTCAGCAATTGTACATCCCTGTCTGGAGTAAAAATGAAACGTGGAAGGTGGATCAACCGTGGCTAACAAGGGAAATTAAGGATAGTGTTAAAACCAAGGAAGAGGCATATAAATTGGCTAGAAAAAGCAACAAACCTGAGGACTGGGAGAAATTTAGAATTCAACAGAGGAGGACTAAGGGTTTAATTAAGAGGGGGGAAATAGAGAAAAAGCTTGCAGGGAACATAAAAACTGACTGCAAAAGCTTCTATAAATATGTGAAGAGAAAAAGAGTAGTGAAGACAAGCGTAGGTCCCATGCAGTTGGATTCAGGTGAATTTATAATGGGGAACAAAGAAATGGCAGACCAATTGAACAAATACTTCAGTTCTGTCTTCACAAATGAAGACACAAATAATCTTCCGAATGCACTAGGGGACAGTGGATCTCGTGAGAAGGAGGAACTGAAGGATATCCTTATTAGGCGGGAAATTGTGCTCGGGAAATTGATGGGATTGAAGGCTGATAAATCCCCGGGGCCTGATAGTCTGCATCCCAGAGTACATAAGGAAGTGGCCCTAGAAATAGTGGATGCATTGGTGATCATTTTCCAACAGTCTATTGACTCTGAATCAGTTCCTATGGACTGGAGGGTAGCTAATACAACACCACTTTTTAAAAAGGGAGGGAGAAAGAAAACGGGTAATTATAGACCAGTTAGCCTGACATCAGTAGTGGGGAAAATGTTGTAATCAATCATTAAGGATGAAATAGCAGCGCATTTGGAAAGCAGTGACAGGATCGGTCTGAGTCAGCATGGATTTATGAAAAGGAAATCATGCTTGACAAATCTTCTGGAATTTTTTGAGAATGTAACTAGCAGAGTGGACATGGGAGAACCAGTGGATGTGCTGTATTTGGACTTCCAAAAGGCTTTTGACAAGGTCCCGCACAAGAGATTGGTGAGCAAAATCAAAGCGCATGGTATTGGGGGTAATGTACTGACGTGAATAGAGAACTGGTTGGCAGACAGGAAGCAGAGAGTTGAGATAAACGGGTCCTTTTCAGAATGGCAGGCAGTGATTAGTGGAGTGCCGCAGGGCTCAGTGCTGGGACCCCAGCTCTTTACAAGAAACATTAACGATTTAGATGAAGGAATTGAGTGTAATATCTCCAAGTTTGCAGATTACCCTAAACTGGGTGGTGGTGTGAGCTGTGAGGAGGATGCTAAGAGGCTGCAGGGTGACTTGGCCAGGTTAGGTGAGTGGGCAAATGCATGGCAGATGCAGTATAATGTGGAGAAATGTGAGGTTATCCACTTTGGTGGCAAAAACACGAAGGCAGAATGTTATCTGAATGACGGCAGATTAGGAAAAGGGGAGATGCAACGAGACCTGGGTGTCATGGTACATCAGTCATTGAAAGTTGGCATGCAAGTACAGCAGGCGGTGAAGAAGGCAAATGGTATGTTGGCCTTCATAGCTCGGGGATTTGAGTAATAGGAGCAGGGAAGTCTTACTGCAGTTATACAGGGCCTTAGTGAGTCCTCACCTGGAATATTGTGTTCAGTTTTGGTCTCCCAATCTGAGGAAGGATGTTCTTGCTATTGAGGGAGTGCAGCGAAGATTCACCAGACTGATTCCCGGGATGGCTGGACTGACATATGAGGAGAGACTAGATCAACTGGGCCTTTATTCACTGGAGTTTAGAAGGATGAGAGGGGATCTCATAGAAACGTATAAGATTCTGACGGGACCGGACAGGTTCGATGCAGGAAAATTGTTTCCGATGTTGGGGAAGTCCAGAACCAGGGGACATAGTCTTCGGATAAGTGGGATGTCATTTAGGACTGATGAGGAACTTCTTCACTCAGAGAGTTGTTAACCCGTGGAATTCCCTGCCGCAGAGCTGTTGGATATATTCAAGAGGGAGTTAGATATGGCCCTGCTATTACATCCTTAATAATTGATTCCAACATTTTCCCCACCACAGATGTCAGGCTAACTGGTCTATAAGTACCCGTTTTCTCTTTCCTTCCTTTTTTAAAAAGTGGTGTTACATTTGCTACCCTCCAGTGCATAGGAACTGATCCAGAGTCGATAGACTGTTGAAAAATGATCACCAATGCATCCACTATTTCTAGGGCCACTTCCTTAAGTACTCTGAGATGCAGACTATCAGGCCCCAGGGATTTATCGGCCTTCAAGCCCATCAATTTCCCAACACAATTTAGCGCCTAATAAGGATTTCCTTCCGTTCCTCCTTCTCACAAGACCCTCGGTCCCCTAGTATTTCCAGAAGGTTATTTATGCCTTCCTTCGTGAAGACAGAACCAAAGTATTTGTTCGACTGGTCTGCTATTTGTTTGTTCCCCATTATAAATTCACCTGAATCTGACTGCAAGGGAGTTACGTTTGGCTTCATTAATCTTTTTCTCTTTACATATCGATAGAAGCTTTTGCAGTCAGTTTTTATGTTCCCAGTAAGCTTCCTCTAATACTCTAATTTCCGCCTCCTAATTAAACCCTTTGTCCTCCTCTGCTCTTGTGACAGTAGACCTTCAGATTGTTTCGAGCGGTTGGTTGAACACCATTATTCAGGTCTATGTACTGTCAGGCATATAATGTTATCTATTAAGCAGATTATGATGGATAATTTATAAATCTTATTGCCGACTACCTCTCTTTACTAAGCAACATGGCAAAACATAAGATAGGAGGGCAGACATTCACCAAAGTCACTGAAGATACGTCCATTTCCGCTTCCGTTATTCTCCTCAAGAACTTCCAGGCCAAACAATGCGTTTATAGGTTCCCTTAATGGATTCAGCACTTTGATTGCTTCAGGCCCAATGTCTGCTATTACAAACTAGCGTCTGCTATTACAAGCTCGCATCTACTTGGCTTTATTCTTCAGTCATGAAATATCATCCTCACAACAAAATTTGTATTTATTTAACGTATTTAACATAGTAAAACATTCTAATCATCATCATCATCATCGTTGGCAGTCCCTCAGAATCGAGGAAGACTTGCTTCCACTCTTAACATGAGTTCTTTGGTTTTCGTATTGGACTGTGCAGCCACCTCACAGTCTCGGTCACAGGTGGGACAGATAGTCGTTGAGGGAAGGGGTGGGTGGGACTGGTTTGCTGTACGGTCTTTCCGCTGCCTGCGCTTGATTTCTACATGCTCTCGGCGACGAGACTCGAGGTGCTCAGCGCCCTCCCCCATGCACTTCCTCCACTTCGGGCGGTCTTTGGCTAGGGTCTCCCAGGTGTCAGTGGGGATGTTGCACTTTATCAGAGCGGCTTTGAGGATGTCCTTGTAACATTTCCGCTGCCCACTTTTGGCTCATTTGGTGTGAAGGAGTTCCGAGTAGAGCACTTACTTTGGGAGTCTCAAGTCTGGCATGCGGACTATGTGGCCTGCCCAGCGGAGCTGATCAATGTGGTCAGTGCTTCAATGCTGGGGATGTTGGCCTGGTCGAGGATGCTAAGGTTGGTGCGTCTGTTCTCCCAGGGAATTTGTAGGATCTTGCTGAGACATCGTTGGTGGTATTTCTCCAGCGACTTGAGGTGTCTGCTGTACATAGTCCATATTTCTGAGCCGTACAGAAGGGTGGATATTACTATAGCCCTGTAGACCATGAGCTTGGTGACAGTTTTGTGAGCACGTCACAGGAATGCTATCAAACAAAATTTGACACTGAGCCACATAAGGAGAGATGAGCCATGTTAGGGAAGATGACCAAAAGCTTAATCAAAGAGGTAGGTTTTACAGAGCATCTTAAAAAGGAGAGAGAGGTGCAGAGGTTTATGGATGGAATTCCAGAGCTTTCGGCCTCAGCAGCTGAAGGTACATGAACATGTTTTTTTGTAGCTTAGGGTGGACCTGAATATTCCAGTCCTTTTGCCACAGCCTCTTCCACAATCCAATTAATTTCACTATTGATGTAATGCACCTTTTTGTATATTTTCCAGCCATGCCATTGAAGTTTCCCATCGTCACATCTGGATTGATAAACAACTCATTTTACAGCATCAACAGGTTCAATTCATGATTGTTAAAGTGTCCTAACTCACACCAAGTCCTGTTCACCCATTATACCTGTACTTGCTGACCTACATTGGCTCCCTGTCTGGCAACACCTCGATTTTAAAATAATCATTCTTGTTTTCAAATCCCTCCATGGCCTCCCTATAGCTATAGCCTCCTCCAGCCCTACAACCCACGCTCCTCCAATTCTGGCCTCTTGCACATCTCTGATTTTCATCGCTTCACCATTGATGCCAATGGTTAGGCCATAAACTCTACTTCCCTCCCTAAACCTTGCCACCTCTCTCCTCCTTTAAGACACTCTTTAAAACTTACCTCTTCGACCAACCTGTCCTAATATCTTCTTATGTGGCTTGGTGTCAAATTTTGTTTGACAGCGCTCCTATGAAGTGCTATGATACATTTTACTACGTTAAAGGCACTATATAAATGCAAGTTGTTGTTGTTAAACAATGCTAAACTTTGGTCTGTTGTGATCGGTTCAAAACTGTTCAGTACTGCTGAGAAAAATGTCAGTATTTCTGAGTGTTTGTCATATAACTAAAAACACACTACAAACATATCTTTAGATGAAATTTCTGGCACATAGAAACTATCCTTCCACATGTTAAGGTACCTCTAATATATGTTATAAACTAAAAAATAAAACTTGCTGACCCTTTAACTTAAATATTCATTAGAATGCTACACAAATATCAATACTGAGATTACACTTGGTCACATAAACAGAGTTATGTGATCAAGAGGAACAGTTATTTCACATTAAGTCCTCTAGAGGGCATTCAATAGTGCATTTTTTACAACAGTCAAGCTACCTACTGCTTATTCAGCTACAACTACCCTACTCATTAGAGTTTTCACCTGCAAGGTTATCTGGAGCAAAGTGGGAATATTCCCAGCCCCCATTAACAGGTTTCATTTGAGTCATTCATTCTGTGTTATCATCAACCTCGCCCTAGGGTACCATGGCCTTGCCTGACTCCAGTATTAGATTGCCCATGTTTGTGAGAAAAGCTAAATGAGTTTCAAACTTCCACTGGCAGTCATGTCATCTTGCAATCTTGAAAGAGACCCCAACTGTCCAGAAGGAGGACAGTCACTGGTTAGTCATTAGACAACTGCCAAATAAATGTTTTAACCCTTCCTAAATGGCCAGCGGCTCCTAGTGTTCCTCATTCTGCAGCATAACTCACCATAAATGCCTGAGTGCATCCTCCTGATCACAGCGCATACCATATCCCATGTGTGGTTCTAAATCATATATTGTAAGGAAACAGATAAATTCTTCATATTAACTTTAGCTTTTAAGTGAGTTTCTGTTAGCAACAATCAGTTAGTAAAAGGGATTCCAGTCAGACAGTGTTTTCGCTAGTAAGGAGAGGCCACAAAAATGATCTCTTAAATTTAGCCTCGAAAAGACACCTGTCATCGATAGTCAGGCAGGTAAGTTGTTCTTGTTAAAACTGAAATCAAGTTAATTAAATGAGGTAATACTTTGAAACACATAGCTAGAATGAAGGACAGGTATAAAAATAATTCAAAAAGGCTTGGCCAGCCAATCCCCTCGCGCTCACAACTTGTGACCCGGTGAGTTCTCTGATCTTGTACCATAAATGTCTTGAGCAAATGTGCAATTATTATTAATAATAGTTATCATTTTATATGTGTGATTGTTGGTAATAATGGTTATCATTGTATGCTTAATGCCTATGATAGCCAATGAATGCCTTTGAAATGTATTATCTTGAGGAATATAGATTCATAAGTAAGAATATCCTTTCCCTAACACAAAGCAAGAGGTCTGAAGTTTGACCTGAATTATGGGATTTCATCCAGGGTAGCAGTTTGGAGCACTGCAATTGACAAAGCCTCTAATTTGAGGTTTTTAATGAAAAAATGGATGGAATTCAATCCCTAAAAATACTGGTAAAAGTCCTAAAGAATCCCACAATCCCATGTAATTAAAAAACAAATTTATTTATTCAGTCACCATGAGCCACTGGCCTCAATGATAAACAGACAGAATTGTGGAATGTGGTCCTCAAAAAATAGTAAAGATCCTGGAATTCCATGTATTGAGAAAATAAGTTGATTTATTCAGGTTCTGCAAACCGATGGCTCCTACAGTTGGCTGCAGTGACCCAGGGATAGGGGGGAAGGGAGGGAGGAGAAAAATCAGCCAAGATCACCGCCATCATTATTGGTGGAAAATGGATGTCAGGTGAGTAACAGTCCAAAACCTGACAGGGGGCACCGAGGGATAGGGTTTGTGGCCCTGTGGCAGTTCTGTAAATTGCTTTGCTGGATGAAATTAATCAAAATCTTTATTAAACCGAGTAACAAACTCCTCCATGTCATGAAGAAAGGGTTTTCAAGAATAGTTGTCATCTACTGAACGCTGCATGCTTTCACCTTGGAGAGGTCTCAGAATGCAGATCAATCACCAGGATGACAAAGCAATATAGTCTTGACATTTCGGTCATTGCTTTTGACCCTGTGCTCAACTTTACAGCCATCTACTGTAATCCCAATTCTCTGCTCTTTCCCTTTACCTGTTAATATTTTTCTCAAGCGTTTATTTAATTCCCTCTTAAATGATGTGATTGACTCAGTTCAAATGCCCTTTCTAATAATGTATTCCATATTCTAATAACCTTTTGCATGAAAAATATAAAGATCACGACGATATGTACAATGAGGGAAGGCATTCTACTCACCTGGCACATCTTATCACAAGTATCATGTTAGCATGTTTTCAATCCTATAGTACCTTCCCTCAGTATTCATTGACTCCACAGAAACATGCAATTCAGCCCTTGAATAACTTGAAAGTTTGTGCCTCTCCAGAAGACCATCGCAGATATTGTTCAAATTGTTCGAAAAAATGCTTCTCTATATCAGTCCTGAATCTACTCTTTGTAGCTATGTCATGTAAGGTCTGTAACGTTCCTTCTCATTCTCCTCGTTTCAAAGCTGAAGAATCCAAGTTTTTCTAACATTTCCTCATAACTCAATCCTGTGATTCCAAGGATCAGCTTGGGTGTTTTTTATGCATGTACAATACACAATAAATGGTAGAATACTGACAAGTGGAGAGGAACAGAGGGACCTTGGAGTGCATGTCCACAGATCCCTGAAGGTAGGACAGGTAGATAAGGTGGTTAAGAAGGCTTAGATGATATATTCTCTGCCTCAGCTAATAAAGGAAAGAGAAGGGGGGGTTATGCTTGAACTGTATAAAACATTAGTTCAGCCACAGCTAGAGTACTGTGTACAGTTTATGTTACTACATATCAGGAAAGATGTGATTGTACTTGAGAGGGTACAGAGGAAATTTACAAGGATGATGCCAGGACTGGAGAATTTTAATTGTGAGGAAAGATTAGATAGGCTGGGGTTGTTTTCTTTGGAACAGAGCAATCTGAGGGGAGATTTAATTAAGGTGTATAAAATTATGAGGACCTAGATGGAGTGGAGAGGAAGGATTTATTTCCCTTAGCAGAGAGGTCAATAACCAGGGGGCATAGATTTAAAGTAATTGGTAAAAGAATTAGAGGGGAGTTGAGGAGACATTTTTTCACCCAGAGTGTTGTGGGGTCTGGAACTCACTGCCTGAAAGGGTGGTAGAGGCAGAAACCCTCATTACATTTAAAAAGTACTTGGCTATGCAGTCGAAGTGCTGTAATCTACAAGGCTACGGACCAAGAGCTGGAAAGTGGGATTAGGCTGGATGGCTCTTTTTTAGCCATAGCCTCCATGATTCTAAGAATAATTGAATACAAGATGTAGATCTTACTGGAGCACTGCATAGCTTCAGCTTGATGGCCTCAGAGTTATATTTCATTGATCTGACAATATTGTTTATTGCTCAGTGTTGTTTGCTTTATTAATTGCTGCTCTGCAATGACTAAACAGGATCATGTTGGGTTTAGTTTCACACCCAGATCTCCTTCAGCCTTTCCTTTAGCAGTTTGACACCATTCAGTAAGTATGGCCCTCTTCCAATGGGTAAGGAGAGAGAGACAAATAGTGACAGAAAGATAGATGAAGAGGTAAGTAATGTATCTATTGATTTTTATTAAAACTTAAAACAAAAGCAATGAGAATTGAGCAGAGTGATGGCCCATGCCCAATTTACACATGTGTTCAGGCCGCTGCTAAATTTATCAGGACCCTGGTGCCCGACTGAATTGAGTGCGAGCCTCATTTCTCAGTCTCACGGTAATTTGTTTGGTATCATCTGTGGATTTGACCAATTTATACCTAATCCAGATCAGATGTAGATGTAGGTGCCAGTTATTGATGGAAAACAATGGAAGTATTTTAACCACATCCCCCATGACAGGCTGGTGAAAACATTTAAATATGTGAAACCCGACCAAACCCATTGCAAACATGCCCACTACGTCCCTTTTAACTGTGGTGGGTTTGGGGGTGTCTGAGTAACCCGCTCTGGAGAGGTGGGTCTATGATTATATGTCAATGAGGCTCCTTTCCTCAGATTTTGGCAGCCATTTAAATTTAATGCTGGACAACCATGTTTCTTTAAAATAGATACCACGTTAGTGTTATGTCTTGAATAAAGAATCTGACCAGATACTGCAAGCTCAAAGTAATGTGTGACCGTAGTCCTCCATTACAGGTCTCCAGAGTGCCTCTCCAGCCTGTGAGGCCTCCTTATGTACAGGTGCTCCCAAGGGATTGTGGGATCCCTTGGGACTCCAGGCGATGAGCCCGAGGTATTTACAGGTTTACATACATAACAGTTAGCATGTTTTCAATCCCATGGGATTGCCCCTGAATTTGTTAACTCATGATGATGGTCAGCACTTCCAGCATTTCATCCCAAGTCTTGCCATGCACAGATATTTAGCATCTATCTGTTAAAGTGTGTTAATGCAAGTGGTATCGAAATTATTAAGTTTAGTTGTCGATAGCAGCTCAGACTGAAAGTAGATCATAGTTGTATGATGCTACATTGATAATCATTCAGTATGTTAACTGTTTTAATCCAAAAGGGATCTGCTTGAATTTTTTTTTAAGATTAATTTGAATGGTTACAATATGGGCATGAGCTGAAGCAGTGCCTCCTGGGTCTATCAGAATTTTCAGTCCTTCACCTGAGCCAATCAAAAAACACACGAGTGTTATGTAATAGAATCATGTGCACTATACAGCAGCATTAGCTAACTCTTAAAAAAATTCAGCTCATTAATTATGAATTTATAAAAATTGCTTTTTCTGAAATAAGCCTATCAAAGAGATTTTTGATGTTCTTTCTTCTGCTCCCCCATACAGAGAAACAACTGTAATTGCTCTCAGCATGATCTTTACATACCTACTGTAGAGGCTGGCTTGAGTTGATCTTTTACAAATCTGCCGAGGGAATGAAAATTATCTTTGAATTGGCAAATTCTTTTCTTTGCACGAAGAAATCCCTTTCCTGGTTTATTTCCAACAGCTTGACTTCTGTAGAAAATGGATCAGTTCAGCTCAGCTATGAACAAATATTTAGACACATTTGTTTTGAACTTTAAGTGAAGGAAATCAATCAACTGAGGTACACAGTTGAAATGGTTTAACATTTAACCAGTTATAAATATCAGTGATATATAAAATAAATTAATTTCCTCCAGCTTTAAATTGCACCACTCTCTTTTATTATCTTTTTTATTCTGTCAGGGAGCATGACTAGTTGATCTTTTAACAGTTGCGACTAAGAAAAAGGAACTGACTCCAAAATAACAGTGCAATTGGGAGTCCCAAACAAAACACACAAGATTTGAGCAGCAAAGTCTTCACATGTAGTTTTTGAAAAATTATTCTGATGGCCTAATATGTAAATGAGCTATGTGGTTGTAAACCAGACAGATTACCTAATCTGTGCTAGGCTATCTAATTTGAACTGGGGCAGCACATTTTATCTCTGTGTTACTCATCTCGCCTCTGGTTCTTTTGCCAATTATCTTGTTCTGACTGTTATCTA
The DNA here is from genome assembly GCF_044704955.1 of Pristiophorus japonicus. Taxonomy (NCBI): domain Eukaryota; kingdom Metazoa; phylum Chordata; class Chondrichthyes; family Pristiophoridae; genus Pristiophorus; species Pristiophorus japonicus. The sequence continues at coordinate 105,001,541 of NC_091983.1, read as the reverse complement.
GGGCTTGCATATGTTGATGATGAGCCTACCGCCTGTTTTAGGAAATTGGCTACCCTGAACAGAGCTATAGTTTCCTGCTATGGATGCAGCCAAACAAACTGCTGCCAATGAAAGATAAAAAACCTTTCATGGCGAGGCAGCAGGAGTGCTCCTCATAGCTCCATAGCACTTCTGAGGGTATCTGCTGGTGCATGATCATCGAATGGTTACAGTCTATCAGCCCACTCCTGTTCTCCTCCCCACCCCACCCACCTCCAGCACTTACCCGAGAGCCATTGCCAACAGGTGGCTCAAATTGGATCAGTGGACATGGGCGAGCTGCCTCAGATGAGGCCCAATTTTGATAGGGCCTCGAGCTGACCTCTTCGGGTGCATAGATTATTCCCTGTGCCCATTTAACAACTGGTGAAAAACAAATTTTGCCCACAGTGTCCTCTATTAGTGTACCTCTAAAATTGAGCAAAATGTGGTTTAAAAAAAAAAGCGTATGGAATCCTTGGCTTTATAAATAGAAACATAGAGCAAAAAACAAGAATGTTATGCTAAACTTTTATAAATCACTGGTTAGGCCTCAGCTGGAGTATTGTGTCAAATTCTGGGAACCACACTTTAGATAGGTCAAGGTATTGCAGAGGAGATTTACGAGAATGGTACAAGGGATGAGGAACAATTATTATGTAGAGAGACTGGAGAAGCTGGGATTGTTCTCCTTAGAGCAGAGAAGGTAAATAGGTATTGAAAATTATAAGGGTGTTGTAGAATATTTCACAATTATTTGGCTTGGTGCCAATTTTTGTCTCATTATGTTTGTGTCATCCCTTGACATGTTTTCCACCATTTAAAGGCGCTATATAAATTCAAAGTTGTTGCCGTTACCAAAATTGAAAGATATCCAAATTACTGAGAATTGTATCTTTTTAAAAATAGGGTTCCAAGTGGCAATAGTCAGAGTAGTTCATGGGAAGCAGTATTTCCTGTCAGTACAGGGACACACATCAAACAAAACCAGCTGTGCGCTGCTCTCTCCAGAGGAGCTATCCGTTCCAAGCTGTAAACATGGAGACTGTTTTTGGTAGCTTCACCTCAAGTCTTTAATGGGTTCTTTAGCAAATGTAATTATATCATATATGACCTATTTGAATTCCCCCAAAACACACACTGGATCAAATATGGAGTAACACCGCAAATTTGAGTTGGGTCCAGTGGGTAATAGCTGCAGGTTCAGGTCAGAACTATCAGGAAAGAAAGCCTTTGATTTGGATTAGGTCTGGTGGGGAACAATGGCTGCCGATTCGGTTCAGAAGAGGCAGGGAGCAGCAGTGATAGACATGTCAGGTCAGCTGATGAGTGGCAATTACCAAGTTAGCAGTGTGAACCTCCTCTACTAATGCTTAGGATTTCAACTCATTGTATGGAGGAAATTCCTGTATTAGGTGCTAATACTTCTTTGCCTTTGCCTTCTGTCAGGAAATTTCCTGGAAAAATTTTCTGCCGCCTGGTGTGGGTGAGTCTCCCCAGTGGAAGGCTCTGTGTTTGTCTTTGTGTCAGCACTGGAAACTTGGGTTGGAGTGTGTTGTCCAGTGCACGATCACAAATGTCCAAGCCAACTGCCCATTCGGTAGCCAGGAAAAAAACAAGGTTGCATATGTTTGCGCAGTTCCAGAGGTTGCTGCTCTTCCTTCATTATTTGATGGCACTGCTCCTCAATTTTTGATTCGATTTCATGACTGCGATGGCTACATTTTTGTTGTTAGGTAAGAATATCATGGGATATAGCGCAAAGGCTGGAATTGAGTTAAGATACAAATCATGCCTGGAGGAATGGGTATGCAAATAAACAATTGTGGTGAACCCCAGAAAATCACTCTGTGCACTATTCTCCCAAACAAGCGAATGCAAGGAACAGGTTGGGAGGATTTAGCTGTGGTTGGCCCCAATCAAGATCCGCAGAAGCAGAAATTTCTTGGCATAATTTTCCAGAGCTTGTCAATTACATCACCTCTAATCTGTGACTGTGGCCATGGTGCATTATCCTTCCTCATCATCAACCTTTCTGCTGCCTTTGCCACAGACAATCACACCAGCCTACTCCAACACCTCTATTCAGTTGTCTAGCTACATGGGACTGCTCTTTCTTGGTTCCACACTTACCTATCAAATCGTAGCCAGAACATCTCCAGCCACTCTGGAGGATTCTCCTCCCACTCTCACAATGTCACCCCAGTGCTGTCATTCGCCCCTCTCTTCATCTACATGCTACTCCTTGGAGACACCATCCACAGAAATCAGGTCAATGTCCAATATTTTGGCTGATGACACACAACTCTATCTCTCCACCACTTCTCTCACCCCCTCTACATCCTCTATGTTTCCAGACTGTTTGTGACATCCAGTCTTGAATGAACCGTAACTACTTTGAGTTTAACAATAAGATAACCAAAACTATTATCTGAAATCCTCATCCGAATCCAAACCCTCCCTTCCCACTATCCAGGGCCCCAAACACTCCTTCCAGGTGAAACAGCGATTTACTTGTACTTCTTTCAATTTAGTATACTGTATACACTGCTCACGATGTGGTCTCCTCTACATTGGGGAGACCAAGCGTAGGTTGGGTGACCACTTTGTGGAGCACCTCTGTTCAGTCCGCAAGTGTGACCCTGAGCTTCCGGTCGCCTGTCACTTTAATTCTCCACTCCATTCCCATTCTGACCTCTCCATCCTCGGTCTCCTACACTGTTCCAATGAAGCGCAACGCAAGCTTGAGGAACAGCACCTCATCTTTTGTTTAAGCACTTTACAGCCTTCTGGACAACATTGAGTTCAACAATTTCAGAGCGTAGCCACTGCCAATCTTTGGCTCCCTCTTTCTCTCCCCTCCCACCCCCACCCATTCTTTTTTTCTCCTTGTCTTTAATGGCAGCTGGTCATTATCCCACCATTCACACCCTATCTTGAGTAATATTTTTCTAACCTCCGGCATTACAATGTGAATTTGGGCCATCATCCCTTTTATCTCTCCTGTCTTCCAATCTATCACAGACCTTCCCTTTTGTTCTATCTTCCCCTCCCCTCAGTGCTGGTTAAGAATCTGTTCTTTCCGAACACTCCAGTTCTGACGAAGGGTCATCGACCTGAAATGTTAACTCTGTTTTCTCTCCACAGATGCTGCCTGACCCGACATTTCCAGCATTTTTTGTTTTTACTCCAAATCCTCTCCATTGACTGCATCCCTCTCCAAGGCCACTGTTTCTGCCTGAACTGGATTGTACCCAACCATGACATCTTATTGACCCTGAACTGAGCCTCTGATCCAATAGCAGCTCCATCACATGGATCACCTACTGCCACACTCATAACATTGCCCACCTATACCCCTTCCTCACCATCTTCCGCTGAATTCCCCCCTCCTATCTCTGTACTTTCTGTTCCTCGGACTCTGGTGACTTCTGCATCCCCTACCTCCTTTTTCAGCATCATTGGCAGTTATGCCTTCAGCTGCCTAGCTCCCATGCTCTGGAATTGCCTTGCTAAATCATTCAACCTCTGCTCCTCCTTTAAGACCTTCTTTAAAACCCACCTCTTTGACCGGATGTTTAGTCACCCTTCATAATCTCTCCTTCTTTGCTTGATGTCAATTTTCCTCACTCCTCTGTTCATATCCCAGCATCTTCATGTAGAACTTTACTACTTCTTATACACAGTTGCTTAACTATAAAATTAACCAATACTTGCCTAATTAGATACATTCGGCTTTTCAATAAGTTGAGAGAAATCTATAACTTTCCTATTAGAACCCAATATAATTTTTCCGTCTTCCTGTGTTCCTAGCAACTACTACAGACAATAGAGATATGTTGTAACCTTAATTTCTCTGAAAATTATACTGTGTTTATTGATTGTATGTTTCTGCTCGAGGAAAGTAAAGGGTTAATGTATACGCTATGTTTTACCCGAGAATGCTTAAGTTTTGCTTTCCTGAGACAGTGTTTTTAATGAGTTAGATTAGAGAATGTATAACATTTTGACTTAGTCTTTAAATTGGCCATTGAAGGCCCAACCTAATGTTTCTTTCATTATTACTAACAAATTATAATGCCAAGGTAAAATTTAGAGTTTGTTTAATAGATATTAAAAGTTAATTGGGATAAGAGACAAAAATAGGGCTAGACTTTCCATTATTATCACCATTGCCCAGAAATGGGCAATATAACCGCCGAGGTTCAGTTTATGGGTGCTAAATGGGCGAATGCGTGCCAAAAGTCTAGCCTCTAGAATAGAAGGAATGGGAGTTAGGGTATCCATGATGACTGGCTGAAATAAGCTAGTTCTAGCCTGGGCCCCTGATTTAATGGCCTAAGGTTGCCCTGAGACATGCACCGGTTGGAGCAGGGAGGCAGGATGCGATAAGAGACTATAGCTATGAGGGAGCCGGATGCAACAGATAAGTGGGGTCCAGATGGATGGATGGATGGCCTTCAAAACTATAGACTAGAGAGATGTGTAATGGTTATAAAGATCCCTCCTTTGGGGTGGGTCTTCATCGATGTGGAGACAAAGAACTAAAAGTACTATCGGGTAATAAGTTTTTAAGGGTGCCTCCATAGGTCAAATAGCCCTGTCAATAATTCAGGCCCACCACTAAAAACAGGAGAAAAGAAACATTAGGATTCAATCAGACAGATCGGAAAGGGAGAACCACACAAGGGTGAGCTGGTTAAACGCTCTTTCGAGAGTGGACCCTGCTCATTGAAGTCAACCACTCTCGGGGTTCTAGACGAAAGGAAGAGATAATACAAGCCAGAGAACTGCTGGTCACGGTTGTTGTATAACTCGTGTTATATTCCGTCCTGAACTCTGAATAAACACAATATATCCACCATATTGGTTTGTGCTCAAACCTGATTATTAAGGTAACCAGAGATGCCCCAAAAAGGCCGTATCTGACAGACAGATTTTCTTGTTAGAGTCATCCTTAACTGCATCACTGGTAGTTCTTCTGCAGTATAAATGCACCATTTGATGACATAACGTTTCATGATCCTGACACTTCCCTAGTATTTATGGTCAGTCCCACATCAGACAATCGTGCTTATTACAGACACATGTGATTTGGGAGTAGAATCTGTCTGCTAGGTGACCAAGACTCAGGGTTGTTTGGCCCAAGATGTAAAGTAAGTCTTGGGGAATTGGGAGTTGTGTGGATTGGGAGCTTTGCAGATTTTGTAATCTTTAGAATATTAAAACAGGCATAACTTGGAGGAATTAGAAAATACACCAGATTTATTTTTGAAACACTATGGATCCGAAACTCACCCCCGCCGGAAACGGGCCACACCTATTGTTTTTGTTGTGCTCTGGCTGCTGCAATGGATGCGGCGGCCCTTCCTGTGAAACTCAGCTCTTTGTCTTTTTTTTCGAGCGGGGCGGAAGTCGTTCATAATGGGGGTAGAAGTGGGTGTGGGACGGATTGACCGCCACTAGCAGGGCGGAAGTGTTGGCGGGATGGAGTCTGCACTGTTGTCACCAGCGTCGGGTCGATGATGTCATCGCGCTGGTGCGTCACCACGTTTCTCCCCTTCAGTTAAAGGGGAGAGCCGCTGCGAACTTTGCGTTTATTTTAGTTAGGTCCACCGGGGAGGGTTTCGGCCGGGCACCCAAGAGGGGGTGCCAGGCTGCCTGCTGGTGGCCCGGCTGAACCCGGGGGGCATAGTTGTCGGGCTGAACTGGCAGTTGGGCGATAATAAAAAATAAAATGGGCTTGTCGGCAGTGCCACCTCTCTTTTAAGGGCGGCTGTACCGCCGACCAACAAAGGAGTGAATCATCACAAAAAGCTATTGGCAGCACCGAACAGCAGCCAGAAGACTTTTATAGCTGAATGATGACGCACTTAGAAGGCTTCAGCAGCAGCAGGGCAGAAGTGGGGGATGTGGGGCTGATCTCCACATCGCAGCAAAAAGCCCAGAGTGAATTTAGCAAGCGCAGCCAGTCCACTACAAGTCGGCGGCCATTCAGCACCACCCCGTGGCCGCTGCTTTCAAGCAGCCAGAGGCCTTATCGGGTGGCTGAATTTCGGCCCCTAAATATGAAAGCTCACCCCTTGGCAATTGCTTTCATAGTGAGTATGTTTCCACAAACAAGTTACCCAAAGTGAACATATAGGGATTGTGTGCTGTAAGCTCAAACTGATGTGACCTTAGTCTCTTTAATCAAACTCCAGAGTGAAGAATCAGCATGGCAGGCAACCTTTTATACTTGCTTGCACGAGGTGTGCAGGTGACCCTTGGGTCTCCAACAGGTGCTCCCCCTGGTGGCAAGTCTTATACTATTACAAAATTTACATACATAACATCACTCCCCCCACCCCAAAGTCTTAGATACAAGTTATTTGAGGCGATTAGGGGCTCTTCATTCCCGGGTTGATCGCCTGAGTTAAAGTCCTGGCATGGGCGAGTTGGTCGGATCATTGCTGCACTGCAGCGCGGCTGGTCTGATCGGACTGTCGGGTATGGTGCGTTCATCCTCGTGATTGACAGCGAGGTCGATTGCTGGTTGGGTGCGTGTTGGTGGATCGATGATGGTAATGTCCTCTTCAAACTGTTCTTGGTTGTCAGTGAATCGCAGTTTGGTCTGATCCAAATGCTTTCTGCATGTTTGTCCATTAAGAAGTTTGACAACAAACACTCTATTCCCCTCCTTGGCTAAAACAGTGCCAGCAACCCATTTGGGACCATGACCGTAATTAATTAACCTCAATGTCACGCAATACTGCCGCACGGATTTCTACATGATCATTGAGATCCGGGTGGACTAAGGAGAGCCTGGTTTTGAGTGATCTCTTCATTAACAATTCTGCCGGGGGAACCCTGGTAAGCGAGTGGGGTCGCCTCCGGTAGCTGAGCAGAACCAGAGATAACCGGGTCTGCAGGGAACCGTCTGTCACGCATTTCAAGCTCTGCTTGATAGTTTGGACTGCCCGTTACGTTTAACCTTTGGATGCGGACTTAAACGGGGCAGACCTGATCATGAACTCGTTGAATTCCGAGCTGGTGAAACATGTTCCATCGTCACTAACAAGGACGTTGGGCAAACTATGGGCGGCGAACATGGTCCTGAGGCTTTCAATGGTGGCAATGGACGTACATGGCATTATTACACATTCAATCCATTTAGAGTAAGCTTCCACTGCTACTAGGAACATCTTTCCTAGAAAGGGGCCAGAAAAATCTACGTGGACCCTGGACCACGGTTTGGAGGGCCATGACCACAGACTCAGTGAGGTCTCCCTTGGTGTATTGCTCAACTGTGAGCAAGTATTACATTGGTGTATGCATGACACCAATTCCAAGTCAATGCCTGGCCACCAAACGTGCAACCTGGCGATAGCCTTCATCATGACTATGCCTGGGTGGATACTGTGTAGGTCGCATATAAACGTTTCCCTGCCTTTTATTGGCAAAACCACACGATTGCCCCATAGGAGACAATCCGATTGGATGGACATTTCATCCTTGCGTCGGTAAAAGGGCTTAATTTTGTCTTGCATTTCCCAGGGAACAGTCGACCAGCTCCATGAAGGACGCAGTTTTTAAAAAAACTATTGATAGCACAGGTCCTGGCTAGTCCAGGTCTTGATCTGGCGAGCCGTGACAGGTGACCCCTCGCTCTCAAAAGCATCCATTACAAGAAGTCTGCGCCTGGCGCCATTTCCACCCTGGTGGTGGGCAATGGTAGCTGACTGAAGGCATCAGCACAGATCTCAGTGCCTGGTCTGTGGCGGATTACATAGTCATACACAGATAATGTTAGTGCCCATCTTTGGATGCGGGACGAAGCATTGGTGTTAATAACTTTGCTTTCTGAAAACAGCGAAGTGAGTGGTTTGTGGTCGGTTTGGAGCTCGAACCGGAGTCCAAATAGGTATTGGTGCATTTTCTTAACCCCGGTTACGCATGCTAATGCTTCTCTCAACCATACTGTAGACTCTTTCAGCCTCAGATAAACTTCTGAACACATATGCAACTGGTTGCAGTTTGCCTGACACCTTGGCTTGCTGTAACTTACAACCAACCCCATATGAAGATGCATCACAAGCTAGTACTAAACATTTACACGGGTCATACAATACAAGTAACTTGTTAGAACAAAGCAGGATTTTGGCCTTCTCAAAAGACTGTCGCTTGAGATTTACCCCAAACCCAGTAGTCACCCTTACGTAGCAATACATGCAAAGGTTCCAGTAAAGTGCTCAACCCGGGTAGAAAGTTACCAAAATAGCTGGAGTCCCAGGAACGAATGCAGCTCTGTCACATTCTGTGGTCTGGGTGGGTCTGATGCCATCTGCCGCAATCTTTCTCCCCAAAAATTCGACCTCTGGTGCCAGGAAAACACACGGAGCCTTTCAGCCCGAGTCCCACTCTATCCAGTCGCTTTAGAATCTCCTCCAGGTTGTGCAAGTGTTCAGTGGTGTCACGATCAATGATCAGGATGTCGTCTTGGAACAAAACGGTGCGTGGAACCGATTTCAACAGACTCTCCATGTTTCTCTGGAAGATGGCAACAGCTGAGCGAATACCAAAAGGGCATCTGTGGTATATGAACAGTCCTTTGTGTGTATTGATGCACCTCAATCTTTTTGAAGATTCAGCCAGCTCCTGTGTCATGTAAGCAGAGGTTAGATCCAACTTGGTGAACGACTTCCCCTCCTGCTAACGTTGCAAACAGGTCCTCCGCTTTGGATAGTGGATACTGGTCCTGTAACGAGACTCGATTAATCGTTACTTTGTAGTCTCCGCAGATTCTGACCGTGTCATCGCTTTTCAACACCGGAACAATTGGACTGGCCCACTCGTTGAAATCGACTGCCGATATAATTCCCCCTTGTTGAAGTCTGTCCAGTTCAATCTCTACTTTCTCCCGCATCATATGTGGAACCGCTCGGGCCTTGTGATGAACGAGCCGTGCATCAGGGACTAGATGGATCTGCACTTTGGTACCTGTGAAGTTGCCGATACCTGGCTCAAAGTGACGGAAATTTGTTTAGCACTTAAACGCACGCGGCGTCATCCATCGAAGACAGCTCTTTGATGTCATCCCAGTTCCATCGGATCTTTCCTAGCCAGCTTCTGCCGAACAGTGTTGGGCCATCGCCTGGTACAATCCAGTGATAAATCATGCACAGTTCCATCATACAACATCTTCACTGCCGCACTGCCAATGACTAGTATGAGCTCTTTGGTGTAAGTGCGCAGCTTTATATGAATCAGGCTTAGTTTTGGTCTTTGTGCCTTGTTGCCCCACAGTTTCTCAAAAGCCTTCTGGCTCATAACTGACTGACTCGTCCAATTCCATGAAAACTGGATGCCATTTAATTTGACTATCAACATTAATCGGAGGGCTTTTGATGGTGAAGGTGTGTACCCTATACACTTCCTCTTCAGCCTCGGGTCGAGTTGCCTCTCTTACTCGTTCAGCGTGATCCATGCTGGATCGGTCATCTTCTGCCAACTCTGCCATGTGATGAGTCACAGCATGTTTGCACATTCGTTGGAGGTGCCCCATTGTTCCGCAGCCTTTGCACACGTAGTGCTTGAATCAACATTGATGGGCTCTATGATTACCCTCGCAGCGCCAACATGGTGTTAATGGATTCGCATTCACGCCCCACGGCGGACTCTGTGTCATCCTAGGTCTGGCCTCTGCAGGCGTGTAAGTCCTGCCATGTACAGTTCTGCCTGCTGAAGGCGCTATTTTATGCACAGTACTTGCCGGTGAGCTTCAATGTTGAAAAGATATCTGCTTAGTGTTATCATTCGTAGACATGAAAGCCTGGGCTATCGTGATGGCCTTGCTCAGATCTAGGGATTCGGCAGACAGCAGTTTGCGAAGAATGACCTTGTGGCCGATTCCAAGCATGAAAAACTCCCGCAACATTTCCCCCCAAAATCCGGCAAATTCGCATGGTCCTGCAAGGCGTCTTAGGTCAGCGACATAGCTCGCCATGTCCTGGTCCTCGGAGCGATGGTGCATATAAAAGCGATACCTGGCCATTAAGATGCTCTCCTTCAGCTTGAGGTGTTCCCGAACCAGCGTACACAATTGTGCATTTGTCTTGTCCATTGGTTTAATCAGTGCTAGCAGATTTTTGATGAGGCCATATATCGTGGACCCACAAACGGTGAGGAGAATCGCCCTGCGCTTGACCGCATTACTGTCCGTATCCAGTTCGTTGGCCACGAAGTACTGGTCAAGATGCTCAATGAAGTCTTCCCAATCATCACCCTCAACAAATCTCAAGAATACCAATGGCAGCCATAACCGCGTGAAAGTTCGTGATCTATTACTCGTCGCCAATTGTTGTTATGTTCAGAATAACTCCACAAGGCTGTGTGCTGTAAGCTCAAACTGATGTGACCTTAGTCTCTTTAATCAAACTCCAGAGTGAAGAATCAGCATGACAGACAACCTTTTCTACTTGCTTGCACGAGGTTATGCAGGTGACCCTTGGATCTCCAACAGGTGCTCCCCCTGGTGGCAAGTCTTACACTATTATAAAGTTTACATACATAACAGGGATCCTCGCCAATTCTAATCAGTTTCTTTTAAAAGGAGCAAAGTGCAAACATTGCAGATGTTGCTTCAGTATGAGGTCAGGCAACAAACAGAGGTACCACAAATTAAAAGAATAAAAAACAAAAATTGCTGGAAATACACAGCAGGTCAATCAGCTTCTGTAAAAAGAAAAGACGTAGACTATTCAGAACTAAAAATTGAAAGAAAATTATCTTTTTGATGAGGTTGCCAGTTAAGTGCAAAGTAATTATGCGACCTATTCCAATATAAACTGGGTGGGATGCTGTTAAATTTATTTTACATACAAACCTTACTAACTTGTTTTTAAGATCTGAAAATGACATTCTATTAAGCTGGCTCCTTGACATATTTAAAAACCTATGGAATATGATGTATAATACACAAGTTGAATTACCTGCTAATTTAAGACCGACAAAGTTGTAAGTTACCGTCTGTTGGTTGAGGGATAAATGTTGGGCACTGAGAGAACTTCCTTACTCTTCTTCAAATAGTGCCATGGCATCTTTTACATCCACCTGAGAGGGCAAATGATTCCTCAGTTTAACATCTCATCTGAAAGACAGCAGCTCTGAAATGTCAGCCTGGGTTATGTGCTCTTAAAATCTCCTACTTCAGAAACAAGCGTGCTACCGCTGAGCCAAGGTGGAGACCTAAATACAAACTCTTCTTTTCAAATGAGACTGTTACAAAAATGAGTTGATTAAATTGAGAGGGGAGGCCAGTCTGAGTGAAGCAATGTGTATGGTTAATTAAAGAGGGTCACAATTTAGTTTCCAATCACTGAGGAGGTCTGCAAATATGTTTCCTATAGGTCCAGTACAGAACTGATGATAATGGGATGAACGCTTTTCCAACACCTGCAAGTGGCCTGGAATTTTGGATACCATAGGGGCCAAGAACCTTTCAGATCAAGAGCATGGTAAATGGGTTGTTAAAGAAAGTCTGTCACTCATTGCAATTAAAAGAATCACCTGTGCTAAGTTAAAATACTGTTGTCTGGGCCAATCCACCGGTACGCTCGCGGCCTTCCGCGAGAGGTGGGCGCTGGAGGGACTGGAGTGCATCATCACCCCCGGCAACCAAATTTTTATTTGATTTTATTTCTTTTAAAGTTTAATTTGTTTTAATTGCCGGGTTTTAGTGTCCCCCTCCCCTTTTATATGGGACACTTGTGAATTATATGATTTTAATGCCCCCAAAAAAAATCACAAAAGGAAAAAAAAACACAAAAAAAAAGAAAGAAAAAAAAGAGGGCAGGTATAAGTGTCTGGAGTGTCCCCCAAATCTAATGTTTGTTTTGTACTCCCTAAAAGAGTTGTCTGGGCCAACGAGGTTTCTACTGCAGTCACCAGGTTGGTGTCATTTCCTGCATTGTGGATAAAGTGCAGTCAACCCTGATGGTCTAATGCATTATGTCAGATATGAAGGCATTTACCTCTGATGTATTCATCCTTCACAGCATCTCAGTCACTGAAATATGCCTGGTGACATGATGCCATTCATGTTGTGTTGGTGCTCCCATTCCTTTACTTTGTAAGTGGATGCATGATCACCACACCTCCATCTTTCAATCTAGACTTTGCTCTGTCCTTGATCTCTCCAAACCACCCTTTTTCTCTTGCTGGGGAATGATTTGGGGGGGGGGGGGTTGATATCTGTCTGTGATCGTGCCTGGTCCAGTAGCGCTCTGGATCCCAGATGATCCAGGCTGTTCTGTAAAGAAAATGACATATTGATATAGCATTACAGAAGGAGCTTGTCCTAATCAAAAATATTGCATATGTATTACATGGCAGGTAAGTGGTCCATAAAATAATCAAACATATGTGATTAATGTTTTTTGAGTCTTATTGCAGAGCACACATTCCATCAGTGAAGGTTCAATGAACAGCATCAATGGGAAAGAAGGACACTTATAAGATTCAATGCTGAATATTCCTAATTGAGCTTCAAACAGTTTGTCCAGAATTTCCATGGTAAACAGTTGTCTCACCGCTTGCTCTGTAGGTTTGATCCTTTAAGTTCCCTTCAGGTTGAGTGCCTGTTGGTTGAAAGCTAGTTCCAGTTTGGTTGGTTCTTGTACTTTGTAGGACCAATTCCTGACTCCTATCCAGGTTCTACCGGTGGCATAGATGACTTTGACCCTGGCGTTGTCCATCTAAACTCGATTCAATTGCATGGATTTTTTTGGGGGGAGGCGGGCGTGCTGCATGTCTCAGCTGAATATTTGTGCTTTCCTTTCCTCCACCACCTTCTACAATGCTGCCCAACTCAATTAATATGGACATTTTCCCACAGATTGTAAGCCATGGTTCTGACGTTTCTGGTCAGCGCATTAAATTGGTGACCAGTCCATTTCTTCTAAGGGTTTACAGGTTAATTTCCTGCTTGAACAAGTTTTAAGATGTACTGATTGTGGTTTCACTTAAACTTGTTTTCTAATCTTCATAAATAGCGAGCATGACGGGGTGAAAGTGCACATCCCTCGATAATTTTATAGTTGTTCACGTTGCACAAACAGCTCTTCACGTGACAGCTCTAACAGACAACATGTGGAATCTCCTTTTGGTGAGATTCGAGACATTCTATGTTTAAAGTCTGAAAAATGTCTTCAAATAAACTCAGTAGTTCAGATAATTAGAATGTGTTGAGATTTTGGCTGCATGGAACATGATAAATATTTGCGATATCGTCTCATGGAGAGTGCAGTCACAGAGCCGAGACATAGCCACCTTCTCGTGTAAATCATGCTCTATACACCACCTCCTCTCTTTGCCCCACAATTGATCATCTACCTTGGTCCTACTCTTTGAAACTTACTCATTAAATATCTTTGCCTCCACCCGCTTTCTACCTTTTTAACAAAACAAACTCAATAAAACCTAACTTTTGGTCACTTAGTTCCTGCCATTCCGGTTCAGTGTCCATCGCCTATTTGTGAACCACTTTGTTAAAGGGAATTACATCAATAGAAGTTATTGTAGCCCACGAGTTAGCAGCCCATTAAATATATATATATATATATTCCCCTTTCAGCATCAATCATCTTCTCCTTTTAAGATCTGAAAATTTACCTCTGCTCAAGCCTTTAGTCACCCTTCTAATCTTTCCTTCTTTGACGCGGAGCCGCTTTTCCTTACGCCTCTGAAAGCGGCTTGCTATATTTTTCTATCTTAAAAGCAAGATATTGTTGTAGTTGCAAACAGCTGACAGAAACTTTGCCAAACACTTAAAATTTGGGCAGCACTCCTTTAAATGCTATGCGCATCAACAGCGAAAGATTAAAGTGCTTTATTATGATATATATATCACCTCACTGGAAAGTTAGCAGCTTATCCCATTCGTGGGCAGTAATTCACCAAGGGAGTTAATGATTCACTCTGAAAATTCTGAAACATTTCACTTTAAAAGCGAATTATATATTTTTTTAAAGAGTGAATAAATATTTAAATAACGTCAATAATGTACATCATTATACGAAATTTGTTCCACTTCATTCATTTTTGAGCATTGAACGGATAACTAACTTCTGGTTTGGAAAAAAAAAGCGAAGGTATCCAATAGCAACCCGTGCGCTCCTTATCTCCTCGCACTTGAACCTCTGCCCAGATCTGCGCCCAGCTCGGCTCCCCCGCCAACTAGTTGCAGGCGACTCGCGCGGCGGCGGCGGCTCAGATTAATTGGCCCCGGGGACAGCTGGCGTCGCCATTTGTTTCACATTCACCTTAGCGACGCCACCTCTTCCAAAGAGCAACCAAGAGTCCGGCACAAAACCATGGAGAACGGCTTGGAAGAAAACGTCTACGAAACATCTGACATGGTGGTTGAGGTCACTTATGACAGCTCCCTGCAGGTGGGCGAAGGGGTGGAATACGACGAGGTTGCCCGCTCCCGCTCCCCTTCCCCTACTCCTTCCTCCTCTTCCTCCTCCTCCTCTGCTGCTTCCAACCCGGAGAGTGCAGACCTGAGCGATCACCAAGAAGCGCTGCATCACAATGGGTCGGAGCACGACCCGCACGGGGAACAGGACAGCGGCATTTATCAAGAGGTGTTCGAGAGCAAGGAGGTGGACGAGGTGCAGAGCGGCAGGCAGAGCCCCGAGACCTTCAACAGACAATTCAACAGCAGCTCGAGTGAAAATGCTGATGGCCCGCAGCAATTCGAGATCTCTCTGTATGTTAAGGTAAGGAACCTCTTCAATGGTGTCTGACAGCACCCCCACCTCCAATCACAACTTTCAAAGATTAGATTTCTTAGCCACTCAATGTTTGTTTCGAAAATGTTGTAACAGCAATTTCCAGGTTAGTAAAATCACTAGAATTCCAATGGTTTCTCTGAAAATACACGGGAAACAATGGAAATGTTTTCAGCCTGTGCTAGTTTACTTTCTTGCACGAGGTGGTGGTTTTGTGTGAAGGGTGCAATTCACCTGTAGCCAGACCAGCACAGAGCCCTCTCCATCGCCACCAGCAAAACCACAAATAATCAACAGCTCCTCATCCATGATTCAACTAAACCCCAAAGACCAAGAACAAACGTATTTCGATAACTCTTGGATCTACATCGTTCTCCGCATAAATGCAATCACGCCTATATACTCCTTCAACAGCATTTGAATTCAACATGTTGTAAATATGTGAATGTAAATTTCTGAGATATAGTTGATATAAATTAAACTACGGTCAATTTCTACCTTGGGCTGGACTTTCCACTTGAGATCGCTGGCCCATTTATCGCTCTAATAGGCAGGCTATCGGCCATTTTGCTTTAAAAGTGGAAAATTGGGCCAGAACATTGCTGAGGTGATCGTCCACGCACCGCCCATCGCAGCTTTTGGCACATCGCCGGGCTGATCGCTCGCCGAGAAGATCGCTGGAGAAAAGTTGCTCTTGCTTGGCGCTCCTCACAGAACTTGGCACTACGGATGTCATTTTGAACATCGGAGGGAGTGAGAGGCTGCTTAAAGAAGGGACTTATAATTTGTGAGTTGTTTAAGGGCCTTAGTTACTGATCCACTCACATTTATATTTATATTTATATTTATTATAGTACAAAGGGCATTTATAGCGATAGTGATGGGGTCTGTCACTTCTCTATCATTACTTAAGTGTAAATGCTTACATGCTGGAGTCTGAAGTTGGGTTTAGTGAAGGTCCCAATGAAAGAGATGGCAGACTGAGGCAGAGGAGGAGAATGTACACACAAAGAAGTTACAGGGAAAAGCAATCTTGCCTCAACTTGTCTGATAATATGTGCCTTAGGAGGCTGTGCTTCTGAAAGGAGGTCATGGGTGAGATATGCCAGCTCATCAAGGGAGATCTGCAGCCCACCAGCACCATCATGACCGCACTGCCCGTTGAGGTAAAGGTTACTGCGGCACTATCCTTCTATGCATCGGGCTCCTTTCAGGCTTCAGCTGGTGACATCTGTGGTATCTCTCAGCACAGCACACATTGCTTCATTAGACAGGTGACTCAAGCCCTTTACGCTCACAGGATGGACTTTATAAGCTTCCCTATGATCAGGGAGGCACAGACCGGGAGGGCTTTGGGTTTCTCGAGAATAACAAACTTCCCCAAGGTGCAGGGAGCAATAGACTGCATGCACATCACCCTGAAAGCACCTTTACAGGATGCAGAGGTGTTTCGTAACCAAAAGGGATTCCACTCCCTGAATGTGCAGCTCGTTGTCGACCACAAACAAATAATCATTGCAGTTAATGCTAAATTTCCAGGCAGCATGCATGATGCGCACATCCTGTGGCCTGCGTGAGAGCGCTGTCTCTGACTACTTTAACGGTCAGCCACAAGGTCATGGTTGGATGCTGGGGGATAAAGGATACGGCCTTGCCACTGGCTCATGATCCCCCTGCGTAATCCCCAGATGAAAGCCGAGAAGTGTTGCAACGAAAGCTACATAGCCACACGCAATATCGTCGAAGACAATTCGAGTGCTGAAGCAGTGCTTCAGATGCCTGGACCACTCTGGAGGTGGCCTACAATACCACCCTGACCAGATCGCTGAATTTATTGTGGTGTGCTGCATGTGGCATAACCTAGCTATAAGGAGAGGACAACAATTGCCAGATGGGGCTGCCGGTCCACTTCGGGAAGGAGTGGAGGCGGACGAGGCAGACGAGGAGGAGGAGGCTAGTGAGTACCTCTACGAGGACAATCAGCTTGGCGATTAATCCATGGCCTCACCCCCACCCCAAAAGACTGGAAAAACCACAGAGTTACACGGCTGCAAAGCTGTTGCAGCAGCAGCTCATAAATGAACGCTTTGCACGAACACATTGAGCACAGTTACCGAAAGACAACAGTTGCATTTGTGTTACATTTCATCCTTGCCTGGTCTGGCTTGGCCATTGTTTTCCAACAGTTGTATTCATGTTTTACCTTACCATATGTTATTAGAAGATACTGCACAATAATTATAAAGTGAAATAATTTTTTTTAATTTAACAACATTTAAATTCACCCACCACCACCCCAACAGTGAACCAACAATAAATTAGAAAAAAATAATGAACAATATAACAACAAGAACAGCAACAGTAAAACAATAATAAAGCACACCTCTCCCTACCTGTGGCCACGTTTCCCTCCAGGTCCTTTAACCCCCATGTCTTAACCCCACCATTTGGTCCCCGGGCACGGAGATGAGTCTGGTGTGCAGTGGGCGATGGCAAGACTTCTTGCCGTGGCAAGGGGGGTGGTGACAGTGGCTTGATCGGCTCTTTAGGTGTTGGAGGGGAAGACGAAGCTGCGGAATCGCCTTCCAAGTCAGAAGGAAGTGCTTCCTCCTGACTCGCTTGTGTGCTGGTGCTGGTGGTATGTCTGACGGCACCTTGGAGTTCAGTGCCATGTCCCGCCACTATCGCATGCTGCAAGGCATCGACTGAGGCAGTCTGTACACGCATCTCCCGTATTATCTGCTGTGTATTCTCCGAATTGCGAGCAGATACCAGGGACATGTCCCTCTTGTATACCACGAATGCCTGGAGGAGCTCGCGACTTATCGTGACACTCTCCATGCACAGTCTGGGCAAGCCCTCGATACGATCGGCCAGTGGAGGCATATGCTGACCTCGCTGACTCGACCTCCAGGGGTCGATGTGAGCACTAATATGCGCCTTGGCGTTGCCGGCTGCAAGCCGCTTGCTCCCGCTACCTCTTCTGTCAAAACCGACATTATGGCCGCAGGTTCCACAGATGATTGTTCCAGCGGAGCGATGCTACGGACATCCTCCTCCATTTCCAATACTTCCTCCTCATCCTGCTCCGTTGTCTCTAAGTCATCCTCATCTCCTTTCTCCTCCTCCCCAGCCGTGGTGAGGACCATGGTCGAAGTTGTAGGTTGAGGTTGAGGCCCTGTCGCGCCTCACTGTGCATGGGTATTGTTGGACCTGCAAAACACTATTGAGCTTATTAGAACGGAAGGGTACACATTCCTGCTCTGTGCTGACGGAGGAGCAGCACTACTACAATAAATAAGACCAAGAGACGTTACACAATAACGCATCACACGGTAATATATATGGTGGTAAATCCAAGTTGAAATTCAGTGACCCAGAGAGCTGTGGAGGCGGGATCAGTCGGAGAAAGACAGAACGCTAAGGGAGTGAAGGTTTATGGGAGCGGTCAGAGAAGGGGACAGATGGCCAGATGGCCTGCTCCTGCTCTTTTCTCATGTTGTCAACCTGCGAGTAGCACAGAGGCTGCATGGGAATCAGGAATAGCTGCTTGCATAACATGACATCATTCGTATATTATAATGAAATGACATTGCATCACTTTAACACTGATGCATTACTCACGTGACGCAAGCGAGGGCTTTGCCTCACCACGGGTGGCCAACCGAGTGTGGCTTCCGACCAGTGCCGCAGCACGTTCCTCCAACTCGGTGAGGATGCTGAGCTGAGCAGAGCCTCCTCCGGTGCGCCTGCGCTCAACCCGATTCTTTGATAACTTCTTCTGCAAATGTGAAAACAGCATAGCATAAGCTAATTGACTCGGTACTATCATGGAAAGACAGCAATCTCCAATGTTATATGCTAATAGGGTTTTTATCCACAATTGAAGCATAGTTATAACGAAGATCTAATGCTTGACACACACATCTCTCTCGACTACAATCTCCATTGAAGGGCCCCCGGGGGTTGTGGGAATCAGGATAGTTGGTGAACTTGGCAATGACAGGAGCTAATGTCCTAAAGTGTCCCAGAGCAGACAATGAGCATGGCAGCTCTCCCCCAGTCCAGGCTGGGTCACTGTGTAAGTGACAGCAGCCGGAGAGACTTAAAAAGGGTGCAGGTTCATAGTCCTGTCCAGATCTTAGCAGGGAATATATGTAAGAATAACAAGCTTAATTTCAATCCTGGATATTTATAATAATTACAATTTGCATCATTACAATTTAAAATCTATACTTACTCTTGCCGAAGCAACCAGGCTGTTCCAGCACTTCCGGCATCGGTTGGACCCCTCGTGTTGTGGGACGCTGACTAAACCACGTCGGTGATCTCACCCCAAATCTTTCTGTAGGCCCGAGGTGGAGGTTTCCCACGCCCACCCTGGGTTAATTGGGCCCACCGGGAGTGCACCTTCTGGACCAATGCCTCATTGGCCTCGTTGCTAAAGGGTTGGCCCTCCTCCTCCCCTCCACATCTTGCATGCTATCAGAATCCGACATTTGATAAAAACTGCTCTTTTATCTCTCATTGCTCAAACTGCGCGCTCTCTCTCTCTCTCTCTCTCCTCTCTCTCTCTTTGCCTCTTGCGCATGCGTAGATGATCCCTGACCTCGCGAATCATGGGAAAACCTATTTACCAAAAAAAAGCATGCGCAGAAGGCCGTTGCTAGGGAAGCCTTGCCTTCCACATCACTCGGGCCCATTTCACATCGCTGGGCTATCGCCCAAAAAATAAAGCCAAAAGTCGCGATCCCAAAAATGTGCGATGTTCCAGTGATCATGAAGGCTGAAACATTGCCCATTTTTTGGGCACTAGTGATCTAAGTAGAAAGTCTAGCCCCTTGAGTTTTATTGAATCTACAGCCCTATTTAACAGTTTCTTTAAATGCCACCTGTTACAGATTAAAATGAGTCTGAGTGATATAATTGTTTTAGAACATTACAATTTGTTTTATTCGACAGTAAACATATTTTCAAAATGGCTGTATTGCAGGTTTGTCTAACATTGCTGTCACCCTTCATAGCCAACAGTATTTGTGGTCCAGGCAGTCACTTTTATATTGCGCACTGGCATTATTGTTGAGAGAGGAGGGTGTTGTAGAGCTCTGGGCACTTGTGGTTAAATTGATTAATTGCTAACTATTTGCTTTTGATACTGAGATTTTTAACAACTACAAAAAGGTGACTGTCAGTACTTTTGAATGAATTGGTGAGAATAGATTGGCAGTGCAGGTCACCTTAATTTAAATTTGTACACCTAAGTAATAGTGCATTTACTGAACTATACTGTCACAGCACATATATTGAATTACTGTGGCACTGTAAATGTAGTGAGCTATATCTCACTGCACATACATCAAGCTGCATGCCACTCTACATATAATGAGAGATACTGTTTCTGTACACGCTTTCAGTTTTGTACCACTTTCATGCATTGAGCCCTGATGAGGGTTGGGCGTGTAAGGGGTGGTTTTCGGGGGGGGGGTCAGCTTTCCCTTCTGACTTTTTATATGAGCGGTTTCGAATCGCTTCCACACCCTTGGTTCTAGACTCTGGAATTATGAAGGGACTGTGACAGACTTGGACAGACAATCGGTTTCAAGGTTGGAAGCAGGTATGGCTTCATTGTGTTTCAAAGGAAGTAAAAGGCACACCTTTAATAACACACATAATTGTAATACCGATACACACTGAGGGATACAACACATTGATTAAATTGTCAACATACAGCCTGTGGGGGAAAAGAATACAGCTTAAACTCTAAATGGGATAAAGAGGAGAATGCAGATACATTTACACAAGTTATCCCAGCCTCCCCCTCCCAATTCCCCTAACTAACTAAGTTATAGCTCTGGGGTTTTTGGTGGTGGGGTGGGTGAGGGGGTGTGTGGGGTGGTGGGGTGGGTGGGTGAGGGAGTGTGTAGGGTGGTGAGGGGGTGTGTGGGCTGGTGGGGTGGGTGAGGGGGTGGTGGGGTGGGTGAGGTGGGTGTGGTGTGGTGGGGGGTAGGGTGGTGGGGTGTGGGGTGGTGCGGTGTGGGGGTGTGGGGGGGTGGGGTGGTGGGGTGAGGGGTTGTGGGGTGGTGGGGTGAGGGTGGGGTGGATGGGTGAGGGGGTGGTGGGGTGGTGGGGTGAGGGGGGGTGTGGGGTGAGGGGGTGGTGGGGTGGGTGAGGGGATTGTGGGGTGAGGGGGTGTGGGGTGAGGGGGTGTGGGGAGGGTGGGTGAGGGGGGTGGTGTGATGAGGGGTGTATGGGGTGAAGGGGGATGTGGGGTGTGGGGTGGGTGTCTCCATGAATGCATCCCCTTCTATCCCCTGCAGGCCTCGCCTGCCCCTTTAAACTCATTTGTGTCCCGAAGTTTTTCCTTCCATTTTAAAAGTCCAGAAAGGGATTCTCCTCCTCTGCAGGGGAAAGGTGCCAGGAATCTTTGCAAAATATTGGTAAATTCTACAAATGCAAATCACCACTTTAAATGTAATAGTGAATGTAAAAGGCAGTTTGTCTCTTAAGGTTACCAGTGTTTTAAAGATTTACCTTTCGAGACTGTGCATTTGATCAAATTGAAACCTCTTGTCTATACTGTATTTTCTACTTTTTAAAGAGGATTGTCAATACCTGTCAAGCAACCAGTGGAGAGTTCAATGACATCACTGACTGTCTTTGGGACAAATATAACAAAAATAGATATGTTGCCTGAGTTTATGCTGTAGTAGCGTGGATTGCAGTGTTATGTGCCTTGGAATGTTTCTCTGTTAAAGGTGCTATATAAATGCAAGCTGTTCTTGTGAATTGAGTTCTCTGAATTGAGCTTGCCTGAAAATTCTAATTTCAGGTGTTCATGCTTCTTTAAGATGTTAGTGAAAATAATTAATAGAATCAGGTTAGTTTTTAAAATGTCCCCACTGTGGTCTTGATATAGCACATAACTTTTCTTATCCACCTTTTTGATCTATAAAGCTTTACTTAAAAGATTGTAATAAGTATAAAATTAGAAACATAGAAACAAGGTGCAGGAATAGGCCATTCGGCCCTTCGAGCCTGCACCGCCATTCAATAAGATCATGACTGATCATTCAACCTCAGTACCCCTTTCCTGCTTTCTCTCCATACCCCTTGATCCCTTTTGGCCGTAAGGGCCATATCTAACTCCTTTTTGAATGTATCTAATGAACTGGCCTCAACAATCTTCTGCAGTAGAGAATTCCACAGGTTAACCACTCTCTGAATGAAGAAGTTTCTCCTCATCTCGGTCCTAAATGGCTTATCCCTTATTCTTAGACTGTGACCCCTGGTTCTGGAACTCCCCAGCAATGGGAACATTCTTCCTGCCTCTAACCTGTCCAATCCCGTCAAAATTTTATGTTTCTATGAGATCCCCTCTCATTACTGTTACATTACTCAACAGTTTTTTTTAGTAAGGATCTAAATTCCTTTTAGATTTTCAAATGTGCTTCATGGAGCAGATCACAAATCATACACATTCTAACAAA
This sequence comes from Pristiophorus japonicus, assembly GCF_044704955.1. Taxonomy (NCBI): domain Eukaryota; kingdom Metazoa; phylum Chordata; class Chondrichthyes; family Pristiophoridae; genus Pristiophorus; species Pristiophorus japonicus. The sequence continues at coordinate 104,979,265 of NC_091983.1, read as the reverse complement.
ATCCTGAGATAATTTTGAAATATTGAAGCTGAGGGCCGTGTTAATATGGATCTGATGGGACATTGCAATGCTTGGTTTTAAATTCTGCAGGTGATTGAGAATTTACAATTAGACTTTTGATCAGTTTTGCAGGTTAGAAAAATGTTGTATAGAAACCGGGATGGACTGGGCAGATTGAAAATCAAAAATATCCCAAGCGCCTCCGTGATTGGTTCTATATTGTTGTATTATTGTTGCCTTTCCTTTTTCTGTGAGAATTCCGAAGAATCCAGTGACCTTTCAGGGAGCTAATCTGCCCCTGTATAGGAAATGTAGTCTGTAAATCAATTTATTGAGCTAGTTATTGGCAAGTTAATGCTCAGCTTAAAAGAAATGAATGATCTAATTGGTCGAGTGATGGGCATTAATATCTCTGGTCTGTATTGCTAACTGCTCAACTGCTACAGCTCAGTACGGGGTATTTGCATTTCAATTCAATCCATCAATCCATTTGTACTGTTATTTAGGAATTGAAAGTCTCAATCATACATACATCAATCAATTCTCAGCCCTCTAATGCAGCATAAGGCTCATTGGAACATTTGATATTGCTCTATTAATTGAATGGCCAATCGAATATTGACTGAGAAAATATATAGCAAATGTGCATGCATCTCCTATTCAGTCAGGTTTCTTCCCCTCACACTGCATCAAAATGGCGTTAACCAAAGTCGCATGCGACATTCACTGACCTTACACGTGCCTAATACTATGTGGTTTCTGAACATTGTGACATCATCAAGTCGACCATCCTCATCCAACACCTCACCTGCATTATTCAGCTCTACAGCATTACCTTTGCTTAGTTCCACTTTTAACTATTTTGATCATAGCCAGACTATCTCTCACAATGGCTTCTCTTCCCAACCCTGCACTGTCACGGGAGTCCTCCAAGGATTTATCCTTGCCTCCCTCTTTTTCCTCATCTACATGCTCCTGTCAGACTACTTGTTTATCATCCAGTCTTGGATGAGTTGTAAATTCCTCCAGATACAATTTGGGAGTCCAAAATCATAGTTTTCACCTCTGCCACATGTTCCGTTCCCTTTTTCACCTACTCTATGCCCTTGCCTGACCAATTTCTCCAACTGATCCAGACCGATTGTAACTTGACCTCCTGTTTGATTCTGAGCTTGTATCCTGTCCATTACAAAGACCACCTCCTTTTACGTCTAACATTACCTGCCGCTCCCCCTATTTTGGCCCATCACTCATTGAAACTCTGTCATGCCATCAGCAGCTCGAGACTTGAGTAGTCCAATACTTAAACCCCTCTGCCACACCATTTCTCTGTCTTTTAAGACCCTCATTTGACTAAGGTTTTAGACACCCCTCCTAATATTTCCATTTTTTTTTCCTTACAACTCCGAAGCGCCTTTAATTTAGAAAATGTCTCAAGGCACTATGTAAACGTAAGTTGTTGTAATAGTAAAGCATGGATGTTGCAGCTCTTTGGTGAACATGAAGATTGATTATCAATCAGATGTTTAGTTCTATAAATGAAAGTTCATTTAGTATCAAGTCCTCCACATCAATGTCATGCAATTTCCCCCTTTTTTTTGATCCTTCCTGGATCTGATGGCTTGCATCCTAGGATCTTGAGAAGTAGCGGCAGGGATAGTGGATGCACTGGTTGTAATTTACTAAAATTCGCTGGATTCTGGGGCGGTCCCAGCAAATGTAATGCCCCTATTTAAAAAAAGGAGGCAGACAGAAAGCAGGTAACTATAGACTAGTTAGCCTAGCATCTGTGGTTGGGAAAATGTTGGGGTCCATTATTAAAGAAGCAGTAGCAGGACATTTGGAAAAGCAGAATTCGGTCAGGCAGAGTGAGCATGGATTTATGGTGGGGAAATCATATTTGTCAAATTTGCTGGAATTCTTTGAGGATATAACGAAGGAGGTGGATGAAGGGGAACCAGTGGATGTGGTGTATTTGGACTTCCAGAAGGCATTTGACAAGGTGCCACATAAAAGGTTACTGCACAAGATAAAAGTTCAAGGGGTTGGGGGTAATATATTAGCATGGATAGAGGATTGGCTAACTAACAGAAAACAGAGAGTCGGGATAAATGGTTCATTTTCGGGTTGACAATCAGTAACTAGTGGGGTGCCGCAGGGATCAGAGCTGGGACCCCCAACTATTTGCAATCTATATTAACGACTTGGAAGAAGGGACTGAGTGTAATGTAGCCAAGTTTGCTGATGATACAAAGATGGGAGGAAAATGTGTGAGGAGGACACACAAAATCTGCAAAAGGACATAGACAGCTAAGTGAGTGGGCAAAAATTTGGCAGATGGAGTATAATTTTGGTGTCCGGTTTCCTACATGGTTACTGCTTGTACTGGTGCAAGGTGTGCCATCAGAGGGCAATGCAAGAGGAGACTTGTAGGTTACCTGTACAGGTGTGCCAGGCCTAGTATAAAAGGCAGGCCACCATGTGTGATCCTCACTCTGGAGTTAGATTAAATGGACTAAGGTCGCTACAGTTCAAGCACTTGTGGATTCATTATTAGAGCATCTGAAGACACAACAAAACAGTTGGAAAGTGGGAGGACATGCATTTTGGCAGAAAAAAATCAAAGAGCAAGTTATTATTTAAATGGCGAAAGATTGCAAAGTGCTGCAGTACAGCGGGACCTGGGGATACTTGTGCATGAAACAGACAAGGTTAGTATGCAGGTACAGCAAGTGATCAGGAAGGCCAGTGGAATCTTGGCCTTTATTGCAAAGGGGATGGAGTATAAAAGCTGGGAAGTCTTGCTACAGTTATATAGGGCATTGATGAGGCCACACCTGGAATACTGCGTGCAGTTTTGGTTTCCATATTCACGAAAGGATATACTTGCTTTGAAGGCAGTTCAGAGAAGGTTCACTAGGTTGATTCCGGGGATGAGGGGGTTCACTTATGAGGAAAGATTGAGTAGGTTGGGCCTCTACTCATTGGAATTCAGAAGATTGAGAGGTGATCTTATCGAAATGTATAAGATTATGAGGGGGCTTGACAAGGTGGATGCAGAGAGAATGTTTCCACTGACGGGGGAGACTAGAACTAGGGGCATAATCTTAGAATAAGGGGCCGCCCATTTAAAACTGAGATGAGAAATTTTTTCTTCTCAGTGGGTTGTGGATCTCTGGAATTCGCTGCTTCAGAGAACTGGAAATATTGAATAAATTTAAGACAGAGATAGACAGTTTCTTAACCGATAAGGGGTTATGGGGAGTGGGCAGGAAAGTGGACCTGAGTCCATAATCGGATCAGCCAAGATCATATTAAATGGCGGAGCAGACTTGAGGGGCTGTATGGCCTACTCCTGCTCCTATTTCCTATGTTCTTATGTTCTGAAGGCTGTTGCTGAGTTATGCTTCACAGGTGCCAATAGTACCTCACTCAAGTGATTAATCTTCCATGCGGGAACCTTAACAGTGAATGCCAGCAACATATTTGAGCATGGAGGACATCATGGGCCTGATTATTTTCTTGTGCATATTCCACATGTACACTTTTCAGCAGTGGTTACTGGAAAGGTAACAAGAGTAAGAACTAAGACTGCCTGCTTTTTGAGTTTTCTCTTCATAGCCTGGGGCACTGAAGTCAATTGGAGAGTCTTAATTGCTCTCTGATTAAGTTGATCTACACGGGGGATTGAACTTCTGGCTTCTGGTCTGTATGGTATAGACTATTGCCTTTACCCATTGAATTCTCTGATAATGTAATACACTTAAGAGACCTCAAAACAATTTTCCTCATGGTGCTTATTTATATACTTCTAAAATTAGTTTAAGAGTGAGTTTATTTAATTATAAAGGTGAAGAAGCAATCCAAAATACATTTTTTTTTAAAGTATTTTAAGGAAATTTATTCTTAATCAGTTAATTTATTTTGAAAGTTAGATCTTCAAGTGGTTGTAACTTTAAACCTGATGAAGGTTTATGCTTGAAATGTGAACTTGTTGTTTCTCTCCACAGATGCTGTGCCTGACTTGATGAATGTTTCCAGCATTTTCTGTTTTTGTTTCAGGTTTCCAGCATCGGCAGTATTTTATTTTATGTAACTTTAAACCTGTCTGGTTAAAAATGTTCCAAGCCTGCGATTTAGGTGAACTTGCATTGCACTTATGAAATCTCTTTTGCTGTTCATTAACCAGCTGACTGACGAGGCTGTTAACAATTAATTAAAATTTGCTGTGTTTTTATTGAAGGGGGAGAATGTTTTTTTCCTTGCTCTCCCGAGCTAAACATTTCCTGTTAGTGCAGAACATTCCTGCTTTTCCTAGACTTTGTAATGCTATTCTTGGCCAGCCACTAATTGACATCCATTGCAGCCTACGAGATATGTTGGGTGTTCAAACTTCGGCCCACGGACCATATGTGAGCTGTGAACTCTGGCACTCTGGCCCATGAAGCCCAGACAAATTAATACTATTTGTATTTCTGGCTTGCTAATTTGTTCTGTATGAATTAGGCACACATGGAGATTTTGAAAGTGTTATTTTTACCGCTTCTGCCTCAGTGGTGAATAAATCCTCAATTAGAACAGCCAAGTTCTGTTAGCTTGAGATCTACACAAATTAATGCAAACAGACAAACTGCATACGTGGGGCTACATGATATGCACCTAAAAGGATCATAAAGTCAAAAAGCTTGGAGACTCCTACTCTCTGATTTCCTCCCCCGCCCCCCCGCTTCTCAACTTGCCTCCTCTTGATGTTTCCCACAGCGAGACTGATATTGAGGACTCTGCAAAGTGTTGGAATCAAACTTGCGTCAATCTATTCAAAGGCACTGCCTAAATGTGTTTCTTTTAAAAATATTTAATTAAAGGGTACTGATGCTACACTGGCTAGTGTTTGGACAGGATGAGGCACCTAATCCTAGTTATTTGTCAACACCTTGCATTTCTATGGCGCACCTCGATACAGGAAGACATGTTAAAGTCCTTTCACTAAGAAGGGAAAGCAATGGCTGTCAAATAGGAGGGAAAACAGAAAAAGTTGAGTGAGCTCAAACAGAATATATTAAAAAAAACTCAGATCTCCTCTATGTTGGGTGTCGGGGTCAGTTTGTGCCACACTAGATGCTTTACATACTTTAGCACAAACTTGTGCAATACTTTAAATGTTTGTTTCAGTGAAACTTTGAACTTTGCTGGCGCAGGGTGTTTTATATCATTGACCACATCTTTGTATGCATTAGCAAAATACATCGGATGCTGGAATCTGGAATAAAAACAGAAAATGCTGGAAATCTCAGTGGGTCAGGCAGCATCTGTGGAGAGAAAGCAGAGTTAATGTTTCGGTTCTGACGAAGGGTCATCGACCCGAAACATTAACTCTGCTTTCTCTCCACAGATGCTGCCTGACCCGTTGAGATTTCCAGCAATTTCTGTTTTTATATCTTTGTATGCATTTTTCTGTTTGGTATGCTGATAGTCTCCCAACACTCTTTGCCGGATGACAACTATGAGAATGATCTGACAAGAGTAAAACTCACCCTGTTGATAATTTCAGTGAAAAGGTCAATAATAACAACTTGCATTCAATGTAGAAAAATGTCCCAAGATGAAGAGGCATAAGGAAAAATGGATGTCGGGCCAAAGAGAAGATTAGAAGTGTCCAGAAGTGTGGTAAAATGGGAGGGTTTCATGAGGAGAAGGAGGTAGGGAGGGAATTTCAGAGAGAGGGGCCTAGGTGTTTAAAGTACAGCTACCAATGGTGGTGCTAAGGGCAGAGTGCTGCACAAATGGCCAGATTCAAAAATTTGGAGAGTTTTCAGAGGGGTGGGGGTTGTTTAAGGCTGGAGAAGGTTACAGATATAGCAAGGGATGGAGCCATGTAGGAACTTTAAGACAAGGATGAGAATTATAAATTAGTGACATTGGGGGACCAGGAGCCAATGTAGGTCAGTGAGGGCAGATGTGATGGGTAAACAGGACTTGCAGCGGGATAGAATACAACAGCAGTTATTTTGGTGAACTGAAGTTTGCAGATAGTGGAGGATAGGAAGCTGATCTGTTGAGCATTGGAATAGTTGCGCCGAGTAGTGATGCAGGTATGAAATCAGGGTTTCAATAGCAGATGGGCTGAGATGGGGAAAAGGTTTGTGATGTTAGAGGTGAAAGTAGGCTGTCTTTGTGATGGAGAAAATATTGGGTTGCAAACACAGCTTAGGAACATGGAGGTTGTGAACAGTCTGGTCCAGCCCAGGGAAGAGTAGAACATTTGTGCTGGGGGGTTGATGACAATTGGTTCAGTCTTCCCAATGTTTAGTCGGTGGAAATTATGACTCATCCAAGACGAGATGTTGAACAAGCAGTCTTCCAGCAGGGTAGAGTTGAGTATCATCAGCATGCATGTGGAAACTGATCCCCTGTCTGAAGATGATGATGTCAAGGAAAGCATGCAGCCAAGTATAGAATCTTAGGGAATTCCATGACGTGATTGGGGTGGGAAGAGAAGCCATTGCTGAAAATGCTCCGGCTATGATTGAACAGGTAACAGTGGAATCGAGTGAGGATAGTCCCATGAAGTCGAATAAAAGATGATATGTGTTGACAGAGAATCGTGTGTTTGACCATGTTGAAGTCTGCAGAGAGGTAGAGGAGGAATAATACACCGTTGTTATATTCTCAGAGAATTTTGTATGTATCTTTAGTTAGGGCCTTTTTGTATTGTGGGAGGTTTGAAATCTGATTTGAGGTATTTAAGAAGAGAGTTGCTGATGAAATGGGCATTGATCTGGGAGGTGACAGTATGTTCAAGGGTCTTGGAGAGGTAAGGGAGGTTAGAGATGATGCGGTAGTTGTTGAAAGCAAAGGGTTTGAAGGTGGCCATTTTGAGAAGGGGGCGAGGACATTGATTTGGGACAACAGATACTGTGGAAGCATTAAGTAGAATCTAGTCTTGTATTGTTGCTTCGTTCATGTTCATTCACTCTCAAATGCTCATTATTCATTTTGCAGAATACCAGTTTTGTATTTCCTGCACTATAGTTCCTGGAGGCAAATGCACTGCAAGTGGGAATAGAGGCTTTCCCACCAAGTGTTAATTTTCCTGAATCTCTTTCATTCTATGATTTAGTCATTTTTTTACCAGCTCCATCTATCGATAAAATTAATTGGGTAATTTTGCAAAAGCCCTGTCCTGATGTGGAGCCTCACTTGTCTGGAGCATTTGTCAGAATACAATTTTCTGTTATTAAAATGAATGAATGGAAAATCATGCAGAGTAGATGCCTGACTTTGTGATATGTTCCCAGTGGGTGGGACTCTGCATTGGGAGTGTGAATACCGAGCATATAACAGTGTCACACAAGACAGAAAAAGAGTTACATACAAAGGGCCAAAGTTTCCACATGATAAAAAACGGGCGCCCCTCCGAGCTGGGCGCCCGTTTTACGCGCCTAAAACGGCACCGGAAAAAAAACGAGCGATTCTGGAGCGCTTTGCAGCTCCTTGTCTGCTTGGCGTGGCGCCAAGGGGGGCGGAGCCTACACTCGCACCGATTTTGTAAGTGGGAGGGGGCGGGTACTATTTAAATTAGTTTTTTTCCTGCCAGCAACGTGCGCGTTGGAGCGTTCGCGCATGCTCAGTGTGAAAAAAACATTGGCACTCGGCCATTTTTGTAGTTCTTTGTAGCTGTTTAGTTTTTGAACATTTTTTAATAAAAGTACATTGCCATCAGCACAGAGGCTTCTTGTAGCAGTGAGAAGACCTCCCCTTTTTGCCGTCGGGAAATGGCTCCTCAATTTCTGAGGCTTCCTGCAGCCTTCTCTCTTTCCCGCCAGCCGTCTGGAATGGCTCCATTCCCTTCCCCCCTCCCCCACCGCGTTCGGTCGGCTCCCTCCCTCCCGCATTCGGTCGGCTCCCTTCCTTCCCGCCCCCACCGCGTTTGGTAGGCCCCCTCCCTCCCGCCCGAGTTCGGTCGGCTCTCTCCCCCCCGCGTTCGTCGGCTCCCTTCCCTCCCTCCCCCCCCCCCCCCCCCCGCGTTCGTCGGCTCCCTTCCCTCCCTCCCCCCCCACCCCCCGCGTTCGTCGGCTCCCTTCCCTTCCCCCCCCCCCCCCCCGCGTTCGTCGGCTCCCCTCCCTTCCCTTCCCTTCCCCCCGCCCGCGTTCGGTCGGCTCCCTTCCCTCCCTCCCCCCCCCCCCCCCCGCGCGTTCGTCGGCTCCCTTCCCTTCCCCCCCCCCCCCCCGCGTTCATCGGCTCCCTTCCCTTCCTTTCCCTCCCCCCCCACCCCGCATTCGTCGGCTCCCTTCCCTTCCCTCCCCCCCCCCCCCGCCCGCGTTCGTCGGCTCCCTTCCCTTCCCCCCCCCCCTGCGCGTTCGTCGGCTCCCTTCCCTTCCCTCCCCCCCCCCCCGCCCGCGTTCATCAGCTCCCTTCCCTTCCCCCCCCCCCGCCCCCGCGTTCATCGGCTCCCTTCCCTTCCTTTCCCTCCCCCCCCACCCCGCATTCGTCGGCTCCCTTCCCTTCCCTCCACCCCCCCCCGCCCGCATTCGTCGGCTCCCTTCCCTTCCCCCCCCCCCCCCCTGCGCGTTCGTCGGCTCCCTTCCCTTCCCTCCACCCCCCCCCGCCCGCATTCGTCGGCTCCCTTCCCTTCCCCCCCCCCCCCCCTGCGCGTTCGTCGGCTCCCTTCCCTTCCCTCCCCCCCCCCCGCCCGCGTTCGTCGGCTCCCTTCCCTTCCCTCCCCCCCCCCCGCCCGCGTTCGTCGGCTCCCTTCCCTTCCCCCCCCCCCCCGCCCGCATTCGTCGGCTCCCTTCCCTTCCCTCCCCCCCCCCCGCCCGCGTTCGTCGGCTCCCTTCCCTTCCCCCCCCCCCCCCCCCGCGTTCATCGGCTCCCTTCCCTTCCTTTCCCTCCCCCCCCACCCCGCATTCGTCGGCTCCCTTCCCTTCCCTCCCCCCCCCCCCCCGCCCGCGTTCGTCGGCTCCCTCCTCCCCCGCCTGCCTGCGTTCGGTCGGCTCCCTCCTCCCCCGCCTGCCCGCGTTCAGTCGGCTCCCTCCTCCCCCGCCCGCATTCGGTCGGCTCCCTCCTCCTCCTCCCCCGCCCGCGTTCGGTCGGCTCCCTCCTCCTCTTCCCCCGCCCGCGTTCGGTCGGCTCCCTCCTCCTCCTCCCCCGCCCGCGTTCGGTCGGCTCCCTCCTCCTCCTCCCCCGCCCGCGTTCGGTCGGCTCCCTCCTCCGCCGGTCGGCTCCCTCCTCCCCCCCTCGCCCGCATTCGGTCGGCTCCCTCCTCCCCCTCGCCCGCGTTCGGTCGGCTCCCTCGTTTTGTGAGGCTTGCTGCACCATTCTCCCTGGCTGAAGCACTTTCACACAGGTAGGAAGATGGTTTATTTAATCTTTTCTTTGCTTATAAATGTTTATTCAGGTTGGATTTATTTGTATAATATTTGTATAAGTATAAATAAGGATTGATTGTAGAATTTAATGAGTTCCTTTCCCCCCCCCCCCCCCCGCGTTCATCGGCTCCCTTCCCTTCCTTTCCCTCCCCCCCCACCCCGCATTCGTCGGCTCCCTTCCCTTCCCTCCCCCCCCCCCCCCGCCCGCGTTCGTCGGCTCCCTCCTCCCCCGCCTGCCTGCGTTCGGTCGGCTCCCTCCTCCCCCGCCTGCCCGCGTTCAGTCGGCTCCCTCCTCCCCCGCCCGCATTCGGTCGGCTCCCTCCTCCTCCTCCCCCGCCCGCGTTCGGTCGGCTCCCTCCTCCTCTTCCCCCGCCCGCGTTCGGTCGGCTCCCTCCTCCTCCTCCCCCGCCCGCGTTCGGTCGGCTCCCTCCTCCTCCTCCCCCGCCCGCGTTCGGTCGGCTCCCTCCTCCGCCGGTCGGCTCCCTCCTCCCCCCCTCGCCCGCATTCGGTCGGCTCCCTCCTCCCCCTCGCCCGCGTTCGGTCGGCTCCCTCGTTTTGTGAGGCTTGCTGCACCATTCTCCCTGGCTGAAGCACTTTCACACAGGTAGGAAGATGGTTTATTTAATCTTTTCTTTGCTTATAAATGTTTATTCAGGTTGGATTTATTTGTATAATATTTGTATAAGTATAAATAAGGATTGATTGTAGAATTTAATGAGTTCCTTTCCCCCCCACCCCCCCCTCCCCCCCACCTCGTTCTGGACGCCTGATTTGTAACCTGCGCCTGATTTTTTTAATGTGTAGAACAGGTTTTTTCAGTTCTACAAAAATCTTCACTCGCTCCATTCTACTTTAGTTTGGAGTACATTTTCACTGTGGTAACTTTCAAATCAGGCGTCAGTGGCCGGACACGCCCCCTTTTGAAGAAAAAATTCTGTTCCAAAGTCGAACTGTTCTACCTGATTAGAACTGCAGAAAAAAAAATGTGGAGAATTGCGATTTCTAAGATAGTCCGTTCTCCACCAGTTGCTCCTAAAAATCAGGCGCAAATCATGTGGAAACTTGGGCCCATAGAATTAGAATGTGTGAAAGAAGCAGAGAAATGTTTATAGGAAGAGGAAATGGGGTAAATTTCAACTTCGCCACCTGAGCGGTAATCTGGGAAACAGATTGCCTGACAATTGTAGAATCCACCCAAGTTTTGTTCATTGAAATTAATGGGATAAAAATAGTATGTGTTTTTTTACAATTGGGCAAACTGCTCTACTAGGTTATCCCCCAGGTGGCAAAGTTGAAAATTACTTAATATTTTTGGTCCTTACCCAAGGCCACAAGGGACTGACTATGTTATTGTGTGCAGTGCTTCTGTAATTATAAAACAGAACCATCTCTGACTCACTATGATCAAGATGAAAGATCCACTGTATAAGGCTAGAAATGTTAATAATAGGTGACAAATATTTAATGCCTTGAGTGACATGCCTCTGTCAGTTTAACGGAAGTGTTTACTCATTTATTTTTTTGCTCTGCTATGATTTCCGTTGTTTTTTTCTGCCACCAGCAGGCTGTTGGTATGCACAATTTGCCACCTTCAGGACAGGAGGATATGAAGGAAGAAGACCAGGGCAGAAAAATAAGTGATGTGTAGTATGCCATGATTTTGTCCTGAAATAGACACATGTGAATTTCACATTGGCCTACTCTGAGCTGTACACTCTGCTGCATAGTAACCAGCAATCGGGAACACACAGGCAGTGTTGATCAGTTTGCACTTTGGACACTGCCTGAAGCTGCCTACAAAACACACTATTACTAAATAACCTGCATTGGAGCAGAATTTGAGAGAAATGGATATCAACATTCAGCTCCAGATTGCAAATTCAGAACATACTTTGTTCACAAATTGCAGAAAGAGGAAAACTGGCACATGTGGATTTTGATTCTGCATTTGTCTTGCATTGGTGAGCAAAAACCAGGCGAAACACACCCCTTGAGCTCATTGTTCCCATCAGAACTTGGGTTTTATTACCTATGAATTGCCTGTTTACCTTGAAATGTGACTATTGTGCAGCTCAAATGGTGCATTTATTGTGGGCTATAATGTGCGTATCCACCCATCCAAATGTTCCTTCAAAAATACACAGATTGTTTGTTTGAAATGCTGAAGGACTTAACTTATATTTAGCCTGTGAACAATACATTGTTTTGGCATCCTCATTTTATTCAGGTATAATTTGCAAAATACTTTTTTTAATGGCATAACTGGCAATTTCAAAGTGCCACATGGCACTCCATCCCTGGTAAGAATAGGCAATTGACATGCTCATAGGGCTCTTCAACCAACACAGTGTCTCTTAAGTAAAATATCAAAATAGTATGTGCTGTTATGTATGCAACCCTATGTAACCAGAATTCGACCACCACCAGAGGGCATATGTTGGAGTCCCAAGGGATCCCAGCATCCCTTGGGAGCACTGTATATAAGCAGGCCTCCCATGCTGTACCAATACTCTGGAGTTTGAATAAAGGAGCTAAGATCACACTTACTCATGTCCACAGTACTTTATTACATTACTTTATTATGAGCATAACAAATGTTCGTTATCTCGTCACCAATCATGCGAAAATGCAGAGAACTGTTGGTATCCTGGAGAAATTCTCAGAAGACGACGATTGGGAGGCCTTTGTGGAGTGACTCGACCAATACTTCGTGGCGAACGAGCTAGAAGGGGATGAGAAAGCTGCCAAATGAAGGGCGATCCTCCTCACCGTCTGTGGGGCAACAACCTAGGGCCTCATGAAGAATCTTCTTGCTCCGGTGAAACCAACAACCAAATCGTATGAAGAACTGTGTACGCTGGTCCGGGAGCACCTAATTCCGAAGGAAAGCGTTCTGATGACAAAGTATCGATTTTACATGTGTCAACAGTCTGAAGGCCAGAAAGTGGCGAGCTACGTCGCCAAACTAAGGCGCCTTGCAGGACATTGCAAATTCGATGGATTCCTTGAGCAAATGCTAAGAGACTTCTTTGTACTTGGCATTGGCCATGAGGTTATCCTTCACAAACTATTGACTGTTGAAACACCAAACTTGAGCAAAGCCATAACGATAGCCCAGGCATTTATATCCACCAGCGATAACACCAAACAAATTTCGCAGCAGAAAGAAGTTTCTGCAAGTACTGTACACAAAGTAACGTCGTTTTCAGGCAGGAATGCATAAGGTAGAATGTACACGCCTGCAGCTGCACGACTTCAGATCACCCAGAGTCCGGCAAACGTTAATGCGAGGCAGTTAACACCTTGTTGGCGCTGCAGAGGTGATCATCGAGCCCATCAATGCCGCTTCAAACACTGTGTGCAAAGGCTGTGGAACAATGGGACACCTCCAGCGAATGTGCAGACGAGCTGCAAAACACCATGTTGCAAAGGAAGACCGATCCATGGCGGATCAAACTGAACTAGAGACTCAAACCGAGGAGGCAGAAGTGTACGGGGTACACACCTTCACCACGAAATGTCCACTGATCATGCTAAAAGTCGAACTGGACGGAATTCCAGTATCCATGGAACTGGACACGAGTGCGAGTCAGTCTATCATGAGCAAAAAGATCTTCGACAAGCTGTGGTGCAACAAGGTCCAAGCTGAGCCCCATTCACACCAAGCTGAGAACTTACACTAAAGAGCTTATCCCTGTAATTGGCAGCACAACAGTAAAAGTCTCCTATGATGGAGCAGTGCACGAACCACCACTATGGATAGTACCAGGAGATGGCCCCACACCGTTCAGAAGAAGCTGGCTGGGAAAAATCCGCTGGAACTGGGACGACATCCGAGCACTTTCGTCCGTCGACGATGCCTCGTGCCCAGGTTCTGAGCAAGGTTCCGTCGTTGTTTGAGCCAGGCATCGGAAGCTTCTCGGGTGAAGGTGCAAATCCACATGATTCCCGGTACAGGACCCATCCACCGCAAGGCACAGGCGGTGCCATATATGAAGCGAGAGAAAGTGGAGATCGAGCTAGACGGGCTGCAAAGAGAGGGCATCATCATGCCAGTGGAGTTCGAGTGGGCCAGTCCGATTGAAACATAGAAATTAGGTGCAGAAGCAGGCCATTTGGCCCTTTGAGCCTGCACTGCCATTCAATAAGATCATGGCTGATCATTCAACCTCTGTACCCCTTTCCTGCTTTCTCTCCATACCCTTTGATCCCTTTGGCCATAAGGGCCATATCTAACTCCCTTTTGAATATATCTAACAAACTGGCCTCAACAACTTTCTGCAGTAGAGAATTCCACAAGTTAACCACTCTCTGAGTGAAGAAGTTTCTCCTCATCTTGGTCGTAAATGGCTTGCCCCTTATTCTTAGACTGTGACCCCTGGTTTTGGAACTCCCCAGCAACGGGAACATACTTCCTGCCTCTAACCTGTCCAATCCCGTCAGAATTTTATATGTTTCTATGAGATCCCCCCTCATTCTTCTAAACTCCAGTGGATACAAGCCCAGTTGATCCAGTCTCTCCTCATATGTCAGTCCTGCCATCCTGAAAATCAATCTGGTGAACCTTCCCTGTACTTCCTCAATAGCAAGAATGTCCTTCCTCAGATTAGGAGACCAAAACTGAACACACTATTCCAGGTATGGCCTCACCAGGTACAAGTGCAGTAAGACCTCCCTGCTCCTATACTCAAATCCTCTAGCTATGAAGGCCAACATGCCATTTGCCGCCTTCAGCGCCTGCTGTACCTGCATGCCAAACTTCAATGACTGATGTACCATGACACCCAAGTCCCGTTGCACCCCCCCTTTTCCTAATCTGTCACCATTCAGATAATCTGTCGTCTTGTTTTTGCTACCAAAGTGGATAACCTCACACTTATCCACATTATACTGCATCTGCCATGCATTTGCCCACTCACCTAACCTGTCAAAGTCATCCTGCAGCCTCTTAGCAACCTCCTCACCACTCACACCGCCACCCAGCTTGCTGTCATCTGCAAACTTGGAGATATTACATTCAATTCCTTCATCTAAATCATTGATGTATATTGTAAATAGCTGGGGTCCCAGCACTGAACCCTGCGGCACCCCACTGGTCACAGCCTACCATTCTGAAAAGGACCCGTTTATTCCAACTCTCTGCTTCCTATCTGCCAATCAGTTCTCTATCCACGTCAATACATTACCCCCAATACCATGTGCTTTAATTTTGCACACTAATCACTTGTGTGGAACCTTGTCAAAAGCCTTTTGAATGTCCAAATACACCACATCCACTGGTTCTCCCTTGTCCACTCTACTAGTTACATCCTCAAAAAACTCTTGAAGATTTGTCAAGCATGATTTCCCTTTCACAAATCCATGCTGACTTGGACCGATCCTGTCACTGCTTTCCAAATGTGCTGCTATTTCATCTTTAATAATTGATTCCAACATTTTCCCCACCACCGATGTCAGGCTATAATTCCGTGTTTTCTCGCTCCCTCTTTTTTAAAAATGTTGTTACATTAGCTACCCTACAGTTCATAGGAGCTGATCCAACGTCAATAGACTGTTGGAAAATGATCATCAATACATCCACTATTTCTAGAGTCACTTCCTTAAGTATTCTGGGATGCAGACTAATAGGCCCTGGGGATTTATCAGCCTTCAATCCCATCAATTTCCCTAACACAATTTCCTGACTAATAAGGATTTGTTTCAATTCCTCCTTTTCGCTAGACCCTCGGTCCCCTAGTATTTCCGGAAGGTTATTTGTGTCTTCCTTAGTGAAGACCGATCCAAATTATTTGTTCACTTGGTCTGCCATTTCTTTGTTCCCCATTATAAATTCACCTGATTCTGACTGCAAGAGACCTGTGTTTGGCTTCACTACTCTTTTTCTCTTCACATATCTATAGAAGCTTTTGCGGTCAGTTTTAATGTTCGCAGCAAGCTTCCTCTCATACTCTATTTTGCCCCTCCAATTAGACCCTTTTTCCTCCTCTGCTGAATTCTACATTTCTTCCAGTCTTCAGGTTTGCTGCTTTTTCTGGCCAATTTATATGTCTCTTCCTTGGATTTAACACAATCCCTAATTTCCCTTGTTAGTCACGGTTGAGCTACCTTTCCCGTTTTATTTTTACTCCAGACAGGGATGTACAGTTGTGGAAGTTCACCCATGTAATCTATAAATGTCTGCCTTTGCCTATCCACTGTCAACCCTTTAAGTATCATTTGCCAGTCGATCCTAGCCAATTCACATCTCATACCTTCGAAGTTACCTTCCGAGACTAGGGCCTTGAACTTAACAGTGTCACTCTCCATCTTAATAAAGAATGCTACCATATTATGGTCACTCTTCCCCAGGGGGCCTCGCACAACAAGATTGTTAATTAGTCCTCTCTCATTACACAACATCCAGTCTAGGATGGCCAGCTCTCTAGTTGGTTCCTCAACATATTGGTCGAGAAAGCCATCCCTAATACACTCCAGGAAATCCTCCTCCACCGCATTGCTACCAGCTTGGTTAGCCCAATCTATACATAGATTAAAGTCGCCCATGATAACTGCTGTACCTTTATTGCACGCATCCCTAATTTCTTGTTTGATGCCATCCCCAACCTCACTACTACTGTTTAGTGGTCTGTGCACAACTCCCACTAGTGTTTTCTGCTCTTTGGTATTCCGCAGCTCTACCATGCAGATTCCACATCATCCAAGCTAATGTCCTTTCTTACTATTGCGTTAATTTCCTCGTTAACCAGCTACGCTACCCCACCTCCTTTTCCTTTCTGTCTATCCTTCCTGAATGTTGAATACCTCTGGATGTTGAGTTCCCAGCCTTGGTCACCCTGGAACCATGTCTCCGTAATGCCAATTATATCATAATTGTTAATTGCTGCCTGCGCAGTTAATTCACCCAACTTATTACGAATACTCCTCGAGGCACAGAGCTTGCAGGCTTCTCTTTTTAACACTCTTTGTCCCTTCAGAATTTTGCTGCAATGTGGCCCTTTTTGCTTTTTGCCTTGGGTTTCTCTGCCCTCCACTTTTACTATTCTCCTCTCTATCTTTTGCTTCTGCCCCCATTTTATTTCCCTCTGTCTCCCTGCAGAGGTTCCCATCCCCCTGCCATATTAGTTTAACCTCTCCCCAACAGCACTAGCAAACACCCCCCCTAGGACATTGGCTCCGGTCTTGCCCAGGTGCCGACCATCCGGTTTGTACTGGTCCCATCTCCCCCCGAACTGGTTCCAATGTCCCAGGAATTTGAATCCCTCCCTCTTGCACCACTCCTCAAACCACGTATTCATCTTAGCTATCCTGCTATTTTTACTCTGACTAGCATGTGGCACTGGTAGCAATCCTGAGATTAATACCTTTGAGGTCCTACTTTTTAATTTAACTCCTAGCTCCCTAAATTCAGCTTGTAGGACCTCATCCCGCTTTTTATCTATATCGTTGGTACCTATATGCACCACGACAACTGGCTGTTCACCCTCCCCCTCCAGAATGCCCTGCAGCTGCTCCGAGATGTCCTTGACCCTTGCACCAGGGAGGCAACATATCATCCTGGAGTCTCGATTGCAACCGCAGAAATGCCTATCTATCTCCCTTAGAATAGAATCCTCTACCACTATAGCTCTCCCATTCTTTTTCCTGCCCTCCTGTGTAGCAGAGCCACCCAAGGTGCCATAAACTTGGCTGCTGCTGCCTTCCCCGATGAGCCGTCTCGCCCAACAATATCCAAAATGGTATATCTGTTTTGGAGGAAGATGACCACAGGGAACTCCTGCACTGCCTTCCTACTCCTGCTCTGCCTGATGGTCACCCATTCCCTATCTGCCTTTGTAACCTTTACCTGTGGTGTGAACAACTCACTGAACGTGCTATCCATGACATCCTCAGCATCGTGCATGCTCCAGAGTGAATCCATCCGCAGCTCCAGTGCCATCATGCGGTCTAACAGGAGCTGCAGCTGGATATACTTCCTGCACAGATAGTCGTCAGGGACACTGGAAGCATCCCTGATTTCCCACATGGCACAGGAGGAGCATGACACGGGTCTGGGCTCTCCCGCCATGACTTAACCCTTAAAATAACCTAATTTGGCAATAATGCCAAAGGTTCCTTACTGGCAAGATAAGGAAAAAAGAAAAACTACTCACCAATCAACTAGCCAAACAATTACCCACTTGGCTGTGACGTCACACTTCCGGTTCTCAAGGGCGATGGCATGGTCAGAATTTGCGGGGACTATAAAGTAACGATTAACCGTTTTTTGCTGCAAGACCAGTAACCGCTACCCAAGGCAGACGACCTATTTGCGATGCTGGCAGGAGCAAAGGTGTTCACCAAGTTGCACCTGACCTCGGCCTACATGATGTAGGAGCTGGCAGAATCTCCGAAAGGCCTCACCTGCGTTAACACGCACAAAGGTCTTTTCGTCTACAATAGATGCCCGTTTGGGATTCGATCGGCCGTGGCTATATTTCAAAGGAACATGGAGAGTCTGCGAAAGTCGGTTCCGCATGCCGTGGTTTTCCAGGACGACATACTGGTCACAGGTCGGGACACCATCGAACACTTACAGAACCTGAAAGAGGTTCTAAGTCGGCTAGATCGTGTGGGACTCGGGTTGAAACGCTCAGTGTGTTTTCCTGACGCCAGAGGTTGAGTTCTTGGGGAGAAGAATCGCGGCAGTCAGCATCAGACCCACTGACGCCAAGACAGAGGCCTTCAAGAATGCGTCGAGACCACAGAACGTGATGGAGCTGCGGTCATTCCTGGGACTCCTCAATTATTTTGGTAATTTCCTACCCGGGTTAAGCACCTTGCTAGAACCTCTAGTTGCTGCGCAAGGGAGATGACTGGGTATGGGGGAACTCACAAGAGACAGCTTTTGCGAAAGCCCAAAATCTGTTATGTTCCAACAAACTGCTTGTCCTGTATGATCCTTGTAAACGTTTAGTGCTAGCTTGCGATGCGTCTTCCTATGGGGTCGGGTGTGTGTTACAACAAGCAATGAATCGGGAACATTGCAACTGGTCGCTTATGCGTCCAGGAGCTTGTCCAAGGCCGAAACGGCCTACAGCATGATTGAAAGAGAAGCTCTGGCATGCGTTTATGGGGTAAAAAAAATGCATCAGTATCTGTTTGGGCTTAAGTTCGAGTGAGAAACTGAGCATATGCCGCCCATATCATTACTCTGAGAGCAAAGGCAACAATACCAGTGCCTCTGCTCGCATCCAAAGATGGGCGCTCACGCTGTCTGCATAGAACGATGTAATTCACCACAGGCCAGGCACCGAGAACTGCGCTGACTCCCTCAGTCGGCTACCATTGCCCACCACTGGGGTGAAAATGGCACAGCCTGCAGACTTGCTCTTGGCGATGGATGCATTTGAAAATGAAAAGTCACCCGTTACGGCCCGCCAGATCAGGACTTGGAACAGCCAGGATCCTTTACTCTCCCTTGTAAAAAAAAAACTGCCCTCCAGGGGAGCTGGCCCAGTGTCCCAGCGGAGATGCATGAAGAGATCAAGCCGTTCCAGCGGTGTAAAGACGAAATGTCCATACAGGCGGACTGTCTTTTGTGGGGTAATCGCGTAGTTTTGTCCAAGAAAGGCAGGGAAACGTTCATACGCGACCTACACTGCACTCACCCAGACTTGGTAATGATGAAAGCTACAGCCAGATCCCATGTGTGGTGGCCTGACATTGACTCAGATTTGGAGTCATGCGTGCGCCAATGCAGCACTTGCTCTCAACTGAGCAATGCACCTAGGGAGGCACCACGAAGTTTGTGGTCATGGCCCTCCAAACCGTGGTCGAGGATCCGCGTTGACTTCGCTGGCCTGTTTCTAGGCAAAATGTTCTCTGTTGTTGTGGATGCTTATTCAAAGTGGATTGTGTGTGTTATAATGTCTGTAAGCACATCCACTGCCACCATCGACAACCTATGAGCCACGTTTGCCATGTACGGCCTGCCTGATGTCCTTGTCAGTGACAATGGGCAGTGCTTCACCAGCGCTGAATTCAAGGAATTCATGACCCGCAATGGGATCAAGCACATCATATCTGTCCGGTTCAAGCCCGCATCCAACGGCCAGGCAGAACGGACTGTCCAAACCATCAAGCAAAGCTTGAAATGCGTGTGGAAAGGCTCCCTGCAGACCTGCCTGTCCCAAGTCCTGCTCATTGACCACACCAGACCCCACTCGCTCACCGGGGTTCCCCCAACCGAGCTGCTCATGAAAAGGGCGCTCAAAACAAGGTTCGCTCTCGTCCACCCTGATCTCCATGATTAAGTCAAGGGCAGGCGGCATCAACAAACAACAAAGCATGTACCATGATCGCGCAAATTTGTCACGTGATATTGAAGTCAATGACCCTGTATTTGTACTCAAATGTGGATATGGTCCCAAATGGCTTGCTGGCACTGTCATAGCCAAAGAAGGGAGCAGGGTGTTTCGGTCAAACTCGCAAATGAACTAACTTGCAGAAAGCATTTGGACCAAACAAAACTGCGATTCACAGACAGCCACGAGCAACCTGAAGAAGACACCACCAACTTCGACCCTCCGACACACACACAAGTGGCAACCAACATTACGATTGACCACGAAGCTGAACCCAAGGAGGATTAATTAGCAATCTTGTTGTGCGAGGCCTCTTGGGGAAGAGTGACCATAATATCGTAGAATTCTTTATTAAGATGGAGAGTGACACTGTTAATTCAGAGACTAGGGTCCTGAACTTAAGGAAAGGTAACTTCGATGGTATGAGATGTGAATTGGTTAGAATAGACTGGCGAATGATACTTAAAGGGTTGACGGTGGATAGACAAGGGCAAACATTTAAAGATCACATGGATGAGCTTCAACAATTGTACATCCCTGTCTGGAGTAAAAATAAAACTGGTAAGGTGGCTCAACCGTGGTTAACAAGGGAAATTAAGGGTAGTGTTAAATCCAAGGAAGAGGCATATAAATTGGCTAGAAAAAGCAGCAAACCTGAGGACTGGGAGAGAGATTTAGAATTCAGCAGAGGAGGACAAAGGGTTTAATTAGGAGGAGGAAAATAGAGTATGAGAGGAAGCTTGCAGGGAACATAAAAACTGACTGCAAAAGCTTCTATAAATATGTGAAGAGAAAAAGATTAGTGAAGACAAACGGAGGTCCCTTGCAGTCAGAATCAGGCAAATTTATAATGGGGAACAAAGAAATGGCAGACCAATTGAACAAATAGTTTGGTTCTGTCTTCACGAAGGAAGATACAAATAACCTTCCAGAAATACTAGGGGACCGAGGGTCTAGCGAGAAGGAGGAACTGAAGGAAATCCTTATTAGTCAGGAAATTGTGTTAGGGAAATTGATGGGATTGAAGGCCAATAAATCCCCAGGGCCTGATAGTCTGCATCCCAGAGTACTTAAGGAAGTTGCCCTAAAAATAGTGGGTGCATTGGTGATCATTTTCCAACAGCCTATCGACTCTGTATCAGTTCCTATGTACTGGAGGGCAGCTAATGTAACACCACTTTTTAAAAAGGGAGGGAGAGAGAAAACAGGGAATTATAGTCTGGTTAGCTTGACATCAATAGTGGGGAAAATGTTGCAATCAATTATTAAAGATGAAATAGTAGCGCATTTGGAAAGCAGTGACAGGATCGGTCCAAGTCAGCATGGATTTATGAACGGGAAATCATGCTTGACAAATCTTCTAGAATTTTTTGAAGATGTACCTAGTAGAGTGGACAAGGGAGAACCAGTGGATGTGGTGTATTTGGACTTTCAAAAGGCTTTTGACAAGGTCCCACACGAGATTGGTGTGCAAAATTAAAGCACATGGTTTTGGTGGGTAATGTATTGACGTGGATAGAGAATTGGTTGGGAGACAGAAAGCAGAGAGTCGGGATAAATGGGTCCTTTTCAGAATGGCAGGCAGTGACTAGTGGGGTGCCGCAGGGCTCAGTGCTGGGACCCCAGCTATTTACAATATACATCAATGATTTAGATGAAGGAATTGAGAGTAATATCTCCAACTTTGCAGATGACACTAAGCTGGGTGGCGGCATGATATCCGTTAACTGCTATCTGCGCAGTTAATTCGTCCACCTTATTCCGAATACTCCTCTCATTGAGGCACAGAGCCTTCAGGCTTGTCTTTTTTATGCACTTTGCCCCTTTCGAATTTTGCTGTAATTTGGCCCTTTTTACTTTTTGCTTTAGGTTTCTCTGCCCTCCACTTTTACTTTTCTTTCTATTTTTTGCTTCTGTCTGCATTCTACTTCCCTCGGTCTCCCTGCATAGGTTCCCATCCGCCTACCATATTATTTTAACCCCTCCCCAACAAGACTAGCAAACACTCCCCCTCGGACATTGGTTCCAGTCCTGCCCAGGTGCAGACTGTCCAGTTTGTACTGGTCCCACCTCCCCCAGAACCGGTTCCAATGTCCCAGGAATTTGAATCCCTCCCTTCTGCACCACTCCTCAAGCCATGTATTCATCTAAGCTATCCTGTGATTCCTATCTGACTAGCATGTGGCACTGGTAGCAATCCTGAGATCACTACTTCTGCGGTCCTACTTTTTAAATTTAGTTCCTATCTTCCTAAATTCGTCTTGTAGGACCTCATCCCGTTTTTTACCTATATCGTTGGTACCTATATGCACCACGACAACTGGCTGTTCACCCTCCCTCTACAAAATGTCCTGCACCCGCTCAGAGACATCCTTGACCCTTGCACCAGGGAGGCACTATACCATCCTGGTGTCTCGGTTGCGGCTTCAGAAACGCCTATCTATTCCCCTTACAATAGAATCCCCTACCACTATTGCTCTCCCACTCTTTTTCTTGCCCTCCTGTGCACAGAGCCACCCACTGTGCCATGAACTTGGCTGCTGCAGCTGTCCCCTGATGAGTCATCCCCCTCAACAGTACCCAAAGTGGTGTAGCTGTTTTGCAGGGGGATGACTGCAGGGGACCCCTGCACTACCTTCCTTCCACTGCTCTTCCTGTTGGTCACCCATCCCCTATCTGGCTGTGTACTCTTTACCTGCAGTGTGGCCAACTCACTAAATGTGATGTGACTTGGACAGGTTAGGTGAGTGGACAAATGCATGGCAGATGCAGTATAATGTGGATAAATGTGAGTTTATCCACTTTGGTGGCAAAAACATGAAGGCAGAATATTTTCTGAATGGCGGCAGATTAGGAAAAGGGGAGGTGCAACGAGACCTGGTACATCAGTTATTGAAGGTTGGCAGGCGGTGAAGAAGGCAAATGGCATGTTGGCCTTCATAGCGAGGGGATTTGAGTATAGGAGAAGGGAGGTCTTGCTGCAGCTGTACAGGGCCTTGGTGAGGCCTCACCTGGAATATTGTGTTCAGTTTTGGTCTCCTAATCTGAGGAAGGACATTCTTGCCATTGAGGGAGTGCAGCGAAGGTTCACCAGACTGATTCCCGGGATGGCAGGACTGACCTATGAGGAGAGACTGGATCGACTGGGCCTGTATACACTGGAGTTTAGAAGAATGAGAGGGGATCTCGTAGAAACATATAAGATTCTGACGGGACTGGACAGGTTAGATGCAGAAAGAATGTTCCCGATGTTAGGGGAGTCCAGAACCAGGGGTCACAGTCTAAGGATAAGGGGTAGGCCATTTAGGGCTGAGATGAGGAGAAACTTCTTCACTTAGAGTTGTTAACCTGTGGAATTCTCTACCGCAGAGAGTTGTTGATGCCAGTTCATTGGATATATTCAAGAGGGAGTTAGATATGGCCCTTATGGCTAAAGGGATCAAGGGGTATGGAGAGAAAGCAGGAAAGGGGTACTGACTTGAATGATCAGCCATGATCTTATTGAATGGTGGTGCAGGCTCGAATGGCCTACTCCTGCACCTATTTTCTATGTTTCTTTGTTTCCATCATCCCCAGCAGCTGAGCAAAGCCAATTGCGCAGCAGCCCAGTGAATTACCGACCAACTCACCTGCACTTGCATTTGTGCCGAGACGATCGACTAGGGAGCGAAAGGTCCCAGATCGTCTCACCCTGTAAATAAGTGTACTATTGACTTTGGGAGGGAGTGATGTTATGTATGCAAACCTATGTAACCAGCATTCTTCTGCCACCAGAAGGCATATCTGTTGGAGTCGCAAAGGATCCCAGCATGCCTTGGGAGCACTGCATATAAGCAGGTCTCCCATGCTGTACCAACACTCTGGAGTTAGAATAAAGAGACTAAGGTTGCACTTAAGTCTACAATACTCAATCACATTACTTTATTCTGGACGTAACAGTAAGTTTCCAATCTCAACTGTGTAGTCTTATGGAGTAGCAAAGATAGTGAAACATTCCAGTTTGCTATGTATGGCATTGACCAAAATCTGGGACCAGGCCACCTGCCTTCCCATGCCAAGTTTGTGTGGCGAGGGGCAGGAAGTAAAATAAAAATAAAATACAGTGTTTTATCATTTCCCTCAAACATCTCAATTGATACATTTCAAATACAATTAATTACTTTGACATGCAATCAGTATTTTATGTCAACAAAAAATATTTATCTAAATAATATCGATACAGCAAGAACCTATCCAGTACACACGGTTTAAAGTTTTGTGTTTACTGAGGCATTTTTATGTATTGTTCAGTGTTCACTTTAATTAATTGCATAGAGATACTTGCTGAGTTTACATATGGAGAGATTGGTGATAAGATGGTTGGATTTTTCCTACTGGGTGGGGATGATGCATTCCCTAGATACACTGGGGCAAACTTCACCGGCTGAATGCAGTTCATAGGTTGTAAACAATGTAATACTGTAGGTGCCAATATGTGCAATTGCTAGTGTCCCTTGTTGATTTTGTTTAAAAGGAAAAATAAAACCTGTAGACTTTTGACTTGTCCTAAATCCGGCTAGTTATTAATACAAAAACATTGACTTCAGTCATCTAGGTCTTGCCCTCTGGAATGCCCTCCTTAAACCTCTCTGCCGTTCCACCTCTCTCTCCTTCATTAAAATCCACTTCTTTCACCTACCCTTCTTAATATCGCCTTCTTTGGCTCAGCACTGACTTTTGTCTGATTGTGTTTCCATGAAGCGCCTTGGGCCATTTTTCTATGTTAAGGTGCTATGTAAGTGCAAGTTATTTTTTGAGGGCTTAATACCATTCCAGCTTCTAAAATATATTAACATGCATTTGTTAAATATTATGAAGTAGATCATGAGATCTGCACAGAACAAAAGATTTTTAATTTGTGAATAAAGTTCAACTAATTCTATTGAACTCTTGGCCTAGAAACATGTGTTAACTCATTCAATTTAAATGGGTTAACACTGGCATTAAAATAATGCTGACTGATGAATTTAGGCTTTAATCATAGAATCATAGAAAGTTACAGCACGGAAGGAGGCCATTTCGGCCCATCGTGTCCGTGCCGGCCAACAAAGAGCTATCCAGTCTAATCCCACTTTCCAGCTCTTGGTCCGTACCCCTGTAGGTTACGGTACTTCAAGTGCACATCCAAGTATCTTTTTAAATGTGGTGAGGATTTCTGCCTCTATCACCCTTTAAGGCAGTGAGTTCCAGACTCCCACAACCCTCTAAGTGAAGAAATTTCCCCTCAAATTACCTCTAAACCTTGTACCAATTACTTTAAATCTATGTCCCCTGGTTTTTGCCCCCTCTAAGGGAAATAGGTCTTTGCTATCCACTTTATCTAGGCCCCTCATAATTTTATACACCTAAATAAGGTCTCCCCTTAGCCTCCTCTGTTCCAAGAAAAACAAACCCAGCCTATCCAATCTTTCCTCATAGATAAAATTCTCCAGTCCAGGCAACATCCTTGTAAATCTCCTCTGTACTCTCTCTAGTGCAATCACATCTTTCCTGTAATGTGGTGACCAGAACTGCACGCAGTACTCTAGCTGTGGCCTAACTAGTATTTGATACAGTTCGAGCATAACCCCCCTGCTCTTGTATTCCATGCCTCGGCTAATAAAGGCAAGCATTCCATATGCCTTCTTAACCACCTTCTCTACCTGGCCTGCTACCTTCAGGGATCTGTGGACCTGCACTCCAAGGTTCCTTTGTTCCTCCAAACTTCTCAGTGTCCTACTATTTAATGTCTATTCCCTTTCCTTGTTAGCCCTTCCCAAATGCATTGCATCACACTTCTCTGGATTGAATTCCCTTTGCCACTGTTCTGCCCACCTAACCAATTTATTGATATCTTCCTGCAGTCTACAGCTTTCTTTTTCATTATCAACCACGCAGCTGATTTTAATATGATCTGCAAACTTCTTAATCATACCCCCTACATTCAAGTCTAGATCATTGATGTACTCCACAAAAAGCAAGGGACCTAGTACTGAGCCCAGCGGAACCCCACTGGAAACAGCCTTCCAGTCACAAAAACACTCATCAACCATTACCCTCTGCCTTCTGCCTCTGAGCCAATTTTGGATCCAACTTACCACTTTGCCCTGGATCCCATGGGCTTTTACTTTCATGACCACTCTGCCATGTGGAACCTTATCAAAAGCTTTGCTAAAATCCATATACACTACATTAAACGCACTACCCACATCTACACTCCTTGTTACCTTCTCAAAATTCAATCAAGTTTGTTAGACATTACCTTCCCTTAACAAATCTGTGCTGACTATCCTTGACTAATCCGTGTCTTTCTAAATGAAGATTCCCTCAGAATTCGTTTCAGTAATTTTCCCACCACTGAGGTTATGCTGACTGGCCTATAATTACTCAGTCTATCCCTTTCTTTCTTCCTTAAACAAAAGTATCACATTAGCAGTCCTCCAGTCCTCCGGCACCACACCTGAAGCCAGAGAGGATTGGAAAATGGTGGTCAGGGCCTCTGCTATATCCTCTTTTGCTTCACTTAACTGCCTGGGATACATTTCATCCAGGCCTGAGGATTTATCCACTTTTAAAGCTGATAAACCCCTTAATACTACTTCTCTCTCTGTTTATTTCATCTAATCTTTTAGTTTGATGTAGAAATTTTATGGCAGCCCTTAAATGATGCATTTTGTATTCATTATCAGCAACAAGCGCTATATTAAATTAGATATAACGGTTAAATGCAGAGTGAAGGGGATTTTATGTTGAGGTACACTGTCATTGGTAAGTGGTACTCCCATAGCTGATGGCACACCAAAATATGAACAGGCAAGCTGTGTGGCTCTAATAGTGGGCCCAAATTTGGCCCACCCATTTTTTCGGCGCATTCATGTGAGATGCGCTGACTTCCTAGGATAAAAACGGTGCCAAAAAATTGCCCCCAGATTCTGG
Organism: Pristiophorus japonicus; assembly: GCF_044704955.1. Taxonomy (NCBI): domain Eukaryota; kingdom Metazoa; phylum Chordata; class Chondrichthyes; family Pristiophoridae; genus Pristiophorus; species Pristiophorus japonicus. Next base: position 104,952,600 of record NC_091983.1, on the reverse strand, counting down.
CCATTCTGTGGCCTCTCCCATGGCTTGGTGCGGCGTGGCAATTCAATTAGGTGGCGGAGCTAGGGCCTTGCTCAAGAGTGCCGGCAGCTCAACGCATGCGCAGTAGCTCCTCTGCAGTGTGGGACCCGATATCCCGCCTCTATCCCAGGCTGAATGCCTTCACGAGAGAAGTCGGCAGTCCCTCGGAGGGAGAAGTCAGCAGTCCCTCAGAGGGAGAGAAGTCGGAGTCGGCCCGCTGACTTCTCAGGCCAAGTTCGGAAGGTAGGACTTAAATTTTATTTTTTATTTATTATTGATGGTTTTTATGCTTCTTGAATGTTGTTAAGGTGTTTAGTGCCTTGCAAGGTCCTCTGTGCTTCCCTCCTCCCCCCGCCCCCCCCCCCCGGCCAATCTCTGGCTACCTACGCTGATTTCTTAACTCTCCACAAGGATTTTCTGTGTGGCCACATATGCTGGCCTAAATTGGTTTGGAGCAACTATTAGCTGTCCAAACTGGCTTAAATGGCCAAAACGGGCGTAGGTGGCTGGTACCGCCCCCTTTTTGGAAAAAAAACCCAAAAAATCCTAACTAACTCACTTACACTAGCGCAAATTAAATGTGCAGAATGGGGATTTTTAAGATACTCCAGAAAAATCAAGTTGCTCCAAAAAATACAGAGCAACTCCTGGGTAAATTTGGGCCCAGTGAGTGGGACCTAGCTTTTCATTGGTCTTGAGAGTAGAGGTCAGAGGCAGGACGATGCAGGTCTCTTATTTGCTCTACAGTAGGGAAACTAAACACATGAGCGTTAAAAAGGAGAAGGCTGAATTTGGAGATCACATGTATCGCTTGAGTGCCATTTTTTTTTCCAGAGTGCAAACACCATTCTCTCAGTGATTTAAAGATCCTTCCATGGAAGCTGGTTTTAAATTAGCCTAACTCATTTTACCAGCCTTGCAGCTGACCCAGACGATGCTTCCCGTCAGTCAGGATTGGAAAGTACACTGTGGATCCTATAAGGCAGAATTTTCTTTTTGCTGTTACTCCATTAGTACTGGAGGTGGAAAGTTAGGTGCCGACTCATTCCATCAGATCCCTGTCCATTTTTATGGCTATCTTCTGGTATCACTTTGTACAACAGCAGAAGCACTTACAAATGCAGGTGGGTGTATCTAAACGAGGTGGTAATGATGGTACATTGAACTAGGCCAATTTCTCTCAAAATGCCATGTTTCGTTACTGCCTCTGTGATGTTGGACACAATTCACACCAGCATACAAAAGTGTACTGAGTTTCTAGAGACAACAAAATGTGGGGGGAAAATTAAATGTCCACAGCTGGGCCATCATTGGAGAGAGGGATTACAAGTTAATTTGCAGACTTGATGAAAATTGCTTACTGATTGTTGGGCAACTGTATGTTTACAGTTACAGATAGTACTTAGCCCTTTAAACATGTGGAGGCATCAAAATCCTAACCTTTCCTATCATATCCAAATGGCGAGCTCCCAAATAGAGGTGGCGATACTGATGGGAGACCAAGCAAAATATGTAAGTTTAAGGTGACCCTGGAAAATTTGCTGCATCAGCGTTGGGTCACTTGGTTGGGCGGAAGTCTCCCCTCACAAACCGTCCACAGGTGATCATACCAGAGAGGAAAAACTAGGCCAATTTCTCTCAAAATGTCTTCGATTATGAATAAATTATGATCTGTGTAAACGACTTCTGCAATTTTTTTTAGGAGAGTTAAAGACATAATGGATGCAAAATTCCTCACATTTAAAAGTGAGAAAATCATGTCAATAGGACCCCATTGCAATTTTCAAGTCACAATGAACTGGGCATGCTCCGCCCATTGGTACTTGGCAATAAGCAGTATGGCCTACTCCTGCTCCTAAGTCTTGTGTTCTAAAAATGATAGATAAAGGGAGAATGCAGCATGGAATAGATGGTCTTGACATTGAATAACTTAATCTATAGCTTAGAAATCACCTAGGAACAGAAGTAGGCCATTCAGCCCCTCGGGCCTGCTCCACGATTCAATTAGATCATGGCTGATCAGTACCTCAACTCTCTTTTCCTGGCTTTGCTCCATATCCTTGGATACCCTTACCTAACAAAAAATGATATACCTCAGTATTTAAAGCAATATTATACCTGTAGCACAAACTCTTGATGCATTTGTATCAAATTCCTGTAACAAATTCCTTTACAGGTATAAACTATTTTAACTAAGTGGGTTAAAACTTAATAAAATAACAGGTAATGGGAATTTGATACTAATGCATTAAGAATTTGTAGGACAATGTAGCACAGTGTAATTTCTGAGCTCGCATGAGGAAGCTATCACTGATTTGCGATGGGAGAGTTTAACCGCTTCTGGATTTGTGGAGATTGGAAGGGAGCACAGAACTGGTGTACTTTATTAATTCTATGTCAGTTATTTACATCAATATGTCCATACATACTGATTATGGATAGGCACATGTAATGATTATACAGCATCTAAGTAGAGAAGTGTAATTCTGTACTGATATATCATTTACTACATCAGAGCAAGGAGAATCGATAGACAAAGTGAGAAGCTAGGAACTGTGGATGAGCAGAAAGATTTTGGGGTTTGAATACAGACATCACTAAAAACTAATGGGCAGGTACAAAATGTAATTTAAAAGGCTGATGGAATGTTGACCTTGTCTCGAGGGCTGGAGTACACATGGGTAGAGGTAATGTTACAGTCCTGGCTCTTTTCTGCACTGCCTCCAACACCTAGAAAGTCTCTCTTGTTTCTTAGCAACCAGAACTGGACAGGGTGTATAGAAGATTAAGGGGTGATCACATTGAAATGTTTAAGATGATTAAAGGAGTTGATTAAGGTAAATAGAGAGAAACTATTTCCTCTGGTGGGAAAGTCCAGAACAAGGGGGTTGAAGCTGAAGATTAGAGCTTGGCCATTCGGGGTGATGTCAGAAAGCACTTCCTCACACACAGGTTAGTGGAAATGTGGAACACTCTACCTTAAAGTTGCTGAGGCTAGGTCAATTGAAAATTTCACACTGAGATTGATAGATTTTTGTTAGGCAAGGGTATGAAGGGTTATGGAACCAATGCAGGTAGACGGAGTTAAGATACAGATCAACCGTGATCCAATTGAATGACGGAACAGGTTCAAGGGGCTCAATGGCCTACTCCTGTTCCTACAACAATTAGCCATATTTAAAGAGTACTACGCACCCGAGTACCAACTGTCAGCATCACCACTTGAAGAAAGCACCAGCAAAGGTGCACACATTACTGGCAATGTAATGCTGTTGGTGACTAAGCATTGATGAGGAAGGGGCAGTTTCTTTAAATGAGGGCCCAGCTTTTACAGGGTGGCCATGTAACCTGCTGACTTCCCCCTGCTGAGTTGTATTGAGATATGTGCTTGAGGGCTTCTTTTCAAAAGGAGATCTTTACAGCAGCAGCGCTATGTTGCAGTCGCTTACTACTTTGCACATGACGATGGGCCGTGGTCAGGGTAGCTTGGGAAGTCACAAGACCCGGATATAATGTGTCCCTCATGAGTGATGTTATTGAGCAACTGTTTGCATTGCAGTCTGTCACTGAATACATGGCAACACCAGCATCTGCATAGAGACCGTAGTTCCGCAGGCACAGTAGGAACAGCTCTCCATTTATTGCACCTACTGTTGCTACTATCCAAACGTGTTGGCGATACAAACTTCAAGAAAAATCAGTCACTTTTTCACCATGCAGTTAAACGGGCCACCTCGAGTACTGTGTACAGTTTTGGTCTCCTTATTTAAGGAAGGATATACTTGCATTGGAGGCTGTTCAGAGAAGATTCACCTAGATTGATTCTGGAGATGAGGGGGTTGATTTATGAAGATAGGTTGGGCCGATACTCAGTGGAGTTCAGGAGGTGATCTTATTGAAATATAAGATAATGAGGGGGCTCGACAAGGTGGATGCAGAGAGGATATTTCCACTCATAGGGGAAACTAAAACTAGGGGACATAGTCTCAGAATAAAGGGCTGCCCATTTAAAACTGAGATGAGGAAGAATTTCTTCTCTCGGAGGATTGTAAATCTATGGAATTCTCTGCCCCAAAGAGCTGTGGAGGCTGGGTCATTGAATATATTTAATGCGGAGATAGACAGATTTTTGAGTGATAAGGGAATAAAGGGTTATGGGGAGCAGGCAGGGAAGCGGAGCTGAGTCCATGATCAGATCAGCCATGATATTAAATGGCGGAGCAGCCAGGTGGCCTACTCCTGCTCCTATTTCTTATATTCTTATGTGATTACATTGACTAAACCAGAATCAGAAAGTTGATATGAATTTTTTTAGTCTATTAAATGCTTTAAGCATTAATTAAAAGCACATTTTTAAATACTTGCCTTCAAGCTCACATTAAGGACACCTACTATAAAGGTGGTAAGATAGTGATGAAACTCTGCAGAGGATCAGCATAGCACAGTAGGAAACTTTGGAAGGAGGCAATGAACTGCTTCTGTTCACACTGCAGCATGTATGATGCTTCAGTCTGATTCACTTTGGAAATGTTTGAGGAGGAACAGCAGCAAAGGAAGGTCACTGGCATCTGAGGCCACAAGAGGACTTGCAGCATGTCTGTTGTGGGTGTCAGAACTACCTTGGCCTTAGCCAGAAATACAGTACGAATACAAGTTGCCCTTGGCAACATAAACAGACAAGTGGTCAGCTTCCATATGAAACTAACAACACCTAGCCTTATCTGTCCGCTACTTCTCTTGACTCTTCCACTGCCTCTATGCTGCTTGTCCGACATCCAATTTTAGATCAACCACAGTTTTCTCCAGTTAAACATTAGAAAAACTGAAGAAATTGTCTTCAGCCCTTACCACAAACTCTGTTCCCTTACCATCAATTCCATCTCCCTCCCTGGTGAATGTGTTGGGCTGAAACAGACCTTTTGCAACTTTGGTGTCTTATTGTTTCCTGAGCTGATTTTCTGACCCATATGATCTCCATGACAAAGACCACCTATAATGTAGCCTGTCTCCGTCTCTACTGCAACCCTGCTGCTGAAACTTTAAAAACATGTGAATTACAATATATTCGCACAATCGGCACTGAAATAACTGGATGGATCTTTAGAGCACAATTATAAATTCCTGACAGGGCTTGCTACCATGATAAAGACAGCATGTAGTTTAAAGTACATAGGTATTTGCTGCAATGTTTTCACAGATCATCCAACGTCATGGGGTCAGCTTCCACATGTATGCTGATTGATGCCAACCTTTACCTCTCTACCATCCCTCTCGACTCCTGTACTGCCTCTGCATTGTCTGATTGCTTGTCTGACATTCTGTCTTGGATAAGCTGCAATTTCGTTCAATTGAACATTGGCAAGACCAAAGCCATCATATTCAGTCCCAGCCACAAACTCTGCACCCTTGCCACCGATTCCAGCCCCCTCCTCAGCCACTGCTCAATTTGAACTGGACTGTTGCCATCTTGCCATCCAATTCAGTCCTGAACTGAACTTCTGACCCCATATCTTCTCCATCATCATAACCACCTACTTGCACTTCCATAACATTGTCCAGCTCGGCCCATTGCTACTGAGACTCTCATTTATACCTTAGTCATCTCCAGACTCAACTATTCCAATGCTCTCTTGGCTGAGCTCTCATCCTCCAGAACTCATTAAAACGTTATTGCCCCTATCCTATCCTGCACCAAGTTCTGCTCACCCATCACTCTTGTCCTCGATGACCTACACTTGCTCTTGGCCCTACAAGGCCTCCAATTTAAGATTTTCAGCCTCGTTTTAAATCTCTCTACAACTCCTCTACTTGAACTCTCTGTTCCGCAACTCTGTCCTTTTGGCCTCCTTTTTCCCCACCATGGGTGACCGTGCCTTAAGCCATCTAGGCCCTGTGCTCTAAAATTGTCTCAATGTAACTTTTTGCCTCTCCACCTCCCTGTCTTCCTTTTTAAGGCATCCTAAAAACCAACCTATTTGATCAAATTATGGAAAGGGAAGAGGAAGAGGGAAATAGGGTGAGGTGGCCTCTTGCCTGTTATTAGAGTGGAAGGGAGGGAGGATACAGTGGTTGAGTGGTTAGTTCAGAGGGAAGAGGATGGGGCTAGTGATGGGAGTAAGGGGGTAGTGGGAAGGTGAAAGGTGATAATAGAGACAAGTTGAGGGAAACAGAAGGGATGGGAAGGGAGCTACATAAGGATCACCTTTTAACCATAACTCCCACCAAAATGTAATCGTAAGCTGTTGGCTTTCTTGTCACAACATGCCATACCACCCATTCGCTGTTATGGCATATATGTGAATGGGAAAAGGTACGTAATAAAACACCACTCAAAATGAAGGAAGAGTCAGGGAAAGAAGCAGAAGATGGAGCAGTAAAGAGTCAAGAACAGAGAAGCAGTAAAGACCAAGGGGCCGAAATTGGTCGACATACCGCCCAAAAATGCGATTTTGGTCAAAAAACACCTACATACTGCTCGGTGGAATATTCATCATTGACATACTGCTGAGCGGTATGCACACCATCCACCGTGCAGGACTGTACGCATACCGCCCAAAAAGTCCGATTTTAATCACGTACCGCCGACATACCACCAGAGCTGCATACCATCCTGGAAAAGGTGGTTTTACGCGATGGTAAACGGGCAGAATACACAGATCCACCATTTTGGAAATCGGGAACTGTCAGCTAAAGCAGCACCTTTGTATCTCTGAGGTGAACAGTGATTTTACAGTACGATTTTGATTGGAAAAGGTATATTTACTATTACTGAGTAACTTATTAAGATAGAAAAGCATTTTAGTTATATTTTTTTCATCGAAAAATATTGTGCAGATTTAAAAAGAATGTGGCCTGTATTATCTCAACCTGTCCAATGGAGAAACCAGATGTGAGGAAGTTTATTGAGCGGAATTAGAAGGGTAATGGAAGAGGTTGCAGAATGATGATGATGATGAGGAGGAGAAGGCCTTATCCGAAAAGGATCTTCAGGGAAAAGTTTGACACTGTACAAGAGTGTCTAAATTCAATTCAAATGTTTATTAGGATTAGGAAAAGGGGAGGTGCAACGAGACCTGGGTGTCATGGTACATCAATCATTGAAAGTTGGCATACAGGTACAGCAGGCGGTGAAGAAGGCAAATGGTATGTTGACCTTCATAGCGAGGGGATTTGAATATAGGAGCAGGGAGGTCTTACTGCAGTTGTACAGGGCCTTGGTGAGGCCTCACCTGGAATATTGTGTTCAGTTTTGGTCTCCTAATCTGAAGAAGGACGTTCTTGCTATTGAAGGAGTGCAGCGAAGGTTCACCAGGCTGCTTCCTGGGATGGCAGGACTGACATATGAGGAGAGACTGGATCGACTGGGCCTGTATTCACTGGAGTTTAAAAGGATGAGAGGGGATCTCATAGAAACGTATAAAATTCTGACGGGACTGGACAGGTTAGATGCAAGAAGAATGTTCCCGATGTTGGGGAAGTCCAGAACCAGAGGTCACAGCCTAAGGATAAGGGGTAAGCTATTTAGGACTGAGATAAGGAAAAACTTCTTCACTCAGAGAGTTATTAACCTGTGGAATTCCCTACCGCAGAGAGTTGTTGATGCCAGTTCATTGGATATATTCAAGAAGGAGTTAGATATGGCCCTTATGGCTAAAAGGGATCAAGGGATATGCAGAGAAAGCAGGAAAGGGGTACTGAAGGAATGATCAGCCATGATCTTATTGAATGGTGGTGCAGGCTCGAAGGGCTGAATGGCCCACTCCTGCACCTATTTTCTGTGTTTCTATCTAAAAATGTAAAAAAATATACAACATTTTTAAAACTTTGTAAAACTTCTAACTATTAAACAACTTTAATAACAACTTTAGCTAAACTTTAATAACAACTTTAACTAAACTTTTACAAATAAAATTTCAATTACAACAAAAAGACCCTTTACTTTCCCCGCCCATGCCCTCTGGCCCTTCCACACCCGCATGCTGCACCACCCTTGGGATTATTCTCCCCGTTCTTATTTCCGTCCTACCCTTTCCCCAGTGCCCGTGGGCATGGACCTCCCCGTGTTGATACCAAGTCAGCGTGCAGCACTGCACCTCAAGTGCTGTTGCTGTCGGAGGGGAGGTGGGGGTGGGCGGGTGGGGGGGGGAGGAATGTCAAACATTGCAGGCGCAATAACTGGGGCCTCAGGAGAAACTCGTGATGTGGAAGGCAGGGCTTCAGGGCTGGGAGATGATGTCAGCTCTCTACCCTCAGGTGATGTCAACCTGACTACTATATCCATAGTGGGTTCCGCGCCATGTCCCAATCCCGTCGATTGCTGCATGGCTTCGACTGTGTTGGCAGTCCGCTCCATCACGGTGATCATACGCGGCATATCCTCCAACTGCCACTCTGATAGAGCAGCGATGTTTGCACTATCGTAGTCATGGCCTTGAGCAGCTCTCGACCTATGTCGACACTGGCCTGTGACAGATGCACCATGTCCTGGTACACGCCTACAGTGTCCAACCTTTCCTGCACCAACCTCCGTCGCTGCGGCAAAGGCTCTGCAACACTGGAGGGGGGTTGCCTTGCTGCGCATGGTTTGGTCCAGCAGAATCAGAGGAGCCATGGGGGAATCCAGACTGAATACAGACTCCGTGGTGGAGGATGTTCCAGCTGTCCCACATGGAGCTGGTGTATCCTCCTCCGTCTCCACCCCAGCTCCACTGGCTGCTGGATCAGCGGCTCTTCCTTCTCTTCCTCGTTGTCTTCCTTGTCAGGAGAGGGCTGGGTGACGCCAGAGGTGGAGGCAGTGGGTCTGTCGTCTGTGTCGCTGTGGTGTGAAACATCCAAGTCTGGAAGTACAAAACAACATTTAAAAAAGCTTGGCACCAGGAGAGTGGTCAGAGTCACATTAGTACATAGTACAGTGACTTATCGCAGTCTTAGTCAAAAGTCCACCACTGCTGCAGTACTGCATTACATATCACAGACAGACAATACATATATGCATTGCGTTACGTGTCCCCAACATTGCAGTACATCACATGAGGCCAACATTATAGTGCAATAAACTTGCATTACATTAGGCCAATATTACAGTTACATTACATAACATGAGAGGACCGCAACACAGACTGCATTTTATTCAACTTACCATCCTGTGTGAGTGAGTCAGCTCCAATGCCGGTGGTGGCATAGTTGCTATCCCCAGCCAGGGAACAAGACACGGATCTCCATATCAGTAAGAGGCTCCTGGATTGTGGGTCCTCCCCCTGCGCGATGCTGATCGGCTGCTATTGCCGATATCTTCTGCAGAAAGTAAAGTAAATCAAAATAAAAATCTTCAATCCATTTAACTGCGCACACCACCCCCACATACACACCACCCCCACATGCACTGTTAGCAATATATTTCCACTGTGCTACGTATTTGTAAACTCTCTGCCTGTCGACTAGCTTGCTGCTCCTTTTTACTCTCTCCTCTTCAACTCACTGCGCATGCGCGGGTGACCCCTGATCCCTGAAATCGTGGGTAAAACTCTTGTGTAAAAAAGGCGCAGTTCTGTGCCGCACCACCCATCAAATAGAAAGTTGATCTGGATTGACTACTAAGATACATACCGCCCTATGCAGACCGGCGACCCGCTGCCAAAATAATTTTGACCAATTTTGTACTCTTCGGTCTCAGCAGTATGAAACGACATACTGCTGGCATACCGTTGAGAAATGGGCGGACCTTGTGTATCGGCCAATTTCGGGTCCCAAGTGGGAAACAGCAACACAGTAACGGGTAAGAGAAAGATCATGTTCCCCAACTAGTTACATAGGGCTCAAAATTGGCCCACGACTTTTTTCGGCGCACTCACCAGAGATGCGCCGCTTTTCTGCGTTGAAAAGTGCGCCGAAAAAAAATCACTCCCCACTTTTGCTGCTGTCCGGCCTCTCCCGGATCTTCACGCAGCATGGCCAGTCGGGTGGGGGGCGGAGCCAGCATCCCGTGCTGAAAACAGTGCTGGGACGTCTGCATGTGCGCGCGCATGCGCAGTAGCTCCTCGCCCCAAGCCTCTGTGTGTTGCTGTAGCATGGAACCCGATCATCAACATCAACATCATCAACATCATCATACCGGCTGCTGGTGCGTCCCGCCCCTATCCCAGGCTGAGTGGCCTACCGCACAGGCCGGCCCTCTGCCTTCCCGGGCTGAAGATGAAGGTAGGGCAGGACTTACTTACTTCTATTTTTTATTTGGATATTTTGAAAAAATTATGTAACTATGTTTTATCTCTTGTGAATAGTGGTGACCATTTGTCAAGCCTATTTACCTGGTGCTATTGTGAAAGAAGAACATAAGTGACGGAAGAACACTGAGAGAATATCTTATTTAATGAAGTAGACTTTAGAAAATATGGGCTCAATTGTGGCCCAGTATAATCATTGCAAACAAATAGTTGTTTAAATTAGATGTGAGATTAGGGCAATTTAATTCAACTATCTTTTACTACTTTTATTTTTGTAGTTTAACCTTCCATGAATACTTCTGTTGTATAGTAAATTAACTTTGCAAAGTTTGTCATATGATGACTTGTATAGCTGTATGATCCTATTCACATTCTTTAGTCAAGTCATTAAGTTCTGCTGGTCTCCGATGTATCTACCTGCGTTGATTTCTTAACTCTCCGCAAGGGTTTTATGAAGTGACCACATACGCTGGCCTAAGTAGATTTGGAGTAACTATTAGCTGGCCAAAGTGGCCTAAATGGACAAAACTGGCGTAGGTGGCTGATAACGCCCCCTTTTGAGAGAAACTAAACTAAACTAAAAAAATCGTAACTAATTCACTTACACTGTGTAAGGGGTTCTCAGGGAGTGTTGTTGTGCCTTGGGTGTCTCTCTCTGGGCTTCTGCCCTCACAGCTTATGCCTGGCCTGTGAGGTACCCTGAGTGCTGCAAGAGCACCCCTGGAGAGACTGTGTCCACAGCTTATGAAGGGGCTTTTGAGACTCGTGCATCCCCACAGCTTATGCCTAGCCTGTGAGTGTCAAGCACTCCTAACCCCTTCTTCCCTAGCCTGTGACACACAGTTGAGCATTTTTGAGGCGCTCCTAGCTTCCCTTACACTGTTCTGACATAAGACTCACGATCAGGAGATGTAATACAATAGAACTGAGACAAGGTGATTCCAAGAGGAACTTAGGCTTCCAATTTATTTGACAAGCTGTATCTCAACAAACAGCGATACACCAACAAAACAATCCCCCTAAATCCCACTAAACAGACACAACGAAAATCTTTACACAAGTTTAGCAGTACAATGCCCAACCTCCCACCTTTCCTGGCCTAACTGAGTTGGGAGTTCCGGGGACCAGAGGTTATACTCACTACTGTGCCTTTTGCAGTCTGGTGGTTTGTTTCTTCTATCTTTGGTGTCTTCGGACACTGGTTTTCCTTCAGTGTCAAGAGGCTTGCTGGTTGTTGGATCACGAGGGCAGGGAACCACACACAATGCGTCAGAAACCCCTTTTTATAGCCAGATTATCCAGTCCGCCTCTCGTGCTGAAATCGATCCTTCCCATTGGTGGGCTTTGTGATTTTGAAAAATGCAGCAGTTTTAGATTATTGCGGGTTTTTTCCACTGATAACCTACTCAAGGCTTGAGCAGGTGTTAATTGGGTTGGCCTCCTGTAGCCATTGTGTAGGCCCTTGGATTGTTTTGGGTTCCCTAGTTTTCTGAAGGTCTGCATAATTTCCTTCCATAGTGTCAACATGGGGAAGACAATAGCCCGCTAATGGCGATGAGTCAGTCCCACAGTTTTCAAGCAAGTGCTCTCCCATTGACTTGAAAGCCCCATGCTTTGGGCAGACTCTGTCCCACCATTGGCCCTCCGGTGTCCTCCCCCGTCCAATCACTGCTCTGCCAAGGTCAAACCGTCTCGGTTTCAATTCACATCGCAGCACAGACAGATCCCACAGCCCTTTTCCTTCTGGGTAAAATGAGGGGGTTTTCGTCCTCCCCTACACTGGCGCAAATTGACTCTGCAAAATGGGGATTTTTAAGATACTCCAGAAAAATCAAGTTCCTCCAAGAAAAACGGAACAACTGCTGGCCAATTTTGAGCCCATAGTGTGGATTTCCAGTAAGTGTCGCACTCCGTTCTTGTAATACTTTCTTGGTCACATTGTGTTGATAGCACTGCTATTATGACACCATGAGCAATGCCAATGAAAATCTGTTTGTAGTTTATTGAAAGTGTAAACAGCAGAAGGCTCAATAGTTGTAAATTTTGACTTCTGATTCTATTGTATTATCCTACAAAGTAAAATGAAAAATAATGTGATTTCCATTCATCAGCTACTTTGACAACTGCAGGCTGTGTACTAATCATGCAAGTATTTCTAGTCAGATGAAACAATCGGGGAACCTTTTTATACTTATCTATGAATGCAAAGCGACGCCACTATTGGACATGTGTTGCAATATTTCTTGATTCTTGAGAAGTCGGTTATTTTCTATGAGAGCAGCAAAAAGATATTTCATGAGGTAAATCCTATTTTTACCTGCTCCATTTGTGAGACTGCATCAGTGTTGCAATCCGAACTATATTGTTAAAGGTAGATCACATGGGCCGAGGCAAATATTGACATTCACTACTTTACTGACATCTGTGATTTTAACAAATGGAAATTGTCTGAAGTTCACTGTAAAATAGCCTACAGCTGCAATGTCAAAAAATAAGCTGTACTGCAATAAAGATTGCCCCAGTATTTCCCATAACGCACCCATTAAATAATGGCATAGCAGAAGTGTGCACAAATTAAACTTTTAATATTGAAGCCTTTTTTAGCTTCCTGCCAAAGCAAAACTCCTACAAAGTAAAATGCAATGTCCGACTCCGATGTGTCTGACATGCGAGATTGAACAAAGATACAAGAGACTTATGATATGGGAAGAATTAAACAAGAAAGCAGTATGAGACAACAACCTAATCACTGGCATAAAATTAGGAAATGCTGTCTGCTTTTGAGCAGACCAGACTGTGAACAGAAGAATTTGCTTTAAAGCATGCAGGAAACAGCCGAGACAAACTCTTGCCCCAGTGTTCCAGAACACTGAACAACAATGTTCAGGCTCTTCATTTAGATGATGCTGAAATATCCTTGTTTACCAGCAGCCATGTGAGTAAGCTTAATAATTAAAGATCAATCAAAAGAGCCGTGCAAAGCTCAAAAGGAAAATTAAAACATCAAGTTCACTGGTTTTAATTTATATAACTTAAGCTTATGGTTTTATTTAAAGGTGTGATAAACGGCAATAAATAGGTACGATTTAAAGGAGTGATAAATAGCTAACGTTGGGGAAATCTGAATGCAAGATTTTCATCGCAAACCATATAAGACATTCACTTGCGTCAGAAACATAAACAGGGCTAAAAGTGGGAAATTGCAATTGTCATGTGGGTCACAGGAGATGAGCACATTGGTGTATTCTTCTTTTTGTATCTTCTCTGTTTCCTTTCTCAACTTTACTGCCTATAGTTTTAGTAGAATGTTTTCATTATTGTCATGAATGCTTGTGTTATGTATTTAACCTCTTGTAACTTGTATTACACTACCACCAGAGGGCCTACCTGTTGGAGTCCCAAGGGATCCCAGCATCCCTTGGGAGCACATTATATAAGCAGGCCACCCACAAGGTACCGGCACTCTGGAGTCTTATTAAAGGAGCTAAGGTCACACTTGCTCATTGTACACAGTACTCAGTTTCATCCTTTATTGTGAGTGTACCAGCTTGGATATCCTCACCTCCACAGTGTTTATTTGCTTTCTATTACTCCCATGAGAGATGATGAGATGTCCTGGAATTAACATATATGTATGAGATAGCAATTAAGAACATAAGAACATAAGAAATAGGAGCAGGAGAAGGCCATACGGCCCCTCAAGCCTGCTCCGCCATTTAATACGATCATGGCTGATTCGATCATGGACTCTGGTCCACTTCCCTGACCGGTCTCCATAACCCCTTATTCCCTTATCATTTAAAAAACTGTCTTTCTGTCTTAAAATTATTCAATGTTCCAGCTTCCACAGCTCTCTGAGGCAGCGAATTCCACAGATCCACAACCCTCTGAGAAGAAATTTCTCCTCATCTCAGTTTTAAATGGGCGGCCCCTTATTCTAAGATTATGCCCTCTAGTTCTAGTCTCCCCTATCAGCGGAAACATCCTCTCTGCATCCACCTTATCAAGCCCCCTCATAATCTTATACGTTTTGATAAGATCACCTCTCATTCTTCTGAATTCCAATGAGTGAGGCCCAACCGACTCAACCTTTCCTCATAAGTCAGCCCCCTCATCTCCGGAATCAACCTTGTGAACCTTCTCTGAACTGCCTCCAAAGCAAGTATATCCTTTCATAAATATGGAAACCAAAACATGCAGTATTCCAGGTATGGCCTCACCAATACCCTGTACAAGTGTAACAAGACTTCCCTGCTTTTATACTCCATCCCCTTTGCAATAAAGGCCAAGATTTCATTGGCCTTCCTGATCACTTGCTGTACCTACATACTAACCTTTTGTGTTTCATGCACAAGTACCCCCAGGTGCCACTGTACTGCAGCACTTTGCAATCTTTCTCCATTTAAATAATAACTTGCTCTTTGACTTTTTTCTGCCAAAGTGCATGACCTCACACTTTCCAACATTTTACTCCAATTCTCAGGTGGGAGGGTGGAATATTGGGATCTATGTGGGAAACTCGTGCAACGAAGGGAGAGTTATATTCCTGATGAAACAAGTGCACTTTAAGATTACAGTTTCCTTTATCTGTAGAATTTGTTACATTTCTCTTTTTTGAATTGTAAATCATCTATATGGAAGTAAATGAAAGATTGTAATAGGACAACAGCTTGTAGTCCCATTCATGTACCGAGAGGTGGTGGATGTAAAACTTCAGTCTCCCACAACTTGACAAAATCAACAATAATATAATCATGGCAGCTAGTAACAGGTGATAACATACTTAAAGGCATCATCATTGTACCTGTTTCTGTGAACCCTAACTGAGTGCTGTCTTAATTACTTGATCACTTTTTACACTTTTCTCCTACAGTTTTCCCTCTAGTAGTGCTTCTGCAACACAAATCTTCTCTGGTTAACAGATTAGGCAGGTGACCTGATTTCGGGACTCTACCAATGTCATTTTATGACTGGTTATTGGGAACTGTGTAAATATTGAGTCACTGGCTCTCTGATTTTTGCTTGTCTTCCTCGATACATGTGGAATAGGGATGAGGCTGTCTGCACAGCACCTCACACAGCACATTACAGAGCATATAACATTGAACATTGAATCCCTAGTCCATTTCACTGTGGCATAGCTGATCATCAGACCTTTATTACAGAGATCGACAAATATTAACCCACTATGACTTAAAAATAGAACACATAGGATGGGAGTCACAGTTTGATCAGAAATCTTAGTAAAGCATTTGTATAATGTAATAATTCTAAATAAAGCAATCTAATGTTGCCCATAATCAAATGTACTTTTCTAGGTGCTCAGAATTGTCAAAGGATCCATCAGGAAATACAATTCAAGGATATTCTTAACATAGCCTAAATTTTCGGGAATGTGATTCTCACTGATACTCAGAAAATTACTCTTGTCTCCTACCAATTAGTACTAAACCATCTTATAATCACGTCACCCTCATTTCTAACAAGTGCAAGGAAATCAAGGACTTCTTTGTTACTAGATTTAGAACCATTCATTCAACTACCTCTGCTTCATCTCCTCACCAAGCCAACCATCCTGATCCCACATCTTTCTCTAATTTCATAAAATCATAGAAAGTTACAGCACGGAAGGAGGCCATTTTGGCCCATCGTGTCAGTGCCAACCGACAAAGAGCTATCCAGCCTAATCCCATTTTCCAGCTCTTGGTCCATAGCCTATAGATTATGGCACTTCAAGTGCACATCAACTACGTTTTAAATGTGGTGAGGTTTCTGCCTTTACCACTCTTTCAGGCAGTGAGCTCCAGACCTCCACCACCCTATGAGTGAAAAAATTTCCACCCAAATCCCCTCTAAATTTCCTACCAATTACTTTAACTCTATGCCCCCAGGTTGTTAATCCATCTGCTAAGGGAAATGGGTCTTTCCTATCCACTCTATCTAGGCCTCTCAATTTTATACACATCAATAAGATCTCCCCTCAGCCTCCTCTGTTCCAAAGAAAACAAACCCAGCCTATCCAATCTTTCCTCATAGCTAAAATTCTGCAGTCCAGGCAATATCCTTGTAAAGCTCTTCTGTACCCTCTATAGTGCAATCACATCTTTCCTATGATGTGGTGACCAGAACTGCTGCATGCAATATTCCAGCTGTGGCCTAACTAGTATTTTATACATAGCCTCCTTGCTCTTGCCTTTATTAGTCAAGGCATAGAATACAAGTATTCCACATTCCTTCTTAACCACCCTATCTACCTGGCCTGCTACCTTCAGGGATCATTGGACATGCTCTCCAAGGTCCCTTTGTTCCTCTACACTTCAGTGTCCTACCATTTAATGTGTATGCCCTTGCCTTAGAAACATGGAAAATAGGTGCAGGAGTAGGCCATTCGGCCCTTGAGCCTGCAGCACCATTCAATATGATCATGGTTGATCATTCACCTCAGTACCCCTTTCCTGCTTTCTCTCGATACCCCTTGATCCCTTTAGCCGTAAGGGCGATATCTAACTCCCTCTTGAATATATCCAATGAACTAGCATCAACAACTCT
This sequence comes from Pristiophorus japonicus, assembly GCF_044704955.1. Taxonomy (NCBI): domain Eukaryota; kingdom Metazoa; phylum Chordata; class Chondrichthyes; family Pristiophoridae; genus Pristiophorus; species Pristiophorus japonicus. The sequence goes on along the minus strand of NC_091983.1, from coordinate 104,935,810 downwards.
CTGCGGTAGTGAATTCCACAGGTTAACAACTCTCTGAGTGAAGAAGTTTCTCCTCATCTCAGTCCTAAATGGCTTACCCCTTATTCTTAGACTATGTCCCCTAGTTCTGGGCTTCCCCAACATCAGGAACATTCTTCCTGCATCTAATCTGTCCAGTCCCGTCAGAATTTTATATGTTTCTATGAGATCCCCTCTCATCCTTCTAAACTCCAGTGAATAAAGGCCCAGTTGATCCAGTCTCTCAGACCTGCCATCCCGGGAATCAGTCTGGTGAACCTTCGCTTCACTCCCTCAATAGCAAGAACGGCCTTTCTCAGATTAGGAGACCAAAACTGAACACAATGCTCCAGGTGAGACCTCACCAAGGCACTGTACAACTGCAGTAAGACCTCCCTGCTCCTATACTCAAATCCCCTAGCTATGAAGGCCAACATACCATTTTCCGCCTTCGCCGCCTGCTGTACCTGCATGCCAGCTTTCAATGACTAATGTACCATGACACCCAGGTCTCGTTGCACCTCCCCTTTTAATAATCTGCCGCCATTCAGATAATCTATCTTCGTGTTTTTGCCACCAAAGTGGATAACCTCACATTTATCCACATTATATTGCATCTGCCATGCATTTGCCCACTCACCTAACCTGTCCAAGTCACCCTGCAGCCTCTTAGCGTCCTCCTCACAGCTCACACCACCACCCAGCTTAGTATCATCTGCAAACTTGGAGATATTACACTCAATTTCTTAATCTAAATCATTAATGTATATTGTAAATAGCTGGTGTCCCAGCACTGAGTCCTGCGGCACCCCACTAGTCACTGCCTGCCATTCTGAAAAGGACCCGTTTATCTCGACACTCTGCGTCATGTCTGCCAACGAGTTCTCTATCCATGTCAGTACATTACCCCAATACCATGTGCTTTAATTTTGCACACCAATCTCTTGTGTGGGACCTTGTCAAAAGCCTTTTGAAAGTCCAAATACACCACATCCACTGGTTCTCCCTTGTCCACTCTACATAGAAACATAGAAAATAGGAGCAGTAGTAGGCTATTTGGCCCTTCGAGTCTTCACCGCTATTCAATATGATCATGGCTGATCCTCTATCTCAACACCATATTCCTGCTTTTTCCCCATACCCCTTGATGTCTTTTGTGTCTTGAAATCTATCTTTCTCCTTCTTAAATATATTCAGTTACATCCTCAAAAAATTCTAGAAGATTTGTCAAGAATGATTTCCTTTTCATAAATCCATGCTGACTTAGACTGATCCTGTCACTGCTTTCCAAATGTGCTGCTATTTCATCTTTAATAATTGGTCCAACGTTTTCCCCACTACTGATGTCAGGCTAACCGATCTATAATTACCTGTTTTCTCTCTCCCTCCTTTCTTAAAAAGTGGTGTTACATTAGCTACACTCTAGTCCATAGGAACTGATCCCAAGTCGATAGACTATTGGAAAATGATCACCAATGCATCACTATTTCTAGGGCCACTGCCTTAAGTACTCTGGGATGCAGACTATCAGGCCTCGGAGATTTATCGGCCTTCAATCCCATCAATTTCCCGAACACAATTTCCCGCCTAATAAGGATTTCCTTCAGTTCCTCCTTCTCACTAGACCCTCGGTCCCCTAGTATTTCCGGAAGATTATTTGTATCTTTCTTCGTGAAGACAGAACCAAAGTGTTTGTTTAACTGGTCCGCCATTTCTTTGTTCCCCATTATAAATTCACCTGAATCTCTTAGCCCTCCCCACATGAATTACCTCACACTTCTCTGGATTGATTTCCATTCGTCACTGTTCTGCTCACTTGACCAGTTCATTGATATCTTCCTGCAGTCTACAGCTTTCTTCTTCATTATCAACCACACAGTCGATTTTAGTATCATCTGCAAACTTCTTCATCATACCACCTACATTCGTCTAAATCATTGATATATACCACAAAAAACAAGGGACCTAGTACTCAGCCCTGTGGAACCCCACTGAAAACAGCCTTCCAGTCCCAAAAACACTCATCAATCATTACCCTTTGCTTCATGCCTCTGAGCCAATTTTCAATCCAACCTGCCACTTTGTCCTGGATCCCATGGGCTTTTACTTTCGTGACCAGTCTGCCATATAGGACCTTATCAAAAGCTTTGCTAAAATCCATATACACTACATCATATACACTCTGCATTATTACCTCCTCAAAAAATACAATCAAATTAGTCAGACACGACCTTCCCTTAACAACTCCATACTCCCTGTCCTTGATTAATCCGTGTCTTTCTAAATGAAGATTTATCCTGTCCCTCAGAATTTTTTCCAATAATTTTCCCATCACCAAGGTTAGGCTGACTGGCCTGTAATTACTCAGCCTATCCCTGTCTCCCCTTTTTAAACAAAGATACAATGTTAGTAGTCCTACAGTCCTCCGGCACCACACCTGTAGACAGAAAGAATTGGAAAATGATGGTCAGAGCCTCTGGTATTTCCTCTTTTGCTTCTCTTAACAGCTAGGAATACATTTCATCTGGGTCTGGGGATTTATCCACTTTCAAAGCTGCTAAGCCCCTTAATACTTCCTCTCTCACTGTGTTTGTTTCATCTAATATTTCATACTCCTCCTCCCTGATTGCAATGTCTTCATCACCTCTCTCTTTTGTGAAAACAGTCACAAAGTATTCATTAAGAACCATACCCACATCTTCCGCCTCCACGCACACATTACCTTTATGGTCTCTAATAGGCCCTACTCTTTCTTTAGTTAGCCTCTTGCACTTAATGTAATTATAAAACATCTTTGGGTTTTCCTTGCCAAAATTTTTTCATGCTCCTCTCTTTGCTTTCCTATCTTCCTTTTTAATTGCACCCCTGAACTTCCTCCAGAGTTTCTGCAGTATTAAGCCCTCGGTATCTGTTATAAGCCTCCTTTTTTTTCTTTATCCTACCCTGTATGTCTCTTGACATCGAGGGGGCTCTAGACTTGTTAGTCCCACTCTTTTTCTTTAAGGAGACATGCTTGCTCTGAACCCTCAGGATCTCCTCCTTGAATACCTCCCACTGCTCTAACACTGATTTACCTACAAGTAGTTGTTTCCAGTCCTCAGCTAAATCTCATCTCAGCTCAGCAAAATTGGCTTTTCCCCAATTGAGAACTTTTATTCCTGGTCTATCTTTGTCCTTTTCCATAACTAACCTAAATCTAACTGAATTATGACCACGAGCACCAAAATGCTCTCCCACTAATCTCCCTTCCACCTGCCTAGGTTCATTTCCTAAAACTAAGTCCAGAGCTGCCTGCTCCCTTGTTGGGCATGTTACATACTAGGTAAGAAAAAGTTCTCCTGAACACATTTTAGGAATTCTGCACCCCCTATACCTTTGACACTAATTTTATTGCAGTTAGTATTAGGATAATTGAAATCCCCTACTATTACTGCCCTATAGTTTTTGAACTTCTCAGAAATTTGCCTACATATTTGCTCTTCTATCTCCCTCTGACTGTTTGGGGGTGGGGGGGGGGGTCTTTTGTACACTTCCAATAGTGTGAACACCCATTTTTTGTTCTTCAATTCAACGCATATGGCCTCATTTGATGATCCTTCTAACATATCATCCCTCCTCACACCTGTAATTGTTTCTTTAATCAATACTGCAACCCCGCTCCTTTTTTTAAATTACCCTCCTCTCTATCCCGTCTGAAAACCCTGTAACTAGGAATGTTGAACATAAGAAATAGGAGCAGGAGTAGGCCATTCGGCCCCTCGAGCCTGCTCCGCCATTCTATAAGATCATTGCTGATCTGATCTTGGGCTCAGCTGTACTTCCCTGCCCACTCCCCATAACCTTTCACTCTCTTATCTTTCAAAAATCTCCATCTTAAATATATTCAATGACCCAGCCTCCACAGCTCGCTGGGTCAGAGAATTCCACAGATTTACAACCCTCAGAGAAGAAATTCTTCCTCATCTTAGTTCTAAACGGGCGACCCCTTATTCTTAAACTATGCCCCCAGTTCTATATTCCCCCACGAGTGGAAATACCCTCTCTGAATCTACCTTGTCGAGCCCCCTCAGTATCTTCTAATTTTCAATAAGATCACCTCTCATTCTTCTAAACTCCAATGAGTATAGGCCCAACCTGCTCAACCTTTCTTCATAAGTCAATCCCTTCATCTCAGGAATCAACCTAGTGAACCTTCTCTGAACTGCCTCCAATGCAAGTATATCCCTCTTTAAATAAAGAGACCAAAACTGTACGCAGTACTCTAGGTGTGGCCTCACCAATACTCTGTACAGTTGTAGCAGGACTTCCCTGCTTTTATACTCCATCCCCCTTGAAATAAAGGCCAACATTCCATTTGCCTTCCTGATTACTTGCTGTAGCTGCATACTAACATTTTGTGTATCATGCACAAGGATCCCCAGGTCCCCCTCTCCTGCAGCATTTTGTAATCTGTCTCCATTTAAATAATTTTGCTTTTTTATTTTTCCTGCCAAAGTGAATAACCTCACAGTTTTCCACATTATACTCCATCTGCCAAATGTTAACCTGTCTATATCCCTTTGCAGATTATTTTTGTCCTCGCAACTTGCTTTCCCACCCATCTTTGTATCATCAGCAAACTTGGCTACATTACACTCTGTCCCTTCATCCAAGTCATTAATATAGATTGTAAATAGTTGTGGCCCCAGCACCGATCCCTGTGGAATCCCACTAGTTACCGTTTGCCATCCGGAAAATGACCCATTTATCCTGACTCTCTGTTCAGTTAGTTAGCCAATCTTCTATCCATGCTAATATATTACCCCCAACCCTGTGAGCTTTTATCTTGTGCAGTAACCTTTTATGTGGCACCTTATCGAATGCCTTCTGGAAATCCAAATGCACCACATCCACTGGTTCCCCTTTATCCACACTGCTCTTTAAATCCTCAAAGAATTCCAGCAAATTTGTCAAACATGATTTCCCTTTCATAAAACCATGCTGACTCTGCTTGACTGTAATATGCTTTTCCAAATGTCCTGCTACTGCCTCCTTAATAATGGACTCCAGCATTTTCCCAACGACAGATGTTAGGCTATAACTGGTCTATAGTTTCCAGCTTTCTGTCTGCCTCCTTTTTTAATTAGGGGTGTTACATTTCCGGTTTTCCACTCCGCTGGGACTTCTCCAGAATCCAGGGAACTTTGGTAGATTACAACCGATGCATCCACCATCTTTGCAGGCACTTCTTTTAAGACTCTAGGATGCAAGCCCATTATTTTACTAATTACTTCTTCTTTAGTGATTGTTTTAAGTTCCTCCCTCCCTTGATTATCCATAATCCATTATTGGGATGCTTTTCGTGTTTTCTACCATGAAGACCGATACAAACTATTTGTTGAAAGCCTCTGCCATTTCCTTGTTCCCCATTATTAATTCCCCAGTCTCATTCTCTAAGGGACCAACATTTACTTTAGCTACTCTCTTCCTTTTTATATACCTGTAGAAGCTCTTACTATCTGTTTTTATATTTCTTGCTAGTTTACTCTCTCAATCTATTTTCCCCCTCTTTATTTTTTTTTGTCATCCTTTGCTGGTTTTAAAAAAATGTCCCACTCCTCTGTCCTCATTAATCTTGCCTACTTTGTATGCCATTGTTTTCAGTTTGATACCATCCTTTACTTCCTTAGTTAGCCATGGATGGTATTCCTTTCTCTTAAAGTCTTTCCTTCTTACTGGAATATATTTTTGTTGAAAGTTGTGAAATATCTCCTTAAATGTCTGCCACCGCTTATCAACTGTCTTACACTTTAATCTATTTTTCCAGTCCACTTTAGCCAACTCTGCCTTCATACCTTTGTAATTGCCTTTACTTAAGATGAGGACAATGGTTTGAGATCCAACTTTCTCGCCCTCCAACTGAATTGGAAATTCAACCATGCTATGATCACTGTTTCCTAGAGGATCCTTTACTATGAGATCATTTATTAATCCTGTCTCATTACACAGTACCAACTCCAGGATAGTCTGCTCCCTGGTTGGTTCCGCAATGTACTGTTCAGGGAAACTATCCCGGATACACTCTATGAACTCTTCCTCAAGGCTACCCTGGTCAATTTGATTTGTCCAATCAGTATGAAAATTAAAATTGCCCATGATTATTGCCGTACCTTCCTTACAAGCCTCCACTATCTCTTGATTTATACTCCGTCCAACAGTGTAGCTACTATTAGGGAGCCTATAAGAGTACGCCCACCAGTGACTTTTTCTCTGCCTGACCTGCCCTTCTTTCAGCTATGTCTTAGTAATAGCTATAATATCATACTCCCAAGTGTCTATCTGTGCTCTCGGCTCATCTGCCTTATTCCCTATATTCCTTGCATTGAAGTAGATACCATTTAGCACTGCCAAACTTCCTTGTTTATTTTTTAGCCCTTGTTTCCGCTGTCTTCCAAATTCACATTTTACTTTTCTGCTTTCCAGTTTCAGCTTTGCTTCTCTCCCTTTTGAATCTATTCTCCGGTTCCCATCCCCCTGCTAAGCCAATTTAAACCCTCCCCAACAGCATTCGCAAACCCTCCCCACCTCAAGGATATTGGTCCCGGTTCTGTTGAGGTGAAACCTGTCCAGCTTTTACAGGTTCCACCTCTCCAGAAATGGTCCCAATGTCTCAGGAATCTAAAGCCGTCCCTCCTACACCATCTCTCCAGCTATGCATTCATCTGCTCTATCCTCCTATTTCTGTACTCACTAGCATGTGGCACCGGGAGTAATCGGAGATTACTGCCTTTTGAGGTCCTGCTTTTTAATCTCCTAGCTCCCTAAAAGCTGTCTGCAGGACTCATCCCTCTTTCTATCTATGTTATTGGTACAGATATATACCACTAGTTTCTTTCTCATCTTCCCCTCGTGTTTGCACTGAGCTCATCTTGTCCATGAGACTCACCTCCTGCCTCCTTCTTCCCATTCCCACTAAAAAAAAATGATCATCTAACTCACCCTGGTCCCCATCCTAGTTGACGTTATAAATGGTTTCCTCTCCCCAGGCACTGCTACTCTCCCTTTCAAAACCTACTTCAGCACACCTTCCTCAAACAACCCACCCTCTGCTTGCAAGCTACAGTCCTATCTCCAACCTCCCTTTCCTTTCCATAGCACTTGAATGTGTTCTTGCCTCACAAATCCATACCCCTCTATCCTCCAACTCCCATGTTTGAATCTTTCCTATCGGGTTTTTGTCCCTGCTACAGCAGTGAAAGGCCCTAACCAGTTACTACTCTTCTCCAACACCTCCCCTCCTAATCAATTACTGGCCCATGTCACAAGGTTACTTCCAAGTTTGTGGTTGCTCATTTTTGCTAATAATTTCTTGCTCTGATCCTTATGAAGTACCTTCTGCAAATTCATATAGACATTGATAGACTCTCCCTTATCTACCATTCTAGTGACCTCCTCCAAAAAATTCAACTAGTTTAATTATGTATGACCTACACTTTGCATATTTGTCCAAGTGCTCAGTTACTCTGTGTCTGGTGATAGATTCCAGTAACTTCCACAAAATTGATGGGTATATACTTATTTGGTTATTCACTCCCTTGTTGCCTATTGTAGAACGAGAAGCCATTCTCTAAGATGAAGTGCACTGGCCCCAAGGTGGGTGGAAATGTGCCCATTCAGGGTTGCTTGGGTGAGCAGAATGGTTGGATTCCTGAAGAAATTGTAAGTTTTTATTTACAACAGGTGGGGGGCGGGGGAGGTGAGGGAGGGCTCTTGGGGCTGGGAATCTAGGAAACGTTGACTGATTTGTTGGCTGAATGGGGGTGGGCAGAGGCAAGTGGTGAGGGTGCTCACATGCAAATTAGATGCCTTCCCACTGATCTCAAACTCTGGTAGGGTCAACATTGGTAGGCACGATCTGGATTTTGGGGCCATGGTATTAAAAAAAAATTATGTGCAGCTAACCATTCTTAATCTCCTGATTTAGATGATCTATGCACTTGTGGTTTATTGTATAATCTAAAGTGTAATTTAAATTATAGCCTTTTGTATGTTGTTGCTAAGACACTGCAAACAGCAACTTTGTAATATTTAATATATCAGTGCTTCTAACCACACTGGTTAAATCATTCTAGTCTCTGTAATGCTGCAATGGCAAGATCACAAAAGTTTATTACATATTTGTTTATGTTTGTAAATTATTCTCTAAAAACAAATGTGCTGCCAGAACTGTGGGAACAATATCTATTTTACACTCAATGATGTCACCGTTATCAAAGGAATTGCTTCCTACTTCTGATGCTTTTCCATGGGACTTTTTTTTAAAAACTTGTTTTGATACTGATGACAAAAGGTAACATTAAATGCAGCTATCTGTTTAACTCTGATTGTTTGACATGGATTGTTCCTCCAGGTTGTCAAGAAGAATCATAGAATGACACCACAGAAGGAGGCCATTTGGAGTTTTCCAATTAGTCCCACTCCCCTACTCTTTCCCCATAGCCTTGCAAATGTGTCCCCTTCATCCAATTCCCTTTTGAATGTTGTTATTGAATCTGCTTCCACCACCTTTTTCAGGCAGTGCATTCCAGATCATAACATTTCTTTTCCTCATCTCGCCTCTGGTTCTTTGGCCAATTATCATAAATTTGTGTCCTCTGGTTGCTGGCCATTCTGCCACTGGGAACAGTTTCTCCTTATTTACTGTTATCAGTTATGATTTTGAACACCTCTATCAAATCTCCCCATAACTTCTCTGCTCGAAGGAGAACAATCCCAGCTTCTCTCATCGCCCCATATAACTTGAAATCCCGTATCCTTGGTACCATTCTCGTAAATTTGCTTTGCACCTATCCAAGGCCTTGATATCCTTCCTAAAGCGTGGTGCAAGAATTGATCACAGTGTTCTAGCTGGGGCCTAACCAGTGTTTTGTAAAGGTTTATCATAACTTCCTTGCTTTTGTATTCTATTCCTCTATTAATAAAGCCAAGGATCCTGTTTGCCTTTTTAACAACCTTCTCAACTTATCCTGCCACCTTCAAAGATTTGTGAACATACTCCTCCAGGTCTCGCTGTTCTGACACTCACCATATTGTAGCATTTAGTTTATATTGCCTCTCCTGATTCTTCCTACCAAAATGAATCACTTATGGCTTCTAGACTAAGTCTTTCTGTAGGATTCCCCAGATAACACAATGAATAAATGCACTGTGTAGCATGATAAGCTATCTAAACAAGGAAGATTGCCAGTTAGTCCTTGGTTTGTGCTAAATTAACTAATCTTGGGACAGAAAAATTCTGCTGAGCATATTATTTTCATTAATAAACTGTTAGAGTACTTTTGAATTAAAATAAACTCCCTCTAAATTCACCCTCCATATTAAACTGGAATCTGTGTTGACCTATTAAAAACTGCTCTTTAATCTGATGATTATGAGAAGAACAAGAGCACTTTAATAAAAGTTGAAGCTCAGACAAATCTTACAGCAACAGTTAATCCACGTTAAATCTTACTTACTGGCCATATGAATAAAAGATTTAATTCCATAGAACATTGTCAGAGGGGGGTTAGAAATATAGAAAAAATATAATTTTTCTGAAGCAATGCATTCACCTCTTGGCACCTTGATGTCCTAGAAAGACAGCAGAACTTTTTCTTTTTAAAGTCAACAAACACCAGCTTTGTTCGTGTAGAGCCCATCATGACCTCAAGATGATATGGTATACTGATTGCATAGATTAAACACTTGAGACTTAAAGACATGCTACATTTAAATGTTGATGCTCTTGTCAATTTTTTCCATTTCGTATGGTCAAGTAACACTATAGTTTAGTAGACTAATTATAGGATAACTGGGTTACTAAAAGTTTTGCGAAGAGATCTCCCATCCTGGGTTACACGTGATTTTGCTATTTTCAGTATGTGAGCTAAAAAACTGGAAGTCATTCCTGTGTGATAGGCCAATCATGGAATGGTAACAGCACAGAAGGAGGCCATTTGGCCTGTTGAGCCCGTGCCGGCTCTTTGCAAGAGCACTTCAGCTAGTCCCACTCCACCACCCTTTCCCCGTAGCCCTGCAAAGTTTTTTCCTTCAGCTACTTATCCAATTCCCCTTTGAAAGCCATGATTGAGTCTGTCTCCACCACGCTTTCAGGCAGTGCATTCCAGATCCTAACTACTCGCTATGTAAATGTTTTTTTCCTCATGTCGCCTTTGGATCTTTTGCTAATCACCTTAAATCTGTGTCTTCTGGTTCTCGACCCTGCCACCAATAGGAACAGTTACTCTCTATCTACTCTGTCTAGACGCCTCATAATTTTGAACACCTCGATCAAATCTCCTCTCAACCTTCTCTGCTTTTAGGAGAACAACCCCAGCTTCTCCAATCTATCCACGTAACTGAAGTCCCTCATCCATGGAACCATTCTTGTAAATCTTTTCTGCTTCCTCTCTAAGGCCTTCTCATCCTTCCAAAAGTGCGGTGCTCAGAATTGGGGACACTACTCCAGTTGAGGCTGAACCAATGTTTTATAAAGGTTCATCATAACTTCCTTGCTTTTGTACTCTATACCTCTATTTATGAAGCCCAGGATCCTGTAAGCTATTTTTTAACCACTTTCTCAACCTGCCCTGCCACCTTCAATGATTTGTGCACATATACCCCCAGGTCTCTCTGTTCGTATACCCCCTTGAGAAGGGAGCATTACTGAATTGTCTAAATCAGCCATGAGGTGCAATTAGGAGCTTGTTAAACTCTCTGAAATAGCCTGGGAAGATAAAAGTACAATGGTCTTCTGAACTTTGAGAAGGCCAGCAGTGCTTTGTCACAGCAGTTGCCCTGCCGCGCTGCTGTTGGTCAGTGGTGAATTTGAATTTGTCGACCTTGCTGCACAATGTATCTGTGACATCATAGGAACATATGAATTGCTGGATGATAAAAGACCAGGGTCCATCTAGTTTGTCTTCTACCATCCTGGTAATCGCATAATAAAGCAATAATGGAGTTGTTGACCTCGAATCTGTGTCTACCAAACGAACTAATATTGCTGCTGTCCCTCGTGGTAGCCTGGAAGGAGCTACTGGTAAAAAAAAAATTGAGATCCATAGGCAGTGCTGACTGAGGTTGCCTGCATGACTTCCTTAAGCCAATGGCACAGCTCAGTAACTGCTGACCGACTATACCTGAGCATCTGGAGACAGTGCTTCAGTCGTTGCATGAAGTTGTGTTTGTTCCTGTATCTATGCATTAGAAACATAGAAAATAGATGCAGGAGTAGGCCATTCGGCCCTTCGAGCCTGCACCGCCATTCAATAAGATCATGGCTGATCATTCCCTCAGTATCCCTTTCCTGCTTTCTCTCCATACCCCTTGAACCCCTTAGCCATAAGGGCCATATCTAAATCCCTCTTGAATATATCCAATGAACTGGCATCAACAACTCTCTGCGGCAGGGAATTCCACAGGTTAACAACTCTGAGTGAAGAAGTTTCTCCTCATCTCAGTCCTAAATGGCCTACCCCTTATCCTAAGACTATGTCCCCTGGTTCTGGACTTCCCCAACATCGGGAATATTCTTCCCACATCTAACCTGTCCAGTCCCGTCAGAATCTTATACGTTTCTATGAGATCCCCTCTCATCCTTCTAAACTCCAGTGAATAAAGGCCCAGTTGATCCAGTCTCTCCTCATATGACAGTCCAGCCATCCCTGCAATTAGTCTTGTGAACCTTCGCTGCACTCCCTCAATAGCAAGAACGTCCTTCCTCAGATTAGGAGACCAAAACTGAACACAGTATTCCAGGTGAGGCCTCACCAAGGCCCTGTACATCTGCAAAAAGACCTCCCTGCTCCTATATTCAAATCCCCTAGCTATGGAGGCCAACATACCATTTGCCTTCTTCACCGCCTGCTGTACCTGCATGCCAACCTTCAATGACTGATGAACCATGACACCCAGGTCTCGTTGCACCTCCCCTTTTCCTAATCTGCCGCCATTCAGATAATATTCTGCCTTTGTGTTTTTGCCCCCAAAATGGATAACCTCACATTTATCCACATTATATTGCATCTGCCATGCATTTGCCCACTCACCTAACCTGTCCAAGTCACCCTGCAGCCTCTTAGCATCCCCCTCACAGCTCACACCGCCACCCAGTTTAGTGTCATCTGCAAACTTGGAGATATTACACTCAATTCCTTCATCCAAATCGTTAATGTATATTGTAAAGAGCTGGGGTCCCGGCACTAAGTTCTGCGGCACCTCACTAGTCACTGCCTGCCATTCTGAAAAGGACCCGTTTATCCCGACTCTCTGCTTCCTGCCTGCCAACCAGTTCTCTATCCACGTCAGTACATTAGCCCAATACCATGCGCTTTGATTTTGCACACTAATCTCTTGTGCAGGACCTTGTCAAAAGCCTTTTGAAAGTCCAAATACACCACATCCACTGGTTCTCCTTTATCCACTCTGCTAGTTACATCCTCAAAAAATTCCAGCAGATTCGTCAAGCATGATTTCCCTTTCATAAATCCATGCTGACTTGGACCGATCCTGTCACTGCTTTCCAAATGCGCTGCTATTTCATCCTTAATGATTGATTCCAACATTTTCCTTACTACTGATGTCGGGTGCAACAGGTGTACATAGTGTGCCTCAAGTGCCATTTCGGACCCTCGTCTCACTGTAATGCTGTAAGCCAAGAGCAATTTCTAGGCCTGGATGACTAGGAAGCTTGGTTGGCTATCAATGATTTTTTTTAAAAATCAGTCAGGACTTAATATAGGATACTATGCAGCACAACCAGAATTTTTACTATAAGACATGGAATTTTCTTAATACAAGAAACATTTAAAAAAGTTAAAATAAAGATAAGTAACTATTTATAACTGCTGCAGTCCTGTTTTTCAGTGATTCAGTGCATAGATAACATTGAAGGCAGCTGTGCCAGCTCTAAAGATTTCTCAAGGGTATATTTAGAATCAAATCTCTCCTTGTCTGAGCCAAGAATCTAGTACGTGAGTCACTTGTATCCAGCACTTCAAAAAGTAGTAGTTGCCTCAGTTCTGAACATGCAAGAACCTGATGCCTATTTCATGTAAGCGAGATTGGCACATCACTGGATCGATGCATTAAAATAACAATTTTGTGTGCTCTCTCCATAATAATCACTAGTTTTGCGATGTTGTTATCGTTATTGCATTGTCTGGGTGAGAAAGTCACCCATTGAAAAGCCCTGCAGCAAATTAAGACCAGCGATCAGCAGGCAGGAATCCTGACTGGGAATTAATGCCGCAGCATGGGGCATTACCAACAACTTCAATTTCCAGTGTCATGTATCATGTCACTACAAGGGAGAGTGTTTCTTGAGTAAATGGGACCGATATAAGGAACAGATGATCACTAGTTGGTGCTGGAGTGTTTTAAACCATGGGGAGTATATTTGGAGGAGAGGCCATTCTGTAGAAACTAGCATTAGGGACTCAATTTAAGATCTGGTTTTAAGCAGCATTACAGAGAAATGTGTTTGTGCAAAACTTTACAAAAGTAACTGCTGACAAAACGATGGAAAAGATGTAGACTACCACTGACAGTGAGAGCGTTCACCAGAGTCAGTTGGTAAGCACTTTGAATATGGAATTGGGGCACTTTGATCTTTTTAGGGCTCAACTGGAGAACACGCACTATGTATGCTTTGCATGGTATCAGCTGGCAGTCATGTAGGTAAGTTTTGACTCACATTTGTGGGGCTAGGAGGGCTGTCACTTTTTCCAGAGTGTCTGACCAGTCATGAGAAATATCCTTGCAACTGTGGTGGTTGAGTACTTCTACCTATCCATCATTGTAACTCTGCTTTTAGAAAGCATGTGATGTGAGAGGTGTTCTGATGAGCTTTGCCCTGCCATCACCAACCTTCTGCTAGCTGGCCTCCACCTTAGTTGTCTCCTACTGACTCTCCTGTACATCTGCCTGAGAGTTTCCTCTTCCTGTGGACTTGGGGTCTTCTATTATGGTGGCTCTCTCCCAGTGATATTTCACAAGAGCTGCTTGTCGGCCAGCTTTTCCTCTTGGAGGGAGTGGTGACAAGGTTTACAGCCTTGTGAGTGGCATGGACGCTTTCCTCCATGTGATGCTGATGAGAATTGAAGGTCTCTAGTCCCTTTTATATTAAGTGTCTTTGAAGATTAGCAGTAGCCCTTGTGGCAAATAAAGTGAGTCAAGAGAGTGGCTGAGTGTAATTTGCAGTTGAATATTTGGAGAGATTGGCCTCTTCACTAGTGAGATCTTCTAACACCTGGGTGCTGAAAAAAGAGAGAGAATGGGTAGGAGGTGTGTAAAGGCTATTCGTGACCAAGGGTGTGTTTACATGAGTGCCTCGAATTACCTTGGCCACTCTTGAGGCCATTGAACCTTTTTTCAGCATTGTAGTGGAGATTGTACTGACTGCTTCTGTCACCACTCTCCAGCTAGCTTGAACCACCCTGTTATGGAGCTTCATACTTTAAATGCCCTGACCTCTACCAGCAATACCTCCACAAATGTAAACCTTGGTGCCCTTGTTGCTGCTGCCATGTCCAAGACAGTTGGTCCCACAGCTACTTTGCAGTGTCTGGAGCTGTAAGTGCAAACTGCGAATGAGGGTTCTGGGAGGAACTAGTGGCTAATTAGTGGCAGTTTCACATTGGCAGTCGTTTGGAACACCCCGCCAACGGGAAGAGAATCCAACCCAAAATATTTTATTTTCACTTCATACCTCTTTACCTACAGAGATTTTTTCTGGGTAGCTAAGTTCATCTATGCACCACTTACTCCACCAGCTGGAAACCACGACCACCATGGTCAAGGCTATTAATAATATCCTCTGTGACGGAGACCGTGGTGCTCCATCCATCCTTGTGCTACTCAACCCTTTTGCGCTAATAGAATTGGTTGACCACATGTCTTCCACGGTCCACCTACATACGACCATCTTTGCTTGGTTCCACTCCTAAGTATTCCAATGTACCCAGCACATTTTTAGCGATGATTTCTCCTCCCACTCTGCACGGTTCCATCCTCCTTTTCCTCACTTGCATGTTGCCTTTTGCCGACATTATCCATAGGCCTTTATGTTGATGACACCCAGTTCTATTTCACTGCCACAAGCCTCAACTCTGCTAAGAGGGATTAGTTGTCCAAATAAAGAATTCGATGAGCCAGAACTTTCTTCAACCTAACTTTGGCAAGTCCAAAGCCAACCAGTTCAACTCCTACTAAAAAGTCTGCTCTTGCTCCTGACTCCATTCCCCTCTCCAACTGCTTGCTGAGGTTGAACCCTCATGTATGTAGTTTGCGGATGACACTAAACTGGGTGGAGGAGGACGCTGAGAGGCTGCAGGGTGACTTGGACAGGTTAAGTGAGTGGGCAAATGCATGGCAGATGCAGTATAATGTGGATAAATGTGAGGTTATCTATTTTGGGGGCAAAAACACGAAGGTAGAATATTATCTGATGGCGGCAGATTAGGAAAAGGGGAGGTGCAACGAGACCTGGGTGTCATGGTTCATCAGTCACTGAATGTGGGCATGCAGGTACAGCAGGCGGTGAAGAAGGCAAATGGTATGTTGGCCTTCATAGCTAGGGGATTTGAGTTTAGGAGCAGGGAGGTTTTACTGCAGTTGAACAGGCCTTAGTGAGGTCTCCCCTGGAATATTGTGTTCAGTTTTGGTCTCCTAATCTGAGGAAGGACGTTCTTGCTATTGAGCGAGTGCAGCGAAGGTTCACCAGACTGATTCCAGGGATGGCTGGACTGTCATATGAGGAGAGACTGGATCAACTGGGCCATTATTCACTGGAGTTTAGAAGGATGAGAGGGGATCTCATAGAAACATATAAGATTCTGACGGGACTGGATAGGTTAGATGCGGGAAGAATGTTCCCGATGTTGGGGAAGTCCAGAACCAGGGGACATAGTCTTTTGGGTAAGGGGTAGGCCATTTAGGACTGAAATGAGGAGAAACTTCTTCACTCAGAGAGTTGTTAACCTGTGGAATTCCCTGCCGCAGAGAGTTGTTGATGCCAGTTCATTGGATATATTCAAGAGGGAGTTCGATATGGCCCTTATGGCTAAGGGGATCAAGGGGTATGGAGAGTAGGCAGGAAAGGGGTACTGAGGGAATGATCAGTCATGATCTTATTGAATGGCGGTGCCGAATGGCCTACTCCTGCACCTATTTTCTATGTTTCTATGTACACCTGTACATGAATATGTAGTGTTTTCCTTCTCAATTGCATAGAAACCAGATTACCATCTAAAGATGAATTAACTGAGGATGCCAATTGCTATAAATATTTTAATAATGAAAGATGCAGCAAAGAAAGATTGTTACACTGCTGCTTTAGTTCTAATGAAGTTTTTTCTTAACCCCATTTCCTCCCTACTTATGACACTATCTGTATCTCTCTCTTTCTCTCTCTTTTCCTCTCTCTCTCTATCTGCAATTGACTCTCACCCTGTTTCTGTATCTTACTCTCTCTGTCTGTATATTGCTCTCTCTCTCTCTCTCTCTCTCTCTTTCTGTTTCTGGTTCTGTGTTTCACTCACTGCCCATATGTTCATCCTCTCTTTTTATTGGCCCTGAAATTCCGGTTTGGCATTTTAGAGAAAAAATCCGCACTTACCTTAAGCTGCTGCCCACGTCCGCACTTCTGAGCCTGTGGTCTCCTTTGACTGGCAGTGGCAATGCGTGCACGTGGGGACGTGCGCAGTGCTGGAGCTGGTGTCACATGACTCTGGGCAGCCAATCAGGTAAGGTCATAGTAATAGGCGTTTCGCAGGGTCCTAAACTCCGATTACTGTGATTGTGATAGACCCAAAACAGTAATTAAAAAAATAGAAAATAATTGCACTACATTCATTTAAATTAAAGTTATTAATGTCTTTATAAACAATAATTTTCCGATTTAAAAAAAAAAAAGTTTTAAAAAAATAAACTTACCATTGTGGGGATGGTTTTTAATAATATATGTTCTAATAACTTTATTTTTCGATGTTTTTGTGTTTCTTAAAACAGTTGCGCCTGTAAAAGTAAGCTATGCGCCTGCTTTTTCAGGCGCAAGATTTTTGAGGACATTTGTATGCGTAAATTTCAGCAATTTACACTTACAAGTGTCCTCGCTACCGATCTGGCTACGATCTGACAAGCCAGAAACTTGACAGATCGGAAATGCCAGTTTCCAGCGCATGCGCATCGTGCGCTGGAAACTGGCATTTCTGATGCCTTCCTGGGTCCGTTGGAACTCCATACGGACCCGGGGAAACCGGAATTTCAGGGCCAATGTTTTCCTTTGCCACTCTCCATACTCTGGGGGAGAGGTCAGCATGTGACCGGTTGCCACGTTTCTTTTACTGCTGTGCTACAGATAAGGGTCCAAGGTTACTCACTGCTCAGCTTCTCCCCCCTCCCTCCCAAACCTCTGTCAGATGGGCCAATCCTTTTAGCATTCAGGTTGAGTGTGGGAACTTAGTGTGTCGACCAGTATATGTGAAATTATATGCTCTGCTCTCTGCCATAATACGTTGCAGTGTAATACTTTGCAGTGTAATACGCCATGATTTGTTTTTTTCATTTTCCTCTCCCTCCCCCCTCCCCCATCCACCAAATTGTCTTTATTGTTTTGTACAAGGAATTTACATGTTCTCTCAAGTTATGATTTGATACAGAGTACGTACTGTATGATCATTGCTGGTATTAGTGTTGAGGGTTATGTATAGTGATACTTTTCTCTGGAAGCACCCCCACCCTAATCAGGTGGGCTGGAAGCCTACAATGGGTGATGGATGTATAAAGCATTTCCTTAGACATTGGCTTGAGGCAGAAAGGCGGTCCATATAGGTTGAATGAGGTGCTCGGGTCTGTTGCCTTCAGTCAGTCCCAGGGTCACTCTAGTGGTAGCAATTTGGAGTGGGTGTGAGTAATAGTGAAGACATGAAGTAGCAGTGTAATGTGTTGCAGGCTGCTCAAACAGTCATATCCAGAGGGTAGCCGTGAGTAGACAGTTGATGTACTTCAGTGTAGCTTTGCCGTTTAACAAGACAAGGAATAGGTTTCTGCATAATATATTCTTGTAAGAGAATGAAGTTTAACTGTTTAAAATGCAATCTAAAGACTTTCAATTTTTCAGTACAAGTTGTACATGATGCTGTTTTTAATGTTTTTGTTCTTCTTTAAAATGCACATCTTGTTAACTTCCCCAACATCCCTCAAGATGTCACAGTCTAAGGATAAGGGGTAAGCCATTTAGGACCGAGATGAGGAGAAACTTCTTCACCCAGAGAGTAGTGAACCTGTGGAATTCTCTACCACAGAAAGTTGTTGAGGCCAATTCACTAACTATATTCAAAAAGGAGTTAGATGAAGTCCTTACTACTAGGGGGATCAAGGGGTATGGCGAGAAAGCAGGATTGGGGTACTGAAGTTGCATGTTCAGTCATGAACTCATTGAATGGCGGTGCAGGCTAGAAGGGCCGAATGGCCTACTCCTGCACCTATTTTCTATGTTTCTATGTTTCTTTGCTTGTTGATACAGATAATTACCTTTCTGTTGGTGTTGTAAACAGCCAGTGTGGATTATGTAGATCAAACTAGAGATTATTTTGAACAAACATAACAAATTATGGGCCCAAGTTTCCACACGATAAAAAATGGGCGCCCCTCCGAGTTGGGCGCCCGTTTTTCGCGCCTAAAACGGCGCCTAAAAAAAACCTCGCAATTCTGGAGCGTTCTGCAGCTCCTTGTCTGCCTGGCGCGGCGCCCAGGGGGGCGGAGCCTACACTCGCGCCGATTTTGTAAGTGGGAGGGGGCGGGTACTATTTAAATTAGTTTTTTTCCTGCCGGCAACGCTGCGCGTGCGCGTTGGAGCATTTGCGCATGCTCAGTGTGAAAAAAACATTGGTACTCGGCCATTTTTGTTGTTCTTTGTAGCTGTTTAATTTTTGAAAATTTTTTAATAAAAGCACATTGCCATCAGCACATCAGCACTTGCAGCCTTCTCACTGTCTCCTTCCCCCCTCACCCGGGGGAACGAAATGGCTGTTCCCTTCCCCCCCCCCCTCCGCGGGACCGAAACGGCTGTTCCCTTCTCCCACCCCTCCCCCCCCCCCCGCGGGAACAAAACGGCTGTTCCCTTCCCCCCCTACCCTCCGCGGGAACGAAACGGCTGTTCCCTTCTCCCACCCCTCCCCTCCCCCCCCCCCCCGCGGGAACGAAACGGCTGTTCCCTTCTCCCACCCCTCCCCCCCCCCTCCGCGGGAACGAAACGGCTGTTCCCTTCTCCCACCCCTCCCCTCCCCCCCCCCCCCGCGGGAACGAAATGGCTGTTCCCTTCTCCCACCCCTCCCCCCCCTCCGCGGGAACGAAACGGCTGTTCCCTTCTCCCACCCCTCCCCCCCCCCCCCCGCGGGAACGAAACGGCTGTTCCCTTCTCCCACCCCTCCCCCCCCCCCCCCCCCCCCCGCGGGAACGAACGCCTGCAGCATTCTCCCTGCCTGAAGCACTTTCACACAGGTAGGAAGATGGTTTATTTCATCTTTTCTTTGCTTATAAATGTTTATTCAGGTTGGATTTATTTGTATAATATTTGTAGAAGTATAAATAAGGATTTATTATAGAATTTAATGACTTCCCTTCCCCCCACCTCGTTCTGGACGCCTAATTTGTAACCTGCGCCTGATTTTTTAATGTGTAGAACAGGTTTTTTCAGTTCTACAAAAATCTTCACTTGCTAACTTAGTTTGGAGTACGTTTTCACTGTGGAAACTTTGAAATCAGGCGTCAGTGGCCGGACACGCCCCCTTTTTTAGAAAAAATTCTGTTCCAAAGTAGAACTGTTCTACCTGACTAGAACTGCAGAAAAAAAAATGTGGAGAATTGCGATTTCTAAGATAGTCCGTTCTCCACCAGTTGCTCCTAAAAATCAGGCGCAAATCATGTGGAAACTTGAGCCCTATGTGTCTCAAATTTGAGTGATTTGCAGTCACGCAGCACCTCTGTTAGGATATATTTTGTCCCTAATGTTAGCAAAAAAGTCAGTGCGAGTAGAAGCCACTTCATACTCATGCTGACGTTGTCACTAATAGTGAATGGAGGAGAACATTCAATGTTTAATTTCTTGACAGTAAAAAAAAACCTTTCTAGATTTGAAATGTGCCTTGTACCTGTTGATGAAATTACGTGGTTCAATAAATTCTATTGCCTGTAGTTAAAATAATAAAAAGCACAAACTGTAATAATGTTAGAGAAAACTAGCTTTGAATATTTCTGTTAGCTATTTCTCTGCTGACATTGTCCCAATAGTCATACAGGGTGTGGTTTGACCATGAGCCAAGTCTATAAGTAAATAATTTTTACTGGCAGATCAATTATTGAGTGTAAAAAGTATGTATATAATTTTTAAACAGTGCGTTGATTACCAATAATCAACTGAAAATTATTACTCAACAAACTCACTGTGATTGTCATAATCATCAATAATGAGAATAAAACCAGACAGACAACCCGACATCAACCTCAGCACCGGCTTCGGACACGACAATGCACACCTTGCAAGTCCTCCTCCTAACATCTGGGCACTTGTGCAAAAATTGGGAGAGCTATCCCACAGATTAGTCAAGCAACAAACTGCCATTGTCATACTCACAGAATCCTACCTCTCAGCCAATCTCCCAGATTCCTCCATTATCATCCCTGCATATATCCTGTCCCACTGGTAGGACAGACCCACCAGAGGTGGCAGCACAGTGGTATACAGTCAGGAGGGAGTAGCCCTGGGAGCCCTCAACATTGACTCTGGACTCCTTGAAGTCTTATGACTTCAGGTAAAGCCATTTTGAAGAAGCACTGAGGGTAGCAAAGGCACAGAATGTACTCTGGATGGGGTACTTCAATGTCCATTACCAAGAGTGGCTTGGTAGCACCACTACTGAACGAGCTGGCTGAGTCCCGAAGGACATGGCTGTCAGGCTAGGACTGCAGTGGTGAGAGAACCAACACGAGGCAAAAACCTACTTGACCTCGTCTTCACCAATCTACCTGTCACAGATGCATCTGTCCATGACAGCATTGGCAATAGTAACCACCGCACAGTCCTTGTAGAGACGAAGTCCTGTCTTCACACTGAGGACACCCTCCATTGTGTTGTGTGGGACTACCACCATGTTAAATGGGATAGATTCAGAACAGATCTAGCAGCTTAAAACTGGGCATCCATGAGGCGTTGTGGGCCATCAGCAGCAGCAGAATTGTATTCCACCACAATCTGTAACCTCATGGCCCAGCCTATCCCTCACTCTACCATTACCATCAAGCCAAGGGACTAACCCTGGCTCAATGAGAGTGCAGGAGAGCATGCCAGGAGCAGCACCAAGCGTACCTAAAAATGAAGATGCCAACCTGGGGAAGCTGCAACACAGGACTACATGCATGCTAAACAACGGAAGCAGCATATAGCTAGAGACAGAGCTAAGTGATCCCACAATCAACAGATCAGATCAAAGCTCTGCAGCCCTGGCACATCTAGTCGTGAACGGTGGAGGACAGGAGGAGGCTGCATGAAGATACCCATCCTCAATGATTGGCAGAGCCCAGTGTAAGTGCAAAAGTCGAGCTGAAGCTTTTTCAACCATCTTCAGCCAGAAGTGCCGAGTGGATGATTCATATCGGCCTTCCCCTTGAGGTCCCCACCTTCACCAAAGCCAGTTTTCAGCCAATTCAATTCACTCAATGTGATATCAAGAAGCAGCTGTGCACACTGGAAACAGCAAAGGCCATGGGCCCTGACAACATCCCGGCTGTTGTGCTGAAGACTTGTGCTCCAGAACTAGCCGCCTCTAGCCAAGCTGTTCCAGTACAGCTACAACACTGGCATCTACCTGACAATGTGGAAAACTGCCCAGTTATGTCCTGTCCACAAAAAGCAAGACAAATCCAATCTGGATAATTACCTCCCCATCAGTATACTCTCAATCATCAGCAAAGTGATGGAAGGTGTCGTCGACAGTGCTATCAAGCGGCATTTACTCACCAATAACCTGCTCATCGATGCTCAGTTTGGGTTCCGCCAAGACCACTTGGAACCAGACCTCATTACAGCCTTTGTCCAAACATGGAAAAAGGGCTGAATTCCAGAGATGAGGTGAGAGTGACTGCCCATGACATCAAGGCAGCATTTTACAGAGTGTGGCATCAAGGATCCCTAGTAAAATTGAAGTCAATGGGAGGCGGAGAGGGGGAGGTTCTGGAAACTCTCCATTGGCTGGTGTCATACACAGCACAAAAGAAGATGGTTCGAGTTGTTGGTCAGTCAACTCCGCCCCAGGAGATAGCTGCAGGAGTTCCTCAGGGCAGTGTCCTAGACCCAACCATCTTCAACTGCTTCATCAATGACCTTCCCTCCATCATAAGTTCAGATGTGGGAATGTTTGCTGCGGATTGCAGTGTTCAGTTCCATTCTCAACTCCTCAGACAATGAAGCATTCCATGCCCGCATGCAGCAAGATCTGGATGACATTCATGCTTGGGCTGAGAAGTGGCAAGCAACATTCATGCCACACAAGTGCCAAGCAATGTCCATCTCCAACAAGAGAGAGTTTAACCACTGCCCCTCATCATTCAATGGCATTACCATCACCGCATTCCCCACCATCAACATTCTGGGTGTCACCATTGACCAGAAACTTAACTGGACCAGCCATATAAATACTGTGGCAACAAGAACAAGTCAGAGGCTGGGTATTCTGCAGCAAATGTCTCACCTCTTGACTCCCCAAAGCCTTTCCACCATCTACAAGGCACAAGTCAAGAATGCAATGGAATACTCTCCACTTGCCTGGATGAGTACAGCTTCAACAACACTCAAGAAGCTCGACACCATCCAGGACAAAGCAGCAACACTCGAAGCTTGACACCATCCAGGACAAAGCAGCCCGCTTGATTGACACCCCATCAACCACTTTAAACACTCATTCCCTCTACTACCAGCGTACTGCGGCTGCAGTGTGTACCATCTACAAGATGCACTGCAGTAACTCGCCATGGCTTCTTTGGCAGCACCTCCCAAACCCACACCCTCTACCACCCAGAAGGACAAAGGCAGCAGGCACATGGGAACACCATCACCTGAAAGTTCCCCTTTAAGTTACACACCATCCTGACTTGGAAATATATCACCCTTCCTTCATCATCGCTGGGTCAAAATCCTGGAGCTCCCTCCCTACCAGCACTGTGGGAGTTCCTTCACCACCAGGACTGTAGCAGTTCAAGAAGGTGGCTCAGCTTTTCTAGGGCAATTGGGGATGGGCAATAACTGCTGGCCTTGCCAGCGATGCCCACTGTTGTGTATGCAATAACTGTTAGACTGAGTACAGTTTAACTCCAAGTGGTATGACCTTGGCTCTGCTTTATTAAGGCCCAAAGTGACTAATATACAAAATGGCTGGCCTTTTATACTTGCACTGCACAAACGTGCGTGCAGCCCAATGGCCTCCAACAGTGACGCCATCTAGTGGCTAGTGATCCCAAAAGTACATACATGACACCCACATCCCAGGAACGAATTTAAAAAAAAATTAGCTCCATGGAGAGTCAGCTTGGCTTAGTGATTACACTCTTTCCTTTGTGTCAGATGTTTGTGGATATGTGCCCTCCTCTTGGACTTGAGTACAAAACTAGGCTGGCAATTCAGTGTAGTGCTGAGGGAATGCTGCATTGTTGGAGCTGCTGTCTTCAGGTTGAGATGTTAAACTGAAGCCTTGCCTGCCTTTTCAGGTGGATGAAACGATCCCATGGCATGATTTAAAGAAGAACAGGGTGTCCTCTGGTGTCCTGGCCAATTTTCCTCCTTTCAAAAACACCTGTTTATGGGATATTGTGGTGCACAACATGCCTGCCATGCTTGTCCACAAGACTCTGTGAGCAATGCTCGTGTCAGTACCCCTGCACCATTTTGATAATTGTAATGTGCTGCCCACTTTAAAAGTGTTGTATTAAGATGAACAAGTCCACTGTGCTTTAAAAAATAATTTACCATGGACATTTACACGGAAGGGGTATGGAATAGGAAGATGGTGCTGAATAAAATGCCAGATCTGTCCCTGAAGGTGGAAAAGAAAAAGGAGTGCAGTTGAATTGACCCACACTTATCTTGCATCTATGGGGGACTGGGTTAAGCTGAAGAGCTTATACCAGTCGAGGACTAGAACATAAGAACAGAAGAAATAGGAGCAGGAGTAGGCCATTTGGCCCCTCGAGCCTGCTCCGCCACCTCCACTTCCCTGCCCGCTCCCCATAACCCTTTACTCCCTTCTCACTCAAAAATCTGTCTATCTCTGCCTTAAATATATTCAACGACCTAGCCTTCACAGCTCTCTGAGGCAGAGAATTCCACAGATTTACAACCCTCAGAGAAAAAAATTCCTCCTCATCTCCGTTTTAAATGCGTGGCCCCTTATTCTAAGACTATGTCCCCTAGTTTTAGTTTCCCCTATGAGTGGAAATATCCTCTCTGCATCCACCTTGTTGAGCCCCCTCATTATCTTTATGTTTCAATAAGATCACCCCTCATTCTTCTGAACTCCAATGAGTATAGGCCCAACCTAGTCAACCTACCCTCATAAGTCAACCTAGTGAATCTTCTCTGATCAGCCTCCAATGCAAGTATATTCTTCCTTAAATACAGAGACCAAAACTGTTTGGTATTTAACCCCTTGCAACCTGTATCACACTACTACCAGAGGGCCTACCTGCTGGAGTCCCAAGGGATCCCAGCATCCCTTGGGAGCACAGTGTTATATATGTGGACTTGTATTTTACTCTGTACAGCCAGCAGGGGCTCATTCCCCGAAGTCCCAAGGGATCCCATAATCCCTTGGGAGCACAGGTATTTAAGAAGGCTTCACAAGTTGGAGAGGCACTCTGGAGACCTGCAATAAAAGACTAAGGTCACACTTTACTTTGAGCTCAGTGTTCAGTCTGACTCTTTCGACATACTCAACAACTGGCCATAAGATACAGATAGCGAACCCAAAGATGCAGAGAACAGTGGGCATTCTGGAGAAATTTTCGGAGGGAGATGATTGGGAAATTTTTGTGGAGCGACTCAACCAATACTTTGTGGCCAATGAGCTAGATGGAGAAGTGAGCGCTGCCAAATGTAGAGCGATCCTCCTCACTGTCTGTGGGACACCAACGTATGGCCTCATGAAGAATCTGCTCACTCCAGCGAAACCCACGGAGAAATCATATGACGAGTTGTGCACACTGGTGCGAGAGCATTTGAACCCGAAGGAAAGCATTCTGATGGCGAGGTACCGGTTCTACACCTACAAAAGGTCTGAAGGCCAGGAAGTGGCGAGTTATGTCGCCGAGCTGAGAAGCCTTGCAGGACATTGTGAATTTGAAGGACATTTGGAACACATGCTCAGAGACTTTTTCGTACTTGACATTGGCCACAAAACCATACTTCGCAAACTTTTGATTGTAGAGACCCCAATCTTGAGTAAGGTCATAGCGATAGCCCAGGTGTTCATTCCCACCAGTGACAATACTAAGCAAATCTCTCAGCACACAAGTGCTGCTACAAGTACTGTGAACAAAGTGATGTTGTTTTCGAATCGTAACGTACAGGACAGGTCACACATACCTGCAGCTACACATCTGCAGATGTCTCAGAGTCCACCATCAAGGGTGATGAATGAAAGGCCATTAACACCTTGTTGGCGCTGCGGGGATGATCATCGTTTCCATTCATGCCGATTCAAAGGAT
The DNA here is from genome assembly GCF_044704955.1 of Pristiophorus japonicus. Taxonomy (NCBI): domain Eukaryota; kingdom Metazoa; phylum Chordata; class Chondrichthyes; family Pristiophoridae; genus Pristiophorus; species Pristiophorus japonicus. The sequence continues at coordinate 104,910,039 of NC_091983.1, read as the reverse complement.
ACGTTTGCAAAGGCTGTGGAATAATGGGACACCCCCAACGAGTCTGTTAAACCTTCAAACCACCACGTTGCAGAGGAGGACAGATCCACGGAGGATCACTATGAACCAGAGCCTCAGATAGAGGAGGCATGTGTGGGGTGCACACACTCACCACGAATTGTCCCCCGATAATGCTGAATGTTGAACTAAATGGACTCCCGGTGTCAATGGAGTTGGACACAGGCGCGAGCCAGTGCATCGTGGGCAAAAAGGTGTGGTGCAACAAGGCCTCAAGGCCAGTCTTAACTCCAGTTCGCACGAGACTAAGAACTTACACTAAAGAACTGATTCCTGTAATCGGCAGCGCTACCGTAAAGGTCTCCTACGATGGAGTGGTGCACAAGCTACCACTCTGGGTGGTACCGGGTGATGGCCCCACACTGCTCGGCAGGAGCTGGCAGGGAAACATACGCTGGAACTGGGATGGCGTCCGAGCGCCATCACCCGCTGACGAAACTTCGTGTACCCAGGTCTTAAACAAATTTACTTCGCTGTTCGAACCAGACATCGGGAAATTCCAAGGAGCAAAAGTGCAGATCCACCTAATTCCGGGGGTGGACCCATCCATTCACAAGGCAAGAGCAGTACCGTACATGATGAGAGAAAGGTTCGAGATCGAGCTAGACCGGCTGCAACGAGAGGGCATCATTTCACCGATCGAGTTCAGCGAGTGGGCCAGTCCTATTGTCCCAGACTTCAAGGGAGACGGCACTGTCAGAATCTGTGGCAATTACAAAGTAACTATCAATCTTTTCTCCCTGCAGGACCAATACCCAGTACCAAAAGCCGATGACCTCTTTGTAACGCTGGCAGGAGGAAAGACGTTCACGAAGCTAGATCTGACTTCAGTCTACAGCCTACATGAAGCAGGAACTGGATGAATCATGGAAGGCCCTCACCTGCATTAACACGCACAAAGGTCTTTTTGTTTATAACAGATTTCCGTTTGGAATCCGATCAGCGGCGGCAATATTCCAGAGAAACATGGAAAGTTTACTGAAGTCAGTCCCGCAAACCGTGGTCTTACAGGACGACATCTTGGTCACAGGTCGGAACACAGTCGAACACCTGCAGAATCTGGCGGAGGTTCTTAGTCGACTCAACCGCGTGGGGCTCAGATTAAAGTGCCTGAAGTAGAGTTCCTGGGAAGGAGGATTGCGGTGGACGGCATCAGGCCTACCAACACGAAGACGGAAGCAATCGAGAACGCACCGAGGCCACAGAACGTGACGGAGCTGCGGCCGTTCCTGGGACTCTTGAACTACTTTGGTAACTTCTTATCGGGTCTCAGCACACTGCTAGAACCACGACATGTCTTACTACGAAAAGGGGGCGAATGGGTTTGGGGCAAAAGCCAAGAAAATGCCTTTGTAAACGGGAGAAAATTGTTATGCTCAAACAAATTGCTTGTGTTGTATGATCCATGTAAGCGTTTGGTACTAGCATGTGATGCGCTGTCATATGGCGTCAGATGTGTATTGCAACAAGCTAATGATTTTGGGAAAGTGTAACCAGTTGCTTATGCATCCAGGAGTCTGTCTAAGGCTGAGAGAGCCGACAGCATGATTGAAGAAGAAGCGTTCGTGTGTGTCTATGGGGTAAAGAAAATGCATCAATACCTGTTTGGGCTAAAATTCGAATTGGAAACTGACCATAAGCCACTTATATCCCTGTTCTCTGAGAGTAAAGAGATAAATACCAATGCACCGACTCGCTTCCAGAGATGGGCGCTCACGTCCACATACAACTACGCCATCCGCCACAGGCCAGGCACAGAAAACTGCGCCGATGCTCTCAAAAGGCTGTCATTGCCCACCACGGAGGTGGAAATGGCACAGCCCGCAGATCGAGCCATGGTTATGGAAGCATTTGAGAGTGAGCAATCACCCGTCACTGCCCAGCAGATCAAAATCTGGACAAGCCAGGACCCCTTATTATCTTTAGTCAAAAGCTATGTGCTTCACGGGAGCTGGACCAGTGTCCCAGTGGAAATGCAGGAAGAGATAAAGCCGTTCCAACGGCGCAAAGATGAAATGTCTATACAGGCAGACTGCCTTCTGTGCGGCAATCGAGTAGTGGTCCCCAAGAAGGGCAGGGACACCTTCATCAATGACCTCCTCAGTACCCACCCAGGCATCGTAATGACGAAAGCGATAGCCAGATCCCACGTGTGGTGGCCCGGTATCGATGCGGACTTAGAGTCCTGCATTCACAGATGTAATACGTGCTCGCAGTTAAGCAATGTACCCAGGGAGGCACCGCTAAGTTTATGGTCTTGGCCCTCCAAACCACGGTCTAGGGTACATGTCGACTATGCAGGCCCGTTCTTGGGTAAAATGTTCCTTGTGGTTGTAGACGCGTACTCCAAGTGGATTGAATGTGAGATAATGTCAGCTAGCACGTCAGCTGCCACCACTGAAAGCCTGTGGGCCATGTTTGCCACACACGGCTTACCTGATGTCCTGGTGAGCAACAGCGGGCCATGTTTTACCATTGCTGAGTTCAAAGAATTCATGACCTGTTACGGGATCAAACATGTCACATCTGCCCCGTTTAAACCAGCATCCAATGGTCAGGCAGAGAGAGCAGTGCTGACAAGGACAGCATTTATTACCCATCCCATGTTACCATGACAACTGAGTGGCTTGCTAGGCTACTTTAAAGTGCCAGTTAAGCCAACCTCATCGGTCAGACTGGGTGAGGATAGCAGGTTTTCTTCACCAATGTTTCATCAAAAGGACATGGGGAAAGGCCAAGAAAATGGATTAGAATAGTTAGTTCTGGTTGAAAAGTTAATACTGGCAGAGAAGTGTGATGGGCCAAATGGCAACCACTCCCCCCCCCCCCCCGCCCCCCACTGTAATGTCTATATGGTTTCTAGGTAATTTAAAGTTGTCATCAGTGATATTTTGGAGTATGCAAAACTCTGCTGATCCCATTTATTTTAAAGTTATACACTTTGTCCAAACCTTTCTGTCTGTTTTAGTTCACTTCCATCAAATAGGTATGGAAACTGGGTCTTAACCCAGGTCAAATAGAAGGAATGGATCCTCAGTATAAGGGTGTTATAGGAAGTAAGCTGTGTAGTTGGCAAGTTCTTATGCTCTCCTTGGGGCAATGTCATGCTCAAACAATAATGAACAATTTTGGAAATATAAATCTCACAAAACTGACCTGGGTCACTAGCTATTGTTTTAATTACACAATGCAATAAGTTACTTATAAATAAGGTTTTAGCAGAATTTGGTTGATATGTTTAACAATAAATTTAGCAGATCTTTCAAATAGTGTTGGAAATTGCCTTGCAGCCAAATGGCTTTGTGTTAATGGCACTTTAATGCTGTCAAGTTTAGCAGTATTAATGTACATAAGCTGTTCAAAAGCAACTTACACTGTTTATAACATTCTCTAATATAGTAAATGCTTTTAGAATATTAGATTATATGACTGGTGGTTTACCTTTGCATCTAATTTGCTTTTACTTATCAATTACAGATCACTTTAGGTGCATCACAACCCATAGCTATTTGAAATTGATTTTCAGCTACTTGTACTTAAAGTGGGATGATCATCATTGGGTATTATCAACATTAATTTCCCAACAGGATTTACCAATATGCAGTGTGATGATATAATCTATGGCAGAAAATACCATTGTTGCAAGGTTCTCACTGCATCACTTGCCTCTGATGTCTGCACGATGAAAATCATGTGCACTTCTTTTGACAACTAACTATCCCTTAATCTCTCGCTTTCCCTTTAATTCAGTATATTGTCTTGTCACTTAGGGATTTTGAAAATGCTTAACTTTGATTATATTGTTAAAATGAAACCGAAACTCAGTGATCTAATATTTCTCGAGAGCAATCTTGAGAACTAGTGTGAACTAGTCCATAAGGTAAGCACATCAAATGTACTTAAAATAATGAAATACATTATGGAAATTGTGGTTTATTTTTAAACATGAATAGATTGATCAAGCATTCAAAAGATGATATTTAAAACAAATTTACTTTGCAGGGTGAGAAATTGCAGCTTAGGAAGGTGTTGGTTCATATACCTCCATAAAATAAAGACCTATATCATTTGGCTTGATGGCCTTCACTAAATGGAATTTGAAATGGGGCGGGCAGAATATGAGCTGGCAGATAGGTCCTCACTCCACCATTGGTCCAAACTTGAGCTTTGACTACTGCTAAAAATAGTTAGTATATAAGAGTAGCAGGAAAAGGAGTGGGCTCTCCCAGTCTGCTGCTGATACTTTTATTAAGCTGTTGGTTCCCTTGTACGGCAGCACAGACCCTGACCTAATGCAAAGCATTTGAGTTGAAATCTAAAGTGATTCAGGGCCTCAATATCTTCACTGGGCCTCTAGAGGGCACCAGCACATGGTCTACACTGGTGTTGAACTTTCTCTCAGTGCTAAAATAGCCACACCACTTGACTGAATTGTCTGTTTGCAGTTTTCTAATATATTCCCAGAATTAAAAGGCCAATAATTAATTTTAACAGTGCACGCTCATTGTTATTTGTTGAAGAAAACTCTGTTGGAATTAGAAATTAAACTTTTTCAAAGCATTTTAAATGTATGAAAGACCGAAAGATCTTGAATAACTTATGAAACACATTATGGCCTTAAAGTTATGATGTGCAAATGTTGGTGTAAATATTAGTGTATGAATCCTTAACACATTCATAACATTCCATTGTCCAATTTTAAATATGCCAATGCTTTTGTTAAAGCAGCAAAGGAATTTCATCTCTTTTTGTATGTTTGTATCCATACGGTTTAATTTCAAAATCTACATGTATTGAAAATTTTTCAACATTTTTTAATGTCTTCCAAAACAATAAATGTCTTTAATTTCTAAAACAAATTAAAGGCACATTCCTAAAATTAAAAGTGCTGGGAGTTTGAACATTGGCCATGCCTTTAAATTGCAAATTCAGATTTAATGGGGGTAATTTTAACTTTGGGTGATGTAAAATGATTAACCACCCATTAATACACCATACCTGATTTTCCTTTCCGTTCAGTGGAAGGGAACTTGGATGGGGCATATAATGGACAGCCATCGCTCAGTTAAAATTAACCCAATGAGTGTTGTCTCCTCCAATAGTGAGTTGTAACCAGGCTCATAGTTCCAAACGATAATAAGATTGTAGTCCAGTCTTGGTCATGCCTTTTTACAATGTACAACTTCCCTAATCCACTATTCTCTCCCTTCCACCCCCCACCCTTCCTTAAAATGTTGGCTGGTGCTGGGAGATGGTTCCAATGTCACCAGCCATCTGCTACTTTTCCCAAGTGGTCATTCTTCATATGTGACACTACAATTTGCATTTATATACAATACGTTTGACGTCGAAAATGTCCCAAGACTTCACAGAAACGTAATCTTTAAAATGGACACTGAACCGAAGAAGATATTGGGAGGCATGATCAAAAGCTTAGTCAGGGAAGGCAAGAGACAGAGTTTCAGGGAAGGAATTCCAGTGCGTAATGTCTAGGTTGCTGAAAGCACAACTACCAATGGTAAGACAAAAGGAGGGCAGAACACACAAGACCAGAGTGAGAGGAACGGAGCGTTTGGGAATGGTTGTAGGTCTGGAGGAGGTTAAAGAGATGAGGAAGGCCATGAAGAGATTTAAACACGAGGATGAGAATTTTAAATTGGAGGTGTTTGGGACTGGAAGCCAGTGTAGGTCAGCAAGAACAGGGGCTGTGGGTGAGCACGACTTGGTGTGGGATAGGATAGGAACAACAAAGTTTTGGCTGAATATGGAAGTTTACGGAAAGTTAAATATGGGAGGCTGGCCAGGAGAGCATTCAGCAGCTGATGGCATGAGATGGGAGCAGAGGTGGAAGTCGGTGGTCTTTGTGATGACGAGGATATAGGTTGGAAGCTTGGACAGGGTTGAATAAGGCACTGTGGTTGTGAATAGTCTGGGTCAGGCTGAGACATTGACTGGGGAGGAAATTGGAATCTATGGCAAGGGTGCAGACTTTGTGCTGGTGGCTGATGACGATGATTTTGGTCTTCCCAATGTTTAACTGGAAGAAATTGTAACTCATCCAAGACTATTTCAGAGAAGCAGTCTGACAACACCGAGGCAGTGCAGAGATCAAAACCGTGGTGGGGAGGTAACACTAAGGACAGCACATAGATGAGGAACAGAAGGGCGCCAAGATTAGAACTGTAGCTATTGAGACGTTTCAAAGGAGAACTTAATCCTGTCCTCATCCAATAGCTACACATAATTTTCCTGCTGGAATTTCTAGATAACGGTCAGCTAATTTTATTTACACTCCCAACTAAGACCAGTTGCTAACTCAGATGAGATCAGGTTACACAGAAAAAGATGATGATAAAACCTGAAGGTCTCCTGGTCTGTAATGGTGGTCTAAGGCTACTGAGGTCAACTGTTGAATCCTACTGCCATTTAGTAGAGATTATCTCAGTACAAACTAAGAATTAATTCCTGTTCTGTGGTTCAGTCCCCACACTACACAGTACACACCCACGGTCCACAAGGTGTGGATGGTCTTATAAGCCTTTATTGACTATTAACTTGGGGTGATTGAGTAGATGCTGAATCACTCACTTTTTTCTTTCATTATAGAGGATCTGATATTTGGTGATGAGCTTGAGGTAACATGGAAAAAGATCTAGGGTTATAGTTGATAGGTCATTAAAGACATTGGTTCTGTGTTCGTAGACTTATGAAGAAACCTAATAGAATGATGGAATGTGTAGGCAGGAGTGTGACATAAATCTAAAGAGGTGATGAAGTTTAATTTGATTTTGGTGAGATTTTAGAGTATTGTGTTCAGATTCCATATTGCAGAAAGAGATTAGAATTATTGGAGGGACTCTAATACTGCTAAATTTAGAGGCCCGGTAGTCCATATTAAAGGATAGATAGATAAATGTTTATCCTTAACATTTATATCCTTATTTTGAATCACCTTTTCTTTGTTGGTCCTTAATATATTTTAATTATTGTCTCACCAACATAGGCATAATAAATAGCGTCTACTCTTGTTCGATGTGGCTCTCATCACCAAATCATATCTTGGTCTGTCTCCCTACTCCTCTGGAACTTACTCATCTTTTCAACATCTCGCCTTATTCCACCCCGCACACCTCTCATTCAAAATTCTCATTCTCTACCGCCCACCCAAGTATGATAAATTTTATCACGGATATATCCTCACTGCTTTCCTCCCTCAACCTATGCATCAAGCGACTTATCCTCGGTGACTTCAACATCCATCTCAATTTATTATGTGCTCTCTTCTCTGAGTTCATTACCCTCCTGTCCTCCCTTAATCTCTCCCTTCAGTTAAATTCCTCAACCCATATTCACAGCCAACCGTTTGACCTTGCAATCTCTTGTGGCCTTGCTACTCCAACTGTGTCAATTAAAGATAAAGCCATCTCTGACCATTTCCTTGTATCACTCTCAACCCACATCCCCCTTCCCCAATCCAAACCTACTTCCTTCTGCATCTGCCCCTTTCTCCAAACTCTCTTACAATTGCACTTATCAACTCAAAACTGCCCAATCTTTGGCCCTCTTTTAACAATGACATTTCTACAGCCACCGATCTGCTCAACCATACCCTCGCCACCACCTTTGATGCACTAGTCCCTATTAAAAAGATTACTCTCTCCCCGCTGGGCATTCCCCCTGGTACAGCCCTCATCTTTGCTCCCTCAAGTCAAAAGGGCACAGACTTGAACAGATGTGGCGGACAACTGGCTTAGCCATTCACCGCCAGATCTGGCTCGAACACATGAAACATTATTGGTTCCTACTCTTGCCTACAAAAACTGTTCACTATTCCAAGATAATTTTGTAATGCAAAAATAACGCCCAGCTACTATTCTCTACTGCTAACTGTCTCCTGAAATCATTCTCCCCCATCTCCACCACACTCACCTCCAACAGCAAGAGTGAGGAGCTCATGGACTTCTTTGTCTCAAAGATTGAGACCATCCGATCAGTTTCCTCTAAGTTTCCTTCCTTCACCTAGACATCGGGGCCAAACTTCATCTCGGGCTCCCACCTCCCCAAGCCCTAAACTCACATCTTTCTCTAGTTTCTCGTTGATCTCCCCTTTTGATCCCTCCAAGCTCATCTTGCCCATGAGACACACTTCCTACTCCCTTGACCATATTCCGACTAAACTGCTGAACACCCAACTTCCTTTTTTGGCTCCGAGGGTCTAGTGACTAGGAGGAACTGAAGGATATCCTTATTAGGCGGGAAATTGTGTTAGGGAAATTGATGGGATTGAAGGCCGATAAATCCCCGGGACATGTAGGCTGCATCCCAGAGTACTTAAGGAAGTGGCCCTAGAAATAGTGGATGCATTGGTGATCATTTTCCAACAGTCTATCGACTCTGTATCAGTTCCTATGGACTGTAGGGTAGTTAATGTAACACCACTTTTTAAAAAAGGAGGGAGAGAAAAAACGGGTAATTATAGACTGGTTAGCCTGACATCAGTGGTGGGGAAAATGTTGGAATCAGTTATTAAAGATGAAATAACAGCGCATTTGGAAAGCAGTGACCGGATCGGTCCAAGTCAACATGGATTTATGAAAGAGAAATCATGCTTGACAAATCTTCTGGAATTTGTTGAGGATGTAACTAGCAGAGTGGACAAGGGAAAACCAGTGGATGTGGTGTATTTGGACTTTCAAAAGGCTTTTGACAAGATCCCACACAAGAGATTGGTGAGCAAAATTAAAGCACATGGTATTGGGGATAATGTACTGATATGGATAGAGAACTGGTTGGCAGACAGGAAGCAGAGAGTCGGGATAAACGGGTCCTTTTCAGAATGGCAGGCAGTGACTAGTGGGGTGCCACAGGGCTCAATGCTGCGACCCCAGCTATTTACAATATACATCAATGATTTGGATGAAGGAATTGAGTAATATCTCCAAGTTTGCAGATGACACTAAACTGGGTGGCGGTGTGAGCTGTGAGGAGGACGCTAAGAGGCTGCGGGATGACTGTGACAGATTAGGTGAGTGGGCAAATGCATGGCAGATGCAGTATAATGTGGATAAATGTGAGGTTATCCACTTTGGGGGGGAAAAACACGAAGGCAGAATATTATCTGAATGGCGGCAGATTAGGAAAAAGGGAGGTGCAACGAGACCTGGGTCTCATGGTACATCAGTGATTGAAAGTTGGCATGCAGGTGCAGCAGGCGATAAAGAAGTCAAATAGTATGTTGGCCTTCATAGCTAGGGGTTTTGAGTATAGGAGCAGGGAGGTCTTACTGCAGTTGTACAGGGCCTTGGTGAGGCCTCACCTGGAATATGTCTTCAGTTTTGGTTTCCTAATCTGAGGAAGGACGTTCTTGCTATTGAGGGAGTGCAGCGAAGGTTCACCAGACTGATTCCCGGGATGACTGGACTGACATATGAGGAGAGACTGGATTGACTGTGCCTTTACTCACTGGAGTTTAGAAGGATAAGAGGGAATCTCATAGAAACATATAAAATTCTGACGGGACTGGACAGGTTAGATGCAGAAAGAATGTTCCCGATGTTGGGGAAGTCCAGAACCAGGGGACACAGTCTAAGGATAAGAGGTATGCCATTTAGGACTGAGATGAGGAGAAACTTCTTCATTGAGAGTTGTTAACCTGTGGAATTCCCGACCGCAGAGAGTTGTTGATGCCAGTTCATTGCATATATTCAAGACGGAGTTAGATATGGCCCTTACGGCTAAAGGGATCAATGGATATGGAGAGAAAGCAGGAAAGGGGTACTGAGATGAATGATCAGCCATGATCTCATTGAATGGCCTACTCCTGCACCTATTTTCTATGTTTCTATGTTAGCCGACATTGTTAACAGTTTTCTGTCCTCAGGTACTGTTCCCCTCTCCTTCAAATCTGCTGTCATCACCCCTCTCCTCAAAAACAAATCCTTGACCCCACTTTGCTGGCGAGCTATTGCCCCATCTCCAACCTCCCGTTCCTGTCCAAAGTACTTGAACATGTTGTCGCCTCCCAAATCTGTGATCATCTTTCCATGAATTCAATGTTTGAATCCCTTCAATCTGGTTTTTGCCCCTCCCACAGTACTGAAACGGCTCTCATCAAAGTCACAAATGACATCCTTTGTGGCTGTGACAAAGGTAAACGATCCCTCCTCGTCCTTCTCGACCTGTCTGCAGCCTTTGACACAGTTGACACTCCATCCTCCTCCAATGCCTCTCCATCATCGTCCAGCTGGGTGGGACTGCACTTGCCTAGTTCCAATCTTATCTATCTAATCATAGCCAGAAAATCTCCTTCAATAACTTCTCTTCCCACTCCTGCATCGTTACCTCTGGTGTCTCCAAAGGACCTGTCCTTGGCCCCCTCTTATTTCTCATCTACATGCTGCCCCTTGGTGATATCATCTGAAAACACGGAGTCAGTTTTCACATGTACGCTGACGACACCCAGTTCTACCTCTCCACCACTTCTCTCAATCCCTGCTTGGTATCTAAATTGTCAGATTGCTTGTCCGACATCAAGTACTGGATTAGCATAAATGTTCTCCAATTAAATATTGGGAAGACCGAAGCCATTCTCTTTGGTCCCCGCCACAAACTGTGTTCCCTAACCACTGACTCCATCCCTCTCCCTGGCATCAATCTGAGGGTGAACAAGACTGTTCGCAATCTAGGTGTCATATTTGACCCAGAAATGAGTTTCCAGCCACCTATCCGCAGCATAACTAAAACCACTTTTTCCCACCTCTGTAACATTGTCCGCCTCCGCCCTCTGCCTCAGCTCCTCTGCTGCTGAAACCCTCATTCATGCCTTGGTTCCCCCTAGACTTGACTATTCAAACTCACTCCTGGCTGGCCTCCCACATTCTACACTATGTAAACTTGAAGTCATCCAAAACTCAGCAGCCAGTGTCCTAACTCGCACCAAGTCACCATCACCCATCACCCCTGGGCTTTCTGACCTACATTGGCTCGATTTCAAAATTTTCATTCTTGTTTACAAATCACTCCATGGCCTTGCCCCTCCCTATCTCTATAATCCTTTTCAGCCTCACAACCCCACAAGATGTCTGTGCTCCTCAAATTCTGCCCTCTTGAACGTCCCTCATTACAACTGCTCAACCATCAGTGGCCGTGCCTTCAGCTGTTTAGGCCCTAAGCTCTGGAACTCCCTCCTTAAACCTCTCCACTGCTCTATCACTCTTTCCTCCTTTAACACGTTCCTTAAAACCTACCTCTTTCACCAAGCTTTTGGTCATCTGCCTTAATTTGTTGTTTTGCGGCTCGGTGTCAAATTTATTTGTTTTGTCTTATAATACTGCTGTGAAGCCCCTTGGGCGTTTTACTACATTAAAGGTGCTAGAAATAAAAGTTGTTATTCTTCTGTAGATCTTCAAGCATGATTGTGTTCCATTTAATCTATAACTCCTCTTGCATTGCCTGAGTCTTTAATGGCCAGTATTTCTTTGTTCCTGTCTATATTGCATGCCTTCATGACTATTTCTATTCTCCAATACTTTTATCTTGTGTACTGTAGCTGGATTATTACTGAAGATTCGATCCTGAATAGCACTGACAATGATAACTGTTAGGAAACTGTTGAATAAGGCAACAATTCTCCACTGCTTCCAGAAACAGAAAGGATAATTTTGAGTCTAGACTGATTGACATACCCAAATTCTCAATATGTACGTCTCCAGGTGAGGGTCCCAACCATTGCACGAGCTTCTGAAATTACTATTGTACATTCCTTTTGTATTTTTTTTCCTCTGCTATTTTCTCAGTCAATATATTTTAGCAACTAAAACCCTCATGATTACCAGTCTGGCCCTTTTACAGTTATCCCTGATCTACAGAAACATTTGTCGTCTTATCCTCTTGTCCTATCCAGGAGATCTATAACAACAACTTTCTTGATTGCCGGGATGTGACAAGTTTGATAGTTAGGGGCATAGACAGACATTTCTCAAACCGCAAACGTGATTCCCAAATAGTTTGTTACCCCCCCTGCTGCCAAGGTACAGGATATCACTGGCCTGATGCAGGGCGTTCTGCTAGGGGAAGGGGGAACAGTCAGAAGTCATGGTCCATGTTGGAACCAATCACATAAGTATGAAAAGTGTTGAGGTCCTTCAGGCAGAGTTTCAGGTGCTAAGAAAAAGATTGAAAAAAAAACAGAACCTCAAAGGCAGTAATCTCAGAATTACTCCCAGTGCCATGTGCTAGTGAGTATAGAAACAGGAAGATAGTGCAGGTAAATGCGTGGCTGGAGAAGTGGTGCAGGAGGGGGGGTTTCAGATTATTTGGGCATTGGGACTGGCTGTGGGAGAAGGGGTACTGTACAAGATAGACAGGTTGCACCTGAACAAAGCTGGACATGCACCTGAAAAACATGTTCTCGATGAGAGGTTAACAATACTGTTAGGGAGGGTTTAAATGAATTTGGCAGGGGGAGGGGGAACCAGAAAATAGCAGAAAGGAGCGGAAATGAGATTAGGGAACAGAGATTTTAAAAAGCAGTAAAATTAGAAATAACCCAAAAATTCAGGAACATGATTGAGAAAAATAGCAAAAAGGACAAAGGAGTTATTAAATTATATGTACTTCAATGTCTGTAGTGTAACTACTAAGGTTGGTGAGCTGCAGCCACAAATTGCTACATGCGATTATGTCATGGTTGCTTTAACAGACATTGCTTAAGCAAGGCCAGGAATGGGTTCTTAATATTCCTGGTTATCAAGTATTCAGGAATAATTGAGAAGGAAAAATCTTGTAAACCTCTTTTGGCTCTCCAGTGTCTCGATATCCTTTTCATAATATGACGACCAGAATTGTACACGGTATTCCCAAGAGTGGTCTAACCAAGGTTCGATACAGTCAGAAGGTGTGTAACATTAGGAGACGTTAATTACCCTAATATAGACTGAGAAAAACATAGTGCCAAGGATGGGAAGAAGATGAATTTCTGATGTGTACAGGAGAACTTTCTCGATCAGTATGTCTCCAGTCTAACAAGGAAGGAAGCAGTGTTGGTTCTGGGAAATTAAATAGGGCAAGTGAAGTGTATTGTAGTAGGCGATCGATTAAAAATATAATAGAGGGAGAAGATAGATTATGAAAGCAAACTAGAATGAAATATAAAAACAGATAGATAGTAAGAGTTTCTACAGGTACATAAAAAGGAAAAGAGTGGCTAAAGTAAATGTTGGTCCCTCACAGAATGAGACTGGGGAATTAATAATGGGGAACAGGGAAATGGCAGAGACTTTGAACAAATATTTTGTATCGGTCTGCTTGGTAGAAGACATTAAAAACATGCCAATAGTGGATAATCAAGGGGCTATAGGGAGGGGGGAACTTAATATAATCACTATCACTAAAGAAGTAGTACTCGGTAAAATAATAGGGCTAAAGGCGGACAGATCCCCTGGACCGATGACTTGCATCCTAGGATCTTAAAAGAAGTAGCCACAGAGATAGTGGATGCATTGGTTGTAATCTACCAAAATTCCCTGGATTCTGGGGAGGTCCCAGCGGATTGTAAAACCTCAAATATAACACCCCTATTTTAAAAAAGGAGGCAGACAGAAAGCGGGAAACTATAGACCAGTTAGTCTAACATCTGTCGTTGGGAAAATGCTGGAGTCCATTATTAAAAAAGCAGTAGTAGGACATTTGGAAAAGCATGATTCAATCAAGAAGAGTCATCTTGGTTTTAGGAAAGGGAAATAATATTTGACATTTGCTTGAGTTCCTTGAGGATGTAACGAGCAGAGTGGATAAGGGGGAACCAGTGGATGTGGTGTATTTGGATTTCCTGAAGGCGTTGGATAAGGTGCCACATAAAAGGTTACTGCACAAGACAAAAGTTCACTGGGTTGGAGGTAATATATTAGCATGAATAGAGGATTGGCTAACTAACAGAAAATAGAGAGTCGGGATAAATGGGTCATTTTCCGGTTGGCAAACAGTAAACTAGTGGGGTGCCGCAGGGATCGCTGGGGCCTCAACTATTTACAATCTATATTAATGGCTTGCATGAAGGGACCAAGTGTAATGCAGCCAAGTTGGGACCAGTACAAACTGGATGGTCTGCACCTGGGTAGGACCGGAACCAATGACTTGGGGGGAGTGTTTGCTAGTGCTGTTGGGGAGGGGTTAAACTAATATGGCAGGGGGATGGGAACCTATGCAGGGAGACAGAGAGAAGTAGAATGGGGGCAGAAGCAAAAGATAGAAAGAAGAAAAGTAAAAGTGGAGGGCAGAGAAACCCAAGGCAAAAATCAAAAAGGGCCACATGACACCAAAATTCTAAAGGGGCAAAATGTGTTAAAAAGAAAAGCCTGAAGGCTCTGTGCCTCAATGCAAGGAGTATCCGTAATAAAGTGGATGAATTAATTGCACAGGCAGCAATTAATGAATATGATATAATTGGCATCACGGAGACATGGCTCCAGGGTGACCAAGGCTGGGAACTCAACATCCAGGGGTATTCAACATTCAGGAAGGATAAACAGAAAGAAAAAGGAGGTGGGGTAGCGTTGCTGGTTAAAGAGGAAATTAATGCAATAGTAAGGAAGGACATTAGCTTGGATGATGTGGAATCTGTATGGGTGGAACTGCGGAATACCAAAGGGCAGAAAACGCTAGTGGGAGTTGTGTACAGACCACCAAACAGTAGTAGTGAGGTTGGGGACAGCATCATACAAGAAATTAGGGATGCGTGCACTAAAGGTACAGCAGTTATCATGTGCGACTTTAATCTACATATAGATTGGGCTAACCAAACTGGTAGCAATGCGGTGGAGGAGGATTTCCTGGAGTGTATTAGGGATGGTTTTCTAGACCAATATGTCGAGGAATCAACTAGAGAGCTGGCCATCCTAGACTGGGTGATGTGTAATAAGAAAGGACTAATTAGCAATTTTGTTGTGCGAGGCCCCTTGGGGAAGAGTGACCATAATATGGTAGAATTCTTTATTAAGATGGAGCGTGATAGTTAATTCAGAGACTAGGGTCTGAACTTAAGGAAAGGTAACTTCGATGGTTTGCAACGTGAATTGGCTAGAATAGACTAGCAAATGATACTTAAAGGGTTGACGGTGGATAGGCAATGGCAACCACTTAAAGATCACATAGATGAACTTCAACAATTGTACATCCCTGTCTGGAGTAAAAATAAAACGGAGAAGGTGGCTCAACTGTGGCTAACAAGGGAAATTAACGATAGTGTTAAATCGAAGGAAGAGGCATATAAATTGGCCAGAAAAAGCAGCAAACCTGAGGACTGGGAGAAATTTAGAATTCAGCAGAGGAAGATAAAGAGTTTAATTAGGAGGGCGAATATAGAGTATGAGATGAAGTTTGCTGGGAACATAAAAACTGACTGCAAAAGCTTTTATAGATATGTGAAAAAAAAAAGTTTAGTGAAAACAAATGTAGGTCCCTTGCAGTCAGATTCAGGTGAATTTATAATGGGGAACAAATAAATGACAGACCAGTTGAACAAATACTTTGGTTCTGTCTTCACGAAGGAAGACACAAATAACCTTCCAGAAATACGAGGGGGACTGAGGGTCTAGTGAGAAGGAGGAACTGAAGGAAATCCTTATTAGGCGGGAAATTGTGTTAGGGAAATTGATTGGATTGAAGGCCAATAAATCCCCGGGGCCTGATAGTCTGCATCCCAGAGTACTTAAGGAAGTATCTAGAAATAGTGGATGCATTGGTGATCATTTTCCAACAGTCTATCGAATCTGTATCAGTTCATATAGACTGTAGGGTAGCTAATGTAACACCACTTTTTTAAAAAGGAGGGAGCGAGAAAACGTGTAATTATAGACCGGTTAGTCTGTAGTGGGGAAAATGTTGGAATCAATTATTAAAGATGAAATAGCAGTGCATTTGGAAAGCAATGACAGGATTGGTCCAAGTCAGCATGGATTTATGAAAGAGAAATCATGCTTGACAAATCTCCTAGAATTTTTTGAGGATCTAACTAGTAGAGTGGACAAGGGAGAAACAGTGGATGTGATATATTTGGACATTTCAAAGGCTTTTGACAAGGTCCCACACAAGAGATTGGTGTGCAAAATTAAAGCACGTGGTATTGGGGGTAATGTACTGACGTGGATAGAGAACTGGTTGGCAGACAGGAAGCAGAGAGTCGGGATAAATGAGTCCTTTTCAGAATGGCAGGCAGTGACTAGTGGGGTGCCGCAGAGCTCAGTGCTGGGACCCCAGCTATTTACAATATACATTAATGATTTAGATGAAGGAATTGAGTGTAATATCTCCAAGTTTGCAGATGACACTAAGCTGGGTGGCGGTGTGAGCTGTGAGGAGGACGCCAAGAGGCTGCAGGGTGACTTGGACAGGTTAGGTGAGTGGGCAAATGCATGGCAGATGCAGTATAATGTGGATAAATGTGAGGTTATCCACTTTGGGGGGCAAAAACACGAAGGCAGAATATTATCTGAATGGCGGCAGATTAGGAAAAGGGGAGGTGCAACAAGACCTGGGTGTCATGGTACATCAGTCATTGAAAGTTGGCATTCAGGTACAGCAGGTGGTGAAGAAGGCAAATGGTATGTTGGCCTTCATAGCTAGGGGATTTGAGTATAAGAGCAGGGATGTCTTACTGCAGTTGTACAGGGCCTTATTGAGGCCTCACCTGGAATATTGTGTTCAGTTTTGGTCTCCTAATCTGCGGAATGACGTTCTTGCTATTGAGGAAGTGCAGTGAAGGTTCACGAGACTGATTCCCGCAATGGCAGGACTGACATATGAGGAGAGACTGGATCAATTGGTCCCTGTATTCACTGGAGTTTAGAAGGATGAGAGGGGATCTCCTAGAAACACACAACATTCTGACGGGACTGGACAGGTTAGATGCAGGAAGAATGTTCCCGATGTTTGGGAAGTCCAGAACCCGAGGACACAGTCTAAGGATAAGGGGTAAGCCATTTAGGACTGAGATGAGGAGAAACTTCTTCACTCAGAGAGTTGTTAACCTGTGGAATTCCCTACCGCAGAGAGTTGTTGATGCCAGTTCGTTGGATATATTCAAGAGGGAGTTAGATATGGCCCTTACGGCTAAAGGGATCAATGGGTATGGAGAGAAAGCAGGAAAGGGCTACTGAGGTGAATGATCAGCCATGATATTGAATGGTGGTGCAGCCTCAAAAGCCCGAATAGCCTGCTCCTGCATATATTTTCTATGTTTCTATGTTTGCTGATGATACAAATGATGGGAGGGACAGCAAATTGTGAGGAGGACATAAGAAATCTGCAAAGGGATATAGACAGGCTAACTGACTGGGCAAAGATTTGGCAAATGGAGTATAATGTGGGAAAATGTGAGATTATCCACTTTGGCAGAAAAAATAGAAAAGCAAATTTTTATTTAAATGGAGAAATATTGCAAAGTGCTGCAGTACAAAGGGACCTGGGCGTCCTTGTGCATGAAACACAAAACGTTAGTATGCAGGTACAGCAAGTAATGAAGAATGCAAATGGAATGTTGGCCTTTATTGCAATGGGGGTGGAGTATAAAAGCTGAGCAGGGTATTGGTGTGGCCACACCTAGAGTACTGCATACAGCTTTGGTCTCCGTATTTAAGGAAGCATTGGAGGCTGTTCAGAGAAGGTTCACTAGGTTGATTCTGGATGAGGGACTTGACTTATGAAGATGGGTTGAGTAGGTTGGGCCTATACTCATTGGAGCTTAGAAGAATGAGAGGTGTTTTTATTGAAACATAAGATAATGAGCGAGCTCGACATGGTGGATGCAGAGAGGATATTTTCACTCGTAGGGGAAACTAAAACTGGGGGGCACAGTCTGAGAATAAGGGGATAATTTAAAACGGAGATGAGGAGGAATTTCTACTCTGAGCATTGTAAATCTGTGGAATTCTCTGTCCCAGAGGTCTGTAGAGGCTGGGTCATTGTCTATCTCCAATATATTAAATATATTCAGATTTTTGAGCGATAAGGGAGTAAAGGGTTATGGGGGGTGGGCAGGGATGTGGCGCTAAGTCCATGATCAGATCAGCCATGATTTTATTAAGTGGGGGAGCAGGCTTGAGGGGCCAAATTGCCTACTCCTGCTCCTATTTTCTTACGTTCTTATGTTCACTACTCTTCGTGGTAACCATGTTAACCATTTATGGTGATGGTTCTTCTCTCTCTCCTTCTGATTCAATTTCACACTTCTCTCTCTTACTCTAACTCTATCATGACTCTCTTTGTGTCTTAATTGTTTCTCTTCTACTGACTGTGCCAAGTTTGGCTTTGATGTAAGCTGAGCGGACCTAGTGAAATACAAGGTCGTTGCTTAGCCTTGATACCCCTCTGGACAGACTAAGTGAAATACAAAGTCGACGCCCCGACGAGTGGAGATGACAGACTTCGATTGTAGGTTCAAAACAGTCTTTATTCACAGGCCTGGGGAGAACCTTCTGAGCCCGCTCTCAGATCCGACTCCACCGAGATGTTAGCGAATTTTATATTTATACATTTAACAGTCCATCACTTCCGTAGCCTATCCCGCGTGACATCTTACGCTATTCCCTATTATCCGCGGTTAATCTTGTTTCTTCTTGTAAGCTTATTTTCAGCTCCTTCAGTCATTGGGGTCTTCCTCCTATCTATTCTTGCAACTTCGTTGCTGTAACAATCGCCCTTTGTTTTTGCCAGATGGCCTTGTCCGATAGCATGTTTTAATAAGGTAACAGTTCTTGTTTTCGCAGGAGTTTCGAACTGTCTCTGCAACGTGAGCAGATTCTGATCTTGTAACATGCTCATGTTAATTCTGTAAGGCAAGCATATCACGGTTAATTTTATCAGACTTCAGATATAAGTCATTTATCGGGGTTAATTTTATCAGACTTCAATTGTAAGCCACACAGTGGCTGCTATCCACACAGTGCATCCTTTACCTTTTTATTGTGCAGACCAGTGCCTTGCCCGAGCAAGTCCTCAAGTCCTCTTAATCATGGATCGATTCGCTACCTCTTGTCCCGTTTCACCAAGCACACTGGTGATATACTATAACTCAACATATTTATACATAAATCAAGCGCTCCATAAATTTGGTTATTTCAGGCTCTAACAACGAGAACCTGGTTCGTGGCTGTCGCTTGAGAAACAACTCTGTTGGTGTTGTACCAGTAGTTGTATGAGGAGTATTATGATAAGTAATCAGAAAATTTGCTGGCTTATGGTCCAACGACAACTGCTATTTCTTTGGATTTGGATCCAACATTTGCTTGATGAGGGCACGTTTTACAATTTGTACTTTGCGTCTGCTGCACCATTTGAAGCAGTGTGGTATGGTGGAACTTTGGTATGTTTCACACTGTTTCTGCTAATGAACTGTGCAAATTCTTCTGAACAAAATTGTGCCCCATTATCAGACGCACTTTCTTCTGGGAGGCCATATGAAGAAAACAATCTTCGCAAATTGTATTGGGCCCGAAGTTGTTGATGTACTGCTGCCGCCCTTTTCTTGGCGGTATTCGGGTGGCCCTTCATTTTTTACAGCCCGCTCAGATCCTCCAGCGCGAATTTCATAGTGGTGTAGCGGGCGGCAGCTGGAGCACGGTTTAGCGGCATTGGTGGGTGGTGCAGGCCATCAGACTCTGCAAAGTTCGGAGGCCGAGGTCTGCGCATGTGTGATTTTTTTTTTCTGGCGATCGAGTTCTGCGCATCTATCAAGCTGCCGATCTGTCTCTCCTCCCCCGCTCTGGCCCAAGTTCGGCAAGGGGGCTGAGAAGCGGCCGGCAGGGGGGTGTAGAGCGAGAGAGGGACTCGCCCCTCACTCACCTCATTCATCTCACCTCGGAGGGGAGTGAGGGAACTCGTGGAAGACAGATCACATTTTTATATTGGAGTGGATGAAATCCAGAAGTCACAACACTGTCACTATTCGCTTCTTACCCAATAAACCTGGTAACAATCTGTACACAATACCCCATCTATGGTGGGGGGGTGAGTGTAAGGTCATGCACTTGTGCTGGTGGAAGGAGGGACTTTGGCTGGGGGAGGCATGCACTTCCACTGGGGGAAGGCACTTCGACTGGGGGAAGGATGTACTTGGACTGAGCTGAAATTGGTGCTGTAATTGTAAAAATTGCATCCAATTCCTTATAAATCCTACATTTAAGCTCTCAGCAGCCTTTCATCAAATACTTCCGTTTTCAAAATGGTGTCCATACTGTCTGCTTAAGATCGGCTAAGATCAGGTAAGGCCTTACTTTTCAGGACGGTATTTAAGGCAGGGTAGGTAAATGGATCTTAGTGATCACATTTGCGTTTTTGGGGCCGTGGGCAGTAATTGATTATTTTTGATCAAATTTGCATTTCTGGGCGGGTAGTGGACGGTAATATGATGAATTTCCAGCCCCAAGTGTTTTACTTGTTGTTTTCCGCATCAGAAACACCTCTACCCACTTCGAATGACTATCAATCACTATGAACAATTGTTGTCCTTCTAGCTCAGCAAAATCTAAATGTAACCTTTGCCACACCCTGGGAGGTCATTTCCATGGCTGTAATGGTACTGATGGTCGGTTCTTGCTTACCGTTTGACATGCTGTACACTGACTAATGATGTACTCTATATCTTTATCTCAACCTGACCACCATAAGTAACTGCGTGCAAAACTGTTGGTCAAGCACATTCCCAGGTGCTGGTCATGAAGATCTCCTAACAATTTGGACCTGAACTTATTTGGAATAACTAGTCTTGCACCCCAGATCATACAATCTTTATCTACAGATAATTCTTTCCTATGGACGAAGTATGGATGAATATCTTCCACTGACAGCAATTTGCTATGTATTCATACACCTTTGATATAACTGCATCATGTTTGGTTGCTCTACCAATCTCTTCAGTTCATCAAAGAATGAAATATAGATCACTTCTACCTTGGAGATAATGTTCTCAGTTTCTAGTCTTTTGAGTTCTTGCTCAACTTTCTCATTGAGTGCGTATGGTATAGGGTGTGGCTTACAGTAAACTGATCTAGCATCCTTCTAAGAACATAAGAAATAGAAGCAGTAGTAGGCCATTTGGCCCCTCAAGCCTGCACCGCCATTTAATAAAATCATGGCTGATCTGATCTTGGCTCAGCTCCACATCCCTGCCCGCACCCCATAAACCCTTCATTCCTTTCTCGTTCAAAAATCAGTCTATCTCCATCTTAAATATATTCAATTATCCAGCCTCCACAGCTCTCTGGGGCAGAGAATTCCATAGATTTACGACCCGCAGAGAAGAAATTTCTCCTCATCTCCATTCTAAATTCTGAAACTACGCTCCCTAGTTCTAGATTCCCCCACGAGGGGAAACATCCTCTCTGCATCCACCTTGTCAAGCCCCTTCATTCAGTACCTTATATGTTTCAATAAGATCACCTCTCATTCTACTAAACTCCAATGAGTATAGGCCCAACTTGCTCAACCTTTCTTCAGAAGTCAACCCCTTCATCTCAGAAATCAATCTAGTAAACCTTCTCTGAACAGCCTCAATTGCAAGTATATCCCCCCTCAAATAAGGAGACCAAAACTGTACGCAGTACTCTAGGTGTGGTCTCACCAATACCCTATACAGTTGTAGCAGGACTTCCCTTCTTTTATACGCCATCTCCCTTGCAATAAAGGCCAACATTCCATTTGCCATCTTGATTACTTGCTGTACCTGCATACTAACTTTTTGTGTTTCATGCACAAGGACCCCCAGGTGTCTCTACTGCAGCATTTTGTAAATCTCTCATTTAAATAATTTGCTTTTTTATTTTTCCTGCCAAAGTGGATAACCTCACACATTCCCACATTATACTCCATCTGTCAAATGTTTGCCCAGTCACTTAGCCTGTCTATATCCCTTTGTAAAGTGTCCGCCTCACAACTTGCTTTCCCACCTATCTTTGTATCATCAGCAAACTTGGCTACATTACAGTTGGTCCCTTCATCCAAGTCATTCATATAGATTGTAAATAGTTGAGGCCCCAGCACCGATCCATGAGGCACCCCACTATACCGTTTGTCAACCGGAAAATGACTCATTTATCCTGATTCTCTGTTTCCTGTTAGTTAGCCAATCCTCTATCCATGCTAATATGTTACCTCCAACCCCGTGAGTTCTTATATTGTGCAGTAACTTTTTATGTGGCACCTTTATCGAATGCCTTCTGGAAATCCAAATACACCACATTCGCTGGTTCCCCCTTATTCATCCTACACTCTGGCACTCGCTTTGAAGTCTTCGATTGAACTGTGTTTCGCAGAACACCTTCAGATACTGCTTGTTGATATCATCTTTCGATGCTAATTTCATTTCCACAGGAAAACTCTCATTCCAATTAAGCTTCAGTGATCCCAACCAATTTCTACCTATCACGGCCGGCTTGTCTCCTGCCACTATAAGAGAGGCAAGCTCTGAAACTGAAGCTTGTAATTCACTGGTACGGTGATGCATCCTACAATAGGGATTTGCTCTCCTGAGTAGCCTCGCAGCTCTATCTTTTATTTCTCTAGTGGAAAATCACACAACTTGTCGAGATCTAGCTATTCTGGTATTACACTCACAAATGCACCATTGTCTATTTCCATGATTATCCTGGTTCCTGCAATGTCTAGTTGGATGACGGTACTTCGCGAATCGCTTTTAGATACCCTCGTGCTCCTGATGATGTGTATCTCCAGAAACTCCTCATCCTGTTGCTTCTCTTCAATGCTATGTTGTGTCTGCCGATTTCTACTTCTAACATTGGACATCGGTTTACTCTTCAGTCGCCGTGCCTTCGCAAGATGCGCCGTTTTCTTGCAGAAGAAACACTCTGCCTTCATGTATGGACAGCTTTAAGCAATGTGTTGTCCCAGACACTAATAGCACGACTTCATTGCGCTGTTACCTTGGTCAGTTGCTGAGGCCTTGGGGCCCCGTTGCCTTTTACTTTTAACCTGAAGCCGATTCACCTCAGTTGTATGAAGACTGGAAATGGCACAAAATTCCCAGGAGTATTGGTCGGCCATATCCATCGACATAGCTGTCTGACAAGCTGAGTCAAAAGTCAAGTTAGGGGTTGTCAACAATTTTCTTCTGATTTCTTCATGTTTCATCCCACAAAGTGGGCATGCATTGCTCGGACCTGAAAGTTTCCGAAATTACACTAAATGGATACCTTTTTTAAATGTACTCGCATCAATTAATTGATCTCTTATTCCAAAACCATAACTTTCAACAATTTCCAGGGGCTCAGGACTGTAGTGCTGGAATCTCCGTCAGTGGTGTGCCCTTTGGCTTGGTGGGAACAAGCACATTTTTCAGGGTTTCATACACCTCTGGACCTGCTTCAGTCAAGAAAATAGCCAGTTTCCTTTCTAAACCCTCCCCGGTTACGGTTTTCATCATTGGGGACTTTGATGATACTATTCACGGTGAAAAACATTTCTAGCCACTCCACATATGCTTCAAAAGTGTCTCGGTCACGATGGAACTCAAACAAGTGCCCTATTCCTTAGGCATGGCCATCTGGACTCTGGCAATGTCAACACTTCAACCAAGTGTGCTTGAAATCTACCTTGGATTTTTAGCTGTTCTACAAAACAAAGAACCTCTCAAAGTCTATCTGTCAGTTGGCAGAATTATCCACCATCAAAAATTTCAGCTATTCTATCCTCATAGAAATTCTATCCTCATTCGCCAATATGATATATTCTTATGACATCACTAAGAAACACAGACTACAAGATGGCTCCACACAGATGACTGTCACATGACCCTCTACTGTATTTACATCAGTAGTTGCATTACCACAGTAGTCCACTAGGGGTGGAGCAGTAGTCCACTAGGTGGCGCTCTATTAAGGATAGTAATAGAGAAGACTTACTAAAATAATTAGCATTACTGAAAGTTGGTCAGTCACCTTGTGACTATTTGTTCTTAGGTTATGGACATCGCTGGCAAGACCAGCATTCATTGCCCATCCCTAATTGCCCTTGAGATGGGGGTGATGAGCTTGCTGCCTTGAATCAGTCCATGTGGTGAAGTCCCATGTTGCTGCTAGGGAGGGACTTCCATGATTTTGACCCAGCGATGATGAAGTAACGCCGATTATATTTCCAAGTCAGGATGGTGTGTAACTTGGAGGGGAACTTGCAGGTGGTGGTGTTCCCAGGCGCCTGCTGCCCTTGTCCTTCTAGGTGACAGAGGTTGCGGATTTGGGAGGTGTTGTCGAAGAAGCATTACCTTGATTTATCCCAAAAGCCATCACAGTTTTCTAGAAATCCAATGCCATCTGAAGGCACCCTCTAGCCATGTATCTCACATTATGCTGAGCAATGCATATTGTTATTTGTTGACTAGGTTGTCTTAGTGCTGAAATTTCTTCTCGATGGAGAATATCTCCACACAGATTATCCCCACATCTGAATCAATTGGATGAAGTCACAATTGTAATTGTCTGTTCAATGTGAACTGCATTAGTTTGAATTGATAACTTGGTTCAACACTGAATCCTGCCATGCATTTTAGAAAAAATGCAGTTGTACACATTCCTGTAGAATATGAAGGAATGCTTTCACCCAAGAAACTTTCAAGTGACCTTTCTGGAATTGTCACCATCTATAATGGATCAGTCTATGTCTGTGTTTCAGGAATCATTTTGTTAATGAGTTTGATCACAGAAAAGATCATGGATGTCATGTATGTAACCTTCATGTAACTAACCTTCATAACAACACTGTATACACCTAAGAAATGCACACCTTGACCACAGGGGGTGAACTTGTGGGAGACACTCCTCACCTGGTCATCCAGGCATATAAAGGGAGGTCCCACGCAGGGTCATCACTTCTTGGTCCTGTGAATAAAGGTGCAGGTCACAGACCTTGTCTGCAGAATGTGTCTCGTGTGAATTTATAGTAGTGTGTAAGGACACTACATTTGGCGACGAGAAACGGGAATCAACGACTCATGAGAATGGCCACCGGTAGCAGAGAGGAACGGTACTGTGTTGGTGAGGACTGCGACGATTTCATTGAGAGGCTCCGGCAGAGCTTTGTCATGAAGGACTGGCTGGGAGGTGCAGCGGCCGACAAGTGAAGGGCGCATCTACTGACCAGCTGTGGACCTAAGACGTACGTGCTGATGAAAGACCTGCTCGCACTCGAGAAGCCGGCGGACAAAACCTTCGAAGAGCTCAGCAAACTGATCGGTGAGCACCTCAAATCGGCGAGTAGTATACACATGGCCCGACACCAATTCTATACACACTGACGTCGGGAAGGGCAGAGCATACTGGACTTCGTTGCGGACCTTCTGCACTTGGCCAGCCTCTAAGTTCACAAATGCCTGCGGGGGGAGATGTTAAGGGATTTATTTTATTGAGGGCATTGGTCATGCCGGGATTTTCAGAAAGCTAATTGAGACCAAGGACTTGACCTTGGAAGCGGCGGAGTTGATGGCTCAGACCTTCATGGTGGGGGAGGAGGAAACCAAGATAATATACGCGCGTAACTCTGCTTCCAACGTGGCGATGGATCAGGGAGTTAACATTGTAAACGCGACTCAGAACCCTGTAGGCAGGATAGGGCAATTCGACACCATCCAGGCAGCAACAGACTCCAGAGTGGATCCTCAACAGAGACAATGGCAGGTTGAACGGACATTTACGCCATCACGGTGGACAATGCATCTTGGGATGGGGATATTGACACCCATTAACAGAGTGCTCAAGAGTAATCAAAGAGACAATTTAGCCAGAATATGCCAGGAAGCCCGCAGTGAGGCTAATTTACGAGGCAGATGAACCAGAAGAGGGGTCTGCAAGGCAGGTTGATGCTTGGGACAAAGCAATGGACGCTGAAGTTCAGCGGGTTCATGTGGCACAGCTCGTATACCAAAATGCCACCTATGATGATAGTCCTATTAAATGGCATCCCGGTACGCATGGAACTGGACACAGGGGCAAGCCAGTCACTTATGAGTGTCCAACAATTCGAGAAACTATGAGCTAGCAGATCCAAATCTAGAACGTATTGACACGCAACTACGGACGTACATCAAAGAGATCATCCCAGTGCTAGGCAGTACAATGTTGGTGGTCACACATAATGGATCAGAGAACTGGCTGCCACTCTGGATTGTCTCGGGAAATGATCCCGCGCTTTTGGGGAGGAGCTGGCTAGCTGAGATGAACTGGAAATGGGGGGATGTGCACGCCATTTCATCTGTGGAGCGAAGTTCATGCTCACAGGTCCTACAGAAATTTGAGTCACTATTTCAACCTGATGTCGGGACTTTCAAAGGTACCAAAGTAGTGATACGCATCACCCCGGACGCCAGACCAGTGCACCACAAAGCCAGAGCTGTGCCATATGTGATGTGGGAGAAAATTGAGAGTGAGTTGGACAGGTTGCTAAGAGAGGGCATAATTTCGCCCGTTGAATTCAGCGACTGGGCAAGCCCCATCGTCCCTGTCCTGAAAACGGATGGCTCAGTCAGGATCTGTGGCGACTACAAGGCCACTATCAACCGAGTGTCACTACAAGACCAATACCCGCTTCTGAGAGCGGAGGATCTTTTTGCCACGTTGGCAGGCGGCAAGCTGTTCACCAAGTTGGACCTTACTTCAGCCTACAGGACCCAGGAACTGGCCGAAGAATCCAAGCTACTGACCACCATCACCACGCACAAGGGGCTGTTTGTCTACAACAGGTGTCCGTTTGGCATTCGATCAGCGGCCGCTATCTTTCAAAGGAACATGGAAAGCCTGCTCAAATCCATCCCTGGAACAATCGTATTTCAGGACGACATCCTTATCACGGGTCGAAACACTGAGGAACACCTCCACAACCTGGAGGAGGTGCTACGCCAACTGGACCGGGTAGGCCTGCGACTAAAGAAGTCCAAGTTTGTGTTTTTGGCCCCACAGGTCGTGTTTTTGGGCAGGAGGGTTGCTGCAGATGGGATTCGGCCTTACCGAATCCAAAACTGAGGCGATTCGTCGTGCGCCCAGGCCCGGCAACAGATCGGAGTTGTGTTCATTTCTGGGACTCTTGAACTATTTCGGGAAATTTCTGCCTAACGTAAGCACATTGTTGGAGCCACTACATGTGCTCCTGCGTAAGGGTTGCGATTGGTTTTGGGGGGACTGTCAGGAACGGGCTTTCAATCGGGCGCGGAACCTGCTTTGTTCTAATAAGCTGTTGACCCTGTACAACCCCTGTAAAAAAAATTGGCTTTGACATGTGATGCATCATCCTATGGGGTTGGGTGTATGTTGCAGCAGAGTAATGATGAGGGCCAACTCCAACCTGTGGCTTATGCCTCCTGGTCGCTCTCCCAAGCAGAACGAGGATATGGGATGGGTGAAAAGGAAACACTCGCATGTGTCTACGGGGTGAAAAAGATGCACCAGTACCTCTTTGGCAGAAAGTTCGAGTTACAAATGCACCACAAGCCGTTAGCATCCCTGTTGTCAGACAGCAAAGCTGTCAATGCCAAAGCGACAGCTCGCATACAGCGATGGGCTCTCACGCTGGCTGCGTATGACTACACCATATGGCACCGGCCAGGCACCGAAAATTGCGCTGACTCGCTCAGCAGGCTTCCACTGGCCACCACTGAGGGGGCAGTGGAGCAAAGCGCTGAGATGGTCATGGCCGTTGAAGCCTTTGACAGTGCAGGCTCCCCCATCACAGCCTGCCAGATCAAAATCTGGACCAACAGAGATCCCCTCCTATCCTTGATTAAGAAATGTGTCCTGACTGGGGATTGGGCACACGCACATGGAGCATGCCCCGAGGAGGTCAGACCGTTTCACAGATGGATGGATGAGCTCTCCATCCAAGCCGACTGCCTACTATGGGGCAGCCGGGTAGTCGTGTCCCAGAAGGGAAGGGAAGCATTCATCAGGGAACTCCACAGCGAGCACCCAGGCATTGTGCTAATGAAGGTCATTGCCCGGTCACATGTATGGTGGCCGGGAATTGACTCAGACCTGGAACACTGTGTTTGCAGGTGCACGACGTGTGCCCAGCCTAGGCAATGCCCCCAGGTAGGCCCCACTCAGCCCATGGCCCTGGCCCACCAGGCCATGGTCACGTATTCACGTAGACTATGCGGGCCTTTTCATGGGAAAAATGTTCCTCATTGTTGTTGATGCGTACTCGAAATGGATCGAATGCATCATATTGAATTCGTGCACGACATCCACCACTGTGGAGAGTCTGCGTGCGGTCTTTGCGACCCACGGCTTGCCGGACATCCTGGTTAGTGACAACGGCCTGTGTTTCACTAGCTATGAATTCCGGGAGTTCATGTCGGGTAATGGCATCAAACATGTCAGGATGGCACCGTTCAAGCCGGCTTCCAATGGCCAGGTGGAACGTGCGGTCCAAATCATAAAACAGGGCATGCTCTGGATTCAAGGACCCTCCCTTCAATGCCGCTTATCGCTCCTCCTGCTGGCCTATAGGTCCCGACCGCATTCGCTCACAGGAGTTCCGCCTGCGGAACTACTCATGAAACGTACACATAAAACATTGTTGAGGGCAAGCGCCAGTCCCAAAATGAGTACCATGACCGTAACTCAAAGGGGAGATGTATAGAAATCGATTACCCTGTATTTGTTCTTAATCACGCTTTGGGGCCCAAGTAGCTTGAGGGTACTGTAATTGGCAAAGAGGGGAATAGTGTCATAGTGGTCAGACTTAACAATGGACAGATATGCCGCAAGCATCTCGACCAAGTTTTTAAAAAAAAAAGGTTCAGCGAGGTCACTGAGGAACCTGAGGAAGATCATGAGATGTTGCCCACAACATCACCAGTGAACGAGCAACAAGAATACTCAGCAGCATACACAGTCCCTGCGGCCAGCCCGGACAAACCGGAATCATCACAGGTGACAGAGACGTATGCCAAGGCTCAACATCCAGAGCCCCAACTGCGGCGCACCACGAGAGAGCGTCGACTGCCTGAAAGTCTTAATCTTTGACCCCATAAGACGTTGGGGGGGAGGTGATGTCATGTATGTAACCTTCATGTAACTGTAACCTTCATAACAACACTGCATACTGTATACACCTAAGAAATGCACACCTTGACCACAGTGGGTCAACTTGTGGGAGACACTCCTCACCTGGTCATCCAGGTATATAAAGGGAGGTCCCATGCAGGGTCATCACTTCTTGGTCCTGTGAATAAAGGTTCAGGTCACAGAGTGACCTTGTCTGCAGAATGTGCCTTGTGTGAATTTATAGTAGTGTGTCAGGACACTACAATGGACAAGAATTAATCTCTGCTGAATGTGTAACTGAAACCCTGCCCTGTTTAAAACGGGAGAGGTCAGCAAACAAATTACAATAACCACAAAATATAAGCAGGAATAATCTCGGGTGGTTCAGTACTCTCGTGAATTGGGAAACCAAACTAAAAGGACAGTGTTATCTGAGCAAATGGTCTGTGCTTAGAAAAATGAGAGGGCCTTACCTAGTACAGTAACTGCATTATTTATAGTCAGATTAATATTCTAGATGGTTCTGTATCTTTTGAACTGAGACTGCCTAGACTGAGTAAATAAGCTAATTGGTTGTGCCACATTTTTGCACTCTACCAATTAATTGTGCAGTATTACAATGACTTTATTAAATGTGGGGGAAAACATGATCAGCTACTTAATTACCCTAACAATACTTTTTTCCTTTTCCTCATTATAAGTAACTGAGAAGAATCTTATTTTAAAAAGGCTCTTTTTTTTTTTAAATGGTTTTATTTTAGTTCTTGGGTTACAAATTTACTCAAAAAAGGCTCCAGAAATAAAGAAACTCTATTGCATCGATTATGTATAGACTTAAATGAATTCTGCAGGATCTGCTGTAACAAGACTCTCAAAATTAATTGTAGTGATCTTGAATCATCAAACCACTTATCTTGTTCTAGAGTAGCGACATATCAAGGGACATAAAGCATAATAGCTAAGAAGCTGCTTCTCTCTATAAATTACACCAATATTCATTCTGAAGATCAGAATGAAAATAATGATGTGCCAAAATGTTTTCACTGAAGATTGATATTTCTGTCCAAAGCCTACGTTTAAAATTCAGGCCAACATCAGCCCTGTGATCGCAGTCCCTCCATGTCACAGAGCTCGGAAGAATAGTCATGTGATTTGTACCTTCAGTCATGTGATAGATTAATTGAAATCTGATTTTAAAAAGTTGAAATACAGCAACTGTGACTTTGGGCAGTTGGTACTTTGAGTAGTATTCCTGTCAAAAGGAGTGTAGTTTCCGTGATAGCAGTGACAAAATATTCTTCTTTACAATTGGAGCACTGATGATAGAAAGGTATTGCTGAGGTTGGGAGCATGGCGTGTTTGTGTTATGTATGCAATAAAGGTTCAAGCTGAGTACTGTTTAACTAAGCAAGGTACAAGCTTGGCTCTGCTTTATTTAGGCCCAAAGTGCCTACCTCTCAAAATGGCTGGCCTTTTATACCTGAGCAGCACCATGTGTGTGCTGCTCAGTGGTCTCCAACAATGATGCCAGCTGGTGGCTACAAACAGAATGTACATACATGACAGTTTGCCATCCCAGAATAGAACAATTGAGTTGTGAGTTCGAGCTGTGTCTCTGTTTGCCCTATTGAGTTGAGTTGACTGGCAAACTGTTCTTAACACTGCCCTGTTGTCCTGTTTCATTGTTATTGGGAAATCAAGGTCACTTAATCTGACTGAAATGGCTCCACATAGTGAGCCAGGAATGCCTCCAGTTTGCTGAGCATTGAGATAACCCAAAACAGCAAGAAGGGCTTCTGTCACAGGACAGCATACTTATTTAATTACTGGCTGACTTTATTCTAACTAAGAAGTCATCATCATCATCATAGGCAGTCCCTCAGAATCGAGGAAGACTTGCTTCCACCCCTGAAATGAGTTCTTTGGTGGCTGAACAGTCCAATATGAGAGCCACAGTCTCTGTCCCAGGTGGGACAGACAGTCGTTGAGGGAAGGGGTGGGTGGGACTGGTTTGCTGCACGCTTTTTCCGCTGTCTGTGCTTGATTTCTGCATGCTCTCGCCGTTGAGACTCTCGGTGCTCAGCACCCTCTCGGATGCACTTCCTCCACTTAGGACGGTCTTGGGTCAGGGACTTCCAGGTGTCAGTGGTGATGTCGCACTTTATCAGGGAGACTTTGAGGGTGCCTTGTAACGTTTCCGCTGCCTACCTTTGGCTCATTTGCCGAGAAGGAGCTCCAAGTAGAGCACTTGCTTTGGGAATCTCGTGTCTGGCATGCGAACTATGTGGCCTGCCCAGCGGAGCTGATCGATTGTGGTCAGTGCTTCAATGCTGGGGATGTTGGCCAGTTTTATAAGAACAGGAGCATTATACAACATAATGCACAATGCATTGTTGCACTGTGAGGCTGGAGCTGTGTGTAATCTGGCATATTCTTTTAAAGTTTGATTGTGTTGGATACATCCTAAGGTTAATTAGTGAAGGACAAGCCTTTTTTACAGTTATTTTTAAAGTGTGACGGAAATCTATACGTGAGGCCTGAAGTGTAATGGATGCAACAAAAAAAAATGTCCTGTGCAGTAAATCAGAGAATATGTTGGCCTAAAAATTGGTCTGCACAGTGCCCATCGTTCTGATACTACTTTAGACTACTGTGGCCCCAGGCAGGAAGCGTGCACACATTTCCGGATGGAACTGCATTGCCTACCCAGATCCCCTCCCCACATTGCCTTGCCCCTCCATCTTCAATCCAATCACTGGTCCCACTTACCTGAGAAATGTTGCGATGCTAGCAGCGGCCTGATTTTTCTCTAGTCTTTGGTGGTGGGGTGTTGTGCTATGCTGGCTCCATTACAAAGAGGTCCAAGGACAAACAAAAGACATCCTTTACCCACTTCTGAAGAAGGCGGTGGGCCCTTTGCATATGCAAATAAGGGACCTAATGCCTGTTTGAGGCCACCTCTCCAAGATTAGTTTCCCCTGAGGAAGCCTGCACTATTGCAGTGTGTTCTCGAGGAAACTAGCCCCAGGGATCGCCTGCCACAAAGCAGGTAAGTTACTTTGTGTCCCAACCAACTTCATATTAAAGCATCCGATGCTTGGTCCCCCACCCCACATTGTCTTGCCCTCCACCTCCAAGCAAACCACTGGATCCACTTACCTGAGAAACGTTGTGAAGTTAGCAGCAGCCTGATTTTTCTCTAGTCTTTGCTGATGGGCTATTTTGCTGCACCTGCTCCATTATAATGAGGTCCAAGGCCCAATACATGGGGCATTCTGACCACGCCATTCTGGTGCAATGTATGTGTCTTTCCACCTCCACCCTCTGAATTTCTGGGCTGATGAACACAGGCCAATCAGCTTGAAGAGACTGGTGGATGTCATGAAGACATAGTAAAGCAGCAACATGCAGATGGAGTGTGAAAAGTTAAATTACTGATTGGAATTTGCAGCATTCCATAAAATAGGTAGCAAATGACGTATGCAGACTCTGTACTAATATGTAATTATAAATTCTTGAAATTCATGATACTTTATCACGTAATTTACTTCTGTTTACCACACACTGTATGTGATATTGATAAGTTATCATTTCTGTGCCGTGGCAAAGCTCTTATCATTTTCTCAGTACAGATGATGAGCGTCAGACTCCCTTTGCATACTTATTCGCAGACTCACTCGAGCTAACAGCGCTCAGTTCACCTCCAAGTTACACACCATCCTGACTTAGAAATATATTGTCATTCCTTTATCGTCACTGGGTCAAAATTCTGGAACTCCCTCCCTGTGGGAGTACCTTCACCACACTGACTAGCGGTTCAAGAAGGTGGCTCACTAACACCTTCTCAAGGGCATTTAGGGATGGTAATAAATGCTGGCCTTACCAGCGACGCTCACATCCCAGGAATGAATAAAAATAAAATGTAGGGTTGGTCCGTTGGATAAATATTGTAATTGACAATAGTGTGATAGCTTTCTTGTTGACGACCTGGTAAACCAATCATTTAGAATTGAAAAAATAATGACTAACTGAAAGTAAATCTCAATGACCGATTAATGTATTGGTGTCATTGATGGGGCTAACTTTCTGAATTAGTAATAGCGATGAGGCACCTCACCCACCAGTCAGCCGTGATTATCAGGAAATCACAGGTATGCCAATAGTGATCTTCCAGCAATTATGGATGGAAAATTGTGGGCAAGTACACCTGCAAATTCCCAATACATGCAACCGGTGGACAAGGCTCCTTGTGAATTCATATTAAATTGGGCCGAATATTTAGGATTGTGCACCAGTAGGTTTGCTATATTTATTATTCAAATTTATATGATGGGTGGAGAGAGAATCCTGTATCATTGGAGCACCAAGACATGGTTGTACAGAGTGATGGGATGCAGATTTGATCCCTCATTTCAAAGAGTTGCAATCTCAACTGTGTTGCTGTGGGGTGTCCCCAAGTAGAAGCCAGGAACTTTCCTCCATGGAGTGAGGGAAAATCAAGAGGAAAGTCATCCCAATGTTGCTGTTGCCTGAATTTTGGCAAACAATTCAGCATGGAATTCTGGGAGCAGTTGCCCAGCTGCTTTCTCAGTCACAGTGCTGCATGCCCAGAGAGACCAAGACAGACAAAATTATTAGCAGGTGTTTTTGTTTTTGTTTCCATTCATTGTAATGTTATTAATAGAAAATAAATGCATTTGTTGATGATTGTCGCACTTGTCTGAGGCTCAAGGTTGATTGTAAACGTAAATGACAGTTATCTGCTCATATATGGTTTGAAAAGAATCCCGGATGATAAATGTAATTTGACTGGCTGTACAATTCAGCAGAGCAAATAAACATTGGAGGTAGAAATTAGTCTGG
This sequence comes from Pristiophorus japonicus, assembly GCF_044704955.1. Taxonomy (NCBI): domain Eukaryota; kingdom Metazoa; phylum Chordata; class Chondrichthyes; family Pristiophoridae; genus Pristiophorus; species Pristiophorus japonicus. The sequence continues at coordinate 104,876,080 of NC_091983.1, read as the reverse complement.
GCCCATTAATGAGCAGCGTTGTACAGCCAGTCAAATGACATTTATCATCCGGGATTCTTTTCAAGCCATATATGAGCAGGTAACTGTCATTTACATTTACAATCAACCTTGAGCCTCAGACAAGTGCGACAATCATCAACAAATGCATTTATTTTCTATTAATAACATTACAATGAATGGAAACAAAAACAAAAACACCTGCTAATATTTTTGTGTCTGCCTTGGTCTCTCTGGGCATGCAGCACTGTGACTGAGAAAGCAGCTGGGCAACTGCTCCCAGAATTCCATGCTGAATTGTTTGCCAAAAATCAGGCAACAGCAACATTGGGATGACTTTCCTCTTGATTTTCCCTCACTCCATGGAGGAAAGTTCCTGGCTTCTACTTGGGGATACTCCACAGCAACACAGTTGAGATTGCAACTCTGTGAAATGAGGGATCAAATCTGCATCCCATCACTCTGTACAACCATATCTTGGTGCTCCAATGATACAGGATTCCCTCTCCACCCATTATATAAATTTGAATAAGCAGCGTTGCGCACGAGCAACTCTCTGCTCATCGGGTAGAGATTTTATAGAGGGGTCCTTCAACAGAAGTTAGGCCCCACATTATTATATTTAAGGGCTGGGTGCTTAAAAAATAGTTCCCATGAATTTAGCAGTGGGACCAATGTCTGCGCAAGCTGTCCCATTGCTAAATTTGTATGCTTTACGCACATTTTTCGGGTGTAAAACAGGCACAATGCACATCAATTTCTACCCCTAGAACTCGGTGAGTGGGCAATTTACTGACTGCAAAAAGAGTGAAATTGGAGGAAAGATTTTCTCTCCATGATTTCACTGCACCTAGCACGCATAGGAATTCTGTTCTCCCCACCACCCCTCTCTAATGGTTAAACATAAATATAGGTGTATTGCTTCCGGCAAACACCTCTTCAAAGCTGTGTATTAGTTTCTGTCAACGAAAGGATCAGGATGACTAATATCTGTTTATATAGAATAATCTCTGCGATTGTCACTGTGGCAGCATCACTCTGACATTTACCAATGAGATGAAAGCAGCTGTTTGCCTAATAGGTTAAAAGAAAATAAATAACAAGAGATCAGAGGTTGCTGACAGTGGTTGGCTCCTCCCTCTGTGTGTAATCCAGCCCCTCTCCTCTTACTGCCACAGGCTATTTTTGGCTGCCTTCCTATCTCACTTAGAACATGTACAATTAATAGAATTCGTTAGAGAGGAGCTCGACACTGTAAAGGAAAAAGAAACAGGAGGCACTTGTTGCTTTCTCCAAGGACCATTAATCCTGTACAGCAGCCTGGGACTTCAATGACACAACACCTGTCTTCAATGAAAGTTTACTTTGAACGGCAGGAATACGTTGGTGATATTCAGCTTAACTAGATGGTATTCGGACCTTGCTGGAACTGTCCCGGTGGGGGAATGTGTGAATGGCTCCAAGTGGATTATTGAAGCTCTGAGCTGAGGAATAGCCGGGATCCGAGAACCTGAGGCCACTTTGACATGGCTGGCTTGGCTCCTGTCAACGGGTTAGACAAGGACCCTGAAATAGAACTGTTTGTTAAGGTAAGATGCTCTTTAAATTAGGTCCTTCTGCAAGTGAGGAATAAGGGACTTTGTTTGCAGTTACAAGTTTATCCAAAGAATGAGACTGGAAGGGAAGATCCTATAAAATGGTGTATCTGTCTCCTGGACTGATATTTGTAGTCTAAACACACGAGTTTTTATAAGCTTTTTATGATCAAGTCTGTTTCGGTACAGTAAATGTTTAGTAATATTTGTACAACAGGTGTGTTCACTAAAACGGTGTTTTAAGCTGCTCGGGAGTACTAGGAAAAAAACTTGTGACTTAGTGTCATAGTAATGCACGAGGCCACAAAATAGAAAAAAAAAATAATGATTCCATCTCTCGTGTTACAAAAATGATGTACATGACAGTACATAATACCACCTCTCCAAGTGGGGAAAAAAATCGTTAGGCCATCTATTGTGCTGTAAAAAGTAGTGTTTTTTTTATCCTGGTACTTTAAAATAAAACTCTCACATTTTCAGAATGGATAAGTAACAGTAAATATTTCATTATATTTAATCAGCTACGATCATTAGTAAGTAGCACTGACTCATGTGGAACTGAAGCACAATGAGTAGGGCGATCCCAAGTTTGATCCCTGGTCTGAGCTGAGTTAGCTGCCCTTATCAAGATTGTAAAGTCCTGTCCCCTCAGTAAAGATTCACACGAGGCATGTAGTGAAGTCAAGGTCACTCTGGACCTGCACCTTTATTTCACAGCTCTGGAATGCTGCACTTGCCTGAGACCTGTCCTTATATACCTGTCTCTTGCAAGTGCACCCCTGGTGGTAAGGTATGCTGGTGGTTACAGGTCATATCTTATTACAGTCATGTATAGCATGTTAGGATACAGTTATATATAATAATGTAAGATACATGACATCACCCTCCTCCAAGGTCTTATTGTCTTTATAGGTTCAGTCTCTCAGGTGGTCTACGCTCTCGCGTGGAGTGTCTGAGTTGTGGTTCAGTTGTTTGCCTTGGTGTCTGTTTTTCTTTGGGTGTGGTTGCTGATATCTTGCCTGGGCTGTCTGTTTTGATTGGTGTGATTGTTGTTGACTCGCCTGGGCTGTCTGTTGGGATTGCCCTTTACTCAGGTTGTTCCCTCTGTCTGTCCACCAGGTGTGGTGCGAGTTCCACATTGTAGTCTGCCTCAGGTTCCACAGCGTTGTTGGTAAATCTGCTTTGGACTTGGTCGACATGCCTCCGGCAGGTTTTGCCATTGTCCATTTGTACTACCAGTAGCCTGTTTCCTTCCTTACCCGTTACTGTCCCTGCAAGCCATTTGGGACCCCTGCCATAGTTTAGTGCAAACACTTTGTCCCCTATCTCATTCCATCTCCCCCTCGAATTTCTGTCATGGTACTCAGTCAGCTTACGGCGCTTTGCCTCAACGATTTCGTGCATGTCTGGGAGGATTAATGAGAGCCTTGTTTATAAAGTCCTTTTCATCAACAGTTGCGCGGGGGGGAATCCCAGTCAGTGAGTGCGGACGAGATCTGTATGCCAGCAGCAGTCGCGACAGGCGACCCTGCAGCATGGGACCTTGGATTTTAAGCATGCCTTGTTTAATGATTTGCACTGCTCTCTCCGCCTGGCTGTTGGAGGCCGGCTTGAACGGTGCCGTCTTGACGTGATTTATGCCGTGGTCAATTATAAAGTCTTGGAATTCTGCGCTGGTGAAGCATGGACCATTGTCACTGACCAATATGTCAGGGATTCCATGCGTTGCAAACATGGTTGCGAGGCTCTCCACAGTGGTGGAGGTTGTGCTCGAGTTTAGAATGCTGCATTCGATCCACTTTGAAAATGCATCTACAACTATGAGGAACATTTTGCCCATGAATGGGCCCGCATAGTCGACGTGCACTCGCGACCACGGTTTGGTAGGCCAGGGCCAGGGGCTCAGTGGAGCCTCCCAGGGGGCATTGCTGAGTTGGGCACAAATGGTGCACCTTCGGACGCAGAGCTCCAAGTCCGCGTCAATATCAGGCCACCAGACGTGGGATCTGGCTATGGATTTCATGAGAACGATCCCCGGATGCTCGCGGTGGAGCTCCCGGACAAATGCCTCTCTGCCTCACAGAGGCATGACTACTCGGCTGCCCCACATCAGGCAGTCTGCTTGTAGTGATAGCTCATGCATGCGCCTGTGAAAGGGTTTTAATTCCTCGGGGCAGGCATCGCGAGCCTCTGCCCAGTCACCGGTTAGGACACATCTTTTTACTAAGGATAACGTGGGGTCGCTGGCCGTCCAGGCTCTGATTTGGCGAGCCGTCATGGGCGAACCTGTGGACTCAAAGGCATTGATTGCCATGACTATCTCACAGTCCTGTTCGTCAAACCCTTCTGTGGTCGCCAGGCGTAGCCTGCTGAGCGCGTCGGCACAGTTGTCTGTGCCTGGTCTGTGCCTTATGGTATAGTCGTAGGACGCCAGCATGAGTATCCACCGTTGAATTCGCGCCGAGGGGTTGGCGTTTATTGCCTTGCTCTCGGATAGGAGGGATGTGAGGGGCTTGTGGTCGGTTTCTAACGCGAACTTGGCCCCGAAAAGATATTGGTGCATCTTTTTGACACCGTACACACACGCGAGCGCCTCCTTCTCCACCATTCCGTACCCGCGCTCCGCCCGCAAAAGTGACCTGGAGGCATAAGCTATGGGTTGTAATTTGCCCGTACTATTGACATGTTTCAAAACGCACCCGACCCCATATGCTGACACATCGCATGTGAGAACTAGCTTTTTACCTGGGTCAAAGAAAGTCAAAACACTTTTGGAACACAGATGATTGCGTGCCTTATTGAAGGCGCGTTCCTGGGCGTCCCCCCAAAACCAATCACACCCCTTCCTGAGTAGCACGTGGAGAGGCTCCAGCAGCGTGCTTAAGTTCCGCATAAAGTTCCCAAAGTAATTGAGTAGCCCGAGAAAGGCGCACAGTTCTGAGACATTCCGGGGCCAGGCGAATTGCTTCTGTTTTGGATTCTGTTGGGCGGATTCCATCAGCGGCAATCCTTCTGCCCAAAAATTCAACCTCGGGTGCGAGATACAGGCACTTGGATTTCTTGACTCGTCGGCCTACCCGATCCAACCACTTTAGTACTTCCTCCAAATTACAGAGATGGGAGTCGGTGTCCCTGCCCGTGATAAGTATGTCGTCTTGAAATACAACCGTCGCTGGGATGGACTTGAGCAGACTCTCCATGTTGCGCTGGAATATGGCAGCTGCTGACCTGATGCCGAATGGACATCTATTGTACATGAAAAGGCCTCTGTGTGTTGATGGTGATGAGTAGCTTGGATTCCTCGGTCAATTCTTGCGTCATATACGCAGATGTGAGGTCTAATGTTGAGAAAAATTTACCTCCAGCCCATGTGGCAAATAAGTCCTCCGCTCTGGGCAGCGGGTACTGGTCCTGTAGGGAGACTCTGTTTATGGTAGATTTGTAATCCCCACAGATTCGTATGGATCCATCAAGCTTCATGACTGGGACGATGGGACTTGCCCAGTCACTAAATTCCACAGGTGATATAATGCCTTCCCGCAGAAGCCTGTCTAGTTCATGTTTAATCTTTTCCCTCATCACATATATTACAGCTCTGGCCTTGTGATGGACCGGTCTAGCATCCTGTGTGATGTAGATTTTGACTTTGGCCCCTTTGAAAGTGCCCACACCTGGCTGAAAGAGATGTTCAAATCGCTTTATAACTGTTGAACAGGAGGTCCATTCCTCTAATGACATGGCATGGACATCATCCCATTTCCAGTTTAGTTTTGTCAGCCAGCTTCTCCCCAGCAGTGCTGGGGGGTCTCCGGGGACAATCCACAGGGGAAGTCGGTTCACTGTCCCTTTGTGTGTGACAGAGAGCATGGCGCTGCCGAGGACTGGTACGATTTCTTTAGTATAGGTCCTTAGTTTGGTGTCGACCCTTGTGAGTTTTGGTCTGTCTCTTTTATGCGGCCACAGTTGTTCAAATTGTTGAGCGCCCATGAGAGATTGACTCGCTCCCATATCCAGCTCCATTTTGACAGATATCCCGTTGAGTAGGACCCTCATCATTATCGGAGGCGTCCTATTGTAGGAGCAGCGGCCATTGATCGTGTTGACCCGCTGTCCACCGGTGTCCCGGGTACTGTCCCCACCATCTTCTGCTCCGCTTTCCGACCAATCCGATTAGTATACCAGCCGAGCTGCCGTTTCTTTGCACATGCGGGCAAAATGCCCTGTATATTCACAATTTCTGCAAACAGCCTGCTGAAATCAACATCCCCTTGACAAGTGCCCACCCCCACACCTCCAGCACAGACCTGTTCTATTGTTTAAAGTGTTCCCAAAGAATGAGCTGCGTCTGGCTGATCTCTCTTGAGCTTCTCTCAGTTTGTAGTTGATTGCTCGCATTGTGGGTTGATGAGGTGTGAACGGCTGTTCCTGTGGGCCTTGATGGCTTCTGCCTGCTGTCGAGAACCTGTTCTCCCGGTTTTGTATGTGTGTGGGGGTAGCAGCTTGTTTAGTGCTGTGAACTTCTTGTTCCGATATTTCGTTAGTTGTCGTACCTGCATTGTAAATCAACCTCGTTTCTTCTTCCCCTACCAAGAATGTCTGTGCAACCAGTGCTGCTGCCTCTAAGGTCAGGTTCTTGGTCTCTTTGAGCTTTCGGAATATGCCTGTGTGTCCTATTCCTTCAATGAAAAAGTCTCTCAGCACTTCTCTCCTCAGTTCATCGGAGAACTCACATAAACTAGCCAACCTCTGAAGTTCCGCCACGAAGTCGGGTATGCTTTGGCCCACACAGCGTCTGTAGTTGCAGAACCTGTGTCTGGCCATGTGTAGGCTGCTCGCTGGCTTCAGGTGGTCTCTTACCAGTGTGCTCAATTCTTCAAATGACTTGCTTGCTGGTTTCTCGGGTGCCAACAGATCCTTCATTAAAGTGTATGTTTTCGAGCCACAGCTGGTCAAGAGATGGGCTCTTCTCTTGTCTGCCTTATCGTCGCCTAACCAGTCTTTGGTTACAAAGCTTTGCTGGAGCCTTTCTATAAAGTCCTCCCAATTGTCTCCCACATTGTACTTTTCATCTGATCCGTTGTTCGCCATTCTGTGGATTCTGTAATCCCGTAACCCGTCGCCACTGTAAAGTCCTGTCCCCTCAGTACAGATTCACACGAGGCATGTAGTGAAATCAAGGTCATTCTGGACCTGCACCTTTATTTCACAGCTCTGGAATGCTGCACTTGCCTGAGACCTGTCCTTATATACCTGTCTCTTGCAAATGCACCCCTGGTGGTAAGATATGCTGGTGGTTACAGGCCATATCTTATTACAGTCATGTATAGCATGTTAGGATACAGTTATATATGATAATGTAAGATACATGACAAAGATGAAGTAAGAGGCCGAGGAATCTTGGCAAATTTAATGCTCAATGTCAATTCACTGTGGAGTAGCAACAGATAAATCATTTAGAATGCTAAACTCTAGAGCTGAAACAATAGAGTACAAATCATGCTGAGACTGTATGGCACTTTGGCCAGATGCACTTTGAATGCTGTGTCCAGTTCTAATCACCAAAACAAGGGGCGGGAGAGTGGGGGGAGGTGGCATTTAAGCCCTTCAGTGGTCGGAGAACAGCCGTGCGACTGATCGCTAATATCAGACAATGGAGTTTTGAAGAAAACCATGTAGAAAGCTGAGCTACAAAGCCTTGAAAGGAGACGTATAAAATAGTGAATAAAAGAAAAAGTAAATCTGGAACATTACTTCAAACTAAACCATGACACTAGGACAAGGGGGCAAAGGATTAAAACTCATTAAATGCAAATCTATGGCTGATGTCAGGAAGCTTTTCCTCATGCAGAGAATGGGCATCCGGGTAGAGTAGTGGAGGGGAAAATCCCTAGAATCATTTAAGAATCAATTGAATGCTGTGATGTGTCGAAGGGGCTTGAGGGTCTTTTTAGGTTGATGGGCTAAGATTGGTGGATAACATTCATCATCTGCCTTTATGATCTCAGACCATCCCAGGTCTTGGACTATAGAGGGAAAAATATAACCAGGGCTCCTGTTCCTGATTGCTATCCAATGACTCCTGCTGGAAGAAATGCATGTGTAGTCATTGGGCTGTCCTCATTGATAGCCTGCTGACACTTGTGTGTTCACACATGGAGATATCAGATGGTAGAGGCACCAAGGAACTGTGCTCCTGCAGCAGTCAGCACCTTCAGGATAGGAGGGGGAAAATTGGAACAGGGAAAAGAAACCATTTTGTTCCCATAAAGACAAAAAATCTCTCCATTAGTCTACCACTGAGCTGCATTATTCTTGAGATAGACAGCACCTCATGTCAAAGCTCTAATCTCAGACTGAATATGAAAGCAAAAGTGTGGCTCTGCATCTTGGCAACAGGATGTCTGAAAATACAGATAAACAACAAAAAAAGAATGAATAGACTTCAAAAGCTACTTCATATCTATGTACATATGGGCCTAGATTTTCCATCCAAGTTGCACCAACTCTGGGGTTTAACTTAAATGAAGTGCGTCAGGAAATCCTTCAGGGTGCACTTTGCCAGCCAGGGCCAGGCTGGAAACTTAACCAGAGTCGGATGTATCCTTTGCGCTGTTTATAAGTTTCACCCTGCCACATTTCTGCTGAGCGGAAGACCTAAACCATTGTATACAAATAGAATACCAATTAAGATTTATATCAATGGTTTTCAACCCTTTTTGTGTGGGACCCCCTGAAAATGTTAATACTCCAAGCGATTCCCTGCCCTAAATTCCAAAAGATACAGTCAGCTTCCAAAAGGAAAAAATATAATTTCAGAAAATGTTTTTATTAATTTTATATATAAATCAACAAATATAGAAATTAGAAGACTTCAGGAATCCCTTGCCAGCCCCTTGCAGATCTTAGCAGGTCCAGGAATGCCAATTGGTAAACCCATGGTTTGCTGTAACCAATTGTATAACTGCCCCATGGATGCAAAATTCGGTGTTTATTTTTGCAAGCAAGTGGTCCCAGGGTGCATCCTCTTCATACATTTGTGTAAATAAATATAAGCCAGCCAGTGTAAGATTCTGAAAGTAAACATCCATAAATGTGCAGCTTGACTCAGACTTTCAAATTTGAAAATTCTAAGTTCTTGCTGCACAAGCCCACCCTAAATACATAAACCAGATCATTACCAATATTAAGTCTTTCACGGAACAGATATTGTGCCTGAGCATTGGATTGCATGAGCACAGTGAATAGATGAAAACCAGGCAGAGGAGATTGCATGCCTGGTTATCCATTTAAATTAATGGATTGGAACATCAGGTGAGTTGGGTGGATATCTGCTGCCTCTAGAGTACAGGAGAAAGAAATGAGGGGGAAGGTATCTGTAGTGTCCTTACACACTACTATAAATTCACACGAGGCACATTCTGCAGACAAGGTCACTCTATGACCTGAACCTTTATTCACAGGACCAAGCAGTGATGACCCTGCTGGGACCTCCCTTTATATACCTGGATGACCAGGTGAGTGTCTCCCACAAGTTCACCCCCTGTGGGCAAGGTGTGCATTTCTTAGGTGTATACAGTATGCAGTGTTGTTATGAAGGTTACAGTTACATGAAGGTTACATACATGACTATCTACTTCGAGGGAGCTGATACTTCAGGCTCGCTAAGTGGAGGGAAGCTCCCTGATTGCCAGCTGCTTTTGCCACTGTGCAGCTGTGGGTCAATAATGAAGGTGCACACTTTCTAAATCTGATGAAAACAGCTTACATTCCCTCTGGCCATACTAGCCCCTCTCGTATCACCCGTACATTGCACAAGCATGTACGTCCTTGATTTTTCCCAAACTCTCAAAATCTGGGCTCTGGTTTCATCCACTGCCTTTGCTGAGTTAGCAACCCTGACCGTGGCAGAAAGCATATCTTGGTTGGCTTCAATATCTTCAAACGAGTTTGTCAAGTGTTCTCGCTCTGGATTGAGCCACATTGGGAATACACGTGAGAGGGTAAGATTTGACTGTAACACCCAAGCAGATAATACGCTCTAGAAGATTGGCCGCAGAGTCTTGAGGCCTATGACATGCCTGAGGCACTCAGCATGCCCAATGTGAATGGATAATGGAAAGTGGCTTGGAGCGTGTATACAAGCTGCACACTAGGCCCTCAAGGTCAGTATAAATGAGAAAGCCTTCCCATAATGTGGCTGGAACAACTGAACAGCAGTCCACTTGCACAGCAGATATATGGAACATACGCGAAGAGAAGATCCTCCATTCGAATAAGAAACAAATCATGTACTCTGCCCTCTTGCATGGTGAAAGGCTAAAAGCAGTGGAGGTCCAAAGAGACTTGGGGGTCCAGGTACATAGATCTTTAAAATGTCATTAACAGGTACAGAAAATAATCAAAACAGCTAATGGGATGCTGGCCTTTATATCTAGAATAAAATTTAGGACTAGAATACAAAGGGGTAGAAGTTATGCTGCAGCTATTCAAAGCCCTGGTTAGACCACACCTGGAGTACTGTGAGCAGTTCTGAGCACCACACCTCAGGAAAGATATACAGTACTTGCATTGGAGGGAGTGCAACGTAGGTTTACCAGAATAATACCCGGATTTTAAGGGTTAAGTTACGAGGAGAGATTGAACAAATTAGGGTTGTATTCCCTAGAATCTAGAAGGTTAAAGGGTGATCTGATCGAAGTTTTCAAGATATTAAGGGGAATAGATAGGGTAGATAGAGAGAAACTATTTCCACTGATTGGCATTTCTAGGACTAGGGGGCATTAGAGCCAAACCTTTCAGGAGTGAAATTAGGCAACACTTCTACACACACATGGTGGTACAGTGTGACATCCGAAATCTGGAAACCTCGGGACCGAGGCCTTTCCGGATTGCAGGTACTTCTGGATTTCGGAACATCTTGGCCTGGGAAAAGGAAGGTAGGTCGGGGGGGCGGGGTGGGGGGTTGGTCAGGCCGCCGTAAGTCGGGGGGGTCGGTTGGACAGGGTGAGGGAGGGAGGGAGGCGGGGATCGGTCGGGGGTGGGGGGGTTTGGTCGGGCCGAGGCCGGGTGAGGTCGGTCGGGCCGCTGGAGGTCGGTGGTGTCAATCGGGCCGAGGCGGGGGGTGGTCGGGCGGCTGGAGGTCGGATGAGGTCGGGCTGGGGATGGTCGGGCGGCCGGAGGTCGGGCAGTGGCCAGGGATGGTTGGGTGACTGGAGGTCAGGCAGCCGGAGGCCGAGGTGAGGTTGGGCGGCCGGAGGTCGGGCCGAGGCGGGGGAGTCCAGATTTCTGAATATTTTCCGGACGACCCCGCCACTGATCGGCCCGGTGTCCAGATTCCGGACCATTCCGGATTCTGGAACTCCGGGTTTTGGACGTCGCACCTGTAGAAGTTTGGAATTCTAGCTTCAATTGCGATTTATAGAAGAGATCAATTATTAATTTTAAATCAGAGTTTGATAGCTTTCTGTTAACCAAAAGTATTAAGGGATACGGGCCAAAGGCAGGTATATGGAGTTGGGTCGCAGATCAGCCATGATCTCATTGAATGCTGGAACAGGCTCGAGGGGTTGAATGGCCTACTCCTGTTCCTCTGCTGTCTGCCTTGTGACCCTAACCCCCAATGCTGGTAAACAATCCTTCACTGACTGCTGGGACTTGGCCATATTGCCATAGTATTTCCAAAGCATCATGAGAGACTTGCCCAGAGCCAAACAGTCATCCAAATGAGATGACCTTGCTTTGTCTGGCACGATCAGCTTACATGCATAGAGCGGTGGCCTAGTGTGTTTTGGTCATATTATCGGCCCCTGATTATCCAGGCTGACGTGTTGAGAATGGCCACTTGGGAGGACTACCTCAACTCTTTGAACTGTACCTCAGCAGACAGTAGTACTTTTAAGAGAGGAGAATTATGTTTCCAACAGAGTAATCTTAGTACATTGTACTTCGCAATTAATTCTCAAATTAAAAGAAAACATTTTTATCTAACATTTAGTAAAAGAGAAACCATCTACTTTCTGGTTCTCGTGTAGAATTTGACCTGTATATTTATAAATATTTTGCTGCAATTGATGTTGTCCACCAGCAGCTGTCTATAAATATCGTTTGTTTGAACCCTATAAATAACAGTTGCAAATAAATTATTACGGTCATGGGTTGACTGACTTTTCCTGTCATTTGTGTGAGTCATAGGTCATCTGATAGTGCTGTGAACAGATTGGTTAGGGCCTTAATATTATCTCACTGAAGAAGGAAAGATGTTCCCTTTGAAAACTGTTGAAATCTCTGTATTCTAAAGCTCCATTTGCATTAGCCTGAAATATTCTTTGACTCAAAATGGTGCTGTGGGTTCTGGTACTTTCCAGTCATGTCCTTACTACCCAATGCAGAAAAAGGTGCTTGTCTACACAGTTCCAACAAAGTTGTGATAGCTCCCGTTGTGACTTATGCAAGCATGAAACTTAATTTCCAATATCACTGCAAAAACATAATTACAGCATTACCAGGGAAACCTGTGTTAAAATGTTGCAGACATGCTCGTCTTGTACTGCAGGGCTGCTGACTTCAGTACAACATGAAATGAAAGACAAAGCGGCTATTAAATTAGCACCACTGTCCAAGATTGTGAGGGTTTGTACTGTAGTAATTGAAATAGCAATCTTCCATTGCCATATAGCTATCAACAGAACTTCAGAGTGACTAGTACTCCAGCTCAGTAACCTGAAACACTAATGTTTGGATCAAATACCAACAGCGGAGAGGAAAAACACGCAGGAGCAGATTCAATTTTGAATTTTCATTGACAAATTGAACTCCATATGATAACTGAAGCAGAGTTATTGTAACCAAGTTATTGTTTTCTAAGTTTTCCGGCAGCACTATGTTTTATTACAGACTTTCCTTCTTACAGGTCCTTATCTCGGCAGAGTTTCGAGATGGTAAGGGCCTGATGGTTAGATACACTACTTAGCTGACACCTGATAGTGGGGAGCTTTCCAGAGCAGCAAGGATTGGTTGACATTTAGTCCCAAAATATACCAGCAGCAGTACTCACTGGTGCAGTGATGATGCAAGTTAAAAGCATAAGTCACTGTAGTTTTTCAACTGGGCAAATACGACCTACAGACAGAGTAGGCTGGGAAAACTGGTAATTAAAAACCAGAAGTTTCATGTGTTCTGCCACCTTCTAATTATGAGTGAACGCAAAACTATATCACAATTCTACTGATTGCTGTGGTTAAAAATAAAGTCTCGTCTTCTCTTAGGCAGTCCCTCTGAGTCGAGGATGACTAAATAAAGTGCTGCAATGTTTATGACTGCCCTGAGTTGTGTGTGAATATAGTGTTCAGATAGAGTTCAGAACACCTTAAGACATGATGGTGTGACAGTCAATCACTTTCTGTGACAGCAGCAACGTTCTCTGCTACAGTATGAAACAGGTCAATGATTTGAAAATTTTGGTTTAAAAAGTGCAGAGACAGAAAATCAAGGTTGTGTTGGGTGGAAGCTAAATGTAAGATTGTACACTAACAATGAATCCTGCCTGAGAAGACCTGTCTTTTGAGTATGATAACTCAGTCAAGGTGGACACGCATTCAGAGTATTCCTTTATGATGAAGATTGCTATTGTAATGGGAAGTGTTTTGATTAATTAGTACATTGGAACTGGGAAATTGGGCTTGTTTGTGCCGGCCGTTAAGGCTGGTTTGGGAGAATAAATAGCAGTTACCTCACTTCCACCCACTTCTGGTGGGGACACGGCGGCCACCATTTTGGGCAGGCCGACAGTGCTGCCATTGCCTGCGCTCGCTGTACATATTTAGATGAGGCAGATTATGACGTCAATCGGCATGCAACATTTCATTGACGCACGACCTGCTATTTTGGACGTCGACGCTCCTTTTAGCACCCTCTCCAAATCACGACCAGCTGAATATGCTGAAGAACTCCCACTGGCGCTATTTAAAGGGATCATCAACAACTTGCAGCTGACTTGCTTTTTCATTTATATTGGCTGTGTAAGTTTGTGCAACTGTTTGGAGCTTTGTATTATTATTTAAAGTTGGTCAGGTGATGTGGAGTGTTGCAAGTATGAGGAGCCTTGCTTCTCATTTTAAAGCATCTGCTCACAATCATGGGGGCTCTACTTGCAGTCCCCCTCGTGCTCGAGTGTGACAGGAAGATGGAGCGGAGGTGGCGAAGAAGAGGACAAGATGCTCGCAGAGGGAGGGAGAGGTGCAGGAGGGCTCTCAGCAGGAGTCGTTACCCACCTAGGGTCTTCCGAGAGCACTTCCTCTACCTGCACTTAAGCTAGGAGCTGTGTATTAGGAGGCTCTGCTTCACCAAGGACTCTGCCACCTCCTGCAGCCAGACCTGCAGCCTCAGAGCAGAGCAGTGACAAGGTCACTGTGGCCCTCAATTTTTTTCGCCACCAGATTGTTCTAGTCTGAAGCAGGTGACATAGCTAACCTCTCCCAGTTCGCCGCCCATCGCTGCATTCGGGAGGTCACAGAGGCTCTGTACTCCAGGAGAAGGGACTTCATTATCTTGTCTGAACAGAGAGAACAGGACAAGCACGCATGTGGCTTTGCCAAGATATCTGGCTTCCCCGTGGTGCAGGATGCAATCAACTGCACACACATGGCTTTGCGGGCACCGCATATCAATGCTGAGACATTCCATAAACGCAAAGGTTACCACTCTCTTAATGTGCAGATTGTGTATGACCACGCCCAGCACACTATGATGATGAATGTATGGTATCCTGGCAGCAGTCATGATGCCATTATCCTGTGCCACTCCGGTGTACCAAATATCTTCGAGCCAGTATGTCAAACCTGAGGGTGGCTGCTCGGAGACTAGGAGCTGGATTTTCGGTTGTTTAATGCCTAAGTTAGCGGCCGAGGGGGTGTTAATGGGAGAGTGCAAGAGGTTATTGACCAGGAGCGCAGCTTTTAGCGCCCCGACGGGAAATTCATCAGAGGCTCACTGGGGCGCCAACCATTAGCGCCTGGCTGCTGACGATCAGTGCGATCCTGCAACATCATAGAGCAGACAATAGGGCTGCTGAAGCAGCGATTCCGATGACTGGACCGCTCTGGAGGCAGCCTTCAATACTCCCCTCAACAGGTGTGCTGCATGTTGCACAACTTGGCCATCACGAGGGCCCAGGCCTTGCCAGTGGGGATCGCAGGCCCACCTCAAGAGGATGAAGCAGAGGACTAAGAGAACAAGGAGCCTGCTGACGCCCCAAATGAGCAGCAACGCGATGAGGACCAGTAGCATCCACGGAGGAGGCAGCGTGCCAATGTTGGCAGCGGCAGGGCTATTTGGCAGCGGCTCATAAGGGAATGCTTCACTTAAATGGAGTGAGCTGAAGGATGCAGCTAATAATGAGTGCATATTGTGGCATGATAATGCCACCTCTCCGTTACAAGTCAACAGTCATACACCAGAGGCTGAAGGAAACGTTCAACGTTATATTTTATTGGAAACACATCCCTCAAACAACCCCAAAAACCCCAGAGAAAACGAAATGGGATACCCGCCCCTTCAAATAATACAACTGATGAATAACATTTACACCTTTTCTACACAGGACCCATGGGCATACTTTTCTTCAGTGGGTCTTGTGTAGGCATTTCGCATCCCTCTGCCTCACCCTCTTCCCTCACCACCTGCCCAAGGCCGCTTGAGGGCTGTTGTGTGTCTGAGGGAGACAGGACAGATAGCTTAGCATGATGCTCTGGGCCTGGAAGGCCCGGCTGCTGACAGCACCACCTGAGAATGGGCAGCACCAGTCTTGGATGGCTGGGTTGCAGACCGCGGCAGGTTCAAAGACGGACTAGCAGTGGTGGGAGCCAGAATGATGTCCTCCTGAGAGGACACCAGGTTCCATCTCAACCGACACACTGCCACTCCCCCGGGGCAGAGCCTCAGCATCCGGAGCAATTCTGGTGGAGTGCAGATTGGTGACCTGCTTTGGGACTGTTAGCTCACCGTTGGACTGATGGGGCCCCAGACACGATGGCAGCAGTCAGTGCTTGCATGGCATCAATTTGACCCTGCATCAGAGCACACAGTGCATTGATGCTAGCTCGCACTGACGACATGGCAGAATGCAGCAATTGCGTGGTCTCGGCCTGCCGCTCAATGGTTACTGCCACGTCAGGCATGGCCCACGCCATCATATCTGGGACCCTATGGTCACTTGTGGCCTCCATCATCCATTGGTATCTACCAAGCTTGGGCTCGATGGGCCCCCGAAATGCAAATGCCAAGATTGAGGCGGCCTCCGCTACATTCAACGCAAGTGCATCCACGTTCTGTGGGATCCTCGCCAATGCACCCAAGAGCTTGCGGTGCATCTGCACTGATGCCTTGGATGTAGCCTCTAAGTCCAGGTCCTCATCCAACTGTCTGTGAGCAGGACTCGTGGGCCGGCTTATCCAGCGGAGAACTGGCCCCCGAACTTCCCCTTGCGCTGGGCGTTGCTGCAAGGCACTGGGTCCAGGAGCCTCCAGTTTAGCCAACCCCAGGAAGACGGCCTCTTCCACCGAGGTGCTCTCCCCACGGTGCAATTATGGATGTCTCGCCCTCTCCTGGCACACTGCTCTCCACCACCACCTCCTCATCTCATCTTCCCCGTCGTCTGAAGACGTTGGCTGACGAGCAGGCTGGCGCTCTTCTGGCTTATCTGTAAACACCTAACAACAGAATTGCGGTTATCATCTGGGGAGGGAGCAGGCAGGCAAAAAAGAGGGGGGCATCGTTGTTTTGGTCACAACATCTGCAAGGCATGTGGCCTCAAGGCTAAGGGGACTCGCACAAAACGGCCATTTCATTCACAGACCATCACTGTCGAGCGGGGCCTTTGCCTCTCCGCCCTCCACCGCCACGACTGCAGCGCCCATGAGAGTGGACACTCGCTCCTCCTCATCGGTCAGGTCCTGGAGCTAGGGCTGGCCCTCTCCCCGTCGATACAGCTCGCGCATATTGTGCACGAGTTTGACCTGCAATGATAAAAGCAAAAAGTTGTTAGTGGCTGTGTAGGTGCTAGTGTGCCACACATGTCTGCCGTAGGGTACTCGTGAGTAATATGGCGAAGTGTGCAGATCTGCATTTCATCCTGCATGGCATTGCAAGTGGATGTGTGAACTGTGGGTCTGGGGCACAAGCAACTACCAGTAAGTATGAGGCTTAGATCTGTGACCGCATATGAAGAGTTGAAAGGTGCTGCTAGGTGGGCTCAGGCTGAGTAAGGAGCTAGAAAGTGAGCGACGCTTGGATGGACAGGGCATGTCTGGTGAGGCGATGGAGAGCTCTCAGGCTGTTAAGACCGTTGAATCTATTGCGACATTGCGTCACTATTGTGGGCACCGTGCTCCGGGCGGTAACGTGCTCAGCCATTGCCCTCCAGTGCCTTGTCAAATCGCGAGGCGTTGGCATTCGTCCCCCTCCAGGCTGGAGGGCATTCCAGCGACTTTTCACTGCCTCCAGCAAGGCATCAAGCGCAATGGGCGAGAAGCGGGTAGATGGGTGGCATCCTCCTTGCTCCTCCATTTTCGAGCTCTGAAGACACTGTGCAGCTGGAACTGTGCATGCGCAAATTTGAGTTGTCACGCCTTTAAGACTCGGCTGTTCCCGAGGTCTGACTCGAAGTTCTCCACATACGCAATGGGTCCACCAAATTTACCGACCAAACTTTTGTTATCGCCCCCTAGCTGCAGTTTGCAATGGCTGATTTAGCGCCCCTGTCAGCACTGACGAATTTCTCGACGGAAGGCACAAACTTTTTCAAGGCGCTTAAATTACCACTCCACCTGGGTTGCCACCCCAACTGAGGCGCGACCAAATTTCTCCTCCTAGGGCTATCCGCTCTGCACCTGGCTGATGACTCCCCTCCACAACCCCAGCACTCGTGGCCAGTAAGCATATAATGAGAGCCATGTTGCCATGAGGAACCTAATCGAGCACACCATTGGGGTGCTCAAGCAACGGTTCTGCTGCCTTGACTGCTTGGGAGGGGCCCTCCAGTGTTTGCCAGATCGGGTGTCCCAGCTCATGGTGGTCTGCTGTATGGTCTATAACTTGGCCACCATGGGTTCCATGGCCACCTCAGGAGGAGGATGAGGAAGGGAGGAGGCAGGCATCAGATCTTCATTCGGGATGGACTGTCCGTGGATGCTTCATCAGACTACAGTTCCAATAAATAAAACCCCAGATCCCTGTTGCTCATCACTTCCCATCTTACTATCCCTCTGTCCTGGAACATTACAGATTCTTCCTGGGCACAAAGCTGAATGAAAGCCACCACAAAACAAACATTCCAGATGTAATTTATAAATTTATCAAATCCAAATTCAAATCAAAACAGCATTTCTTTAGTGTCGGTCTTTTCTGTGCCTTTTCCTACGCTAGTGCCCCTATGCATTGCTCCCCCAGTGGCTGCAGCATGGCTGGAGGAAGGCTGCTGGCTTTAAATGGGGGAGACTGCAGATGGCTTTGCAGGACAACCTTTAGCAGCTCTGGGCATAGAAGGTCTGGCTATAGACTGCACCACATGGGCAGCTGCAGACCGGGCTGGCTGGCTGACGGGCAGTAGCAAAGGCAATGGTGGGAGTATGAATGTTGTCATCGTGAGAGAGAACAGCAGATTCATGCTCCACGGAGCCACTACTACTCCCCCAGGGCATGCATAAGCATTCCTAGCCATCTGTTGGAGGATAGATTGCTGGAGTGCTGTGACACCCTGCAAGCCCCTTTCTATACTCGTAAACCCAGCTATGATGGCAGCAGTCTAAGCTTCCACTACAGCACTGAGACGTTGGGTCGCTTCCACCTGTGCTGCAATGGAAGCTGCGACATCGCTAATCACACACAGCTTCATGGTGGGTCCACAAGGTCTCTCATGAAGTTGCCCATCATTTCCCATCCTGGAAATCATGGACTTCAAGCTCTGCGCAAAGCCCCATGCAAGCTCCTCCATGCTCCTTGGCACTGACGAGAGGCTCTCTGTCAGGCCTTCCATTGCACCATCACCCTTCTTCTCAAGGCCACCCCATCAAGATCATCATCTGAGACCCATGCAGCAGAACTCATGTGTGAACTTGCCCTCTGGGAGCTGGCACCTGGTACCTGAACTACCCTTTTCCCCCTGGCCTGGTTGCAGTCCACTTATGCCCGGTGACTCACCATGGGCAGATCCTGCTTTGAAACGACCCCCTACAGTCCGCAATGTGCCATTTTCTGAGCTGGTGCCTGCACCTGTCAAATGCATGACGATGTGTCTTTCTCTTCACTCTCCTCCATCACTTTGGGGACGGGCCATGCTAATGGGATTTCTTGGGTATCCGAAAGGAGAAAGGCACAGGGTTAGGATGTGATGAGGGGAGTGGGGGCAAAGCAAGATATCCATGCGTACATCACCAGCTTGTAAATGAGACAAGATTGTGGGATGTGAGAAGAGGATTAGGTATGAGCATAGCGTCATCAGCCGCAATGCTTTCAATTTCGCCGCTCGCCACGGACTCTGTAATGGTCTCTCCAATGATCTCCAGCACTGATTCTTTCAGCTCTGCCAGGTGCTACAGACTGGCTTCCCCTCCATCCATCTGCTGCTGATCCCTGAGGTTATGAGTCAACTTTGCCTGCAAGAGAAAGGGAAGTTAATGGGATACAATGTGTTTGGGTGATGTGCCTGCCATGGTTGAACAGCTGGCAGTGTGTGCAAGGTGTGAGGTGTGACTGAGAGTCTTGCAGCAATGGTAAGTGTGTGAATGTGAAGCGAAGCTATGATTGTGAGATGTGAGTGGTGATAGTTAGAGATTGTTGGTAGGTGAGTGAAGATGTGCATTGAGCAGTATCTGAATCTCGTCGCCGAGAACATGCAGAAAACAAGCGCATGCAGCGGAAGGAGCGTGCGGGTAGCCAGACTCCCCACCCACCTTTTCCTTCAACGACTGTCTGTCCCACCTGTGACAGAGACTGTAATTCCCATATTGAACTGTTCAGTCATCTAAGAACTCACTTTTAAAGTGGAAGCAAGTCTTCCTCGATTTCGAGGGACTGCCTATGTTTTGTATGTAATAACTTGACAGACTGGATACTGTAAACTCACTCAGGTGCAAACCTGGCTCAACTTTATTCGGGCCCAAAGTACCCATATTACATGGTGGCTTGCTTTATATACCTGGCCTGCGCACACGTGCGTACAGCCAAATGACCTCCGACAGTGGTGCGCCCTGGTGGCTAGTAACCCCAAGCATACATACATGACCACACCCCCCTTCAAGATCTTAGTATCAGTCTTTTTACAAGTTAAGACGGTCCGGGGCTTCCCGCTCATGAATTGATCGTCTCAGTTCAACTCCAGTTCTGGGCGAGCGTTCTGAATCAGTTATGACTGGGGGCTGGGTAGCCGATCTGTTGGAAGTGGCAATGACCATGTCCGAGATTGAAAGTCCAGATTCATTGATGACGGCGGAGTCCTCTGATGAATGAATATAGCTTGGTTATTCACTGATCATATCTTCCTCAACTTGTTTCAGTTCATCCGTGTGCCGCAGCTTTATCTGATCAACATGTTTCCTGCATGTTTTCCCATTCTTGAGCATGACAATAAACACTCTGTTACCCTCCTTGGCCGTAACAGTACCGGTGACCCACTTGGGACCTTGACCATAATTTAGCACATACACAGGATCGTTAACAGAGATGTCGCGTGACACAGCAGCACGATCATGATACCACTGCTGATTTTGACGTCTGTTTTCAACATGATCGTTCAAGTCAGGATGGACAAGAGAGAGCTTGGTCTTGAGACCTCTCCATCAATAGTTCAGCAGGGGAGACCCCGGTAAGCATGTGGGGTCTTGTCCTGTAACTAAACAATATGCATGACAAGCAAGGCTGCAGTGAATCCTGAGTTACGCGTTTCATACTCTGCTTGATTGTTTGGACAGCACGCTCTGCTTGGCCATTAGAAGCAGGTATGACTGGTGCTGACCTCACATGTTTAATACCATTGAGTTTCATGAACTCTTGAAACTCCAGACTTGTGAAGCAAGATCCGTTGTCGCTCACAACGATGTCAGGCAGACCATGAATAGCAAATATGACATAAAGGCTCTCGATGGTAGCTGTGGATGTACTGGATGACCTGATTATACACTCTCTCACTTGGAATATGCATCCACCACAACAAAAAACATCTTGCCCAGGAAAGGACCCACAAATTCGATGTGGATCCTCAACCATGGTTTGGATGGCCACAACCGCAGACTCAGCGGAGATTCCGCTGGTAATTTGCTTAGCTGCATGTAAGTATTGCACTGATGCAGACATGATTCCAGATCAGGGTAAATTCCAGGCCACCATGTATGAGACCTGGCCTTGGCTTTCATCATGACAGTACCGGGATGAGTGCTGTGTAGATCACGTACAAATTTCTCTCTGTCTGTCTTAGGCATAACAACATGATTACCCCACAATAAGCAATCTGACTGAATGGATAGTTCTTCTTTGCGACGGTTGTAAGGTTTGGTCTCATCACACATTTTCATAGGTATAGCAGACCAATCACCACTATGGACACAACATTTTACAACCGATAAAATCGGATCCTGTCTGGTCCAGGTCCTAACTTGAGCAGTGACAGGGGTTCCTTCACTCTCAAAATCATCCATAACTAACAGTAGATCTGCAGGTTGTGGCATCTCCATCTCCGGTGTGGGCAAAGGCAGACGGCTCAGTGCATCGGCACAATTCTCGGTGCCAGGTCTATGGCGAATGACATAATCATAGGCAGATAATGTCAGCGCCCACCTCTGGATGCGGAACGATGCATTGGTATTGATACCTTTGTTTTCCGAAAACAGTGAAATGAGTGGCTTCTGATCCGTTTCGAGTTCAAAGCGAAGACCAAACAGGTACTGATGCATCATTTTAACCCCATACATGCAGGCTAAAGCTTCTTTTTCTACCTTTGGCAAACTTTTTGAAGCGTACGCAACAGGTTGTAGTTTACCCGACTCATTAGCTTGTTGGAGAACGCAGCCAACCCCATATGAAGAAGCATCACTGGCCAATACTAGATGCTTACACAGATCATCATGTACCAGCAACTTGTTAGAGCAAAGCAGATTTATAGCTTTCTCAAAAGCTCTATCTTGAGATATACCCCAAACCCAGTTGTCGCCTTTTCTGAGCAGCATGTGCAGTGGCTCTAATAAAGTGCTCAATCTAGGTAAGAAATTACCGAAATAGTTGAGTAAACCAAGGAACGAACGCAGCTCCGTCACATTCTGAGGCCTGGATGCATTTTTGATGGCCTTGGTTTTCGAGTCCGTAGGCCTGATGCCATCAGCAGCAATCTTCCTCCCCAGAAATTCGACTTCCGGTGCCATGAAGACGCACTTCGAATGTTTCAGCCTGAGTCCCACTTTGTCCAGATGATATAGAACCTCTTCAAGATTGTTCAGGTGTTTGGCGGTGTCACGACCTGTGACCAGAATGTCATCTTGAAACATGACGGTTCAAGGGACGGACTTCAGTAGACTCTCCATGTTCCTCTGAAATATGGCTGCAGCCGAGCGAATTCCAAAAGGGTACCTGTTGTAGATAAACAATCCTTTATGAGTGTTGATGCACATAAGTTTCTTCGATGTGTCGACGAGCTCCTGTATCATATAGGCCGACATCAGATCCAGTTTAGTGAACGACTTCCCACCGG
Organism: Pristiophorus japonicus; assembly: GCF_044704955.1. Classification (NCBI taxonomy): domain Eukaryota; kingdom Metazoa; phylum Chordata; class Chondrichthyes; family Pristiophoridae; genus Pristiophorus; species Pristiophorus japonicus. The sequence goes on along the minus strand of NC_091983.1, from coordinate 104,853,757 downwards.
TTAGCGTTGCAAACAGGTCATCAGCCTTCGGTAATGGATATTGATCCTGTTTTGAAAATCGGTTGATCATGACCTTGTCGTCTCCACAAATCCTGACAGTGCCATCACTCTTCAACACAGGAACAATGGAACTGGCCCATTCATTAAATTCAACCGGTGATATGACCCCTTCACGTTGGAGTCTGTCCAGCTCAATTTCTACCTTCTCCCTCATCATGTACAGAACAGCCCGAGCTTTGTGATGGACAGATCTTGCACCTGAGTCCAGGTGAATCTGCACCTTGGCTCCCGTGAAATTGATGATGCCTGGTTCCAACAGAGAGGGAAACTTGCTCAGCTCTTGAGCACACGAAGTGTTCTCCACCGATGACAACGCTTTGATATCGTTCCAATTCCATTTGATTTTTTTCGAGCCAATTCCTGCCGAACAGCATTGGACCATTTCCTTGAACGATCCATAATGGTAAATCATGAACCGCACCATCATACGCCACCTTGACTACTTCACTGCCAATCACCGGTATGAGTTCTTTGGTGTAAGTACCGCAACTTGGCATTGACTGGACTCACCTTGGGCTTCATAACCTTAGTGTCCCACAGCTTGTCAAATGTCCTTTGGTTCATTATCGACTGACTTGTACCCGTGTCCAATTCCATCGATACCGGCACGTCATTTAGTTTCACATTAACCATTATCGGTTGGCTCTTTGTCAGGAATGAATACAGTCCATACACTTCCTCGGGTATCTCGGGTTGCATATCCAGGCACGCGCTGGACTGGTCGTCATCATCCACGTGGTGAGTCACAGCACGCTTGCTCAGTTGTGGACATATTCAGTGAAGATGTCCCACTTTCGAACAGCCTTTATAGATGTACTGTTTAAAACAACACTGATGATTGCCCCCACAACGCCAACAGGGTGAAATCAGATTCGTACTGGTTGGCGGACTTTGAGCAGCTACAGGTTTCGCATACGCAGTCGAGTAGGCCCTGCCATAAGCAGCTCTGCCATACAATGACACAATCTTGTTTACAGTATTTGCCATGGAGCTCCGACTCTTCGATGATATCTGCCTTAAATTATCATCCGTCGTCATGCATGCCTGGGCAATCGCGATGGCCTTGTTCAAATCCAGTGTCTCCACAGCCAATAACTTCTCCACAATGATAATGAGGAGCTTCTGCAACAAAGCCCCTCCCCTTTAAGTCGTGCAGAGAGCCTAGGCCAAACTTTATTGACCAGTAGATTGCGCTTGATAGTGGGTCTCCTGTTCAGAACTAAGCCAATCAGCAGCATGTTTAGTGCCGAGATCAGCGCTGAAATCATTATAATGAGCAGGCAGCACAAATTTTGCGTGCTGCTTGCACCACTTAGAACAGGCGCGGGCACATCATGCTTCGCAATGCCCATGCACGTTTTTGGGTCTTATCCAATTTCTAGGCCCAAGTGTCTATAATTTGGATCAAATACACACAAGGTGTGTGCTGGAATTAAAAGTATGCTTTGATCATTCCAACACTGCCATCCACAGCTCCCTTGTAAACCTCTGAGCAGCCACGGTGAATTTTTAAATGTTCATTTAAACCATTCCTGCCCGAATGTGTGTGTTGTTGTATCAAATGTCCTGTCGTTTTGAAAAATATTACTTTCTTGTTCATATCTACTTTGCAAGATTTGTCTGGTATCCTGTACTCCTAGAAACATAGGGCCCAAGTTTCGGGCCGCGCCTAGAACGGCGCAGCCCTGACCTGGACGCCCGTTTTTCGCGCCACAAAGTGAGCCTAAAAAAAACTTCCAGATTCTCCGGCTCCCTGCTGGTCCTCTGGCCCTCGGCGCGGCACGAGCTGTAGGGGGCGGAGCTAGGTCCCTGCGCTGAAAACAGTGCCGGGACCTCTGCACATGCGCGCTACAGTGGGCGCACATGTGCAGTAACTCCAGGCGCCCAAAACTGTGTGGGAGGGGCCCGAAGCACGCAGCCCCTAGCCCTGGCCCAATGGCCTCACTGGGGCTGCGTGCATAAGGCTGCCTCCCACGCCCAGCTCCTGCTTCCTCCCGACCCGACTCGACTCCCGCTTCCCCCCGACCCCCCGGACTGGACCCGACCCGCCCTCCACCCCCCGACCCGAACCGAACCGACCTCCCTCCCACCACCCCCCCCCCACCACCTAACCCGCGCTCCCGCCCGCCCCCCCCACCCGGACCGGACCCGACTCAACCTGACCTCCCTCCCCCCGCCCCCGACACGAACCGACCCGAACCGACCTCCCTCCTCCCCCCACACCCCCGACCCGAGCCGTGCTCCCGATCGCCGCCCCCCTCACCCCCCCCGGACTGGCCCCGACCCGATCCGACCCGCGCTCCTCCCGACCGGACCCGCGCTCCCGACCCCGGACCCGACCCGACCCAACGCCACCTATCTGTAAATCTGGTGCTGGGGACGGGCCCTGCCCGAAGTCTTGGGCCCGGCCGCCGGGCCCGGCCCGTTCAGCCTCCTCCCCTCCCATTCTCCTTGCCCCCCCCTCTCTTTTCCCCTTCCCCCCCCTTCTCCTTCCCCCCCTTCTCCCTTCTTCCCCCCACTTCCCCTTCTTCCCCCCACTTCCCCTTCTCCTGCCCCTTCTCCTCCTCCCTACCTTCTCCCCCTTCTTCCCCCTCCCCCTTCCACCCCTCTCCCATCCCTCCCCCTTCCCTCCCCCATCCCTCCCCTCCCCCTCTGCCTCCCTCCCTCCCCTCCCCCTGCCCCTCCTCCCCCTCCCCTCAATGTCAGAAACACAGACACTGACAGACAGAGAGTGAGAGACACTGTGGGTGGGTTGGGGGTGGGGGGCATCCCAGCACGCTGTTGGAGGGCTCCCGGTGCTGCAGTCGGTAAGTAGAAAATGTTTTATTTATTGATTTTTAAAAAAAAATTATTTCTTATTAATTTTTTTTGATTGATTTATTGGTTGATTTATTGATGTTTTTATCATTTATTATTGATGATGGCTCTTTATTTGTAAAACTGAAGTGTTTAATGTTTGTAAACTTCCCTTTAACCCCTCCCCCCCCCATTCCCTACGCCTGATTTGTAACCTACGCCTGATTTTCTAAAGTGTAGACAAGGTTTTTTCGAGCATACAAAAATCTTCACTTACTTCATTCTAAGTTAGTTTGGAGTAAGTTTTCACTGCCGAAACTTTGAAAACAGGTGTAAGTGGCCGGACACGCCCCCTTTTGAAAAAAAAATTCTGTTCCAAAGTGAAACTGTTCTAACTGATTAGAACTGGAGCAAACTAAATGCCGAGAATTTGAATTTCTAAGATACTCCGTTCTACACCAGTTGCTCCAAAAAATCAGGAGCAACTGAGGCCGAAACTTGGGCCCATAAAAACTAGGTGCAGGAGTAAGCCATTCTGTCCTTGGAGCCTACACCACCATTCAATATGATCATGGCTGATCATGCAACTTTAGTACCCCATTCCTGCTTTCTCTCCATACCTTTGGTCCCTTTAGCTGTAAGGGTCACATCTAACTCCCCTTTGAATAAATCTAACGAACTGGACTCAACAACTTTCTGTGGTAGAGAATTCCACAGGTTCAAAATTCTCTGAGTGAAGAAGTTTCTCCTCATCTTGGCCCTAAATGGCTTACCCTTTATCCTTCGACTGACCCCTGGTTCTGGACTTCCCCAACATCGGGAACATTCTTCCTGCATCTAACCTGTCCATTCCCGTCAGAATTTTATATGTTTCTATGAGATCCCCTATGGAGATGGTTGGTTTGGTGAGTTGATGCCGATGATTCTACAGAATGTATGTTGCTAATTCTAAAATATATGGGCAATAAAAGTTTATAGAGAATGCATATGTTTCAGAACACAAGTATAGTGATAACACCATTATGTCCTTGCCTTCACTCATGATAGTCATCAGAGAGAGGAGAATGTCACCCTCTCTGTTTGGCCTGCATTAGAAGAAATTTTCACGCAACCTTTCCAGGCTGGATTCAGCTTCCAGGCATGAAAGATCTAACTTACAGTAGCCCTGCTTATAAAATGTTTCCTTTTTTCTAAAAACATGCATACTCTGGACTAAAATACTAGATTTTTTTTAAGCTGCCATGGAACTGGTATCTGCTGCATATACTGGAGTTTAATGTTTCTCATTAATGAGACCACATATTTGGAGTATCTTAATGGTGCATGTATGACAAAATATGTACAGTTCATAACAAATATGTCCCAGTAAATCTAATGAGACCACTCAGACTGTTTGTCTACAAAATCAGTATGCACTGATCAGATATCCAGCCTGATGGCCCTAATGTGACCCTACCAATAGCAATCAATAACTGCTGGCAGTAGTTGTGCTGAATAATAATTAACTTTGTCTTCCAGATGTGAAATTTAAACTCCCGAGCATATAATCTGCACTGAGGTGAGGCAGTGCAGCATTATCAGGACACTTAGCATTTGGATGGTCCACCTGCCCTCTCGGTGGATGTAAAAACAATCTTATGACAAGATTCTAAGAAGGGCAGGGAAGTTTTCCTTTAACCAACACCACTAGAAAGCCGATTCATAATTTATCTCGTTGCTGTTTGTGCCATCTTGCTGTGCACAAATTGGCTGTCTACTTTGCCTATAGAACAACAGTAATTCAATTTCAAAAGTAATTAATCGATTGTAATGTGCTTTGAAATGTCCTGAGGTCCTAAAAGGTACTACAGGTTCGACCTCCCAAATCCGGAGTTCCAAACTCCGGAATGTTCCGAAAACCGGACATCATGTTGATCTGTGGAGGGGTCGTATGAAATCCGGAAAATGTTCCGAAATCTGGTCATTTTTTTTAAACGGCGAGAGCGGTATTTTTTTGGCATTTTTCGGCAAAAATACCGCTAATGAGATCACTCTGCTATTTTTTTAAAAGCCCAGTGGTAAAAGATCAGTGGAAACCGTGGTCCTTGCCAACTTTAGTCCGAGGCCGATTACCGCCATGAGAGAGGCCTTGGGAGGGGTCAAATTGCAAAAAACAATGGCTGCAACGCTGGTTTTTCCCGGGCGTTTTTTTTTCTAACTAACTACGGGTCACCGCTGAGCCAAATAGGTTTTTTTTTCGCAACAGTAAATAATTCCCCCACATGCACAGACACACACGCCAAAAAAAAAATTACAAAAACCAAAAACTAAAAATTCACAAAACCCTTGCCTACTAAATCGCTGAAAGAGCATTAAAAAATAAAAACTTTAACTTACCTTTTTTGCCGATCTTCATAACTACCGCTGGTTTTGGGTTGCAATGCAAGTTTTTCTTGGACGTTTTTTTTTGCCCAGGATACGGGAGTGCCAAAAGTCAAAACTCGGAACGTCGGAAATGCGTTCCGAAATCCGGAATTACCCAAACCTCAGCCCGGGCGTTTCTGGATTTGGGACGTCGGAAATATTTTCCGAAATCCGGAAATACCCAAAATGTGGAATGTCTTCGGTCCCGTGGTTTCTGGATTCGGGAGGTCGAACCTGTATATAAATGTCCTCGCCTGTCAGAGAGTTATCAATGAGTAAAGATTTAAGCAGATTTTATATATATATATATCATTTTTTTTCCCCATTCATTCATGGGATGTGGGTGTCACTGGCAAGGCCAGCATTTATTGCCCATCCCAAATTGCCCTTGAGAAAGTGGTGGTAAGCTGCCGCCTTGAACCACTGCAGTCCGTGTGGTGAAGGTATTCCCAAAGTGCTATTGGGTAGGAAATTCCAGGACTTTGACCCAGCGACGATGAAGGAACGGCAAAATACTTCCAAGTCAGGATGGTGTGTAACTTGGAGGGGAACTTGGAGGTGCTCATGTTCCCATGCACTTGTCCCTCTAGGTGGTAGAGGTCGAGGATTTAGGAAGTGCTGTCAAAGAACCCTTGGTGAGTTGCTGCAGTGCATCTTGTAGATGGTACGCACTGCAGCCATGGTGTACTGCTAGTGGAGGGAGTGAATGTTTAATCATAGAAATTTACAGCACGGAAGGAGGCCATTTCGGCCCATCATGTCCATGCTGGCCAAGAGCTATCCAGCCTCATCCCACTTTCCAGTATTGGTCCGTAGCCTTGTAGATTACGGCACATCCAAGTATCATTTAAATGTGGTGAGAGTTTTTGCCTCTACCATCCTTTCAGGCAGTGAGTTCCAGACCCCCACCACCCACTTGGTGAATAAATTTCCTCTCGTATCTCCTCTAAACCTCCCCCAATTACCTTAAATTTATGCCCCCTGGTTGTTGACCCCTCTGCCAAGGGAAATGGCTCCTTCCTATCCACTCTATCCAGGCCCCTCAATTTTATACACCTCAATCAGGTCTCCCCTTAGCCTCCTCTGTTCCAAAAGACAAACAGACCCAACAACTCCAATCTTTCCTCATTGCCAAAATTCTCCAGTCCAGGCAACATTCTTGTAAATCTCCTCTGCACCCTTTCCAATGCAATCGCATCTTTGGGGTGCCAATCAAGCAGGCTGCTTTGTCCTGGATGGTGTTGAGTTTCTAAAGTGTTGTTGAAGCTGCACTCATCCAAGCAAGTGGAAAGTATTCTATCAAATTCCTGACTTGTGCCTTGTAGATGGTGGAAAGTGGGGTACCACAAGGATTGGTGCTTGGGCCCCAGCTATTCACAATATATACCAATGATTTGGACGAGGAGACCAAATGTAATATATCCAAGTTTGCTGTTGATACAAAGCTAGGTGGGAGTGTAAGTAGCGAGGTGGATGCAAAGAGGCTTCAAGGCGATATAGACAGGCTAAGTGAATGGGCAAGAACACAATATAATGTGGAGAAATGTGAAGTTATCCACTTTGGGAGGAAAAATAGAAATGCTAAGTATTTTTAAATGGTGAGAGATTGGGAAATGTTGGTGTTCAGAGGAACCTGGGTGTCCTTGTACATGAATCACTGAAAGTTAACATGCAGGTACAGCAAACAATTAAGAAAGCAAATTGTATGCTGGCCTTTATTACAAGAGGATTTCAGTATAAGAATAAAGATGGCTTGCTGCAATTATATAGGACCCTGGTGAGTCCACACCTGGAGTATTGTGTACAATTTCGATCTCCTTACCTAAGGAAGGATATACTTGCCATAGAAGGGAGTGCAATGAAGGTTCACCAGACTGATTTCTGGGATGGGGGGGGGGGATAGTCCTTTGAGGAGAGATTGAGTAGACTAGGCCAATATTCTCTAGAATTTAGAAGAATGAGAGGTGATCTAATTGGAACATACAAAATTCTTATAAGGCTTAACCGGGTAGATGCAGGGAGGATATTTCCCCTGTCTTGGGTGAGTCTATAACTAGGGGTCACCATATCAGAATAAGGGGTGGCTATTTAGGACTGAAATGAGGAGACATTTTTTCACTAAGAGCGTTGTGAATCTTTGGAATTCTCTACTCCAGAGGGTTGTGGGAGCTCAGTCGTTGAGTATATTCAAGATAGATAGATTTTTGAATATTAAGAGAATCAAGGGATATGTGGATAGTGCAGGAAAGTGGAAGTTGGGTAGAAGATCAGCCATGATCTCATTGAATGGCCTACTCTTGCTCCTATTTCTTGCGTTCTTATTAAAGGCTTTGGGGAGTTAGGAGGTGAGACACTCTCCACAGAATACCCAGCTACAGTATTTATGTGGCTGCTCCAGTTAAGTTTCTGGTCAATGGTGATCTCCCACCCCCCACCCCAGGATGTTGATGGTGGGGGATTTGGCGATGGTAATGCTATTGAATGCCAAGGGTCAGTGGTTAGATTCTCTCTTATTGGAGATAGTAATTGCCTGACAGTTGTGTGACGCAAATATTATTTGCCACTTATCAGCCCAAACCTGAATTTAGTCCAGGTCTTGCTGTATGCGGGCATCAGCTGCTTCATTATCTGAGGAGTTACGAATTGAACTGAACACTGTACAATCATCAGCGAACATCCCCACTTCTGACCTTATGATGGAGGGAAGGTCATTGATGAAGCAGCTGAAGATGGTTGGGCCTAAGATCCCATCCTGAGGAAGTCCTGCAGCGATGTCCTGGGGCTGAGGTGATTGGCCTCCAGCAACCACCAACCATTTTCCTTTGTGCTAGGTATGACTCCATCCAGTGGAGAGTTTTCCCGATTCCCATTGACTTCAATTTTACTGGGGCTCCTTGATGTCACATTCGGTCAAATGCTGCCTTGATGTCAAGGGAATTCACTCTCACCTCCCCTTTGGAATTCAACTCTTTTATCGATGTTTGGATCAAGGCTGTAATGAGGTCTGGAAGTTTGTAATGGTCCTGGCGGAACCCAAACTGAGCATCGGTGAGCAGGTTATTGGTGAGTAAGTGCCACTTGATAGCACTGTCAACGACACCTTCCATCACACTGATGATCGAGAGTAGACTAAAGGGGCAGTAATTGGCCAGATTGCATTTGTCCTGCTTGTTGTGGACAGGACATAACTTGGGTAGATGCCAGTGTTGTAGCTGAACTGGAACAGCTTGACTACAGGCACAGCTAATTCTGGAGCACAAGTCTTCAGCATGATGCTGGGATGTTTTCGGGACCTATAGCGTTGCTGTATCCAGTACGCTCAGCCGTTTCTTGATTCATGTGGAGTAAATCGAATTGGCTGAAGACTGGCTTCTGTGATGGTGGGGACCTCAGGAGAAGGCCGAGATGGATCATCTATTTGGCACTTCTGGCTGAAGATGGCTGCAAATGCTTCAGCCTTGCCTTTTGTACTCACGTGCTTGGCCCTGCATCCTTTGAGGATAGGGATATTCATGGAGCCTCCTCCCATTAGTTTTTTAATTGTCCTCCACCATTCATGACTGGATCAAACAAGACTGCAGAGTTTTAATCTGATCGATTGGTTGTGGGAATGCTTAGTTCTGTCTATAGAATGCTGCTTCTGGTGATTAACATGCATGTAGTCCTGTTTTGCAGCTTCATCAGGTTGGCACCTCATTTTTAGGTACGTCTGGTGCTGCCTCTTGCATGCTCTTCTACACTCCTCATTAAACCAGGGTTGCTCCCCTGGCTTAATGGTAATGGTAGAGTGAGCGATATACTGGAATTGTAGAACTGGAGAAAATTATAGAGATAGGGAAGTGTGAGACCTTGGAAGGAATTTTTAGGCAAGAATGAGCATTTCACATTTGAGGCATTGGGTGTCCGAGGACAAAATAGATTAATGAAGCTGGGGTGATGGGCATAAGGAACTTGGTTCAAGATAAAATGTATGCATCAGAACTTTGTATGAGCTGACGTTCACAGAGGATGGACGGATAGCTGGGAGAGCATTGGAGTAATCGAGTCGAGAACAACCAAGGCATGCAAACAATGATGGACGGGAAAAGACCCTCTGGCCCATCCTATCTGTCCATCACAATTGTGATGCCTTGTACATCACAATCTGAACACTCCACCCCATCTGAAACCATATGATCTCCTGAGAGATGCTAATAAACCAAATCAAAACCTGCAATTCAGGAAAAAAATGGAAAATTCTACTCTGACCACCTTTGGCGATTGAAACTAGTCCAGGACATCCATTTGGCCCTGATTATTCTATGCCGTATCTACCCTTTTATTTATTAATTCATGGGATATGGGCTTCCCTGGCAAGGCCAGCATTTATTGCCCATCCCTAATTAGCCTTGAGAAGGTGGTGTGAGCCACTTTCTTGGACCGGTGCAGTCCGTGCGGTGAAGGTAATCGCACAGTGCTGTTAGGGAGGGAGTTCCAGGATTTTGAAGCGACGATGAAGGAATGGTAATATATTTCCAAGTCAGGATGGTGTGTGACTTGGGCAGGGCGTTGCAGGTGATGGTGTTCTCATGTGCCTGCTGCCCTTGTCCTTCTAGGTGGTAGAGGTCGCGGGTTTGGGAGGTGCTGTTGGCAGAAGCTTTGGCGCATTGTTGAAGTGTATCTTGTAGATGGTACACACTGCAGCCACAGTGCACCAGTGATGGCAGGAGAGTTTAAGTTGGTGAATGGGCTGCTGATCAAGTGGACTGCTTTGTCCTGGATGGTGTCGAGCTTCTTGATCTTGTTGGAGCTGCACACATCCAGGCAAGTGGAAAGTATGTTACCACATTCCTGTCTTATGCTTTGTAGATGGTGGAAAGGCTTTGGGGATCGGAAGGGGAGTCACTCGCCACAGAATTCCCAGCCTCTGACCTGATCACCTTTTGAACAAGGTGATTTCAACAAGGCATTGATGAGTATTTCAGTGCAAATGGGTGGGGTAGGGGCAGAGATGGGCAATCCTAGAAATTTAATTAAGACAATCTTTCTGATGGAGATGATGAATAAGAAACTCACCTGGAGGTCAAATAGAATGCCAAGATTGTGAACAGTCTGGTTCAGACTGAGAGAGCAGCCAAGAAATGGGATGGAATCTGTGATAAAGGTACAGAGTTTGTGGTGGGAGCCAAAAACAATTTCTTTAGTCTTGTTAATATTTAACTGCACCAAGTTGTGGCTAATCAGAGACTGGATGTCGAACAAGCAGTCTGACAGCACAACGACAGTGGAGGGGTCAAGACAGGTGGTGGAGAGAGAGAGCTGGGTGGTTGAGGTGTACATATGGAAGCTAACCCTGTGTCTTTAGATGATGTCACTATGGCGAACGTGTAGATGAAGAAGATGCAGGTATATAAAAAGGAAGAGAGTAGCTAAAGTAAACATTGGTCCCATAGAGGATGTGACTAGAGAATTAATAATGGGGAACAGGGAAATGGCCGAGAATTTGAACAAATATTTTGTATCGGTCTTCACGGTAGAAGACACTAAAACAACCCAGTAGTGGATAATCAAGGGGCTATAGGGAGGGGGGAACTTAAAACAATCACTATCACTAAAGAAAAAGTACTCGGTAAAATAATGGGGCTAAATAATGGACCTGATGGCCTGCATCCTAGGGTCTTAAAAGAAGTGGCTGCAGAGATAGTGCATGCATTGGTTGCAATCTACCAGAACTCCCTGGAATCTGGAGAGGTCCCAGCAGATTGGAAAACCGCAAATGTGATGCCCCTATTTAAAAAAAGGAGGGAGACAGAAATCAGGAAACTATAGAGCAGTTAGCCTAATATCTGTTGTTGGGAAAATGCTGGAATCCATTATTAAGGAAGCAGTAGCAGGATATTTGGAAAAGCATACTACAGTCAAGCAGAGTCAGCATGGTTTTATGAAAGGGAAATCATGTTTGACAAATTTGCTGGAGTTCTTTGAGAATATAACGAGCTGGGTGGATAAAGGGGAACCAGTGGATGTGGTGCATTTGGATTTCCAGAAGTCATTCAATAAGGTGCCACATAAGAGCTCATGGGGTTGAGGGTAATATATTAGCATGGATAGATGATTGGCTAGCGAACAGAAGAGAGTCATGATAAATGGTTCATTTTCCAGTTGGCAAACGGTAACTAGTGGGGTGCCACAGGAATCGGTGCTGGGGCCTCAACTGTTTACAATCTAAATTAATGACTTGGATGAAGGGACCGAGTGTATTGTAGCCAAGTTTGCTGATGATACAAAGATAGGTGGTAAAGAAAGTTGCGAGGAGGACACAAAGAATCTGCAAAGGGATATAGACAGACTAAGTGAGTGGGCAAACATTTGACAGATGGAGTATAATGTGGGAAAGTGTAAGGTTATCCACTTTGGCAGGAAAAATAAAACAAATTATTATTGAAATGGAGAGAGATTATAAAATGCTGTAGTAGAGAGGGACCTAGGGGTCCTTGTGCATGAAACACAAAAAGTTAGTATGCAGGTACAGCAAGTAATCAGTAAGGCAAATGGAATGTTGCCCTTTATTTCAAGTGGGATGGAGTATAAAAGCAGGGTATTGGTGAGACCACTCCTAGCGTATTGCAGACAGTTTTGATCTCCTTATTTAAAGAGGGATATACTTGCATTGGAGGCAGTTCAGAGAAGGTTCATTATGTTGAACTCTGAGATGAAGAAAGGTTGAGCAGGTTGGGCCTATACTCATTGGAGTTTAGAAGAATGAGAGGAGACCTTATCGAAACATATAAGATACTGAGGGGGCTCGACAAATAGATGCAGAGAGGATGTTTCCGCTCATGGGGGAATATAGAACTAGGGGGCATAGTTTTAGAATAAGGAGTCGCCCATTTAGAACTGAGATGAGGAGGAATTTCTTTTCTGAGGGTTGTAAATCTGTGGAATTCTCTGCCCCAGAGAGCTGTAGAGGCTGGGTCATTGAATATATTTAAGGTGGATATAGACAGATTTTTGAATGATAAGGGAGTGAAGGGTTATGGGGAGCGGGCAGGGAAGTGGAGCTGAGCCCAAGATCCTGCTCCTATTTCTTATGTTCTAAGAAGATGGAGTCAATGATGAATCCATGGAGGCTACCCAAGGTGATTGCATTAGGGTGGTGAGAGAAGCCTTTGGTTGAGATGCTTTGGCTATGATTAGATAGGTAAGAATGGAACCTGGCTGCAACCCGCTGACTTTCGTGTTTAATTCAACTGTGTTAGGTTGGTTGCGTGCAAACCCCTTGCCATGGAGGATTGTCTATTAATGTGTGCTAATCACTCAATTGGAGCCATATTTCAACGCACTTTTACATAGTATTTACAGCACTATTTACATCTAACCCCGTCAGCCTATTTTACTTCTTCTTCGTGTTTATCTAGCTTCTCCGTAAATGCATCTATGCTAGTCACCTTGCCTCAACTACTCATTGTGGTAGCGAGTGCAACACACTTTAAAAAAAAAAATTTTACATTGCATCCACGGGTTTCGCAGGCTTCCTGAAACACACCAGTGAAAGCAAGGCGAGAATGCAATGGCAATTGAGGGGGTTGATTAAAACTCATGGAAATACAGGTTGAACCTCCCTTATCCAGAGCCCTCGGCACCCGGTCTCTTCTGGATAAGGGATTTTTACAGATGAGGGGTGGTCACGTTAAGTTGGATGGTATAGGTACAAAGCAAGGGGATATCGGAGCTGGCTGGCTTGGGGCTGGGAGTGCGGCAGAGAGATCATGGGGGCGGGGGGAGCAGGCAGTTGCGGGAGTTGGCAGTGAGGAAGGACTTCAATTTGTTCATGTCAGAGTTCTGCTCATGCGCCACCCAGTGGCCGGGAATGGTTCTGGACGAGGGGTGGTTCCGGACCAGGGAGTTCTGGATAAGGAAGGTTCAATCTGTACTGCAATAAATACTCGGTACTCAAATGCTGCTTTCTTACCTACTAGTGGGAAAGGGTTTGTTCACAATAATTTTGTGGAGGTTTTCTGAATCACATCAGGATGGTTGGCTGCCTTAGATCGGACCTCGGACGAGGGGCACCAGCAGCAGCAGCCTGCTGTTCAGAGACCTGCAGCTGGACAGCAGAGGGGAGCAACATTGAGGAGTCACTACCCACAACACGGTGAACAGGCAGTGGCTGAGGTTAACATAAGAACATAAGAAATAGGAACAGGAGTAGGCCATATGGCCCCTTGAGCCTGCTCCGCCATTCAATAAGATCTGATCATGGACTCGGCTCCACTTTCCCGCCCGCTCCTAATAACCTCTTATCCCCTTATCGTTTAAAAAACTGCTTGACATGTCGGAACAACAATGTTTCAGGAGGCTCAGATTGTCGCGTCAGGTGGTGGAAACATAGAAACATAGAAAATAGGTGCAGGAGTAGGCCATTCGGCCCTTTGAGCCTGCACCACCATTCAATAAGATCATGGCTGATATGTGATCGAACAAGCCATCAGTATTAGACTAGGCAGATCTGGAGGAGCCCTTCAGTACACACCAGCACAGCAGCGAGGTTTGGACATGTAGGAGAAACAAGACGCAGAGCGCAGATAGTCTGCAGGCGATTCTGAGGAGGTGGAGGAAAGTGATTAGGGAAATACAGCACTAGCTGCTCACATTGCCAGGGATGCCCTTATTAATGCAAGGTTCATTAGCGTCCATCAGTGGACCCATGTCAGAATCACATGCAGTGGCCACACTCCGCCCCCCCCCACCTCCCCACCACCACCCCCAACCCACCCATGTCACTGACAAAAAAAACAGTCCAACACCCCTTGCACATCCCTCCCATCCCACTTTGGTTCCATCCATTCATGTTTCCCATTCATTATCAAGTAAGTTTAAAAGGTGACTTGCCACCCGGCAACCAAGAATGTGCAAGGTGGAAAAGTGGCACAAAATTGTGCACTCTTCTCTTGCAGCGGGGGGAAAACAACAGATGTACGAGTGACTGCAATGATATATGTTCACCTGATGAATGCAGTGAAACTTCTCCATCTCTTTGTTCAACCTCCTACCTCCTCGAAATTCCATCTTTGGATTGATCCTTTATATATTGGAGTTGAGATTGCACATACGGGTTCTCATCACGCCCGCTCCGAACATGCCTCCGAGTTAATATCGGGGCCAATATCTCTGATCTTTGCATGCCATGATTCTAACCTCACCCACATGTCAACCGTGACACCACCTAATAAATCTGTGGAAACAAATTTACTCCTTTCTGATAATATAGTGTCTGTGACTGATTTTTGATTATATTCAGTGAATGTCTTTGATTCAAAGTGATCTTGGAAATAAGTGCTGAAGTAAACCTGGATTCGATGGAAATTTTTTACATGAAATCTACAGGCATACTGACATAAATTCAGTATGAAAATCACAGTATAGAGCAGCCCTAATCATGCAACGGCCTCCAGCAAACAAAGTAACTCAGGATGGCAGAGCATTGTGCCAGTTCTGATATAATGACGGAGGTGGTGACATAACATCCCAGTAGCCATGACATATAATGTGGTACAATGTCATCATGCGAATTAAAGTTGTCTTGTCTTGTATTTGCTTACTGGTGCAGCTAATGGCTGAACACTCTGGCTAGTAGGGGTGGGATGTGACTTGAATGGAAACTTGGGAGGCAATGGTGTTCCACTGCAGAAGCACCCGCCCTCCCATTAGCAATCACATGCAAATGATGGAGTTATGATGGGATGTTGTCACCAATCCTAAATTTAATTACTTTTGCCTTCCGATTTACCCTTGAGAATACTGCTTAACAGGTGTGGTTTTCCAGAAGGTGCTCATCAAGGTGGAACTAACAATATCCCAACAGTGGATAATCAAGGGGCTATAGTGGGGGAGGAACAATCACAATCACTAAGGAGGTGGTACCCTGTACTCAGTAAGATAATGGGACTAAAGGCAGATAAATCCCCTGGCTTGCATCCTAAGGTCTTGAGAGAAGAAGCGACTGGGATTGTGGATGCATTGGTTGTAATTTACCAAAATTCCCTGGATTCTGGGGAGGTCCCAGCAGATTGGAAAACTGCAAATGTAGCCCCTATTTGAAAAAGGAGGCAGGCAAAAAGTAGGAAACTATAGACCAGTTAGCCTAACATCTGTGGTTGGGAAAATGTTGGAGTCCATTATTAAAGAAGCAATAGCAGGATATTTGGAAAAGCAAAATTTGGTCAGGCAGAGTCAGCATGGATTTATGAAGGGGGAAGTCATGTTTGACAAATTTGCTGGAATTCTTTGAGGATGTAACGAACAGGGTTGCTAAAGGGGAATCAGTGGATGTGGTGTATTTGGACTTCCAGAAGACATTTGACAAGGTGCCACATAAAAGGTTACTGCACAAGATAAAAGTTCACAGGGTTAGCATGGATAGAGAATTGGCTAACGAACAGAAAACAGAGAGTCGGGATAAATGGTTCATTCTCGGATTGGCAATCAGTAACTAGTGGAGTGCCGCAGGGATCAATGCTGGGACCCCAACTATTTACAATCTATATAAACGACTTGGAAGAAGGGACCGAGTGTAATGTAGCCAAGTTTGCTGATGATACAAAGATGGAAAGAAAAGCAATGTGTGAAGAGAACACAAAAAATCTGCAAAAGGATATAGACAGGCTAAGTGAGTGGGCAACAATTTGGCAGATGGAGTATAATGTTGGAAAGTGTGAGGTCATGCACTTTGGTAGAAAAAAATCAAAGAGCAAGTTATTATTTAATTGGAGAAAAATTGCAAGGTGCTGCAGCGCAGCGGGATCTGTGCATGAAACACACAAGTTTTGTATGCAGGTACAGCAAGTGATCAGGAAGGCCAATGGAATCTTGGCCTTTATTGCAAAGGGGATGGAGTATAAGAGCAGGGAAGGCTTGCTACAGTTATACAGGGTATTGGTGAGGCCGCACCTGGAATACTGCATGCAGTTTTGGTTTCCATATTTACGAAAGGATGTACTTGCTTTGGAGGCAGTTCAGAGAAGATTCACTAGGTTGATTCCAGAGATAAGGAGGTTGACTTGTGAGGAAAGGTTGAGTAGGTTGGGCCTCTACTCATTGGCATTCAGAAGAATGAGAGGTGATCTTATCGAAACGTATAAGATTATAAGAGGGCTTGACAAGGTGGATGCAAAGAGGATGTTTCCACTGATGGGGGAGACTAGAACTAGAGGGCATAATTTTAGAATAAGGGGCTGCCCATTTAATACTGAAATGAGAAGAAATTTCTTCTCTGAGGGTTGTAAATCTATGAAATTCGCTGCCTCAGAGAGCTGTGGAAGCTGGGACATTGAATAATTTTAAGACAGAAATAGGCAGTTCCTTAAATGATATGGGAAAACGGTTTATGGGGAACGGGCAGGGAAGTGGACCTGAGTCCATGATCAGATCAGCCATGATCATATTACATGGCGGAGCAGGCTCGAGGGGCCGTATGGCCTACTCCTACTCCTATTTCTTACGTTCTTGGTTAAAGCAACAACTGAGATTACTTGTGGAGGCTTTTGGTCATGTCTTGGGACTCAGAGCAGGCAAAGGAAATTAATTTCACTCATACTTGGGAAGCCTTTGCCTTATAATCAACATTACCCATGAAAAGGATTATATTTTGAAATAACTACTGAGCCAGTATCTGAGAGCATGTGCTTCCTGTTATGTATGCCACACCTTGTAACCAGCATTCTACCGCCACCAGAGGGCACATCTGTTGGAGTTCCAAGGGATCCCAGCATCCCTTGGGAGCACTGCATATAAGCAGGCCTCCCATGCTGTGCCAGCAATCGAGTTAGAATAGAGAGATTAAGATCATACTTACTCAAGTCTACAGTGCTCAGTCACATTGCTTTATTGGAGACATAACACTTCCCAAATGAGAATCCCATTTTACATTATGTATGCTAGAGGAAGGAGAGCAGCAGGTGACTTTAATCAAAGCCAGACAGCACATGAGGAGAGCCAGGCCATTCCACACTACCCTCCTGCAGAATGTATAAACCCAGGTGTACTTTCCAAGACCTTTCATACGAGCTCTGTCACAGATGGCTGTGCTTCAGAGGAGCTCTGCTTGTTGCTGCAACCAGTGCCCACAGCAAGAACAACATCCTTTAGTCCTCCATCATGTTGCCCTGTCTGTAATCCTACTGATGCTAACCTCTCCAGACAGTTTGCCAAGACCTGCAGTCCTTCATTCACTACCCCCCCTCATTGAGTTGGTTGAGCCTCTATCTCTCCTGAAACAGGGGTAGTTTTGCAGATGCTTCAGCAGCTGCCACTTTCTCTAGCCTGGCCTGCAATAGATTGATCCTCCTCTGATGTTGGTGCAATGGTCATGGTATGCATAAGGGAGCAACGACCTTGCATTTGAGACTTCATTGTTCTTGCCTGCATTACAGGATGGGAGTGCTGCCAAGTGACTTTGCTTCTGGGACAAGGAACATGGTGCCATGTGATACCCTAAAGGGAAATGCTTGATTTATTGTGTTGAGGGAATACTCATCTGCTCTCTGTGATTCAGTTATCTACCTTGTTATTCATACCTTTTAGTTTCCGAGTGAGCAATGTTCTCTGTAAGCTGTGTGGCCACGCAGCACTCCAGGGACCCTGTGCAACCGGCTTGCCAGTTTTTCAGTGAGAAAAAGCGTGCATGCGTGATATTTTAAGGGGGCTACGCAGCACCAAACAACATTACGGAGAACATTGAGTGAGGTAATGACATTTCTTCCGACACTACAAGGAAGTCTTTGGGGTTATGGAGGTCCCATTCACAGCCACAGCAAATCCCCTTCCACGTGGCACCTGCTGCTTCATAGGATGGAGTCTTCTCTGATACTCCAATTGTTGCAACCCTCCTTTCTCTAATTTGGGCCAGCATCACTACCATATCAGCATCAGGGAAGTTAGATACTCACTTTTTGTCTACTGTTGTACCAGTTATTTCATTCCTCTTCCAAGAGCCATTTAACTTCATGAAGCCCATAAAATTCAAAATGTACATCCTTGTTCCACTCACTTCTCAAATTTTCCAGCCTCCCTACAGTGTATCTGGCCCGCTGCTGGTGGGACCCACCCTTGTCTCGCTAGCAAAAATTTAAATTAGCTGAGATCAGGATCAGCCTCCTCCGATTTTCACAGGTATAAATCCCACATCGGGGACCTAGGATTTTCTAGGCCTCCAGGTCCAAGGTGACACATGAAGAACGGCCAGTTGGCTAAGTAGCATTGCCAACATTTGCAGTTTTGTTCATTTATTGATTTTTGCATTGTTGTTTTTGTGCATGTGGTTCACAGTGATGGAAGGGAGACATGTGAAAATTACGAGCCTCTTTCACCCCTTCATTGCTTGAAGACAAGAATTCACAATCAACCACTTAATAAAATCACCTTGTTAGCAAAACTAGATAGAGTACTGCATTGAATTGCATCCAATATAAACCATCAGCTCAAGAAGAGGGAATAATGTTATCAGCTGTCTTTCTTTCGTTACAAGCCTTGAAATTCAAGCGGATCAATCCCCGCGCCTAAATGAATCAGCCCGTAGCGCATGTGATATTGGGCCTCGGGCCTCATTATTATTGTGCTGGTAAGCTGCAAATGCCCAAGTGGCATCCCCAGGCAGCTCGCTGGCAAAGAGGAATTGATTATCGGGTCAATGCAACAACAGTGATTGTGTTGGGAAGGGGGTCAGGAAAGAGGGCATTCTGGTCAGGACAATACTGGTGGACAGGAATGGGTGGTGATGAAAGGGTGGGTATTAGGCAGAGTTTGGGATTGGTTGGGGACGGCAGAGACTGTGATCTGTGGGAGGGGGTAGCGATAGAGATCGGGGAGGTCAAGATCACTATTGGTGGCTGGCAGCGGACCGCGTGGTTTAAATGTGGGGTCAGGGGAAGCACACCTGCTCTTCCCAGCTCCGCATTCAGGTGAACGCTTACCTTGTTGGTTGCAGCCTGCAGCAGCCCCTTTAAGGACCACCTGTTGGGCCACATGAACGCAGCCAGCGTTAAGGCAACCCAATATTTCAGAGGCAGCTTCAAATTGGAATTAGGCCCAAATAAAAGAAAGACTTGCATTTATATAGTGCCTTTCAAGACCTTAGGACACTCAAAGCACTTTACAGCCAGTTTTATTTTTGCTGACGGGAAAATGGCGGGCAGTTCCGACTCGTAATGAACATGTGCTTCCTATCTGCCATGGGGGAGGCTTAGGAGCCCATTTAGCAGCTGAAAAATAGGCGCTGCGTGGTCAAATCTAAACCTCAGTCTGGTTTTCGGGTTACGCTATCTCACTTTTCTCCACTATCAGCAAGCAGTAACATTGTGAATTATATATATATATGCCACACAAGTCTCCTCCTACCTTACTTCACCTCACCCTATCAACAAATCCTTCTATTCCTTTCTCCCTTATGTACTTATTTAACTTCCCCTTAAATGCATCAACACATTTCAACTTATTACTCAGCAAGAAAATAATAATCACATTTACTTTCTGAACTCGAGTAACAGAAAGGCCCTCTACCAAAAGATATGCTGCTAAACACAGCCAGCATGTCCAGACATGTTTGATTGTTGGAAACCCCATCAAAGGTTTAACTATTCAAACACTAAACAAAGGCCTGCTTTGCATAAACAATCTAATTACTATGAAGACCATTGCAACTAATGTGAATATTGAACTAACACTCCCTTGGCACTCGTCTTTTAACTGAGGAGTTTTCATAACTTACGCTCAGTATACAGGATGGTTCAATTTAAGAGTGGTTACAATAGTTTTAATTTTAAATTGAAACTAGGCAGACTCAATCTGTTTCCTTGCACAGACTCCCAGAACTTACAAACTCTGCTGAAGTAAAAAAAAATATTTTCCCCCTCTCCCTCTTCCCCTTACCTACCCCCAGACTCTTTACCTGTACATGCTTCTATTCTTAGGAAGTACTGTGAATGACTACAGATTACAGCACAGTAGTTGGAACTCCATTTTGTCCTTGGTGGCTACCCAGCTACACACTGGTAAAGAGCAGGGTTTGAGTGTTGGTTGTCACAGGACTCCAGGATGGTATGTTGCCTCCCTGGTGCCCGGGTCAAGGATGTCTTGAGCGGCTGCAGAACATTCTGAGGGGGGAAGGTGAACAGCCAGAGGTCGTGGTCCATATTTGGTACCAATGACATAGGTAGAAGGAGGGATGAGGTCCTTCAGGCAGATTTTAGGAAGCTAGGAAAGAGATTAAAAAGCAGGACCTCAAAGGTAGTAATCTCCGGATTACTCCCAGTACCACGCACAAGTGAATTCAGAAATAGGAGGAGAGAACAGATGAATGCGTGGCTGGAGAGATGGTGCATGAGGGAGGACTTCAGATTCCTGGGGCATTGGGACCAGTTCTGGAGGCGATGGGATCTGTACAGGCTGGACGAGTTGCACCTCAACAGAGCTGGGACCAATATCCTCGCAGGAAGGTTTGCTAGTGCTGTTCAGGAGGGTTTAAACTAATTTGGCAGGGGGATGGGCACCAGGATTTAACATTAGAAAGGGGAAATAAAGTGCTCAAAGGTTTGAGAGAGGCAGAGAGCACTAAAGTAAGGAATAGTAAGGTATTGGGTGGAGTACAACTAAGAGAGAATACCAGATGTTCTAAGATGGGTTTACACTGCGTGTATGTGAATGCACGAAGGATAGTAAACAAGGTAAGTGAGCGGCAGGCACACATAGCCACATGGGAATATGATGTTATGGCATTAACTGAGACCTGGATCAAAAAAGAGCAGGATTGGGTATTAAATATACCTGGTTATAAGGTATTCAGAAAAGATAAGGAAGGAAAGATAGGAGGTGGTGTGGCTGTATTGGTTACAGAAAAATCAGGACTGGGAATTAAACATTGCAGGGTACAATATATTTAGAAAAGATAGAGGAGGGGGGAAGAGGAGGTGGAGTACTTATTAGGAATAACATAATGGCAGTAGAAAAAAGTGCTGCATCTATCAGCAAGATAAAAATAGAATCCATATGGATAGAGATAAAAGATAATAAAGGATCAATCACACTAATAGGTACAGTCTACAGACCACCTAATAGTGGAAGGGAAGTGGAGAAAGAAATATGCAGACAAATTAGGGAATGAGTAATAAACATAGAGTAATAATCATGGAGGATTTCAACTACCCTGATATTAATTGGACAGAAGAGGTAAGTAAAGGGGACAAGGGAACAGAGTTCATACAATGTGTACAGGAAACCTTTCTAACCCAATATGTAAAAAGCCCAACAAGGGAGGATTCACGATTGGATCTAATAATGGGGAATGAACCAGAGCAGATAAGAGAGGTAAAAGTAGGGGAACATCTAAGATGATAACTGAGAAGGACATAAGCATGACAAAAACCAGGGTAATAGATTGGAGAAAAGCTGATTTTGAGGGGCTGAGAAGAGAACTTGGGAAAATAAAATGGGTGACAATATTGGCAAAAATCGATATAGAACAGCAATGGGAAACATTTAAAATGGTGTTCAACAGAGTGCAGGAACAATATATTCCACTAAAAGGAAAGAACAAACTAAACACTAAAGAGACTCCATGAATGAATAAAGCCATAAAGGAACAATTGAGGGTAAGGAAAGAGGCATACATTAAGTACATAGACAGCAGGGGAGTGCATAATAAGGGAGAATACGAAAAGATTAGGAGAGAAGTCAAAAAAACAATTAGGAAGGCAAAGAGGAACTATGAAATTAAATTATCAAGGAACATAAAATGAAAGAGGAAGGTTGAAATGGGAATACGGCCATTAAGGGATAGACAGGATAATACCATAGGTAACGATAGATGGCAGAAATATTAAATAATTATCTTGCTTCAGTATTTACCAGGGAGATAGAACAGGTGGACATGACATTGGATGATGAGATGAGTACATTTAAAATAAAAAAAGATATATTAAATAAACTAATCAAACTCAAAGAGGATAAAACCCCTGGTCCAGATGGATTGTATCCATGAATTTTAAAAGAATCTAGGGAAGAGATAGCAAAAGCCTTACTATACATATTTAATACTTTGTTAGAAAAAGGTGTTGTGCCAGAGGACTGGTGGATAGCTAACTTAATACCTATATTTAAGGAGGAGGATAGAATATGTCCAGCGAACTATAGGCCAGTCAGCTTAACATCTGTGGAAGGAAAAATAATAGAATTCCTACTAAAGGAGAAAATTGAAGAATACCTAGACACCAAAACTATTATAATGAATCATCAGCATGATTTCAAAAGGGAAAGTCTTGCTTGACCAACCTCATTGAATTTGTGGAAGAGGTAACAGAGAGAGTAGACAATGGTAATGCAGTAGATGTAATGCATCTAAATTTTCAAAAGGCCTTCGATAAAGTACCCCATAATAGACTGATGAACAAGGTCAGAGAATGCAGAGCCAGGGGTCAAGTTGCAGAATGGATAGCCAGCTCGCGTCAAGATGGAAAGCAGCGAGTAGGGGTAAAAGGTAGCTTATTCACAGTGGCAGAAGGTGGGCAGTGGTGTTCCACAAGGATCAGTGCTGGGACCACTGTTGTTCACAATTTATATAACGATTTAGACTTTGGAATCAAGAACACAATTTCTAAATTTGCGGATGACACCAAATTGGGGGCAATAGTCAGTACTGACTGCAATAAATTACAGGAGGACATTAATAAACTTGCAGAATGGGAATATAATTGGCAAATGAAATTCAACACCAATAAACGAGGTATTACATTTTTGTAGGAAGAATAGAGAGGTCAACTTATTACTTGGAGGGTGCAAGTCTAGGTGGGGTAGAGGAACAAAGAGACCTCGGAATGCAAATACACAAACAGCTAAAAGTTGTGACACAGGTTAGCAAGGCCATAAAAAAGCAAACCAAGAACTAGGGTTTACTTCTAGAAGGATAGAATTGTAAAGTAGGGTAGTTATGATCAACCTGTATCGAACCTTGGTTAGACCACGCTTCGAGTACTGTGTACAGTTCTGAGCGCCATATTATAAAAAGGTTATAGACGCATTGGAGAGGGTGCAGAGAAGATTTACAAGGATGATACCAGAAATATGAGGGTATACATATCAGGAAAGGATGAACAGGCTGGGTCTCTTCTTTTGAAAAAAGATGGCTGAGGGGTGACATAATAGAGGTCTTTAAAACTATGAAAGGTTTTGATAGAGTGGATACAGAGAGAGTGGTTCCACTTGTGGGGAAGAGCATAACTAGAGGCCATCAATATAAGATAGTCACCAAGAAATCCAATAGGGAATTCAGAAGAAAATTATTTACCCAAAGAATAGTGAGAATGTGAAACTCGCTACCAAAGGGAGTGGTTGAAGCGAATAGTATAGATGCATTTAAGGGGAGGCTAGACAAGCATATGAGGGAGAAGGGAATAGAGGGTTATGCTGATAGATTTAGATGGGGAAAGACAGGAGGAGGCTCGAGTGGAGCATAAACACTGGCATGGACTGGTTGGGCCGAATGGCCTGTTTCTGTACCATATATTCTATGCAACGAGAATGTTACAGTGCTGGAGAAGGAGGATGTCCCAGAGGGGTCAAGGACAGAATCTATATGGCTAGAGTTAAGAAACAATAAAGGCGCCATTACACGACTAGGTGTATTCTATAGAACACTAAATAGTGGGAAGGATATGGAGGAGCAAATTTGCAGAGAAATTACAGAGAGGTGCAAGAACGATAGAGTAGTAATAATGGGGACTTTAACTATCCCAATATAGACTGGGATCATAATAGAGTAAAGGGCAGAGAAGGGCAAGAATTTTTGAAGTGTGTTCAGGAGAACGGTCTTGATTAGTATGTTTCTGGCCCGACGAGGGAGAAGGCATTGCTGGATCTGGTTCTGGGGAATGAGGTGGGTCAAGTGAAGCAAGTGTCAGTTGGTGAACATTTAGGGAACAGTGACCATAGTATCGTAAGGTTTAGATAA
This sequence comes from Pristiophorus japonicus, assembly GCF_044704955.1. NCBI lineage: Eukaryota > Metazoa > Chordata > Chondrichthyes > Pristiophoridae > Pristiophorus > Pristiophorus japonicus. The sequence goes on along the minus strand of NC_091983.1, from coordinate 104,829,522 downwards.
GCGATGGAAAAGGACAGGGAATGATCTAGAGTAAAAATGTTTAACTGGGGGGGGCGGGGAGGAAGGCCAATTTCAGTAGGATGAGAACGGATCTGGCCCAAGTAAACTGGAATCAAAGTTTGGCAGGCAAAGATAAACCCAGCAATTACAGGCCAGTCAGTTTAACCTTGGTAGTGGGGTAGCTTTTAGAAACAGTAATCGGGGACAAAATGAACAGTCACTTGGTTAAGGATGGATTAATTAAGGAAAGCCAGCACGGATTCATTAAAAGCAAATCGTGTTGAACCAACTTGATTGAGTTTTTTGATGATATAACAAAGAGGGTAATGTGGTTGATGTAGTGTACATGGATTTCCAAAAGGCATTCGACAAAGTGCCACATAATAGGCTTGCCAGCAAAATTGAAGCCCATCGAATAAAAGGGGCAGTGGCAGTCTGGAAACGAAATTGGCTAAGTGACAAGAAACAGAGTGATGGTGAACGGTTGTTTTTCGGACTGGAGGAAGGTATATAAAGGTATTCCCTAGGGGTTGGTTCTAGGGCCACTGCTTTTCTTGATGTATATTAATGATGTGTCTGAACTCGTACCAATTCCCACTCCCCCATCATCCCTGTGCTCGCTGATCTATATTGGTTTCCGGTTAAGCAATGCCTCGATTTTAAATTCTCATTATTTTCAAATCCCTCCATGGCCTTGCCCCTCCCTATCTCTGTAATCTCCTCCAGCCCCACAACCTCCCCAGGATGTCTGCACTCCTCTAATTCTGCCCTCCTGAGTTTCCCTGATTATAATCGCTCAACCGTTGTTGGCTGTGCCTTCTGTTGCCTAGGCCCCAAGTCCTGGAATTCCCTACCTAAACTCCTCCAACTCTCTACCTCTCTTTCCTCCTTCAAGACGCTCCTTAAAACATACCTCTTTGACCAAGCTTTTGGTCACCTGCACTAATTTCTACTTATGTGGCTCGGTGTCGAACTTTTATCGCATAATACTCCTGTGAAGCACCTTGGGACATTTCATTACATTAAAGGCGCTATATAAATACAAGTTGTTGGATGTGGGTGTACAGGGCACAATTTCAAAATTTGCAGATGACACAAAACTTGAAAGTAGAGTAAACTGTGAGGAGGAGAATGATAGGCTGCAGGAAGACACAGACAGGCTCATGAATGGCAGATGAAGGTTAATGCAGAAGAATGTGAAGTAATGCATTTTGTAGAAAGAATGAGGAGAGGACATATAAAGGGGATGTACGAACAGAGACACCTGCAGGTATGTGTGCATAAATCATTGAAGGTGGCAGAAAGCTGTTAAAAAGGCTTATGGATCCTGGGCTTCATAAATAGAGGTATAGAGTACAAAAGTGTGGAAGTTATGATGAACCTGTATAACACACTGCTTCGGCCCCAACTAGAGTATTGTGTCCAATTCTGGGCACCACACTTTAGGAAGGATGTGAAGGCCTTGGAGAAGGTACAAAAAAGATCTACGAGAATGGTTCCTGGGATGAGAGACTTCAGTTACGTTGATAGACTGGAGAAGCTGGGGTTGTTCTCATTGGTGCAGAGAAGTTTGAGAGGAGATTTGATAGAGGTGTTCAAATTCATGAGGGGTCTGGACAGGGTACATAGAGAGAAATTGCTCCCATTGGCAGAAGTGTCGAGAACCAGAGGACACAGATTTAAGGTGATTGGCAAAAGAACCAAAGGCGACGTAAGAAAAAACTTTTTTACACAACAAGTGGTTAAGATCTGGAATGCACTGCCTGAAAGGATGGTGGAGGCAGACTCAATTTTATCTTTCAAAGGGAGTTGGATAAGTATCTGAAGACCAACAATTTGAAGGACTTTGAGGAAAGGGAAGGGAAGGGGAGTGGGACTAACTGAGAGTCGGCCCGGGCCGGTAATTATCAATAGTGATGGGGCCCAAGCTTTCCCTGCCATTAATTGCAACTGCTCACACACTGGTTATTGAAAGGATCAATCAAAGAGGTGGCAGAGTAATGCATAGACGGAGACGAAGACAGAGGAGGAGACCGTACAGCCAACGAAGGTACTTGGGAAAGCAATCTTACTGGAACTTGTCTGAAAATGCTTGTCTTAAGAGGCTGCGATTCTGGAAGGAGGTCATCGATGAGATATGCCAACTCGTCAAGGATGATTTGCAGCCTTCCAGCACCATCAGAACCACACTGTCCATTGAGGTGAAGGTTATTGCTGCCCTAGCCTTCTACGCATCAGGATCTTTTCAGGCCTCAGCTGGCGACATCTGCCATATCTCTCAGCATGCTACACACTGCTGCATTCGACAGGTGACTGAAGCCCTTTACGCTCGCAGGATGGACTTCATAAGCTTCCCAATGACCAGGGAGGCACAGACCGAGAGGACTTTGGGTTTCTCGAGAATAGCAGACTTCCCCAAGGTACAGGGAGCAATAGACTGCACGCACATTGCCCTGAAAGCACCTTTAAAGAACGCAGAGGTGTTTCGTAACAGAAAGAGGTTCCACTCACTAAATGTGCAGCTTGTTGTCGACCACAATCAAACAATTATGACAGTAAATGCTACATTTCCTGGCAGCATCCATGATGCGCACATCCTACGTGAAAGTGCTATCCCTGACCTGTTTGTCAATCAGCCAGAAGGTCACGGTTGGATGCTGGGGGGTAAAGGATATGGCCTTGCCAGTTGGCTGATGAGCCGTTTTGGTCTACGCTGACCGACACGAAGACGTTGTGCAGTATGGTACAGCAAGACTTCCTGCCGTGGTGGAGTTGAAGGAGAGGAAGTTGAAGCCGGAAGCTCCACTTCCGAGTCCGAAGGAACTGTGTCCTCCGTACTCGCTTGCGTGCTCGGGGTCTTGCTGCGAGCTGACATGACACCTTGGGGTGCAGCGCCATGTGCAGCCATCAACGCATGCCGAAGGGCATTGGTTGCTGCGGTTTGCTCACAAATTGCCTCCAGTTGGAGAAGTTCGTGCTGAACTCGCTCCAGGTTGCTGGAAACTGGCTCCAGTTTGCGGCGAACTGGTTCCAGTTTGCGGAGAAACCCGTGAAACCCTGGATAAGATCGCAACCGATCTCTACTGTCTCCCTGCACAGGGATATCAAGCTCTCCGTCTGGCCCTCCATGGTAGGCAATTGCTTAACCCGCTGACCCGACCTCTGTCGGGTCAGCGTTGGCAATAGTTCGCGCCTTGGCGTCACCACCTGTACACCGCGTGGTCCCTGTGGCCTCATCCATCTCAATTGAGATAGCCGCAGGTTATTCCCTCCTCGCCCCCCCCCCCCCGCCCCCGCCACAAAAACAATATTGTCCTCTTCCTCCTCCTCCTCCTGCTCCTGCTCTTCCTCCACATTTGGAAGCTGTTCTTTTTCTTCTGCGAGGTAGTTGACATTCCAGGAGGAGTGGTAGATTCTAATGACACTTGACCTTAAAAAGGTGAATTATATTTCTAAACATTTCAAGACAACTTATTAGGACATTAATGGTGCTCATTATTATTAAACATACATATCAATGCATATCAATTTTTCAATAACCCGTTACATAAGAATACTTTTCAATATCCCATATGCACAAGGGTTCACCAGAGCTGACATGACCTCATTCGTGAATCAAGATTACCTCAAAAGTATATATCATATTGCATTATCATTGCAGGACATTACATGCGTAACTAAGAAATTTTAAAGATGTATTTGATAATGTTTGATACATTACACAGTTCCCATTACTCACGAGACTCGAGGGTGGGTTCGGCCAACCACGGGTTGTGACCGAACAGCTGTCAGGCCCCACTAAGGCGACCGCAAGCACCTCGTATTCAGTAAGTATTTGAACTTGAGCAGAGCCGCTGCCCGTCCTTCTCTGCTCGGCTCTATTCATAGATATCTTCTTCTGTAAATGATAAGATAACATTGCATGGTATAAGCTAATTGACTTGATAATAAACATTTAAGATTGATATATTTAAATGTTCGATTAGAACTTTGCATTGCATTGAATATGAACAATATTCCATAATATAAAATACAACTTAGTGTTAGGATGCATCAATTATTTCATAATTTAATTAATTAATACTATAACGAAATGACTTTGAAGATTCCAATTAAAATTTCCGTACATCATTTAAATATTACATATGTATAATTTTAAATATAAAATGCAACTTACTCTGGCTGCTGCCAGCAGGCTGTTCCATCTTTTCCTGCACTGGTCAGGTGTACGCACTTCGTTCGATGCCGAGGTGACCACATCGGCAATCTCGGCCCAGATTCTCCTATATACACGGGGTGGAGTTTTCCTATGCCCACCATGTGTTAAATCATTCCACCTGCCACTCACTATGTTCACCAATGCCTCGTTGGCCTCCTCGCTAAAGGGTTTAGCCCTTTTACATTCAGTTTCTCCCTCCATAGTAATATATATTTAAATATATTTTTCAATATATTAGATAATATATTGTATATTATCTAAATTCAAATATTGGTCAAAAAAATTACCTAAACAACAAAAAGAATGAATAATTTTCAACAAGATTTCGATTTGCAATCCAAACACACTCAAACAGCTCCTCCTTCCTTCCTTCCCCTCTCTCTTTCTCTGACCCTCCCTGTGCTTCTGAGCATGTGTGATGACCCCTGACCTCTCAAAATGCGGCAAAGAAACTCAACCACAAAAAAATAATCCCACACATGCGCACAATAGCGTTGCTAGGGAAGCTTTTTTTTCAACTTCCGTTTTCGATGGGCGATCGTGAGATCGTCTCAAAATCACATTGCCCATTTGACATCGCTGGCCGAGTGGAAAATTGCAAAAAAAAAAATGGGCCTTGTGCCGGCGATCAGCAAGGCCGAGACGTCCCACATTGCTGGAACATTGCCCATTTTTTGGGGCGATGGCCACCTAGTGGAAAGTCTAGCCTTATGATTCTATGACTCGAACATGTGATTAGCTGTGCCTCATATTGACATCTTTCTCTGTACATTGGGTGGCAGTGACACGTCTTATGAGAAACACAGTCCTAATGTGTTTGTTTACAAAGTTTTTTTTGCTCCTCGAGTTGTCTCTTCCCTCCTCAAAAGCTGCCTCATGCACGGTACAGTTTTGCAGATACCCAGCCCCCGCCGGTCCCTTACGTGTTCATTTTTCACACGTGAATCTAGACACAAGTCGAGATAGCTGGGTTCTGTCTAATTTTGGGTCAGTATTTGGTGGGTGGTTTTGGGAAATGGAACTGGGATTGGTCATGTCAAGTCCCTGCCTACTTGAGCGGGGGTGGGTTGCGAACGCACTCCCCTAGTAATCTGCCTAAATGTTCAAACTGACCCCAAGTAGTCGATGAACCTGATGCTTAAAGGGATGGCTGTCACTGATGCTCTACCAGCATTACTGGGCTTCCACTGTGAGTGAGAAACCTGGGACTCCTTAGTATAAAGTAATACTACATTGAAAATGTACTTTTATGTATATAATCAATAGGAACGAGCACCTATGTACAGCAAGCTAAGATTTAAGTGCCCTATTTGCCAATAAGAAAATATATGATAAATTAAGATTTTATTAAATTGAAACCTATTCTGACCCCCTCCCCTATCCTCCCTCAGTAACAGCAGATTAAAAAATTAAGCTTCCAAATGGCAAAGCAATGATTGCAACTCCATGGATACTATCCTATTTGGCGTTGAGGCCTTTTTTGAATTTTAAAGCTGATTTTCCACTAATAATAAAGAATGAGCTGTTGCTGGGTAAAACTGGTTTTAAACATAAGCTGAAGTCAAAACACCGGAGTCCGAATTTACAAAAAGCAACAGGTGGTGATTTGACTGAGTGTATTCCTTAAGTTCCATTTTATCCATCGCCATTTGTTTTCCTTTCATTATTTAAAAATAAAAGACAGAAAGCAAAACTGAATTTGACTCTATGAAATCTAGGTACTGGTAAACGCCAAGGGGCTGAGAGTACATGACCCTTGCATGCCAGGATTGTTGTGCTGGTGATCCTGCTGGGTCTGGGGAAGTTCCGTCATTTAATTATTCTTGGTGAATGCCCACGTCACTATGGGCTCACCTTGGGACCTAGCAAATTAGCGGGGTTTGGGGAGAGAAATCAAGAGAATCATAGAATGATACAGCACAGAAGGAGGCCATTCGGCCCATCGTGCCTGTCATGTATTCAACCAGCATTGTAACCCATGTATAAACTGACCTAAGTTGTACACCGTGAGAACACTGACTACTAGGTGGGAGACACTCCTAACCTGGACCTTCAGGTATAAAAGGGGAAGCTCCACCCACCTTCATCACTTGAGTGCTGAGGAATAAAGGACAGGTCACAGACTGACCTCTCAAGCATGGGCCTTGTGTGCATTTATACTGTGTAGTAAGGACGTATCAATGGCGACAAGAAACTGGGATTTAAACCACGCGAGCATGGCCACTAGCAGAACAGACGAGAGGTACTGTGTTAAGGAATGGTTGGGACAGAGATTCAACATTGTTAAAGCAGCACACAGTTCTCCAGGCAGACAAGGGCAGTCAGGCATGTCCCAACATGTAGTCGAACCCAGAGGGGGAGTTCGACAGAGACAATGGCAAGCTGAACAGCGATTCACGCCATTGCAAGGGACAATGCGGCCAGTAATGGGGCCATCAACACTTGTTAATGGTGCACTCAAGGACAATAACAGGGGCAGTCAGGGACGATCGACTGGCAAGGGACCTTTTGTTTCAAACCGCAACTCATGCTGGAGGCGTGGAGGCATACATTCAGCCGGAGTTTGCAGAGATTAGCAAAATACCTGCAGAAATGGACACTGGGGGAAATCGCTGGAAGCTGAAGTTCAGCGAGTTCATGTGGAGCACGTATACAGTTCATACACCAGGACGCCACCGATAATGATGAAAGTGCTCCTCAATGGCATCCCAGTATCAATGGAGTTAGACACGGGTGCCAGCCAGTCCCTGATGGGTATCAAACAGTTCGAAAAGTTGTGGGCATCCAAGGCCTATGGCCAAAATTATCGCCGATTGACGCACAGCTACGGACTTACACAAAGCAGATCATTCCAGTGCTAGGCAGCGCCACGGGTAATCGTGACCCACAAAGATTCGGAGAACAGGTTGCCACTCTGGATTGTCCCAGGGAATGGTCCCGCATTACTGGGGAGGAGTTGGCTTGCTGTCATGAACTAGAAATGGGGCGATGTCAATGCAATTTCCTCTGTGAAGCGAGTATCAGGCTCACAGGTCCTGGACAAATTTGACTCATTATTTCAACTCAGCATTGGCACTTTCATGGGGGCCAAGGTAGTGATTCACATAAACCCGGACGCCAGACCAGTACACCACAAGGCCAGAGCGGTGCCGTACGTGATGCGGGAAAAGATAGAAGGCGAATTGGACCGCCTGTTGAGGGAAGGCATCATCTCGCCAGTCGAATTCAGTGACTGGGCGAGCCCGATTGTGCCGGTGCTCAAGGCGGATGGGTCGGTCAGGATATGTGGCGATTACAAGGCCACCATCAATCGGGTGTCACTCCAAGACCAGTACCCGCTACCGAGAGCGGAGGACCTCTTTGCGACGCTATCCGGTGGCAAACTTTTTTCAAAATTGGACCTGACCTCAGCTTACATGACCCAGGAGCTGGCAAGTGAGTCGAAGAAGCTGACTACCATCACGACACACAAGGGGTTGTTTGAGTACAACAGATGTCCGTTCGGGATTCGCTCGGCCGCCGCGATCTTCCAACGAAATATGGAAAGCCTCAAGTCGATTCCAGGGATGGTGGCTTTTCAGGATGACATCCGCATTACGGGTTACGATACTGAAGAACACCTCCACAACCTGGAGGAGGTGCTACGCAGACTGGAACTGGTAGGTCTGCGACTGAAAAAGGCGAAGTGCGTCTTCCTAGCTCCAGAGGTAGAATTCCTGGGGATGAGGGTAGCAGCAGACGGGATCAGCCCTACTGCATCCAAGACAGAAGCGATCCAGAGAGCACCCAGACCCCGTAACACGACGGAGCTGCGTTCGTTCCTGGGGCTCCTGAACTATTTTGGTAACTTTCTTCCCAAATTGAGCACGCTGCTAGAGCCGCTACACGTGCTCCTATGCAAAGGTCGCAAATGGGTCTGGGGGGACAGCCAGGAAAGGGCTTTTAATAGAGCACGCAATTTGTTATGTTCCAACAATCTGTTAACGCTATATGACCGATGTAAGAAACTTGTGTTAACGTGCGATGCGTCGTCCTATGGTGTCGGGTGTGTGTTGCAGCATGTCAATGCCAAGGGTCAGTTACAGCTGGTAGCTTATGTCTCCAGGAGTCTGTCCCAGGCAGAAAGGGGCTACGGGATGGTAGAAAAGGAGGCGCTCGCATGTGTATATGCGGTAAAGAAAATGCACCAGTACCTGTTTGGCAGGAAATTTAAGCTGGAGACAGATCACAAACCCCTAATGTCCCTTTTGGCCGACAACAAGGCCATAAATACAAACGCATCGGCCCACATACAGAGGTGGGCACTCACGTTAGCTGCCTATGACTACACAATTCGGCACAGACCGGGCACCGAAAACTGCGCCGATGCACTCAGCAGGCTCCCACTAGCCACCACTGAGGGGGCTACCGAGCATGGTGCTGAGATGGTCATGGCTGTTGAAGCTTTCGGAAGCGAAGGCTCACCCGTGACAGCCCGTCAGATTAAAGTCTGGACAAATAGAGACCCGCTATTGTCTCTAGTCAAGAAATGTGTCCTGAATGGGGACTGGGCAGCCACGTACAGGGCATGCCCTGAGAAATTTAAACCATTTCACAGGCGCAAGGATGAACTCTCAATTCAGGCCGATTGCCTACTGTGGGGAAACCGCGTAGTCATGCCCCAGATGGGCAGAGAGGTGTTCATCAGAGAACTCCACAATGGGCACCCGGGCATTGTCACGATGAAGGCAATTGCCAGGTCACACGTTTGGTGGCCAGGGATAGACGCAGATCTGGAACTTTGTGTTCGCAGGTGCAACACGTGTGCCCAGCTGGGCCATGCGCCCAGGGAAGCCCCCCTTAGCCCCTGGCCATGGCCCGCCAAGCCTTGGTGACGCATCCATGTGGGCTACGCAGGTCCTTTCATGGGGAAAATGTTTTTGGTTGTAGTAGACGCCTACTCCAAATGGATCGAGTGTGACATTTTAAATTCAAGCATATCCTCTGCCACGGTAGAAAGTCTACGGGCAATGTTCGCTGCCCACGGTCTACCGGACATCTTGGTCAGCGACAATGGCCCGTGCTTCACAAGCACTGAATTCCAGGACTTCATGGCAGGCAATGGAATTAACCATGTTAGAACGGCACCGTTCAAGCCGGCCTCAAACGGCCAGGCAGAACGAGCAGTGCAGATAATCAAACAGGGGATGCTCAGATTCCAAGGGGGTTCCCTACAAACCCGCTTATCACGCCTCCTGTTGGCCTATAGATCCCAACCACACTCGCTCACAGGGGTTCCACCCGCAGAGCTACTAATGAAAAGGACGCTCAAAACCCGATTATCCCTTGTACACCCCACCATGAAAGAAATTGCCGAGAGCAGGCGCCAGTCACAATATCACTACCATGACAGGAATGCGAGGGCGCGATGTATTGATGTAAATGATCCTGTTTTTGTCCTCAACTACGCTGCAGGGCCCAAATGGCTCGCAGGCACTGTGATTGCCAAAGAGGGAAATAGGATTCTGGTAGTTAAACTTACCAATGGACAAATCTGCCGCAAACATGTGGATCAAACAAAAAGGAGGTTCAGCAACCCCATAGAAGAAGCAGAGGAAGAACACGACGTTGCGTTTACTCCACCACAGGTGACCGAACACCGGAACCAAAGGAAGGAGAGCCCAGTCACTGTGGGCAGTCCGGACAGGCCTGAGGCACTGCAAACAGCAGACACTCAGGCCAGCGCCCCAACTCAGGCGTTCTACAAGGGAGCGTAAACCACCAGAGAGACTCAACCTGTGATCCCAATAAGACTTTGGGGGGGGAGGTGATGTCATGTATTCAACCAGCATTGTAACCCATGTATAAACTGACCTAAGTTGTACACCGTGAGAACACTGACCACTAGGTGGAAGACACTCCTAACCTGGACCTTCAGGTATAAAAGGGGAAGCTCCACCCACCTTCATCACTTGAGTGCTGAGGAATAAAGGACAGGTCACAGACTGACCTTCTCTCAAGCATGGGCCTCGTGTGCATTTATACTGTGTAGTAAGGATGTATCAGTGCCCAGGCCAGCTCTTTGGTAGAGCTATCCAATTAGTGTCACATCCCTGTTGTTTCCCCATAGCCTTGTAAAATTTTCCCCTTCAAGTATTTATCCAATTCCCCTTTGAAAGTTACTGTTGAATCTGTTTCCACTACCATTTCAGGCAGTGCGTTCCATATCATAACGCTGCGTAAATGTTTTTTTCCTCATGTCACCTCTGCTTTGTTTGACAATCACCTTAACTCTGTGTTCTCTGGTTACCAAACCTTCTGCCACTGGAAACAATTTCTCCTTATTTACTCTCACACCCTTCATGATTTTGAATACCGCTTGAACAGCCACTTGTCTTTATGCTGGCAATTTTGTAGGTTTAATGGGGGAGAGTTTCCTCCCCTACGCTGACTGTGGGGTTCCAGCCAGAACTAGCTGGGTCCCATTTCCACTGGCCAGGAGGCCCATACATTTTCTTTCACCTGGTATAATGGCCAGCCAGTGAATCCCATCCTGGGATCAAGGAAACTTTAGGCCTGACAGTCTCCTCCCCCTAGTTACACCTCCTCTGATGCAGAAAGATTCGGGGACAGATGGAGGTTCTGACACGGTTAAGACCCTGTGACAATTAGCAGTGGTGGCTGCCACTCAGTGCATCTGGACTCTGGCCTAATTTGCGGGACTTATGGTGAGAGCGTACTACGAGGCTTACAGATTTTCAATACACAAAATTATTAAAATTCAGGGTCAATATGTATTTAATGTGGGATGGTAGTACAGTATAATAATGTTTCAGTGTACTTTGTCACAGAGGTTGAACCATGTTTGCACCAGTAACTTTCCACGTGGTATACAGAGTGACTAATGCCCCCCTGTGCTTGCATGGCCTACCTTGATGCTTGGCTTCTGAGGCTTGGGGGTGGGGGGGGAAAGACAGGAAATTAAACAATATTTGTTTCTTCTTTGCCTCCACAAGATAATAAAATAGGGAAAGGGCTGAATTCTATTTTCTCAAAGTTAGCAGTGAGTTTGTGGCTCTAGTTTAGTTGGCTGTGGTTAATGTTCTCTTGTGATCTAGGGAGGCTAGTCATGTTGGATTGCATTACTGGGGTTAGTTTTTATGACTATTTAAATTTTGTGATCTCCAAAGATGTAACCTGAAAAATGCAAGTATTTCTACTGAACAGCAATGGAAGAATGTTGCCTGTTACTACCCTTAGAAACGATGGGAAATTGTTTCTATGAGACAGCACTGTCTTCTATGCCCAGAAAATATTTGTTATGGACATTTTTTTTTTAAATCTTTGCATAATGTACTGATAAAATCGACATATTTTTTACCTGGTTTATTCATCCATCTCTTTGTCTGCTTGCCTCCAGTGTCATGCTTCCTATATCAGTTGGATGGACTGGGCAATGCCACTTCATGGTAGGGTTACATTAGTTCAGTCTCTGTTTATACACACACACCCAGCTAATAATTTGATCAAAAACATACCCATCGAGAGTTGGTGAACTCAGTCGTCAAAACTGGTTGTAAGTTCAGTGCTCAGAGCAGAACATTAGTTTTGATTTTAAAGAAAAGGGCCATGAGGGGTGATAGATCTGTGGCTCTGTTCTTTTTGTGGTTATCAACATGACAAATGTTAGTGGCAGGGAAATAAATGTGAAGTACATCATTGGTATTTACAGAATACCAGCCATGAATACAGCAGTGTGGAGGCCCCAATCTGCGTGAGAACACCAGCGGCAGGTCGGGGCCATAAAAGAAGTGGCTTGGAGGCCTCGGGGAGCAGCGTGGAGGCATATTATTCCAGGGGGCAGCGCGAGCTGGTGCAGTAGGGCGACGGCAGCGAAGAGTGACGTCATCAAGGTCCATGTCGGTGACTGGAGCATGGGCAGATACAGCAAGAGTGGCGAGGTCGGGGCGAAGGAGCGGCGAGAGACTGTAGAGGGATGTGATCGGGGCCTAGGGGAGGCGTGAGTTCAGGGCCAGGGGCAGCATGGGCCAGTCCACATTGCGATATGCGCGCGCACTAGGTCCGTGCAGCAGAACTGGTCTCCAGTCGTCTTGGATAATCCTTGCCACTGGACCAAGACCTAGCTCTGTCAAGCCTGTGTGGTGGCTGGCATGCAATGGCCACCACATGTTGAAAATATCCACGCACAGGCATCTTCCACCCTTGAGGATGTAGTTCGGGTCCTTCATTGAAACACCTGTGAACTCATCCTTTTTTGGCGTGGAAGAAAGTCATCCTCATTTCGAGGGACCGCCTATGATGATTACAGAATAAAATTCTCCAACAGCATTCCCTAGCTCCGATCTCACTAATTTAACATTACTCCTTTTCCTGCACCAGCTATCCTGTAGCCTGTCTAAGTGAGATGCCAATTTAGTATCAGATTAGGGACTGTTGTGTGCAGTAGATTCATGCCTAGTAGGAACTAGATTGAATGCCAAGAGATCAGCTTGTGTTACATGCCATTGTAACTTGTTCCTTGATAAGAGGTCATTCCACAGCACTACCATCATGTTCTGGTTGTGTGAGGTTGATGATATGATTTGCCATACAAGGTTCAGGCCAAATTATTCTCATCTGCCATAAATTTACCAGTATTTTACTGCTTTTTTATTACTATTAGAATCAGTATTACAATTGAATTTGTGCAGTCATTGAAGTCTGCCGGTTATTGTTGTCAGTTATTTTCTAGATCTTTATTCCATTGTGGGTACATTGTATTGAATTACTAGTGTGTTTTTTGTGCTTCATTCACTTGATGAAAAGCTTATGTCAAACCTAACACAGTGACAAAGATTGAATATCAATGGTCGCTTGCGCATTGCATTTGACTATTGTTGGGTTGACGATTATGCTGCGTTTTGTTGTTGTTGAAAAGCTGTTTACATATTGCTTTGAAAGAGTAGATGGGCCTCGCAGCTTCAGCAGCTCTGTTTGGGGCAGGGACAGTGGAAAATTTTATAGAGAGTTCTACATTCCTCACCACCCTGCGAATAAAGCATTATCACTGAAGTTGGCACAATAACTACATTAGCAGTTATTGTAACGATCGCGAATAGAAATTTGCCAGTGAAAAAAGCTGAAATGCATGGCAGGTTCACAACAGGATGTTAATCTTGAAGGGTTTGAACAGTCTTTTCAGCAACAACAGCACTCAATTTAATTCACCTGCTTTTAACCCATGAACTTAGCAATTTGGTGTATTGTTATGAAGAAGCAGTCTCAGTCTGTTAAGTTGTGCTGTAGGAACAAGTTGAAGTTGCCACATTAGTGCATTTAAACAGTTGGGATTTCATAATTTGTTTACAGGACAAGATAATCATGAATTAGTCTTCACAACAGTGACCAAGCTGACACTTTAATTATAGACATGACCATTTCAGAAGAGGCTCAGGTTTTCTGCTTCATGCCAACCTTTAGTGGTGTCTTGCACCATTGCAGGTTTATGGTGAGATTTACTGATAACCTACATATTTTGATGATTTTTCATGTAAAATTTTACAGACACATCAACTGTTTCAACTTCTTAGAATTTCCCAATTTTTGTGAATCTTCTTGAGATTAGTGCCATGAAGTGATATCTTGCACCATCGTGTACATTTAGTTACACATGCACGATGGCATCTTGAATGGATATAATGTTTCTCACGTCTCCCCTCCAGTTCCTCATCAAAAGCTAAATCACAGAAGTGATCATTTTAATCAATAAAACATTTAATAGCATTCTGTTCCCCAAGAAACCTTTATTTTAAATAAAATAAATACAGTGACATTCCAGTATATAGTTGTTTGGTTGGTACTGAAGAGCCATCAGGTTAAATTGTGAGATGTCCCACCAGCAGATCAAGGCAGTAGCACCCCAAAAATCACAGGGAAATCATTCCTGCCATCACTATGGCTATGTGCCCCCGGGGCTAACGTGTGGCGTCCAAAGCGCACCTGGAGTTAGATGGTAGGACTCCGATTTGCATTTTAAATAGGCCTATGACCTGCATAGGACCCAGTTGCCATTTTTAGGTGAATACTGGGCAGATTATAGGCATGTCTTGTATCAGTGGGCTGTTCGGCCAAAGAGATACCTACAAATGTCATTTTTATTTTTGTGGGGGCAGAAGGAGCAGGAATAGTGGGTCATAGTTGGAATTCAACCTCGGCAAGGTAGAGGTCCTTCCGCCATACAGCAACAGTGCCTCCTTTGTAGTCAGGCTTCCTAATGATGTTGTGTTTGGACCTGAGAGAACGGAGCGCTGCAAGTTCAGTGGGAGACATTAGAGTTAGCAAGAGGAATCAAGAAACTGACATGGCCAATGTCGCACTGGCAGCTCTCAAAAGAAAGATCATGCCGAGCTCAAATGCATTGAGGTGGGGATGTAGTTAAATGAAACTAAGGTCCTTGCTCGGGATTGATGGCTCGGGGTCAGAGTCTGAGAGAAGCTCAGACAGGTAACGAAAATATAGAAAGGGGTAAGATTGGAAAAAGAGATGGTGTTGAAAGAAAATAAATAGAAAGAGGGATTAGGAAAAAGTCTTAAGTTGTTGAAGTTTAAGGTCTTTGCCGTCTGAAAGGAAGAAACAAAAGTTTTTTATATTAAGGAGCAGGGTGAGATGAAGGATGAAAAGAACTCAGCAGATAACCAATGTGTTAGCAGGGCATTCCACTGTATTATTTTAATACAGGTGTTAACCAGTTGATTTCAAATGAACTAACACCTTTGATAAAATAGTGGACAGGGGAGTGTCAGACAAACGCATTAAATGTTCGTGTCACCAACTGTAATTTCTAGGCTAGTGTCACTAAACAGGTGGGTTGAGAGCTGGCAGTGAAATGCAGCCACTGCTCTGAAGATAAGAACATAAGAAATAGGAGCAGGAGTAGGCCATTTGGCCTCTCAAGCCTGCTCCACCATTCAATAAAATCATGGCTGATCTGATCCTGGCCTCATCTCCACTTCCCTGCCCGCTCCCCATAACCCTTGACTCCCTTATCTTTCAAAAATCTGTCTATCTCCACCGTAAATATATTTAATGACCCAGCCTCCATTGCTCTCTGGGGCAGTTTCTGTCGTTCTTCATTAAGCTGCTCCAATAAAGATCCTTTGGTGCAGTAAAGCTCTTTGTCAAAGTGGGAAGAAATATCTGACATTGCTAGTGTTCCATGGAAATGTGTGCTTCTGGCATTTCTTAGGTGAAAGTGGTCACATAGAAACAAAAAGCCTCAAGAAATTCAACAACAACAACAACTTATATTTATACAGCGTCTTTAACGTAGTGAAACGTTCCAAGCCGCTTCACAGGAGTATCATGCGATGAAAAATTTGACACTGAGCCACATAAGTAGAAATTAGCGCAGGTTGGTCAATGAAGTAGGTTATAGGGAGGGGCAAGGCCATGGAGGGATTTGAAAATAAGGATGAGAATTTTGAAATTGAGGCATTGATAAGCCGGAAGCCAATATAGGTCAGCGAGCACAGGGGTGATGGATGAGCGGGACTTGGTGTGTTAGGACACGGGCAGCCGAGCTTTGGATCACCTCTAGTTTATATAAGGTAGAATGTAGGAGGCCAGCCAGGAGTGCATTGGAATAGTCAAGTCTAGCGGTAAAAAAGGCATGGATGAGGGCTTCAGCAGCAGATGAGCTGAGGCAAGGGCGGAGACGGGCGATGTTACAGAGGTGGAAATAGGCGGTCTTAGTTATGCTGCGGATATGTGGTCGACAGCTCATTTCAGGGTCAAATATGACACCGAGGTTGCAAACAGTCTGGTTCAGCCTCAGACAGAAGTTGTGGAGAGGGATGGCTAGGGTACAGAGTCTGTGGCGGAGATCGAAAGCAATGGCTTCGGTCTTCCCAATATTTAATTGGAGAAAATTTCTGCTCATCCAGAACTGGATGTCGGACAAACAGTCTGACAATTTAGAGACCGTGGAGGACTCGAGAGAGAGAGAGAGAGAGAGAAGTGGTCTTGAGGTAGAGCTGGGTGTCATCAGCATACAGGTGGAAACTGACATGTTTCACAATTTTTTTTTAAATAGACTTGAAGGGAGGCATTTGACGACCACAGCAGAGGCATCTTCTATTTGAGAGTTCTTGAACGTTTTACATAAACTGCTTTCATGTATTGTCTTACCACAGTTTTATCGCGTATGAGTCAATCATTAATCATATTAATCATTAATCTCTGTGCTGTTTGTTCCAGTGCCTGCTTTATCCATGTATTGTATGCACTAGTTTGAAAATATTTCAGGTGATAGATGAGGATTAAGTCAAAAGGGATCATGCACCTCATTTATGAGAGTTTACAGATGGGTCTATTCAACCTATTAAACAAAAAAGAATGCCAGCTTTAATTTGTGAAACAACATTGATCCACTCCTGATTCCTCTTTGTGCTGTTTGTTTTATATATTTCTCCCCTCCGCTTTATGTGCCTTGTATTTTTCAGTTCTGAAGTAGGGTCTGCACCTGACATGTATACGTGTCCAGTTTCTCCACAGATGCTGACTGGCCTGCGCTGTGTTTCCAGTCTTTTCTGTTTTTTGTTTCAGACTTCCATCATCTGCAGTACTTTTCTTTTCACTTTAATTAGCCTGTGTATACCTGAGGTGATTGGGTTGAGACCTTTTCATTTTGCTGTTAGTGCGGAGGTAGTTAGATCTAATGAAGCAGCCAATGGAATTTCCATAAATATTTCAGCTATAGTAATAGGTTTAAATTTCAGTCTTGGCTTTCACCACCTGTCTCACATTATAACTTTTAAAGGACATTCACTGCTCAGGAACAAACAACAGGGTGGAAATTTGGCCGAGATTTACTTTACATCGGAAACAACATTAGGAGTTCACTGCATTGGGTTGGAATGCAGATTGACTTTTAAGGGTTACAGTAACCCAGCCAAACATATGCCACAAGTTTATCATCAGCCTCCTGATGCGCAATAATGTGACTGACTGAACTTTCTTCATTGAAAACAGTGGAAATGAAAAGTTGGATGGTGCAGTGGTTTGGCAGATTGCCTTTCTACCTCCAGAACCTCAGTACGAATTCAGCACAGATTGATGGCTGAGTAAATATGTTTAATGTGAGGCTGTACAGTCTTGACCTTGGCTCAGTATTAGTACTCCCAATATCCTGAGACAGAATATTGTGACTACAGGCCCACTTCAGAGGCTTGAGTACATAATCTGGGTTGACACTCCAGTATTGTATTGAAGAAGTCCTGCAATGTATTGTCTTTCAGACATAGCATTAAACCGAGAACCTGTCTATTCTCTCAGGTGGATGTAAAAGATCTCGCAATACTATTCAAAGCAATGTAGGAGAATTCTCTTGATATCCTGTCCAATATTTATCCCTCAATCAACATCACTAAAACACATTGGGGCAGATTTTAACTATCGGGCGATTAACTGTCAGAACGCACCGACCGACTGCCGGTGCTGCTGGTGGGACGGTCTCATTACTGTGCCAAATGGGCCCCCTGCTGCAGCTTGCTGGCTCCGGGATGGTGCAATATCAGGTGGTCCAGAGACCGAGCGACCGACAGGAAAGTAGGTCCAGGGTGGGAGAGCTTAGGGCAGCAGTCCTGCTCCTTCAAGACCCACAAAAATAATTTTAAATGTATCTTTTTGGTGCCTCTTCGGTTGTGTACCAGTAAATCTATGTGGAGCCCATGCAGTGCACACTCTGCCCAGTTATTCATCACTGTTGCTATCGGGGTCCTTCGTACATCATAAGACCCCAATTTGCATATTAAGAGTCTAGCACCTGGAGCAGTAATGGCATAAATGGGGCATTAAGCCATTTTCAGGCTGCTACCTCCCCGTTTACACTGGGAAGCCCAAATTAAAATCTATCCCATCATCTGGTCATTTATCTCATTGCTGTGGGACCTTGCTATGTATAATTTGACTGTCGTGTTTCTCTATATTAAAACAATGACTACACTCCATAAGTACTTTACTGGCTACGAAGTACATCCTGAGATTGTGAAGGGTGCTATAGAAATGCAAGTTCTTTCTTTCAATACTGGCTAATAGTTCCACAGCAAAAGAATACCAGTAATTTGGCATATTGGACTATTAGTTACAATTTCACCCAGAGGCCTTGAGGGTGGTTGGCATGACAACATTGTGGGGAAGAGCCAAAAGAGCATTGCTCTGTATCTGCCCGGTGTTGTACCCACAACTGCCTCTTCCTATTATTGTTTTGAATATTCCTTATAAACCTCTATCACATGATGAAACCTGTAGAATGAATCTCTCAGGGATGGTACTCAAGTATAAAGTTGCCTTCCTTAAAAATGTGGTTCTTAAAAACATGCACAGCATGCTCATATCATCTAAAAGACAATTTATCCTAGGCAGCACAAATCAAAAGTCATACTTGCAATCTGGTGCTCACTCAGTTCCTATCTCAGTATTTACCTTGGGAAGTGACAAGTAAAGGGACAGGTAAAGGCCAGGCACTTCTGCATAATAAGCAAAGGGAAAATGAGAGTGAGACTCTGTCTTTTTACCCTACCATGTGTGATGCTTTGGAAGTGTTACATCTTTGGGGCCAAACGTTCTGCTATGATGCCTTTGAAAGATGTAATTCACACCACTTTAGGGAGGCGTGATATGAAAGGCCTGTGCAGAATGGAGGATTTTTACATTTTTAGATAGATTTGTGTATGTTGGACAAGGGAGAACCAGTGGATGTGGTGTATTTGGACTTTCAAAAGGCTTTTGACAAGGTCCCACACAAGAGATTGGTGTGCAAAATTAAAGCACATGGTATTAGGGGTAATGTACTGACGTGGATAGAGAACTCGTTGGCAGACATGAAGCAGAGAGGCAGGATAAACAGGTCCTTTTCAGAATGGCAGGCAGTGACTAGTGGGGTGCTGCAGGGCTCAGTGCTGGGACCCCAGCTATTTACAAATACATTAATGATTTGGATGAGGGAATTGAGTGTAATATCTCCAAGTTTGCAGACGTCACTAAGCTGGGTGGCAGTGTGAGCTGTGAGGAGGACGCTAAAAGGCTGCAGGGTGACTTGGACAGATTTGGTGAGTGGGCAAACGCATGGCAGATGCAGTATTATGTGGATAAATGTGAGGTTAACCACTTTGGTGGCAAAAACACAAAGGCAGAATATTATCTGGATGGCGGCAGATTAGGAAAAGGCGAGGTGCAATGAGACCTGGGTGTCATGGTACATCAGTCATTGAAAGTTGGCATGCAGGTACAGCAGGCGGTGAAGGCGGCAAATGGTATGTTGGCCTTCATAGCTAGGGGATTTGAGTATAGGAGCATGGAGGTCTTACTGCAGTTGTACAGTGCTTTAGTGAGGCCTCATCTGGAATATTGTGTTCACTTTTGGTCTCCTAATCTGAGGAAGAACGTTCTTGCTATTGAGGGAGTGCAGCAAAGATTAATCACACTGATTCCCGGGATGGCAGGACTGACATATGAGGAGAGACTGGATCGACTGGGCCTGTATTCACTGGAGTTTAGAAGAATGAGAGGGGATCTCATAGAAACATATGAAATTCTGACGGGACTGGACAGGTTAGATGCAGAAAGAATGTTCCCGATGTTGGGGAAGTTCAGAACCAGGGGACATAGTCTAAGGATAAGGGGTAAGCCATTTAGGATTGAGATGAGGAGAAACTTCTTCACTCAGAGTTGTTAACCTGTGGAATTCCCTACCGTAGAGAGTTGTTGATGCTAGTTCATTGGATATTCAGGAGAGAGTTAGATATGGTCCTTATGGCTAAAGGGATCAAGGGATATGGAGAGAAAGCAGGAAAGGGGTATTAAGGTGAATGATCAGCCATGATCTTATTGAATGGTGGTGCAGGCTCGAAGGGCCGAATGGCCTACTCCTGCACCTATTTTCTATGTTTCTATGTTTCTATGTTGATAATTGATGCGTAGGATCAGCACAATGCTTGTATTATCACCTGTAACTAATCATTTATTACAGCTTCTACGTGAATTCTATGTGAGTATATTGAGAGTTTAGAACAACTGTGATAACCAATCGCAGCATTGCTATGTCTATCATATTTGTCATTAAACAAGATAATGCTGGAAATTCAGCAGCTTGGTACACAGATTTACTCAACCATCATCATCATCATCATCATAGGCAGTCCCTCGGAATCGAGGAAGACTTGCTTCCACTCCTGAAGTGAGTTCTTTGGTGGCTGTACAGTCCAATACGGGAGCCACAGAGTCTGTCACAGGTTGGACAGATAATCGTTGAGAGAAGTGGTGGGTGGGACTGGTTTGCCGCCCGCTCTTTCCGCTGCTTGCGCATGATTTCTGCATGCTCTCGGCGTTGAGACTCGAGGTGCTCAGCGCCCTCCCGGATGCACTTCCTCCACTTAGGGCGGTCTTTGGCCAGGGACTCCCAGGTGTCAGTGGGGATATTGCACTTTATCAGGGAGACTTTGAGGGTGCCTTGTAACGTTTCCGCTGCCCACCTTTGGCTCGTTTGCCGTGAAGGAGCTCCAAATAGAGCACTTGCTTTGGGAGTCTTGTGTCTGGCATGCGAACTATGTGGCCTGCCCAGCGCAGCTGATCAAGTGTGGTCAGTGCTTCAATGCTGGGGATGCTGGCCTGGACGAGGACACTGATGTTGGTGCGTCTGTCCCCCCAGGGGATTTGTTGGATCTTGCGGAGACATCGTTGGTGATATTTTTCCAGTGACTTGAGGTTTCTACTGTACATGGTCCATGTCTCTAAGCCATGCAGGAAAGCGGGTATTACTACAGCCCTGAAGACCATGAGCTTGGTGGCAGTTTTGAGGGCCTTGTCTTCAAACATTCTTTTCCTCAGGCAGCCGAAGGCTGCACAGGCGCACTGGAGGCAGTGTTGGATCTCGTCGTCGATGCCTGCTCTTGTTGATGGAAGGCTCCCAAGATATGGGAAATGGTCCACGGTGTCTAGGGCCGCGCCATATATCTTGATGACTGGGGGGCAGTGCTGTGCGGCGAGGATCTTTGTCTTACAGATGTTTAGCGTAATGTCCATGCTCCTCAACCATCTTCTTCCTGTGGCCAAGGAACTCCTCCCGGAGTCACAGTGCAGATTTTGTCTCCTACAGAGCACAGCGCAACAGCTACAGGGAAAATGCAGGGAACAGCACCAGCCCTTGTACGTGGCCGCCTTCGACCTTACTCAACCACTAACTCCGTGTGTATGTCGGGTGGGTGGGGAATAAATTATTTAATTTCAATAGCCACATACCTATCAAACAAAATCATTTTCATTACAATCCCATACAATTTTAATTGGGCTGAAATTAAATTTATTTGCTTATTTATTGTTGAGATTGCATTTCATTCCTTTTGTGATAGAATTCCTACCAAACCAATTAGGCCTATTCAGTATATACACTTCCAGTTATTTTGAACATCTGGTGCTGTGATATCTATGGGGAGCAAAGGTGTCAGCTTTTTTTTAGACGAATGGCATTCTAACAAAGGCACAGCTGTTCTTTATTTCTCTGTGCTCCCTGTCAATATCGAATCTGTAAGCTCATATAAAAAGCACAGTGGTTAATTTGTTATTGCAAGCAACCTGGTGCCACGTAATTCAGTTGGATATGTTTAAACTCTTCCCCCAGGATCATTGTTACTTTTAATAGCTTAACCGAAAGGAAGTACTAACTGGTCAGGATTGCTGGAAAATAATGGGTCTGAATTCACGGCCCCTACGCACGAGTACGAGATGCACACGCGCTCGTAGGGGTCTGCAAGTTCTGGGTATAGGCCTACACTGCGCATGCACCTAAACCCAGAACTTGCGATCTATCAAGAATCCTCGGGACAGATCGTACAAATCTAAATATTTGCTCAACTTCTGCCGAGCGAATGCCCGTGAAATTCTTGCGCCTGATAAAATCAGGCGTAAGGCCACTTTTATCAGCGAAAACTTGAAGGACAGAAAAAAAAAATTTTTCCAATAATTTAAACAGTTAAAAACTTGTGAAATAAAGTATTCAAAAAATTTAATTTTAATTTGAAATAATTAATTCATTCCAGTTTGATTAATTTTAAATATGTTGGGCTAGAAATGTGGCAAGGTTGCGCCCATTTATCACCATGGTGAAGCTGAAAAAGTAAATTATTTTGGCACTAAATGAGACACACAAAATTTACCGCCCGGATGGAAAATTATGCAGCGGTTTTGCACCAGCACTAAAAATAATCGCCCACCCGTTTTTTTAGCCATTTTTATGAAGTCAATTGGTGTGCAACGCCACGCTATCGCCGGAGGTGGAAAATTCACCGATATTGTCATTTTTATCGCCAACCAAAACGCGCCCGAAAAAATAGTCTTTCTAGGTCGGATCCAGGAAACACTCGTGCTAACGGTGCCATCTTGAAAAACTGAGCAGAAGTTCATTGCATAAAAGGATTTGGAAGGAATGTTGCTTTTTACAAACTGAGTTTTATGTGAGTTCATAGTTTATTTTTAAGGATACTTAAGGACATTTCAAAGAATGGGGGCTATAATTTCTCTGCCATCATTCCTGACTGCTTTTTCTATGCAGCATCGAGCTGGAAGAAGGCTTACACAAGAGCATTTTGAGCGTAATCAAAGAGCCCACAGACGTATGGGGAGGAGGCCTTACCCCACCACGAGTTTACAGGGAACAGAGCTCATACCTGCAGCTGTCTGAGGCACAGTACGTTCGAAGGCTGCAATTCCGAAAAGAGGTGGTCACAGAGATATTCTAGGCAGACCTACAGCGTACCAGCGGCAACAGGACTGCACTGTCCGTCGAGGTGAAGGTGACTGTGGCACTTGCCTTCTATGCCTCCGGCTTCTTTCAGGCATCAGCTGGGGACATATGCTCCATCCTGCAGTACGCTACACATCGCTGCATCCGCCAGGTGACTACTGCACTGTATACATGCAGGATGGACTTTATAAGGTTCCCAATGACCTTCGAGGCACAGAATAAGAGGGCTATAGGTTTTGCACGAATTGCTGGCTTCCCCAAGGTTCAGGACGCCATTGACTGTATGTGTACGCACATCGCCCTGCAAGCATCTTTAGAGAATCCAGAGGTTTACCAAAACCGAAAGGGATTCCATTCCCTGAACGTACAGATCGTCTGCAACCATACTCAGTGCATCATGGCAGTAAATGCCCAATTTCCAGGGAGCATCCATGATGCTTTCATCTTGCTTGAGAGCAGTATCTCATACCTGTTCTAGTGTCAGCCACAAGGCCAGAGCTGGATGCTGGGGACAAAGGTTGTGGCCTCGCCACCTGGCTCATGACCCCCCCCACCTCCGGAACCCTCAGACACAAGCCGACCATCGCTATATTGACAGCCATATAGCCACACGCAACATTATCGAAAAGACAATTGAAGTGCTCAAGCAGCACTTCTGATGCATGGACACTGGAGGCTCCCTGTAATGCTCCCCTCAGCAGGTCTCTGAGTTCATTGTGGTGTGCTGCATGCTACACAACTTAGCCATCGTGAGGGGACAGGATTTGCCACTGGGGACTGCAGGACCACCTCAGGAGAGAGGGGAGGAGGAGGTCGAGGGCTCTGGCAATGAACCCATCTCAAACCCCAACCCCCACCACAGGGGAGGCCTCTTGGAACTTTCGCCACTGCAAAGGCCTTGCGTCAGCAGCTCATAATTCATCGCTTTGCTTGAACAGTGAACGGCACATTTCACCATTGACTGGCCACTGTATCCCACCATGTTGACTATTCCCCCTCTTATTCTGCAAATGAAACACTACACAGGAATGGTTAAGGTGAACAAAATAATGTATTTAACATACAGTAACTTGAATAAGATTTATTAAACATTGTAAACGTAATTTGCAAACTGGAATAACATTCATTAAACATTATGGTGAACTTTTAATAACTTAACAGAATTAAGAAACTTTAAAAAACTTTTAGAAAATAGCAACAACAAAACAATGAAAGAACAACCCCTGCACTGAACGTCTGTTACCTGCGGCCCCTCCTGCCCCTCTTCCCCCCCCCCCCCCCCCCAGCCCTCTCGCACCATGACCCTACCCGTGGTAGACGTCGTGCAGCAACGCAGCCAGAGTCCTGCTCTAAAAGGGGGATAGACAATGGCATGTGTGGATTCCTGGTGAAGCTCAGGGTATGGAAGGCCTGGCTTCTGAGTGGCAAGGCTCTTGTTCGGCCTCACCATTCACAGGTGATGTGGGTCTGGGTGCTGTGACACTAGGGACTGCAGTGCCAAAGGTCGAGACCATCAATTGGGCGTGGGCTTTGACAGCCATGACAACTGAGACATGCCCTCCATCGTGTCCATGGATAGTGCCGCAATGCTTTCAGGAAAAGCACCCAAGACCTCCAGGAGCTGTCGGCTGAGCTGGACGCTCTCCCTGGCCAGTCCCACCATGTCCAGGTGTGCATCTGCCTCTCTATCAGCCGACTGGCTTTGCCGACTCACCCTCCAGAGAGATGGCATACACAATTCAACCCTGGGAGTGCGTGGCTGCACGCCATTTGGACCCGGAGCCTTGGATTGGCCAAAGCCTGAGAATGTGTCATCCTGGTCAGAGCTACTGCCCGCAGGTAAAAGAGGTGTCGATTGCATCGGACCCTCCCGCCGCCCCGGAGTAGCTTCCTGAGTTTCCTCCTCCCGTGGACATTCCTCATCCTCGGTGTCTTCGTGGTCCCCCTCCTCCACCCCGACACGATGGGCTGAGGTGGGGGCTTCCATTGGCGGGTGTGGCGCCTCCTCATCTGGAAATAGAAAACAACAGATGAGTGGTTAGCAGCAGGGGAGGGGACAGGGTGACACGAGGAAGGTCACATAACACAGGCTCATTTGAAGGATCGGCACTACTGCATTATATGTAGCCCACAGACACTGCATCACATTGCCCCAACCCTAGCCCACAGACACTGCATCACATTGCCCCAACCCTAGCCCACAGACACTGCATCACATTGCCCCAACCCTAGCCCACAGACACTGCATCACATTGCCCCAACCCTAGCCCACAGACACTGCATCACATTGCCCCAACCCTAGCCCACAGACACTGCATCACATTGCCCCAACCCTAGCCCACAGACACTGCATCACATTGCCCCAACCCTAGCCCACAGACACTGCATCACATTGCCCCAACCCTAGCCCACAGACACTGCATCACATTGCCCCAACCCTAGCCCACAGACACTGCATCACATTGCCCCAACCCTAGCCCACAGACACTGCATCACATTGCCCCAACCCTAGCCCACAGACACTGCATCACATTGCCCCAACCCTAGCCCACAGACACTACATCACATTGCCCCTACCCTAGCCCACAGACACAGCATCATATTGCCCCAACCCTAGCCCACAGACACTGCATCACATTGCCCCAACCCTAGCCCACAGACACTGCATCACATTGCCCCTACCCTAGCCCACAGACACTGCATCACATTGCCCCTACCCTAGCCCACAGACACAGCATCACATTGCCCCAACCCTAGCCCACAGACACTGCATCACATTGCCCCTACCCTAGCCCACAGACACAGCATCACATTGCCCCAACCCTAGCCCACAGACACTACATCACATTGCCCCAACCCTAGCCCACAGACACAGCATCACATTGCCCCAACCCTAGCCCACAGACACTACATCACATTGCCCCAACCCTAGCCCACAGACACTGCATCACATTGCCCCTACCCTAGCCCACAGACACAGCATCACATTGCCCCAACCCTAGCCCACAGACACTACATCACATTGCCCCAACTCTAGCCCACAGACACAGCATCACATTGCCCCAACCCTAGCCCACAGACACAGCATCACATTGCCCCAACCCTAGCCCACAGACACTGCATCACATTGCCCCAACCCAGCCCAGGGATTTTGCAGGACTTACCCTCAGTTTTGAACAGGGGCTCAGCATCCCCACGGGTAGCTGACCTCCCTGAGGCACCGATCATAGCTGCCACGCGCTCCTCCAAGTCCGTCAATGGCAGTGTCTCAGGTGAACCGCCGCCTGTGCGCCGCTGCTCCTAACGGTTGTGCGACAACTTTCCCAGCAAAGGTGACAATGGGAATGGTTACCAGAGCACCCTTCTTCTCTTGTGGCAGACACAGATAGCCACCAAAGCACTTTATACCATACTGTGTGCATTTAATACAGTCCTCTGTTTAATGGCCTGGTAGTTGCACGTGGTTCATGACGAAGACATCAAAGTGCAGAAACACCTTTTAAGATGTCAAAAAGCAGTCTTACTAATGTGTAACCATCATTCTTGGCAAATAAGCCTACCTATACCAACGTGTGTCAGATTTAAAATTTAAGTAATGAACAAGTGCATGAATAAAAATATTACTTACTCTGACGACCCTGCAATGGTCATTAAACTTTTTACAACATTGTTGATGGTACCTCTTGATATTATTGACTGAGGAAATCTCCTCAGCCATTCTGATCCACAATCGTCTTCGCACAGCTGGGCCCAGCACCCCACCTATTAAATTCCCCCATCTGGTTTGCACAGCTGCAATCAGGGCCTCGTTTGCCTCATAACTAAACTTTTGGGCTCTCTGCGTGCTGGAGTCCCCTTCCATCGAGGCTGCTTGGTCTGTAAAAAAATACCTGATTCAGCCCTGGATGTACTGCGCATGTGCGGGCGCACTCTGACAACTGACCAGAATCGTGGGAAGAAGAAAAAAATCGGAGAAGGTCCAGTTTTTTTTCGATCGCAAATTTCAGCTCCGGCGCACAAATTCACACATGCAAGGCCTGATTTAGCGCTATCGCTATTGCTGGTCAACGTTTGGTGAAATTTGCGATGCCAGTGTTAGAGCTACCCTGGTGCTAAAACAAATACCACCATGATTATCGCCCAAAAACGGGAGAAATCGCTAAAACCCGAATTTCTAGACCGTGATGTGTTTTTAAAAATTATTTTAAGGGTGTATTTTTTTGGGTATTCCCATTTATGCTTATGATGATTCCGTACGTATGGAACTTACCACAAATAGCAATGGGAATACCCCTACGTTGGTTGGGCCGGCCCATGTGACCACAGTGATGCTTGCAAAACACCTGCGCTCCTGGGATTCGGGGCCTCTATGCAGGCCTATGAGTAGAGGCCCAGGACCACAAGTCTCCAGACCACCAGGTAAGTCCACAGATTTTTTTCAGGTCGGAGGCTTTTTTAGGTTTAAGACCCTAAGCCTCCGACTGCAATTTCTGTACCAATGTATTTTTAAGAATACAGAATTCTTTGTCCTGTTCAGTATTTATAAGATACGTAGGCTACAGTAAAACTAGAGCAGTGTGGTGCTTTGATAGCGCCACACTCTGGGTTAAGCATAGATATTACCTACCAGTTGCAGAGCTCTGCTGTGTTGCTGTTCATTTACATCAAGAGTTTGGACTAACTGATGGAGGTTGTTATTTTGTTACCCTGTGGATGAAAATAATTAGGACTAAAACACAGCTGTTGTGGAGGAACATACAGATAAATTTACCCTTCTAATTTGGAAGGCCAACAATTTGGACCCTCCTCATCCAAATGCAGTTCATAGGATTACATAGGATATACGGTACAGCAACAGGCCATTTGGCCCAACCAGTCCATGCTCCACTCGAGTCTCCTCCTATCTTTCCTCCTCTAAATCTATCAGCATAACCCTCTATTCCCTTCTCCCTCATTTGCTTGTCTAGCCTCCCCTTAAATGCATCTATACTATTTGCTTCAACTGCTCCCCATGGTAGCGAGTTCCACATTCTCACCACTCTCTGGGTAAAACATTTTCTTCTGAATTCCCTATTGAATTCTCCATCAACTAGAGAATTGATGGTCTCTAGTTATGCTCTTCCCCAAAAGTGGAACCACTCTCTGTATCCACTCTATCAAAATCTTTCATAATTTTAAAGGTACTAAAGGCTGATTGTTGGTTGGGAAAGAGCCACCCTCTGTACTTTGATACCCTAATACATGTAATAGATCAAGAGGAGCAAAAGAAAAGGCCATAAAAGTTGCAAAGTGTATTCCAATACCGACTATCTTAGGAAGAAATTATAACAGATATCTGGACTAGAGGTATTGATCCAAACACAGGAGCAGGATTATTGTTTCGAAAAACAATTATTTTTGTGCTTTGATTAACCCACTTACATAAAATTACTTGTGTACTACTTTAACAAAGTCTGTTTTAAGTGGATTAACAACTGAATTAAGCTGGTGTACGGAGGAATTTTACACCAGCGTGTTAACCAGTGAACTGAGAGCACTGCTCAGTGGAATTTCAATCCCATTGAGAATAAACATGTACAATATATTCATTTGGGACTACAAGCCCATCCTTTTTTTAGTCTGCTTGAATGATGCCATTGCCATATAAATGACTTGCAGCTGGCATGGTCCTACTCATGACTAGAGCACTGCCTTTTTATGATTTGAAGCCTAGATTTTCTGATATGGACCTAGTTTATAATAAGAAACAAGTTTTGCAGTATCATAAAAGGAAGTGTGCTCTTTACACATAATATTTCAAGGTTTATCGTTATTTGCAGCTCCAGGTGCAAATTAAGACATGTGCAGGAAGTCATCATCATCATAGGCAGTCCCTTGGAATTGACGAAGACTTGCTTCCACTCCTGAAGTGAGCTCTTAGGTGGCTGAACAGTCCAATACGAGAACTACAGACTCTGTCACAGGTGGGACAGATAGTCATTGAGGGAAGGGTTGGGTGGGACTGGTTGGCCGCACGCTCTTTCCGCTGCCTGTGCTTGTTTTCTGCAAGTTCTCGGCGTTGAGACCCGAGGTGCTCAGCGCCTTCCCGGATGCACTTCCTGCACTTAAGGCGGCCTTTGGCCAGGGACTCCCAGGTGTCAGTGGGGATGTTGCACTTTATCAGGGAGGCTTTGAGGGTGTCCTTGTAACGTTTCCTCTGCCCACCTTTGGCTCGTTTGCCGTGAAGGAGTTCCGAGTAGAGCGCTTGCTTTGGGAGCCTTGTGTCAGGGGTGTGGTCAGTGCTTCAATGCTGGGAATATTGGCCTGGTCGAGGACGCTAATGTTGGTGCGTTTGTCCTCTCAGGGGATTTGTAGGATCTTGCGGAGACATGGTTGGTGATATTTCTCCAGCGACTTGAGGTGTCTACTGTATATGGTCCGTGTCTCTGAGCCATACAGGAGGGCGGGTATTACTACAGCCCTGTACACCATTAGCTTGGTGGCAGTTTTGAGGGCCTGGTCTTCAAACACTCTTTTCCTCAGGTGGCTGAAGGCTGCACTGGCGCACTGGAGGCGGTGTTGGATCTCGTCGTCAATGCCTGCTCTTGCTGATAAGATGCTCCCGAGGTATGGGAAATGGTCCACATGTCCAGGGCCGCGCCGTGGATCATGATGACTGGGGGGGCAGTGCTGTGCAGCGAGGACAGGCTGGTGGAGGACCTTTGTCTTATGGATGTTTAGCGTAAGGGCCATGCTTTCGTACCCCTCAGTAAATACATCAACTGTGTCCAGGAATTCAGCCTCTGTATGTAGGCAGATGCAGGCTGTAAAGTCCTGTCCCCTCAGTACAGATTCACACGAGGCATGTAGTGAAGTCAAGGTCACTCTGGACCTGCACCTTTATTTCACAGCTCTGGAATGCTGCACTTGCCTGAGACCTGTCCTTATATACCTGTCTCTTGCAAGTGCACCCCTGGTGGTAAGGTATGCTGGTGGTTACAGGTCGTATCTTATTACAGTCATGTATAGCATGTTAGGATACAGTTATATATAATAATGTAAGATACATGACACAGGCGTCATCCGCGTACTGTAGCAGGACAACAGAAGTTGGGGTGGAACTGGCCTGGAGACAGCTAAGGTTGAACAGGTTCCCGCTGGTTCTGCATTTTAGTTCCAGTCCAGCAGGGATCTTGTTGACTGTGAGGTAGAGCATAGCTGCGAGGAAGATTGAGAAGAGGGTTGGGGCGATGACGCAGCCCTGTTTGACCCCGGTCCGGACGTGGATTGGGTCTGTAATGGACCCGTTGGTAAGGATCATGGCCTGTATGTTGTCGTGGAGCAGGCGGAGAATGGTGACGAGCTTTTGGGGGCATCCAAAACAAAGGAGGACGCTCCATAGACCCTCGCAGTTCACAGTGTCAAAAGCCTTTGTAAGGTGGAAGAAGACCATGTATAAGGGCTGGTTCCGTTCCCTGCATTTTTCCTGCAACTGTCGCGCTGCAAAAATCATGTTCATTGTGCCCCGTAGGAGACGAAATCCGCACTGTAACTCCAGGAGGAGCTCCTCGGCCACAGGGAGAAGACGGCTGAGGAGGACTCTAGCGATAACTTTCCCAGTGGCTGATAGCGGGGAGATTCCTCTGTAGTTGCCGCAGTCGGACTTGTCCCCTTTTTTAAAGATGGTCGCGATCACTGCATCTCTCAGATCTCCCGGCATGCTTTCCTCCCTCCAGATGAGAGAGATGAGGTCATGTATTCGCGCCAACGGTGCCTCTCCGCCATACTTTAGTGCCTCAGCAGGGATTCCATCTGCTCCCGTAGCCTTGTTTTTAAGCTGTATTATGGCTTTTTCTACCTCATGCAGTGTTGGGGTCTTACTGAGGTGGTGGCATGTGGCATGCTGCGGGATGGAGTTGAGAACACTCAGGTCAAAGGCAGAGTCTCGATCGAGGAGATCTTCGAAGTGCTCCTTCTAGCGGGCCCTCACCGCCTCGGTGTCCTTGATGACTGTTTCCCCATTCTTGGCCAGCAGTGGAGTGGGGCCTTGGGTATTTGGACTATAGGTGGCCTTGACTGCGATGAAGAATCCTCGCACATCATGGCTGTCGGCTAGCTGCTGTATCTCCCTGAGCTTTCTCCATCCATCACCTGTTCTTTAGGTCCCGGGTTTTTTGTTGGACCTGAGCCTTGAGCCATCTGTAATGCTGCTTTGCTGCTCCCGAGTTGGGTTGTTGTTTAAGGCTCAGAAATGCCCTGCGCTTGCGATCTATTAGCTCTTGGATCTCCTGATCAGGAAGTACCCTAGTGGTGGGAGGGGAAAATTTCAGCTAAGTGTATTATAAAGGGTGGGGTGTCATAATAGGACAATGACATTTGGAAAACCTCTTGGGTAAGCACAAAAGGCATCTTAGCCAATTAGCAACCTTTACCAAGGCTGAAGAGGGAGATGACCAAGAAGTGATGGAAACCCAAGGTGCAGGCATGAGTTTGCATGCAAGTGATGGCGAAGACCAGCTCCTGCTTCCCTGTTTGAGTGCTGAAATACAAGGGGTCTGCCCCTTCTGTGCCACACCACTGCAGCATCCCTATGGGTCAGCATGCCTGCAAGGAAGTGATGCTGGGTAGCAGTCAGGCCACAGCTGACTGCTACTGTCACTGGGTATGCCAACCCTATGCTACATGGTAGCTGTAAGTGTCCTTGTATCTGGCTGTTTGTTGACCTGGTCCATGTGAAAGTAGTTTCTCCAGTCATTACCAGGTAGGTCTGCCAGTGCCTGCAGATATGGTTACTGGCAGCTTGGAGGGTGCGGCCAATCAGCGTGCTAGCTAATTATTACCCTGGCATTGTTTTATTCAATGAAAGTCTGTCATGCATTCAGTGACATGTGGATGGGTGCAAGGAAGCGTCCGGCATTAGTCAGTCGGGTGTTCACATATCTTAGTGGTGTCACCGGGTCTGTTGTCCTAGCTTTGTTTTTGGAATAAGGCTCTCTGCCTTGATTAATTGTTTGCCAAAATTAAATATGTTCATCTGTGTCTGCAGAAATGGATGTGCATGTGAGCATGGAGCACCTCTCTTGCAGTGTGATCTTGCTGGAATCCCTTCATTGATGCTCCTCTGCTTCTTCCAAATACCTCAGATAGGGGAGTCCTGTTGGGAAACCCACTGGTGCCAGTAATTGTGCTGGAGGAAAAGAAAAATAGAATAATTAAAATAAATTATTTGTATTTATATAAGCACCTTTCACAAACTAAGGATGTCCAAATCTCTCCACAGCCAATTAAATATGTTTTGAAGTGTAGTCACTGTTGTAATGTAGGAAACGTAACAGCCAATTTGCACATAGGAAGGTCCCACAAACAGCAATGTGATAATGACCAGGTATTCTGTTTTAGTAAAGTCGTTTGAGGAATAAATATTGGCCAGGACACCAGGGAGAACTCCCCTGTTCCTCATGGGATCTTTTACATGAATGTCTCATCTGAAAGTTTATCACAAAGACTCATAAAAATATAAATGCCAACAGAAAAATACCAGAAAAAAAATGAAAATGGTTCAGAAATGACAAGTGCACTTTTCTTAAAATTATTGGGTCCTACTCCAGATTCTCCTCATACTTACCGTAATCTAGCAAACCTGGATGCCATTTAACATGGGTTAATTAAGAGTAGAGATCCTGTACACCCAAATGTCGGGAAGTGACGATGCTGAAAATAAATAATGTGAAAACTGTTTGTTTCCTCTTGTACATATTGTAGGCAGTATAATCAAGTGCTTTTCATTTCTCCTACAGGCTGGCATTGATGGAGAGAGTATCGGTAATTGCCCCTTTTCTCAGCGACTCTTCATGATTCTGTGGCTGAAAGGTGTTGTGTTCAATGTCACAACAGTTGACCTGAAGAGGTAAGGGACTAAAGATCATTAGATCAACACATGTTGTTCACAAACCACACACACTTAATAAGAAAGTGTAAATATTTATATAGGGATTACTCGAGGATTTTAAAAAAAATATCTCTGTAGCTGTCTCTTGTTGCTTCCTGCTCTCTAATTTTCTCTCTCTCCCTCTCTCTCTCTCTCTCCACCTTTCTCTTTGTCATCTACTATTTATATATCTCCTGCTAATCTCGTTCATCCACCCCCCCAACCCCCTCCAACCCCCCGCCACACACACACTTTCACATCACTATTGGTGACAGGGCTATCAGTTGCCCGAGTCCTGGAATCCTGCCCTCTGGAATTCTTCAGCTCCACTTTTCTTACCTCTTTTAAAATTGTCCTCAAAATCCATCTCTTCAGCTAAGCATTTGGTCACCTGTCTTAATTTCTCCTTTTCTGGCTTGGTGTTCTTCCAAATACTGGAACACTGGCGTGAAATTGCATAGGTAAAAGCTGTGAGGCGGGCCTTCCTGCACCAGGCACAGAGGTCCCACCCCACCAGATAAATGGGATTAACGCTCCAAGAGGAAGTGGAGCGCAAAATCTCGTGCTCCACTTCCTCCCTGGAGCGGATCCAGGGCGCCAACCAATATGAATTTTCCAGCGCTACATGGAGAGGCACATGGTGCTGGTGGGAATACGGGCCCTTCCCTTCCATTAAAGGGGATCAACACACTGCCGACTCTGCAGGATAGAGAAGGGGCTACTGATGGAGCACTAGGGAGTGGGGTACCGTGGCATCAGCCCAGCACAGAAGCGGGGTGCCAAGCTGCAGCATCGCGGCACGGACCCCGCGATCTGAAGTTCAGAAGGCTGCAACTGGTAAGTCAGCTATTTAAGAAATTTTCAGCAGCCTAAAGCTCGTTACGCACCCCACGAAGCTGTCACAGACATCGCCAGTGGCAGCCTCACTGGGTGCTGTCGAATTTTTGCTCTGGGGTGAAAACGGGTCGCTGTGCATGATGATGGTGTTGCCGGAGCAGGGACCTGGGGCGCTACCGAAATTCCGCGTGTGTCAGTAGGGGCTCCACGCCTGGGAGAAATGTCGTTTGCTCCCCATTAGAATTTTTCCCCTTAATCTGTGATGTTGTCTCTCTCTCTCTCTCTCTCTTCCAGTATGGTCCTCACATACCTTCTCCTTGTCATCTCTGAGAAGCAGTCATCCTGGTTGATGTTGTTTTCTTTTCGTGGGCAATGGGTGCCGAGGGCATTGTTAGACCCCCTCAATCAAATGATGCAGAAATTAGAGGATAAACACTAAACTCCACTCCTTGAAGGCTTACACAATAAGGGGGGATTTCCCTAGGGGGGTCAGCGGGCACGATCGGTGGTGAGTCGAGAGGGAAAATGTTTTATTTTGACAATGGGTCAACCCGTCGCAATGCACCTTTCCCAAATGTCAGGTCTGTAAGCTCTGAGCAGACACAACACGCAGCGGCGGGGGAGGAAATTCAAGTCATTATGACCTTGTTAACAGGGGATTAAAAACTATTTTCAGCTCACCTTCAAAGTTTACCAGGTTGCCCACCGGGCCCATGCTGCTCGGAGATCACATTAGGTAAGCAGGACAGAGGTTGACTGGCCATGGAACCATCTCATTATGTGACAGCTGAAAATATGCGATAAAAGCTCACATCTTATAGCTGTTCACTTTCCAAGCTCAGAAGCTATTGCTTAGTGCATTGGAAGACAGATTGAGTTTTATGCAGGTTGCAGGTTTGGAGCAAACTCTCTATCCAGTGTCACCTCATTGGAACAACCTCTCTCACCATTGACAGATCTCAAGTTCACCTGCCATCTATTACATCAGATTTGGTACGGTTTATACTGTCTCACCTTGGTCCTCAGAATCATACCACAATCAGCCCCAACATCAGCCGCACCAACAACAATACCAACCTTCTCTGCAATAACTGATGCTGCATAGGACAGAGGGCATCAGCACCCGACCACATTGTTGCCCGGAACGCCTTACTATGGCCAGATTTACTTCACTTGACGCTGTACACCCTGGCTGCCACATGATGCTCCAGGTTGTTACCACCCCACACCAGCAGCATAAAGCATTCCTACAATGACCAAGCCATTCCTTTCACACTCATCAACACTGTGGTGGATATTGTTATGCCTCACCATTCACTGCAACTCACTAAGCCACTTCCAAAGGTTCACACATCTGTCCAAGAATGCAAAGTGTTGAAAATAAAGATTTTAATGTTTGACAGCACTTTAACAGAAACTTTACATGAACGTTGGCTAAAACGCACAAGTGCCTATCCTTATGTGTTGTTAATTGGTATGATTGGACTAGGATGAGGGTGAGCGTGAGGGGTGACTGGTGAGATGGGGTTGTGATAATATAGATGGAGAGGATAGGTGGAGGTGCAAGGTAAGTTGGTGTGAGTAAGGATGTGCAGGGGTAGAGTAGGGATATGATGAGTGGCACAGCAGGATGAGGTTGCGCGTGGGTTTGCAGTAATGTTTTGTGATCTACTGAGATCATTGAATGGTTTGCGCCACTGCAGCCAGATTCTCCTGATGTCATCCCTGCTTGTGACCTTCTGTGCAATGTGCAATCAGGTTGTGTTGATCTGGAGAGGTCTTTTCTGCCCATTGTAAGGGAAGAGAGCCTCCCTGTGTGCTGTGACTCCCTCCATAAGCATAAGGAGGGAGTCATGGGAGAGCCTAGGTGCCGCCATGCACCTGTGTGCAGTGCTTGTCAGTGTTTGCAGCACTTCAATGCTGTAGAACACTGACAGCACAACTGTCAAAATTAATTTGCGTATGTTCCTTTGAAGGAAGTCATCAGACCCGCTCCCTTCAATTGGCCGGCAAGCGAGCTGGATGGGATTAACAAGCCTAAACAGGTGAAAAATAATTTTGGACAGCGGGCTGGAGCCGGCAGCGAAGCTGGCACCCGCCCCCGACGTCGCCCACCACAGACCCGCCGGGGTTGGTAAAATCCAACCCCAAGAGCGAAACTGTCCATTCTTTCAGTTTCTCAGTTTAGTATTTTCTCCTTTCTTTATTGGTGTTTCAACACTACATTAATCTGTATTTTGTTTTGTTTCTCACCTGCATCTTTTCTCCAGTTTCTCTCCTATCTCCCCTCATGCCTTCTCTGAGTTCATCTTGTCCATGAGACCCAGCTCCTGCTCCCTTGATCCTATTCCCACTAAACTGCTGACCACCCAACTTCCCTTCCTGGCCCCCCATGTTAGCTGATATTGAAATGTTATTTATATTTATAGATATATATTTATATAGATCTATTTATTTATATATAGTTATAGATATATAGAAATCCATTGCCTAGGTTAGGGAACAGAGTCTGTCATTCCTGTGAATTTTCAATTTTTTTTGATTACTCTCTGTGAAGTGCCTTGGGATGTTTTTCTATATAAGGACACTATATAAATGTAAGTTGTTGTTGGATCCAAATAGCACCGCCTCTGTGTGTTTGTTTGTTTGACTGAAAAATATCACCCAGATAAGAGGTTATTCGCACCATTTGACTAAAGAAAACAATGTTTGTCCTTGTTAATACCCTCTTTCACCACAAACATTGCACAATGCAAACATTACTTTTCACTGACAGTAATTCGATCAGATGAATCTTCATTTTTTTTTCTGCAGCTTCCACCAAGCTCACTCACCAACTGGAGAGGGTTTTTTCACCAAACTATCTCATTGAATAGAGGAAAGAACATTTGGTCTTGTGAAAATCCATTCAATTTTAACTTCTATTTGTTTTATTTGATTTCAAATGTCATGAAATTCGGTGTTACTGTTAAAATAATCAGTGTCATCATTCGAAATCCTCCTGCAAATGAATAGCAGTTGAAAATAATATCCAATCAGAATGCCGTGTGTTTGAATCTCGGGGCAGGGTATCACTCGGGCTGTCTCAAGTCAGTTGAGTGACCTCATCAGTTCTCCAATGGGTAGCTGACTGGAATGCTGCATAGTAGTGTGAGGTATTCCTTTTTAATGAGAAGTGGCATCTTTCTGCTAAAACCACCCCTTTCATCAACAATCATGGGGTGACATTAATCAGAATTGGGTGGAATTCAGCAGCAGTATAGTTCCACCTTTCCGGAGATGCACGACATGTGTAGAGGAGAAAATTCTTTACTATTGGAAGTAATTTTAATTGTAAATATCTAAAGGGTTTTTAAATTAATATTCATGCTTTTTATGTCAGATTGGTTAAACATGTCACATTTTTTTCCTCAACTTCTGAAAATCAGGATGAAATTATTTTGCCATCCTTGTCCAAAAGGTTCCTCCTTATCATTTTCCAATAATCGGCTGGATATTGTAGAATTTTATCAATTGATTTACTTAAAAAAAAAATCTTTGCACTTGCTGACAAAACCAAAATATGTTTATATGGGCCTGAGCCCCATTCACTTTAGAAAACTTGGAAACCATGCATGTAGCATTAAAACAGTCCAGAACTGATTTTCCTGCCATATTATTGATTTATTTATATCCTAAAGTTGCAGTTATTGATTCATTTTATTATTTCTTTATAGAAAACCAGCTGATCTACATAACCTAGCTCCTGGTACTCACCCTCCATTTCTGACCTTTAATGGGGAGGTCAAGACAGATGTCAACAAAATTGAAGAATTCTTGGAGGAGACACTGGGTCCGCCAAAGTAAGTCCCATTGTCTTGAATAAACCTGATTCCCTGTTTGCTTTACAGGGTTGTCTCCAAAGGCAAGAACATGGTCAGAGGTAACCCTCTAAAATAAATAGCAGCAGCAGCAGTGCTACCAGAAGCGCTAATAATTCCCTTAGCAGGTGATTTTATCGAGTGTCACCAAACTCTGAGTGCTTTTTGTGACAAAATTAAAGAGTGGCCCCACTTGGGCTGGACCCACCATTTTGGTTCTGATCACAGGCAGGCAAACTGACTTTTCAGCTGAGTCACTGCACGAGGTAGAAAAAGCCATAAGACAGCTTAAGAACAACAAGGCTACGGGAGCTAAAGTATGGCGGAGAGGCACTGTTGGCATGAATACATGACCACATATCTCTCATCTGGAGGGAGGAGAGCATGCCAGGAGATCTCAGAGATGCAGTGATCGTGACCATCTTTAAAAAAGGGGACAAGTCCGACTGCGGCAACTACAGAGGAATCTCCCTGCTATCAGCCACTGGGAAAGTTGTCGCTAGAGTCCTCCTCAACCACCTTCTTTCTGTGGTTGAGGAGATCCTCCCGGAGTCACAGTGCAGTTTTCGTCCCCTACGGGGCATAACAGTCATGATTTTTGCAGCACCACAGCTGCAGGGAACAGCGCCAGCCCTTATACATGGCCTTCTTTGACCTTACAAAGGCCTTTGACACTGTCAACCGCGAGTGTCTATGGAGTGTCCTCTTCCGTTTCGGATGCCCACAAAAGTTCGTCAACATACTCCGCCTGCTCCATGCTGACATGCAGGCCGTGATCCATTATAGACTCAATCCATGTCCGGACCGGGGTCAAACAGGGCTGCGTCATCGCCCCAACCTTCTCAGTCTTCCTCGCTACCATGCTCCACCTCACAGTCAACAAGCTCCCCGCTGGAGTGGACCTAAACTACAGAACCAGTGGGAACCTGTTCAACCTGCGCCATCTCTGTAAAGTCCTTACTCTACAGTATGAAACCAGACGAGGCACATTCTGTGGACAAGATCACTCTGTGACCTTAACTCTTTATTCACAGGACTCCAAAGACGATGACCCTGCGTGGGACGTCCCTTTTTATACCTGTGGCTTCAGGTAAAGGGTGTCTCCCACAAGTTCACCCCTTGTGGTCAAGGTGTGCATCTAGGTTGAGTGTACACAGTAATACAGTGGTGTTACATTGTGGTTACATACATGACATCACCTCCCCCCCTCCCCCCAAAGTCTTATTGGGATCATAGGTTTAGTCTTTCAGGTGGTCTACGCTCCCTCATGGAGCGCCGCAGTTGAGGCTCTGGTTGTTGGACACTGATGTGAGTGTCTGTCACCTGTGGCGATTCCGGCCTGTCCGGGCTGACCGCAGGGACTGTGCATTCTTCTGATTGCTCTTGTTGCTCGTTCATTGGCGGTGTTGTGAGCTTCATCTCATGGTCTTCTTCAGGTTCCTCCGTGCCGATGCTGAACCTTTTTTTTACTTGGTCCAGATGCTTATGGCATATCTGACCATTGTTGAGTTTTACCACGATGACCCTATTCC
Organism: Pristiophorus japonicus; assembly: GCF_044704955.1. NCBI lineage: Eukaryota > Metazoa > Chordata > Chondrichthyes > Pristiophoridae > Pristiophorus > Pristiophorus japonicus. Next base: position 104,790,392 of record NC_091983.1, on the reverse strand, counting down.
CCTCTTTGTCAATTACAGTGCCCTCAAACCATTTGGGCCCCATGGCGTGATTGAGGATTATTTCTATATTTATTTCTATACATCTCCCCCTCGAATTGCGGTCATGGTACTCGTTTTGTGACTTGCGCTTGCCCTCAACTATGTCAGTCAGGACTGGATGAATGAGGGACAACTGAGATTTGAGTGTCCGTTTCATTAGTAGCTCTGCGGGTGGGACCCCTGTGAGCAAGTGCGGTCAGGATCTAAAGGCAGGAGACGTGATAGGCGGCATTGTAGGGAGGGTCCTTGAATCCTGAGCATACTTTGCTTAATGATTTGGACCGCACGTTCCGCTTGGCCATCGGAGGCCGGCTTGAACGGCACAGTCCTGACGTGGTTGATGCCATTGCCCGACATAAACTCTCGGAATTCGTAACTTGTGAAACATGGGCCATTATTACTAACCAAGATGTCCGTCAAGCCATGGGTTGCAAAGATCGCACGTAGGCTTTCCACGGTGGTGGATGACGTGCATGAATTCAGAATGATGCATTCGATCCATTTCGAGTACGCATCTACCACAATAAGGAACATCTTACCCATGAACGGGCCCGCGTAGTCAACATGAATGCATGACCATGGCCTGATGGGCCAGGGCCACGGGCTGAGCGGGGTCTCCCTGGGAGCATTACCCAGCTGGGCACACGTCGTGCAACTGCGAACACAGTGTTCCAGGTCTAAATCAATTCCCGGCCACCACACATGTGACCGGGCAATGGTCTTCATCAGCACAATGCCTGGGTGCTCGCTGTGGAGTTCCCTGATGAATGCCTCCCTGCTCTTCTGGGGCATAACTACCCAGCTGCCCCATAGTAGGCAGTCGGCTTGGATGAAGAGCTCATCCATCCGTCTGTGGAACAGTCTGACCTCCTCAGGGCATGCTCCGTGTGCGGGCGCCCAATCCCCAGTCAGGACACATTTCTTAATCAGTGATAGGAGGGGATCTCTGTTTGTTCAGATTTTGATCTGGCGGGCTGTGATGGGGGAGCCTGCGCTGTCAAAGGCATCGACAGCCATGACCATCTCAGCGCTTTGCTCCGCTGACCCCTCAGTGGTGGCCCGTGGAAGCCTGCTGAGCGCATTAGCACAATTTTCAGTGCCGGGCTGGTGCCAGATGGAGTAGTCATAAGCAGCCAGCGTGAGGGCCCATCGCTATATCCGAGCTGATGCGTTGGCATTGATAGCCTTGCTGTCTGACAACAGGGATGTTAATGGCTTGTGGTCCATCTCTAATTCAAACTTCCTACCAAAGAGGTACTGATGCATTTTTTTTTTACACCATAGACACATGCAAGCTATTCCTTCTCGACCATCCCTTATCCCCGTTCTGCTTGAGAGAGCGACCTGGAGGCATAAGCCACAGGTTGTAGTTGACCCTTAGCATTGCCCTGTTGCAACATGCACCCAACCCCATAGGACGATGCATCACGTCAGAACCAATTTTTTTACAGGGGTCATACAGGGTCAACAACTTGTTTGAACAAAGTAGGTTTCGCGTCCGATCAAAAGCCCGTTCCTGACAGTTCCCCCAAAACCAATCGCAACCCTTACGCAGGAGCACGTTTAGCGGCTCCAACAACGTGCTCAAGTTCGGCAGAAAGTTCCCGCAGTAGTTCAACAGTCCCAGGCATGAACGCAACTCCAATGTGTTGCAGCGCCTGGGTGCTCGTCGAATCGCCTCTGTTTTGGATTCGGTGGGTTGAATCCCATCTGCAGCAACCCACCTGCCCAGAAACTCAACCTCAGGAGCTAAGAACACACATTTAGACTTCGAGTCACAGGCCTACCCGGTCCAGTCGGCGTAGCACCTCCTCCAGGTTGTGGAGGTGTTCCTCGGTGTCTCGACCCGTGATGAGGATGTCGTCCTGGAATACGATCGTTCCTGGAATGGTTTTAAGCAGGCTTTCCATGTTTCGTTGAAAAATCACGGCCGCTGATCGAATGCCAAATGGGCACCTGTTATAAACGAACAGTCCCTTGTGCGTGGTGATGGTGGTCAGTAGTTTAGATTCGTCGGCCAGTTCCTGGGTCATATAGGCTGAAATGAGGTCCAACTTGGTAAACAGCTTGCCGCCTGCCAGCGTGGCGAAGAGGTCATCCGCTCTCGGGAGCGGGTATTGATCTTGTAGGGACACCCGATTGATGGTGGCCTTGTAGTCGCCACAGATCCTGACCGAGCCATCCGCTTTTAGGACGGGAACGATGGGGCTCGCCCAGTCGCTGAATTCAACAGGCGAGATGATGCCCTCTCTCGACAGCAGGTCCAATTCGCTCTCGATCTTTTCCCACATCATATACGCCACATGGACCCGCTGAACCTCGGCGTCCATTGATTTGCCCCAAACGTCATCCTGCCTCAAAGAACCCTCTTCTGGTCCATCCGCCTCATATATTCGTCTGGTTGCAGACTTCCTGCACATTCGAGCTAAGTGGAACTGAGATTGCAGTTCCTGCAGACAAACTGTTGAAATTTGCAAGATCTGAGTGTTTTCCCCCACACCTCCAGCATGAGTTAAAGTTTCCATTGTTGGGAACAAAGGGATTATGGCCAGGCATTCCGCGCTGACTGTCCCCTTGACTGCTCTTAAATACCCTTTTAGTGGGTGTCAATGGCCCCATCCCGGGCCGCATTGTCCACTGTGATGGCGTGAATGTCCGTTCAGCCTGCCATTGTCTCTGTCTCTGTTGAAGTCCTATTCTGGGGTCTATTGCTGCCTGGGGAGTGTCAGACTGCCCCTGCCTGCCTGCGGGGCTCTGAGTCGCATTGATGATGTTGACTCCCTGATCCATCGCCGCGTTAGAGGCAGAATTGCGCGCGTATATTATTTTCGTCTCTTCCTCTCCCGCCATGAAAGTTTGAGCCATCAATGCCGCCGCTTCCAAGGTCAAGTCCTTGGTCTCAATTAATTTGTGGAAAATTCCCGCATGACCGATGCCCTTGATAAAGAAGTCTCTTAGCATCTCCCCCCTGCAGGCGTCTGTGAACTTACAGAGGCTGGCCAAATGCCGGAGGTCCGCTACGAAGTCCGGTATGCTCTGTCCTTCACGACGTTGGTGGGTGTAGAATCTGTGTCGGGCCATATGTATGCTACTCGCCGGTTTGAGGTGCTCACCGATCAATTTGCTAAGTTCTTCAAAGGTTTTGTCCGCCGGCTTTTCGGGTGCTAGTAAGTCCTTCATGAGCGCGTAAGTCTTTGATCCACAGCTGGTCAAAATATGAGCCCTTCGCTTGTCAGCCGCTGCATTCCCCCAGCCATTCTTTCGTAATGAAGCTTTGTTGAAGCCTCTCGACAAAATCGTCCCAGTCTTCCCCAACACAGTTCCGTTCCTCTGTGCTACCGGTGGCCATTCTCGTGGGCCGTGAATTCCCGTTTCTCGTCGCCAATGTAAAGTCCTTGCTCTACAGCATGAAACCACACGAGGCTCATTCTGGAGACAAGGTCACTCTGTGACCTGAACTCTTTATTCACAGGACTCCAAAGACGATGACCCTGCGTGGGACCTCCCTTTTTATAGCTGTGTGATCAGGTAAGGAGTGTCTCCCACAAGTTCGCCCCTTGTGGTCAAGGTGTGCATCTAGGTTGAGTGTATACAGTAATACAGTGGTGTTACATTGTGATTACATACATGACGGTCTCCATGCCAGGTCCAAGACCATCCCAAACTCTGTCGTCGAGCTACAGTACGAGGATGACGCCTGCGTCTGCGCACATACAGAGGCTGAATTCCAGGACAAAGTCGACATATGTACTGAGGCGTACGAACGCATGGGCCTTACGCTAAACATCCATAAGACAAATGTCCTCTACCAGCCTGTCCTCGCTGCACAGCACTACCCCCCCCAGTCATCGAGATCCACGGCGCAACCCTGGACAACGTGGACCATTTCCCATACCTCGGGAGCCTCTTATCAACAAGAGCAGACCTTGATGTGGAGATTCAACCTCGCCTCCAGTGTGCCAGTGCAGCCTTCGGCCACCTGAGGAAAAGAGTGGTCGAAGACGAGGCCCTCAAATCTACCAGCAAGCTCATGGTCTACAGGGCTGTAGTTATACCCACCCTCCTGTATGGCTCAGAGACATGGACCATGTACAATAGACTTCTCAAATCGTTGGAGAAATACCACCAATGATGTATCCGCAAGATCCTGCAAATCCCCTGGGAGGACAGACGCACCAACAATTAGCATCCTCGACCAGGCCAACATCCCCAGCAGTGAAGCACTGACCACACTTGATCAGCTTCGTTGGGCAGGCCACATTGTCCGCATGCCAGACACGAGACTCCCAAAGCAAGCGCTCTACTCTGAACTCCTTCACGGCAAACGAGCTAAAGGTGGGCAGCGAAAATGTTACAAGGACATCCTCAAAGCCTCCCTGATAAAGTGCAACATCCCCACCGACACCTGGGAGCCCCTGACCAAAGACCGCCTCAAGATTCAACTATGCATCCGGGAGGGCGCTGAGCACCTCGAGTCTCATCGCTGAGAGTATGCAGAAATCAAGCGCAGGCAGCGGAAAGAACATGCGGCAAATCTGTCCACCCTCCCTTACTCTCAACGACTATCTGTCCCACCCATGACGGAGACTGTGGCTCTTGTATTGGACTGTTCAGCCACCTACTGCACAAGATAAAAGTTCAAGGGATTGGGAGTAATATATTAGCATGATTAGAGGATTGGCTTAGTAACAGAGAACAGAGAGTCGGAATAAATGGTTCATTCTCTGATTGGCAACCAGTAACTAGTGGGGTGCCGCAGAGATCAGTGCTAGGAACCCAACTATTTACAACCTGTTATGTATGTAAACATTGTAACTGTGTAAGACTTGCTACCAGAGGCACAACTGTTGGAGGTCCATGGGTCAACTGCACACCTCGTGCAAGAAAGTATAAAAGGTTGTCTGCTATGCTGTTTAGGTACTCTGGAGTTGTATTAAAGCGACTAAGGTCACATCAGTTTTAGCTCACAGTACTCAGTCTTGTGGAGTTCTTCCATACTTAACACAATCTATATTAACGACTTGGAAGAAGGGACTGAGTGTAACGTAGCCAAGTTTGCTGACGATACAAAGATGGGAGGAAAAGCAATGTGTGAGGAGGACACACAAAATCTGCAAAAGGACATAGACAGGTTAAGTGAGTGGGCAAAAATTTGGCAGATGGAGTATAATGTTGGAAAATGTGAGGTCATGCACTTTGGCAGAAAAAAAATCAAAGAACAAGTTATTATTTAATTGGAGAAAGATTGCAAAGTGCCGCAGTACAGCGGGACCTGGGGGTACTTGTGCATGAAACACAAAAGGATAATATGCAGGTACAGCAAGTGATCAGGAAGGCCAATAGTATCTTAGCCTTTATTGCAAAGGGGATGGAGTAGAAAAGCAGGGAAGTCTTGCTACAGCTATATAAGGTATTAGTGAGGCCACACCTGGAATACTGCATGCAGTTTTGGTTTCCATATCTACGAAAGGATATACTTGCTTTGGAGGCAGTTCAGAGAAGGTTGACGAGATTGATTCCGGGAATGAGGAAAGGTTGAGTAGGTTGGGCCTCTACTCATTGGAGTTCAGAAGAATGAGAGGTGATCTTATCGAAACGTATAAGATTATGAGTGGGCTTGACAAGGTCGATGCAGAGAGGATGTTTCCACTGATGGGGAGACTAGAACTCGAGGGCATAATCTTAGAATAAGGGGCCGCCAATTTAAAAGAGAGATGAGGAGAAATTTCTTCTTTCAGAGGGTTGTAAATCTGTGGAATTCGCTGCTTCAGAGAGCTGTGGAAGCTGGGACATTGAATAAATTTGAGACAGAAATAGACAGTTTCTTAAACGATAAGGGGTTATGGGGAGCAGGCAGAGGTAGTGGAGCTGAGTCCATGATCAGATCAGCCATGATCTTATTGAATGGCGGAGCAGTCTCGAGGGGCTGTATGGCCTACTCCTGCTCCTATTTCTTATGTTCTTATGTTCTTATGTTCTAAGGACTCATTCTAAGGGCCCAAGTTTCGAGCCACGCCTAGAACGGCGCAGTCCCGATCTGGACACCCGTTTTTCGCGCCACAAAGTGCGCCTAAAAAAAACTTCCAGATTCTCCAGCTCCCTGTAGGTCGTTTGCAGCTCGGTGCAGTACAGCACGAGCTGTAGGGGGTGGAGCCAGGTACCTGCGCTGAAAACAGTGCCGGGACCTCTGCACATGCGCGCTACAGTGGGCACGCATGTGCAGTAGCTCCAGGCGCCCAAAACTGTGTGGGAGGGGCCGAAGCATGCAACCCCTAGCCCTGGCCGAATGGCCTCACTGGGGCTGCGTGAATAAGGCTCCTCCCACGCACAGCTCCTGCTTCCTCCCGACCCGACTCAACTCGCGCTTCCCGCCCCCCCCGCCTCCGGACCGGACCCGACACCGACCCGACTCCCGCTTCCCCCACCCCCCACCCCCCCCCCCCCCCCGCCCCTGGACCGGACCCAACCCGACCCCGACCCCAACACCGACCCGACTCCCGCTTCCCCCCCCCACCCCCTGCCCCCGCCTCCGGACCGGACCCGACACCGACCCGACTCCCGCTTCCCCCCCCCCCGATTGGACCTGACCTGACCTCCCTCCACCCGACCTGACCTCCCTCTCCCTCCCTCCCCCCGACCCGAACCGAACCGACCTCCCTCCCACCACCCCCCCGACGCGACCCGCGATCCCGACCCGACCCAACGCCACCTACCTGTAAATCTGGTGCTGGGGACGGGCCCTGCCCGAAGTCTTGGGCCTTGCCCAAAGTCTCGGGCCGGCCCGTTCAGCCTCCCTCCCCCATCTCCTTTCTCCCCCCCCCCATCTCCTTTCCCCCCCCCCATCTCCTTTCCCCCCCCATCTCGTTTCCCCCCCCATCTCCTTTCCCTCCCCCATCTCCTTTCCCCCCCCATCTCCTTTCCCCCCCCTTTTTCTTTCCCCCTCCTTGTTCAGCCATGAACTCATTGAATGGCGGTGCAGACTAGAAGGGCCGAATGGCCTACTCCTGCACCTATTTTCTATGTTTCCATGTTTCCTTCCCCCCCTTTTCCTCCCCCCTTTTCCTCCCCCCCTCCCCCTCCTCCTCCTCACCCCCCCTCTCCCTTCTCCTCCTCCCCCCCTCCCCTTCTCCTCCTCCCCTCCCCCTCCTCCTCCCCCTTCTCCCCCCTCCCTCTTCTCCCCCCTTCCCCCCTCCCCCTTCTCCCCCCTCCCCCCCTCTCTCCCCCTCCCCTCGCTGTCAGAAACACAGATACTGACAGAGAGATAGAGACACTGACAGAGACACACTAGCCGAGGGGGGCATCCCAGCATGCTGTTGGAGGGCTCCTCGTGCTGCAGTCGGTAAATAGAAAATGTTTTACTTATTAATTTTTTTTGATTGATTTATTGGTTGATTTATTGATGTTTTTATCATTTATTATTGATGATGGCTCTTTATTTGTAAAACTGAAGTGTTTAATGTTTGTAAACTTCCCTTTAAACCCCCCCCCCCCCCGCATTCCCGACGCCTGATTTGTAACCTGCGCCTGATTTTCTAAAGTGTAGACAAGGTTTTTTCGAGCGTACAAAAATCTTCATTTACTCCATTCTAAGTTAGTTTGGAACAAGTTTTCAGGCGTAAGTGGCCGGACACGCCCCCTTTTGAAAAGAAAATTCTGTTCCAAAGTGAAACTGTTTTAACTGACTAGAACTGGAGCAAACTAAATGGCGAGAATTACGATTTCTAAGATACTCCGTTCTACACCAGTTGCTTCTAAAAAATCAGGAGCAAATCATGGCGAAGCTTGGGGCCTGTGAGTGGAAGCAAGTCTTCCTCGATTCTGAGGGACTGCCAATGATGATGACAGGTCAGCTTGCAAAAGCACTTTTCCAGGCCAGTATGGACCTTCCACTGACATCGGGGTAGGACCCAGCCAGTCCTGAAAATTCATAGTCATAGTCGTGACTTTGGAATAACGATGCATAGTTGAATCTTGCAGGCGGACAGTTATCTGCTATTTTCAAATCTACTCTATCGTATAACGGAGCAGTTTTAGCATCGAGAAACTGGTTATACTGCTTCCAATGCAAGTGGTCCTAAGTAGCTTATAAAGGCCTAACACTAGTAATTTTAATTAATGCCACATGTCCCTGTTGGATGAGATCGTAATCGGCACTATGTTACATATTTGAATGTGTTGCTTGTCAGCTGATCATAAAACATGTATACCAGTCGTAACGGAGTTGACAGCACTGATCATCTAACAGCCCCAGTAGAAGAGGCAAGGCACAGCAGGTCAAAAATTAAACTTCCTTATCAAATCTTGAATTTCCACTTGTGCATTGAGGAATGTGACAGTATTTATTTTCTTGTGTTAGTTTGGGAAGATTCTACTTATACGAAATTATAAATCTAATATGCAATGAAAATACCTAAGATGATATGTTTACATAAAAACAGATTTTCTGAGAATGTGCCTATGGCAAGATATCTCGCCCACCGGCATCGGAAAATCACTAGTGTGTTGGCAACACACTGGCCAACGGACGAGGAATGGGGAAATCTACTGTACAATGTCCATTTAATATGTACGAGTTATTTCTTATTCCTTTCCTTCACACAGTCTGTGCAGACCATTTTTTGGGAATCATCACCATTCTAATGGTTAGTTTAAGTTTGCATGGACAATGTAACTGGAGACTTTTTAAGATCACTGAGACATCGACATATTGTGTTCTGTGGCTCAGTGGGTCGCACCCTCACCTCTGAGTCTGAAGGTTGTGGATTTAAGTCCCACTTCAGGGACTTTAGCACATAAATCTAGGCTGACTCTTCAATGCAGTGCTGAGAGAATGCTGCACTATCAGAGGTGCCATCTTTCGGATGAAACATTAAACCGAGGCCCCATCTGCACTCTCAGGTGAACGTAAAAGATCCCATGGCACTATTTTGAAGAAGAGCAGGTGAGTTCTCCTCAGTGTCCTGGCCAAGATTTATCCCTGAAGCAACATCATAAAAACAGATTATCTGGTCATTATGACTGTTTGTGGGAACATGCTATGAGCAATTTGGCTGCCACGTTTCCCACAATCCAGAGTGACTACACTCCAAAAGTACTTCATTGACTGTAAAGTGCTTTGAAATGAAAGGCGCTATATAAATGTAAGTCTTTATTTTTCTTTCTGTACTCACTGCTACAACATTTGTGACATCTGGAATGCCCTTTTGTAAATCTGGAGCTTGGCTATAAAGAGAACAATATACTACCTGAGACAAATGTCATGTTCTTTATCTTGTGTTAGAGGAAAAATTGAGAACAATAAGTATAACATTTTATTAGAGAAACTGTCCCTCTTGTTACGCTGTTATTGACTGAATAGGAATGGAATGGAAGGGTAACACTTGTTTAAAATGTATTAAAGAGTAACTTCAACTAAATATCATATACCATGAATGGGGGTTGGGTGGGGGGAGGAACTTCTCTTCTGTTTTTCCCCAGGCCTCTGCCAATGTAGCTGTCTGCGTTGTGTTAAGCAGCTGCTGCAAGATACATTTGAGCAGCCTGAAGTCAATCCACTTTTTATGTTTCCGGCTTCCCACTGGAGAAGCACTAAATACCATCCAGTGTCTTTTTGACAGTTCAGTCACTATTTGTGTCCCATGGTCTGGGAGTCACTAGTATGACCCATGTCCTACCACTCCTCCACCACAGCATATATTGTTATAATTTGTGAGTCCGAGCAGGCCAAAACTCGCTATTTGTACAGTCATGTTCACTCATAGAACAAATATAATTGATCCATCAGTTTCTTTTTAAACTGCTATTACATGACAGCCTTTAACTATTGATGTGCTTCTATTCACTAGTTCATTTCCACACACACAATGAATGTAGTTCCCCAACGTTTCAAAATCTTACATAAAATTTTGCTTTTGTTTTTAAAATGATAATTATCCAGTACTTGGGTGACCTTTTTACTTGAAATCCATTCGGCTGAATAGTGGGTTAGCATACTGTCCTTTCACCTCAGGATCTAGTTTTGAATATAGCATAGGTTGATGGGATAAATGTTTCCTCCTTCTGCGAGTATGAACTGAGATGAGCTAGCGTTCACCCAATTCCGAGTGTGTGTGAGTCCACAGCACAGCACTGACCACAATAAGCAGAGTAATCACCAAATCGTCAAATCTCATCAGAAAGGCCACACGAATAGTGGGAAGTTGAAAGAAAACCACACTGGTGTACAGGCTGTGGTTAAATCATCCCATTCAATTAGAGTAAAAGGAGCTATACTCTGCATCTGGCAGTGCTATACCTGCACTTGGGGGTGGTTGATGCTGACACTGGATAATTTCCTATACTGACATCAGTCACCTTGTCAAAACAGAAAATAGGTGCAGGAGTAGGCCATTTGGCCCTTCGAGCCTGCACCACCATTCAATATGATCATGGCTGATCATGCAACTTCAGTACCCCATTCCTGCTTTCTCTCCATACTCCTTGATCCCTTTAGCCATAAGGGTCACATCTAACTCCCTTTTGAATATATCTAATGAACTGGCCTCAACTGTGGTAGAGAATTCCACAGGTTCACCACTCTCTAAGTGAAGAAGTTTCTCCTCATCTCGGTCCTAAATGGCTTACCCCTTATCCTGTAACCCCTAGTTCTGGACTTCCCCAACATCGAGAACATTCTTCCTGCATCTAACCTGTCCAATCCAATTTATATGTTTCTATGAGATCCCCTCTCAATCTTCTAAATTCCAGTGAATATAAGCCTAATCAATCCAGTCTTTCTTCATATGTCAGTCCTGCCATCCCGGGAATCAGTCTGGTGAACCTTCGCTGCACTCCCTCAATAGCCAGAATGTCCTTCCTCAGATTAGGAGACTAAAACTGTACACAATATTCAAGGTGTGGCCTCACCAAGACCCTGTACAACTGCAGTAAGACCTCCCTGCTCCTATATTCAAATCCTCTCGCTATGAAGGCCAACATGCCATTTGCCTTCTTCACCGCCTGCTGTACCTGCATGCCAACTTTCAGTGACTGGTGTACCATGACATCCAGGTCTCATTGCACCTCCCCTTTTCCTAATCTGTCACCATTCAGATAATATTCTGCCTTCCTGTTTTTGCCACCAAAGTGGATAACCTCACATTTATCTACATTATATTGCATCTGCCATGCATTTGCCCACTCACCTAACCTGTCCAAGTCACTCTGCAGCCTCTTAGCATCCTCCTCACAGCTCACACTGCCACCCAGCTTAGTGTCATCTGCAAACTTGAAGATATTACATTCAATTCCTTTGTCTAAATCATTAATGTATATTGTAGATAGCTGGGGTCCCAGCACAGAACCTTGCGGTACCCCACTAGTCACTGCCTGCCATTCTGAATTCAAAAGCTACAGTAATACTTAACAAATGTATTTACCTGTATTATAAATGCTGATCTAATTTTGAAAATGTCAAGTGAATTCATCTATTTAATGTTATGAATAAATTATACACTAGTGACCTCAGAGAAAAGCAAAAATATTCTGCATTTTTCAGTGACGTAAAATTGCTGCCGCTGCTGGTGACAAATCTGTAACCATCAATACTAAGGCAAAACTAGATAATTAGGTGTTTCCACGAACGTTATGGCTACATGACAATTTCACTGCCCTTGTGTTTTGTTGAAATTCTAGTGATGATATATGTTCAAAGATTTATTCTGTACTCTTCCTATTTTCAGGTACCCCAAGCTTGCAGCAAAGCAACGTGAATCGAATACTGCCGGAATTGACATCTTTGCAAAGTTCTCAGCATACATTAAAAACACAAGAATAAATGCTAACGACGGTGAGAGCTGCAATTCATGCTTACTAAAGTGGGGATTGTTGGTACCATAGCATAAAGCTTCGGCATCAGTAAAATCCTGCACGGACTTTAGATATTAATTATGTTTTACCCAAGAATAAAGAGCTTGCAATCAATGTGTATTAAGAGAGAAGTTGAATTTCGTAGCTACTTATGTTTTGTTGACAGAAAAGATAAATGCTAATCGCTTACACCTGTGAGATAAAGTTCTAATTTCTAACACCAATGAGACCAGGGGAAGGAAGAAGAGGAGAGAGTGAAAGACACAAACTGACAGAGAGAAAGACAGGCAGACAATTTATTTCCTTATTTTAATTTTTTAAGAATCTGAGAGATAGCTGTTTCTGAGCTGTTCTGCATTTTATGGGATTTGATTTGAGAACAATGTTGGCAGAAATCTTTTAAAGATCATTGACAAGATCACACTTAGAATACTGTGTTGGGCATTCTACCTTCAAAAGGACCATGCTATTTGGAGAAGGTTCAGAGAAGAGAGATAGCGATAGTGGTGTAACTTGTGCCCTGAGTTATGAGGGAGACTTACAGAGCTGAAAAAAGGATGAGAGGAGATATGGTTCCGATTCTAAGATGTAGGTACAAACAGCACTTTGATTGAGTGCAGATCTAGAGGACATGAATATAAAATCAGCAAACTTCAACTGGCACTTGAAGGAACTCAACCATTAAGGCTGTGTAGATGAATACCTTTTTATATATTTTTAAAAAAAGAAATATCTGGATGAATATCTACTGAGCAAGGTATTGAGGGTTTTAAGAAGTACAGAGAGAAATGAATGATTTGAGAAAAATTAGTATGAATTTTTCACCCACTGGTATCACTACTGCCAGCAAGATGCAGGGGAATAAGAACTGGGCATTTGGATGCCTAGCACTCCCACTGTGCCTAATCTGGGCCAGATGTTTCTAGGGGGACTTTATACCCATTCAATTAATTCCTGCTCCTTTTTAATGGGAGCCTAATTAAATATATTCTCATGTTGGTAAAGGCTATAATCAGCTCCTTTTGAAGTTTCTGATGTTTGGATGGAAGTCCCATTCAGTGATACTCCTACCCATTATAATCTGGTAGTAAAAGAGAAGCACCTGGTTAAAGGACTGAAGGACAGAATTGCAACTTTTTTTCTTTTTTTTTCTCCTGCAAGGTTCGGAGTATTTTTTTCAACGAAAGTTTCCAGAATTGAAAAAAAAGTTCAGCTACTGTTTTATGTATTTTGTCAAGGAGGAAATGTTTCTGTAATGAGAGAAGTTACAAAATCATTGTCAGCAATATAATTGAGACTTCTTTGAGCAGGTAACAAATATGGTGAATGAGGGAAATGCAGTTGATATAGTGTAGATGGACAATTAGAAAGCCTTTGACAAGGTGCTTCACAGGAGACTATTGGAGAAGATTAAGGGGGATGTATTGAGGAAATACAATTAGAAAGTCTTCAAATATTGAGGTAGTTGTTTGAACAGAGGAGTATACAGGATGATTTGATAGTGCAGTATAAAATAATGAGGGGATAGAGCAGGGTAGATATAAATTGACGGTTTCAGTGATTGAGGTGTTTAGAACGAGGAGGACATGGATACATGATTAAATGCAGAAGATTTAGGACAGAGATTTTTATACAGGGGGTTGCGCGGCTGGGGAATACACTACTCCAGAGTTAGTGACTGAAGTAGAGACCATGCCAACATTTAAGAGTGGGTTAGTACCATCAAGCTCATGGTCTACAGGGCTGTAGTAATACCCGCCCTCCTGTGTGGATCAGAGGCATGGACAGAAGACACCAAGTCGCTGGAGATATATCACCAATGATGTCTCCGCAAGATCCTGAAAATCCTCTGGGAGGACAGCCGTACCAACATTAGTGTCCTCGTCCAGGCTAACATCCCCAGCATTGAAGCACTGACCACACTTGATCACCTTCGCTGGGCAGGCCACATGGTTCACATGCCAGACATGAGACTCCCTAAGCAAATGCTTTATGCGGAGCTCCTTCATGGCAAAGGTGGGCAGCAGAAGCGTTACAAGGACACCCTCAAAGTCTCCCTGGTAAAGTGCAACATCACCACTGACACCTGGGAGACCCTGGCCGAAGACCACCCTAGGTGGAGAAAGTGCATCTTCGAATCTCAACACCGAGAACGTGAAGAGGTCAAGCGCAGGCAGCAGAAGGAGCATGTGGCAAAGCAGTCCCATCCAACCCTTCCCTCGGTGAATGTCTGTCCCACCTGTGACAGAGTCTGTAACTCTCGTATTGGACTGTTCAGCCACCAAACAACTCACTTCAGGAGTGGAAGCATGTCTTCTTCGATTCCGAGGGATTGCCTATGATGATGAGTTGGGGGTTGCAGGAAAGGGTGATAAATGAATGAGAATAAGGCAGATCCAATGGGATTAGGACAACTGCTTGTGTGGAGGATAAACACCAACACAGACTGGTTGGGCCAAAAGGCCTATTTCTGTGTTGTAATCTTTGTAACTTACTGCACAGAAACATTTTCTAAGAATTGAGCTGAATCAAACAATCCTTAAGCAACTTGTAACTGGAAGCTATACCAGTTGCATGTCCTTTGGCAAGTTACTGTTGCCTCACTGCAGGGGAATGCTGCAAGTCATCCCAATCACAGAATTCTATACTTGATGGAATTCGAAAGGTACCACAGCATCTGGGGAAATGCCTCCACAGGCTGCAGGCTAGCAGGGAAAACCATATTGCTCCTCCTCAACCTGTACTCTGTGACTCACCGGATGCTATCTCCTCAAGCTCAGCAATTGCACCATTCCTGGTATGTTTGGTACAGAGCCGAGTGTACAACCCATCCAAAGTCTCACTGCATTTTAGACTTTAAAAATCCAAATTTACTGACTGCTCTCGGGATACTTTTCTAACAGCATTACAAAACTACCTTTTAGGAGACATAAGGATAGGTTTTCATTTGCCACCGGGTGAAACTGGCATTTTGGATTTGGACACCCGTTACGGAAACCACCCAATTTTTAATTTCAATGGCTGATCTGCAATGCTAATTTTACGCTGGCTGGCGAGCTGAAAATCTACCCCATATTTTTGGGATGAGAACAGGTAAAAGGGAGTCTGGTATCAAATTTTCAGGGTCGTGAATGCATTATACAGTAGCAAGGTCAGGGTTTCAAGTGCTCTGAAATCATTTTGCAGATATAGTCTGATATAATAGATATATGATTTGATGTCTGAGGACATTGATGCTTGAATCCTCTTTCTCTGGTGTATTGGTGTGGGGAGGTTAGACAGTGAGCTCTAAATCCATTCTATAAGCATAAGGCAGGACTGTTAAGGTTTGGGGGGGGTGGGGGGAGGAATGAGGACGCCTCAATTCTCTTGCAGCTTCTGTGATGTATTATGCAGTGAGGAGATAGAGGCATTCATAATTTTACAAGTTCTGTACTTTATTGTAAAATGGAGGAAATAAATTGTAATGTAAGGAGCATTGAGTATTGTATTTTAAAGTTGCATAGAATTTCTCAATAAATAACTTCACTAAACGATGTTAAAATCATATAATTACATTGCAGTGCATGCAGTCACTGGGACACCTGTAGACAGAATTGCCACTTTGTAGCATTTTATTTGTTAGAATTAAGATCACAAGTTCATTAATTTCTAAGTTTTCATGCCCTTTCATAAATAAATGTATTGAGCTTTCTCCATGAACAGATCTTTCACAATTTCTTACTAATGAAAGAACAGAGCATCAGTTCATAATTGTAGTCTCCTGTGCAACAACAGCCTCCAGAACTCTCTGTACTGTACTTGAACCAATTAAACTTTAATTGTCATTGACCTGCAACAACAGTTCAGCTGGAAAGGAAGTCAGTGGAACTTCAAATAACAAACTACATTGGTACAGGATTCTCACATCTGTTCCTAAGCAACCCGGGCAAAGGTTTCAAAGCAGTCAGAATATTCCTGGGAGCATTCGTAAGCAGTTCAATGCCCATGGGTGTGACTCTAAAGTTGACACATCCTGTTATTTTGTTTGTTTAATTCTTAGCTGGGTGTCTGATGTGTGTAGAGACCCATTAGTTTGAGTCTCCAAACTAGACAACTACTGAGAAGGCCATGTTAACAGAATTTCTATTTGCCTGATATAGAATGCACCCTCACATTATAGGGCACATCCTGCTTACTGTATATCTCAGAACTTAGGTACTGCTTGACGAGAGTCCAAGAGTGTGCAGCAGTATCACTGGAGTTTAATTACCACATATCTGTACTTCAGCAAGAAATTTGCCAAATGTTGCTTCATGCTGAGACCCGAACAACCCTGCAATACTTGCTTTTTGAGAGCTTCTTTCACTATTCTGACTGACCTTTCGGCTGCTCCATTTGAAGCTGGCTGATATTGTGGAACGAGTGTGTTTGATACCATTCCATTTCATGAATTCTGGGAATAGAACAGAACGGAACTGAGGGCTATTGTCAGAAACAAGTTCTTCAGGTAAGCCATGACATGCAAAGATAGATTTCAACTTAATCTATGGTATGTTCAGTTGTAATATTTGAACCCATTTGTTTCACTTCAATCCACTTTGAGTGACTATCTACAGGTACCAGGAAATAATCATTGGCTTTCTCACCAATGTCTACATACACTCTCTGAAAAGGTCTACTTGGCCATGACCAGGGTTGTAATGGAGTTTTGGGTGGTTTGTTTCTGCAATTTTGGCAAACTCTGCATTTGCTGATAAGTGGTTCAAGATTCCTGTCTAATATTGGCCAGTAAACAAAGCTTCTTGTAATTGATTTCATTCTGATGATCCCTGGATGTTCAGGATGAAGTTTTCTCAAAGAAGTAGGTACCAAACCTGTTTTCCCCACTTGATACAACCTTGCACACAAGATAGTTCAGTACAACAGTTATGGAATGGTTTCAATTCTGTGTCCATACATCAGCCCATCCATTCAAGGTGTTTTCATATGCTCTTTTCAGTACGGAATCCTTTCGAATTTAATCTGCAATCTCAGTTGCAGTCACAGGAAAGTCTTTCTCAACAGCACCTAGCGTGAGGATCGTACTTTCACTCCCAACAAGAGTCCTCATGTGGCAACTTGGGCAAGGCATCTGCGATTGTGTTTTGCTTTGAAGTGCGATATTTAATCGTGTAGTCATATTGTGACAACACTGCCAACATTGCATTCTTGATGCAGCCATTGTAGGGATGGTAGATTTGGGCCCCAATTGTGCGAGGAGCGGTTTATGATCATTTATCAGGGTAAACTGTCTGCCCATCAGGAACTGTTGAAATTTCTTGATTCCAAAGACTATGGCGAGTGCTTCCTTTTTAATTTGCACGTAGTTTCTTTCGCTCTTTGTTAGGGTTCGCGATGCAAACACGATTGGTTTCTCTTGGCCGACATCCATTACGTGGCTTATGACAGGTCCCACAATGTAGCTAGAAGCATCACACGCTAATGCTTTGTGTCGTAGTGCACAAATAGAGCAACGCTAGATGGTCTTCTCTAACAAGCATTATAAGCTTCCTGTAATGCTTTTGTCTGCTTCCACTGGACATCCTTCTTGAGGAGCTCGTGCAATAGAGCTAACATAATCGCTAACTCAAGTAATAAATGAGCGGAGTACTGAACCATTCCAAGGAAAAATATTAACTCAGACACATTCTGTGGCTTTGGAGCATTGATGACAACATCAACCTTTTCCTACACTGGCTTCAAGCCATTTACATGAACTTTCAGGCAAGATACACAACCTCGGGCTGCACAAAAGCACATTTGCTCCTTTACAATCTGATGTTGGCATTCGACCTTTGAAATTGTCCAACCTTTGGCCCTCTTTTAACAATGATATTTCTTCAGCCACCGATCTGCTCAATCACACTCTCACTACCACCTTAGATGCCCTAGTCCCTATTAAAATGATTACTCTCTCCCACCCTTAACATTCCCCCTGATACAGCCCTAATCTCCGCTCCCTCAAGTCAAAAGGGCGTAGACTTATATAAGAACATAAGAAATAGGAACAGGAGTAGGCCATACGTCCCCTCGAGCCTGCTCCGCCATTCAACAAGATCATGAATGGTCTGATCATGGACTCAGCTCCACTTCCCCACCCGCTCCCCATAACCCCTCATCCCCCCCCCCCCCCACCCCCATCGCTCAAGAAACTGTCTATTTCGGTCTTAAATTTATTTAATGTCCCAACTTCCACAGCTCTCTGAGGCAGCGAATTCCACAGATTCACAACCCTCAGAGAAGAAATTTCTCCTCATCTCAGTTTTAAATGGGCAGCCCCTTATTCTAAGATCATGCTTTCTAGTTCGAGTCTCCCCCACCAGTGGAAACATCCTCTCTGCATCCATCTTGTCAAGCCCCTTCATAATCTTATACGTTTTGATAAGATCACCTCTCATTCTTCTGAATTCCAATGAGTAGAGCCCCAACCTACTCAACCTTTCCTCATAAGTCAACCCCCTCATCCCTGAGATCAATCTAGTGAACCTTCTCTGAACTGCCTCCAAAGCAAGTATATCCTTTCATAAATATGGAAACCAAAACTGTACGCAGTATTCCAGGTGTGGCCTCACCAATACCCTGTACAGCTGTAACAAGACTTCCCTGCTTTTATACTCCATCCCCTTTGCAATAAAGGCCAAGATTCCATTGGCCTTCCTGATCACTTGCTGTACCTTCATGTGTTTCATGCACAAGTACCCCCAGGTCCCGCTGAACTGCAGCACTTTGCAATCTTTCTCCATTTAAATAATAACTTGCTCTTTGATTTTTTTCTGCCGAAGTGCATGACCTCACACTTTCCAACATTATACTCCATCGTCAAATGTTTTTGCCCACTCACTGAGCCTGTCTATGTCCTCCTGCAGCCTCTTTATGTCCTCCTCACACATTGCCCTTCCTCCCATCTTTGTATCATCAACAAACTTGGCTACGTTACACTCAGTCCCCCTTTTCAAGTTGTTAATATAGATTGTAAATAGTTGGGGTCCCAGCACTGATCCCTGCGGCACCCCCACTCGTTACTGATTGCCAACCAGAGAATAGAAACATAAAAACATAGAAAATAGGTGCAGGAGCAGGCCATTCGGCCCTTAGAGCCTGCACTGCCATTCAATATGATCATGGCTGATCATGCAACCTCAGTACCCCACCCCTGCCTTCTCTCCATACCCCCTGATCCCTTTAGCCGTAGGGACCACATCTAACTCCCTTTTGAATATGTCCAACGAACTGGACTCAACAACTTTCTGTAGCAGAGAATTCCACAGGTTCACAACTCTCTGGGTGAAAAAGTTTCTCCTCATCTCAGTCCTATATGGCTTAGACTATCTTTAGATTGTGACCCCTGGTTCTGGACTTTCCCAACATCGGGAACATTTATGAATCAACATAATGAACCATTTATCTCGACTCTCTGTTTTCTGTTTGTCAGCCAATCTTCAATCCATGCTAATATATGACCCTCAACCCCGTGAACTTTTATCTTGTGCAGTAACCTTTTGTGAGGAAGTAACTCGTAGAGTGGACAAGGGAAAACCAGTGGATGTGGTGTATTTGGTCTTTCAAAAGGCTTTTGACAAGGTCCCACATGAGATTAGTGTGCAAAATTAAAGCACATGGTATTGGGGGTAATGTATTGTTGTGGCTAGAGAAACATAAAATAGGTGCAGGAGTCTGCACCACCATTCAGTAAGATCATGGCTGATCATTCACCTCAGTACCCCTTTCCTGCTTTCTTTCCAAACCCCTTGATCCCTTTAGCCGTAAGGGCCTTTTCTAACTCCCTCTTAAATATATCCAGTGAACTGGCATCAACAACTCACTGCGGTAGGGAATTCTACAGGTTAACAACTCTGAGTGAAGAAGTTTCTCCTCATCTCAGTCCAAAATGGCTTACCCCTTATCCTTAGACTGTGTCCCCTGGTTCTGGACTTCCCCAACATCGGGAACATTCTTCCTACATCTAACCTGTCCAGTCCCGTCACAATTTTATATGTTTCTATGAGATCCCCTCTCATCCTTCTAAACTCCAGTGAATAAAGGCCCAGCCAATCCAGTCTCTCCTCATATGTCAGTCCAGCGATCCCGGGAATCAGTCTGGTGAACCTTCGCTGCACTCCCTCAATAGCAAGAATGTCCTTCCTCAGATTAGGAGACCAAAACTGAACACAATATTCCAGGTGAGACCTCACCAAGGCACTGTACAACTGCAGTAAGACCTCCCTGCTCCTATATTCAAATCTCCTAGCTATGAAGGCCAATATACCATTTGCCTTCTTCACAGCCTGCTGTACCTGCATGCCAACTTTCAATGACTGATGTACCATGACACCCAGGTCTCGTTGCACCTCCCCTTTTCCTAATCCGCCGTCATTCAGATAATCTGCCTTCTTGTTTTTGCCCCCAAAGTGGATAACCTCACATTTATCCACATTATACTGCATCTGCCATGCATTTACCCATTCACCTAACCTGCCCAAGTCACCCTGCAGCCTCTTAGCGTCCTCCTCACAGCTCACACTGCCACCCAGTTTAGTGTCAGCTGCAAACTTGGAGATATTACACTCAATTCCTTCATCCAAATCATTAATGTACATTGTAAATAGCTGGGGTCCCAGCATTGAGCCCTGCGGCACCCCAGTAGTC
This sequence comes from Pristiophorus japonicus, assembly GCF_044704955.1. Taxonomy (NCBI): domain Eukaryota; kingdom Metazoa; phylum Chordata; class Chondrichthyes; family Pristiophoridae; genus Pristiophorus; species Pristiophorus japonicus. The sequence continues at coordinate 104,769,839 of NC_091983.1, read as the reverse complement.
ACTGCCTGCCATTCTGAAAAGGACCCGTTTATCCTGACTCTCTGCTTCCTGTCTGCCAACCAGTTCTCTATCCACGTCAATACATTACCCCCAATACCAAGTGCTTTAATTTTGCACACCAATCTCTTGTGTGGACAGACAGGAAGCAAAAAGTAGAAATAAACTGGTCCTTTTCAGAATGGCAGGCAGTGACTAGTGGGGTACCGCAAGGTTCAGTGCTGGGATCCCAGCTATTTACAATATACATTAATGATTTAGACAAAGGAATTGAATGTAATATCTCCAAGTTTGCAGATGACACTAGCTGGGTGGCAGTGTGAGCTGTGAGGAGGATGCTAAGAGGCTGCAGAATGACTTGGACAGGTTAGGTGAGTGGGCAGATGCAGTTTAATGTAGATAAGTGTGAGGTTATCCACTTTGGTAGCAAAAACAGGAAGGCAGAATATTATCTGAATGGTGACAGATTAGGAAAAGGGAAAGTGCAACGAGACCTGGGTGTCATGGTACATCAGTCATTGAAAGTTGGCATGCAGGTACAGCAGGCGGTGAAGAAGGCAAATGGCATGTTGGCCTTCATAGCGAGAGGATTTGAGTATAGGAGCAGTTGTACAGGGCCTTGCTGAGGCCACACCTTGAATATTGTGTTCAGTTTTGGTCTCCTAATCTGAGGAAGGATATTCTTGCTATTGAGGGAGTGCAGCGAAGGTTCACCAGACTGATTCCTGGGATGGCAGGACTGACATATGAAGAAAGACTGGATCGACTAGGCTTACATTCACTGGAATTTAGAAGAATGAGAGGGGATCTCATAGAATCAAACAAAATTCTGACAGGATTGGACAGGTTAGATGCAGGAAGAATGTTCCCGATGTTGGGGAAGTCCAGAACCAGAAGTCACAGTCTAAGGGTAAGGGGTAAGCCATTTAGGACCGAGATGAGGAGAAACTTCTTCACTCAGAACCTGTGGAATCCTCTACCACAGAAAGTTGTTGAGGCCAGTTTGTTAGATATATTCAAAAGGGAGTTAGATGTGGCCCTTGCGGCTAAAGGGATCAAGGGGTACGGAGAGGAAGCAGGAATGGGGTACTAAAGTTGATCAGCCATGATCATATTGAATGGTGGTGCAGGCTCGAAGGGCCGAATGGCCTACTCCTGCACCTATTTTCTATGTTTCTATGTGTGGTACCTTGTCAAATGCCTTCCGGAAGTCCAAATACACCACATCCACTGATTCCCCTTGATCTACCCTGTTCGTTACATCCTCAAAGAATTCCAGCAAATTTGTCAAACTTGACTTCCCCTTCATAAATCCATGCTGACTTTGCCTGACCAAATTTTGCTTTTCCAAATGTCCTATTACTGCATCTTTAATAATGGACTCCAACATTTTCCCAACCACAGATGTTAGGCTAACTGGTCTATAGTTTCCTGCTTTTTGTTTGCCTCCTTTTTTGAATAGGGGCGTTACATTTGCAGTTTTTCAATCTGCTGGGACCTCCCCAGAATCCAGGGAATTTTGGTAAATTACAACCAATCCCTGCCACTACTTCTCTTAAGACCCTAGGATCCAAACCATCAGGTCGAGGGGATTTATCTGCCTTTAGTCCCATTATCTTACTGAGCACCGCCTCCTTAGTGATTCTGATTGTGTTAAGTTCCTCCCGCACCCCCCCCCCTCCCCATAGCCTCTTGACTATTCAATGTGGGAATATTGTTAGTGCCCTCTACCGTAAAAACTGATAAAAAATACTTGTTTAGAGTTTCTGCCATCTCCATGTTCCCCATCACTAATTCCACAGTCTCGTCCTCTGAGGGACCAACATTTACTTTAGCCACTTGAAAGGATGTGTCGGACAACTGGTTTCGCCATTCACTGCCAGATCTGGCTCGAACACACAAAACACTATCGGTTCTTACTCTTGTTTGCAAAAACTGCTCACTATTCCAGGATCATTTTGGATTGCAAAAATAACCCCAGGCTACTATTCTCTACTGCTAACCGTCTTCTTAAACCCCTCTCCCCTGTCTCCACTACACTCACCTCCAACAACAAGTGTGAGGAGCTCATGGACTTCTTTGTATCAAAGATTGAGACCATCTGATCGGCTGCCTCTGCGAGTTCCCTTCCTTCACCTAGCCCACCGCGCCAAACTTCCTCTGACGCTCCCACCTGCCCTAGCCCTAAACACATATCTTTTTCTAGTTTCTTTTTGATCTCTCCAAACTCATCTTATCAATGAGACCCACTTCCTGCTCTTTTGGCCCTATTCCCATTAAACTGCTGACCACCCAACTTCCTTTTCTGGTTCCCATGTAAGTCAACATTATTGACGGTTCTCTGCCCACAGGTACTGTTCCCCTCTCCTTCAAATCTGCTGTCATGACCCCTCCCCTCAAAAAAAAAACCCTTAACCCCACTTTGCTTGCTAGCTATCGCTCCATCTCCTACCTCACTTTCATGTCCAAAGTCCTTGAACATGTTGCCTCCCAAATCGGTGATTATCTTTCCATGAATTGAATGTTTGAATCGCTTCAATCTGGCTTTCGCCCCTCCAACAGTACCGAAACTGCTCTCATTAAAGTCACAAATGACATCCTTTGTGACAGTGACAAAGGTAACCTATCCCTCCTCGTCCTTCTGGACCTGTCTGTAGCCTTTGACATGGTTGACCACTCCATCCTCCTCCACGCCTCTCCACCAATGTCCAGCTTGGTAGGGCTGCACTCGCCTGGTTCCATTCTTATCTATCTAATCGTAGCCAGAAAATCTCCGGCAATGACTTCTCTTCCCATTCCCGCATCGTTACCTCTGATGTCCCCGAAGGATCAGTCCTTGATCCACTCTTATTTCTCATCTGTATGCTGCCCCTTGGCGATATCATCTGAAAACATGGAATCAGTTTTCACATGTATGCAGACGACACCCAGCTCTTACCCCTCCACCACTTCTCTCGATCCCTGCTTAGTATCTAAATTGTCAGATTGCTTGTCCGGCATCCAGTACTGGATGAACAGAAATTTTCTCCAATTAAATATTGGGAAGACCATAGCCATTATCTTTGGTCACTGCCACAAACTGTGTTCCCTAACCACTGACTCCATCCCTCTCCCTAGCATCAATCTGAGGGTGAACAAGACTGTTCGCAACCTAGGTGTCATATTTGACCCTGAAATGAGTTTCCAGCCACATATCCACAGCATAACTAAAACCGCCTTTTTTCACCCCCATAACATTGCCCGCTTCCGCCCCCTGCCTCAGCTCTTCTGCTGCTGAAACCCTCATTCATGCCTTTGTTACCTCTAGACTTGACCACTCCAACTCACTCCTGGCCAGTCTTCTACATTCCACACTATGTAAACTTGAAGTCATCCAAAACTCAGCAGCCATGTACTAACCCGCACCAAGTCAAGATCGGCCATCATCCCTGTGCTTTCTGACCTACATTGGCTCCCAGTTAAACAATGCCTCGATTTCAAAATTATCATCCTTGTTTACAAATCACTCCATGGACTTACCCCTCCCTATCTCTAATCTTTTTCAGCCTCACAATCCCACAAGATGTCTGTGCTCCTCAAATTCTGGCCTCTTGAACATCCCTCATTATAACTGTTCAACTATCAGTGGACATGCCTTAAGCTGCCTGGGCCCTAAGCTCTGGAACTCCCTTCCTAAACCTCAACATCTCTCTACCTCTTTAAACAAGCTTTTGATCATCTGCCTTAATTTCTTCTGTGGCTCAGTGTCAAATTTATCTGTTTGGCTGTAACACTGTTGTGAAGCTCCTTGAGATGTTTTACTATGTTAAAGGCGCTATATAAATAAAAGTTATTATTATTTGAAGCACTATATCTAGCACTTTTAGATTTTCTTCCTCGCTGCTTGTTGTGCTCAGCACATCACCTTGATTTTTTTTTTTTTTTATTTTATTCGTAGCCAATCTTTCCAATTCTTTGTCAGATCACAAACGCCAGAGGTCACCTTGCACACATCAAGGATCACTCTGCGCCAATGCTCTTAGCCAAAAGGCCGAGAGTCACTGCACCGTTCCTGGAAGTACTGCAATACCAGGTTCGTGCCATGGAGGTGGATGGGTCAGCAACCCCACACACCTCCGTGGAGGTGGATGGGTCAATTGCATAAGCAATTTGGAACTCCTTGCACAATCTTATCCATCGTAGCCTGGAAGATTTTGGGTGAGGCCTTTACACCATATGGCAGCTTGGTGTATGAGTACAGGCCTTGTGTGAATTGATGGTGAGATACGGTTGACTCTCTGTCAACATTCAGCTGAGCGTAAGCATACGACCGGTCTAGGTTGGAGAAAACCTTTGACCCGAGAGTGCTGCATACAAATCCTGTGATGTAGATAACGGGTACTGTTCATCGTCAACTGCATGGTTGATAGTAACTTTGTAGTCAACGTATAATGTACAGTTTTGTCTGCTTTGAGCACTACCATAATCTGGATAGCCCATTCACTTTTAACAGATTTTACTCGCACTCCATTCTCTCTGAGCTTTGCTAGTTCTTCCTCCACCTGACCTTTCAACGCATAGGGGACTGGCGTTGCCTTAAAATAGACAGGCTTCATATTGGACTTGATACAGATATGGTCGTCATACCCAGTGATGCCCTCATAACTGCCTGTGAACATGCTTTAGTACTTGTTCAGCGTTGTGTTGAGTCACTTTTTTGAAGCATCTGCACTGAAGACGTTATTCCAGTCTGGTTTTAACTTTCTCAACTAGTTTTTGCCAGTGGAGGAGGAGGAGAGGAAGAGTGTTGTGGTAGTTGTAGGGGATTCTATAATTAGAGGGACAGAGAGCATCCTTTGTAAGCAAGATCGAGAATCCCACATAGTATGTTGCCTACCTGGTGCCAGGGTGAGGGACATCTTGAAATGACTTGAAAGGATACAGGAGAGGGAGGGGGTGGAACCAGTCATTATGGTCCATGGTGCGATCAACAACATAGGGAAGAGTAGGCAAGAGGGGGGGGGCGGGAACTGTGAGCTAAATTGAAGAACAGGACCTCAAGGATTATAATCTCTGGATTATTACCTGAACCACTTGCAAATTGGCATAGGGTTAAACTGATTAGGGAAGTGAACACATGGTATGGGAAAGAGGAGTTCCATTTCATAGGGCACTGGCACCAGTATTGGGACAGGAAGGAACTTTACCATTGGGAGGGGCTCCACCTGAACCAGTCTTGGACCAGGGTCCTAGCAGAACGGATAAATAGATGGGCGCAAGGACTTTAAACTCGTAAATGTGGGGGGGGGGGGGGGAGGTGGAAATTGTAGTACAAATAGCTGTTCAAAAACAAACGAAAGGGAAGAGAGTAGAGTATCAGTCAGAAATTGTACTTTAGGCACTACATGTAAAGGGAAAACTAAGATGTAAAGTGATTAAGCAGGGGAGAAAACTAAGGAACAAGTGATTAAAACATTAGAGCTGAAAGACAGGCTAATATGTGTGGCCCAAATAAGCGTTCTTGATACAAACTCACCGATATAAGGAAAAAATTGAATGAACTGCAGGTGTGAATTCAAATTGGAGGGTATGGCATGGTAGCCATTACTGAGACATGGCTGCAAAAGAGTCAGGACTGGGAACTAAATATATCAGGTTATAAGGTCTATTGGAAAGATAGGGTAAATAGTGGAGGGGGAAGAGTATCCTTAGTGATTAAGGATAAAACCACTTCAATGATAAGAGAGGATATAATGAGAGGTAAGCAGGCAGTGGAGACTTTATGGGGAGAATTAAGAAATGGGAAAGGATTTAAGACTGTAATGGGAGTTGTGTATAGGCCCCCTGGTAGAAGTTGTGAAGTGCTCGATTGTATAAATGCAGAGATTTGACAAGTGTGTAGCAAAGGTAGACTGGGCTTACTGGGGCATTTTAACTTTCAAATAGATTGGAATAAGATGACTAGTACCTGTCAGGAAGGTAGTGAATTTCTTGAGTGTGTCCGGGATAGTTTTCTACAACAACATGTCCTAGAGGCAACAAGGGGACATGCCATATTAGATTTAGATTTAGTAATGAGTAATGAGGCAGATTTCGCTAACAGCCTAACTGTGCGTGAACATTTATCCAATAGCAATCATAACATGATCGAGTTCAACGTAGTGTTTGAAAGGGAGAACCACGAAACAGCTACTAAGATGCTAGATTTGGGTAAGGCCGACTTCAATGTGATGAGACAGAGATTGTCCACAGTAAACTGGGCAAATCTATTAATGGGTAAAATGACAGAAGATCAGTGGGAGATGTTCAAAAAAATTCAGGGTGATGCAGAACCAGTTTATACCCAAGGGGCAAGAGCTCTACTTGCCAAAAAAAAAATCAGCCATGGATGACTAAACAGGTAAGGGACAGAATAAAACTAAAAGAAAAAGCATACAAAAATGCAAAAAATAGCACAGATCCTGGCAAATGGGAAAGATACAAAGAACAGCGAAGGGTCACAAAACAGACAGTAAGTGCTACAAAAAGAGAGTATGAAAGGAAACTTGCAAGGGATATCAAAATCAACACACATAATTTTTACAATTATATTAGGAAAAAGAGGAGCAATGTTGGTCCCTTAAAAACTGGAAGTGGTGATATTGTCAGATAAGGAAATGGTGGACATATTGAATAATTACTTTGTGTCAATATTTACAGTAGAGGAAGAAGGTAGCATGCCAGAATTCCCAAGGAAACTAATATGAATCAGGGACAGGAACTCAATAAAATTAATGTAAATAAAATAATAGTAATGAAGAAAATAATGGCACTATAGAGTGACAAATCCCCAGGACCCGATGGTTTCCATCCCAGGGTTTTAAAGGAAGTAGGTGAGCACATTGCAGATGCCCTAACTGTAATATTGCAAAGTTCTCTCGATTCAGAAACCATTTCTTTAGATTGAAAAATTGCGTATGTCACTCCGCTATTTAAGAATGGCAAGAGAGGGAAAACAGGGAATTATAGACCAGTTAGCCTAATATCTGTTGTCGGGAAATTGCTAGAGTATAGAATTAAGGATAGGGTGACTGAAAACTTCAAATTTACAGTAGATCAGAGAGAGCCAGCATGGATTTGTGAAAAGCAGGTAATGCCTGATGAAACTGATTGATTTTTTTTTGAGGAGGTGACGAAATTAGGGGATAGGAGAATGTCTATGGATGTTATGGACTTCCAGAAGGCATTTGATAAAAGTCCCACATAAGAGATTGTTGACTAAGGTTGAAGCCCATGGAATTGGGAGCAAATTGTTGACCTGGTTAGGAAATTGGCTGAGGAGCAGGAGACAGGCAGTAGAGATAATGGGTAGGTACTCAAATTGACAGGAGGTGACCAGTTGTGTCCCACAGGGATCTGTGTTGGGGCCTCAACTATTCACCGTATTTATTAATGACCTAGATGATGGCATAGAAAGTCATGTATCCAAATTTGCCGATGACACAAAAATAGGCGGCATTGTAGGCAGTGCAGATGAAAGCATAAAATTATAAAGAAATAGCGACAGATTAAGTGAATGAGCAAAACTGTGGCAAGCGGATTTCAATGTAAGCAAATGTGAGGTCATCCACTATGGATCTGAAAAGGATAGAACAGGGTATTTTCTAAATGGTGAAAAGCTAACAACAGTGGAGGTCCATAGAGACTTGGGGGTCCAGATACGTAGATCATTAAAATGTCATGAACAGGTACAGAAAATAATCGAAAAGGCGAATGGGATGCTGGCCTTTATAACTAGAAGACTAGACTACAAGGGGGTTAAGCTGCAGCTATACAAAACCCTGGTTAGACCACACCTGAGGTACTGTGAGCAGTTCTGGGCACCACACCTTGGGAAGGATATATTGACCTTGGAGGGAGTACAACATAGGTTTACCAGAATGATACCTGGTCTTCACGGGTTAAGTTACGAGGAGAGATTACACAAAATTAGGGTTGTATTCCCTAGAATTTAGAAGGTTAAGGGGTGATCTGATCGAAGTTTTCAAGATACCAAGGGGAACAGATAGTGTAGATAGAGAAAAGCTATTTCTGCTGGTTTGGGATTCTAGGATTAGGGGGCATAGAAAATAGGTGCAGGAGTAGGCCATTCGGCCCTTCAAGCCTGCACCACCATTCAATATGATCATGGCTGATCATGCAACTTCAGTACCCCTTGATTCCTTTAGCAGTAAGGGCCACATCTAACTCCCTTTTGAATATATCTAACGAACTGTCCTCAATAACTTCCTGTGGTAGAGAATTCCACAGGTTCATACTTCTCGGTCCTAAATGGCTTACCCCTTATCCTTCGACTGTACCCCTGGTTCTGGACTTCCCCAATATCGGGAACATTTTTCCTGCATCTAACCTGTCCAATCCCATCAGAATTTTATATGTTTCTATGAGATCCCCTCTCATTCTTCTAAATTCCAGTGAATATAAACCGAGTCAATCCAATCTTTCTTCATATGTCAGTCCTGCTATCCCAGGAATCAGTCTGGTGAACCTTCGCTGCACTCCCTCAATAGCAAGAATGTCCTTCCTCAGATTAGGAGACCAAAACTGCACACAATATTCAAGGTGTGGCCTCATCAAGACGCTGTACAACTGCAGTAAGACTTCCCTGCTCCTATACTCAAATTCTCTCGCTATGAAGGCCAACATGCCATTTGCCACCTTCACCGCCTGCTGTACCTGCATGCCAACTTTCAATGACTGATGTACCATGACACCCAGGTCTCATTGCACCTCCTCTTTTCCTAACCTGTCACCATTCAGATAATATTCTGCCTTCCTGTTTTTGCCACCAAAATGGATAACCTCACATTTATCTACATTATACTGCATCTGCCATGCATTTGCCCACTTACCTAGCCTGTCCAAGTCACCCTGCAGCCTCTTAGCATCCTCCTCACAGATCACACTGCCACCCAGCTTAGTGTCATCTGCAAACATGGAGATATTACATTCAATTCCTTTGTCTAAATCATTAATGCCTATTGTAAATAGCTGGGGTCCCAGCACTAAACCTTGCGGTACCCCACTAGTCACTGCCTGCCATTCTGAAAAGGACCCGTTCATTCCTACTCTTGGCTTCCTGTCTGCCAACTAGTTCTCTATCCACGTCAGTACATTACCCCCAATACCATGTACTTTAATTTTGCACACTAATCTCTTGTGTGGGACCTTGTCAAAAGCCTTTTGAAAGTCCAAATACACCACATTTGGACGAGTCTAAAAATTAGAGCCAGACCTTTCAGGAGTGAAATTAGGAAACACTTCTACACACAAAGGGTGGTAGAAGTTTGGACCCCTCTCCCGCAAACGACAATTGATGCTAGATCAATTGTTAATTTTAAATTGGAGATTGATAGATTTTTGTTAACCAAAGGTATTAAGGTATATGGGCCAAAGGTGGATAAATGGAGTTTAGGACGCAAATCAGCCATGATCTCATTGAATGGCAGAACAGGCTCGAGGGGCTCAATGCCTATGTGCCTATGTTTGCCCATGAGAGTTGGCATGTTGTTGCAGCTCACTCCAATAATAGGCAGCTTTACTGGCCATTGTACATTCCATTTGTCCACATGTCTCTAGGATTTCTCTGGAGTATATTTTTAACTCTATGGTACTATTTGTAATGGTACATGATTAAACTTACTCTCGTGTCCTTACTCATGATAGTGCAGTCCGCCGCCATGTTGATACACATATCAATATACAGTTTGAACATCCAAAATCTGGAGTTCCGGAATCTGGACTCCGGATCAATTGGTGGCAGGGTCGTCCGGAATCTGTAAAATGTTCTGGAATCCGGACCCTGCTGACCTCGGGGCCTCGCAACTGCCCGACCTCTGGCCTCGCTGCCACTCTCCTCACCCCGCTCGCCGCCGCTGCCCTTACCTCGAGGTCTCGTCACCGGTCCACCACAACACCACCTCTGCGACGGGGCCCACTGGCCCGAACACCTCCACGGCAGTGGGCCCCGCCAAACACCTTTTTCTCGACGGGGGCCCGCCCGAATACCTCCTTCTCAGCTGGGCCCACCCGAACACCTCCACGGCAGCGGGGTCCCGCCGAACAACTCCGCGGTGACTGGGCCCCGCCCGACGACCTCCTGGACAGGGCCGGCGACCCAAACAACTCCTCGGAGACCAAGCCCCCCTCTTTTCTGACATTCTGAAATCCGGAAATACCTGGGCTCGGATGTTTCCAGATTTTGGATGTCAGAAACATATTCCGAAGTCCGGAAAAACATGAAAACCGGCTCAGCCTCGGTCCCGAAGTTGCCGGATTCGGGACGCTCAACTGTATTGCTCGTTGATCAAAAGTTTTGTGTGGGAATCTTTCTCACAACTACTAGCATTGCCGCTAGTGGCATTGATACTGTAGATAAATTAATTATTAATAATGCTAATTGTTTTGTGTGTGTGCTTATCAAGGAAGGATGTCTGTTTTGTGGAATGAAACACTCTCAATCAGTGTCAGTATCGAGCACTTCCAGGTCAGGTACAGGTCAGAGATGTGGAACCATTGCACTTATCAAGGTTGCATTGCATTGCACTTATCAATAAATTGTTTACTGATCACAGCTACTTTAGTACAAAGAGTTTTAGTGGTATGGGCTGGGGGAATAGTGAAAGACCAACTAATAAACATCATGATGGCTTCATTATGTCAATTGCTCACACCAAGAATTAAAAAGTGGAAGATTGCCAACCTTTATTTCAGCCAGTGGAGATGAAGTTCAACTTTGCAAGGGTGCAAAATGGGAGGTACCGGATTGGCTGCTCATTCTACATTAATCAGTTTTCCTTTCCAAAAGGTGTAGAATCTTGGGTGTGGGCCATTGTACCTACATGCAGAACTGTAATTCACTATGAAAAAATATTATGCTACATGAATACCTGAGATCTAGTTGTTAATTACTTTTGACTGGTGGAAGTTACAAGCCAGCTTATGTGTGTCAATCTCTGAGAATCTCTGTTGCCATTTTGAAAGTAGATTGTAACAAAGTTAGACCCTTCCATAGATTAGCAGGGTGGTCTGTTTCTGTGTCGGTCTTGAAACTGGGATTACGGCTGTCCCTAGAGATCTCAGACACTGTCCAGGGTAGAAGACTTGGAACAAGCATTTTGTCCCATCACCAAATTACAAATTTTTCATAGCTCCTTGATTCTTGTCTCTTTCATTTCCGTGAATGTTGCAATACTGACTAAGGAACAGTTGGAATGGAGTGAACAAAGCAGTGGAATATTCCACTATCACCACTGTAAAGTCCTTACTCTACAGCATGAAACCACACGAGGCACATTCTGGGGACAAGGTCACTCTGACCTTAACTCTTTATTCCAGGACTCCAAAGACGATGACCCTGCGTGGGACCTCCCTTTTTATACCTGTGTGATCAGGTAAGGAGTGTCTCCCACAAGTTCACCCCTTGTGGTCAAGGTGTGCATCTAGGTTGAGTGTATACAGTAATACAGTGGTGTTACATTGTGGTTACATACATGGCAACCACCTTAGTTTCTGACACAACTGGATGAGCTTGATATGATTGCTTTTAAAGAAAGAAAAAAAAGTCTGAAATATTAAAAAGACCACTGTTGTCTCAATGAGGAAGGGAGTAATTGTGAGGAAGTCTAATCCTAATTTTGCTGCCCAACATATAGGGCTCAAGTTTCAGCTGAGTTGCTCCTATTTTTTTGGAGCAACTTGTTTAGAATGGAGCATCTTAGAAATTGCAATTCTCGGCATTTAGTTTGCTCCAGTTCTAGTGAGTTGGAATATTTTCATTTTAGAACAGATTTTTTTTTCAAAAGGGGAGGGTGTCCAGCTACTTACGCCTGTTTTACAAGTTTAAGCAGCGAAAACTTACTCCAAACTAACTTAGAATGGTGTAAGTGTAGATTTTTGTATGCTCAGAAAAACCTTGCCTACACTTATAAATCAGGCATAGGGAACAAAAGATGGGGGGGCGGGGTGTGTGGGGAGGGAAGTTTACAAACATTAAACACTTCGCTTTTACAAATAAAGAGCCATCATCAATGATAAATCAACCAATAAATCAATCAAAAAAATTAAAAATTAAATATAAAAAAAATAATAAAAAATCAATTAATAAATAAAAAAAAATTTCTACTCACCTGCAGCACCGGGAGCCCTCCAATAGAGTGCTGGGACGGCCCCTCCCCCCCCCCCCCCCCCCCCCCCCCTGCAGTGTCTCTCTCTCTCTCTGTCTCTGTCAGTATCTCTCTCTTTGTCAGTGTCTCTCTCTCTGTCTGTGTTTCTGACAGCGAAGGGGGGGAGAGGGAGGGAGGGGAGAGAGGAGAGGCGAAGGAGGGGGGGGGGGAAGAGGCTGAACGGGTCAGGCTGCCACTGCCAACACTTCGGGCGGGGCCCGCCCCCAGCGAGATGCTGGGTGGGCGGGCCCTGCAGACGACGGGGGGGTAGGGGAGAAAAGGGGGGGGGGAGGCTGACGGGAGGGCGGTCCAGTCCGATCTTCGCCCGGTGAGCCCATTCGGCCAGGGCTAGGATCGGGCCCCTCCCACGCAGCCTCGGGGGCCTGGAGCTACTGCACATGCGTGCACACTCTAGCGCGCATGTGCAGCGGTCCCGGCACTGTTTTCAGCGCCGGGACCTGGCTCCGCCCCCGACCCCTTGTGCTGCACCACGTTGAGCACGAAGACGTCTTAAGGAGACCGGAGAATCACAAGGTAAGTTTTCGGCGCCCTTTTTATTCCAGAAAGTCGTGCACCTTATCAAGATGCGCCGTTTTTCCAGAGGGCAGAAACTTAGGCCCATAATGGTGACTATTCACAACAGTGAGTTTTGAAAGTAGGGTAGTCCAAGAGAAACTCGGGTACCTAAGGTGGTATTTCTTTTCTTACAATAGTGTTGGTGATTCGTCTGCCACATTAGATGCTGCTGCTGCTGTATTGGTAGTTTGTTTAAAACAGAAATTTCTGGCTTTGAAATCCTGACAACAACTCTTTTTAATTTGCTTTAGTATGCTCCAGTTTAAGCCAAGTAACTACATTCCAATTCCATAGATTTAAAGCGAGCTTTAGTGGAAAGAAATTTAATTTTAATGATTCAACACATTTATAATAATCCTGCAGCACCCCCTGATGCTTTTGGAGAAAAATGCAACACTGGCTGCCTATAAATAAATAATACTGTTCAATGAGAACAGAGATTGGCCTGGAAATCCCGGTCTTCCCGGGTCCGTACGCTGAAAACCGGCTTTTCCGATCTGTCATCTGGAGCTTGACAGATCCAACGCATATTTGGTGCGAGGACATTTGCAAGGGCAAGATTGCAGGATTTACCCATATCTTGCCCAGCAAATGTCCTTAAAATTCTCGCGCCTGATAAAAGCACGTGTATAGCCTACTTTTACAGGCGAAAGAGTTTAAAAACATACAAAAATATAATTAAATTTTAAAAACACTTTTTAAAAACCCTGCCCACTACGTTACATTTATTTTTAACCATAATTTAAAAAACTTTTTAAAAACTCAGAAAAAAAAAATTCTCAGATATTTATTAACTTTAAAATGAATGGTGCTAACAGAGGACAAATGGTGACTGTGGCTGGAATCACAGCACTGAACCTAGATGGATTTCCTTTTGGTGATCTGCTTTAAAACATTTGAATAATGTTGGTCTAGTTCTTATATGGCATTGGATATGCGTGAAACTTAGCAGTAACATTGCTATATGTATGTGGCAGTTTGAGGGGAATATGTCTGATACCCAGTGACCTGGGAGTGGGTGAGAAGGAGATATGTTTGACCATTGGCAGTCTTGTGCTGACATGGGTACTGCTGCTCTAAACCTTCAATTGAAATCCTTCGCCTTGCAGAATATTAAAAAAAAATAAAAACTTATTAGGGAAGGAATGCTTTCGTTTTTCTCCTGAGCATCAGCCTAAAGATATTTGGCTAAATCCAGCTGAGACACCCAATAACAATGTGTTCTTATTTGATGTTATCATGTCAGGTAAAGGAGAACGTCATGTATAATGAAAATAAAACTTTAGAGTACACACTACTTTGTCATTTTCAGGTCTGGCAAGAAGTCTGGTCAAAGCCCTGAAGATGCTGGATGAATACCTGAACAGTCCACTGCCTGAAGAGATTGATGCTGACAGCGTTGATGATGTAAACGTGTCCAGTCGCAAATTCCTTGATGGCGATGAGCTAACACTGGCTGATTGCAACCTTCTACCCAAGCTTCATATTGTGAAGGTAACCAATACCCTGGTTTTTATAATGTATAAAAAAACATTCCTCCCTTACCCTTCTTAGTTTTCAAGCTCCGATGAGGGTTAGAGAGGAATTTTTCATTTTTTTTTTCCCGCTCCTAATTAGCCTGGGTTCTTATCTGGTTTTCTGGCTCTCCTGCGAGATTATATGGGTGGGGTGGGGAGCATTTGTATTGTGAGGCACTAGGTTAGTACAGGACAGGCTGGATGGACCGGTAGTATTTTTTCCTGTCTGTAGTTTTTGTCTGCTTTTATGTATGAAATTCTAAATAAAGCAGTTTAGATCTGCGTATTCGCCAGCGCAAAATGACAAGTTGGATCCAAAATGGCTCAAAGGCAGGAAGCAAAGGGTAATGGTCGATGGGTGTTTTTAGAAAAACATAGAAAAAAAAACATAGAAAATAGGTGCAGGAGTAGGCCATTCGGCCCTTCTAGCCTGCACCGCCATTCAATGAGTTCATGGCTGAACATGCAACTTTAGTACCCCATTCCTGCTTTCTCGCCATACCCCTTGATCCCCCTAGTAGTAAGGACTACATCAAACTCCTTTTTGAATATATTTAGTGAATTGGCCTCAACAACTTTCTGTGATAGAGAATTCCACAGGTTCACCACTCTCTGGGTGAAGAAGTTTCGGTCCTAAATGGCTTAACCTTATCCTTAGACTGTGACCCCTGGTTCTGGACTTCCCCAACATTGGGAACATTCTTCCTGCATCTAACCTGTTGAAACCCATCAGAATTTTAAACGTTTCTATGAGGTCCCCTCTCATTCTTCTGAACTCCAGTGAATACAAGCCCAGTTGATCCAGTCTTTCTTGATAGGTCAGTCCCGCCATCCCGGGAATCAGTCTGGTGAACCTTCGCTGCACTCCCTCAATAGCAAGAATGTCCTTCCTCAAGTTAGGAGACCAAAACTGTACACAATACTCCAGGTGTGGCCTCACCAAGGCCCTGTACAACTGTAGCAACACCTCCCTGCCCCTGTACTCAAATCCCCTCGATATGAAGGCCAACATGCCATTTTCTTTCTTAACTGCCTGCTGTACCTGCATGCCAACCTTCAATGACTGATGTACCATGACACCCAGGTCTCGTTGCACCTCCCCTTTTCCTAATCTGTCACCATTCAGATAATAGTCTGTCTCTCTGTTTTTACCACCAAAGTGAACAACCTCACATTTATCCACATTATACTTCATCTGCCATGCATTTGCCCACTCACCTAACCTATCCAAGTCGCTCTGCAGCCTCATAGCATCCTCCTCACAGCTCACACTGCCACCCAACTTAGTGTCATCCGCAAATTTGGAGATACTACATTTAATCCCCTCGTCTAAATCATTAATGTACAATGTAAACAGCTGGGGCCCCAGCACAGAACCTTGCAGTACCCCACTAGTCACCGCCTGCCATTCTGAAAAGTACCCATTTACTCCTACTCTTTGCTTCCTGTCTGACAACCAGTTCTCAATCCATGTCAGCACACTACCCCCAATCCCATGTGCTTTAACTTTGCACATTAATCTTTTGTGTGGGACCTTGTCGAAAGCCTTCTGAAAGTCCAAATATACCACATCAACTGGTTCTCCCTTGTCCACTCTACTGGAAACATCCTCAAAAAATTCCAGAAGATTTGTCAAGCATGATTTCCCTTTCACAAATCCATGCTGACTTGGACCTATCATGTCACCTCTTTCCAAATGCGCTGCTATGACATCCTTAATAATTGATTCCATCATTTTACCCACCATCAATGTCAGGCTGACTGGTCTATAATTCCCTGTTTTCTCTCTCCCTCCTTTTTTAAAAAGTGGGGTTACATTGGCTACCCTCCACTCGATAGGAACTGATCCAGAGTCAATGGAATGTTGGAAAATGATTGTCAATGCATCCGCTATTTCCAAGGCCACCTCCTTAAGTACTCTGGGATGCAGTCCATCAGGCCCTGGGGATTTATCGGCCTTCAATCCCATCAATTTCCCCAACACAATTTCCCGACTAATAAGGATTTCCCTCAGTTCCTCCCCCTTACTAGACCCTCTGACCCCTTTTATATCCGGAAGGTTGTTTGTGTCCTCCTTAGTGAATACCGAACCAAAGTACTTGTTCAATTGGTCCGCCATTTCTTTGTTCCCCGTTATGACTTCCCCTGATTCTGACTGCAGGGGACCTACGTTTGTCTTTACTAACCTTTTTCTCTTTACATATCTAAAGAAACTTTTGCAATCCGTCTTAATGTTCCCTGCAAGCTTCTTCTCGTATTCCATTTTCCCTGCCCTAATCAAACTCTTTGTCCTCCTCTGCTGAATTCTAAATTTCTCCCAGTCTCCAGGTTCGCTGCTATTTCTGGCCAATTTGTATGCCACTTCCTTGGCTTTAATACTATCCCTGATTTCCCTTGATAGCCACGGTTGAGCCACCTTCCCTTTTTTATTTTTACGCCAGACAGGAATGTACAATTGTTGTAGTTCATCCATGTGGTCTCTAAATGTCTGCCATTGCCCATCCACAGTCAACCCCTTAAGTATTATTCGCCAATCTATCCTAGCCAATTCACGCCTCATACCTTCAAAGTTAGCCTTCATTAAGTTCTGGACCATGGTCTCTGAATTAACTGTTTCATTCTCCATCCTAATGCAGAATTCCACCATATTATGGTCACTCTTCCCCAAGGGGCCTCGCACAACAAGATTGCTAATTAATCCTCTCTCATTACACAACACCCAGTCTAAGATGGCCTCCCCCCTAGTTGGTTCCTCGACATATTGGTCTAGAAAACCATCCCTTATGCACTCCAGGAAATCCTCCTCCACCGTATTGCTTCCAGTTTGGCTAGCCCAATCTATGTGCATATTAAAGTCACCCATTATAACTGCTGCACCTTTATTGCATGCACCCGTAATTTCCTGTTTGATGCCCTCCCCAACATCACTACTACTGTTTGGAGGTCTGTACACAACTCCCACTAACGTTTTTTGCCCTTTGGTGTTCTGCAGCTCTACCCATATAGATTCCACATCATCCAAGCTAATGTCCTTCCTAACTATTGCATTAATCTCCTCTTTAACCAGCAATGCTACCCCACCTCCTTTTCCTTTTATTCTATCCATCCTGAATGTTGAATACCCTTAGATGTTGAGTTCCCAGCCTTGATCATCCTGGAGCCTCGTCTCCGTAATCCCAATCACGTCATATTTGTTAACATCTATTTGCCCAGTTAATTCGTCCACCTTATTACAGATGCTCCTTGCATTAAGACACAAAGCCTTCAGGCTTGTTTTTTTTAACACCCTTTGTCCTTTTAGAATTTTGCTGTACAGTGGCCCTTTTTGTTCTTTGCCTTGGGTTTCTCTGCCCTCCACTTTTCCTCATCTCCTTTCTGCCTTTTGCTTTTGTCTCCTTTTTGTTTCCCTCTGTCTCCCTGCATTGGTTCCCGTCCCCCTTTTGTGACTGGAAGGCTGTTTCCGGTGGGGTTCCGCAGGGCTCAGTACTAGATCCCTTGCTATTTGTGGTATATATCAATGATTTAGGCTTGAATGTAGGGAGTGTGATTAAGAAGTTTGCAGATGATACAAAAATTGGCCATATGGTTGATAATGAAGAAGAAAGCTGAAGACTGCAGGAATATGTCAATGAACTGGTCAGGTGGGCAGAACAGTGGCAAATGAAATTAAATCTGGAGAAGTGTGAGGTAATGCATTTGAGGAGTGCTAACCAGGCAAAGGAATACACAATAAATGGTAGGACACTGAGGAGTGTAGAGGAACAAAGGGACCTTGGAGTGCATGTCCACAGATCCCTGAAGGTAGCAGGACAGGTAGATAAGGTGGTCAAGAAGGCTTACGAAATACTTGCCTTTATTAGCCGAGGCATAGAATTCAAGAGCATGGAGGTTATTCTTGAACTGTATAAAACACTAGTTAGGCTACAGCTAGATTACTGCGTGCAGTTCTGGTCACCACATTACAGGAAAGATATGATTGCACTGGAGAGGGTACAGAGGAGAGTTACGAGGATGTTACCTGGACTGGAGAATTATAGCTGTGTGGAAAGATTGGATAGGCTGGAGTTGGTTTCTTTGGAACAGAGGAGGCTGAGGGAAGACCTTATTGAAGTGTATAAAATTATGAGGGGCCTAGATTGAGTAGATAGGAAGGACCTATTTCCCTTAGCAGAGGGCATAGATTTAAAGTAATTGGTAGGAGGTTTAAAGAGGATTTGAGGCAATTTTATTTCTCACAGAGGGTAATGGGGGTCTGGAACTCACTGCCTGAAAGTGTGGTAGAGGCAGAAACCCTCATCACATTTAAAAAGTACTTGGATGTGCACTTGAAGTGCCGTAACCTACAAGGCTATGGACCAAGAGCTGGAAAATGGGATTAGGCTGGATAGCTCTTTGTCGGCTGGTGCGGACACGATGGGTCGAATGGCCTCCTTCTGTGCGGTAAATTTCTATGATTCTATCGAATGTTTCTGTTGCTTTTCAGGTTGTAGCAATGAAGTATCGGAATTTTGAGATCCCAACAGAAATGACCGGAGTCTGGCGATACCTGAAGAATGCCTATGCACGGGATGAGTTCACCAATACATGCGCGGCGGACAGTGAGATTGAATCTGCTTATGCAGATGTGGCGAGACGGCTTTCAAGATCCTAAATCAACGACAGGGTCATTGCAAATCAGTGCTAATGACACAAAATGGTTCTCGTATCACAAGACTACTTTCGATTGCCTTAGTTTTTAAACCTAAACTCATTCACTGGCACCATAATATTTCAGTCGTGTCAGTTTTAGTTAGTTTTATGCTTGTAAATAACATGACAAATTTCTAATCGAGCACTGATCATGGATACTAGTGTGATCTGTTATTTTTTTCTCTAAATTAATCAATGACCACTGATTCGTTCTTGATAGAAGTTGTTTGGAGTCTATTGCCTTACATTAGAATTGCAGCTAGCCTTTACATATACATTTTAATGTCAAGAACTTCACACATGGGTGGGCATGTTCAAGGAACCAAATTAACGTAGTTACTTTTGAGATTTCAAAAGTGCTGCAAATTCTAAAATATCCACAACCACGTTGATTCCATTTTTTTCCTCCAAAGCTGAGGTGACTGTTGAGTTTGAAGCTCAGAGCCCTCAACCCATCAGTCATTGTGACTATGAAGTAAGGGTTAGGCTAGTATGGAACTAAATCGGGATTGGCAGGGTGACTGTATCCCCTCCCCAGACCTCAAAAGCTTCAACTTCAAGCAAGCAGGATTAAAACTTTTGCTACTTTTACTGATAACTGATTGGAGCTATTTTTTTAAATTCCTCAGCAGAATGCTAATAATTATTTTTTTATGGTACTTATTTGTATCTGAGAACCAATCGGTCTTAAATGAATCAGATATGACAGCTTCTTCTAAAGCATACAAAGCCAAAATATTCAGTTATGCTTTTGAAAGGTGTTCCTGTTTCATTCCAAGGCATTTTGGTGCTTTAATTCATCTCTTCATTGTCAGTGACGTTAGTCAAGGTGAAGTTTCTAGTACAAAGGCTTTCAATTTGCTTTTACTTTCAATCTTGTTTCTGAGCTTTGACTACTGGAGTTAAAGCAACTCTGAGGGCTAACATTACTTTGAAATAAAAAGTAAATATATGAAAAAAACAACTAGCCTCTTATGTAGCTCCTTTTAATACTAAAAAAAGTCCCAAGTTTCTTCACAGAATACCTAAGAAAAAGTCTTGTTGTCAAGGGGATAGTCTGCTATGTCCCATAATGCCTTTGTCGATTTTATTTTAAAAAGCTGAAACCATTTGAAAATGAGGGACATATGAATGGAATATTTTACAGATAAAATTAGGCAGAACATTAAAAATTAAATATTTTTTGTAAATTTATGGGTTCAAATTGTGTGTGGTATTAGTAATGCATGTGTTGATACCTTTGTATGAAATGTATTTGTCCATTATTTTACTAAAAGAGCAGAAGAAAGAATTGCTACAGCCCACAGCAGACGGAGCAGATTTTCCTCCCATAGACTGAGTGGGTGGCATTACAACCCCTTATTGGAACTGAAAGAGGTGCACAGAAAACAAATCTCAAGACACATGAAAATTTCTAAAGTTTGGGAAGGTTGTCTCATCTCATTTTCCAGGAGAAAGTTAACAACGACGGATCAGAAATATTTTTAAAATGTGGGAATTTCAGTAAAAGTAAAACCACAAGTCTTTGGGTATATTTTCCTCTACTTGTTCATGAACAGTCCGTGTCTGTATAAAGCATGATAACTGATGAATAGAGGGAGAAGATATCTCTGTTCATTTGTATGGCATCAGAAAAGTAAAATATAAATGATTAAATTGCGCCCTCTAGTGTTCTTTTTTTAAGTAACTGGGTAGATTTGTAGCTAATGGGCCACAATTTGCTATAGCAGGGCAACTAGTTAAACTTGCCCTAAGCTTTTAAATTTTTAGTGTGGCAAGTTGCTGAAAGTGTGAACTGATAACATCACAGCAAAGGAAAACGGCATCTGGGACCTGAGTGAACAGGGAAAGCAACTGTGCATCTCCTTAACCAATTAGATTAAAGGATTGTGAAATTAACAGCGCAAGGACTGACAATTAAGTGTAAGTCAGTGGGTGAATTCAATGTCAAATCAGGTAAAGAGAGGGAAATAAAGATTGGATTGAGAGAAAGAAAGACTTGCATTTATATAGCGCCTTTCACTGGATGTCTCAAAGCACTTTACAGTTTTACATCTTAAGAGAAAAGTCACCTTGATGGTTGCTGCATGAGCAAGAATTCATAATGAGGTGGTAATGGTCAGCCCGAGAGTTGCCTTGTATGCTTGGTTCAGCAGGTGAGGATGAAGCAGATCACTGCAGTCTAACTGATGAACAACGGACATGATCCAGGGGATTCTACATTCTGCCCCTTGTTGTAAATTCTGCCAGATCTCAGATGAAATGTCATGGTAGAAGTACAAAAAGATCTTTGGTAAAAAATGGACAAGGCGTTGCATTCTATTTTACTGTGTCATCACAGATACAAATATTAATCTATCATTTTATTTACAATATGTTTTCTTGCATCATGAGAAACAACTGAATGCGACCAATATTGTTTAATCAGCTCAAACTTAACAGATTTTCAAATATCCACATATTCAACAGTAGCTGATTGCAACCGTTGATACGATATTGAGTTTGCTCTTTTATTCAACAGAAAACTGTTTTTGCTGTTTAATTTCATATTAATTAATCAGTGTGGATTACATTGATTACTAATCGCAATTCATTTGATCACCAAATGTTGTGTCTTGTATTTTAATTTTTAAAAGTCTAGCCATTCTTCAGGCATTGGTGCTCTGACGGAAGTAGATTGTATTAAACGATATCACCAAATACCTGCTATAGGTGGCCATTTCAGGTACTGATCTTTTCATGTTCACAGTAACTGGTGTTCTTCTGTCACTTGGGAATACACTGATGAATACTGTAAGGAAGAATGGAGGTAGGCACCAAAACACTAGTTTGGATTTTTATAAATCAGCATCCCTCCCCCCCGGAGAACTTCTGCCTGCCTGCCAGCTCAGCTCACAAGGACTCCAGCCCACTTTCTACTTGGCGCCTCATTAAAGGTTAAGGGTGGCTTCCTGGCACAGGAAGCAATGGTTGGGCAGTGGGACACTCACTGTTGTAGTAGAGGGGAAGGGATAGCATTTTAGAGGGCAGGCGAGCTCGGAAGACTGGTGCTGATTTGATTGAAGGCCAGGATATAGCATATCTGGGTTCTGGCCTAAAGTTGTTGTCTTTCAGCTGAAGCGATGGTGAGTGTGTGGCTGTAAGAGCTCTGATCACCAGCTACCCCTCCCACACGCCTCCAATTTTGTTTCATGAATAATAATCAACCGATTTAGCACTGTGCCTATCTACAGGTCTAGTGCCAGTCTATTTTCCAGTTGCCATAAATGGAAGGGAATAAAATTGATCATTTTCCTTTCTTTAAGTACCTTCTCTCCTGCCCCTGGATGAGTGAACTATTAACTGAAATGATCTTGCATCATGATTGACTTCTGAAAAATGTTCCCCTCTTGCCCCTGATTTTATGTTTACATGCCACACATTATCCCTGCTCAGGAAGGTGGCCAGGCCATCTGTTCCTGTGGACTCTGCCTGTGCCACTCCACAAGCAGCTACTAGTGGGAATGTACAGGAATGGAAAAGGTAATTGTCTAGGAAATATATCCCACAATACTGCTCAAACCCCTCTGTCAGATTTTTCATTGTGTTTATTAAATTTATTGCCGCATTCCGTCCCCACTGTCTCTCTTTGCAGTTTGACAGTGAAAGATAACTAATATTTCTTTCCCTCCTGTGGAGAGGTGGAGGTATTGATGAGGTATGTCACCTCCACTTGGCTATTTCAGACAATATCTGATGGACCATGGATTTTAACATAGCTGCACACAGTCATGCCATGGCTTGGCACTGCTGCACCAAAGGCTTTGATTTAGTTCCCACAAACAGATGTAATCTACACACACTGAGGGTTTCCCTGGGTTGTAGTACCTTTCACATTCAGCGAGGTGACAGTCAGTCAGTCATAACCATGTTGGCCAGAGATACCACAAGGCTTTGCCATTGCATTCTCCCTTCTACCAGCTCCCACAACTGCCTGTCCATTGTTACTCTTCCACTCAACTCTTCATATACACAGTTAGCCATATGAGTTTTGACCTTGTATGTGGTCTTTGCATATTTCAAGATCCAAAAGTTATATATAAGAAATTAAAAAGTAATTAAATTAGTTTCAGATCCTTAAGAATAACATATTTTACAGCAACTTGTTTTGCTTCATTGCTATTTCAAGAAGTCTTTGTGCAACCTAAACTTCCAGTATTTCAGTTTATTTCACAAGCACCAACTGTTAGGCGATACAAAGCCATCATATTTGAGAAATCCATTAAATAATTAGAATTAGCAACATCACTACAAAAAATTGGAATAAATGCAAATCTGCTATTAGTGACATCTAAGTACAAAAATAATCCAGCGATGGAGCCGAGTACACACTGGGGGAGGGGGGGGAACCCTTTCTTTCACTTTGGCATAGTGTGCCTTGTATGTTTCCAACAGTATCAACTCTTGTAGGTGTGTGCTGTAAATTGTGTAAGCCAACAGCCCAGTGTATCAGAACAGTTGTCATATTACAGAGAGGAAGGCAGGCTGCTCTGGTGATAAAAATGTGCTATTCATTTGACTATCGTCTTATATAGACACATAAATGAAGATTCAGCAAGTTGGTGTCAAGGATGAGAACCTGTAATTAATAATTTGGGATTATTTCCATTGGAGTAGAGAAGGGCAAGAGAAGATTTAATAAAGGCTTTTAAAATTCTGAAAGGTTTCGATTGAGTAATTAAGGGAAGATTGTTTCCTCTGGTTGGGGAGGCAGTTAAGAAGGGTCATCAATTTAAAACTGCTACTGAGAGAGGGAGCAGAGGTTAGGAGAAATGTCTTTACATAGGGAGTTGTTTAGAGTGTGGATGCTTTCCCACAGCAAGTTGAATCACAGACTATTCCATCCAAAAGTGAAAAGTAGATAAATATTTAACACAGAAGGAAATACAGGATTATGGGGAGCGAAGGGGACTGTGGGATTGCTCTAGCAATAAGCCAACACAAGCATGATGGATTCAATGACCACCTTCTGTACTGTAAATTTCTATGGTTCTATGTAAGCTATGAACCATAAATGGTCTACCTGTCCCTTGCCATTGGTTTATGTGTCCTGTGCAGCTCCCATGTGATATGTCTATGATATATAAACTACTGTAATATTTTTCACTGTGTATTGTAACTGAAAATACAAATATTTGAGTAGATATAGAGTAATTGTCAGAACAAGCCTTTCAAATTTAGTTGCCTATGATACTGACTATATGTTCTATAGCATTAGGAGCAAAGTGTGTTTATAAAAGCACTTGCATCATCACCATTTGTAATTTGGTGTAAATTGAGTCATTTTCAACACTTGTTTTGGGATATTTAAAAAATTATAAAAGCCTTTGTTTTCATTTATTATTGGCCAAATAATTATTAAATGGATTTCATAACTAGGAATTTTAATTGATTAAAAACAAAATGTAGTGAAGACTTCTCAATTTACAGCAAAATATAGGCTTGATTGAAATGTTGACCACTGTTGTAAGCTTACGACATGTGTACATGCCGTGTACATGCATATGGCATTATAGCAAGGCTGTTTGCAAATCTTAAATCACAATGTACAATGCAGACACCCACTGGATGAAGTTAGCTGCTGAAGCGATTTAATATTTTGCTCTGATTAATTGCACTGGTTAGATAATTGTTCTCCAGTCTTGACTGGCAGCTGCTAAGGAAATAAAATTGTATATTTTCACAGCATAAATTTAAACCTCTTGTCTTTTTTGTAAATAATATAAATTGGCACAGATGTAATATTCTATTCGTTGGAGCAGTATTTTATACATCAGAACTCTTTAGATAAATGGAGGCCTTTTCACTGAAAAACTTGGCCCCTGTTAAATCCTGAATACCTTGACAGGACAGCATTGGCGAGACACGGATTGCCTGCCTCTCCTCAATGGCATGACTACCCTCGGGCATGCCGTGTAACTTTTCTGTATTTTCTGTCACCTATGGTTAGAGAAAACGAGACAGCTGGATACATTTTCCGATGAATTGGAGGTCATTCGGCATATGTTTCTCCCAAGTTGTAATTATAGGGAGAGGATTGGCCAAGATTCAAGTAGAAAGCACAGCTGAAGGATTTGTTTTTGCTGTTCTTTAAAGCACGCAATCTCTGTCCTGATACTCTTTTAAATTATGGTAGTGGGATTAGGGATGAACAGATCTGCTTCTGAACCACACCAATGTAAAATATATTATGGGTGCAGATAATATGAATCAAATCATGTTGGACTGAGGCAAAACAGTTAAGTGCAAATTCATAATATAAGTGCTTTTAGAAGACAGTTTATAAAAAATGCTCCGAATTGAAAACTAGTTGTCCCGCTCTTTGAGCCCAGCCTGTGACGTCACAAAATGGGGTTATGCTAACTACACAAATCATCCTCTTCTACTCTTAAGCACAGGATCCCAACACAGTCCTTTCCTGCTGGAGCTCTTTGAAGGATATGAGCTTTCAAGTAAACAAAACTCATTTGCTCTGATCTTTGAAGCAACAGCTGCGGAATGAGGTTTATTATGGTGACTTCTTAATTTTGTCTGATCCCAGAAATGGAACAAGACAAAGATTATTTGTATTCATCCCTGCTGAAATAAAGTGACTCTCATCTCTTGCTAGTATTGGCCAGGCTGGAATATGAGGCTTTGTTCAAAGTAATGCATTATTATTTTCCTCTTTGTAATACCTCACATGCCTTTGTCAAGATAAATACCATAATCTGGTGTGCTAATCTAGCTATATACATCACAACTTTAGAGACCTTTTTTTTTTAGTCAGATTGAAGCAGTAACTGCAGGGCCCAGGATAGGCCCAAAACCTAAACATTGTTTTTCACTGTTGGTTAGATTATCGCAATGTTGAAGAACCTGACTAATGGGGGTGGGGGAGGGATCCAGTCAGACTTGTATGTTTTGAGAATTACAATGAAGTGCATGTCATTCACCCATTCTGTGTGCTGATGGCTCCATCTGCTCAGTAATGTGGGCTGATGGGAAGGACAAAAGCAACAACTTGCACCTTTATATTGCACCTTGAACAGAAAAACAGCCCAGGGCACTTTAGGGAAACATAATCAAAACAAATTGAGTCAAAATAATATCTACTTAACAACTTCAAAAGCACTAATAATTATCAGTATTTTTCCATTAAATTTCCCAAAGTTAACATCACACACAATTGTAAAAATCTTATTTCACCGCAGATTTATTTGACAACTATAAAGGATTAAAATGTCCAAAAGAATCAATTTTATAAATTTGAGGCCACAGATCAGTGCTTTGCCTCTTGGGAGTGGATATCAGGAATTAAAGTGTGGACATTGGCAGATCTAATGGGAAGAAAATCCTTGGGGGCGTCCCTGACTTTTGAGTTGGAGATGAGACGGGTACAGTGTCAGCTTTTCCTGAAGTTGTTTGGTCAGGTTTGGCTAGTTTTAATATACATTTCTTCAACCAAAAACATTTTTGTTTTAAAACTTAATTTATGTGCCTGTAGACAGTTAGCTAGTGGGATTCTGGTGCCCTCTGCAGCATAAAAATATAATAACATGGTCTGGAAGATATCTATGAAACCAAAGCCTAATTTTAGACATGTGGTTTGCTTACCGCCCATTTGCAGAGGCTCATAACAGGCCTCCATATGGTACAGTATTTCTTGATGTACATCCACAGGAACAATGTGATCACTTTATACTGACCAATAATCAGGAACAGGGTGACATTAATTGCCACCAACTCTACTTTATTTGGAAGTTTTGATAGTCGACAGTTGCTTAAAGATGTCCTTAAAACATATCAGTATGCCCCACCCATCATAATTAGATGGAATAATGGGCCATAATTTGCAGTGACAGGGCATCTAATGGCATCTGTCTTTAGTTAGACTTGTCCTTGCGCTTTTAGGTTTTTTCATTTTTTCGCAGCAAGTTGCTGAAAGTGCGAGTTGATATCACAGCGAGGGAAACGGCATCAGGGACCTGAGTGAACAGGGAAAGTGCTATGTTTTAATGCTTGGGGTCACCAGACACCAGGGGGCGCCACTGCCGGAGGTCATTGGGCTGTACGCGCGTGTGCGCGGTCACTGGTATATAAGCGTGGGTACCATGTCACGCGGGTACTTTGGGCACCAATAAAGTTGGATCAAGTTTACACCTGAGGCTGTTTACAGTAACAAGACTCTTGAGTCATTACATTTGGTGACGAGGTAACTTAAGAACCTTCACATGTACAATAGCCACTATTGGAATTCTGGAGAGATTTGCGGAGGATGAGGATTGGACGGATTTTATCGACCACCTGGATCGGTATGTTGTGGCCAACAAAATGGAGGGAGAGGCTGACGCAGTTAGGTGCAGGGCAGTTTTCCTCACCGATTGTGGTCCGAAAATTGACACCCTTATGAAGAACCTTTTCTCGTCTTTATATCCAATGGACAAAGAGTACGGGGATTTGTGTACTTTGGTGCGTGACCATCTTAAGCCAAAAGAGGGGATTATCATCTCATGCTATCGCTTCTATACGCACATTCGTGCTGAGGGCCAGGATGTGTCGGGATTCGTCGCCGACCTACGACATCTTGCTGAGCCGTGTAAGTGCAGGAACGTGTTGGATGACATGTTGCGAGATTTCTTCATGATAGGCATCAACCATGATGTGATTCTTCCGAAGTTATTAGATTTGAGAAAGGCCATCGCGACTGCCCAGGCATGCATGACGACTGATGATAATTTGAGGCAGATATCATCGAAAAGTCGGAGCTTCACGGCAGGTACTTTAAACAAGATTGTGTCGTCTTCTGGCAGAAGTGCTTATGGCAGGGCCTACTCGACCACTTATGTGAAACCTGTAGCTGCTCAGAGTCCGCCAACTGATTTCACCCTGTTGGCGTTGTGGGGACAATCATCGGCCTCATCAGTGTCGGTTTGAACAATACGTCTGTAATGGCTATTCGAAAGTGGGGCATCTTCAGAGAATGTGCCCATAACCAAGCAACTGAGCATTGTTGATGATGACCAGTCCACTGCTGGCCTGGATATACAACCCGGGGAGGAAGTGTATGGTCTGTATTCATTCTTGGGAAAGAGCCAGCTGATAGTCGTTAATGTGAAGCTGAATGGAGTGCCTGTATCAATGGAGCTGGACATGGGTGTGAGTCAGTCGATAATGAGCCAAAGGACATTCGACAAGCTGTGGGACACTGAGGCTATGAAGCCTAAGCTGAGTCCAGTCAATGCCAAGTTGCGTACTTACAGTAAGGAACTCATACTGGTGATTGGCAGTGCAGTAGTCAATGTGTCATATGATGGTGTGGTTCATGATCTACCATTATGGATCGTCCCAGGCAATGGTCCAACTCTGTTTGGCAGGAATTGGCTTGAGAAAATCAAGTGGAACTGGAATGATGTCAAAGCGTTGTCCTCGGTGGATGACACTTCATGTGTTCAAGTGTTGAAGAAGTTTCCTTCTTTGTTTGAACCGGGCATTGGTAATTTTACTGGAGCCAAGGTGCAGATTCACCTGGAATCTGATGCAAAGCCTGGCTATCATAAAGCTCAGTCTGTTCCTTACATGATGAGGGAGAAGATTGAAATTGAGCTTGACAGACTCCAACATGAAGGGATCATATCACCGGTCGAGTTTAATGAGTGGGCCAGTCCCATTGTTCGTGTATTGAACAGTGATGGCACTGTCAGGATTTGTGGAGACTACAAGGATACGATTAACCGATTTTTGAAACAGGATCAGTATCCGTTACCGAAGGCTGATGACCTGTTTGCAACGCTAACTGGTGGAAAGTCGTTCACTAAACTAGATCTGACGTCAGTCTATATGACACACGAGCTTGTCGACACTTCGAAGAAACTCACTTGCATCAACACCCATAAAGGACTGTTTGTCTACAACAGGTATTCTTTTGGAATTCGCTCGGCTGCAGCCATATTTCAGAGGAACATGGAGAGTCTACTGAAGTCCGTCCCTAGAACTGTGGTGTTTCAAGATGACATTCTGGTCACAGGTCGTGACACTGATGAACACTTGAACAACCTTGAAGAGGTTCTACATCGTCTGGACAAAGTGGGACTCAGGCTGAAACATTCAAAGTGTGTCTTCATGGCACCTGAAGTTGAATTCCTGGGGAGGAAGATTGCAGCTGATGGCATCAGACCTACTGATTCAAAAACCAAGACCATCAAAAATTCACCAGGCCTCAGAATGTGACAGAGCTGCATTCATTCCTTGGGCTACTCAACTACTTCTGTAATTTCTTACCAAGATTGAGCACTTTATTAAAGCCATTGCACATGCTACTCAGAAAAGGCGACAACTGGGTCTGGGGTGTGTCTCAAGATAGAGCCTTTGAGAAAGCTAAGAATCTGCTCTGTTCAAACAAGTTGCTTGTTCATTATGATCCATGTAAGCATCTTGTATTGGCCTGTGATGCTTCATCATATGGGGTTGGATATGTACTCCAACAAGCAAATGAGTCGGGTAAGCTACAACTTGTTGCGTATGCTTCGAGAAGTTTGCAAAGGCGGAAAGAGCTTACAGCATGGTAGAAAAAGAAGCTTTGGCCTGTGTGTATGGGGTTAAAAAGATGCATCAATACCTGTTTGGTCTTCATTTTGAGCTCGAAACGGATCACAAGCCACTCATTTCATTGTTTTTGGAAAACAAAGGTATTATTACCAATGCATCATCCCATATCCAGAGGTGGGCATTGACATTGTCTGCCTATGATTATGTTATTTGTCATAGACTGAGCACTGAGAATTGTGCCGATGCACTGAGTCATCTGCCTTTGCCCACACCTGATATGGAGCCACCTCAACCTGAAGACCTACTGTTAGTAATGGATGCCTTTGAGAGTGAAGGAACGCCTGTCACTGCTCAACAAGTGAGGATCTGGACCAGCCATGACCCTACTTTATCAGTTGTGAAATGTTGTGTCCTCAGTGGTGATTGGTCTGCAATACCTATGGAGATGTGTGATGAGACCAAACCTTACAACTGTTACTAAGATGAGCTGTCCATTCAGTCAGATTGTTTACTGTGGGGTAATCATGTCATTATGCCTAAGAAAGGTAGAGAAAGATTTGCACATGAACTATACAGCACTCATCCTGGTATTGTCATGATGAAAACCATTACTAGGTCTCATGTATGGTGACCTGGAATTGACTCTGATCTGGAATCATGTGTACATCAGTGCAATACGTGCATGCAGCTAAGTAAAGTACCAGCGGAATCTCCACTGAGTCTTTGGCCGTGGCCATCTAAACTATGGTCAAGGATCCACATCGATTTTGCGGGCCCTTTCATGGGAAATATGTTTTTTGTTGTGGTGGATGCATATTCAAAGTGGATAGAGTGTGTTATTATGTCATCCAGTACATCTAGGTTACTATTGAGAGCCTTCGTGTCATGTTTGCTACTCATGGTTTGCCTGACATTGTTGTGAGTGACAACGGATCCTGCTTCACAAGTCTTGAGTTTCAGGAGTTCATGAAACTTAATGATATTAGACATGTGAGGTCAGCTCCATTCAAACCTGCTTCTAATGGTCAAGCAGAGTGTGCTGTTCAAACGATCAAGCAGAGTATGAAAAGTGTAACTCAGGGTTCACTGCAGATTCGTTTGTCACGTATATTGCTCAGTTACAGGACAAGACCTCATACGCTTACTGGGGTTTCCCCTGCTGAACTACTGATGAAGAGAAATCTCAAGACCAAGCTTTTTCTTGGTCATCCTGATCTGAATGATTATGTTGAAAACAGACGTCAAAGTCAGCAGTGGTATCATGACCGTGCTGCTGTGCCACGTGACATCTCTGTCAATGATCCGTTTAATTTACTGAACTATGGTCAAGGTCCAAAGTGGATCACCGGTACTGTTACAGCCAAGGAGGGTAATGGAGTGTTTATTGTTGTGCTCAAGAATGGGCAAACATGCAGGAAACATGTTGATTAGGTAAAACTGTGGCACACGGATGAATTGGAATCGTTTGTGGAAGATGCAATGTTCATTCATCAAAGGACTTTTCTGTCATTACTGAACCTGGACCTTCAGTCTCTGATGTGGTCATTACCACTCCCATCAGATCAATTACTCAGCCTTCAGTCACAACTGACTCAGAACGCTCACCTAGAACTAAAGTTGAACTGAGACGATCAACTCGTGAGAGGAAAGTACCAAACCGTCTTAATTTGTAAAGAGACTGATATTAAGATCTTGAAAGGGGATGTTGTTATGTATTAATGCTTGGGGTCACCAGGGGGCGCCACTGTCAGAAGTCATCGGGCTGTATGCGCGTGTGCGCGGTCACTGGTGTATAAGCGCGGGTATCATGTCAGCGAGTACTTTGGGCGCAAATAAAGTTGGATCAGGTTTACACCTGAGGCCGTTTACAGTAACAAGACTCTTGGGTCATTGCAGAAAGCAACTGTGTTTCTCCTTAACCAATCAGATTGAAGGCTTGTGAAATTAACAGTGTAAGGACTGAGAAGGAAGTGTAAGAATGGGTGAATTTAACGTCAAATCAGATAAAGAAAGGAAAAGAAAGATTAGATTAAGAGAGCTTCAACAGCAACTAAAATCTGACGGAATGAGATTCCACACTTGTAATAGTTAATTTTCAGTGCCAAAGAGGTTATTTTGGCAACAATTAACACATCACATTGCTAAAAGGGTACTTAGACTAGAATTGACAAGACTTAATTTTCTGTGGCAAGTTTAGTTCGTATCTACCACACAAGCATAGCAACTTCACACCTTTCAATGCATTTCAAGGGTGAGCCAGACAGCGAGATGCCGTTTTCGTTAAGTTAACATCGGAGTACACAACTCGGACAGCAACCTTTGGATATTTGAATTTAATTGCGCAGTCTCCCCTTGCCTGAAGTTGCTGTACCACTTACCTATATACGTTTGCATATAGATAACGGCAAACACAATTATCCTCACCGTTATTTTTACAGGAAAATCTTGGCCAGTTCCAACAAAATTTATTTTTAGTAACGCCCCATAACTATCAGATGTTTGGACTAACTTTTACTTTAGAAATGAGTAAAAAACATTTTCCTATTAACCCAGTGAAATATAAAGAACTATTTTTAGAAAGAATTTGCTGTTGGCAAATAGAATAGCTATATATTTGAAAGTTTAACATCTAACATATGCTCGTCGCACTTTAGGTCTCTATCACACTTCAAATGTCAGACCACAAACTTCTGTCAAATATCAGAAGGTTTTAATAGAGAATAAATGGTAATTGGCTCAAATATATTAATGTTAAAAACATAATGAACACAAAGCATTATTTGTTAA
The DNA here is from genome assembly GCF_044704955.1 of Pristiophorus japonicus. NCBI lineage: Eukaryota > Metazoa > Chordata > Chondrichthyes > Pristiophoridae > Pristiophorus > Pristiophorus japonicus. Next base: position 104,737,525 of record NC_091983.1, on the reverse strand, counting down.
GTGGCTTTAATTCATTAGACTGTTATCTTTCTCCTACCTGTCAACAAATTGTTCAAAACTATTTTAAAATGTTTTCAATGGCTACATTGTTTTCTGACCTAACTCAAATATAAATCCATTTATAAGATATTAAAAATCTTTGCCTGGAATTTCTGCAGGGTTCTTCCGATTTCCCACCATAACTTAAGTATAAACCACAGAAAATTGGCATAAACAGCCATCTACTTAATTTCCCTGGAGTTTCTGCTGATCTTCTGCCGTAGTTATGGGAGAGATGAGGGGACTACTGTGAAAGCTGTACTTTCATGTCTGAACATATTTCCTGAAAGGCCTTACTTCCTATAGTCATGTTTTTAATCTCATTTTTGTGTCAACTTTTCCCATTATACATTCCTATGCCCACATTTACAAAAGAGGATTTCTTCTGTAAACTTGTCACTCCGTAATTACATCGTCATAGGCAGTCCTTCGGAGTCGAGGATGACTTGCTTCCACTCTCATAGAAACATAGAAAATAGGTGCAGGAGCAGACCATTCAGCCCTTCTAGCCTGCACCGCCATTCAATGAGTTCATGGCTGAACATGAAACTTCAGTACCCCATTCCTGCTTTCTCGCCATAACCCTTGATCCCCCGAGTAGTAAGGACTTCATCTAACTCCCTTTTGAATATATTTAGTGAATTGGCCTCAACTACTTTCTGTGGTAGAGAATTCCACAGGTTCACCACTCTCTGGGTGAAGAAGTTTCTCCTCATCTCGGTCCTAAATGGCTTACCCCTTATCCTCAGACTGTGACCCCTGGTTCTGGACTTCCCCAACATTGGGAACATTCTTCCTGCATCTAACCTATCTAAACCCGTCAGAATTTTAAACGTTTCTATGAGGTCCCCTCTCATTCTTCTGAACTCCAGTGAATACAAGCCCAGTTGATCCAGTCTTTCTTGATAGGTCAGTCCCGCCATCCCGGGAATCAGTCTGGTGAATCTTCGCTGCACTCCCTCAATAGCAAGAATGTCCTTCCTCAAGTTAGGAGACCAAAACTGTACACAATACTCCAGGTGTGGCCTCACCAAGGCCCTGTACAACTGTAGCAACACCTCCCTGCCCCTGTATTCAAATCCCCTCGCTATGAAGGCCAACATACCATTTGCTTTCTTAACCGCCTGCTGTACCTGCATGCTAACCTTCAATGACTGATGTACCATGACACCCAGGTCTCGTTGCACCTTCTCTTTTCCTAATCTGTCACCATTCAGATAATAGTCTGTCTCTCTGTTTTTACCACCAAAGTGGATAACCTCACATTTATCCACATTATACTTCATCTGCCATGCATTTGCCCACTCACCTAACCTATCCAAGTCACTCTGCAGCCTAATAGCATCCTCCTCGCAGCTCACACTGCCACCCAACTTAGCGTCATCCGCAAATTTGGAGATACTGCATTTAATCCCCTCGTCTAAATCATTAATGTATAATGTAAACAGCTGGGGCCCCAGCACAGAACCTTGCGGCACCCCACTAGTCACTGCCTGCCATTCTGAAAAGTACCCGTTTACTCCTACTCTTTGCTTCCTGTCTGACAACCAGTTCTCAATCCACGTCAGCACACTACCCCCAATCCCATGTGCTTTAACTTTGCACATTAATCTCTTGTGTGGGACCTTGTCGAAAGCCTTCTGAAAGTCCAAATATACCACATCAACTGGTTCTCCTTTGTCCACTTTACTGGAAACATCCTCAAAAAATTCCAGAAGATTTGTCAAGCATGATTTCCCTTTCACAAATCCATGCTGACTTGGACCTATCATGTCACCATTTTCCAAATGCGCTGATATGACATCCTTAATAATTGATTCCATCATTTTACCCTCTACTGAGGTCAGGCTGACCGGTCTATAATTCCCTGTTTTCTCTCTCCCTCCTTTTTTAAAAAGTGGGGTTACATTGGCTACCCTCCACTCCATAGGAACTAATCCAGAGTCAATTGAATGTTGGAAAATGACTGTCAATGCATCCACTATTTCCAAGGCCACCTCCTTAAGTACTCTGGGATGCAGTCCATCAGGCCCTGGGGATTTATCGGCCTTCAATCCCATCAATTTCCCCAACACAATTTCCCGACTAATAAAGATTTCCCTCAGTTCCCCCTCCTTACTAGACCCTCTGACCCCAAAGTGAGTTCTCAGGTGACTGAGGAGTCCAATGCAGGACCTGCAGTCTCTGTCACAGGTGGGGCAGACAGTGGTTCAAGGAAAGGGTGGTCGGGGAGCCTGGGTTGACACACGCTCCTTTCACTGTTTACGCTTGTTTTCTGCTTGTTCTCAGCGATGGGACTCAGGTGCTCCGTGCCCTCCCGGATGCTCTTCCTCCACTTTGGGTGGTCTTGGGCGAGGGATTCCCAGGATGTTGCACTTTGTCAAGGACACTTTGAGGATGTCCTTGAAATGTTTCCTCTGCCCACCTGGGGCTCGCTTGCCGTGTCAGAACTCCACATAGAGCACTTGCTTTGGGAGTCTTGTGACGGGCATACGGAAGATGTGGCCCACCCAACAGGGTTGATCGAGCGTGGTCTGTGCTTAAATGCTGGGGATGTTGGCCTGAGCGAGAACACTGATGTTGGTGCATCTGTCCTACCAATGGATTTGCAGGATCTTGCGGAGGCAGCATTGGTGGTACTTCTGCAGCGCTTTGAGGTGTCTGCTGTATATAGTCGACGTCTCTGAGCCATATAGGAGGGTGGGTATCACTACTGCCCTGTAGATCAGGAGCTTAATGCCGGGTTTGAGGTCCTGGTCTTCAAACACTCTCTTCCTCAGGCGACCGAAGGCTGTGCTGGCAGACTGAAGGCAATGTTGGACCTCATCGTCAATGTCTGCTCTAGCTGACAATAGGCTCCCGAGGTGTGGAAAATGGCCCACCTTGTCCAAGGCCACGTCGTAGATTTTGATAAACGGGGGACAGTGCTGGGATCAGGTTGGTAGAGGACCTTTGTCCTACGGATGTTTAGCGTAAGGTCCATGCTCTCGTACGCCTTGGTGAAGGTGTTGACTGTTATGTATGTATGTAAACCTGACCAAAATGTAAGACTTGCCACTAGGGGGCACACCTGTGGGAGACCTAAGGGTCACCTGTGCACCCTGGGGCAAGCAGGTATAAAAGGTGATTCACCATGCTGCTTCTCCACTCTGGAGTCTGAATAAAGAGACCAAGATCACAACAGTTTGAGTTGTGATACAGTCCTGTGGATTTATTCTGTACATAACAAATTGGTGACGAGTAACGGATCACGAACATTCACGCGGTAATGGCTGCCGTTGGTATTCCTGAGAGATTTGTTGAGGGTGATGATTGGGAAGCCTTCGTTGAGTGCCACTTTGTGGCCAACGAATTGGACACGTCTGAAACAGCGATCAAGCGCAGGGTGATTCTCCTCACCGTATGTGGGTCATCGGTATATGGCCTCCTTAAAAATTTGCTGGCACCGATCAAACCAATGGACAAATCTTACACAGAGCTGTGCCAAGCCAAAGGAGAGCATCCTAATGGCCAGGTATCGCTTTTACACGCACCGTCGCTCCGAGCGCCAGAACCTGGCAAGTTTTGTCACCGACCTAAGATGCTTTAAACATAGAAACATAAAAAATAGGTGCAGGAGTAGGCCATTCGGCCCTTCAAGCCTGCACCGCCATTCAATGAGTTCATGGCTGAACATGCGAGGCAGTGCAAATTTGCAGGATCCTTGGGGGAAATGTTGCGGGACTTTGTCATGCTTGGAATTGGCCACGAGGTCATTCTTCGCAAAGTGCTGTCTGCCGAATCCCTAGATCTGAGCAAGGCCATCACGTTAGCCCAAGCCTTCATATCCATGAGCGATAACACAAAACAGATATCTTCACAGAATCGAAGCTCACCAGCAAGTACTGTGCATAAAATAATGTTTGCAGCAGGCAGAACAGCACAGGGCAGGGCCCACACGATTGCAGAGGCCAGACTTAGACCTAGAGTGACTCAGAGTTCGCCGTGGAGCATGAATGTGTAACTATTAGCATCATGTTGGCGCTGCGGGGGCAGCCATAGAGCTCATCAATGTCGATTCAAGCCCTATGTGTGCAAGGGTTGTGGAACAATGGGGCATCTCCAGCGAATGTGCAAATGATCTCTGACTCACCACGTGGCAGAGTCAGGAGAGGATGACCGATCCAACAAGGATCACGATGAATGAGCAGGCGAGGCAACTGAACCTGAGGATGAAGAGGAAGTGTATGGGATACACACCTTCACCACCAAAAGCCCTCCGATAATGTTAAAAGTTGAACTTAATGGCACTCCAGTCTCCATGGAACTAGACACGGGGGCGAGTCAATCAGTTATGAGCCAGAAGGCATTCGAGAGGCTGTGGGGCGACAAGGCACAGCGACCCAAACTGATCCCGATTCAGGCAAAGCTGCGCACCTACACCAAGGAACTGATACCAGTTATTGGTAGTGCGGGCATAAGAGTATCCCATGAGGGAGTGGTGTACGATTTACCACTGTGGATTGTTTCAGGTGATGGGCCAACGCTGCTTGGTAGAAGGTGGATGGGGAAGATTCGATGGAACTGGGAAGACCCCTGCGTACCTTCTCCGACGAACGACGTCTCCCCTTCTCAAAGACTGAGCAAACCCCCCACCTTCAGCTGAACCAGGCATCGAAGCACAGATCCAATTGCAGGTCCGCGAGGCACGGGCCGCTCATCACGACCGCGAGGAGGTGAATATCAACCGAGCAGGGTACAGGCACGGTATCCACCACCCAAAGCCGATGACCTCTTCGCGACGATGGAAGAGGCTCCAGGTCGTCCATGCGGAGTGGGACTCCGGCCGAAACGATCCGAATGGGTCTTCCCAACGTCAGAGGCAAAATCCCTGGGGAGGAAGATCGCGGCAGTCAGCATCACGGACACGGACGAGAGGGCATCCAGACCAAGGGACGAGAGTGCGTCCAGACCACGGGATGAGAGAGCGTGCAGACCACGGGACAATAATGCATCCAGACCACAGGACGAAGGTGCGTCCAGAACACGGGACGAAGCTGCGTCCAGACCATGGGACGAGAGAGCATCCAGACCACGGGACGAGAGAGGGTCCAGACCACGGGACGAGAGAGCGTCCAGACCACGGGAGGTAGCCACAACGGACGGAGTAATGTGTCGCCCAGCAAGGAAGATGACTGGGCTTGGGGCAAAAGTAAAGGGACGGCCACTGAGAAGGCCAGGAACCCACCACATTCCAATAAGTTGTTTGCACTATGTAACCCATGTGAGCGGTCCTTCGCGGCCAATAATGTACCATTATATGGGGTCGGGGGGACTTTACAACAAGCCAAAGTAGCGGGCGAACACCAACCGGTCGTATCTGTATCTGACAAAGCACTTGTAACAAGTGATGTGTTATCACACGGGGTCGGGTGTGTTGTACAGTGGGCGAACCCCAATCAGTTGTATACGTATATAACCAAGTATTCGTAGCAAGTGAGATGTTACTGCACGGGATCGGAAGTGTTATGCAGCAAGCCAAAGTAGCGGGCGAGCCCTAAACAATTGAACATGTATCCAATAAGTTAACCAAGGCAGCAGCCTGTATTCACGGGACTAAAGAGACATACCAAAGAGTGTCCCAATATGTGCTCCAGTCAGACAAGCTGCTCATCCTACAAGTTTGGGAGAGCAGAGGCACCACTATCGATGCGTTGTTTTGAGAATGTCTAACTGTCTGTGCACTGTAACATGATCCTCCATGGGCCAGGCACTGAGAACGGCACTAATGCCCTCAGTTGGTCACGGTTGCCCACCACCGGGATGGAAACGGTGCAGCCTGCAGACCTACTTGGGGTCGTGGAAGTGCTAGAAAGCGAGGGGTCAACTGTAACGGCCCCCCAGCTTAGGACCTGGACCAGCCAGAATCCCACGCTACCACCTGCCAAAGGTGAACTGCTAGACGGGATGTGACAACCTATCTGTCGCAGAGACCAAAGACCCATCCCAACGTTGCAAAGTAAGGCAGGACGGCTACACACAGTCAGTTGTCCGGGGCCCCCATACTACGGCCCAATGTCCACGGGGACCACTAGGCCTCCCGCCACTACCGAAAGTCTCAAGGCCATTGCGGCCATCCTGGGCTTGCTAGATCTTAGGGTCAGCAACACTAGCCCGGAGCAGACAGCCCAAATCACTAAACCTAGCACCACGTGTGTCACTGTAGACTCCATACAGACCCGGCTATCCTGGGTGCTACGCAGTCACCAGACAGAATCACTCAGAACCGAGCCTTCCGTATGCCATCAGCAGAGAATGCACCATAATTGCATGGCCCCTCCACGCGACATCAGAATAAGTGATGTAGACCATGTTCATGGCCCCAGTTGGGCCGCTAGCACCGCATTAGCCAAGGGGGGGAATGGAGTGTATGTGATGAAAATGGAGCGTTTGATTGTGAAACCATGTACCGGGCTAACGAGTAAAGCATTTGGACAAGACCAAACTGCGAACTACAGATAACCAGGAATCACTGTGAAAGGACCTGGCCCCCAGCGACCCACTAACATGATCAACTTCGCCGTCAACCACGAGGATAAACCCACCATGTCAGGACTTCAACCCAGGCGATCGACCCGGGGGCGCGGGGCGCCAGACCGCCTCAACTTGCAAATAACTTGCACATAAAACTTTGGGGGGGGAGTGATATTATGTATATATGTAAACCTCACCAAAATGTAAGACTTGCCACTAGGGGGCACACCTGTGGGAGACCTAAGGGTCACCTGTGCGCCCAGGGGCAAGCAGGTATAAAAGGTGATTCACTATGCTGCTTCTGCACTCTGGAGTCTGAATAAAGAGATCAAGGTCACACCAGTTTGAGCTTGCGATACAGTCCTGTGGATTTATTCTGTACATAACATTGACGATGGCTTGGAGTTCTGCCTCCGGGTGTGCGCTGTTATGTTTTGTCCTGGTACATTTAATGTATAGTTACAATGGTGCGCCACAGAGGGCGCTGTGGTGAGAGACCCGAAAGTACCCGCGAGGCAGAGTGTAAAAGGCTGCCTACCACACCTGAGAGGCACTCTGGAGTTACACAATAAAGGACTACAGTCACAGCAGTTACTACAACACCAGACTGTGTGGAGTCAGTGATTTGAGTGCTACATTCACCACAAATTGGCAATGAGGATACGGACAAGCTTCATGCAACCATGGCTACTCTGGGCTCGCTAAAGGATTTTACAGAGGGTAATGACTGGGAGGCCTTTACGGAAATGCTAGAGTACTACTTTATAGCAAACGACCTGACGGGAGACACGGACACACTGAGAGAGAAGTATAAGGCGATATTGCTGTCCAGTTGTGGCGATGAGGTTTACCATTTCGTCAGGGATTTGCTGGCACCCGCGAGCGCCAAGGACAAGTCATATGAGCAGCTGATTGAACTCATTCGTGACCAACTGAAACCGAAGGAGAGCATCCTCACGGCCAGGCACAAATTCTACCACCACTGCAGACCTGAGGGCCAGGATGTCACCAAATATGCTGCAGACATCAGGAGACTTGCAACGCCGTGCGATTTTGGCACACATCTTGACGAGGCGTTGCGAGACGTTTTTGTTATGGGGATTGGCCGTGAGGGCCTCCTTCACAAGCTGCTAAATACTGAACCTACAGTCAGTCTGCAGCAAACCATCGACATCAGCCGGGCATTTATGACCTCGACTTGCAGCACCAAGCAGCTGATTCACACGATCTCGAACCCGGCAGGTACTATCCACAGGATAGTGCCCGGCACGAACAAAACTGCAGAACATGACTCTGCCCAGGGCAGAGAGCACGGATCTCGGGATCCTGGAACTCAGATTCCGCCGAGGGGGGCTAATCGAGTAGCACCATGCTGGCGCTGCGGAGGAAGCCATGGGGCTCACCGGTGCAGGTTTGCGGAGTATACGTGCAATACCTGCCACACAAAAGGCCACCTTCAGCGTATGTGCAAAAGAACCATGACTCACCGTGTGGCTGAGGAGATGGGGGATGATCCACTATCCAGCGAGGAGCAGGTAGAAGAAGATGATGCGGTTGGACTGTATACGTGTACCGACGATTCTGCCCCAGTGATTATGGAAGTCAAGAGTAACGGAGTCCCAGTGAGTATGGAAGTGGACACTGGGTCGGGTCAGTTACTGATGAGTCGGGAAACTTTTGATAAACTGTGGATCAACCCAGCTGCATGACCCAAGCTGGTCCCAGTCACGGCGAAGCTGCGCACCTACACCAAGGAACTAATACCTGTTCTTGGCAGAGCGGATGTGCATGGTGGCGAGACGCACGGTTTAGCTTTGTGGATCATTGCAGTCGATGGGCCGACGCTACTCGGCAGGAGATGGATGGGAAAGGTCTGTGGGAGCTGGGAAGACTTCATTCCTCCACAGACCGCTGTCCCTCGTGTTCACAGGCAGAGCAGGCCTCCTCCAAAGGAACTCGCGACCGACCTTCGCCCCGCTCACTCTGCCGGCGGAGAACAGCAGGACCTCCCGGCACCGGGCCGACCGTCACATCACCGGCCGATAGTTTGCTCTCATGCTCCCCGCAGGGCCGCGGGAACCGGGGCAAGGACCCGTACCCGGACCCAGGGACTTGGTGTGGCGCCGCTCCCCATGGCCGTGGCCTGCAGGGTCTCCTGTTCAGCAGCCCGGGAGAAGGTGCAGGATGTTCGCACTGTGGAATGTTCTGAGCCGGTCCAGACAAAGGGTTACACGGGCCATACTTGGTGCTTGCTCTGTCACCGGGTGTGCGCTGGACTTCTTCAGGAAGATAAAGACTCACTGTGCCAAGCCCTTCACAGAGTACTGGACGTGCATTGATTACAGCAACCTGGAACTGGTGATAATGAAGTAATGACCTTGCTGAAGGAGTTTAAGATGGCGGTGAGCCTCGTGGCAGCAGAGTTCTGCAGAGAGAGGCAGGCAGGACCAGCAGAGCACCTAAAATGGCGGTCCCCCCGTGGAAACCTCGTGGCATCTTAAAAGGGAAATGCACCCGGGAGCCTTAAAAGGGCCCTACACCGTTGGCGGTCCCCACAAAGAGACTTTTGTAAGGGCAAGAGTGAGTCAAAATGATTAATGTGATTTGTATGATGACGGATTTATGACAAGAGTTAATATTTTGATGCTGAAATGACTACTGTGTTTAAAATGATTGATATGATTTACGAAAAGAGTTAGTATCACAATGCATAAGTAAAAGGGTTAATGGACCTGTGACTAACATGACTAATGGACTAATGCGATTTCCGATTTTATGTGATTCATGCAATGGTTCAGCAGCTGCAGATGAGCCGCAAAGGCGACTATTTTCTGAGATACCCTGTCTCAGCGCAGCTCACTACCTCGGGCAAAAAGGGGCAGTATGCCACCGCCATACCTTACCCAGTGGAACGGGGATTAAACTGTTCAGTGTGCCTGCAACCTTTTGATATAACTCTTCAATGCATCCATATGTACGACACAAATGTACTGTCTTTGTGTACCTGCTTTCTGTTGGAGGTTATACTCGTGTACTTCATCACCCATGTAAGGACTGCTAATACCACATGCTTGCACCGGATCGCAAGCATAATCTCTACATGTGCGGGAAGAGGGAAGTGGATGGTCATGGACTCACACTCACAAATCAACCAGGACAAACAAGGCCGAGGTTACCGGCAATGTGCTTGTGGAACTGGGGGGGGGCAGTGAGATGTTATGGATTGTCCAGGTACATTTAATGTATAGTTACAATGGTGCGCCACAGCTGTAGTGGGAGACCCGAAAGTACCTGCGAGACAGAGTATAAAAGGCTGCCCACCACACCTGAGAAGCATTCTGGAGTTACACAATAAAGGACTAAGGTCACAGCAGTTACTACAACACCAGACTGTGTGGAGTCAGTGATTTGAGTGCTACATATACTACATGCGCAAACGCAAGCATCGTCTACGTATTGTAGTTCAAGGTCAGAAGATGGGATGACCTTGAATCTGGCCTGGAGGTGGTGGAGGTTGAACAGATTCCCATCTGTTCCATAATTTAGCTCCACTCCAGCGGGGAGCTTGTTGATAGTGAGCTGGAGCATTGCAGCAAGGAAGATCGAAGAGAGGGTTGGTGCGATAACGCAACTCTACTTGATCCCGGTCCGGTAATGGATTGGGTCGGTGGTGGATCCATTGGTCAGGATCACGTTTGCATGTCATCGTGGAGCCGACGGAGGATGGTGACAAACTTTTGAGGTTAGTCAAAAGGAAGGAGAACACTCCATAATTCCTTACGGTTGACAACGTTGAAGGCCTTTGTGAGGTCAAAAAAAGCCATGTACAGAGGTTGGTATTGTTCCCTGCATTTCTCTTGTAATTGTCGCATGGTGAAGATCATGTCCGTTGTACCCCTCAGTGGACGGAATCCGCATTGCGACTCTGGAATGAGTTCTTCAGCCACAGGGAGAAGACGATTTGAGGAGGATTCTTGCAAAGATTTTCCCTGTGGCAGACAGCAGGGAGTTTCCTCTGTGGTTACCACAGTCGGACTTGTCCCCTTTTTTAAAGATGGTCATGATTATGGCATCCCTGAGATCTCCCGGCATGCTCTCCACCTTCCAAATAAGAGAAAAGAGGTAATGTATTTGTGCCAAAAGTGCTTCTCCGCCATGCTTTAGTGCTTTGGTGGGAATTCCATCTGCTTCTGTTGCCTTGTTATTCTTTAGCTGACGGATGACCTTTACTACCTTGTGCAGGGCTGGGGTTGTGCTCAGATGGTGGCGGGTAGCATGCTGTGGGATAGAGTCTCGGTTAAGGAGATCTTCGAAATGCTCCTTCCAATGGGCACTGACTGCCTCTCTGTCCTTGATGAGTACCTCACCGTTCTTGGTCAGCATTGGGGTCGGGCCTTGGGTGCTTGGGCTGTAGGTGGTCTTGACTGCACTGAAGAATCCACGCACATCATGGTTGTCGGCTAACTTCTGGATCTCCTGTGCTTTCTCTACCCACCATCTGTTTTTTAGCTTGCGTTTTTTTTGTTGGACCTCGGCCTTCAGCCGCCTGTAGAGTTGCTTTCTTGCTCTCATGTTGGGTTGCTGTGTTAAGTTCAGAAATGCCTTGTGCTTGCAGCTAATTAGCTCCTGAATCTCCTGGTCATTCTCGTCGAACCAGTCTTGGTGTTTCCTGATTTAGTGACCGAGTGTCTCTTCGCAGTTGCTGGTTATGGAGGCCTTGAGGACAGACCAGGCACTGTGGGAACCCTGCATCTCTGGGTTATCGAGGGTCGCCAGATTGGCTTTCTTAACAGGGTCTTTGAGTGTCTCTGCGTTGATTTTCCTGCAGCATTGTTTTTGTTGCTGTCACTGTATTGGGGCTACATTGATGTTAATGATGGAACGGATTAGGCAATGGTCTGTCCAGCAGTCGTCGGCACCTGTCATGGCGCTCGTCCTTGCGGTCCCTCGCTCGGATGATGATGTAGTCGAGCAGATGCCAGTGTTGAAGCAAGGGTGCTGCCATGAGGCCTTGCACTTGTATCTCTGACAAAACAAGGTGTTGGTAATGACAAGGCCATGTTCTAGGCATTTTGTCGGATCAGGGTACCGCTGGAGTTGGTTTTCCCTACCCCCTCTCTGCCGATCACATCTCCCCAGAGGTCTGTGTCCTTTCCGACTCTGGCGTTGAAATTGCCAAGAAAGATCAGCTTGTCGACCGTTGGGACTCAGGACAGGGATTGTTCGAGGCTGGAATAGAATTTCTCTTTGGTCTCATCTGTAGCGTCCAGTGTTGGGGCATACGAGCTGATGACCACAGCACACTGGTTCTGGGCTCGGGTAAGCCAAAGAGTCATAAGGTGGTCGCTTGACCCGCAAGGGAAGTCTTTGAGACAGCCCGCCAGCTCATTCTTGGTGGTGAAGCCCACTCCATGGAGGCAATGTTCTTCTTCTGGTTTGCCTTTCCAGAAGAAGGTGTAACCACCACTTTACTCTTTGAGCTGGCCTTCCCCTGGCCGCCGGGTCTCAGTTAGGGCAGCGATGTCAATGTCGAAGTGTCTGAGCTCCTGGGCAATGATAGCAGTGCGGCATTCTGGTCTGTCACTGTTGGGGTTGTCCATGAGGGTCCTGATGTCCCAGATCCTGAACTTCATTTTGAAGGGTGGAAGATGTCAGTACATGAGTTTTTTTAACGTGGTGTGGCTGTTGCACATCAGCTACCACACAGGCTTAGTAGAGCGAGTTCTTGGCCCAGTAGCAAGGGGGTCCAAGATGACTGGAGACCAGGCTCTACTGTATGGGCCTAATTGCCTATGGTGGGGTGTGAGCTGTAAGCTTGATGCTGAGCAGCGCCTTTTGGAAAGATGATGAGAGATCCGAGGTGTGGAGAGTGGGGGTGAGAGATTTAAGGCAATGCTTCCCTCTCCCAGGTATTAGCTCCTGGCTGAGGCCAGGCCTTTCCAAGATGACCTCCAGGATGACAGCTCCCTAGGGAGCTCTTCCTGGACAAATTTACCTCTGGCCATCCATTGCCGTCCTTCACTTTTTCTCCCCAATCTCCCCGCTGCCCCCCAATGTTTAAGCTTCCCCTAGCCCTAATAGTGGGTGCATCTCTTACCCCTAAAGTGTGTTTCTTACCCCTAAAATCCGTGCTGCAAGGGCAGCTACCTGAGCCCACTGCCCATCCCCCAACCATGCCTGCTCCTTACCTCCATCTGTGAGCGCTGGATTTACCATCCAGATCAGACCTTCCTGCTGACAAGACTTTTGCTCCCCCACTGGATGTGGCCAACTCAGCTGCTCCACTCGATCCTCGGCGCCCGGTGAGACTCTGACCACAGGTTTGGGTCCTACCCTCACTCTCCACCCTCACACTCAATCCCGGTGGCATTCTGGACTGTACCCTCACTCACCGCACTCGCACTCGGCTCTGTCGGCGCGTCGGCTGTATCCTCTCTCTTCACACCCAACTCCGCCGATGTTCTGGCCTCCCCCCGGCCGCTGGTCCCACTCAGCTGCGGAGCCCTTGGTGCGTGCAATGGCGGCGGCCACTCTGACCTCTCCTCCTCCTACGAGTGGATCTCTGGCCATCCCAGTGCCTGTCTGTAATTACATCCTCCTGCCAGTGGAGGCATTGCAGTACCACCGTTTTGTGTCTCCCAGCTTCTCAGCCTATACTTCAGAGAACGTCCTCTGCTCAAATGAACTCTTCTGCACTGCTTCCCAAATTGTCATAAGTTTTGCTATTTAACTATAATTAATATCAAATCAAAGCATTATATAAAAATTAGAACTGAACATATGACTTTAAAATCTGGATTGAGTTATACCTGCCCTGCCTGGTACAATTGTCCCTGCCCTTTAACCCTTTACCAGACAAGTACAATTTTCTTGATTCCTTGTTTACAATGCCATGGGAGATCAATTAGTACAAATAAAATTGATGACATAGCAGATGCATTACAAAATTACATTATTCAAACCAAAATGACTACGCTGACCCACAATTCTGTCTGTCTGATGCTTTAAATCTCTGCAGTGACATCTTTTTCCAGAGGCCTACTCCTGGGATTGGGCTTTCAGTGCTTGCCCGCAGGCTCAAATGTTCAGCTGGACTTTGTTGCCTGACTTTTACTCATTAAAATGAGGCTTACAGTGCATTGCGTAAGGAGTTAAAGCAAAGCAACAGAGAGCGAGGGACACATGATAGTCTGCAATTACATGTCCAAAGTTCAGACGATGATTACTCCTAATTAATAATTGATAATCCTCATTGTCAATCCATCAGGATTTAATGCTCACAGGCCATGATGTTAGCATGATGCTAAATTCTTAACTGAGGTAAATGCCTACTATATACTGTCTGTAGAGCTGTGTGACTATGCAACGATATTGGGAAGATTGTTAGGTGCAAGTGATACAACCTAGCTCTGTTAATCCCGTGTGGTGGCTGGAGTGCAACGGCCATAACACATTAAAAAAATCCACACACAGGCATCTTCCACCCTTCAGGATGTAGTTCAGGACCTGGAATTTTAAGTCCTTCATTGGAACATCTGTGAACTTATCCTTTTTTGGCGTGGAAGCAAGTTATTTTTGTTTCGAAGGACTGTCTATGATGATGATGATACAAAGCATTTCTGTGCTAGTGTGGGGACTGTGTAATCGGGGTGAAGTAGTTGATTTAGAATGATCGTGTCATGGGGCTAGAACCTCCACTTTTGAGCTTATTGCCCAAAAATGGGCATTATTTCTGGCGTGGGCAGTAAAAAAGGATTTTCAGATTGCCGGCTTCTTGTCCATTCTCAAAACACCTAGTTTACATTTTTAAAAATGGGCGGTAGCATTAAACTTTTCTGACCTTCTAACGTAAAGTGTGCCATCCTTCATCATATCATCATAGGTGGTCCCTCGAGGATGACTTGCTTCCACGTCAAAAAGTTCACAGGTGTTTCAATGATGGACCGAAAATTCCAGGTCCTGAACTAAATCTTGTAGGGTGGAAGATGCCTGTGCATGGATTTTTTTTAACGTGTGGTGACCGTTGCACACCAGCCACCACACGGGCTTGACAGAGCTGGGTCTTGGTCCAGTAGCAAGGATTAACCAAGACGACTGGAGATCTGCTCTGCTGCATGGACCTAGTGCACACACATATCGCAGAGTGGGCCAGCCCATGCTGCCCCTGGGCCCTCGCCTGTTCTGGGCCTCGATCACGTCCCTCTACAATCTCTCGCCGCTCCTTCGCCCCGATCTCGCCACTCCTGATGTACCTGCCCACGCTCCAATCAGCGATCTGTATCTTGGGGACCTCACTTTTCACTGCCGTTGCTCTCCTGCTCCAGCACATGTTGCTCTCTGGAGTGGGATGCTGCCACGCTGCTCCTTCCGCCATCGGAGCAGGCCAGGGAGCAGAAAGAGCAGCGTGGCAGCCTAGCTCAGCAGTCCTTAGCAACGGCATGGCAACGCTTGAGTCCCGCGATTCAGGAGTCAAGGGTCACCATGACATGCGCAGAAGAGGAGACAGAGAGAGAGGGAGCTCAGAGGGACTGAAGGCATGGCTGGGTGTGGTGTGGCTGTTTTAGGAGCAAGGAGGGAGACTTTAGAGCTTCACAGCAAATAGGCAAACAAAAAGTAGGTGTTAACAGCCACATATTTGACCGAATTTGCCCTATAATGGAGAGAGAGGAGGCGGCATCACAGCAAGCTGTGGAGACTGACGCTGGGGAGAGCAGTGAGGTGGGAGAGGAGCACATTGGAGGCCGCAAAAGAGCCAGGAGGTTCTCGGACGAGGCAAATGCCTCCCTCCTGCAGGAGGTTGAGTCACGCTGGGGTGATTTGACACAGGGAGGGCGTGGGAAGCCCACCCCAAAGGCCTACCAGAAGATATGGACCAAGATAGCAGAGGTGGTCTCGTCGGTGACCAACGAGGTGCGTGAGGGCAACCAATGCCACAAACGATGGAACGACCTTGTGGGATCTGCAAGAGTAAGTATCACCTTGATTTACATGTACTTATGTATTTATATAATTTGATTTGTAACAGTCATGAGTGACTATCAGCAGATGTGAGGTCTTACACTTTTACCGGGAATGTTTTACTCAAAGCCTGCGGTCACGGCGTACGTCTTTCGGTAAAGAATGATAATAATCATAATAATCATAATTACATCTGTTGGTTATGTGTTGTATCAGTCTCTGTGATATTACCTAGCAATGATATCACGCAATGATCTCATGCCGTGTCATCCTGTCACCTTTTACAAAAGAAGCTATCGACGATGAGGTCCATGCAGAGGCAAACCGATGGGGGGCCACCAGTCCCCAGTGACATCACTGAAATGGAGGAGCGAGTGCTAGCACTCGTGGGGAAGCACCCCCGGACAGTCACAGATGCATCTGCAGACCCTGAAGTGATGCCACGTGAGTAAAGCTTACACCATTGTGTGATGTAAAGTCAATAGATGCCACACCAACTCATATCCGACCAATCATATATGATAGATGATTTCTAAAAGTGTCATAGAGATAATGATAGCCGAATGAAAATCATTGCAATCACAATTTGTTGATGGTCATGAAATGTGATGTCTGCAATGATTTGAGAGCGGTGGTGCTGTTGTCATGCATATGCTGTGTGTAGTACTGGACTCACCTTGTCACCTTCTCCTCTAACAACCTCATTTGTGTCTTGCAGCTCAGCCAGCAACACGTCCCCAGGCAAGGCCACAGAGGCCAGAAGGTGGGGGCGCGGGGCAGGAGCTGGCGGACGATCCTACTACATCTGGTGCTGAGGAGTTCCGATTGTCGCCCGTCAATCCGTTGTTCTCGACGGATGAGAGCGTGGACTTCGAAGAACCTGCATCGCCATACTCCAGAACCCATTCCACCCCAAGGCCATTTATTGGTCCTCCGGTCATTCCTGCTTCCACTCTGGAGGTGCCGGCCCCAAGCACCTCTCCACAGGGCACCCTATTTGTCCCCAGGACGGTGCCGACACTGTAGGGGACTACAGTGGGATGAGGACAGAGTTAACTAAAGTAGATTGGGAACACAGACTAAATGATGGCACAACTGAGGAACAGTGGAGGACTTTTAAGGAGCTCTTTCATAGTGCTCAACAAAAATATATTCCAGTGAAAAAGAAGGGCGGTAAGAGAAGGGATAACCAGCCGTGGATAACCAAGGAAATAAAGGAGAGTATCAAATTAAAAACCAATGCGTATAAGGTAGCCAAGGTTAGTGGGAAACTAGAAGATTGGGAAAATTTTAAACGACAGCAAAGAATGACTAAGAAAGCAATAAAGAAAGGAAAGGAAAGATAGATTATGAAAGTAAACTTGCGCGAAACATAAAAACAGATAGTAAAAGCTTTTACCGATATATAAAACGGAAGAGAGTGACGAAAGTAAATGTTGGTCCCTTAGAAGATGAGAAGGGGGATTTAATAATGGGAAATGTGGAAATGGCTGAGACCTTAAACAATTATTTTGCTTCGGTCTTCACAGTGGAAGACACAAAAATTGCTGGTCACAGGAATGTGGGAAGGGAAGACCTTGAGACAATCACTGTCACTAGGGAGGTAGTGCTGGACAGGCTAATGGGACTCAAGGTAGACAAGTCCCCTGGTCCTGATGAAATGCATCCCAGGGTATTAAAAGAGATGGCGGAAGTTATAGCAGATGCATTCGTTATAATCTACCAAAATTCTCTGGACTCTGGGGAGGTACCAGCGGATTGGAAAGCAGCTAATGTAACGCCTCTGTTTAAAAAAAGGGGCAGAAAAAAGGCAGGTAACTATAGGCCGGTTAGTTTAACATCTGTAGTGGGGAAAATGCTTGAAGCTATCATTAGGGAAGAAATAGCGGGACATCTAGATAGGAATAGTGCAATCAAGCAGACGCAACATGGATTCATGAAGGGGAAATTATGTTTAACTAATTTACTGGAATTCTTTGAGGATATAACGAGTATGGTGGATAGAGGTGTACCGATGGATGTGATGTATTTAGATTTCCAAAAGGCATTCGATAAGGTGCCACACAAAAGGTTACTGCAGAAGATAAAGGTACGCGGAGTCAGAGGAAATGTATCAGCATGGATCGAGAATTGGCTGGCTAACAGAAAGCAGAGAGTAGGGATAAATGGGTCCTTTTCGGGTTGGAAATTGATGGTTAGTGGTGTGCCACTGGGATCGGTGCTGGGACCACAACTGTTTACAATATACATAGATGACCTGGAAGAGGGGACAGAGTGTAGTGTAAGAAAATTTGCAGATGACACAAAGATTAGTGGGAAAGCGGGTTGTGTAGAGGACACAGAGAGGCTGCAAAGAGATTTAGATAGGTTAAGCGAATGGGCTAAGGTTTGACAGATGGTATACAATGTCGGAAAATGTGAGGTCATCCACCTTGGGAAAAAAAACAGTAAAAGGGAATATTATTTGAATGGGGAGAAATTACAACATGCTGCGGTGCAGAGGGACCTGGGGGTCCTTGTGCATGAATCCCAAAAAGTTAGTTTGCAGGTGCAGCAGGTAATCAGGAAGGCGAATGGAATGTTGGCCTTCATTGCGAGAGGGATGGAGTACAAAAGCAGGGAGGTCCTGCTGCAACTGTACAGGGTATTGGTGAGGCTGCACCTGGAGTACTGCATGCAGTTTTGGTCACCTTACTTAAGGAAGGATATACTAGCCTTGGAGGAGGTACAGAGATGATTCACTAGGCTGATTCCAGAGATGAGAGGGTTACCTTATGATGATAGATTGAGTAGACTGAGTCTTTACTCGTTGGAGTTCAGAAGGATGAGGGGTGATCTTATAGAAACATTTAAAATAATGAAAGGGATAGACAAGATAGAGGCAGAGAGGTTGTTTCCACTGGTCGGGGAGACTAGAACTAGGGGGCACAGCCTCAAAATACGGGGGAGCCAATTTAAAACCGAGTTGAGAAGGAATTTCTTCTCCCAGAGGATTGTGAATCTGTGGAATTCTCTGCCCAAGGAAGCAGTTGAGGCTAGCTCATTGAATGTATTCAAATCACAGATAGATAGATTTTTAACCAATCAGGGAATTAAGGGTTATGGGGAGCGGGCGGGTAAGTGGAGCTGAGTCCACGGCCAGATCAGCCATGATCTTGTTGAATGGCGGAGCAGGCTCGAGGGGCTAGATGGCCTACTCCTGTTCCTAATTCTTATGTTCTTATCTTCTTATGACCCGGCGGAGGCCTCGTGGAGGCGGCAGGTCTGTTCCACAAGTGCCACATGACAGCGGAGAGATGGTTCAGTTATCAGACATTGTTGACCAGCTCATTGACACTTTGGGGGGCATATCCCGACACCTGGCCACCATGCCCGAGTACATTCCGTACATGGCGGCGTCCCTGGATGCGATAGCCAGGAACACTGCTGCCACAGCCCTCCCAGTGGTCCCAGAGCGCGACACTCCACTCCTAGATTCCGCACCACCACTGCGAATGACAGATGCGAGCAAGGACCAAGATCCTGCTTCTGCATCAGTGAATGTTGCCCCCTTGGCACCCTCCGCTCCCGTACCCATTCAACCAACTCATCTGCCTTCATCCCCCCCCCCGCCATGAGGCACCGCACTGCCTGAGGAGCTCCTCTGTCAGGCACTGTGGAGCGAGGAGGGGAAGGGATAGAGGTGGGGAGAAGAGAGGGGGGAAGGAAAGTGAGGTGCATGTGCGCAGGTGATGGCTGTATTATATCTCCATCTGGGTGTATGCAATTTATTGCAATGTATGGATGGAGGGGAACACGCTCCTGCTTTGCCTTTGTATTCAGTGTTGCTGGACATGTTGACCATGTGATTTATGTCAATGGTGGAAAAAGTGGGGTGTGGGCGGGGGTTGGATGTTATTGGCTGTGTTACTTATGATTTGAGACCAATGTTGGTATTAAACTTTTGTTATTGAACATAACCTTGTTGCGCATTGTCTCAGATAGCTGGACCGTTACACACTGGTGATTCCTTACCGTGAAAGGGTTAAATACAACTTAACATCAATCAACGTAAACTTTAAATGGCACCAAGGTGATGGGCACCATTGATATCTGAGCTGCACACACACAGCAGTGTGTCAGCCTTGTCACTCACATCAGCGCTCTTTCAGGCAAATCTTTCCGATATCAGCTCTTCATGTAAGAGTGGGATTTAACAAACGCCAGCCACACCGTCCTGGTTAGTTCCACTTTTTGTGGGCGTTTTTTTGAGCGGGCGATATTCTGGCCGATATGTGTGGGAGGTGGTGAAATTGACGATGGGCAATCTCCATGGTTGCTAGTTTGTGTAAATATGCTCATTACGACAAAAAACAGTCGCCGGGCGTTATTATTGAATCTCAGCATTAATTCCGTGCGGAAAGTAACACTGGGCGATAATATGGGCATTGAAATCGCCCATTCTGCTGATTCCGCCCCCAAAAGGTGGACGGGCAGTAATATTTTTTCTCGGCATTAAGCACATTGGGAAAATAACGCTCGGCGATAAGTCTCTGAAAAAAAGCCCATCAGTTTCCATTTTATGCCAAAATAGGCGATATCTGGGCGTTATTCGTCATTTCAGCGGTTAAATGGGCATTAAGTGGGCATTAAGCATGGAAAAAAAAGTGGGGGTTCCAGCCCATGGTATTGATGCAAGTAAAATTGCTACATTTCTTCAGGATCTCGCAGGCAAATGCTGTCTGAGTTCCATCACCCTTGGGTGCAGTTGTGTTAAATGCAAACACAGACACAGATATATAAAAATTCCAAGTGTCCGTAATATTACATCAACCCACGAAGAATTATACTGTCTAACTTCATCCTAAAGGGGGAAAAAACACATATGTATCTTTTCAAAATAAACTATGTAGTGTTAGTTTACAGAATGACTTCAAAATCCTTTAGTCATGAACTGTGTAAGCAAGCTGGCCCAAATAAATCACTGTGTAGAGGTACTGTTTCCTTGAGAAAATCAAGGACAGCTTGTGGTTACTACTGTACAAGTAAAAAACCTTCAAGGAGGCATATTTTTCCCCAGCTCAACTCTTTTACAGGGAAATTAGCAACAGCTTCTGGAGCCAGAGAATGGATTTTTTTTAAAATCTTAAAATGCATTTGTTCTTATCCCAGATTTGTGTATTTTGAACGACCTCGCATATCAATGCAACTGTAACTTTAAAATCAGGTTAACTTTGTTGGGTTGCTAGGTGGTTAATCTTCAAAAGATGGAAGATAATTGCTGATGCTAATCTCCAGGCCTGCTAAGTAAGTAATGGCACTGCTATAAAGGATTATTTATATAATGAACAAAAGATCTGACTGATAATTTTCATTTCCAATTTTCTTCCCTTGTCCCTTGATTGACTCATGCTTATGTACAATTCCAGAGCTATGGCTACCTCTAGTAGCTCACCCAAGTGGTCATTCTTCACACATGAGCTTAGACAATTCGAGTCAGTAGGCGATTAGACTGTTGAGGCTTCACTGTAAAACCTGACCCAGTGCTCACTCATGTCCACATGTGTACCATATCCAGCTTGAGTCACTGGACAGTCATCAAGATTGAGAACCCGCATTTACATCCCCTCTCTACCCTTGGGATGCTAAGGCCAACAGTAGAACACTTACTGCTGCCTTGGATAGACTGGGAATCATCTGACCAATGTAAGAGAGCTTGCAATCCTTTCCTTAATAGTTTTAATTAAGCTCCAATTCTGTGAAGTGAGGCTTGAAATCTCATAACAGGTGCTGTTAGGCCATCAGCCATCTCTCTGAGTTATACATGACACGTCTGCCAGTGGAGGAGGCCGGTTCATCGTTCTGTTGCTGGGCTATTTTAGCCCACTGATAAACCCTATAATGCAAGTGTGGAGAATTGTAGCCAAGGCCTCCTATGGAGTTGCAGATATTTACCCACTATATAATTAACTATATTTGCCTATATTAATAACTTACTGCAAACAAATCATCAACAACCTGGGTCATAATGTATTTTTATGTCTCTGCTGTACAGTTGAAATTAAAGAGACATTGCATTTGTGAACAATTTATTGACGAGCCTTTACTTCTGTATGGAGAGAGATGGGCCTCGAGGCACATGTCACACACGATGGTGTGTCTCAACGTAATTCACATAATTGCATCACATGCTGGTGTGAAAAAAGAAAATGGTCTGAATACTTTTTCATGGAGGCTTTTTAGAGACACTTTTATGCTGGCAGAGTAAGACTGGTGGTTTCTGCTTGTTTTCGTACAGCCAAACACAAATGCAACGCAACATTCCAATCCAGCTTTCTTTGCTTTCCTTGTGCTGCAATCCTCATCTCCATACATTTAAAATGACCACTTTCATGTTGCCATGTGTAGTCCTTCCTGTTATCTACTGCCAGTGTTTGCAACATACATCATATTTACCAGAGGACAGATCAAGGCAGATTGCTAATTACCTCAAATATAAACAGATGAGCAGTTGTATAAAATAAAAAGTAATTATTTACATATGTTAAACAGTGAATGTAAGATAGTTAATACTCTTGGGGGCTGTATTTTCTTGTTCTGGGTCTGAGTGAAAACTCCATGCACTTGTATGTTTTTGTTATTGTGCACTATTTATACCCAAGTCTGTATGTTTAATATCAAAATTTGAAAAGGTCACTAATGCATCTTTTATGGTCACTTTCTTATTTACCATTGAAGTAACGATAATCTGGGGCCAGAATGTTGATGAGTTATTTCTTGACCTAGTCCTAAATACCTAACAATTTTCACCCCCACCTTCCTGGGTTAGATGGATTTGTAGCTTGTGTATAGCTTTTCAGATCAATTGATCATTTTGTACACCTTCCAGAGCCAGGTCACTAAAAGGGTGTGTCTTGATTGTTAATGTTGTCATTGGAGAGCAAATTACAATATGCTTCTTCAGATGAAGGCAAATGCTTTTGATGGTTGAGAAAGTTAGCCTTACTATTTACAACAGTCGCTCACGAACACTTCATGTTAAAATGTGGATAGAGAAATATTGCATGGATGCATCCTAAGTAGTAATTTCTAGGTTTGAAATTTCTTTTTTTTAACAAAAGATAATCCTTCCATCTAAAAAAAAATCTGTGGGCAACAAGAGTTACTTTATTCTGAGTGACTTCCATCCCAAGTAGTTCCTCAAAAATGTAATTACTATTTTCTTGATCAACATTGTTGCAACTGAAATGATTGTATATATTCCTATAAATGTAAGTGTTGACAGGAGGCTTATATATGAGTCATTGTGGTGGATAGTATAGTAGATCACTCTGGGGGAGAGTAACTCACCTGCCCCTTAGCTGGCCTCACTCTCTTGTGCATTCTGGACTCCCCATCACTGCTCGGCTCCCACTCACATGTTCCCTGACTCTGGGCAGTGGTGGCAGCATGTGCGCTAATCAAAATGTATTGGAATCAAATTTGCCACTCTTTGGAGAGCTGTAATAACTGATTGGGGGCTTATGTGTGGCCCCTAAATATCTTTCAGTATTTTGCGCTAGAATGTAGTGTAGTCACCTGAAATGTCTGTAAGCTTGTAATGTTTGTAGCTCCGCACTGTGGATGTGGACATATTGTGTACTGCAATTGCAGAGTTAATCATTAAACAGAACCAGGCAGATTTCTGGAGGCTTCCGAGAGAGCTGCTTGCCATGTTAGGAAGCTGTGTGTGCTGTGCTCTGTGAAGATATCACATTTGGCGGCAAGATGGGATTTTTCGGATGATTTAAAGCTTAAATTTTGTGGGTGAAGGATTCAGCCAGCCAACAGAGAGACTTTGGAAGTTTCTGTCTTTGGAAAAAAGCCACAAAATCCGAGGTAAAATACAGCACACGGTGTGAATAGCTAGAGATTAAAATGGCAGGTGTAATCGGACATTTGGGGGAATATTGACACGACCGAGAACGTTTTAAAATATATGTGGATCGGTTAGAAATGTATTTCACTGCAAATGACATAATCGAAGTTCCAGACAATGCAGTCCAGAACCGGGCTGTGTTGGAATGTAAGAAAGCTTCTTATCGGTGGTGGGTCCGACATTATATGAAACCCTTGTAAATCTGCTTGTGCCTGACGAGCCAAAGGACACAATGCTTAAAGAGATTTTAACGAAGCTGGAGCAGCACTATAACCCCAAACCATTATAAATTGCTGAAAGCTATCGTTTCAGGATTCGGAATCAAAAGGCTGATCAATGTATCAGTGATTACATCGTCGCATTAAAAAAGCTATCGATGCACTGTAATTTTGGAAACTTTCAAAACCGCGCATTACGGGATCGTTTTGTTTGTGGGGTGAAAAATGATGCGATCAGAAGGAAGTTATTAACGATGGATGACTTGACTTTTGAGATTGCTTGTCAGACAGCGAGGTCGATGGGCAATGCCGAACAATATTCCCGAGAATTAAATAATAATTACGGTCTTCAGTCAACCGAGGTAAATCACCTGCAGGTTCAAAGTAAAAGACGGTGGGGGCCCAAAGTCTCAGAAACTGGAAATTCTAACAGAGCGTGCTGTAGGTGCCTGGGACAACACATTGCTCAAAGTTGTCCATATGTGAAGGCAGAGTGTTTCTTCTGTAGGAAGACTGGGCATCTTGCGAAGGCATGCCGACTGAAGGATAAACCAGCTTTTAAAGCGATGAGTCCAGTGTTCAAAGCTATGAGCAGAAATACCAAGAGACTACATAGCATGGAAGAACAACAACAGGACGAGGAGATGTTAGTGTTACACGTCATCAGGAGCACGAGGTTAATGGACAGCGATTCGGAAAGCATCAAAATCCACATAGATGTTGTGGAATTCAAGATACCAATGGAAATTGACACGGGTGCATCCATGAGTGTAGTACCGGAGTCAATGCATCTCGACAAATTGTGTGATTTCCAACTGGAGAAATCCAAGATAGAGCTGCGAGGCTACTCAGGAGAGAAAATTCCTGTGGTAGGTCGTATCACTATACCGGTGAAATATAAAGATCAATTTCAGAACTTGCCTTCAATAGTAGTGAAAGAAGACAAGTCTGCCTTACGAGGAAGAAATTAGTTAAGCTCACTGAAGCTGGATTGGAGTAAGATTTTCTTTGTGGAAGCGAGATTTTCATCAACGGATGAGGTTATCAAGAAGTATCCGAAGATGTTCTGCGAAACAGGCAGTCTGATCCAAGGCGAGTGTCAGGATACAGAAGAATGCTAGATTGGTTTACTACAAGCCACGTTCCGTACCATATGCACTCAAGGAGAAAGTTGAGCAAGAACTCAAAAGACTAGAGACTGAGAACATTATATGTAAGATAGATCGATGTAATTGGGCTACACCCATTGTTGTTGTACCTAAGACCGATGGTAGGTTAAAATTGCGTGGTGATTATAAAGTAACCGTAAACCAGGTTCTAGAGGGTAATGTCCCCAATACATTGCCGAATATAGAAGATTTGTTCACAACACTGACAGGTGGTCAGATCTTCTCAAAACTGGATCTTACGAATGCCTACTTACAGCTTGAACTAGATGAGGAGTCCAAGTCATATTTGACTATAAATACTCATCTAGGCTTATATCAATTTAATAGGTTACCGTTTGGAGTGTCTTCCACCCCTGACATATTCCAAGGGGTGATGAACCAGATTTTGCAAGGTATTGAAGGGGTAGTATGTTATTTGGATGACATACTAATTTCAGCACCAAATAGGCAAATTCATAATAACATATTGAATGAAGTCCTCAAACGGCTAGAGAAGCACAGAGTACAAGTGTCTGCTCGTAAGTGTGAGTTATTTAAAAACTCAGTGGAGTACTTAGGGTACAGAGTAGACAAAGATGGTTTACATCCAACCATGGAAAAATTGGATGCGATCAGAAATGCACCCACTCCCAGGAATGTCACTGAACTTCGTTCATTCTTGGGTCTTTTGAACTATTATGGGAAGTTCCTACCAAATTTGGCTACAGTATTACATTCACTGAATGAACTTTTGAAAAAACAGATCCATTGGAAGTGGTCAAAAGAATGCGATACAGCATTCAAGGAGTGTAAAAGCAAATTGGTAGAGAGCACCATGTTAGTTCACGATGACATATCTAAGGAGATTAAGCTAGCATGTGATGCCTCTCCGTATGGAATTGGGGCAGTAATCTCTCATGTATTACGTAGTGGAGAGGAGAGACCAATTGCTTTTGCTTCACGCACTCTCAGTGCCAGTGAGAGTAATTGTGCGCAGATCGAAAGGGAAGCTTTGACATTAATTTTTGGGGTCAAGAAGTTTCACAAATACTTGTATGGTCATAAGTTTACCATCGTTACGAACCATAAGCCCCTAACAGCAATCCTCCATCCAAAGTCCCCAGTTCCAACATTAGCTACAGCCCAAATGCAGAGATGGGCTTTGATTTTGTCAGCATATACATATGATATTGAATACAGACAATCAGCTGACCACAGTAATGCTGCTGCAATGTCTAGATTGCCTACCCCCATCACAAGTTACACCCGATAGGGAAGAAGTGTTTTATTTTTCATACATTGATGAACTGCTAGTCACAGCTGAAGAGATTGGTGGAGCAACCAAACGTGACCCAGTGATGTCAAAGGTGTATGAGTATATTGCAAATGGATGGCCAAACCAGGTAACCAACAAAGATACACATCCATTCTTCATTCGTAGGAATGAGTTATCAGTCGATAAAGATTGTATCATGTGGGGTGCAAGAGTGGTTATACCAAATAAATTCAGGTCCAAATTATTAGGAAACCTCCATGACCAGCACCTGGGAATGTGTTTGACCAAGAGTTCTGCACGCAGTTATTTATGGTGGCCAGGTCTTGATAAAGATAAAGAGTACATTGTGAGTCAGTGTGAGACATGTCAATTGGTAAGCAAGCAACCACCAACAGTACCATTTACAGCCATAGAAATGGCCTCCCAGGGTGTGGCAAAGGCTACATATTGATTTTGCTGAGTTAGAAGGACAACAATTGTTCATTGTGATTGATAGCCATTCGAAGTGGGTTGAGGTGTTCCCAATGTGGAAAATAACAAGTAAAACATTGGACATTTTATGAAAATGATTTTCTTCATTTGGCATCCCTGAAGAAATTGTTTCAGATAATGGACCACAATTTTGTTCAGAAGAATTTGCACAATTCACGAGCAAAAATGGTGTAAAAGATACCAAGGTTCCACCATACCATCCTGCTTTGAATGGTGCAGCAGAGCACACTGTACAAATTGTAAAATGTGCCCTCATAAAACAAATGTTAGATCCAAATCCAAGGAAACGACAGTTGTCACTGGATCACAAATTGGCTAATTTTTTGATTACATATCGAAATACTCCTCATACAACTACTGGTAGAACACCAGCAGAGTTGTTTCTCAAACGACAGCCATGAACCAGATTCTCGTTGTTAATTTGGCACAGTCCGTAGAAGAGACACAATTAAGGCAGAAAGAGTATCATGATAAAGGTAGCGTAAAAGAGGGAAGTGTGAAATTAAACCAGAAGGTGAGAGTGAAAAACCATCACCATAAATGGTTAAAGTGGTTACCAAGAAGAGTGGTGAAGATATGTGGTCCTCGCATATATTTGGTAAAGATGTATAATAATTGACAGGTCAGGTTTGTTCATATTGATCATATTTTACCTACAGACATGGAAGGAGTTGAAGGTGGGAATGATTCAATTATTTCTGACTCATCAAACCATGTGCTATTCAGAGTAGGAATCGCAGGATAGCTCAGATGAATATGTGGCTTGAGAAATGGTGCAGAAGGGAGGGATTCAAATTCCTGGGACTTTGGAACCGGTTCTGGGGGAGGTGGGACCAGTACAAACTGGACAGTCTGCACCTGGGCAGGATCAGAACCAATGGCCTAGGGGTGCTAGTGCTGTTGGGGAGGAGTTAAACTAATATGGCAGGGGGATGGGAACCTATGCAGGGAGACAGAGGGAAATAGAAGGGGGCAGAAGCAAAAGATAGAAAGGAGAATAGTAAAAGTGGAGGGCAGAGAAACCCAAGGCAAAAAGCAAAAAGGGCCACATTACAGCAAGATTCAAAAGGGGCAAAGTCTGTTAAAAAGACAAGCCTGAAGACTCTGTGTCTCAATGCGAGGAGTATTCGGAATAAGGTGGACGAATTAACTGCGCAGATAGCAGTTAACGGATATGATGTGATTGGCATCACGGAGACATGGCTCCAGGGTGACCAAAGCTGTGAACTCAACATCCAAGGGTATTCAGCATTTAGGAAGGATAGACAGAAAGCAAAAGGAAGCGGGGTGGTGTTGCTGGTTAAAGAGGAAATCAATGCAATTGTAAGGAAGGACATTAGCCTGGATGATGTGGAATCGGTATGGGTGGAGCTGCGGAATTCCAAAGGGCAGAAAACGCTCGTGGGAGTTGTGTATCGACCACCAAATAGTAGTAGTGAGGTTGGGGACAGCATCAAACAAGAAATAAGGGATGTGTGCAATAAAGGTACAGCAGTAATCATGGGCGACTTTAATCAACATATCGATTGGGCTAACCTAACTGGTAGCAATGTGGCGGAGGAGAATTTCCTGGAGTGTATTAGGGATGGTTTTCTCGACCAATATGTCGAGGAACCAACCAGGGAGCTGGCCATCCTAGACTGGGTGATGTGTAATGAGAAGGGACTAATTAGCAATCTTGTTGTGCGAGGCCCTTTGGGGGGAAAGTGACCATAATATGGTAGAATTCCTTATTAAGATGGAGAGTGACAAAGTTAATTCGGAAACTAGGGTCCTGAACTTAAGGCAAGGTAACTTCGACGGTATGAGGTGTGAATTGGCTAGAATAGACTGGCAGAGGATACTTAAAGTGTTGACGGTGGATAAGCAATGGCAAACATTTAAAGATCACATGGATGAATTTCAGCAATTGTACATCCCTGTCAGGATTAAATAAAATAAAACTGGGAAGGTGGCTCAACCATGGCTAACAAGGGAAATTAAGGATAGTGTTAAAACCAAGGAAGAGGCATATAAATTGGCTAGAAAAAGCAACAAACCTGAGGACTGGGAGAAATTTGGATTCAACAGAGGAGGACAAAGGGTTTAATTAAGAAGGGAAAAATAGAGTACGAGAGGAAGCTTGCAGGGAACATAAAAACTGACTGCAAAAGCTTCTATAAATATGTGAAGAGAAAAAGATTAGTGAAGACAAATGTAGGTCCCTTGCATTCGGATTCAGGTGAATTTATAATGGGGAACAAAGAAATGGCAGACCAATTGAACCAATACTTCGGTTCTATCTTCACAAAGGAAGATACAAATAACCTTCCGAATGTACTAGGGGACAGTGGGTCTAGTGAGAATGAGGAACTGAAAGATCTCCTTATTCGGCGGGAAATTGTGTTAGGGAAATTGATGGGATTAAAGGCCGATAAATCCCCGGGTCCTGATAGTCTGCATCCCAGAGTACTTAAGGAAGTGGCCCTAGAAATAGTGGATGCATTGGTGATCATTTTCCAACAATCTATCGACTCTGGATCAGTTGCTATGGACTGGAGTGTAGCTAATGTAACGCCACTTTTTAAAAAAGGAGGGAGAGAGAAAGCGGGTAATTATAGACCGGTTAGCCTGACATCAGTAGTCGTGAAAATGTTGGAATCAATCATTAAGGATGAAATGGCAGCCCATTTGGAAAGCAGTGACAGGATCGGACCAAGTCAGCATGGATTTATGAAAGGGAAATCATGCTTGACGAATCTTCTGGAATTTTTTGAGAATGTAACTAGCAGAGTGGACAAGGGAGAACCAGTGGATGTGGTGTATTTGGACTTTCAAAAGGCTTTTGACAAGGTCCCGCACAAGAGATTGGTGTATAAAATCAAAGCGCATGGTATTGGGGGTAATGTACTGACGTGGATAGAGAACTGGTTGGCAGACAGGAAGCAGAGAGTCGGGATAAATGGGTCCTTTTCAGAATGGCAGGCAGCTACTAGTGGGGTGCCGCAGGGCTCAGTGCTGGGACCCCATCTCTTGACAATATACATTAACGATTTGGATGAAGGAATAGAGTGTAATATGTCCAAGTTTGCAGATGACACTAAACTGGGTGGCGCTGTGAGCTGTGAGGAGGATGCTAAGAGGCTGCAGGGTGACTTGGACAGATTAGGTGAGTGGGCAAATATATAGCAGATGCAGTATAATGTAGATAAATGTGAGGTTATCCATTTTGTTGGCAAAAACACAAAGGCAGAATATTATCTGAATGGCGGCAGACTAGAAAAAGGGGAGGTGCAACGAGACCTGGGTGTCATGGTTCATCAGTCACTGAAAGTGGGCACGCAGTTACAGCAGGCGGTAAAGAAGGCAAATGGTATGTTGGCCTCCATAACTAGGGGATTTGAATATAGGAGCAGGGAGGTCTTATGCAGTTGTACAGGGCCTTAGTGAGGCCTCACCTGGAATATTGTGTTCAGTTTTGGTCTCCTAGTCTGAGGAAGGACGTTCTTGCTATTAAGGGAGTGCAGCGAAGGTTCACCAGACGGATTCCAGGGATGGCTGGGCTGTCATATGAGGAGAGACTGGATCAACTGGGCCTTTATTCACTGGAGTTTAGAAGGATGAGAGGGGATCTCATAGAAATATATAAGATTCTGACGGGACTGGACAGGTTAGATGCGGGAAGAAAATTCTCGATGTTAGGGAAGTCCAGAACCAGGGGACATAGTCTTAGGATAAGGGGTAGGCCATTTAGGACTGAGATGAGGAGAAACTTCTTCACTGAGTTGTTGACCTGTGGAATTCCCTGCCGCAGAGAGTTGTTGATGCCAGTTCATTGGATATATTCAAGAAGGAGTTAGATATGGCCCTTGCGGTTAAGGGGATCAAGAGGTATGGAGAGAAAGCAGGAAAGGGGTACTGAAGGAATGATCAGCCATGATCTTATTGAATGGCGGTGCAGGCTCGAAGGGCCGAATGGCCTACTCCTGCACCTATTTTCTATGTTTCTATGTTTCTATCAGATAGTTTTGATACACCAGTAGCAAATCCTAAATCCAATGTACTGGAAACAAATCCAGGAGAGAATCAGAATGAAAGTCTGAGTCCGAGTCAGGAAAACAAAGAGCCTAAAATTAGAGTGCGTTCAAATGAAAATCAAGGAAATTCCGTGGAGGAAAACGTTCCTCAGGATGAGCCTCGAATGAGTTTAGATTTGACACCATGTTTGGAAGGTTCTGTCCGAGAGCGAAGGTATCCTCTTCGAAACTGTGACAAGTGGCAAAGTTAAATTTGTAAATATGGAAAAAAAAATAAGTTTATATCCTGTGTTATGTATAAACATGAAAGTTACGTATGATGTTTGTTACAATAACTTCTTCATTAAGGAGGGAGAAGTGTAATGTCTGTAAGCTTGTAATGTTTGTAGCTCCACACTGTGGATGTGGACGTATTGTGTACTGCAATTGCAGAGTTAATCATTAAACAGAACCAGGCAGATTTCTGGAGGCTTCCGTGAGAGCTGCCTGCCATGTTAGGAAGCTGAGTGTGCTGTGCTCTGTGAATATATCACATCACCTTGGGCCCAAGTTTCTAGTGGGGCTGCTCCTATTTTTTTGGAGCAACTAGCTTAGTTTGGAGTATCTTGGAAATCGCAATTCTCGGCATTTAGTTTGCTCCAGTTCTAGTGAGTTAGTTTAGTTTTGTTTTAGTTCAGTTTTTTTTCAGAAGTGGGCATTACCAGCCACTTACGCCTGTTTTGCAAGTTTAGGCACCGAAAAGTTACTCCAAATTAACTTAGAATGGAGTAAGTGTCGACTTTTGTAAGCTCAGAAAAATCTGACCTACACTTGAGAAATTAGGTGCAGGTAGCCAGAGATGGTGGGGGGGAGGGAAGTTGGAGGGAAGTTCGGGGATTTTCCAAAGCATTAAACACTTCACTTTAAAAAAAATAAAGAACCATCATCAATAATAAATGATAAATGATTTATTGAATGATTTTTTAAATTTATTGATTTATAAATCAATAAATAAAAAATCATTCAATAAATCAATCTATAAAAAATAAAAAGTTCCTACCTCACCTATCCGTTCGGGAGCCCGGCCAGGGCTAGGGGCTGCGTGCTGCAAGCTGGAAATCGGCATTCTGCAGGAGCCCATTCGGTCAGGGCTAAGGGCTGCGTACTTCAGGCCCCTCCCACACAGCCAGCAGCACTCAGAATCTGGGGGCCAGGAGCTACTGTGCACGCGCGCAGATTCCACTGCATACGCGCGCAGCTGCCGGCATTCTTTTTGGCCCAGGGCTGTAGCTCCGCCTCCCCGCTGTTGTGCTGCGTCGCGCTGACTGCTGAACAGGCCTGCTGCACTCAGAGAATCGCAAGGTAAGTTTTTGGCGCGCTTTTCATTCCACAAAATGGGCGGGCTTCTCGGAGGTGTGCCGTTCTAGCGGATATCGGAAACTAGGGCCCCATATGTGGGTTGCTTTTATATGTAAGTATATGCAGTATGGTTTACTGCACTGTTCTATTTGTATTGAATTCTACTGAACTGAAATATGATACAGTAGCATTAGAAATTCAAGGTAAGTTCATTCACCATTGATTGTGTGTAGTTAATTAAACTTATACAAAGTCTTTATCAAAATAAGGAATACAGTTTGGTTAAAAATAAATCTTTATTTTCAAATGATGCAGAATTCTGTTAACACTGGATGAAAATAATTATCATAGAATGATACTATTGCCCTTCAGAAGATGCAGCACGTTAGAGTGGCCTTTAGGATTTTGCTGGTCCTCAGCAAGTTTCTCCACTGGCCCCTTTCTATTTCACTAACATATGTCATTACACACAATAATAACATTTAAAAACACATTCGGGTAAATTTTACGATTTAACGCTAGCAGCATAGTGTTTCCCATGATGGGAGTGCATATCGGGAATTCGGGAGTGGAGAGTCAGTGCAAACTAACATTTTCAGTCCATTAAAATTAGAATTCCTGGTATGCATTCCTTTCACACTGAGCACTAAATCATAACATTCAACTATGTTACTTTTGTTTGTGTTTAAATCAGTTATTTTACTTTAATTACTTTAAAGTAAATTGTGAATTTTTCAGTAAAGTAAGGCCTGTCTTTTGCTTTTAATATAAAGATAGTTAATTATTGTATTGCAGCACTCACTTCTCAACTTGAAAAATGAAACATTTCTTCCCGGTCACAGTGAAACAATGAAAAACATAAGAAAATATGATACCATGGAATGAGAAGAGATTATTCCATTTCTCAAACCCATTTCAAACCTATCCACACTGGTAATGAATAAAAACAGCATTTGTAGTTTTTCCTTTTTATTTCACTCTATTATGAGTATTGTTAATATTATACTGGTAATTTTATGCTTAAATCCAAATTAAATAACTGGTTAACATTTGAAAAAAATCATTTTTTCTCAGTCACTAAAGGAGTAGCATCAAGTTCCCCTCAGCCTTTTCTCAATAAATCAAATCCAGTGGTCCAGTTCTGTATCTCTTCAGACATCAATGTCTCAAATCCCCAAATCATCAACTTTGAATCTGTGACGTCCATCCTAGTTTGTGATTACCTTTGTGCATAACAGTTCCCCATAGACAGGAAATTTACAGCAAATGATCATTAATACATAAGAACATAAGAATTAGGAACAGGAGTAGGCCATCTAACCCCTCGAGCCTGCTCCGCCATTCAACAAGATCATGGCTGATCTGGCCGTGGACTCAGCTCCACTTACCTGCCCGCTCCCCATAACCCTTAATTCCCTTATTGGTTAAAAATCTATCGATCTGTGATTTGAATACATTCAATGAGCTAGCCTCAACTGCTTCCTTGGGCAGAGAATTCCACAGATTCACAACCCTCTGGAAGAAGAAATTCTTTCTCAACTCGGTTTTAAATTGTCTCCCCCGTATTTTGAGGCTGTGCCCCCTAGTTCTAGGCTCCCCGACCTGTGGAAACAACCTCTCTTCCTCTATCTTGTCTATCCCTTTCATTATTTTAAATGTTTCTATAAGATCACCCCTCATCCTTCTGAACTCCAACAAGTAAAGACCCAGTCTACTCAATCTATCATCATAAGGTAACCCCCTCATCTCCGGAATCAGCCTAGTGAATCGTCTCTGTACCCCCTCCAAAGCTAGTATATCCTTCCTTAAGAAAGGTGAACAAAACTGCACGCAGTACTCCAGGTGCGGCCTCACCAATACCCTATACAGTTGCAGCAGGACCTCCCTGCTTTTGTACTCCATCCCTCTCGCAATGAAGGCCAACACTCCATTCACCTTCCTGATTACCTGCTGCACCTGCAAACTAACTTTTTAGGATTCATGCACAAGGACCCCCAGGTCCCTCTGCACCGCAGCATGTTGTAATTTCTCCCCATTCAAATAATATTCCCTTTTACTGGTTTTTTTTCCAAGGTGGATGACCTCACATTTTCCGACATTGTATTCCATCTGCCAAACCTTAGCCCATTCGCTTAACCTATCTAAATCTCTTTGCAGCCTCTCTGTGTCCTCTACACAACCCGCTTTCCCACTAATCTTTGTGTCATCTGCAAATTTTCTTACACTACACTCTGTCCCCTCTTCCAGGTCATCTATATATATTGTAAACAGTTGTGGTCCCAGCACCGATCCCAGTGGCACACCACTAACCACTGATTTCCAACCCGAAAAGGACCCATTTATCCCGACTCTCTGCTTTCTGTTAGCTAGCCAATTCTCTATCCATGCTAATACATTTCCTCTGACTCCGCGAACCTTTATCTTCTGCAGTAACCTTTTGTGTGGCACCTTATCGAATGCCTTTTGGAAATCTAAATACACCACATCCATCGGTACACCTCTATCCACCATGCTCGTTATATCCTCAAAGAATTCCAGTAAATTAGTTAAACATGATTTCTCCTTCATGAATCCATGCGTCTGCTTGATTGCACTATTCCTATCTAGATGTCCCGCTATTTCTTCCTTAATGATAGCTTCAAGCATTTTCCCCACTACAGATGTTAAACTAACCGGCCTATAGTTACCTGCCTTTTGTCTGCCCCCTTTTTTAAACAGAGGCGTTACATTAGCTGCTTTCCAATCTGCTGGTACCTCCCCAGAGTCCAGAGAATTTTGGTAGATTATAACGAATGCATCTGCTATAACTTCTGCCATCTCTTTTAATACCCTGGGATGCATTTCATCAGGACCAGGGGACTTGTCTACCTTGAGTCCCATTAGCCTGTCCAGCACTACCCCCCTAGTGATAGTGATTGTCTCAAGGTCCTCCCTTCCCACATTCCCGTGACCAGCAATTTTTGGCATGGTTTTTGTGTCTTCCACTGTGAAGACCGAAGCAAAATAATTGTTTAAAGTCTCAGCCATTTCCACATTTCCCATTATTAAAACCCCCTTCTCATCTTCTGAGGGACCAACATTTACTTTAGTCACTCTTTTCCGTTTTATGTATCGGTAAAAGCTTTTACTATCTGTTTTTATGTTTTTCACAAGTTTACTTTCGCAATCTGTCTTTCCTTTCTTTATTGCTTTCTTAGTCATTCTTTGCTGTCATTTAAAATTTCCCAATCTGCTAGTTTCCCACTAACCTTGGCTACCTTATATGCATTGGTTTTTAATTTTATACTCTCCTTTATTTCCTTGGTTATCCACGGCTGGTTATCCCTTCTCTTACCGTCTGTCTTTTTCACTGAAATATATTTTTGTTGAGCACTATGAAAGAGCTCCTTAAAAGTCATCCACTGTTCCTCAATTGTGCCACCGTTTAGTCTGTGTTTCCAGTCTACTTTAGCCAACTCTGCCCTCATCCCACTGTAGTCCCCTTTGTTTAAGCATAGTACACTCGTTTGAGACACTACTTCCTCACCTTCAATCTGTATTACAAATTCAACCATACTGTGATCACTCATTCCTAGAGGATCTTTTACTAGGAGATCGTTTATTATTCCTGTCTCATTACACAGGACCAGATCTAAGATAGCTTGCTCCCTTGTAGGTTCTGTAACATACTGTTCTGAGAAACAATCCCGTATGCATTCTATGAATTCCTCCTCAAGGCTTCCCCGTGCGATTTGGTTTGACCAATCGATATGTAGGTTAAAATCCCCCATGATCACACCCAAACCACTTTCCTTATCTGCCTGTTCATAAGGGAAATCTCTCTAACATGTATACATCATTCATGTAACCTGTTTTATTCCGTATCATTGTATGTATTATGTCTCAAATAAAGCAATGTGACTGAGTACTGTAGACTTGAGTGAGTGTGACCTTAGTCTCTTTATTCTGACTCCAGAGTGCTGGCACAGCATGGGAGGCCTGCTTATATGCAGTGCTCCCAAGGGATGCTGGGATCCCTTGGGACTCCAACAGATGCGGCCTCTGGTGGTGGTAGAATGCTGGTTACAAGATGTTGCATACATAACATCACTTTCTCCCCCCGCCGCCCCCCCCCCCCCCACCCCCCAAACTCAAAAGTACACTTATTTACAGGGTTTAGACAGGTTAGATGCAGGAAGAATGTTCCCAATGTTGGGGAAGTCCAGAACCAGAGGTCACAGTCTAAGGATAAGGGGTAAGCCATTTAGGACCGAGATGCGGAGAAACTTCTTCACCCAGAGAGTGGTGAACCTGTGGAATTCTCTACCACAGAAAGTTGTTGAGGCCAATTCACTAAATATATTCAAAAAGGCGTTAGGTGTAGTCCTTACTACTAGGGGGATCAAGGAGTATGGCGAGAAAGCAGGAATGGGGTACTGAAGTTGCATGTTCAGCCATGAACACATTGAATGGCGGTGCGGGCTCGAAGGGCTGAATGGCCTACTCCTGCACCTATTTTCTATGTCTATGTCTATGTCTATGAGATGATCTGGGGCTTTTCGCTCCCTTGTCGATCGTCTTGGTACAAACACAGGTGCAGGTGAGTTGGTTGGGCTTTCGCCGGGCTGTTGCGCAGCTGGCTTTGCTGGGCTGCTGGGGATGATGATGAGTTCAGCTTCGTGGTCAACTGTGATTTCGGTTGCCACTTGTGTGTGTATCGGAGGGTTGAAGTTGGTGGTGTCTTCTTCAGGTTGCTCGTGGCTGTCTGTGAATCGCAGTTTGGTTTGGTCCAAATGCTTTCTGCAAGTTAGTCCATTTGACCTCAAACACCCTACTCCCGTCTTTGGCTACGACAGTGCCAGAAAGCCATTTGGGACCATGTCCATAGTTGAGTACAAATACAGGGTCATTGACTTTAATATCGCGTGACAAATTTGCGCGATCATAGTACATGCTTAATAGAAACATAGAAACATAGAAAATAGGTGCAGGAGTAGGCCATTCGGCCCTTCGAGCCTGCACCGCCATTCAACAAGATCATGGCTGATCACCCACCCCAGCACCTCCCCCCCACGCCCCCTCCACACCCCCCGACCCCCCCCAGCCACAAGGACCACATCCAACTCCCTCCCGAACACATCCAATGAACTGGCATTAACAACTCTCCGCGGCAGGGAACCCCACAGGCCAACAACTCCCCGAGTGAAGAAGTCTCTCCCAATCCCAGCCCCAAACAGTCCACCCCCCATCCCAAGAGCGTGCCCCCTCACTGGCTCCGGACCCACCCAACACCGGGAACACTCCCCCCGCACCCAACCCTATGCCGCCTGCCCTCGACATGATCATGGAGATCAGGCTGGACTAGAGAGAGCCTTGTCTTGTGTGCCCTTTTCATGAGCAGTTCAGCAAGGGGAACCCAAGTGAGCAAGTGGGGTCTTCTGCGGTAGCTGAGCAGGACTCGGGACAGGAGGGTCTGCAGGGAGCCTTACGACACGCGTTTCAAGCTTTGCTTGATGATTTGGACTGCCCGTTTTGCTTGGCCATTAGATGCGGACTTGAACGGGGCAGATGTGACGTACTTGATCCAATTGCTGGTCATGAATTCCTTGAATTCAGTGCTGGTGAAGCACGGCCCATTGTCGCTGACAAGGACATCAGGCAGGCTGTACGTGGCAAACATGGCTTGTAGGCTTTCGATGGAGACAGTGGACGTGCTTACAGACATTATTACACACTCAATCCATTTTGAATAAGCATCCATAACAACCAAAAACATTTTGCCTAGAAATGGGCCAGCGAAGTCAACGTGGATCCTAGACCACGGTTTGGAGGGCAATGACCACAAACTTAGTGGTGCCTCCCTGGATGCATTGCTCAGTTGAGAGCAAGTGTTGCATTGGCGCACGCAAGACTCCAAATCTGAGCCGATGCTGGGCCACCACACATGGGATCTGACTATAGCTTTCATCATTACTATGCCTGGGTGGGTACTGTGTAGGTCGCGTATGAACGTTTCCCTGCCTTTCTTAGGTAAAACCACGCGATTACCCCTCAAAAGACAGTCCGCCTGTCTGGACATTTCGTCTTTGCGCCGCTGGAACGGCTTGATCTCTTCATGCATCTCCGCTGGGACGCT
The DNA here is from genome assembly GCF_044704955.1 of Pristiophorus japonicus. NCBI lineage: Eukaryota > Metazoa > Chordata > Chondrichthyes > Pristiophoridae > Pristiophorus > Pristiophorus japonicus. The sequence goes on along the minus strand of NC_091983.1, from coordinate 104,699,515 downwards.
GGACTAGCTCCCATGGAGGACACAGTTTTTTACAAGAGACAGTAAACAAAGAAACATAGAAAAATAGGTGCAGGAGTAGGCCATTCGGCCCTTCGAGACTGCACCGCCATTTAATAAGATCATGGTTGATCATTCCTTTAGTACCCCTTTCCTGCTTTCTCTCCATACCCCTTGATCCCCTTAACCGTAAGAGCAATATCTAACTCCCTCTTGAATATATCCAGTGAGCTGGCATCAACAACTCTCTGTGGCAGGGAATTCCACAAGTTAACAACTCTCTGAGTGAAGAAGTTTCTCCTCATCTCAGTCCTAAATGGCCTACCCCTTATCTTAAGACTATGTCCCCTGGTTCTGGACTTCCCCAACATCGGGAACATTCTTCCCGCATCTAACCTGTCCAGTCCCGTCAGAATCTTATATGTTTCTATGAGATCCCCTCTCATCCTTCTAAACTCCAGTGAATAAAGGCCCAGTTGATCCAGTTTCTCCTCATATGACAGTCCAGCCATCCCTGGAATCTGTCTGGTGAACCTTCGCTGCACTTCCTCAATAGCAAGAACGTCCTTCCTCACACTAGGAGACCAAAACTGAACACAATATTCCAGGTGAGGCCTCACTAAGGCCCTGTACAACTGCAGTAAGACATCCCTGCTTCTATATTCAAATCCCCTAGCTATGAAGGCCAACATATCATTTGCCGCCTTCACCGCCTGCTGTACCTGCGTGCCCACTTTCAGTGACTGATGAACCATGACACCCAGGTCTCGTTGCACCTCCCCTTTTCCTAATCTGCCGCCATTCAGATAGGATCCTGGCTGGTCCAGGTCCTGATCTGATGAGCTGTAACAGGTGACTTTTCGTTTTCAAATGCATCCATCACCAAGAGCAAGTCTGCAGGCTATGCCATTTCCACCCCAGTGGTGGGCAATGGTAGCCAACTGAGAGCATCAGGGTAGTTCTCTGTGCCTGGCCTGTGGCGAATTACATAGTTATATGCAGACAGCGTGAGCGCACATCTTTGGATGTGAGCAGAGGCATTGGTATTAATACCTTTGCTCTCTGAGAATAGCGATATGAGCGGCTTATGGTCAGTTTCTAACTCGAACTTAAGCCCAAACAGATACTGGTGCATTTTTTTCACATGCCAGAGCTGCTTTTTCAATCATGCTGTCAGGCAGTCAGGGCCCGCTGGAAGGAACACTTCGAAGATCTCCTCAACCGAGACTCTGTCTTTGACTAGAGTGTCCTCAACTCCATTCCGCAGCATGCTACCCGCCACCACCTCAGTGAGACCCCAACACTGCATGAGGTAGAAAAGGCCATAAGACAGTTAAAAAACAAGGCTACGGGAACGGATGGAATCCCTGCTGAGGCACTGAAATATGGCGGAGAGGCACTACTGGCGCGAATACACAACCTCATCTCTCAGCTGGAGGGAGGAGAGCATGCCAGGAGATCTGAGAGATGCAGTGATCGTTACCACCTTTTTTAAAAAAGGGGACAAGTCCGACTGCAGCAACTACAGAGGAATCTCCTTGCTATCAACCACTGGGAAAGTCGTCGCTAGAGTCCTCCTCAATCGTCTTCTCCCCGTGGCCGAGGAGTTCCTCCCAGAGTTGCAGTGCGGATTTCGTCCCCTCCGGAGAACAACGGACATGATGTTTGTAGTGTGACAGCTGCAGGAAAAATGCAGGGAACAGCGCCAGCCCTTATACATGGCCGCTTTCGGCCTTACAAAGGCCTTTGGCACTATCAACCGCGAGGGTCTATGGAGCCTCCTCCTCCGTTTCGGATGCCCCCAAAAGTACGTCACCATATACCGCCTGCTCCACGATGACATGCAAGCCATGATCCTTACCAACGGATCCATCACAGACCCAATTCATGTCCGGACCGGGGTCAAGCAGGGCTGTGTCATCGCCCCAACCCTCTTCTCAATCTTCCTCACTGCCATGCTCCACTTCACAGTTGATAAGCTCCCCTCTGGAGTGGAGCTAAACTACAGAACCAGTGGGAAGCTGTTCAACCTTCGCTGTCTCCAGGCCAGGTCCAAGACCACTCCAACCTCTGTTGTTGAGCTGCAGTACGCGGATGACACCTGCGTCTGTGCACATACAGAGGCTGAACTCCAGGACATAGTCGACGTATTTACCGAGGCGTGTGAAAGCATAGGCGTCACGCTAAACATTAGTAAGACAAAGGTCCTACACCAGCCTGTCCTCGCCGCACAGCACTGCCTCCAAAATATCAAGATCCACGGCGTGGCCCTGGACAACATGGACCACTTCCTCTATCTCTGGAGCCTCCTATCAACAAGAGCAGGCATTGATGATGAGATCCAACACCACCTCCAGTGCGCCAGTGCAGCCTTTGGCCGCCTGAGGAAAAGAGTATTTGAAGATCAGTCCCTCAAAACTGTCACCAAGCTCATGGTCTACAGGGCCGTAGTAATACCCGCCCTCCTGTATGGCTCAGAGACATGGACCATGTACAGTAGACACTTCAAGTCGCTGGAGAAATACCACCAACGATGTCTCCGCAAGATCCAGCAAATCCCCTAGGAGGACAGACGCACAACCATTAGCGTCCTCGTCCAGGCCAACATCCCCAGCATTGAAGCACTGACCACACTTGATCAGCTCCGCTGGCCAGGCCACATTGTTCGCATGCCAGACACGAGACTCCCAAAGCAAGCACTCTACTCGGAACTCGTCCATGGCAAACGAGCCAAAGGCGGGCAGAGAAAATGTTACAAGGACACCCTCAAAGCCTCCCTGATAAAGTGCGACATCCCCACTGACACCTTGGCCATAGACCGCCCGAAGGCAACGGAAAGAGCGTATGGCAAACCCGGCTCCCTGCCCACTCTTTCCCTCAATGACTATCTGTCCCACCTGTGACAGAGACTGTGGTTCTCATATTGGAGTGTACAGGCACTTAAGAACTCATGCAAAGAGTGGAAGCAAGTCTTCCTCGATCCCGAGGGACTGCCTATGATGATGATTGAGGCCCTTTCGGCCTTGGACAAACTCCTGGACGCATAAGCGACCGGTTGCAATGTTTCCGATTCGTTTGCTTGTTGTAACACACACCCGACCCCGTACGAAGACGCATCGCAAGCCAGCACTAAACGTTTTCATGGGTCACACAGAACAAGCATTTTATTGGAACATTACAAATTCCATACCTTCTCAAAAGCAGCCTCTTGTGATTTCCCCTATACTCAGTCAGCTTCCTTGCGTAGCAACACATCTAGAGGTTCTAGCAAGATGCTTAACCCGGGTAGGAAATTACCAAAATAATTAAGGAGTCCCAGGAACGACTGCAGCTCCGGCATGTTCTGTGGTCTCGGCGCGTTCTTGATGGCCTCCGTCTTGGTGTCGGTGGGTCTGATGCCGTCTGCCGCGATTCTTCTCCCTAAGAACTCGACCTCTGGAGTCAGGAAAACACACTTCGAGGGTTTCAACCTGAGTCTCACACGTGATCTAGCCGACTTCGAACCTCTTCCAGGTTTTGCAAGTGTTCGATGTCCCAACCTGTAATCAGTGCGCGGAAATGACTTTAGCAGACTCTCCATGTTCCTTTGAAAAATAGCCGCGGCCGATCGAATCCCAAACTGGCATCTATTGTAGATGAACAGACCTTTGTGCGTGTTAATGCAGGTGAGGACTTTCGAAGATTCCAACTTGGTCCAACTTGGTGAACGTCTTCCCTCCTGCCAGTGTCGCAAATAGGTCGTCTGCCTTGGGAAGCAGGTACTGTCCTGCAGCGAAAAACGATTAGTCGTTACTATATAGTCCCCACAAATTCGGACCGTGCCATTGCCCCTGAGAACAGGAACAATCAGACTGGCCCACTCGTTGAACTCAACCGGCGTGATGATGCCCTCTTGGTGCAGCCTGTCCAGCTCGATCTCCACTTTCTCTCGCATCATGTATGGCACCGCACGTGCCTTGTGGTGGATGGGTCGTGTACCGGGAACCAAGTGGATCTGCACCTTCACCCCAGAGAAATTTCCAATGCCTGATTCAAACGACAACAGGAACTTGCTCAAAACCTGGGCGCATGAGACGTCGTTGACGGACGAAAGTGCTCGGATGTCATCCCAGTTCCAGCGGATTTTTCCCAGCCAGCTTCTGCCGAACAATGTGGGGCCATCTCCTGGTACAATCCATAGTGGTAGTTCGTGCACTGCTCCATCATAGGAGACTTTTACTGCTGCACTGCCAATTACAGAGATGAGCTCTTTAGTGTAAGTTCCCAGCTTGGTATGAATAGGGCTCAGCTTGAACCTGTGTGCCTTGTTGCACCACAACCTCTCGAAGACCTTTTTGCCCATGATAGACTGACTCGCACCCATGTCCAGTTCCATGGATACTGGAATTCTGTCCAGTTCGACTTTTAGCATGATCAGTGGACATTTTGTGGTGAAGGTGTGTACCCCGTACACTTCTGCCTCCTCGGTTCGAGTCTCTAGTTCAGTTTGATCCGCCATGGATCGGTCTTCCTCTGCAACGTGGTGGTTTGCAGGGTTTGCCGCTTGTCTGCACATTCGCTGGAGGTGTCCCATTGTTCCACAGCCTTTGCACGCAGAGTGTTTGAAGCGGCATTGATGGGCTCGATGATCACCTCCGCAGCGCCAACAAGATGTTAATTGCCACGCATTCGTGCAGCTGCAGGCGTGTATGTTCTGCCATATGCATTCCTGCCTGAAAACGATGTTACTTTGTGTACAGTACTTGCCGATGCATCTTTATGCTGCAGAATTTGTTTGGTGTTATCGCTGGTGGACATAAATGCCTGGGCTATCGTTATAGCTTTGCTCAGGTTCGGTGTTTCAACAGTCAATAGTTTGCGAAGGATAACTTCATGGCCAATGCCAAGCACAAAAAAGTCTCAGCATTTGCTAGGCGCCTTAGTTTGGCGACGTAGCTCACCACTTCCTGGCCTTCAGACCGTTGACATGTATAAAATCGATACCTTGCCATCAGAACACTCTCCTTCGGATTTAGGTGCTCTTGGACCAGGTTTGGTTGTTGGTTTCACCGGAGCAAGAAGATTCTTCATGAGGCCATAGGTTGTTACCCCGCAGACGGTGAGGAGGATCGCCCTGCATTTGGCAGCGTTCCCATTCCCTTCCAGCTCGTTGGCCATGAAGTATTGGTCGAGTCACTCCACAAAGGTTTCCCAATCATCACCTTCTGAGAATTTCTCTGCATTTTTGCGTGATAGTTCGTTATCTATTACTCGTCGTCAGTTGTTATGTCTGAAATAAAGCAATGTGACTGAGTACTGTAGACTTGAGTGAGCGTGATCTTAGTCTCTATTCTGACTCCAGAGTGCTGGCACGGCATGGGAGGCCTGCTTATATGCAGTATTCCCAAAGGATGCTGGGATCCCTTGGGACTCCAACAGATGCGCTCTCTGGTGGCAGTAGAATGCTGGTTACAAGGTGCTGCATACATAACAGTATGTTTACAATTCAATTTAAAGAGCAGTTTGGTAACAGTGGTTAAAGTGAGATTTGTTCGAAGGGAATACTTTGGGGGTAATTTTATCCTATGCACATGGCAGAAATGGGGTGGGTAGACAGTTAAAATTACCCAGGTCACTTACCTTCCCTGGAGCCATCGGGAGGTGACCTACAGGCATTTTAATCTGCTCACTGAGATTTCAAAGCCTTTTAGCATATGATTGCCGCGCTCTGATGATGACAGAAAATCAATGTCCAGATACTCAAGGTCTATTATTTTGAAGACCAGGTTGTAGATCTGCAAGGCTCCACAACTTGTGGGGGGGGGGGGGGGGGGGGGGGAAGACCAAAGTAATGGCAGGAAATCGGTCTTTCTTATTACAATGAGATGGACAGGTGAAGTTATGTGGGTTTTATTTCAAGAGATGAGTGAAATAATTAAAAAAACAGAAATGAATGAATCCAAAATGCGGAAATATAAAATAAAAATGAATGAATCCAACCTTTTTTATTGTTATTGTCTAAATTGTAAGCTTTTGTACACCAATGTTGGAAATTTAGGCTGCAAAAGGATATATTTCAATGACTGAAGATGAATTTGCTTCATAAGTGTAAACATTCAGTACTTCTGAAGAAATAAGTTTTATATCTTTTCTAGGAGCTTGAACACCTACATATATTCAAACTATATAGCAAACTCTCAAAATTTACCCTTACAAGTCCCGGTCACCCATCTCCCCTGTGTTCGTTGACCTACACTGGCTCCCAGTTAAGCAACACCTCAATTTTAAAATTCTCATCCTTGTTTCCAAATCCCTCCATGGCCTTGCCCCTCCCTATCTCTGTAATCTCCTCCAGCCCTACAATCCTCTGAGATATCTGTGCTCTGCCAATTCTGGCTCCTTGAACATCCCTGATTTTAATCACTCCACCATTGGTGGCTGTGCCTTCAGCTGCCAAGGCCCTAAACTCTGGAATTCCCTGCCTAAACCTCTTCACCTCTCTACCTCTCTTTGCTCCATTAAAATGCTTCTTCCAACCTCTTTGACCAAGCTTTTGGTCATTTGCTCTAACACCTCCTTATATGGCTCGATGTCAAATTTTGTTTTGATAATGCTCTTGTGAAGTGCCTTGGAATATTTTACTATGTTAAAGGTGCGATATAAATACAAGTTGTTGTTGCTGTTCATCCTTGCAAATGCAGTAGACACAAAAAAAGGAGATAATTGCATACATGATGGGCTTCAACTGTTGGTGCCGGTAATCTCAGGGCTGCCAGAATGTTTGGGTCAGTTTGGATTAGATTGAGGTCAGCAGGGCTCAGGTAGGAACTATAAGCAAGAGTTGGATCAGAGCTACCAGTGAGCAATAGATAGGACTGTTAGCAACAGTCAGGTTGGGGCTGTCAGCAGGAAGGGGATGTGGTGACATCTCTAAATCTGTCACTGCTTCTGGAAAACTGGAATTGGGGGAAAAGTCCACTTTTTCTTAAAATTCTCAAAGGGTGCAAAATGCCTTTGGAAGACGTTGGGGAAAGGGGGCAGTTTCTGCGGGGGGCGGGGTGGGGAGGGGGGGGGGAGTTTCTGCAAGTGGTCTCCTGCCCATAGACTGTAACTTCAGCTGTAGAGTCACAGAAACCTGGAAAATGCTCTAACCATGGAAATTCAGCACCATAACATTGGAAAATCATGAGTAAATAGGACATTCAGAACTAGAAATGGACATGGCCTACATTTCTAGCCATTCATAGTCAGCAGGTGAGAAATCTGGCCTCATGGCAGGCCATAGAAGTAAATAGTATAAATTGATGCAAGAAATTGTGAGACTTTGCCCTTGCAGACTGAAGTTTCAAACACAAGTAAGCTCGTCCAATTCTCAGTGCTCCTGATTGTCTGGCAACTAATCTTACTTGCTGGAAATTCTGGAGCGCACTGATTCTGTACTTCCATCCGGCAAGACTCAAGTCAGGGATGAATTCTCACATTTTCAGAGTTTCGATATATTTCTTGGAGAAAGGGATAATGAGGGATATGGTGAGAAGGTGGGTTGAAATTGATCAACAATGGATGAGTTGTGGGCCAAATGGTTTTTATGATTCTAAAATTTCCGATGATATATTTGATTATCTTATGCAGACTGCTCAGCCAATCCGTGGTATAGGTCACCTTTGTCGATGTGGGTTCCTTTCAGATAAAGAGTCCGCTGCAAGCATGCTGAATAACAGGACTAGGTTCACATGCTGATGTAAATAGTCAGTTCACTATGAATGATCACAAAGCACAGTTTAAGCTAGTTTTAAAAAGTGCTTGGGAAAATATTCATGCCTGACAGCCCTAAAGGGTGAATAATTGCTTTCCCAAATTTGTAGTTCAACAAAAATGGAATTTGCAGCACCCCCTGCTCTTGGACAAACATTGTTTACTTATAGAACCTATATTATAAAGGAAGTTAGTAAGCATCTCATAATGGAGCTTTGAAATATCTGAACTACATTCTTTCCTGGCACACTCAAAACCTTTTGCATAAAACCATCCTTTATTTTAAACTTCCTGCTTTTATATAAAAGAGACTGATGGCAGGAAATGCAACAGACAACTCACAATTCAATGAACAGGAATGGGAGCTGCTATAGTCCATTTTCACATTGACACAAATCTGCTTTCCTGTAAAGATTTACTACGTTAACAATGTTGCTTCTGTAAACAAGCCAACAAAATAGATACTCTAAAAGGCCAGTGTTATTACAGCACAAAGGTTGGCATAGTCAGATTATTGCAAGAACTGATTATAGCTGTACGGATGCAGCGTCAAAAATCCGGAGTTCTGGAATGTTCCGGATTCCAGACCGATCAGTGGCAGGGTCGTCCAGAATCCATTAAGTGATCCGGACTAGCTGACCCTGCCGACCTCGGGCCTCGCCTCACCGTTGCTCGCCTCACTCGCTGTCGCTGCCCTTGCCTCAGGGCCTCCTCGGCGGGGCCCGCCCGAACAGCTGCTCCGTGACTGGACCCGCCGGCCCGAACACCACCTCCTCGGCAGGACCAGCCGGCCCGAGCACCACCTCTTCAGTGATACAAACTTCAAAGGCTCCGGTGGACGAAGAATTTCGACATCAGGTGAAGCGGCAGTTTTTGACAAACTTGATGGCGGCACCAAGATCGTCAATTATGTTTGATCCATTCACCTTGGACGAACTAAACACAGCCCTGTGTATACACACATGTGGAAAAGTTGCTGATCCAAATTATGTTTACCCAGAACCGGGACCCAAGGCGAAGAGATGGTTGACCTCCTCCTTCTCCGAGGTACTGGCAACTGGTAAAATTCCATCTATTTGGAGGGAGGCTAAAATAATTGCCCTCCTGAAGCAGGAGAAGAATGCTTGTGAAGCCTCCAGCTTCCGCGCAATCTCCTTACCTTGTACTTGTTATAATGTGCTGGAGAGGCTTCTGCTCCACAAACTAGCCCCCGTCATTGAGCCAACCATTCCTAAGGAGCAAGCAGGCTTCCGGAGTATGTGTAACTGTTGCGACCAAGTGGTAGCTTTAGCAATGCACATTGAAGCAGGCTTCCTGTGCCAGCTCAAGACCGCCATAGCATTTGTGGCCCTGTCAGCGGTGATTGGCACAGTATGGAAGCACGGACAGCTTTTCAAGCTCTCCAACATTTTACCCTCAGAACAACAATCCATCTTCTCAACTCCATACTTAGCAACCGATGCTTCCGTGTGTACTCTGGCACCCAAAAGAGCAGATATAGGACATTGAACAACAGACTCCCAAAGAGTTCTGTTCTGGTACCCATGTTATTCAATGTTTACACCAGTGACCTGTCCAAAACAGAGTCCTGCAAGTTCATATACACTGATGACATTGCCTTGGCCACGCAAAATATGAATCTGTCCATCACCGAGGAGACCCTGACTAGTGATTTACAGAGGATGGAGGACTACTCCTGCCGATAAAGACTTCGGCCAAACCCACAAAAGACGGTCACCTTGACATTCCACCTCAACACCCATCAAGCAAACCAAGATTTTGAAAGTCTCCCTTTGTGGCGCAGAGATAAACCATGCCAAAAAACCCTCCTATTTAGGAGTCACACTTGATCGCATCCTGTAATATAGACAACATCTCCAGAACCTTGGAAGAAAGTAAAGAGTAGGGTCAACTTGATCCAGAAACTCACCGGATCCACATGGGGAGCAGACGCTCAAACCCTCCGTACAGCAGCACTCTTCCTGGTGTACTCTACAGCGGAGTACTGCTCTCCGGCATGGCTATCAAGTCCGCATGTCAAATCCATTGATGTCCAGCTGAATTCTACTATGAGAATTATCATCAATACGCTTTTATCGACACCAACACCTTGGCTGCCCGTGCTTGTAAACATCGCACCATCACATCTACGCTGCAAATATGCAGTCTCCAGAGAATAGAACCACTACACCAGCAAAGACTTGCCAATACAGGCCAACTTGCTTGAATAACCTACCACCAACCCATCTTAAATCTAGAAGGCCAAAGGCCATTTTGGACCATTGCCGAAGCCCTTCAGCGATCTCCCCTCAGCCTTGATGACCACTGGTGAAATGCTTGGAAGAACTGTCACATACCGAATGGATTCCTTATAGAGGATCCCACACTACAACCTGAAGGATCAAACCTTCCTTGAAAACAACAACAACTTGTGTTTATATAGCGGTTTTAACGTCCCAAGGTGCTTCACAAGAGTATTATGAGAAAACTGGACAAACATCAACCAATTCAGAACCGGTCATGATAGATGTTGCCACCTTCTCCGAAGATGGAAGATTAAAGCATCCCCATCATGTGACACAAGATAAAAGTAAACGGGGTCGGGGGTAATATATTAGCATGGATAGAGGATTGGCTAACGAACAGAGAGTCGGGATGAAAGGTTCATTCTCTGGTTGGCAACCAGTAACTAGTGGAGTGCTGCAGGGATCAGTGCTGGGACCCCAACTATTTACAATCTATATTAACGCTTGGAAGAAGGGACTGAGTGTAACGTAGCCAAGTTTGCTGACGAAACAAAGATGGGAGGAAAAGCAATGTGTGAGGAGGACACACAAAATCTGCAAAAGGACATAGACAGGCTAAGTGGGCACAAATTTGGCAGATGGAGTATAATGTTGGAAAGTATGAGGTCATGCACTTTAGCAGAAAAAAAATCAAAGAGCAAGTTATTATTTAAATGGAGAGAGATTACAAAGTGCCACAGTACAGCGGGACCTGGGGGTACTTGTGCATGAAATGCAAAAGGATAGTATGCAGGTACAGCAAGTGATCAGGAAGGCCAATGGTATCTTGGCCTTTTATTGCAAAGGGGATGGAGTATAAAAGCAGGGAAGTCTTGCTACAGCTATATAAGGTATTGGTGAGGCCACACCTGGAATACTGCGTGCAGTTTTGTTTTCCATATTTACGAAAGGATATACTTTTTTTGGAGGCAGTTCAGAGAAGGTTCACTGGGTTGATTCTGGGGATGAGAGGGTTGACTTATGAGGGAAGGTTGAGTAGGTTGGGCCTCTACTCATTGGAATTCAGAAGAATGAGAGGTGATCTTATTGAAACGTATAAGATTATGAGGGGGCTTGACAAGGTGGATGCAGAGAGGATGTTTCCACTGGTGGGAGACTAGAACTAGAGGGCATGATCTTAGAATAAGGGGCCGCCCATTTAAAACTGAGATGAGGAGAAATTTCTTCTCTGAGGGTTGTAAATCTGTGGAATTTGCTGCCTCAGAGAGCTGTGGAAGCTGGGACATTGAATAAATTTAAGACAGAAATAGACAATTTCTTAAACGATAAGGGGTTATGGGGTGCGGGTGGAGAAGTGGAGCTGAATCCATGATCAGATCAGCCACGATCTTATTGAATGGTGGAGCAGGCTCGAGGGGCCGTATGGCCTACTCCTGTTCCTATTTCTTATGTTGTTATGACTGTGGAGCTCCTAATCAGACCCTGGAACACATCATTGAGCACTGCCCTCAGAGGAAATTTGTAGGTAGCCTACAAGATATCCATGCTGTTACAGCGGAAGCTTTGGCCTGGATATCTGAATTAGATATTGACATTTGATACCAGCCCAAAGTAAGAAAAAATACAACTTGACAGTGCGCTACACTTTATAAAAGATGTGTAAATACTTTTATTTCCACTTAGGTGAATCTATGAATAATGTTTTTACTTTGTGCTACTGAGGGGAGCCTTGCCAGGTGCACATAGTGGAAATGCAGGTACATGCTGCTCATTATTACATGGTTATTGAAATGTTTACACAGCGTGCTCAAATTTCCCGGAGGTGTTGCTGGCAGATGAGGCACTTAGACAAGTGTTTTGTGAGAGAGTCCGGTGGTTCCTCTTGGTCAGTGTCTGTGTCCAGTGCCCCACTTTAGCTTTGATTGCTGGTTGTCCTCCTTCTCCAAGGTAAGGCCTCTTTGCAGAGCAAAAGGCGATGGATTCTCTGGTGGGGCTGTTCTATAAAACATGCCCGATCTGTCAAAAATTCTTCTTCAAGATCTCTTTCATATGCTGTACGGTGATCCTGCCAGGTACATGGACCTTGTTGTATCTGAGCTCCGCTTCCTTCCATGGCTGGTGCAAGGAGGTTATTAGTCATGCTTAAATCCTGGTCCTTGCAGTCTCACTTTGCCTTCCAATGAAGCTGGCATAAATAAATACCTTAGACAGAAATAATCTTGATGGTTGCCTGGGAAATGGACGTTGAACTGCATGTTTGATCATCGCTGCACATTGATGGACTGAACCCTTTCAATTCAAGTAGGCCAATAAATTGTGTCTAGGGTCCTGGGTGCTGACACTAGTACCATCATAAACCCCTGCACTTCGGAGAATCCAGTAACATGATGAAATTGGGCAGTCTGTCATGTTCATTAGGTGAGGAAAATAATGAATAAGATGTCCCAGCTGAACAGTACACCAGTGACTTGCTTGACTGATCTTGGTTACTGCAAATCGGTTTATGTTCCACTCTGGTGCTCTGGAAGGTGGTAGAATAAACATCCCACAAAATCATGGCTTGGGCTATAAACTGCTAAATAGATTTATTAAATTGTAAATGGATAAACAAACAAAAGTAGATTAATGGTAGTTACTGACTTATCTATCCCTCCTTGAAAGATAGAAAATAACAGAGTTGTGTCAGCTGCACAGGACTTTAATATGAACTGGATGATACACACGGTGCCTTAATTCTATACCCTACATAGTTTGTTGCTTACCATTCATGGAGTCTCTCTGATCTTTCTCTCTTTCATGGCATTAAACGGACTGCTCAATTGTAACAAGACAGGTTGAAAACTATTTTTCAAAATTTGCCAAGGACAAAGACAATGTTAATATTTGTCCCTAATACTCAAAAAGAGTTACAAATTAAACATACATTCAACAAACCCCACAATCTGTTTCTATTAGAATTGCATGTCTTTGTCCATCCCTCAGATAAATGGAATGAACAAAACTTCTGTTCTGGGGATATTGTGTATCAAAACAAGCTGTGAATGAACCTGGCTTTTAATGCCAAACAGAAAAAATAAGCCAATAACATGCTACATCTTGGACAAAAATCCAATTTTTATGTCCCATGGAGCACTGAGTCCAATCCCCATAACTTTGATCTCAACTGAAATTGGGAAGTGTGGAGCTGTACAGCTTTAAGAAATACCTTGCATCCAAGCCAGAATAATCCTGGCCTTTAATGTTTAGTTTCAATGTTGAATGCACATCTGGTGTGCATTGTAAATTTGGAGATTTTGCACATTGGCCAATTTGGCCTTCATTTGCATAGCTTTTGATGGTGTAATAAAGCTCTTGCACTTATGTGGGAGAGTAAGATTGCCCTATGTCCGTGGTGTTAGGCAGTATCTTATTGGAGCGGGGATCTGGCAACTTTATTTGCACTCCAAATTCTGGGCCCACTTGAATATTTCATGCCTGCAGATTCATTTCCAGATTGAGTTTTTATACTACATCCTTGTGCATTCTTCAAAGCTGACAATGCTCCTAATGGCTTAGATGTTCAACGCACCATCTAGCCATACAGACCAGGAAGGTCCAAGATTGGATCGATGGTCTGCAAGGAGTTAGACCCAATCTGACCAGGAGTGTCTCTGATGCGCCCGTACTGGTGAAGCTTGCCACTCCAATTATGTTAATGACTCCAATCCCAGGATATGGGTCAGGGCCCAAGTCTTTCTCCTCATCCCCCTGGATTCCCGTTTGGCTGAACATCCAGCAACAGAGAGAGGCCCCGGAAATTTGGGGTATAAGGAGGTGAATTTCCACAGGGGCTCTCCTGCTTGGCAAAAGAGCCACGGATACGCTGAACAAATGGTGTACATGATGTTTATACCTATTTTCCCGCGTTTCTGCAGCTCTTCTGGCGAAGTGATAGCGGGTACGTGTGAGAACCCCCATGGAAATGCAGCCCCCGACAGTGTTTGCAACTTTTACAATACATATGTTCTGTTAATCAGCTTGAATTTTAAGTTGGGTACATATCAGTAAATTTGATTCGCAACGGAGAATAAATAAAATAAAATTTTTCTTTCCCATATTGCAGCAAACTCGTTTGCAAGGTCAGTGCAATCAAAAGATTCAGCTTTGTCACTTTCAGCTAGAATCTTTGCCAAACCACACTTGGCTCATAGTAGAATGCAGATATATTTTGATGAGTTCATGGCGGGGTTGGAGGCAAAAAGTCTCTCTGCTAATAAACACTCACTGGAATCATCAGCAGAATCTATAGGTCTACTGGCATCATCAGCACAAATCAGTAACTTCATGAAAAGAAAGTGGAAGTGGAGTACCAGAGTGGGGAACATGTCAATGAGACGTTTCATAGATTTCAAGTGGTTGAGTTGCAACAAAACTGCAGGTTGCTCACATCTTTTTTGGAAGCTGCTGTTCCCTGCTGTGTATTTTCAAGATTGTGACCCACGTGGCTTTTGAGCCAAGAATGGACCAACATAAGACTAATGGCAAATTGTTTGAAAAGTGTTCCGTTCGATGGGCTGGATTTTTGGGCGAAAATGTAAGTGATACCTGAAAATTACTGTTTTCGCTGCGTTACCAAATTAAGACCTAACTTTCGGCACCTGGTGTCTGCGCCATCACAAAGGGGCTCAGTAAGGCAATCCTTACCTACTTTAGTGCGGGGCCGGGAGCGCTGCAAGAGAGGTTTTGGGAGGGGGGGAAAAAACCATTCAAAAAACATTGCCAAGACCTTTACCTAACAAATCGCTGCAAAAAAATAAAAAAATAAAAACTTTAACTTTATCTTTCTTCCAGGTTTTCCAACTTACCGCTGCTGGCAAGGCTGCACCACTAGGTTTTACCTGGCGATCCTTGGGGCGCGGCATACGGGTCAGGGGAATGCCAAAATCAGACGGTAATGCAATCCGATTCATTACACATCCAGCGCAGCTCTCCTTGGCAGTGCTTCCAAGCGCCGCCGCAAACAAGGAACCGAGGATCGCGACCGGATTTTTGCCGCGGAGAGTCAAAACGCGGCAAAAGACCCGGTCGCAAACGACCCGAAAATTCAGCCGAATATCTGAATTCTACTCCTGGTATGAAAACTGTAACTTATGGTTCAAGACAAAAAAATATAATTGTTCAATATTAAAGAAAACTATAAAGAAAGAAAGAGCTGAAATTTACATAGCATCTTTCATGTCCAAAGCACTCACAGCCAATGAATTACTTCTGAAGTGCAGTCACTGCTGTTGTATAGGTAAATGCAGCAGCCAATTTGCAAATAGCAAGGTCCCACAAACAACCATGAGATGAATGACAAGGTAACTAGAGGGCATGATCTTAGAATAAGGGACTGCCCATTTAAAACTGAGATGAGGAGGAATTTCCTCTCTCAGGGTTGTAAATCTGTGGAATTTGCTGCCTCGGAGAGCTGTGGAAGCTGGGACATTGAATAAATTTAAGACAGTGATAAGGGGATAAGGGGTTATAGGGAGCGCGCGGGGAAGTGGAGCTGAGTCCATGATCAGATCAGCCATGATCTTATTGAATGGCAGAGCAAGCTCGACGGGCCATATGGCCTACTCCTGTTCCTATTTCTTATGTTTTTATGTAATCTGTTTGGTGCTTCCTAGAAGGATAAATGTTGACCAGGACATCAAGAGAACTCCCCTGCTTTTCTTTCAATAAGGCGATGGGGTATTTGACATCCACCTGATAGGGGCCAACATCCCCAGCATCGAAGCACTGACCACACTCGACCAGCTCCGTTGGGCAGGCCACATTGTTCGCATGCCTGACACAAGACTCCCAAAGCAAGCGCTCTACTTGGAACTCCTACATGGCAAGTGAGCCCCAGGTGGGCAGAGGAAACGTTTCAAGGATGCCCTTAAAGCCTCCTTGATAAAATGCAACATCCTCACCGACACCTGGGAGTCCCTGATCAAAGACCGCCCTAAGTGGAGGAAGAGCATCCAGGAGGGTGCTGAGCACCTCGAGTCTCGTCGCCGAGAGCATGCAGAAAGCATGCGCAGGCAGCGGAAGGAGTGTACGGTAAACCAGACTCCCCATTCACCCTTTCCTTTAACGACTGTTTGTCCCACCTCTGACAGAGACTGTAATTTCCGTATTGAACTGTTCAGTCACCTGAGAACTCACTTTGAGTGGGAGCAAGTCTTCCTCGATTTCAAGAGACTGCCTATGATGATGATGATGATAGGCCAGCACCTCCAACAATGTTGTACTCTCTCAGTACTGGACTTAAATATTAGCCAAGATTTCACACTGAAGTTACCATTGAGTCAAGGCTATTTCCATCAAGCATCCTTCTTATCCACAGGGACTGGTTCTGAGAAATTAAGAGAACTTTTTTTATTTGGACAAAGTAGATATAGAGAAACTGTTCCCATTAGCAGGAGGATAAAAAGCCAGAGGACACAGATTTAAGGTGATGGCAAAAGAACCAAAGGCGACATAAGAAAAAACATTTTTATGCAGCGTGTGGTTAGGATCTGGAATGCACTGCCTGAAAGGGTGGTGGAGGCAGACTCAATCATTGCTTTTAAAAGAGAGTTGAATCAGCAGCTGAAAGGAAAAAGTTTTCATGGCTGCCAGGAAAGGGCAGGGGAGTGGGACTAGCTAAGGTGCTCTTGCAGAGAGCTTGCACCAGCTCGATGGGTCGAATGGCCGCCTTCCATGCTGTAACCATTCTATGATTCTATTAGTACCAGAAATTTGTATTGTTGAGGAAAGCGTCATATTAGCTGCGGAGGAAAGGTTTCCTTCCCTCATTATGGGGTTGAAATCTCCACAGGAATTGTCCTGATCTCCCACCAAACTTAGGCAGGAGATCAGCGGAAACCCTGAAGAAATGACTATGCGATTACTCTGGAGATCCTGTTGATCTCCCACTATAACTTCAGGTGGAGATTGGTAGAACCTCTGCAGAAATGCTATTCCTACACATGCCTGAAATTGCATACCTGATGCATTCCCAGCACAGAGGCATTTTGTGCAGCAGTCTATTACATCGATGCACTGAGGAGATCTCTCCGGTTTTGTAAGGTCCTCTCAATAATATATTAGCATGGATAGAGGAGTCACTAACAAACAGAAAACAGAGAGTCAGGATAAATGGTTCATTCTCTGGTTGGCAATCAGTAACTAGTGGGGTGCTGCAGGGATCAGTGCTGGGACCCCAACTATTTACAATCTATATTAACGACTTGGAAGAAGGGACCGAGTGTAACGTAGCCAAGTTTGCTGACGATACAAAGATGGGAGGAAACACAATGTGTGAGGAGGATACACAAAATCTGCAAAAGGACATAGACAGGCTAAGTAAGTGGGCAAAAAATTTGGCAGATGGAGTATAATGTTGGAAAATGTGAGGTCATGCACTTTGACAAAAAAATTAAAAGAGCAAGTTATCAAAAATCAAAGAGAAAGATTGCAAAGTGCTGCAGTACAGCGGGACCTGGGGGTACTTGCACAAGAAACACAAAAGGTTAGTATGCAGGTACAGTAAGTGATCAGGAAGGCCAATGGAATCTTGGCCTTTATCGCAAAGGGGATGGAGTATCAAAGCAGGGAAGTCTTGCTACAGTTGTACAGAGTATTGGTGAGGCCACACCTGGAATACTGCTTGCAGTTTTGGTTTCCATTATTACAAAAGGATATACTTGCTTTGGAGGCAGTTCAGAGTAGGTTCACAAGGTTGTTTCTGGAGATGAGGAGGTTGTCTTCTGAGGAAAGGTTGAGTAGGTTGGGCCTCTACTCATTGGAATTCAGAAGAATGAGAGGTGATCTTATCGAAACATAGAAGAGTATGAGAGGGCTTGACAAGGTGGATGCAGAGGGGATGTTTCCACTGATAGAGGAGACTAGAACTAGAGGGCAAAATCTTGGAATAAGGGGCCACCCATTTAAAACTGAGATGAGGAGAAATTTTTTCTCTGAAGGTTGTGGATCTGTGGAACTCACTGCCTCAGAGAGCTGTGGAAGCTGGGACATTGAATACATTTAAGACAGAAATAGACAGTTTCTTAAACGATAAAAGAATACGGGGTTATGGGGAGCGGGCAAGGAGGTGGACCGGAGTCCATGATCAGATCAGCCATGATCGTATTGAATGGCGGAACAGGCTCAAGGGGCCGTGTGGTCTACTTCTGTTCCTATTTCTTATGTTCTTATATTAATAGAATGTTGTTGTGCTCCCAATGCATGTTGCATGATGCATTGGGAATGCAGAGGTCAGGGGAGATGATTTACTGTGCAGAGGCTTAAATGTGCAGATACAACTTTAATGCTGTACCTCCTGTTGTGGAGGAAAAAGCTCGTTTTATTCTAGAATTGTAGTAAATATTTCAGAGATGAGCGAATAGTTCCCAGGGTGGAGACAGAACAGCTCCTTTCAGTCATGAAAATTGTTATGTATTTAACCCCTTGCAAATTGTATCACACTACCACCAGAGGGCCCACCTGTTGGAGGTTGGAGTCCCAAGGGATCCCAGCATCCCTTGGGAGCACTGTATATAAGCAGTTCACCTACGAGGTACCTGCACTCAGGAATCTTATTAAAGGAGCTAAGGTCACACTTGCTCATTGTTCACAGTACTCAATTTCATCCTTTATTATGTGTGTATCAATTGGCGACGAGGTAACGAACAACTGCACGAAAACGCAAAGAACAGTTGGTATCCTGGAGAAGTTCTCAGAAGGGGATGATTGGAAGGCCTTCGTGGAGAGACTCAACCAATACTTTGTGGCCAACGAGCTGGAAGGGGACGAGAATGCCGCCAAACAAAGGGCGATCCTCCTTACTGTCTGTGGGGCAACAACCTATGGCCTCATGAAGAATCTTCTACCTCCGGTAAAACCAACAACTAAATCCTATGAAGAATTGTGTATGCTGGTCTGGGAACACCGAAATCCTAAGGAAAGCGTTTTGATGGCGAGATATCGGTTCTACACGTGTCAAAGGACGGAGGGCCAGGAAGTCGCCGAACTAAGGCGCCTCGCAGGACATTGTGAATTTGAGGGATTCCTAGAACAAATGCTTAGATTTTTTTTGTACTGGGCATTGGCCATGAGGTAATCCTTCGCAAACTGTTGACTGTTGAAACTCCAAATCTAAGCAAAGCCATAATGATAGCCCAGGCATTTATGTCCACCAGCGACAACACCAAACAGATTTCGCAGAGTCGAGAGGTTTCAGCCAGTACTGTGCACAAAATAATTTCGTTTTCGAGCAGGAATATACATGGCAGAACTAACATGCCGGCTGCTGCTGCACGACCTCAGATGACCCAGAGTCCACCATCAATCGTTAATGCGAGGCAGTTAACACCTTGTTGGCGTTGTGGAGGTGATCATCGGCCCCATCAATGCTGCTTTAAGCACAATGCGTGCAACGGCTGCAGAACAATGGGACACCTCCAGCGAATGTGCAGGCGAGCTGCAAACCCTGCAAACCACCATGTTGTAGAGGAAGGTCGATCCACTGTGGATCAAGCTGAATTGAAGACTCATACTGAGGAGGCAGAAGTGTATGGGGTACACACATTCACTACAAAATGTCCACCAATAATGTTGAAAGTTGAACTGAATGGAATTCCTGTATCTATGGAACTGGACACTGGTGTGAGTCAGTCCATAATGTGTAAAAAGGCCTTCGACAGGCTGTGGTGCGACAAGGCTCACGGGCCCAAGCTCAGCCCCATTCACACCAAACTAAGGACTTAAACAAAGGAACTAATCCCTGTAATTGGCAGTGCAGAAGTCAAAGTCTCCTATGATTGAGCAGTACACAAACTCCCACTGTGGATCGTGCCGGGGATGGCCCCACACTGTTTGGCAGAAGCTGGCTGGTGAAAATCCGCTGGAACTGAGACGTGAATGGCGGTGCAGGCTCGAAGGGCAGAATGGCCTGCTCCTGCATCCATTTTCTATGTTTCTGTGACATCTGAGCGCTTTCGTCCATCGATGACGCCTCATGTGCCCAGGTTCTAAGCAGATTTCCAACGTTGTTTGAGCCAGGCATTGGAAGCTTCTCGGGCGCGAAAATGCAGATCCATTTGATTCCCGGTACACAACCCATCCACCACAAGGCACGGGTGGTACCATATATGATGCGTGAGAAAGTGGAAGTTTAGCTGGAGAGGCTGCAGCGAGAAGGCATCATCGCGCCGAATTCATCGAGTGGGCCAGTCTGATTGTCCCAGTACTTAAAGAGGATGGCACGGTCAGAATTTGTGGGACTATAAAGTAACGATTAACTGTTTCTTGCTGCAGGACCAGTACCCGCTTCCCAAGGTAGACGACCTATTTGCGAACCTGGCTGGAGGGAAGAAGTTCACCAAGTTGGACCTGACCTCGGCCTACATGACGCAGGAGCTGGAGGAGTCTTCGAAAGGCCTCACCTGCATCAACACGCACAAAGGTCTGTTCATCTATAACAGATACCTGTTCGGGATTCGGTCGGCCGCGGCAATCTTCCAATGGAATATGGAGAGCCTGCTAAAGTCGGGTCCTCACACTGTGGTTTTCCAGGTCAATATACTGGTTACAGGTCGGGACACCATTGAGTACTTGAAGAATCTGGAGGAGGTTCTTAGTCAGTTGGATCGCATGGGACTCGGGTTGAAACGCTCAAAGTGTGTTTTCCTGGCGTCGGAGGTTGAGTTCTTGGGAAGAAGAATCGCAGCAGATGGCATCAGACTCACCGACGCCAAGACGGAGGCCACCAAGAATGCGCCGAGACCACAGAACGTGACGGGGCTGTGGTCGTTCCTGGGACTCCTTAACTATTTCGGTAATTTCCTACCTGGGTTAAGCACCCCGTTGGAACCCCAACATGTGCTACTGTACAAGGGAGACCACAGGGTATGGGGGAATTCACAAGAGGCTGTCTTTGAGAAAGCCAGAAATCTGTTGTGTTCAAACAAACTGCTTGTCCTGTATCACCCTTGTAAACGATTAGCTAGCTTGCGATGCGTCATCATACGGGGTCGGGTGTGTGTTACAACAGGCTAACGAATCGGCGATTTTGC
This sequence comes from Pristiophorus japonicus, assembly GCF_044704955.1. NCBI lineage: Eukaryota > Metazoa > Chordata > Chondrichthyes > Pristiophoridae > Pristiophorus > Pristiophorus japonicus. Next base: position 104,678,472 of record NC_091983.1, on the reverse strand, counting down.
AACCGGTTGCTTATGCGTCCAGGAGTTTGTCCAAGGCCGAAAGGTCCTACAGCATGATTGGAAAAAGAGGCTCTGGCGTGCGTTTACGGGGTTAAAAAAAATGCACCAGTACTTGTTTGGCCTCAAATTTGAGCTTGAAACTGACCACAAGCCGTTCATATCGCTGTTCTCTGAGAGCAAAGGGATTAACACCAATGCCTCTGCCCGCATCCAAAGATGGGCGCTCATGCTATTGGCATACAACTCTAATCCGCCACAGACCGGGCACAGAGAACTGCGCTGATGCTTTGTCGGCTACCATTGCCCACCACCGGGGTGGAAATGGCACAGCCTGTGGGACTTGCTCATGGTAATGGATGCATTCGAAAACGAAAAGTCACCCATTACGGCCCGCTAGATCAGGATCTGGACCAGCCAGGATCCTGTACTGTCCTTGGTAAAAAAACTGTGTCCTCCTTGGGAGCTGGTCCAGCGTCCCAGCGGAGATGCAGGAGGCAATTAAGCCGTTCCACAGGTGCAAAGACGAAATGTCCCTGCAGGCGGACTGTCTGTTGTGGGGCAATTGCATGGTCTTGCCCAAGAAAGGCAAAGATACGTTCATTTGTGAACTGCACAGCACCCACTCAGGCATTGTAATGATGAAAGCCATAGCCAGATCCCATGTGTGGTGGCCTGGCTCGACTCAGATTTAGAGTCATGCGTGCACCAGTGTAACACTTGCTCTCAGCTGAGCAATGCACCCAGAGAGGCACCGCTAAGTTTGTGGTCGTGGCTCTCCAAATCATGGTCGAGGATCCACGTGGACTATGCGGGCCCATTTCTAGGCAAAATGTTCTTGGTTGTCGTGGATGCTTACTCAAAATGGATTGAATGTGCAACAATGTCTGTAAGCACATCTATGGCCACCATTGAAAGCCTACAAGCCATGTTTGCCACGCACGGCCTGCCTGATGTCCTAGTCAGCAACAATGGGCAATGTTTCACCAGTGCTGAATTCATGACCCGCAATGGGATCAAGCACATCACATCTGCCCCGTTCAAGCCCGCATCCAACGGCCAGGCAGACGGGCAGTTCAGACCATCAAGCAAAGCTTGAAACGCATGTCGGAAGGCTCCCTGCAGACCCGACAGTCCCTAGTGCTGCTCAGCTACCGCACCAGACCCCACTCACTCACCGGAGTTCCTCCAGCCGAGCTGCTCATGAAAAGGGCGCTCAAAACAAGGCTCTCTCTTGTCCACCCGGATCTCCATGATCACGTGGAGGGCAGGCGGTATCAACAAAGCATGTACCATGACCGCGAAAATTTGTCAGGTCAATGCCCTGTGTTTGTACTCAATTATGGACATGGTCCGAAATGGCTCGTTGGCACGGTCATAGCAAAAGAGGGAAGTCGGGTGTTTCAGGTTAAATTGGCCAATGGACTAACGTGCAGAAAACATTTGGACCAAATCAAATTGCGGTTCACTAACAGCTACGGACAACCCAAAGGTGACACCACCAACATTGACCCTCCAACACACACACAAGTGGCAACTGACATCATGGTTGACCACGAAGCCGAACTCAACATTCCCAGCAACCCGGCAAGGCCGGCTGCCCAGCAGCCCAGTGAAGATCTAACCAACTCACCCATACCTACATTTATACCGAGACGATTGACAAGGGAGCGAAAAGGCCCAGATCGACTCACCTTGTAAAAAAGTGTGTTATTAACTTTACGAGAGAATAATGTTATGTATTTAACTGTAAAGTCCTGTCCCCTCAGTACAGATTCACACGAGGCATGTAGTGAAGTCAAGGTCACTCTGGACCTGCACTTTTATTTCACAGCTCTGGAATGCTGCACTTGCCTGAGGCCTGTCCTTATATACCTGGCTCTTGCAAGTGCACCCCCGGTGGTAAGGTATGCTGGTGGTTACAGGTCATATCTTATTACAGTCATGTATAGCATGCTAGGATACAGTTATATATAATAATGTAAGATACATGACATCACCCTCCCCCAAGGTCTTATTGTCTTTATAGGTCAGTCTCTCAGGTGGTCTACGCTCTCGCTTGGAGCATCTGAGTTGTGGTTCAGTTGTTTGCCTTGGTGTCTGTTTTTCTTTGGATGTGGTTGCTGGTATCTCGCCTGGGCTGTCTGTTTCGATTGGTGTGATTGTTGTTGACTCGCCTGGGCTGTCTGTTGGCATTGCCCTTTACTCAGGTTGTTCCCTCTGTTTGTCCACCAGGTGTGGTGCGAGTTCCACATTGTAGTCTGCATCTGGTTCCGCAGTGATGTTGGTAAATCTGCTTTTGACTTGGTCTACATGCCTCCGGCAGGTTTGGCCATTGTCCATTTGTACTACCAGTAGCCTGTTTCCTTCCTTGCCCATTACTGTCCCTGCAAGCCATTTGGGACCCCTGCCATAGTTTAGTACAAACATTTTGTCCCCTATCTCATTCCATAGTCTACGTGCACCCGCGACCACGGTTTGGTAGGCCAGGGCCAGGGGCTCAGTGGAGCCTCCCTGTGGGCATTGCTGAGTTGGGCACAAATGGTACACCTTCGGACCCAGAGCTCCAAGTCCACGTCAATACCAGGCCACCAGACGTGGGATCTGGCTATGGCCTTCATGAGAACGATCCCCGGGTGCTCGCGGTGGAGCTCCAGGACAAATGCCTCTCTGCCTCGCAGAGGCATGACTACTCGGCTGCCCCACATCAGGCAGTCTGCTTGTAGTGATAGCTCATGCATGCGCCTGTGAAAGGGTTTTAATTCCTCGGGGCAGGCATCGCGAGCCTCTGCCCAGTCACCAGTTAGGACACATCTTTTTACTAAGGATAACGTTGGGTCGCTGGCCGTCCAGGCTCTGATTTGGCGAACCTGTGGACTCAAAGGCATTGATTGCCATGACTATCTCTCAGTCCTGTTCGTCAGGCCCTTCTGTGGTCGCCAGGGGTAGCCTGCTGAGCGCGTCGGCACAGTTGTCTGTGCCTGGTCTGTCCCTTATGGTATAGTCGTAGGACGCCAGCATGAGTGCCCACCGTTGAATTCGCGCCGAGGCGTTGGCGTTTATTGCCTTGCTCTCGGATAGGAGGGACGTGAGGGGCTTGTGGTCGGTTTCTAACGCGAACTTGACCCCAAAAAGGTATTGGTGCATCTTTTTGACACCATACACACACGCGAGCGCCTCCTTCTCCACCATTCCGTACCCGCGCTACGCCCGCGAAAGTGACCTGTAGGCATAAGTTATGGGTTGTAATTTGCCCGCACTATTGACATGTTTCAAAATGCACCCGACCCCATACGCTGACGCATCGCATGTGAGAACTAGCTTTTTATCTGGGTCAAAGAAAGTCAAAACACTGTTGGAACACAGAAGGTTGCGTGCCTTATTGAAGGCGCGTTCCTGGGCGTCCCCCCAAAACCAATCGCACCCCTTCCTGAGTAGCACGTGGAGAGGCTCCAGCAGCGTGCTTAAGTTCTGCATAAAGTTCCCAAAGTAATTGAGTAACCCGAGAAAGGCGCGCCATTCTGGGACATTCCGGGGCCTAGGTGCCAGGCGAATTGCTTCTGTTTTGGATTCTGTTGGGCGGATTCCATCAGCGGCAATCCTTCTGCCCAAAAATTCAACCTCGGGTGCGAGAAACAGGCACTTGGATTTCTTGACTCGTAGGCCTACCCGATCCAACCACTTTAGTACTTCCTCCAAATTACGGAGGTGGGAGTCGGTGTCCCTGCCCGTGATAAGTATGTCGTCTTGAAATACAACCGTCCCCGGGATGGACTTGAGCAGACTCTCCATGTTGCGCTGGAATATGGCAGCTGCCGACCTGATGCCGAATGGGCATCGATTGTACATGAAAAGGCCTCGATGTGTGTTGATGGTGGTGAGTAGCTTGGATTCCTCGGTCAATTCTTGCATCATATACGCAGATGTGAGGTCTAATTTTGAGAGAAGTTTACCTCCAGCCAATGTGGCAAATAAGTCCTCCGCTCTGGGCAGCGGGTACTGGTCCTGTAGGGAGACTCTGTTTATGGTAGATTTGTAGTCCCCACAGATTCGTACGGATCCATCAGGCTTCATGACTGAGACAATGGGACTTGCCCAGTCGCTAAATTACACAGGTGATATAATGTCTTCCTGCAGAAGCCTGTCGAGTTCGTGTTCAATCTTTTCCCTCATCACATAAGGTACAGCTCTGGCCTTGTGATGGACCGGTCTAGCATCCTGTGTGATGTAGATTTTGACTTTGGCCCCTTTGAAAGTGCCCACACCTGGCTGAAAGAGATGTTCAAATCGCTTTATAACTGTTGAGCAGGAGGTCCGTTCCTCTAATGACATGGCATGGACATCATTCCATTTCCAGTTTAGTTTTGCCAGCCAGCTTCTCCCCAGCTGTGCTGGGAGGTCTCTGGGGACAATCCACAGGGGAAGTCGGTTCACTGTCCCTTTGTGTGTGACAGAGAGCATGGCGCTGCTGAGGACTGGTACGATTTCCTTGGTATAGGTCCTTAGTTTGGTGTCGACCCTTGTGAGTTTTGGTCTGTCTCTTTTATGCGGCCACAGTTGTTCAAATTGTTGAGCGCCCATGAGAGATTGACTCACTCCCATATCCAGCTCCATGTTAACAGATATCCCGTTGAGTAGGACCCTCATCATTATAGGAGGCGTCCTGTTGTAGGAGCAGCGGCCATTGATCGTGTTGACCCGCTGTACATCGGTGTCCCGGGTACTGTCCCCACCATCTTCTGGTCCGCTTTCCGACCCATCCGATTCGTATACCAGCCGAGCTGCCGATTTTTTGCACATGCGGGCCAAATGCCCTGAATATTCACAGTTCCTGCAAACAGCCTGCTGAAATCGACATCCCCTTGACGAGTGCCCACCCCCACACCTCCAGCACAGACCTATTCCATTGTTCAAAGTGTTCCCAAAGAATAAGCTGCGTCTGGCTGATCTCTTTTGAGCTTCTTTCAGTTTGTAGTTGATTGCTCGCATTGTGGGTTGATGAGGTGTGAACGGCCGTTCCTGTAGCCCTTGATGGCTTCTGCCTGCTGTCGAGAGCCTGTTCTCCCGGTTTTGTCTGTGTGTGGGGGTAGCAGCTTGTTTAGTGCTGTGAACTTCTTGTTCCGATATTTCGTTAGTTGTCGTACCTGCATTGTAAATCAACCTCGTTTCTTCTTCCCCTACCAAGAATGTCTGTGCAACCAGTGCTGCTGCCTCTAAGGTCAGGTTCTTGGTCTCTATGAGCTTTTGGAATATGCCTGCGTGGCCTATTCCTTCAATGAAAAAGTCTCTCAACATTTCTCTCCTCAGTTCATCGGAGAACTCATAAACTAGCCAACCTCCAAAGTTCCGCCACGAAGTCGGGTATGCTCTGGCCCACACAGCATCTGTAGTTATAGAACCTGTGTCTGGCCATGTGTTGGCTGCTAGCTGGCTTCAGGTGGTCTCTTACCAGTGTGCTCAATTCTTCAAACGACTTGCTTGCTGGTTTCTCGGGTGCCAACAGATCCTTCATTAAAGCATATGTTTTCGAGTCACAGCTGGTCAAGAGATGGGCTCTTCTCTTGTCTGCCTTATCATCGCCTAACCAGTCTTTGGTTACAAAGCTTTGCTGGAGCCTTTCTATAAAGTCCTCCCAATTGTCTCCCACATTGTACTTTTCATCTGATCCATTGTTCGCCATTCTGTAGATTCTGTAATCCCGTAACTCGTCGCCACTGTAAAGTCCTGTCCCCTCAGTACAGATTCACACGAGGTGAGTGGGCAAATGCATGGCAGATGAAGTATAATGTGGATAAATGTGAGGTTATCCACTTTGGTGGTAAAAACAGAGAGACAGACTATTATCTGAATGGTGACAGATTAGGAAAAGGGGAGGTGCAACGAGACCTGGGTGTCATGGTACATCAGTCATTGAAGGTTGGCATGCAGGTGCAGCAGGCGGTTAAGAAAGCAAATGGCATGTTGGCCTTCATAGCAAGGGGATTTGAGTACAGGGGCAGGGAGGTGTTGCTGCAGTTGTACAGGGCATTGGTGAGGCCACACCTGGAGTATTGTGTACAGTTTTGGTCTCCTAACCTGAGGAAGGACATTCTTGCTATTGAGGGAGTGCAGCGAAGGTTCACCAGACTGATTCCCCGGATGGCGGGACTGACATATCAAGAAAGACTGGATCAACTGGGCTTGTATTCACTGGAGTTCAGAAGAATGAGAGGGGACCTCATAGAAACATTTAAAATTCTGACGGGGTTAGACAGGTTAGATGCAGGAAGAATGTTCCCAATGTTGGGGAAGTCCAGAACCAGAGGTCACAGTCTAAGGATAAGGGGTAAGCCATTTAGGACTGAGATGCGGAGGAACTTCTTCACCCAGAGAGTGGTGAACCTGTGGAATTCTCTACCACAGAAAGTTGTTGAGGCCAATTCACTAAATATATTCAAAAAGGAGTTAGATGAGGTCCTTACTACTAGGGGGATCAAGGGGTATGGCGAGAAAGCAGGAATGGGGTACTGAAGTTGAATGTTCAGCCATGAACTCATTGAATGGTGGTGCAGGCTAGAAGGGCCGAATGGCCTACTCCTGCACCTATTTTCTATGTTTCTATGTTTCTATGTAGTGAAGTCAAGGTCACTCTGGACCTGCACCTTTATTTCACAGCTCTGGAATGCTGCACTTGCCTGAGACCTGTCGTTATATACACCTGTCTCTTGCAAGTGCACCCCTGGTGGTAAGGTATGTTGGTGGTTACAGGTCAAATCTTATTACAGTCATGTTTCACATGTTAGGATACAGTTATATATAATAACGTAAGATACATGACATTAACCCCTTGCAACCTGTATCACACTACCACCAGAGGGCTTACCTGTTGGAGTCCCAAGGAATCCCAGCATCCCTTGGGAGCACTGTATATAAGCAGGCCACCCACAAGGAGTCTTATTAAAGGAGCTAAGGTCACACTTGCTCATTGTTCACAGTACTCAGTTTCATCCTTTATTTTATGAGTGTATCAAAAGTCATGCTGAGGGAGGTGCTATTTAGGAGGCATGTTATTTTAATTGTCACGGGCCCTCTCACCTGAGATCTACCTGGGGAAAGTTGGTGGAGCAGGTGAGTGCAGTCTCTGAAGTTAAAAGAACTAACTTTCAGATGAGGAAGAAATCAGAACCTTCAAGAACGCAAATGAGTCCCCTTTATCTGCTTGTAGTGGTCTGTCATGCCATGCCTTTAACACACACATACACTTTCAACTTAATCAGCTGTGTACTCATGATTTCTTATCCTTACATTCTCTTTACCTGGAATCCCTTACATTGTACACCCATTAGAGGCACCCTCAGTACCACTTTGAATACTGTCTGTCCTTGCACTCCTGACTTGGGAATCCAAAGCAATGCTCAAATATCTAGCTCTAATACGGGAAGCAGACAGCCATTCATTATGTCTTCTCATTGCAGGCCAAGTAAGCACACTACAGAAGATAGGGGCTTAAACTAGAAGGGAAACCCCCAAGTCTCCAGACATTGATATGCATTGAGGCGTTAAACCTGGACATTGCTAATGATCCCATTGAAGGGGCTAAAGAGGTAGCGGACTCAGGCCCATATACTGCACAAGGTAAAAGCTCACGGGGTTGTGGGTAATATATTTGCGTGGATAGAGGATTGGCTAACTAACAGAAAACAGAGAGTCGGGATAAATGGGTCATTTTCTGGTTGGCAAACAGTGACTAGTGGGGTGCCGCAGGGATCGGTGCTGGGGCCTCAACTATTTACAATCTATATTAATGACTTGGATGAAGGAACCAAGTGTAATGTAGCCAAGTTTGTTGCTGATACAAAGATGGGTGGGAAAGCAAATTGTGAGGAGGACACAAAACATCTGCAAAGGGATATAGACAGGCTAAGTGTGTGGGCAAACATTTGGCAGATGAAATATAATGTGGGAAAATGTGAGGTTATCCACTTTGGCAGAAATAATAGAAAAGCAAATTATAATTTAAATGGAGAAAAATTGCAAAGTGCTTCAGTACAGGTCTGGGCTCTCCTGCCATGACTTACCCCTTAAATTAACTTAATTTGGCAACAATGGCAATTGTTTCCTACTGATAAAAGAAAAAGAAAAAGATAAAATACTCACCAATCCACCAGTTAATCACTTACACACTTGGCTGTGATGTCACACTTCAATTTCTTTTTACTTCTTTGTTTTACCTTCGGCCTCGATCTCCCACTCTCGCTGTGATCTCGGGCCTCGGGTCCCCGCTCCTTTTATCCCCGCCACTGGTCCCACTGTTGCTGTGATCTCGGGCCTCGAGGCCCCACTCCTTTTATCCCCGCCGCTGGTCCCACTGTCGCTGTGATCTCGGGCCTCGGGTCCCCGCTCCTGTTATCCCCGCCGCTGGTCCCGCTCCCATGTCATGCTCTTCCTGTACTATGTGGGAAGTCAGGGACGCTTCCAGTGTCCCTGACAACTACATGTGCAGGAAGCTTATCCACTGCAGCTCCTGACAGACTGCATTGTGGAACTGGAGCTGCACATGGATTCACTCTGGAGCCTCTGCGATGCTGAGAATGTGGTGAATAGCACATTTAGTGAATTGGTCACATCGCAGGTAAAGGTTACACAGCCAGATAGGGAGTGGGTGACCATCAGGCAGAGCAGTGGAAGGAAGGTAGTGCAGGGGTCCCCTTCGGTCGTCTCCTTCCAACACAGATATACCACTTTGGGTACTGTTGGGGGAGATGGCTCATCAGGGGAAGGCAGCAGCAGCCAAGTCCATGGCACCATAGGTGGCTCTGCTGCACAGGAGGGCAGGAAAAAGAGTGGGAGAGCTATAGTGATAGGGGATTCTATTGTAAGGGGAATAGATAGGCATTTCTGCAGCCGCAAATGAGACTCCAGGATGGTATGTTGCCTCCCTGGTGCAAGGGTCAAGGATGTCTCGGAGCAACTGCAGCGCATTCTGGAGAGGGAGGGTGAATAGCCAGCTGTCGTGGTACATATAGGTACCAACGATATAGGTAAAAAACGGGATGAGGTCCTAAAAGCTGAATTTAGGGAGCTAGGAATTAAATTTAAAAGTAGGACTTCAAAGATAGTAATCTCAGGATTGCTATCAATATCACGTGCTAGTCAGAATAGAAATTGCAGGATAGCTCGGATAAATACATGGCTTGAGGAATGGTGCAAGGGGGAGGGATTTAAATTCCTGGGACATTGGAACTGGTTCTGGAGGAGGTGGAACCAGTACAAACCAGACGGTCTTCACCTGGGCAGGACCGGAACCGATGTCCTAGGGAGAGTGTTTGCTAGTGCTGTTGGGAAGGGGTTAAACTAAAATGGCAGGGGGATGGAAATCTATGCAGGGAGGCAGAAGGAAGTAAAATGGGGGCAGAAGCAAAAGGTAGAAAGGAGAAAAGCAAGAGTGGAGGGCAGAGAACACAAGGGTAAAAATCAAAAAGGGCCACACTACAACATAATTCGAAAAGGATAAAGAGTGTTTTTAAGTCTCAATGCGAGGAACATTCGTAATAAGGTGGATAAATTGACTGCGCAGATAGCTGTTAGTGGATATGATGTAATTGGGATTACGGAGACATGGCTCCAGGGTGACCAAGGCTGGGAACTCAATATCCAGGGGTGTTCAATATTCAGGAAGGACAGACAGAAAGGAAAAGGAGGTGGGGTAGCATTACTAGTTAAAGAGGCGATTAACACAATATTAAGGAAGGACATTAGCGTAAATGATGTGGAATCTATATGGGTAGAGCTGTGAAACACCAAACGGCGGAAAACGCTAGTGGGAGTTGTGTACAGACCACCAAACAGTAGTAGGGAGGTTGGGGATGGCATCAAACAGGAAATTAGGGACGCGTGCAATGAGGGTGCAGCAGTTATCATGGATGACTTTAATCTACATATTGATTGGGCTCACCAAATTGGTAGCAATACTATGGAGGAGGATTTCCTGGAGTGTATAAGGGATGGTTTTCTAGACCAATATGTCGAGGAACCAACTGGAGAGCAGGCCATCCTAGACTGGGTCTTGTGTAATGAGAGAGGATTAATTAGTGATCTGGTTGTGCGGGGCCCTTTGGGGAAGAGTGACCATAAGATGGTAGAATTCTTCAGTAAGATGGAGAGTGACACAGTTAATTCAGAGACTAAGGTCCTGAACTTAAAGAAAGGAAACTTCGACAATATGAGACATAAATTGGCTAGGATAGACTGGAAACTGATACTTAAAGGGTTGATGGTGGATCGGCAATGGCAGACATTTAAATATCATATGGATGAACTAAAACAATTGTACATCCTTGTGTGGCATAAGAATAAAAAAGGGAAGGTGGCTCAACAAGGGAAATTAGGGAAAGTGTTAAGTCCAAGGAAGAGGCATATAAATTGGCCAGAAAAAGCAGCAAACCTGAGGACAGGGTGGAATTCAGAATTCAGCAGAGGAGGACTAAAGGTTTAATTAGGAGGGGGAAAATAGTGTTTGAGAGTAAGCTGCAGGGAACATAAAAACTGACTGCAAAAGCTTCTATAGATATATGAAGAGAAAAAGATTAGTAAAGACTAATGTCGGTCCCTTGCAGTCAGAATCAAGTGAATTCATAATGGGGAACAAGGTAACAAATACTTTGGTTCTGTCTTCACTAAGGAAAACACAAGTAACTTCCCGAAATTACTATGGGACCGAGGGTCTAGCGAGAAGGGGAACTGAGGGAAATCGTTATTAGTCAGGAAACGGTGTCAGGGAAATTGAAGGGTCTGAAGGCCGATAAATCCCCAGAGCCTGATAGTCTGCATCCCAGAGTACTTAAGGAAGTGGCCCTAGAAATAGTAGATGCATTGGTGGTCAATTGCTAACATTCCATGGACTCTGGTTCAATTCCTATGGATTGGAGGGTAGCTAATGTAACCCCATTTCTTTTAAAAAAGGAGAGAGAAAACACAGAATTATAGACCGGTTAGCCTGACATCGGTGGTGGGGAAAATGCTGGAATCAATTATTAAGATGAAATAGCAGCGCATTTGGAAAGCAATGACAGGATCGGTCCAAGTCAGCATGGATTTATGAAAGGGAAATCATGCTTTACAAATCTTCTAGAGCTTTTTGAGGATGTAGCTAGTAGAATGGATAAGGGAGAACCAGTGGATGTGGTGTATTTGGACTTTCAAAAAGCTTTTGGCAAGGTCCCACACAAGAGATTAGGGTGCAAAATTAAAGCACATGGTATTGGGGGGTAATGTATTGACATGGATAGAGAACTGGTTGGCAAACAGGAAGCAAAGAGTGAGAATAAACGGATCCTTTTCAGAATGGCAGACAGTGACTAGTGGGGTGCTGCAGGGTTCAGTGTTGGGGCCCCAGCTATTTACAATATACATTAATGATTTAGACGAAGGAATTGAATGTAATATCTCCAAGTTTGCAGATTAAGCTGGGTGGCAGTGCGAGCTGCGAGGAGAATGCTAGGAGACTGCAAGGAGACTTGGACAGGTTAGGTGAATGGGCAAATGCATGGCAGATGCAGTATAATGTGGATACATGTGAGGTTATCCACTTTGGTGGCAAAAACAGGAAGGCAGATTATTATCTGAATGGTGATAGATTAGTAAAAGGGGAGGTGCAACGAGACCTGGGTGTCATGGTACATCAGTCATTGAAGGTAGGCATGCAGGTACAGCAGGCAGTAAAGAAAGCAAATGGCATGCTGGCCTTCATAGCAAGGGGATTTGAGTATCGGAGCAGGGAGGTCTTACTGCAGTTGTACAGGGCCTTGGTGAGACCACACTTTGAGTATTGTGTGCAGTTTTGGTCTACTAATCTGAGGAAGGACATTCTTGCTATTGAGGGAGTGCAGCGAAGGTTCTCCAGACAGATTCCCAGGATGGCAGGACTGACATATGAAGAAAGATTGGATCGACTAGGCTTATATTCACTGGAATTTAGAAGAATGAGAGGGGATGTCATAGAAACATATAAATTTCTGATGGGATTGGACAATTTAGATGCAGGAAGAATGTTCCCGATGTTGGGGAAGTCCAAAACCAGGGGTCACAGTCTAAGGATAAGGGGTAAGCCATTTAGGACCGAGATGAGAAGAAACTTCTTCACTCAGAGTGGTTAACCTGTGGAATTCTCTACCACAGAAAGTTATTGAGGCCAGTTTGTTAAATATATTCAAAAGGGAGTTAGATGTGGCCCTTACGGCTAAAGGGATCAAGGGGTATGGAGAGAAAGCAGGAATGGGTTACTGAAGTTGCATGATCAGCCTTGATCTTATTGAATGGTGGTGCAGGCTCGAAGGGCCGAATGGCCTACTCCTGCACCTATTTTCTATATTTCTATGTAAGTACAGAGGTACCTGGGGGTCCTTGTGCATGAAACACAAAAAATTAGTATGTAGGTGCAGCAAGTAATCAGGAAGGCAAATGGAATGTTGCTCTTTATTGCAAGGGTGATAGAGTATAAAAGCAGAGAAGTCCTACTACAGCTGTATATCGGGTATTGGTGAGGCCGCACCTAGAGTACGGCCTCACCAATACCCGTACAGTTTTGGTCTCTGTATTTAAGAAAGGATATACTTGCATTGAAGGCTGTTCAGAGAAGGTTCATTAGGTTGATTCCGGAGATGAGGTTGTTGACTTATGAAGATAGGTTGAATAGGTTGACCCTATACTCATTGGAGTTCAGAAGAATGAGAGGTGATCTTATCGAAACATAAGAAAATAAGGGGGCTTGACAAGGTGGATGCAGAGAGAATCTTTCCACTCATAGAGGAAACTAAAACTAGATAGTCTTAGAATAAGGGGCTGCCCATTTAAAACTGAGATGAGGAGAAATTTCTTCTCTGAGGGTTGTAAATCTATGGAATTCTCTGCCCCAGAGAGCTGTGGAGGCTGGGTCATTGAATATTTTTAACGCGGAGATCGACAGATTTTTGAGCGATAAGGGAGTAAAGAGTTATGGGAAGCGGGCAGGAAAGTGCAGCTGAGTCCATGATCTGATCAGACATGATCTTATTGAATGGCAGAGCAAGCTCGAGGGGCCAAATGGCCTACTCCTGCTCCCATTTCTTATGTTCGTATGTAGGAGCAGGCCATTTGGCCCCTCGAGCCTGATCTACCATTCAATAAGAGCATGGCTGAATTTCTACATCAACACTTCTTTTCCACCTGTTATGTATGCAACCCTAGGCAACCTGTATCATACTGCTACCAGAGGGTTTACCTGTTGGGGTCCCAAGGGATCCCAGCATCCCTTGGGAGCACTGTACATAATCAGGTCTCCCATGCTGTACCAGCACTCTGGAGTTTGAATAAAGGAGCTAAGGTCACATTTGTTCATTGTCTACAGTACTCAGTTGCATCACTGTATTATGAGCTTAACACCATATCCCTTGATTCCCTTAGCTTCCCAAAATTTATCAGACTCAGTTTTGAATATACTCAACGATTGAACATCCACAGCCCTCTGGGGGTAGAGAATTCCAAAGATTCACAACCCTCTGAGTGAAGACATTTGTCCTCATCTCAGTTCTAAATGACTGACCCCTTATCCTGAGACGTTGGCCCTTAGGTTTCGACTCTCCAGTCAGGGGAACCAGCCTCTCAGCATTTACCCTCTCAAGCCCTCTAAGAATTTTATACATTTCAATGAGATCACCACTTCTAAACCCCAGAGAATAAAGGCCCATTCTACTCAATCTCTCCTCATAGGACAGCCCTCCCATCCCAGGAATCAATCTGGTGAACCTCAGTTGCACCCCCTGTGAGGCAAGTATATCCTTCATTAGATAAGGAGACCAGAACTGTACACAATTCTCCAGGTGTGATCTCACCTATATAATTGCAGCATGACTTCCTTACACTCATACTTCAACCCCCTTGCAATAAAGGTTAACATACCATTTGCCTTCCTAATTGCTTGATGTACCCGCAAGTTTACTTTCTGTGATTCATGTACAAGGACCCCCAGATCCCTCTGAATCACAACATTTTCTAGTCTCTCACCTTTTTAAAAAATATATTTTGCTTTTCCATTTTTCCTACCAAAGTGGATAATTTTATATTTCTTCACTTTATATGTCATCTTCCACCTTACATAAGAACGTAAGAACATAAGAATTAGGAACAGGAGTAGGCCATCTAGCCCCTCGAGCCTGCTCCGCCATTCAATAAGATCATGGCTGATCTGGCCGTGGACTCAGCTCCACTTACCCGCCCTCTCCCCATAACCCTTAATTCCCTTATTGGTTAAAAATCTATCTATCTGTGACTTGAAAACATTCAATGAGCTAGCCTCAATTGCTTCCTTGGGCAGAGAATTCCACAGATTCACAACCCTCTGGGAGAAGAAATTCCTTCTCAACTCAGTTTTAAATTGGCTCCCCCATATTTTGAGGCTGTGCCCCCTAATTCTAGCCTCCCCTACCAGTGGAAACAACCTCTCTTCCTCTATCTTGTCTATCCCTTTCATGATTTTAAATGTTTCTATAAGATCACCCCTCATCCTTCTGAACTCCAACGAGTAAAGACCCAGTCTACTCAATCTATCATCATAAGGTAACCCCCTCATCTCCGGAATCAGCCTAGTGAATCGTCTCTGTACCCCCTCCAAAGCCAGTATATCCTTCCTCAAGAAAGGTGACCAAAACTGCACGCAGTACTCCAGGTGCGGCCTTACCAATACCCTATACAGTTGCAGCAGGACCTCCCTGCTTTTGTATTCCATCCCTCTCACAATGAAGGCCAACATTCCATTCACCTTCCTGATTACCTGCTGCACCTGCAAACTAACTTTTTGGGATTCATGCACAAGGACCCCCAGGTCCCTCTGCACCGCAGCATGTTGTAATTTCTCCCCATTCAAATAATATTCCCTTTTACTGTTTTTTTTTCCAAGATGGATGACCTCACACTTTCCGACATTGTATTCCATCTGCCAAACCTTCACCCATTCGCTTAACCTATCCAAATCTCTTTGCAGCCTCTCTGTGTCCTCTACACAACCCGCTTTCCCACTAATCTTAGTGTCATCTGCAAATTTTGTTACACTACACTCTGTCCCCTCTTCCAGGTCATCTATGTATATTGTAAACAGTTGTAGTCCCAGCACTGATCCCTGTGGCACACCACTAACCACCGATTTCCAACCCGAAAAGGACCCATTTATCCCGACTCTCTGCTTTCTGTTCGCCAGCCAATTCTCTATCCATGCTAATACATTTCCTCTGACTCCGCATCTTCTGCAGTAACCTTTTGTGTGGCACCTTATCGATTGCCTTTTGGAAATCTAAATACACAACATCCATCGGTACACCTCTATCCACCATGCTCGTTATATCCTCAAATAATTCTAGTAAATTAGTTTAACATGATTTCCCCTTCATGAATCCATGCTGCGTCTGCTTGATTGCACTATTCCTATCTAGATGCCCCGCTATTTCTTCCTTAATGATAGTTTCAAGCATTTTCCCCACTACAGATGTTAAACTAACCGGCCTATAGTTACCTGCCTTTTCTCTGCCCCCTTTTTTAAACAGAGGCGTTACATTAGCTGCTTTCCAATCCGCTGGTACCTCCCCAGAGTCCAGAGAATTTTGGTAGATTATAACGAATGCATCTGCTATAACTTCCGCCATCTCTTTTAATACCCTGGGGTGCATTTCATCAGGACCAGGGGACTTGTCTACCATGAGTCCCATTAGCCTGTCCAGCACTCCCTCCCTAGTGATAGTGATTGTCTCAAGGTCCTCCCTTCCCACATTCCCGTGACCAGCAATTTTTGGCATGGTTTTTGTGTCTTCCACTGTGAAGACCGAAGCAAAATAATTGTTTAAGGTCTCAGCCATTTCCACATTTCCCATTATTAAATCCCCCTTCTCATCTTCTAAGGGACCAACATTTACTTTAGTCACTCTTTTCCGTTTTATATATCTGTAAAAGCTTTTACTATCTGTTTTTATGTTTTGCGCAAGTTTACCTTCGAAATCTATCTTTCCTTTCTTTATTGCTTTTTTAGTCATTCTTTGCTGTTGTTTACCTTCTTGCCCAATTACTTAACCAGTCTATGGGCCCAAATTTCCACATGCGTTGCACCGTTATTTTTGGTGTAACTTTATGTTTCTGGTATATCTTTTTAGTTGTAAATATGGCCATTTCATTTGCGCCAGTGTAAGTGAGTTAGTTAGGTTTTTTGTTAGGTCAGTTTTTTTTTCAAAATGGGTGTCCCCAGCCACTTACACCATTTATGCCAATTCGGCCAGAAAAAAGTTGTACTAAACTAACTTAGGGCAGCGTATGTGTCCACTTTTGTCCGCACAGAAAGACCTAACTTACAGTTAAGGAATCGGTGCAAGTAACTACATTTCAAGCACCAAACAAAACACAAGCAGTAATAACAATTCAATAAAAAATAAAGAAGTGAAGTAAAGAATTAAATTAACAAATAAAAGTATTGCATCAATACTTTAACTGAACAATGCAGCGGCTGGCCGTGCTGGAGTCCCTTCGGCCAGGGCAAGAATCGGGAGAATGCGGCATAGGAGGGAGGAGTATCAACGCGGCAGGCTGTGGGGGGGAGGGGGAGGGGGAGAGTATAAACGGAGAATGCAGCAGGCTGTGGGCGGGGGGGGGGGGGGGTGAAGGGAGGGAGGGAGGTAGAAGGCTGAACTCTGCAGGCTTTTGGGGGGGGAGGGGTGCTGACAAGGAAGGATAGAGAAGTCACATGACTGAAGGGGGGAGGGGGAGAGAACAAAAGATCTTTGGGTTTCTTATCTTGTTTGGGGAGTGAGAAGAGCTGGGCCATTTTGCACCTTCTTTAACCTTTGAAAGTTTTAATTTTACTTTAAGGATGAGTGCATCAATCTCAATGCCACAGATTATTCAATGGTTATGCGTTACTGTGCTTCGTCGGAGAGAATTGATTAAAGCTCATCGCATCAGGAACATCAGAGCCCATAGGCTGTTGGGCAGGAGGCGTTACACATCTCAGAGATTTCGAGTCAGGCATTCCTACCTGGACCTGAGTGAGGGTGATTGTGTCAGAGGGCTGCGTTTCTGCAGGGAACTTGTCCATGAGATCTGTGAGTTGGTGAGACCACAGTTGCAGCCGAGAAGCAGCAGGTGAACTGCCTTGTCTGTTGAAGTGAAGGTTATAGCTGCACTTTCCTTCTATGCCTCGGGATCATTTCAAGGTACAGCTGGAGATGTGTGCGCCATCTCTCAAGGTGCAATACAGGTCTCCATTCGGCAGGTCACGGCTGCACTGTATGCGCGGAGGAATGACTTCATCAAGTTCCATTGATCGCACAAGCAATGTGTGACAGGGCTGTGGGCTTCTGCAGGATTGCTGGCTTCCCAAAGGTACAGGGTTGCATTGATTGTACCCACATCGCCTTGCAAGCATCTGTGGAGGATGCCGAGCAGTTCAGGAATAGAAAAGGTTTCCACTCCATTAATGTGCAGCTCGTGTGTGACGACATGCAGCGCATCATGTCAGTCGATGCAAGATACCCTGACAGCACCCATGATGTGTTCATCTTACATGACAGCGTTATATCTGACATGTTTGAGCAGCAGCCAGAAGGGCAGAGCTGGCTACTGAGAGACAAAGGGTACGGCCTCGCCATCTGGCTCATGATGTCCCTACGAGTAACCCGGACGGAGGCTGACCATCATGTCGCACATTAAGACACACAGCATCATAGAGAGGACCATTGGCATCTTGAAACAGCGTTTCCGATGCCTGAACCATTCCGGAGGCAACTTGCAATATTCCCCTGAGATGGTCGATCACTTCGCTGTTGTGTGCTGTATGCTGCATAACTTAGCCATCATGAGGCAGCAGCAGCTGATAGTGGATGAAGAAGACCCACCTGCGGTGAGAGTGCCTGATGATAATGAATTGGAAGATGCAGGTGACGAGCTGGAGGAGGATGATGACGAGGGTCAGGAGACCATGCAAGTGCCTGAGGCTGGAGCACGACGTCGGAGGAGGCCGGACCATCGTGCTCCTTTAACGATTGCTTGAGCCTTGCGCCAACAGCTCAACCGTGATCGCTTTACTGATGCCTGAGGGCTCAGAGACAACTGTTCTGCTTTGACATGTTTATTTTTTGCAGCTGTTCCTAAATGTTGTGTTGTGTGAATGGAACATGATTCAGTTTCAATGTAAAAAATATTTAATTGAAAATTTTAGAATGTACTTCACTTTAGTGTAATAAAATATTTTTTTCAAACTGTACTTTAATATGACTCTTTAAGATCACTTAAACTTGTAAAGTTACAAAAGAATTTCAATGTGAAAAATCTTTCACTCTAAAATCGAACTTCAAGATCACTTTTTAGGTGCGAAATTAAATAACTTACAAAATGTGAAAACATTTACACTCTAAGATCATTTAAAAACTCTAAGATCACTTATAAGTTGTAAAATTACAAAACTTATGAAACAATTTCCATACGAAAAAACTTACACTGTCAGATCACTTAAAAACTTTAAGGTTACTTTCGTCTTGTAAAGTTACATCACTTGTAACTGTTTTCAAATATAAATTGATTTATAAGAGTAAAATCAACAACAACAACAACAACGAAAACAACAGCAGCAAAGAAAGGCTGCACCCATCTCAGATCCACATCTCAAATGTGCACTGCTTCATGAGTGTGGTGGTGGTGGGGAGGGGAGGGGGTGGGGGTTACGGCTTGGGTCATTACAGAGACTAGTGTGGGGATTGCCGTGGGAGTGGCAGTGGATCGGCCTGACTCTGTTCCCTTATTGCAGCAGCTAACTCCCTGATAGCCTGTGCCGTCGTTCCCGCTGCCTCTGAAATTTCCTCCCTCATGTCCCGTGACATTATTGCTATTTCTGCCATCAGTGTCGTTACCTCATCACCCACCCCACTAACTATGTTCACGAGTGATCCGGTAAGCTCATTGGTCTCCACACACAATGCCATCACCTGAGCCACATCTGTTGCACCTTCCATCTCAGGACAGCGTGGTACATTTCTCCTTGGCCTCGCCCTGGGTCTGTCTCACGAAACCCCTTCAGTGTGAGGCACAGGCTGGGATGGTGTAGCCATGGGTGTTACAGGCTGCATTCCACCAGCATGGAAGTCGCAGGCTGGGACGGTGGGGCCCTGGGTGTTCCATGCGGCATTCCAGCAAGAGTGGGACCCAGAACCTCGGACAGTGGTGTTATGTATGGAGAAAGAGTCAGACTGAACACTGTGAGCTCAAAGTAAAGTGTGACCTTAGTCTTTTATTGCAGGTCTCCAGAGTGCCTCTCCAACCTGTGAGGCCTCCTTAAATACCTGTGCTCCCAAGGGATTATGGGATCCCTTGGGACTCCATGGGATGAGCCCTCTGGTGACTGTACAGAGTAAATACAAGTTCACATATATAACAGGTGGGGCATTGACTGTTCCATACTGTATTCCAGCAGCACTGGGACCCTGAACCTCGGATGGTGGGGCACTGATTGATCCATACTGTATTCCAGCAGCACTGGGAGGCATAGGCTGGGATATTGGGGCACTGAATGATCCATACTGTATTCCAACAGCACTGGAACCCACAACCTCTGGACTTTCAAAAGCATCCAATGTCGGACCAAAACTTAAACCACTATGCAGGGACTGGGATGAGCTGAAAGCATAGAATGATGAACCAGACCCTAAAGCAGTATGCACGGACTGGGACGAGCTGAAACCACGGAATGTCGAAGCAGACCCTAAATCACTATGCAGGGACTGGGCCGCGGTCAAATCACGGAATGCCGAATCAGAAATCATGGAAGTGCTTGGCAATGCAAGTTCAAGATTCTCCCCTTCATACCTTTCCATGGCCACCCCCTCGCTCCTACAAAGTTGGTGTGGCTCACCCGTGTCTGAATCTTCTTCTGTATCTTCAGGATTGGCATCAGGTTCTGCAAAATATAAGAGAACAGTCAAATGGTTAGCAGCACAGGAGGGGACAGGATGGGTGGCATGAGTAGGCTCACATGTAGCAGGCCAGGCAGCAGGTTGATTTGAAGGGCCACGAGTAATTTTCAGTACTTAACCTCTCCCTCGCGTGTGGGCCCAGCTTGTGCAGTATTGATTGCTTTTCTCCAGCTAGAACCCATCAAAGCAAGGACCCTCTGTTCCTAGGGTGTCAGTGGGTGCAGATTTGGCGGGCCTCCTCCTGTTCGAGTCCTTTCCCTTTTGTTGTGTGCCAATTTCTTCTACAAAGATGAAAACATAACTTGTTAGAGAGGGTGTCTTTCTGTTGGGTGGGACATATACAGATGGTCACATTTACAGGTTCAATTCCATTGACAAATGAAAATATTACTTTACACTAACTGCTTAACCATGGTCCTGCCATTTCTTTTTACACTGCCTTCCATTTCTCGTGGTATTCACCACTGCGCAGTAATCTTCTGTAACTTTGTTCCAGCGTTTATTAATTTCTTTGGGTGGCACTTTTGTGCGACCTCTGTTGCTCATATCCAGCTCCTACCATATTTCCTCGATTACATTCACTAGTATCTCCACTTCTTGACGCGTGAAATTCTTCGTTCTTGGGGCACGGCTCTATTGAATTGACACTCAGTGATTTTTCAAAACAC
Organism: Pristiophorus japonicus; assembly: GCF_044704955.1. Lineage (NCBI taxonomy): Eukaryota > Metazoa > Chordata > Chondrichthyes > Pristiophoridae > Pristiophorus > Pristiophorus japonicus. Next base: position 104,657,852 of record NC_091983.1, on the reverse strand, counting down.
AAAGTCCTTATTTTGCTTGCAGCAATGAATGATTCTCACCTATGCAGCATTCCTTGTGGAGGTTTAGCAGCTGATTTCTTGCACAGTACTCCAAACAGCACTCCTATAGCTTTCAAAACATCAAGCAGGCATCCAAAACTAAGTGACACGTTCTCCCTTTAAAAATGGCCAATTGCCAATGTTATTGCCACACTGAGCATGCGCGAACGCTGCAACGCGTATGCATGTGCTGCCGTCACACTCACAGGCACTCAGATCAGGCCGCCCCACCACCCCCCTGCCCCCCCCCCCCGCCGGCTCTGCACGGCCAGCACAGACCTAGCTCCGCCCCCCTCTCTGTGTTCTGTGCCACACCACCTCGACAGATGACCCGAGAATCGGCCATAATTGCAAGTATTTTTTTTGCCGCTGTTTCTGCTCTACAATGTCGGTGGGGGGCTCGGAGGTGCGCCAAAAAAAATGGAGGGCCAAATTTGGGCCCTATATCCCTTTGTAGCCTCTTTACATCCTCCTCATAGCTTACTTTCCCACCTAGCTTTGTATCGTCAGCAAACTTGGATATATTACACTCATTTAAGATATTGATTTAGATTGTAAAAGGCTGAGACCCAAGCACAGATCCTTGCGACATTCCACTATTTACACCCCGCCATCCTGAAAGTGACTCATTTATTCCTACTCTCCGTTTTCTGTCCATTAACCAATTTTCAATTCATACTAATATTACCCCCCAATCTCATGATCCCTAATTTTGTGTAACAACCTATTGTGCGATACCTTATCAAATGCCTTCTGAAAATCTAAATATACTACATCCACTGGTTCCCCCTTACCTACCCTGCTAATTACACCCTCAAAAAACTTTAATAGGTTTGTCAAACAAGATTTCCTTTTCATAAACAATATTGACTCTGCCTAATTATATTATGATTTTCCAAGTGCCCCGTTACCACATCCTTAACAATAGATTCTAGCATTTCCCTACTATTGATATCTGGCAAATTGCCCATGTTTTCTCTCTCTCTCTCTCCTTTTTTGAACAGTAATATTACATTAAACCGACAGGTTTGTAGTGATCTAATTTCTCTCTCCCTCCCTACTTAAATAATAAAGTGACATATTCAATTTTCCAATCCAAAAGCACAATTGCAGAATTTAGAGTTTTTGAAAATGAAAGCTAATGCATCTTCAATTTCCTCATATATTTATTTTAATACCCTAGGATGGTGATCATCAAGTTCTGGAGATTTGTCTATCTTAAGTCTCATTATTTTCTCCATTTACATTTTTTAACTTTTATTAAATCCACTAAGTTGATTTATTTTTGGGTTCCCTTGAACTGCTGATATTTTTTCCTCTTCCTCCACTGTGAAAACATATGTTAATTTTATTGAGTACTTTGTATAAGTAAAATAACAGCAATGAAGAAAATAAGGGCACTAAAGTGTGACAAATCCCAAGGACCAAATGTTTTCCATCCCAGGGTTTTAAATGAAGTAGGTGAGCATATTGCAGATGCCCTAACTGAAATATTCCAAAGTTCTCTCGATTCAGGAACCGTTCCTTTAGATTGGAAAATTGTGCATGTCACTCTGCTATTTAAGAATGGCGAGAGAGGGAAACCAGGAATTATAGATCATTTAGCCTAACTCTGTTGTCGTGAAATTACTATAGTCTATAATTAAGGATAGGGTGACTGAACACCTCAAACATTTTTAGATGATGAATGAGAGCCAGCATGGATGTGTGAAGGGTAGGTCATGCCTGAAAAACTGATTGAATTTTTTAAGGAGGTTACTAAAGTAGTGGACAGTAGAATGTCTATGGATATTATTTATATGGGCTTCCAGAAGGCATTTGATAAAGTCGCTCATAAGAGACTGTTAATTAAGGTCGAAGCCCACGGAATTAAAGACAAATTATTGATCTGGCTCTGAAATTGGCTGAGCTGCTGTAGGGATAATGGGTAGGTACACTAATTGACAGGATGTGACGAGTGAAGTCCCACAGGGACCTGTGTTAGGGCATCAATTACTCACCATATTTATTCACGACTTAGATGATGGCATAGAAAGTCATATATCCAAATTTGTCGATGACACTAATATAGGTGGCATTGTAGGCAGTGTAGATGAAAGCATAAAATTACAAAGGAATAGCGATACATTAAGTAAATGTGCAAAATTGTGGCAAATGGATTTCAATGGAGGCAAATGTGAGGTCATCCAATTTTGTCCTAAAAAGGAGACAACAGGGTACTTTCTAAATGGTGAAAAGCTAGAAAAAGTGGAGGTCCAAAGAGACTTGGTGGTTCAGCTACATAGATCATTAAAATATCATGAACAGGTACAGAAAATAATCAAAAACGTTAATGGAATGCTGGCCTTTATATCTAGAGGACTAGTATATAAGAGGGTAGAAGTTAAGCTGCAGCTATATAAAGCCCCGGTTAGACCACACCTGATGTACTGTGAGCAGTTCTGGGCACCACACCTTAGGCAGGATATATTGGCCTTGGAGGGAGTGCAGCGTAGGTTTATCTGAATAATACCCGGACTCCAAGGTTTAAGCTATGAGGAGAGATTACACAAACTAGGGTTGCATTCCCTAGAATTTAGTTGGTTAAGTGGTGATCTGATCGAAGTTTTCAAGATATTAAGGGGAACAGATAGGATAGATCGAGAGAAAGTATTTCTGCTGGTTGGGAAGTCTTGGACTAGAAGGTATAATCTAAAAATTAGAGCCAGACCTTTCAGGAGTGAAATTAGGAAACACTTCTATACACAAAGGGTGGTAGAAGTTTTGAACTTTTCCAAAAACAACAATTGATACTAGATCAATTGTTAATTTAAAATCAAAGATTGATAAATTCTTGTTAACCAAAGATATTAAAGGTTAAATTGAAGATTTAGACTTGAATGTAGGGGGTATGATTAAGAAGTTTGCATATGATACAAAAATTGGATGTCTAGTGGATAATGAAGAAGAAAGCTGTAGACTGCGGGAAGATATCGGGGGGAGGGCGGGGGGGGTACTGCGGTCGGAGGCTTCCTTCAGACGAACACCTCCAACCTCAAAATAATCTATGAAAATACCTGGTGGTCCCGGAGGAATGTAGGATTCCGGTTGGAGGTCGCCTTTCGCTGTGCAGCGTACAGGAACATGTCTTCCAGATACGGATGCATGTGGGACTGGACTGCACCATGGAGTATTCTCATTGATAATAATGGGAGTCCTGTTTTTACAAGCTCCCATTACTATCAATGAGAATACACCCCTAAAACAAGAAACACAACACAATAAATTTTAAAAAAAACTCTCATATTTAAATTTAATTGAAATTGAATGTAATTAAATGTTTTAGAAAAAAATATAATTTTTTTTTAATGTGTTTTCATAGGGTTAAAATAAACTTACCTTAATGGACAGGGTTTCTAATATAAAAATTGGTGATTACATTTAATTTTTCTATGTTTAAAACTCTTATGCTAGTAAAAGTAGGATATATGCCTGCTTTTAACAGGCGTAAGAGTTTGAAGGACATTCACTGGGCAAGAGTTGGGCAAATAGCCCAATCTCTGCCCCGCGGATGTCCTTCCTGCGGGGATTCATGCGATCTGTCAAAAGAAATTTTGACAGATCAGAAAAGCCGGTTCTCGGCACATGTGCATCGCGCCCCAAGAATCGGCATTTGCAAGGCCGCAATTTTCAGCCCATCAATGAGGTGGGCAGAACAGTGGCAAATGGAATTCAATCCAGAGAAGTGCGAGCATTTGGGCAGGGCTAACAAGGCAAGTGAATACACATTAAATGGTAGGACACTGAGAAGCATAGAGGAACAAAGGGACCTTGGAGTGCATGTCTACAGATCCCCGGAAGACGAAAGGCCAGGTAGATAAGGTGGTTAAGAAGGCATACGGAATACTTGCCTTTATTAGCCGAGACATTGAATACAAGAGCAGGAAGGTTATGCTTGAACTGTCTAAAATACTAGTTAGGCCACAGCTGGAGAACTGTGTGCAGTTCTGGTCAACACATTACAGGAAAGATATGATTGCACCAGAGAGGGTACAGAGGAGATTTATGAGGTTGTTGCCTGGACTGAAGAATTTTAGCTATGAGGAATGATTGGATAGGCTGAGTTTGTTTTCTTTGGAACAGAGGAGGCTGAAGGGAGACCTTATTGAGGTGAATAAAATTATGAGGGGCCTAGATAGAGTGGATAGGAACGACCTATTCCCCTTAGCAGAGAGATCAACAACCAGAGGGCTTAGATTTAAAGTAATTGGTAGGCGGTTTAGACGGGATTTGAGGGGAATTGTTTTCACCCAGAGGATGGTGGGGGTCTGGAACTCACCGCCTGAAAGGCAGAAACACTCACCACATTTAAAATGTACTTGGATGTGCACTTGAAGTGCCGTAACCGACAAGGCTACAGATCAAGATCTGGCAAATGGGATTAGGCTGGATAGCTCTTTGTCGGCTAGCGTGGACGTGTAAATTTCTATGATTCTATGATATGGAGTTAGATCACAGATCAGCCATGATCTCATTGAATGGTAGAACAAGCTCGAGGGGCTAAATGGCCTACTTCTATGTTCCTATAATTTAACAAATCTGCCATTATTTTAAATATCCATTATAATCTTACCTGCGTCTGTTTTTAATGTGACCACGTTTCCTTTACCATTCTTTTTTTTAAGATATTTATAAAACATTTGCTGTTAGCTTTGATATTCCTTGCAAGTATTTTTTACTATTACCTTTTTGAACCTCTTACTACTTTCTTTGTATCCCTTTGTTGCTGTTAATAGTTCTCCCAGTCCATTGGACTTCCACTTTACATTGTACCTTTTCTGTTAGCTTGATGCTGTCTCTTACCTCATTTGTGGACCATGGTTTATCCATTAAACATTTCAGCCCAGTTTATTGTGGTCAATTTATTTTTTATCCATTCAAAGTTTGCATTACTTAAATTTAAAACCTTAATTTGTGACTTCCCTTTCTCCCTCTTGAAGCTAATATCAAATATTATGATCACTATTTGCAAGATGCTCTCTTACCATTGTTAACTAATTCTAGTTCTGGTCCATGTCTCTGAGCCATACAGGAGAGCGGGTATTACTATAGCCCTGTAGACCATGAGCTTGGTGGTAGATTTGAGGGCCTGGTCTTCGAACACTCTTTTCCTCAGGCGCCGAAGGCTGCGCTGGCGCCCTGGAGGCAGTGTTGAATCTCCTCATCAATATCTGCTTTTGTTGATAAGAGGCTCCCGAGGTATGGGAAGTGGTCCACGATGTCCAGGGCTGCACCATGGATCTTGATGACTGGGGGGCAGTGCTGTGCGGCAAGGACAGGCTGTTGGAGGACCTTTGTCTTACGGATGTTTAGCGTAAGGTCCATGCTTTCATATGCCTCAGTAAATATGTCTGTGCACAGATGCAGGTGTCATCCACGTACTGTAGCTCGACGACAGAGCTGTATGTCCTGTATGGTTCAGAGACATGGATCATGTACAGTAGACACCTCAAGTCACTGGAGAAATACCACCAACGATGCCTCCGCAAGATCCTACACATCCCCTGGGAGAACTGATGCACCAACATTAGTGTCCTCGACCAGGCCAACATCCCCAACATTGAAGCACTGACCACACTTGATCAGCTCCGCTGGGCAGGCCACATTGCCCGCATGCCAGACACGAGACTCCCAAAGCAAACGCTCTACTTGGAACTCCTTCATGGCAAACGAGCCAAAGGTGGACAGAGGAAACATTACAAGTACACCCTCAAAGCCTCTCTGATAAAGTGCAACATCCCCACCGACACCTGGGAGTCCCTGGCCAAAGACTGCCCTAAGTGGAGGAAGTGCATCTGGGAGGGCGCTGAGCTCTTCCAGTCTCCTCGCCGAGCGCATGCAGAAAACAAGCGCAGGCAGCGGAAAGAACGTGCAGCAAACCTGTCCCACCCTCCCTTACCTTGGACTGTCTGTCCCACCTGTGGCAGGGACTGTGGCTCTCGTATTGGATTATTCAGTCACCTAAGGACTCATTCTAAGAGTGGAAGCAAGTCTTCCTCGATTCCGAGGGACTGCCGATGATGATGATGAATTCTGGTTCATTACTCACTTCTAAATCCAGTATGGCCTGTTCCCTTGTTGGTTCTAAAACATATTGGGCTGGAAATTCACCAACCTTGTGCCACTTTTCTCGGCGATATTTTGCCGTTTTTGGCAAAAATCAGTGATCCGGTAATTTCGCCTAAGTCTTGCACTGGCGGTTTTTAAATACCACTGAAAAGCAGACCACCGGCATGCAAGGCTGGAAATAGCACTTGCGCCTTAGTTTTGACTTTTGTCGCTCCTGTATTCTGGGCGGAAAAAAAACGCCCAAGAAAAACCTGCGTTGCAGCCCCAAGAACGGTAAGTATGAAGACCTGCAAAAAAGACAAGTTAAAGTTTTTTTTTCAGCGATTCAATAGTTAAGTGTATTGTGAATGTTTTGTAATTTTTTATTTTATGTTTTTTGCAATTTCTTTTTTGTGTTTCCCCCCCCCCCCACGCCCCCCTCCCAAATAGCAGTAATCGACCTTGGACTAAAGTTGGCAAGGACCGCGGTTTCTGCCGCGACTAATCCTCCTGCAATGTCGATTTTTACTGATGGGCGCATTTTCTAACAAAACTTAGGCCTTTAAAAAATGGTGGTGTGTTTAGCGGTATTTTTGGCGAAAAATGCCAAAAAAATACCGCTATCACCAAAAATTTCTGGCCCATTGTTCTAGAAAACTGTCCAGAATATATTCTAGAAATTAATTGCCTTCACTACTTGAGCTGTTCTGCATCTCCAAGTCTGTGAAAATTAAAACACCCATTGTAACCACATTCTTCTTGCTACATGCTTCCCTGATCTCCGAATTTATACACCCTTTACTACATCACTACTATCAGGAGGTCTGTAGATAACTCCGAACAGAGTCTTGCTTACTTTGCTGTTCCTTAACTCTACCCACACTCTTTCCACTGCTGATCACTCCTAATGAAATATTTTCTTTCTTTTGTAGTACTTGTGTCTTTTACCAATATTGCTATTCCTCTTCCCTTCCCAATTTCCCTGTCCTTTTTAAAGATCCTATACACTGGCATATTAGTTCCCAACCATGCTCAGATTGTACCCAGGTCTCTGTGATAGCTACTACACCCTTGTTGCTGCTCAAAGCATGCTCCTATGCCTCTTGTTCTGGCTCTACTGTGGTCCTTTCCCCTGCGGCTGTTAGTCCAAGTCCATTTTCTCCATCTTGAAGAGAGCTAGCGTAATCCCTAAAGGATAGCCAGACAATGTGGCAATGAGGCATTGCGTCAGAAAAATCTAGTTCCCAAGTAAATATAAACAGAAAGCTTCTCCACTCCACATTAAACAGAAATAAACTCGAAGAAGGGTATTGTAGCACCGGCAGTTTAGGCACTAAAGAGTGTCCGAGGTGGCCACGATGGAGTCTCAAGCTGAAACACCTAGTTAGCCTGCCATTAGAAACACAGAAACATAGAAATTTACAGTGCAGAAGGAGGCCATTTTGGCCCACCATGTCCACGTCAGCCGACAAAGAGCCACACGGCCCTTGGTCAGCAGCCCTAAAGGTTACATATAAACCTATGAACAATGACGGAAAGGCAAAGAGCACCCCTTATACTGAAACATTCTACACTCCACCCCAACCGGAGCCATGTGATCTTCTGGGAGAGGCAAAAACCAGATAAAAACCCAGGCCAATTTAAGGAGAAAAAATCTGGCAAAATTCCTCTCCGACCCATCCAGGCGATCAAAACTAGTCCAGGAGATCAGCCTGGCCGTATTCTATTCCCTGCAGTACTTACCATTATACCTGCGCCGTCCAACAAAAGGTCATCCAGTCTAATCCCAATTACCAGCTCTAGGTCCGTAACCCTGTAGGTTACGGCACTTTAAGTGCCCATCCAACCATCTCTTAAAAGTGGTAAGGGTTTCTGCATCCACCACTCTTCCAGGCAACGAGTTCTCGATCCCCACAACCCTCTGCGTAAAGAAGTCCCCCCTCAATCTCTTCTAAACCTTCCAACAACCATCCCTCATGATAGACCCCTCCACCAATGGAAATAGCCCTTGCTATCCACTATGTCCAGGCCCCTCAATATTTTGTACACCTCAATGAGGTCTCCTCTCAACCTCCTCTATTCCAATGAGAACAAACGCAGCCTATTCAATCTGTCCTCATAACTAAGATTCTCCATTCCAGGCAACACCCGGGTAAATCTCTTCTGCACCCTCTCTCGTGCAATCATGTCCCTCCTATAATACGGCAACCAGAACTGTACGCAGTACTTCAGCTGTGGCTGAAGTATTATACAATTTAAGCATAACCTCCCTGCTCTTATATTCTATGCCTCTGCCAATAAAGGCAAATATTCCGTATGCCTTCTTAACCACCTTATCCACCTGACCTCCTACTTTCAGGGATCCGTGGACAAGCACTCCAAGATCCCTTTGTTCGTCTACACTATTAAGTGGCCTACCGCTTAATGTGTATACCCTTTCCTTATTAGCCCTCCCAATGTGCATCACCTCACATTTCTCTGACTTAAATTCCATTTGCCACTGCTCTGCCCACCTGACCAGTAGATTGATATCCTCCTGCAGCCCATGACTTTCCTCTTCATTATCAACCACACAGCCAATTTTAGTGTCATTTGCAAACTTCTTAATCATACTCCCTATATTCAAATCTAAATCATTGATATATACCATAAAAAGCATGGGACCCAGTACTGAGCCCTGCAGAACTCCACTGGAAACATCCTTCCAGTCACAAAAACATCCATCAATCATTACCCTTTGCTTCCTACCTCCAAGCCAATTTTGGATCCAACTTGCCACTTTGCCCTGGATCCCATGGGCTTTAATCTTCATGACCAGTCTACCACGTGGGACTTTGTCAAAAGCCTTTCTAAAGTCCATATATACTACATCGTACGCAAGACCCCATCTTGGTAAAGGAGTTTAAACACGCATTAGGAACGGCCACCCCGAGGATGATTAAGCATCTGATTGCGAATTAAATTGTCTCTTAACACTCATTAAAGAGGTTGCACGCTATTTTTCTGGAAAGCGCTGCAATTACCAACCTCTCCTAACAGCGAACAGCTGAACAGGAATAAAAGAAGTCATTGGTGAGGGTTGCGAGCGCTTCTTAAAACCACGCTCAACTTTCACTGTTTACTTGCTGATTGAAATCAACTGACTACACTGCGTTTGAAGAGGACTTCTGGTACACATCAGGCAACTTTCTGGGACATTTTGTCAAGACTACACCAACACTATCAACTGTTTTTCTGATAATTCTCTGAGGACTTCACCTAAAGAGAGTGAGTGCTGTGCCTTATTGGGGACCTTATAGAAGTCAGCAGGCCGAAAGGGAGTGACTGGTCAAGGGGAGCTTGCTATGGGTCCCCCTTGGTCTGGAGGAGGAATGGGAGGAGGAGATGAGGCCAGGCAGAGCAGCAACAACTGCTGGAGGAGAGAGGGAGAGGAGGGACAGGAGAGCGAGGAGGGCTCTAGATTCATGCAGACTTGTTGCATGCTCCACAATCTGGTGATCATGAGAGACCAGCCATTATCAATTGAGCCACAAGTGGAGGAGGAGGAAGAGCAGGAGGAGGAGGTTGAGGAGAAGGATGAAGACAAGGGGGACCAGGGGGAACAGCAGAGGGTTCCAAGTAGACAGCTTGCCCCTGGGAGGTATGCTCATGGGCATCTAATTGAAGACTGCTTTTGAAAGACCTCCTCCATCCAACTTTGGAGCCACATGCCTTACCCTCCATGACTGAGGATCCAGCAAGAAGTCCACCATCTGTACTTAATTTTTTCAACTGGTTTCCCATGTAGAACACAAAGAAAGACCACCAATGCCAGCACTACCCAATCACCATAATCAGTCTTTATCTAGAGCAAAGATAAGCAATGAAAACATGACATAACCAGCAGCACTTACTGTTCAGGGAGGGCATTTGCTCTTGAGAGTCTGCGATGATAAAGTTAGAAAGGTGGCCACAATAGGAGGCTGTGTATAATGACACCATATGGAGCTTGTGAGTGAGGATAGGTTAAGGATTAGGGATCAGGAGTAGTTGTGGATATATAAGGAAGCTGGAGTGACCACATACCTCTTGGCGATATGTCCTCTGCTCTCCCCATGGCCACGAGTTCTGCCACTCCCCTCCCGATATTCGGCAGCCCTGCCGCCTCAAGGGTAGTGATCTCATGGAATCGTGCTTTCCCTCCCTCGGTCAGATCCTGCTGGCGTCTGTTAAGTGCTATCTTATCCTGGACGAGAAAGAGTGATGATTGTGAATGAATGTATTGGCAGGTGTGTTTGTGTGAGCCTGATGCCTCACATGATGGATGAGCTGTGAGATATGTCTGAGGTGTGAGTATTGCCTGTGAAGGGTGCAAAAGACTGATAATGTGTTGAGGTTGTGATGCTGGTGGTGATGCAGCTCTGGAGAAGTGTGTTTGTGAGATGGGATCTTATCTTGACCACTCATGTCAAGTTATTACATTTTTTGCGGCACTGGAGCCATGTCCTGGGGACCATGCTCCTGGCAGTGAGCTCCTTGGCGATCTCCTCCCACTGCATTAGTTGCTCTGTGGTCTCCTTCCCCACTGGGGGTACAGGACATCCCTCCTCTACTGTACCTCTTCCACCAGGACCTCCAATGCAGCCTCTGAGAACCTGTGTGCCCTGTCCCTTGGTCCTTAAGCCATCCTGTTACATGTCATTGTCTGTCAGCCAGCGCACACCACACCTTCGGTGGAAGTGAGTACGTGGAGGCTACATATACCACTCCAAGAAAACTGCTCCTAATCGGCGCTTGAGTGCTAAACATGCAGGTGTCTGTTTTAGCACCTCTACGCATGTTTAAATCATGGTAATCGCCAATTAGCCCCAAAATTGCGGGCTAAAACCAGACTTTTAAATAGACACATCTTATTAGTACAGCGCCCACTTAGCACCTGTTTTCACCCTTTCTCCAAAATAACCCCCCCCAAGGCCAAATAAAAATCAAAAAATAAACAGGCACAACACACGAAGTAACAAGCTCAGTAACGTTGGTTACAAGAGCAATGAGTACACCTATAAGAGGGAGCCTTTACTCCCATTTCTTTTGGCACGCCAAAATGAAATTGTGCCAATGATGGAAAGTAACAGAATTTCCAGAAACCTGTCTGCATGGAAAAATGAGTCGTACACCATAGTGCAATGCAAGCCTATTTTTTCCCAGTACAGAACTGGCACAAGAATCAAAATCCAGATCTTCCACCCCGCTCTGTGCCGCACCATCGGCTTAAGGAGGCAAAATTTCAAGCCTGCTTAAGTTCTCTTTCCCAGCTAGAAAAGAAAATTACAAACTTGAACCTTATTGAATATAATTAATTTATTATTAATATATAAATAACAAGCACAATAAAGGCAGGTTAGTCACAAAACAATTTCTTTCCAAATACAGCTTAGAGCTAGATAGACCCCTGTTTGCGTGAGGTAGCTGCAAGCTCTCTCTGCCAGGTTTGCAGTTCTCTCCAGCGGTTAAATTCTTTCATGACCCCAGATCTAGAATCTGGCTTCTATCTAAGGTGCTTAATGTGCGTTACTATGGAGATTAAAACCTAAATGCTGTAAATACCAAAGCACTTTATAAAAATTATAAATGTTAGGACCACCTGCAATCATCCTCCCAAAGGATAACATTTATTGTGACAAAGACATTTAGTTCTTTAAATGCTGATCGTTGAATATCTCCTTATTTATTACAGTATTCAATGTCCCCCTTCAACCTCAGTGACCATAGGTATCTTAAAATAGTATTCTTATTATTCTCATGATTCAAAAGCCACAGCTCATAAAGTTAACTTAATAATAAAGAATGTAAGCTGTCGTTTTCCTTTGGCAAGCCAAGTGTTTGACATTCACCATACTTAAGAGTCTCCAAGCCAAGCTACTGAGAAATCCACCTAAGTTGCATTTCCATTGCCTGAAATGGAGTATGCTCGGCCCAGTCAATAAGCCCAAAAAGCTTGGGCACAGATTGACAACATGCATCTCAACTGTCAATGTTTTCTGCTGACAGTCAACATTTCAACCCATATGTCAGCCTGTTAGCGGCTCACAAGAGTCAGCGGACTCATTTCCTTGTGCATGAATCCCAAAAAGTTAGTTTGCAGGTGCAGCAGGTAATCAGGAAGGCAAATGGAATGTTGGCCTTCATTGCGAGAGGGATGGAGTACAAAAGCAGGGAGGTCCTGCTGCAACTGTACAGGGTATTGGTGAGGCCGCACCTGGAGTACTGCGTGCAGTTTTGGTCACCTTACTTAAGGAAGGATATACTAGCTTTGGAGGGGGTACAGAGACGATTCACTAGGCTGATTCCGGAGATGAGGGGGTTACCTTATGATGATAGATTGAATAGACTGGGTCTTTACTCGTTGGAGTTCAGAAGGATGAGGGGGGATCTTATAGAAACATTTAAAATAATGAAAGGGATAGACAAGATAGAGGCAGAGAGGTTGTTTCCACTGGTCGGGGAGACTAGAACTAGGGGGCACAACCTCAAAATATGGGGAAGCCAATTTAAAACCGAGTTGAGAAGGAATTTCTTCTCCCAGAGGGTTGTGAATCTGTGGAATTCTCTGCCCAAGGAAGCAGTTGAGGCTAGCTCATTGAATGTATTCAAGTCACAGATAGATAGATTTTTAACCAATAAGGGAATTAAGGGTTACGGGGAGCGGGTGGGTAAGTGGAGCTGAGTCCACGGCCAGATCAGCCATGATCTTGTTGAATGGCGGAGCAGGCTCGAGGGGCTAGATGGCCTATTCCTGTTCCTAATTCTTATGTTCTTATGTTCATTTTATTGCACTGTTCAGGGGAGTCGATGGGTGCAGTTTTTTTTGCTGAGTGGGGAGGAGGGTTCTGCTCAGCCTGGCAAGGGATAGCTTGTTTTCTATGTGCGTTTTGCCATTTCTTATGTCTAGAGGAGCTGGGGCATGCTTATTTACACTCTGCTTCTTGTTTGGGTGGTCAAGGGAAGAGCGGGGGAGCAGGCTGATTTTGTGGTGGAGATTTCTAACTGGATCAAATTATCCTACCAATTTAGCTAGCAATTTTCCATTACAAAAAACAAGAGACCATTTCCACAGCGATTGGAAAGATAAGCTTTTGTGGGGGCATTTTCATGATGTCTACATTCTGGCTCAGGAAGTCCTTTATTAAAACTTTAAAAAAATTAAGCATTTGGTTCCAGGATCGTATTTTGCCCTGGCATTGATTTAGGCTTCTCTCACCTGCACATTCTACATCTGGAATATACAGCTATTCAAAGTAGTCAGTTATTAATAGCTATGAAGCAAAGAAAAAGATGGAATGAAAGGGAAGAGGGTAAGAGAAGACAGGGGAGGGAGAGGGGAAGGCGTGCAGGGTGAGGATGGAAAAGAGGAGTGGGAAGAGGAAGAAAAGAAAGACTTGGATTCATATAGCATCTTTCAAAACCACCGGACGTCTCAAAGCGCTTTACAGCCAATGAAGTACTTTTTGGAGTGCAGTCACTGTTGTAAAAACAAAAACAGATTATCTGGTCATTGTCACATTGCTGTTTGTGGGAGCTTGCTGTGCGCAAATTGGCTGCCGCGTTTCCCACATTACAACAGTTACAACACTTCAAAAGTACTTAATTGGCTGTAAAGCACTTTGAGATGTCTGTGGTCATGAAAGACACTATATAAATGCACGTCTTTCTTTCTTTTCTTGAATGTGGGAAATGCAGCAGCCAATTTGCACACAGCAAGCTCCACAAACAGCAATGTGATAATGACCAGATAATCTGTTTTTTGTTATGTTGCTTGAGGGATAAATATTGGCCAGAACACCAGGGATAACTCCCCTGCTCTTCTTCGAAATAGTGCCATGGGATCTTTTACATCCACCTGAGGGAGCAGACAGAGCCTCAGTTTAACGTCTCATCCGATGGCATCTCTGACAGTGCAGCACTCCCTCAGCACTGCATTGGTGTGTCAGCCTAGATTTATGTGCTCAAGTCCCTGACTGAGATTTGAACCCACAATCTTCTGACACAGAGGCAAGTGTGCTATCCACTGAGCCACAGCTGACACTGAAGGGGAGAAAAGAGCATGGAGGGGAAGGAAGTAAGGGGGAGGAGGAAAGGAAGAGACTCTTGAGGGAGGCAAATTCCGATAAGTGGGAGTAGGGAGAATGAGCCATGGAACACCCAGCCACTGAACACCCAGCCACTGGGGGAGAAGAAATACAGCATGGTGAGGGAGGGTGCTATGGATGGAAAATGCAATCGGGGATTGTAAAAGGAGAATTGCAGGAAGTTAGGGTAGCCTGTGAGGGGAAAATGCAGCCAAATAGGGGGCAGATGGGTTGGAAATGGAAATGCAGCCAACAGGGGAGAGAGAACAAAGCTCATTGGGGTAGGGGAGGGGATCTAAAACCTTGTTAATTGGCAGGGACCTAGGGATGAAATCTCGCTGGCGGATGCAGTGGGGTTCGGGGAAAAAACCTAACTTGGTGTTGGGGGGGGTGTGGTGGATAAACGGTCAAAAGGTTACTCGGAATGTGTGCCCATGGTATTTTTCAGCAACAGATTTCATTGTTACTTGTTGCAAACTCTAAATAAATGATATGGATGGGAACATTTTGAGGGGATTGTTTTTTAAACATGTTTAGAGGAAAAATAGGCAAAAAGTTGTTCACTATTGGGAAAATTTCCATCAAGGTCGGTGAGAAACAAGACTCTATTCCAAATAAAACTCTGAGATGGTATGAAGTGCATTATTTGTGATTTATTGTGATGTAAATCATTGCCTATTGGCTATGAAGGTTCTTGTCCGGAATGACTGAATTTTATCTGTGTGCTAAATGTCTTATTATATTTACTTCACGTGTGCACCTATTCAGTAAGTTAAAGCTTAGTGCCAGAGCTGAACGTGCAGCATTAAGTAATAACATTCTTCCTAATACACTTTGTCATCTTTAGTTTTACAAAGTAAAAGGAAATTGCAGATATAGATCTTTTTCTATTGTGGAATGCCTGTGCTTTCATCCTCAGTTGCTTTGTCTTCTATCAGTTACTAAATCTAATTTTCTGTTGTGAAGTATTAACTTTAATGTCTCTTTGACTAAGTCCAACTAATTGCAGTACAAGAACATTTGCAAATAATATTTGAAGCTTTGTAGTTCCATAATATTCTGATAAGATTGTTTCTCATACAATACAAAAGCCAGTGATGGGGAGGGGGGAGGGGGGGTCGGTTTAAGCTTTTCCATGGGCTTCCTCCAGTGAAAAGCTATTAATCTGAAAGATATTTTTAAAACACACCTAGATACATATTTGGCTAAGAATGGAACTTAAGGTAATAAGGATACAGTTGATCAAATTATAGTTTCTGTGCTGCTGGAATAACGAATGGATTGCCTGCAGAATGCAATTGGCCAGAGGTGAATGCCATAGGTTGCAGGGTTGCATTAATATCCTGGAGCTTTTAATCAAAGGTTATGGGGAAGTTTGACAAAGGTTTCTTTTACCAGCAGGTGGTTACGTTGCTCAAGAAATTGATGGATGGGGTAGATTCCAGGACAAAGCTAATTGTATTTAGTCTGTAGAGAGAGTGGGTCCATTGGGCTGAATAGTCTTTAATTTTGTTCTTCTGTTCTGATCTTTCCAAACTCTGCTCTTATGAGCAAATCAGTCAGAGCGGCAAAGAGCAGAACAGCAGAACTAACACTAACTCTCGTTCTCTTAACATTAAAATAGTTCAGATTGTCTAGGACTGATTCATAAATCAGCCTAAATATGGTGACTTAGCTCACTTTCAAATAATAATAGAATCCAACACTTAACCTATCACATATAATTTTTCACTTAAAAATATAATGTAGCCTTGCTAGATCACAATCACTGTTAGGAAGTTAATTATCACTGATAGTACCAAGGCAACTCGAATTTAATTACATTGCAATGTAGTTCTATTTAAAGTTCTTATTGTCCCTGGATGAGTTATGAATTGCTGCAAGATAATGGCCCAGATTTTGCTGGAGTGGGGCATTTCTCAATGTGCACCATTCATTAGACTTTTTCCTGCACCCTCAGCTCAAAAATCTTTTGTGAGTTGGTAACAGGTAAAGGCAACAGAGCATCTGAGGCCTTAGTGAACAACAGAACTAACAGTATCTCTTTAACTGAGGATTCAAAAGGAAACAGAGAAATGACGAAGGAGGAAAAATTAAGATCAAATCTGATACAGAAAGAGAAATAAAGAGAGGGAAAGAAAGATTGGATTAAGAGAGAAAAAAAAGAGGTAGAAAGGAAAAGTAAGAAAACAATTTTAACATGTTTTTTAAATCTCCAAGAAGAATTTGCTACCTGTAGGATTGAGCATCCACAATTTAAATTGCTTCCTTTCTGGACCGGAGAGGTTGATTGGCATTGTATTAACAATTATCACATAGTTATACCGTTAAGTAGTAGCCCTAACTTTCTCTGGTGAGTTTAATTAGCAATTAACATCTAAATGCAGCAACTTTCCAAACCACAGGGAGGTTGAAGGTTTTTGCGAGGCAAATGGCAGAATGGAAAATCGTCCAGCAACTTGTGGTGATTTGTAATTTGCAGGGTATCTCATTCTCGTCATAAGTTGCTGTACGATTTACAAATTAATGACGGCGAGTACCCTGAAAAGCAATGTTATTTTGACAGCAAATTGTGGGCTATTAATATCCAAATAAACACTGGTATGGCATGTTGTTTCTTTGAATGGCATTTCCAGATATTTGCAAGTTTTAACACTATTATGAGTATGAAGGAAAAAGCAAGCTTGGTGATTGAACTTTGGCTTTCTTTCTCATGACATGAATCGTGAGATTGCTGCCTGAAGATGCACTGTTTCCTTCCACAGCACCAGCTGCACAAAAGGGCTGACAAGGTCTTTCTTCAATATTACGTCTTGAATCATTGAATTATTGAGGATATTTTGTGTATTGAGGATCAGAGGAACATTCAGCCCCTTGAGCCTGTTATATGACTGATCTATATCTTAACGTTATTTACTCACCTTGGTTCTGTAACTCTTTATACCCTTGCCTAACAAAAATTTATCAACCTCAGTTTTGAAATTTTCCACTGGCCTAGCCTCAACAGCTTTTTGAGGGAGAGAGTTCCAGATTTCCACTACTTTGTGTGAAGAAGTGTTTCCTGACATCACCCCTGAACAGCCTAACGCTAATTTTAAGGTTATGCCCCCTTGTTCTGAACTCCCCCACCAGGGGAAATTGTTTCTCTCTAGTTACCCTACCAAATCCTTTAATCATCTTAAACACCACAATTATATCACCCCTTAATCTTTCATATTCGAGGGACTACAACCATAGTCTATGCAACCTGTTCTAATAATTTAGCCCAGTATTATTTTGGTGAAACTGTGCTGCACCTTCTTTTTTAAATAAATCAAATTAGGATGAGAAGCAAAAATGTATGCATGTCTTGCATACATACATGGAAGTCCCACCCCCGGCATGCAATTGGGCTTTGCACCCCTCAAATGAGATGGACCGCTGTCTCAGGTGCTCCGCCTCATTGAAGGGGTCCCCCGGGTGGATGTCAGTGCCCCGCGAATCTGGCGCTGACATCGGCCCGCTCCAGCTTTGCACCCCGCAGGGCAATTTTCCCCGTGGAGTGCAAAAGGGTTGGTGCGTATGACGATGACATCATCACCTGTTATGCGCCGGCCCGGGGCACTAACATCAGGGCGCGTGTTACTAGCAAATCACCCCCAAAATCTCGGGCAATTTTGCCCGTGACGCTACCGCTGCCTGCCCTCGGTGAAAAGACCATTAAGCCCTGTTAGTGCCTCCTGGAGGAGGCGCAAAACAGGGTCAATTGCAGCCCATAGGTATAGTGGACATGATCAGACTGCACAATACAAATTCATCTTACAGAGCTACAGCTCTGGGCATGAATATCAACTCCAACCCCAGGCCTATAGGAAAGGCTGAGGCCTTCAAAAAGTTGTTTTAATGAAAGCATTAAAAGATGCAAAAGCATTTCCATGGATAAATTTAATCATGTCATTGTGTAATATGTAATTTTGGGATTTCTTTATTTTGTTTAGACCTTATTTTGGACATTATAAATTTTTGTTAGTGAGTAAAATATGGCAGTTAAAAAACATTTTTCAGAAAACAATTTATGGAAACTCAGTGACCAGATAGCACATCATAGTGATGAAGTTACATAGGTAAAACCCTGTACACATACAGACAAAGGAATATATAATGGGAATATTTGATTAAAAAAGTGTGACAAAACAGAAAATCAAATTATGCAGAGAGGAAGTGCACACAGGTATAAGACTTTTAATAAGGTAGCTAGATATATCAGATATATTTTATTTTTCTGCCTGTGAGAATGCTAGCTTTCATTTGGGTAATGCAACCAAAATTAATTACAACAAATGGATACATGGCACCTTAGTGTGATGGCCCTCTGACGTAGAAGTCAGAATATTATCATGAAATAATCTGTTACAAGGTTCCATTTTTCATGGAATAGTGTTATAAAGGAATTAATACCTGTTTCTATTTTGTATTGTGTGAGAAGGACACAAAAAATCTGCAAAAGGACATAGATAGGCTAAGTGAGTGGGCAAAAAATTGGCAGATGGAGTATAATGTTGGAAAGTGTGAGGTCATGCACTTTGGCAGAAAAAAAATCAAAGAGCAAGTTATTATTTAAATGGAGAAAGATTGCAAAGTGCTGCAGTACAGCGGGACCTGCATGAAACACAAGTTCAGGTGCAGGTACAGCAAGTGATCAGAAAGACCAATTGAATCTTGGCCTTTATTGCAAAGGGGATGGGGTATAAAAGCAGGAAGTCTTGCTACAGCTATACAAGGTATTGGTAAGGCCACACCTGGAATACTGTGTGCAGTTTTGGTTTCCATATTTACGAAAGGATATACTTGCTTCGGAGGCAGTTCAGGGAAGGTTCATGAGGTTGATTCCGGAGATGAGGGGTTGACTTATGAGGAAAGGTTGAGTAGGTTGGGCCTCTACTTATTGGAATTCAGAAGAATGAGAGGTGATCTTATCAAAATGTATAAGATTATGAGGGGGCTTGATAAGGAGGATGCAGAGAGGATGTTTCCACTGATGGGTGAGACTAGAATTAGAGGGCATGATTTTAGAATAAGGGGCCGCCCATTTAAATCTGAGATGCGGAAAAATTTCTTCTCAGAGGGTTGTAAATCTGTGGAATTTGCTGCCTCAGAGAGCTGTGGAAGCTGGGACAATGAATAAATTTAAGACAGAAATAGACAGTTTCTTCAACGATAAGGGGATAAGGGGTTATGGGGAGCGGGCAGGGAAGTGGAGCTGAGTCCATGATCAGATCAGCCATGATCTTATTGAATGACGGAGCAGGCTCGAGGGGCCATATGGCCTACTCCTGTTCCTATTTCTTATGTTCTTATAATATTTTATGCTTCATTGCATTTTTCTAACTTCTACTTCAGAGGATTCAGCAAAAGAAACTTACTTAAAATAATTTTGCAGAAATGATATCGTAGAAAGCTTGCGCATATCTTTAACAGTTAAGGGGGGATTGTACACATCCATTTGCAAGGGGGCAACTGCAAATGTGTTTGCTTTCCTCATGTGAAGTTTGATATATGATAAAGGATCTGTGTTAATGGAAGCAATTCTTAAGAGGCTGTGATATTGTTGTTAAAGTGTATCCCAAACTGTTGAATAGGTCCTTTGACAGACCACCTTCTTCATAACCGCACTGTAATTTACCCATATTTTCAGGGCCGTATAAACTCCGTACAGTTAGGCTGAGGATCGGACTGCTCAGTTTTCTATTTATGCCGATGGGAAACATGCCTCTGAGGCGCCAGTGAGCTGGTGGAGTAATGACATGACCAGCATGTCGTGGCCATGTTTGGACTGCGTTCCAGACATTAAGAATTTGCTCCTGGAATCATCAGAGCTAGATTATTGATTTTTGAACACTGCTGAATATTACATTCTTTGCAAAAAAAGAGAACAGTTACAGCGTTACTTCAAGTTGCAGCCGGCTGCCAAGTTCTTCTCCATCACTGACAGTTCACTTATTCCACCTCTCAAGTCAATATTATCACAGTCATTTTTTCAAACTCTGCCTGCGTAAATCATCACTGTGTTGAATTTCACAGCGAGCAGGCTCCTGAGCAACACACTCCCAATAGGCAATAGATGTTCCCATCAGCAGAAAAAGAAATAGCCACTAATACTGGCCAAAATGACAGCTGAAATTTATCACGGCCCAGTTGGTGCATTTTGCAAACTCAGAGGGAGCGCAGGCATGTACAAGATAAATAAGTCATCTTCACACAGGGATTACTTTAAAAGGCAATATCTTTGTGTGCGTACAGTTTTGCTTTCATGCCTTTATTTCATTTCCTAAAGTACAGTACTAACCCCTTGAACGCTGAATTATTGGAATGAACTCATTTTCAGCATAGAAACACAGTTTAAAACAGTTGAGACTATAAGGGCTCCTTTCCCTGGTCTTTGCCCCAAGAAACACTAAGGTCCCAGTGTGCAAAATTCAAGAAAATACTGGCCTGGGATTTCCTGGGAGTGAAGCTTGGCCTTTAAGTGCAGGCCCAACAGATCTATTCTAATGAGGCATTAGAGGGCGTTCACAGACTCACATCTCACTTCCTGCCTGCAAGATTTGTTGGCCGTTTCATCACAGGATCCCCCAGGAAAAAACTTGCTCTTGACCTGCCCCTAAAGCCCTGCTCCCAAAGGGTCTGAAAGGGTCCCAGGAGAAGCCCAAAAAATTACAAAGCGGGCCTGATGCTAATTTTCCCCCTCCCTACCCTCAGGATCCTGAAGTCCAATCAGGATCTTCTGTCTGCCAGTCTCCATTGGCAGCGAGAAAGTCCATATCACCATGGCCAGACTTGCAGCTGTCGATGTCTTCGGCCTGCAGCTGCCCCTAAGTTTCCTGGCCCTACTGCTGATGCCAAGATCTGCCGTTGGGGCAGACCTGTGCCAGAGTGCCCCTGGTCCATGTAAATGCCTTGTTGCAGGAAATATGGATGATCTCGGGCTAGGCCAGGAGCAGTATTCTTCGAACGGGGCTGGGCCAAGAAATTGGCCCTATGACTCAGAACGGGAAAGTCATAAATCCAGCTTACAGTCACTCCCTGTCACTCCAATTAGCTAGAGTGGACTTAATGAGCTCTCAGGGCTACTGCTGCAAAGGGTATTATGTGAGAACCAAATGCCTCATCCTGTAGGTTGAGGCGTTCTGATAATCTACAGCCCAGTCCATTGGTATTGTGCCTCCTACTAGTCAACCATTGTGGCACTAGTAACAGTCTCCAGTCTGTGACCCAGACCATTTTGTCCTCCTTGGTGCTACAGCATGTGTGTTGACAACATCCCCAGCACTGAAGCACTGACCATATTTGATCAGCTCCGCTGGGCAGGCCACATTGTTCGCATGCCAGACACGAGATTCCCAAAGCAAGCGCTCTACTCGGAACTCCTTCACGGCAATCGAGCCAAAGGCGGGCAGAGGAAACATTACAAGGACACCCTCAAAGCCTCCCTGATAAACTGCAGCATCCCTACTGACACCTGGGAGTTCCAGGCCAAAGACCGTCCTAAGTGGAGGAAGTGCATCCGGGAAGGCGCTGAGCACCTCGAGTCTCATTGCCAAGAGCATGCAGAAACCAAGTGCAGGCAGCGGAAAAAGCGTGCGGCAAACCAGCCCCACCCACCCTTTCCCTCAACGACTATCTGTCCCACCTGTGACAGGAACTGTGGTTTTCGTATTGGACTGTTCAGCCACCTAAGGACTCATTTTTAGAGTGGAAGCAAGTCTTCCTCGATTCCGAGAGACTGCCAATGATGATGATGATGATGAAAAACCATGCACGGGGGAACTGAGTAGAGGTGGAACAAAATCCTGCTTTGAATTAAACTAAACCGGGCAATGTAAGTTGTAATACCAGCCTCTCTTCCAAACTAAGAATATATTTCTTCTGTAAGCAACCACACCACTTAATAAGCCAGTATGGTGCAATTCAAAGCTTTCATAGCAAATAAGCAAGCTGTGCTTCAGTGCAGTGAGCTTGCTGCTGCTGACCACACAACTAGTGTGCTGCATATTACACAACTGTTTCCACTTGCTTCAGTGGAAAATAAGTCCTTCCAAAATGACGTGTATATTTTTGGTGTTAGACTTCATATAAACTTTAGTTCTATTTGAATTAAATTGCTCTGTGCTTTTAGTGAAATGAATGGGAGCCAGGAAAGAAAAAGTATTCAAGATGGTGTCCTCCTATTGGGTTAGCAATATTATGTGATTCTATAACATCATGAAATAAACTACGTCCTTCTTTTAAAGCACCCACCTTCATTTTTTTCTGATTGACAAGAAATGGAATGTCATTTCCCCCTATCCTAGCCCACGCCATCTTTAAAATGCAGCAGTTAAAATAGCTTCAGTTGCACATCTAGATAGGTATGGTATGGTAAAAGGTAGCAGCGTGTATTTATGGGAGGGCAGTCTGGCCTGACACATTCATTGGTGTTCTTTGAGGAAATTCTATAGGTGAGAGGTATTTTGATTTCAAGTAAAGCCTTTGTGAGGAAGTGGCATAAGTAGGCAAGTACAAATAATTGTATTTGTTTGAAAGAAAGAACTTGCATTTATATAATGCCTTTCACAACTTTAGGATGTCCCAAAGTGCCTTACAGCCAATGAAGTAGTTTTCACGTGCAGTCACTTGCGATGCAAAGAAACATAGTAGCCAATTTGTGCACAGCAAGGTCCCACAAACTGCAATGAGATAAATGATCTGATAACCTGTTTTATAGTGAACTTGGTTGAAGGATAAATATTTTCCTCGACACTGGGGAAAACTCCCCAGCTCTTCTTTGAATAGTGCCATGGGATCTTTTACATCAACCTGAGAGGACAGACGGGGCCTCTGTTTAATGTTTCATCGAAAAGACGACACCTCCGACAGTGGAGGTGTTTGATGGTAAAGAAAAGGAGCCTGGGGTTATCTGTGCTCCCCAGGATAATCCTCGTGCTTTTATTCTCCATCAAAGTAAAATTAGAGGGATTGTAAAACAGGTGAGTGAACCAATTCCATCGGTTTCCCGCCAAACCGGTTAGGTTAAAATTACTCCCCATGGTTATTTACTTGTCAATATGCCTCTTCCTGTCATGTGACTCTGTTATAAAACATAGTACTTTAATCATGGCACTGGTATGCCCACTCTTCCTGCAACATGTTGTGATCTGTACAGTAAAACTTAGCAGCAGTTGCTCATTAGAAAGCTGGGAAATCTTAGCAGAACAGACAAACCCAAAGTCAAAAGGAGAAACAGGGAGACTGCGTATACTTATAGATGCTGTATAAAAAAATTTTAATTGACAAAATAAAGAAACCTGAAATAAATAATATTCGGCTACATTTATTGAACTTTCTTTACAGCACCCCAGTTTTTTAAAGTTCTACATAAGCATTATCTTTTAATTATCAATTATTTTTGCAAATTTTAAATGCAATTAGAGTATTGTGATAAAATAGAAAACATTTTGGCAGTTTTTGAAGCAACATCGTTCTGATATATTTTCAATATGATGCAATGCGTACTTCCAGTTTTCACTTGGATCAGTCGGACAATGGCCATTTCTGAGTACAATATAACCAAAAGAATGAAGGGAGCAATTAGGTGAATTATTGT
The DNA here is from genome assembly GCF_044704955.1 of Pristiophorus japonicus. Classification (NCBI taxonomy): domain Eukaryota; kingdom Metazoa; phylum Chordata; class Chondrichthyes; family Pristiophoridae; genus Pristiophorus; species Pristiophorus japonicus. Next base: position 104,633,999 of record NC_091983.1, on the reverse strand, counting down.
TATGCAGAGGGTTGCTAGCACATGGAATGTCCTACCAGAAACAGAATCCACAATAACATTTATAAAGGAAGTGGATAAATATTTGAGGAATAGGACCAAGTGGCTGATTCTGAGTGAGCAGGCACAGGTGCGATGAGCTGAATTGCCTTTTTGTGTGGTGCAAAATTCAATGGGGCTGTTTTGAGCTTTTGGTGTCTAAGGAGCAATCACTGAGTAAAGCTTGCCTGCTGCTGCTCCATTATTGCTGCTGTAAGGTTCCAGCCATTTTGAGGCCTGTGCTTCATTTACACCGGTCCGGTAAGCTGGTGCACCAAATTGGTGCCCTAATGCAGCTCGCCAGTTGGGAAGGAGAGGGGAGATTGTCTGGGAGATCCGGGGAGGGGGCATGTATTGTCCAGCAGCGCAGCTGAGTATTTGTATCGGGCCTGCTGGCGCATTCCTGCTCCTCCTGACAGCACAAAAATGATAGGTGAATAAAGTTTGGGCTGTTTGCTGTGCATCCTCTAGCTGCCCCTTTAAGGATCACTGGACCACTGGGCACGCGCTGCCTTTGTTACCTCTAGACTTGACTTTTCCAATGCAATTCTAGCTGGTCTCCCATCGTCCACCCTACAAAGCTCATCCAAAACTCTGCTACCCGTGTCCTAACTCGCACCAAGTACTGTTCACCCTGTGCTCGCTGACCTATATTAAGCAACGCCTCAAATTTAAAATTCTCATCCTGGTTTTCAAATCCCTCCATGGCCTCGCCCCTTCCTCTCTCTCTAACCTCCCCCAGCCCTGCAACCCTCCAAGATATCTGCACTCCTATCTGTTATGTATGTTAACTGGATTTTACCTGCCACCGGAGGGCGCAACTGTCGGAGTCCTAATGGTCACTGGCAGACACATGCAAGCCATGTATATAATATTGGCAGCCATGTTGAATCCTCACTTTGAGAATAAATAAACTGGAGTAAGGTCATGCCTGAACTAGCTCATCGTACTTAACCTCGTGGAGTTATTCGATACTTAACAATTGGCGACGAGTTAAAAATATGAACTTTCACGCAACAATGTCTGTTGGAATTTTGGAGAGATTGGTGGAAGGGGAAGACTGGGAGGATTTCACTGATCGCCTTGACCAGTACTTCGTAGCCAACGAATTGGAAGGAACCGATAACGCAATTAAGCGCAGGGAGGTTCTCCTCACCGTTTGTGGGTCAAAAATTTATGGCCTTATCAAGAATCTACTCTCACCGACTCGACCAACAGATAAGACTTACGATGACTTGTGTACACTGGTTCGGAACCACTTTAAACTGAAGGAAAGGTATTGTTTCTATACGCACAATCGCTCTGAGGGCTAAGACGCGGCGGAATTTGTCGCCGACCTGAGACGTCTCGCTGGGCCATGCAACTTCGGAGCTGCATTGGAGGAAATGCTGCATGACCTTTTTGTGTTTGGCATTGTCCACGAGGTTATGCTTCGAAAGCTCCTGGCTGCTAAATCTCTAGACCTGAGCAGGGCCATCACGATTGCCCAGGCATGCATGTCCATGGACGAAAACTTGAAATAGATATCTTCCTAGCATCGAAACTCACCGGCAAGTAGTGTGCATAAAATAATATCGTCGGCAGGCAGAGCTGCACATAAAAGGGCCTGCTCGTCTGCGTTCGTACGACCTGTAACTGCTCAAAGTCCGCCATCAGGGGTGAATCAAATCTCGCCTTGTTGGCATTGCGAGGGCTATCATCGGGCCCATCAATGCTGTTTCAAACAATACGTGTGCAAAGGCTGCACAACAATGGGGCACCTTCAGCAAATGTGTCTGCAACCGAGCAAGCATGCTGCGACACACCACGTGGCTGAGGATGATCGATCCAGCGTGGATCAAGTGGCACAGGCAACTCAACCCGAGGTACAGGACGAAGAAGTGTATGGGGTACATTATTTTATCAAAAGTCCTCTGATAATGCTGGAAGTTAAATTAAATGGGGTTCCAGTATCCATGGAATTGGACACGGGTACGAGTCAGTCAATAATGAGCCAGAGGGCTTTCGAAAAGCTGTGGGACACTCAGGTAAAAAGACCCAAACTGAGCCCAATCAATGCGGAGCTGCGTACTTACACCAAAGAGCTCATACCAGTCATTGGCAGTGCGGCAGTAAAGGTATCGTACGATGGAGCTGTGCATGATTTATAGTTGTGGATCATTCCAGGCAATGGCCCAACGCTGTTCAGCAGGAGTTGGCTTGAGAAAATTAAATGGAACTGGAACGATAATTCGTGTGCTCCAATGCCTTGTTATTCGAACCAGGCATCGGCAACTTCATGGGAGCCAAGGTGCAGATCCACCTAGGCCCGGATGCCAGACCCGTCCATCATAAGGCTCGGGCGGTTCCATACATGATGAGGGAGAAGGTCGAGATCAAACTGGACAGACTTCAACAACGGGAAGGAATCATGTCACCAGTCAAGTTCAACGAATGGACCAGTCCAATTGTCCCGGTGTTGAAAAGTGATGGCACGGATCAGGGTCAAGCGACTACAAGGTAACGATCAACCGATACAGTACCCGTTACCCAAGGCTGACAACCTGTTTGCAACGCTAGCGGGGGTGGAGGGGGGGAAGTCGTTCACCAAATTGGACCTGACCTCGGTTTACTTGACACAGGAGCTGGTCGAATCTTCAAAAAAACTGGCGTGCATCAACACGCACAAAGGGCTGTTTATATACCACAGATGCCCTTTCGGAATTCGCTCGGCGGCAGCCATATTTCAGAGAAACATGGAGAGTTTGCTGAAGTCCGTCCCGAGAACCATCATGTTTCAAGATGACATCCTGATCACCGGTCGCGACGCCACTGAACACCTGCACAACCTGGACGAGGTTCTACATCGTCTGGACAGAGTGGGACTCAGGCTAAAACGCTCCAAGTGCGTTTTCATAGCACCAGAAGTCGAATTCCTGGGGAGAAAGATTGCAGTAGATGGCATCAGGCCTATGGACTCGAAGACAGAGGCCATCAAGAATGCACCCAGACCCCAGGACGTGACGGAGCTGCATTCGTTCCTGGATCTTCTCAACTATTTCGGTAACTTTCTACCTAGTTGCTAGAGCCCTTGAACATGTTGCTGAGAAAGGGTAACAACTGGGTTTGAGGAAAATCTCAAGACAAAGCCTTTGAGAAGGCCAGGAACCTGCTATGTTCCAATAAATTACTGGTACACTATGATCCATGTAAGCGGTTAGAACTGGCCTGCGACGCCTCATCATATGGGGTCAGTTGTGTGCTCCAGCAAGCCAATGTATCTGGCAAACTCCAACCAGTTGCATACGCATCCAGAAGTCTGTCTAAGACTGAAAGAGCCTAAAGTATGGTAGAGAAAGAGGTTTTAGCATGCGTATATGGGGTTAGGAAAATGCCCCAATATCTGGGCTTTGGTTTGAGCTTGAAACAGACTACAAGCCGCTCATTTCATTGTTTCCTGAGAGCAAAGATATAAACACCAATGCCTCATCCAGCAGCCAAAGATGGGCACTGACATTATCCGCTTATGATTATGTCATCCGCCACAGACCAGGCACTGAAAACTGTGCTGATGCACTTAGCCGGCTACCATTGCCCACAACCGGGGTGGAAATGCCACAGCCTGCAGACTTGCTGCTGGTCATGGATGCCTTCGAGAGCGAGGGGTCACCCGTCACGGCTCACCAAATTAGGACGTGGACCAGCCAGGATCCTGTACTGTCAAGTGTAAAAGGATGTGTCCTAAATAGAAATTGGTCTGCCATTCCCAGGGAAATGCAGGATGAAATTAAGTCTTATAGCCACCACAAAGATGAATTGTCTCAGTCTGATTGTCTATGGGGTAATCGTGTTGTTATGCCAAAAAAAAGGCAGGGAAACTTTTGTGTGAAATTTACACAGTACCCACCCAGGCATTGTCACAATGAAGGCCATTGCCAGGTCTTACATTTGGTGGTCCGGCATTGACTCTGACTTGGAGTCATGCGTGCATCAGTGCAACACTTGCATGCAACTGAGTAACGCACCTGTGGAGGCTCTGCTGAGTCTGTGGTCATGGCCACCCAAACCGTGGTCAAGGATCCACATAGACTTTGCCGGCCCCTTTCTCGGCAAAATGCTTTTAGTAGTAGTGGACGCTTTCTCCAAATGGATTAAATGCGTAATCATGTCATCCAGCATGTCCACAGCCACTATTGAAGCCTCCGGGCCATGTCCACCACCCATGGCCTGCCTGATGTCCTTGTCAGCGACAACGGACCGTGTTTCACCATTTCGGAGTTTCATGAGTTTATGACCCGTAATGGCATCAAGCATGTCAGGTCTGCCCCTTTCAAACCCGCGTCTAACGGTCAAGCAGAGCGGGCTGTCCAAACCATTAAGCGGAGCGGGCTGTCCAGACCCGCTTGTCCCGCATTCTGCTCAGTTACCAGACGAGAGACTCCACTCGCTCACCGGGGTCCCTCCTGCCGATCTGTTAATGAAGAGAGGCCTCAAAACCAGGCTCTCCCTTGTACACCCGGATCTCAATGATCATGTTGAAACCAGAAGGCAATGGCAGCAATGGTACCACGATCGCGCGGTCGTATCACGTGACATTGCTGTTCATGACCCTGTGTTTGTCCTGAATTGTGGTCATGGTCCAAAGTGGGTTGCTGGCATAGTTTTGGCCAAGGAGGGGAGCAGGGTGTTTGTAGCCAAACTGTTAAATGGCCAAACGTGCAAGAGGTACATCGACCAAACCAAACTACGATTCACAGACAACCCAGAACAAATTGAAGATGACATCATCATCAACCAACCAACACACATCCAACCATCAGTTGACCCTTGTGTCATTCACGAAGACGAACCTATCATCCCCAACAGTCCTGTCAGACCGACTGCTCCGCAATGCAACATAGAAACATAGAAACATAGAAAATAGGTGCAGGAGTAGGCCATTCGGCCCTTCGAGCCTGCACCACCATTCAATAAGATCATGGCTGATCATTCACCTCAGTACCCCTTTCCTGCTTTCTCTCCATACCCCTTGATCCCTTTAGCCGTAAGGGCCATATCTAACTCCCTCTTGAATATATCCAATGAACTGGCATCAACAACTCTCTGCGGTAGGGAATTCCACAGGTTAACAACTCTCTGAATGAAGAAATTTCTCCTCATCTCAGTCCTAAATGGCTTAACCCTTATCCTTAGACTGTGTCCCTTGGTTCTGGACTTCCCCAACATCGGGAACATTCTTCCTGCATCTAACCTGTCCAGTCCCATCAGAATTTCATATGTTTCTATGAGATACCCTCTCATCAATGGTCCTACTAACTCGCCCAAGCTTGGGTTCGAACTGAGAAGATCAACCAGGGAGCAGAAGGCTCCGGACCAACTCAATTTTCAAATACAACCTGTACCAAGGACTTTGGGGGGAATGATGTTATGTATGTTAACTGGGTTTTACTTGCCACTGGAGGGCGCGACTGTTGGAGTGCTGATGGTCACTGGCAGACATGCGCAAGCCGTGTATATAATGTTGGCAAGCATGTTGAATCCTCACTTTGGGAGTAAATAAACTGGAGTAAGGTCATGCCGTACTTATCCTCATGTAGTTATTCGATACTTATCAATTCTGGCCGCATCCCCGATTTTAAATCACTCCACCATTGGCGGCCATGCCTTCAGCTGCCAAGGCCCTAAATTCTGGATCTCTCTGTCTGTCTCTGTCTCTGTCTCTGTCTCTCTCTCTGTCTCTCCTTAAAACGTACCTCTTTGACCAAGCTTCTGGTCATTTATCCTAATATCTTTTTATGTGGCTCTGTTCAAATTTTTTTTGATAACACCCCTGTGAAGCATCTCGGGACATTTTACTGTGATAAAGAGCCTATATAAATGCAAGTTATTGTTGTAGAATTGTCGAAATTGCAATCTGGACTCTATGTACGAAGTAGGGCCCCTACTTGTATACAAAAAGCGGCCTTATGCAGGAAACAGGTGGGTGATCTGGCCGCCCATCTGAAGGCCCCTACCAAGATGGCAGCATCATAATCAGGGCGGTAAGTAACCCAATATGACTTTCAGGCCACTACCACCCTGTTTACGCTGGGCAGCCGCTATTAAATTTGCCCCCTATGATTAATTGTGAGTAGAGCTGCAACATAAGTGCTTCACTGTTTTACTTCATTTAGATGTTACTTTTGGACTCTTGTTCCATTTTGTTCCGAAATCTACTAGTCTATCAAATTGGAAGTAAGGAGTGTAGTTGGTTGAGTTTGAGTTAATGAAATTAACAAATAGACAATTTGAAAAGTATCCTTAAGTATTAAATTGGAAATATGAAATAATAAAAATATTAATAAATACATGTATGACAGTATTTTCCTATAGCTCCTACTGAGGAAACATATGTGTAGTTACATGTATATAGGCACAAACGTAACAGAATGTGACTGTACAATATTTATTGGGCTGTGGTTGTCAGTATGGAATGGCATGGCTACAGCATCTAATTCAGTCTAATTCCTTATCTGGACTGGTATGAGCTGCTTAAAAATATGGAATATTGTTTTAGGAAAATGATACTTTAATTATGGAACTGAGCTGAAATTACAGGACAGAGAATCAGACCATGATAGTTTCATGCTTAAATTAACTTGAAGAATCTCAAATCACGCCACAAAACATATCGTTAGAGCTTGACCTCCAACAGTGTCACTGTCAGTATTAATTTGCTTTGATTAGTACCATTGGATCCTGATAAACGTATCACTAGTTTCCCAAGAAAGTTTTTACTTGTATTAAGTTTTGGGTCTTGTATTTGAGTTGTATCATTTTGCACAAATCAGGTCATCACAGATTTATGATGGTTTTTGCCTTGTAATACTCACACTAGGCCATTAAAAGCAAATTAGATTTTCTAATGCAAGCTTTTACCAAAATTGTCCTCAGGATTTCACCTTTTATATGATTTTGTATTATTGATCATATATATTGCTACATAGTAAGGCAAAGCCTTTTCATGTAGGCTTATAAATCCTAATATGCCAAATGCCATTATAGAAAGTCAGCAAGTGGTGGTCAGGTGCTTTAGCACAAGGAGCCAGGGAACACTGGCACTTCTATTACACTGCTCAGCATTTGCACTAGTCCAGTGCTTGAGTCTTCTGGGCTGTCCGTCCTCTCAGCTGGGAATAGTGCATGATGTGGGAAACCAGAAAAAGAGAGATAAAAATGGGAGCTCAATCAGTTTTTTTTAAATGAAACTCTTTAAAACAAACAGGAGCATCTAAAAAATACTGAAGGGTCTTGGGGCCAGAGAGGGAATTGTGCTCTCTATCGCACCTGGATTTCCATTATTTCTACTTGGAATTGGTCGCTGGTCTGAGTGGAAAGAGGTACATCCTAATATAAATCTACATAAGAACATAAGAAATAGGAGCAGGAGTAGGCCATTTGGCCCCTCAAGACTGCTCCGCCATTCAATAAGATCATGGCTGATCTGATCATGGACTCAACTCCACTTCCCTACGTGCTCTCCATAACATTTTACTCCCTTATCACTCAAAAATCTGTCTATCTCCACCGTAAATATATTCAATGACCCAGCCTCCACAGCTCTCTGGGGCAGAGAATTCCACAGATTTACAACCATCTGAGAAAAGAAATTCCTCCTCATCTCAGTTTTAAATGGATGATCCCTTATTCTGAAACTATGCCCCCTAGTTCTAGATTCCCCTATGATTGGAAACATCCTCTCTGCATCTACCTTGTCAAGCCCCCTCATTATCATATATATTTCAATAAGATCACCTCTCATTTTCCTAAACTCCAATGAGTATAGACTCAACCTACTCAACCTTTCTTCATAAGTCAAACCCTTCAAAGAGCTGATGGATCGGGTACAGTCAAGGTACATTCCCACAAGGGGGAAAGTAGAACATCCAATGTCAGAGCTCCCTGAATGATGAAAGAGATAGAAAGTAAGATGAAGCAGAAAAAGGGGGTGTATGACAGATGTCAGGTTGAGAATACAAGTGTGAACCAGATTGAATATAGAAAGTTCAGAGGGGAAGTAAAAAGGAAAAAAAGAGGGGCAAAGAGAGTATGAGAATAGATTGGCAGCAAACATAATAGGGAAACCAAAACAACAACAACAACAACTTATATTTATATAGCGCCTTTAACATAGTGAAATGTCCCAAGGTGCTTCACAGGAGTATTATGAGATTTTTTAAAATGTAAAACAGAGCCACATAAGGAGAAATTAGAGCAGGTGACCAAAAGCTTGATCAAATAGGTAGGTCTTAAGGAGCAACTTGAAGGAGGAAAAAGTGGTAGAGAGGTGGAGAGGCTTAGGCAGGGAATTCCAGAGCTTAAGGCACGGCCACCAATGGTTGAGCGATTATAATCGGGGATGCTCAAGAGGGCAGAATTCGAGGAGTACAGACATCTCGGGGGGGTGGGGGGGGTTGTGGGGCTGGAGGAGATTAGAGATAGGGAGGGGTAAGGCCTTGGGAGGGATTTGAAAACAAGGGAGCCAATGTGGGAGCCAATGTAGGTCAGCGAGCACAGGGGTGATGGGTGAGCTGGTCATGGCACGAGTTAGGACATGGATAGCCGAGTTTTGGATCACCTCTAGTTTACGTAGAGTAGAATATGGGAGGCCAGCCAGGAGTGCATTGAATAGTCAAGTCTAGAGGTAATAAAGGCTTCTATAGGCATATAAATAGTAAATGTGTAGTAAGAGGAGGGGTGGGGCTGATTAGGGACCAAAAAAGAGACCTACGCATGGAAGCAGAGGGCATGGTTGAGGTACTAAATGAGTACTTTGCATCTGTGTTTACCAAGAAAGTTATAGTGAAAGAGGAAGTAGTTGGATGGGATAAAAATTGATAAAGAGGAGGTACGAGAAAGGCTGGCTGTATTTCAAGTAGATAAGTCACCAGGACCGGATGGGATGCATCCCAGGATGCTGAGGGAAGTTAAGGTGGAAATTGTGGAAGGACTGGCCATAATCTTTCAATCTTTCTTAGATATGGGGGTGGTGCCAGAGGACTGGAGAATTGCAAATGGTACACTATTGTTCAAAAAAGTGTAAGGATAAACACAGCGGGTAGAAATTCAGGCCTACCAGAAACCTGCTGCACTTATCGTCTTTTTGCCGCCATTACCTCCGCTATGGTTGCGGTGGCCATTGGATCGATTTTCACTGATTTTTAAAACAAAATGGCGTCCAGCGGTAATGACCAGTGGGGATCAGGAATTTGCAGCGGTGTGGGTGGGTCAATTGGAATGCAATTACCATGGGAAATTCACCCTTCTGGTGATTTCCAGCTAACGAGCCAGCTGTTCTCTGGCCTATATATATATTATGTGTGCGTGTTCTTGCAATGGAGGCTCCCTTTCAACTCAGTTATAGCTGCATGTTAGGGACACACACTTGTGCAATCATTTCTGATACATCATCACAACGGTACTCACCAACCATTCTTTGTTTTGCAGGCCAAACTTGCTCATAATAGAATGGAGCAAGGAGAACTGGTGGTGGCGAGGCAGACATCCAGGTCATCACACCCTTGGAGGAGAGGGTTGAGGTGCTCGTGGGTGGACATGGTGCCTTCCCTGTGGGCCACGATACTGCTGACGCCGATATCAGTAAGTGAAGGCCCTCCTTTAATGTGCTCTCTCCCTGAAAGCAACAACGCCTGCTGTGCCTTTCCTTCTGAAACTGTGCTAGTTGCAGCCTCCATGCATCAATCCCTTATCTCGCCACCTCATGGCAGCTCTTCTCCCATTGATGCTTGCAGATGAGAGACCGAGTGGCAGCTGTAGCGAGGGAGAGGATCCACCTCAAACACCGTCACGGGGCCTGGAGGGGATTCTTGAGGACAGTGATAGACAGTTACATCCTGACAGCATTGAGGACATTGAGGGCTCCAGCCTTGCTGACACCCTGGAGCGCACTCCATCTTTTGAAGACATCACTAATGAGAAAGAGGAAGAGGAGGACATTGCTGGCAGCACCACATCACTGTTTGCACTCACATGCACCAGCTCAGGTACTGGGAATGCGGGATAGTACAGGGGTCTGCACTGGGTGTTGCACTGGGGCCTAGAGGGCTTCAGCATGGTGACGGGGCTAGGCAACCTCAGGTGCTATCTCTCCAGGGGGGCGAGTCCGCACCAGAGTTCTACTGAGGACTCAGACGAACCCATCGATGTTGGGGCTTACGAAAGAAGGGTGGAGGCTATGCATTCCCAGATGTTGGGGGCACTGACAAGGGTGCGCAAGAGCCTGTCCCAAGTGGTCAGGAGCATGGAGGAATCTACCCCCCGCATTGTAGACAGCTCTGCGCACACCATGAAGCCCATCATTGCCAGTGTCCAGGTGATGGTGGACTCCCAGAGAGACCGTGCGGATCCACAACTTGCAGGTGATTTGGCAGCTGGTATTTCAGCACAGGTGCAAGGGAACAAGTGCATCGGTGCTGCTTTGGAGAGGATGGCTGCGGCTCAACACGAGTCGACAAAGCGTCAAATTTGGTGGCTTGGAGACTCTGGCTGCTCTCATGCAGTCTCAGCTCGATGCCACCCGACACCTCACTGTTGCGTTTGTGGCTGAGTCCACCAGGGGCCACTGAGGACCCTCCGGTGTGAAACATAGAATCATAGAAAATAGGTGCAAGGGCAGGCCATTCGGCCCTTCGAGCCTGTACTGGCCTTCAATATGATCATGGCTGATCATGCAACCTCAGTACCCCACCCCTGCCTTCTCTCCATACCCACTGATCCCTTTAGCCGTAAGGACCACATCTAACTCTCTTTTGAATATGTCCAACAAACTGAACTCAACAACTTTCTGTGGCAGAGAATTCCACAGGTTCACAACTCTCTGGGTGAAAAAGTTTCTCCTCATTTCAGTCCTATATGGCTTATCCCTTATCTTTAGACTATGACCCCTGGTTCTGGACTTCCCCAACATCGGGAACATTCTTCCTGCATCTAACCTGTCCAGTCCCGTCAGAATTTTATAAGTTTCTATGAGATCCCCTCTCATTCTTCTGATTTCCAGTGATTATAAGCCTAGCCAATCCAATCTTTCCTCATATGTCAGTCCTGCTATCCCGGGAATCAGTCTGGTGACCCTTCACTGTACTCCCTCAATAGCAAGCACATCCTTCCTCAGATTAGGAGACCAAATCTGCACACAATACTCAAGGTATGGTCTCACCATGGCCCTGTACAACTGCAGTAAGACCTCCCTGCTCCTACACTCAAATCCCCTCGCTATGAAGGCCAGCATGCCATTTGCTTTCTTTACTGCCTGCTGAACCTGCATGCCTACCTTTTGACTAATGTACCATGACACCCAGGTCTCGTTGCACCTCCTCTTTTACTAATCTGTCAGCATTCAGATAATAATCTGCCTTCCTGTTTTTGCCACCAAAATGGATAACCTCACATTTATCCACATTATACTTCATCTGCCATGCATTTGCCCATTCACCTAACCTGACCAAGTCCCCCTGCAGCCTCTGAGCATCCTCCTCGCAGCTCGCACTGCCACCCAGCTTAATGTCATTTGCAAACTTGGAGATATTACATTCAATTCCTTTGTCTAAATCATTAATGTATATTGTAAATAGCTGGATCCGCACTGAACCTTGCGGCCTGCCATTCTGAAAATGACACATTTATTCCCACTCTTTGCTTCCTGTCTGCCAATCAGTTCTTTATCCATGTCAATACATTACCCCCAATACCATGTGCCTTAATTTTGCACACTAATCTCTTGTGTGGGACCTTGTCAAAAGCCTTTTGAAAGTCCAAATACACCACATCCACTGGTTCTCCCTTATCCACTCTACTAATTACATCCTCAAAAAACTCTAGAAGATTTGTCAAGCATGATTTCCCTTTCATAAATCCATGCTGATTTGGACCGATCCTGTCACTGCTTTCCAAATGTGCTGCTATTACATCTTTAATAATTGATTCCAACATTTTCCCCACCACCAATGTCAGGCTAACCAGTCTATAATTCCCTGTTTTCTCTCTCCCTCCTTTATTAAAAAGTGGGGTTACATCAGCTACCCTCCAATCCATAGGAACTGATCCAGAGTCCATGGAATGTTGGAAAATTACCACCAATGCATCTACTATTTCTAGGGCCACTTCCTTAAGTACTCTGGGATACAGATTATCAGGCCCTAGGGATTTATCGGCCTTCAGTCCCTTCAATTTCCCTAACACCATTTCCTGACTAATAAGGATTTCCCTCAGTTCCCCCTTCTTGCTAGACCCTCAGTCCCCTAGTATTTTTGGGAGGTTATTTGTGTCTTCCTTAGTGAAGACAGAACCAAAGTATTTGTTTAATTGTTCTGCCATTTCTTTGTTCCCCATTATAAATTCACCTGATTCTGACTGCAAGGGACCTACATTCGTCTTCACTAATCTTTTTGTCTTCACCTATCTGTAGAAGCTTTTGCAGTCAGTTTTTATGTTCCCTGCAAGCTTACTCTCATACTCTATTTTCCCCCTCCTAATTAAACCCTTAGTCCTCCTCTGCTGAATTCTAAATTTCTCCCAGTCCTCAGGTTTGCTGCTTCTTCTGGCCGATTTATGTGCCTCATCCTTGGATTTAACACTTTTCCTAATTTCCCTTGTTAGCCATGGTTGAGCCACCTTCCCCGTTTTATTTTTATGCCAGACAGGGATGTACAATTGTTGTAGTTCATCCATGTGATATTTAAATGTCTGCCATTGCCTATCCACCATCAACCCTTTAAGTATCATTCTCCAGTCTATTCTAGCCAATTCATGTCTCAAACCATCGAAGTTTCCTTTCTTTAAGTTCAGGACCCTAGTCGCTGAATTAACTGTGTCACTCTCCATCTTAATGAAAAGTTCTGCCATATTATGGTCACTCTTCCCCAAGCAGCCCCGCACGACCAGATTGCTAATTAATCCTTTCTCATTACGCAAGACCCAGACTAGGATGGCCTGCTCTCTAGTTGGTTCCTCGACATATTGGTCTAGAAAACCATCCCTTATACACTCCAGGCAATCCTCCTCCACAGTATTAGTACTAGTTTGGTTAGCCCAATCAATATGTAGATTAAACTCACCCATGATAACTGCTGTACCCTTATTGCACGCGTCCCTAATTTCCTGTTTAATACCATCCCCAACCTCCCTACTACTGTTTGGAGGTCTGTATACAACTCCCACTAACGGTTTCTGCCCTTTGGTGTTTCGCAGCTCTACCCATATAGATTCCACATCATCCACGCTAATGTCCTTCATTACTATTGCCTTAATCTCCTCTTTAACCAGTAATGCTACCCCACCTCCTTTTCCTTCCTCTCTGTCCTTCCTGAATATTGAATACCCCTGCGCCATAGCACCCTCAGATTGGTGATGGTGGTGTTGTGCCACCCCCGGTGAGTGACTCAGGCTCCTCGGACCAGGATATAAATGATATGCTCCCTCAGGAGTCGCCCGAGCCAAGCCAGACTGAACCCTCCCAGGAGGATGCTGATCAGTCAGCAGTCAGCCCTTCTAGGGTCAAAGCTGGTCGAGGGCTTCCGAGAAGGACATCTGAAGCTTCCACACAGGGAACACAGCAGCCTTCCCAGACCCATGAGGCAGCCACAGGGGAGACACTAAGGTGCAGTAATAGGATAGACATGCGAAAGAGGGTATATAGGGAAATGCACAAGGATCACAAATGATGTTCTGTTGTTTTTTTGAACTTTTTTGTTGTGCGTTTCTTGCTGTGATGATGATGTATTAAATCTTTATTTTTTGCACCTATATCTGGGCAGGTGTATAATGTGACGGTGGGCAATTATCTATGAAGGCACTCATTGGGATGGTCATGGAAAATAAAAGCTGAAGGCTCGTGGGGATGAAATTATGTAAATCGAGCAGCAATCAGCCGGGTCTCCTCCACCTCCTCCTCCTCCTCTTCCTCCTCCTACCCCTGCGCCTCCTCCTCCTCCTCCTGCTGCTGTGCCTCCTCCTGAGGTGGTAATGCTGGGTTGACCTCCAGCAACTGTCCCTTCATGACAGCCAGGTTATGCAGCATGCAACAGACGACCACAAATATGGAGACCCATTCAGGCGAGTACTGCAATGCCCCCCCAGACTGGTCCAGGCAACGGAACCTCTGTTTGAGGATCCCAATGCAGTGCTCAATGATGCACCTGGTGGCAGAATGAGCGTCATTGTAGGCATGCTTGGCTGCAGTCCTGGGTTCCGAAGGGGAGTCAGGAGCCAAGTGGACAGGGGACATCCCTTGTCCCCAAGCAGCCATCCACAATCCTGGTTTGGCTCGGTGAAGATGGTAGGCACACTGCTCTGGCACAGGATGAAGGAATCATGGCTGCTGCCTGGATACCTGGCATCAACTGCCAGGATTCTGCACTGGTGGTCGCGCACAAGCTGGACATTCAGGGAGTGGAATCCTTTTCTGTTAATGAATATCTCTGGATGGTGTTGTGGTGCACTCAGTACGATGTGTGTGCAGTCGATGGCCCCCTGCACCCTGGGGAACCCTGCAATCTGGACAAATCTGGCCTGCTGCTCCACCTACTTCTCCCTAGTCATTGAGAAGGAGATATATTGGCCTCTTCTCTTATACAGAGCATCGGTCACCTGCTGGATGGAGCGATGGGGTGTAGAATTGAAATGTATTTGAAATGTCTGCTGTTGCAGACTAGAATGAGCCAGTAGTGTAGAAGTTGAGAGCAATGGTCACGTTTGTCTCAATGCTGATTGCTGTCCACAGCCTTGTGTGAGGCTCCAGATCTGGGTGCAGGAGATTGCACAGCTCCCTCAGGATGTCCTTCCTAAATTGAAACCTTTGCACACATTGCTCATCACTGAGCTCCAGGAAGGAAAACTGACGTCTGTACACCCTTGAACGATATGGCCTCCTTGCCACAGGTATGTGCTGGACCCCTCCAATGGCAGCTGGTTGAGCGCCTTCTCCCTCTTCCTGCTGATGTACCGGATCCTCTGCAGGCTGCTGTTGGCAAGGCTCCTCGCCCACTATCTGGTGCGGGGATCAGCGTACCAGACCCTCCTCCTCACGCTAGCTCCCTCCTGGCTAGCCTCTCGATGTTGAGGCCTGCGGCCATCTGCAGGCCCTTCTACAAGGTGGGCATCCATGGCTGCTGCCTCCCTTGCCCGCTGCCTCTGTGTCGATAGCTGACAGCTCTGCCTTCTCCTGCGTGCCTCCCTGCCTGAGACAATGAGGACAAGGCATTCCCCTGCCAACTCAAACTGAGCCCATTAAGTCTGCAGGCTCGACCCTCACTAGGAGGGCCTCTCTGGAGCAGAGAATGAGGCCCACAGGCCACGACTAATCACTGAGAATGATAGCTTTTGGAGAGCTGGAAAAGTTTATCACAAGGCCGCTGCCGTTTTTTCAAATGACTGAAAGAACTCCGCAAGATTTTCAACAAATAAACCCAATCCCAACACAGCTCCCTTTCTCATCCACTGGTGATCTCGAGCAGCCCCGCAAAGTGCACCGACTCAAAAAGCTGGCAGGTGCACTGTCACAAAAGGGGCAGGCTTTTTTATGCTGAAAATAGGTGCCGGGGCGGAGTGGCAGCAGTGCGCACTCTGATTGCATCACCACGGCCAGAAGCCCCATACGGCAGCAGAAGTCGAGGGATCGGGGCAGACGTGGTTGTGGCAGCCATTCGACTGCAAAGCGGCAGCCATTGGATGCCGCCGCAAAACGCCGGTAACGGGCCTTATCTAGACTCTGAATTTCGTCCCTAGCATCTACAGGCCAGTCAGATTAACTTCGGTAGTGGGGAAGCTTTTAGAAACAATAATCAGGGACAACATTAACAGTCACTTGGACAAGTGTGGATTAATTAAGGAAAGCCAGCACGGATTCCAAAGATTCAAGACCCTCTGAGAGAAGAAATTCCTCATTTCCTTTTATAATGGGCGACCCCTTATTCTGAAACTATGCCCTCTTGTTCTAGATTCCCCCACGAGGGGAAACATCCTCTCTGCATCTACCCCTTCAAGCCCCTTCAGAATCTTATATGTTTCAATAAGATCACCTCTCATTCTTCTAAACTCCAATGAGTATAGGCCCGACTTGCTCAATCTTTCTTCATAAGGCAACCCCCTCATCTCAGGAATTAACCTAGTGAACCTTCTCTGAACTGCCTCCAATGCAAATATATCCCTCCTTAAATAAGGAGACCAAAACTGTATGCCGTACTCCAGGTCTGGTCTCACCAATGTCCTGTACAGTTGTAGTAGGACTGCTTTTATACCCCGTCCCCTTTGCAATAAATGCCTATATTCCATTTGCCTTCCTAATTACTTGCTGTATCTGCATGCTAATTTTTTGTGTTTCATGTACAAGGAGCCCCAGATCCCTCTGTAGCTCAGCATTTTGTAATCTCTCTCCATTTAAATAATAATTTGCTTTTATTTTTCCTACAAAAGTGGATAACCTCACATTTCCCACATTATACTCCATCTGTCAAATCTTTGCCCACTCACTTAGCCTATCTTTATCCCCTTGCAAATTCTTTGCATCCTCTTCACAACTTGCTTTCCCACCTATCTTTGTATCATCAGCATATTTGGCAACATTACACTCATCCCTTCATCCAAGTCATTTAGTATAGATTTTAATACTTGAGGTCCCAGCACTGATCCCTGTGGCACCCCATCAGTTACAGTTTGCCAACCTGAAAATGACCCATTTATCCCAACTCTCTGTTTTTTGTTAGTTCGCCAATCCTCTATCCATGCTAACATATTACTCCCAACCCCGTGAGCTCTTAGCTTGTGCAGTAACCTTTTAAGTGGCACCTTATCGAATACTTTCTGGAAATCCAAATACACAACATCTACTGGTTCCCCTTTATCCACCCTGCTCGTTACATCCTCAAAGAACACCAGCAAATTTGTCAAACATGATTTCCCTTTCATAAAACCATGTTGACTCTGCTTGACTGCATTATGATTTTCTAAATGTCCTGATACTATTTCCTTAATAATGGACTCCAGCATTTTCCCAATGACAGATGTTAGGCTAACTGGTCTATAGTTTCTTGCTTTCTGTCTCCCTTATTTCTTAAATAGGGGCATTACATTTGTGGTTTTCCAATCCACTGGGACCTCTCCAGAATCCAGGATCCACTATCTCTGCAGCTACTTTTTTTAAGACACAAAAATGCCGCGACCTAAAACATGACACGATTTAAAATGTGGCGCGATGTAAAATGAGACGTGACCTAAAATATGATCTAAAATGTGACCGATCTAAAACGTGCCGTGACGCAGTGTAAAATGTGGCGTAAAATGTGACAAAATCTGAAATGTGACACGACCTCGAACCTAACGCGACCTAAAACATGACGCGACCTAAAACATGACGCGACGTAAAATGTGAAGTGACATAAAGCACAATGAGATCTAAAATGTAACACGACCCAAAATGTGACAACATCTAAAATGTGACATGATTTAAAGTGGGAATGCGACATAAAATGTGACATGACCTAAAACGTGACACAATCTAATATGTGACATGACCTATGAGGAGAGGTAATATAATCTACAGGGTAAAACAAATGCTAGTGGGTGTATGAACAGAGAGACTTGGGCTATGTGCACAAATCGATGAAGGTGGCAGGGCAGGTTGAGAAAGCAGTTAAAAAGCCAAACAGAATCCTGGGCTTCATAAATAGAGGCATAAGGACCTACCTGGAGTGCACTAATGAGACGCAAATGAGTTACCAATCGGCACGGTACTGTTAACGACTCCTCCCATATTGAGCGGTAATTTAGTGGTGGCGCTATAGCATTGCACCCCGAGCTCCAGGACCCGCAAATCATAAAGTCACCGCCACGCATCGCCCCATTAGTACACCGGCCACGAAATTCACTTTGGCCATTGCAGTAGCGCCGGGTGGAAACATCAACAGCTGCAGGAGGCGTGGCTCAGGCGGCCAGCTGCTACTGGGGGCAAAAATTAAAGGCGAGGTGGCCGAGTGAAAAATTAAAACAACTTATTTTCTTGTTGGCGTTGCTGATCCGGTTTCAGGCTGATGAGCTGAAAGCGCGCCATCCCCGCTCCATGGTGGTCCAGGTAGAAATATAGAAACATTCAGTCCTTCGAGCCTGCACCACCATTCAATAAGATCATGGCTGATCATCCACCTCAGTATCCCTTTCCTGCTTTCTCTCCATACCCCTTGATCCCTTTAGCCGCAAGGGCCATATCTAACTCCCTCTTGAATATATCCAATGAACTGGCATCAACAACTCTCTGTGGTAGGGAATTCCACAGGTTAAAAACTCTCTGAGTGAAGAAGTTTCTCCTCATCTCAGTCCTAAATGGCTTACCCCTTATCCTTAGACTGTGTCCCCTGGTTCTGGACTTCCCCAACATCGGAAACATTCTTCCTGCATCTAACCTATCCAGTCCCGTCAGAATTTTATATGTTTCTATGAGGTCCCCTCTCATTCTTCTAAACTCCAGTGAATACAGGCCCAGTCGATCCAGTCTCTCCTCATATGTCAGTCCTGCCATCCTGGGAATCGGTCTGGTGAACCTTCGCTGCTTCAATAGCAAGAACGTCCTTCCTCAGATTAGGAGACCAAAAGTGAACACAATATTCCAGATGAGGCCTCACCAAGGCCCTGTACAACTGCAGTAAGAACTCCCTGCTCCTATACTCAAATCCCCTAGCTATGAAGGCCAACATACCATTTGCCTTCTTCACCGCCTGCTGTACCTGCATGTCAGCTTTCAATGACTGATGTACCATGACACCCAGGTCTCGTTGCACCTCCCCTTTTCCTAATCTGGCGCCATTCAGATAATCTACCGATGTGTTTTTTCCTCCAAAGTGGATAACCTCACATTTATCCACATTATACTGCATCTGCCATGCATTTGCCCCTTCACCCAACGTGTCCAAGTCACTCTGCAGCCTCTTAGCGTCCCCCTCACAGTTCACACCGCCATCCAGTTTAGTGTCATCTGCAAACTTGGAGATATTGCACTCAATTCCTTCATCCAAATCATTAATGTATATTGTAAATAACTGGGGTCCCAGCACTGAGCCCTGCGGCACTTCACTAGTCACTGCCTGCCATTATGAAAAGGACTCTCTGCTTCCTGTCTGCCAACCAGTTCTCTATCCACGTCAGTACATTATCCCCAATACCATGTGCTTTAATTTTGCACGCCAATCTCTTGTGTGGAACCTTGTCAAAAGCCTTTTGAAAGTCCAAATACATCGCATCTACTGGTTCTCCCTTGTCCACTCTACTAGTTACATCCTCAAAAAATTCCAGAAGATTTGTCAAGCATGATTTCCCTTTCATAAATCCATGCTGACTTGGACTGATCCTGTCACTGCTTTCCAAATGCGCAGTTATTTCATCTTTAATAATTGATTCCAACATTTTCCCCACTACTGATGTCAGGATACCCGTTTTTTCTCTCCCTTCTTTTTTAAAAAGTGGTGTTACGTTAGTTACCCTCCAGTCCATAGAAACCTATCCAGAGTCGATAGACTGTTGGAAAATGATCACCCATGCATCCACTATTTCTAGAGCCACTTCCCTAAGTACTCTGGGATGCAGACTATCAGGCCCCGGGGATTTATCGGCCTTCAATCCCATCAATTTCCCTAACACAATTTCCCACCTAATAAGGATAGCCTTTAGTTCCTCCTTCTCACTAGACCCTCGGTCCCCTAGTACTTCCGGAAGGTTATTTGTGTCTTCCTTCGTGAAGACAGAACCAAAGTATTTGTTCAACTGGTCTGCCATTTCTTTGTTCCCCATTATAAATTCACCTGATGTTCATCTTCACTAATCTTTTTCTCTTCACTTATCTATAGAAGCTTTTGCAGTCAGTTTTTATGTTCCTGGCAAGCTTCCTCTCATATTCTATTTTCCCCCTCCTAATTAAACCCTTTGTCCTCCTCTGCTGAATTCTAAATTTCTCCCAGTCCTCAGGTTTGCTGCTTTTTCTGGCCAATTTATATGCCTCTTCCTTGGATTTAACACTATCTTTAATTTCCCTTGTTAGCCACGGTTGAGCCACCTTCCCCGTTTTATTTTTACTCCAGACAGGGATGTACAATTGTTGAAGTTCATCCATGTGATCTTTAAATATTTGCCATTGCCTATCCACCGTCAACCCTTTAAGTATCATTCTCCAATCTATTCTAGTGAATTCACGTCTCATACCATCGAAGTTACCTTTCCTTAAGTTCAGGACCCTAGTCTCTGAATTAACTGTGTCACTCTCCATCTTAATAAAGAATTCTACCATATTATGGTCACTCTTCCCCAAGGGGCCTCGCACAACAATATTGCTAATTAGTCCTTTCTCATTACACATCACCCAGTCTAGGATGGCCAGCCCTCTAGTTGCTTCCTCGACATATTGGTCCAGAAAACCATCCCTGATGCACTCCAGGAAATCCTCCTCCATCGTATTGCTACCAGTTTTGTTAGCCCAATCTATATGTAGATTAAAGTCTCCCATGATAACTGCTGTATCTTTAGTGCACGCATCCCTAATTTCTTGTTTGATGCTGTCCCCAACCTCACTACTACCGATTGGTGGTCTGTACACAACTCCTACTAGTGTTTTCTGCCCTTTGGTATTCCGCAGCTCCACCCATACAGATTCCATATCATCCAAGCTAATGTCCTTCCTTACTATTGCGTTAATTTCCTCTTTAACCAGCAATGCTACCCCACCTCCTTTTCCTTTTTGTCTTTCCTTCCTGAATGTTGAATACCTCTGGATGCTGAGTTCCCAGCCTTGGTCACCCTGGAGCCATGTCTCCGTATGCCAATTATATTATATTCATTAATTGCTGCCTGTGCAGTTAATTCATCCATCTTATTATGAATACTCCTCGCATTGAGACACAGAGCCTTCAGGCTTGTCTTTTTAACATACTTTGCCCCTTTAGAATTTTGCCGCAATGTAGCCCTTTTTGATTTTTGCCTTGGGTTTCTCTGCCCTCCACTTTTAC
Organism: Pristiophorus japonicus; assembly: GCF_044704955.1. Classification (NCBI taxonomy): domain Eukaryota; kingdom Metazoa; phylum Chordata; class Chondrichthyes; family Pristiophoridae; genus Pristiophorus; species Pristiophorus japonicus. The sequence continues at coordinate 104,612,946 of NC_091983.1, read as the reverse complement.
TTTTCTTCTTTCTACCTTTTGCTTCTGCTCCCATTCTACTTCCCTCTGTCTCCCTGCATAGGTAGGCCCCTTTTCCTTCTGCAGAGTCGGCAGCTTTGGTCCTTCCTTTTAAGTGAAGGAATGGCCCCTTGGGCGTGGCAGTGCTGCGTGGCCCCGTGCACAACGCTGCTGAGGCGTCTGCCCCATTAGCGCCCCAGGAAGGAAGTGGAGCCCTTGATTTAGTGCTCCACTTCCTTCCGGGGCGGTAACACAAATCTTTCGAGAGGGGCGAGACTTCAGTGCCTGGGGCTAAGTCTTGAGGCTCCCAAATGCTACTGTCCCCCAAACGGGTTGATACCCAATTTCTACCCGATACCTGGATAAGCTGGGGTTGTTCTCCTTGGAGCAGAGAAGGTTGAGAGGAGATTTGATAGAGGTGTTCAAAATCATGAGGGGTCTAGACAGAGTAAATAGAGAGAAATTGTTTCATTGACAGAAGGATCGGGAACCAGAGGACACAGATTTAAGGTGATTGACAGAAGAACCAAAGGCGACAGGAGGAAAAGCTTTTTTATGCGGCGAGAGGTTATGATCTGGAATACACTGCCTGAAAGGGTGGTAGAGGCAAATGCAATCATGGTGGTGAATAGGGAATTGGATAAGTACCTTAAGGAAAAAAATTTGCAGGGCTATGGGGAAAGGATGCGGGATTGGAACTAGCTGAAGTGCTCTTGCAGAGAGCCGGCACAGGTTCAACGGACCGAATGGCCTCCTTCTGTGCTGTAACCATTCTATGGGCTAGATTTTACACTTTTGTGCAGATCGCCCAAAAATGGGCGTTATTTCCGGCGTGGGCGATAAGAATGGGTTTTCAGATCGCCGGATTGTCGTCCATTCTCAAAGCCCCTCATCTCCATTTTTGAAATTGGGCATTACCACGAGCGATATGAAATGGGCAGTGCCGCAGTGACTTTGACCTCAATGGACAGTGCAGTACTGATGGTGCTGGCAGGCTGCAGATCTCTCCTTATGAGCTGGCATACCTCAGTGATAACCTCTCTGTTGAAGTGCAGTCTCCGAAGGCAGGTGTTGTCGGGCAAGTTGAGGTAAGACTGCTTCTCCCTGTACTTGCGGGGGGTATAACGTCTGGTCCTCCTCATCAGTCTGGCACGTCTTACATTGGGCACATAATGCTGTGGAGCATACCTTCGGCCATCTCGAGTCTGCAGCATGTAATTGGTCATCAAGAGAGGGTGAGAAAAGAAAAGACAAGCCCCATTGCAATAGCTATCTGTTTTCCACCGATTGGTCACAAACAATGAATGTCCGACGAAGACACCTATTAAATTCCAATCATTCTAAGTATGATAATGATGTTTGTACAGATGTTCACATCACCTCCAAAGTCCTCCAGAGTACATCCGAACTCCCCTGAGGTTGAAGCAGAGCAGCCTTTTAAATGATGCCACATTTGATGTAGAACATGCCGTCCATAATGCTGTGAGTAGTTCCGGTTAGTTCCACTTTTTCTGTGTGTTTTTTTGGGCGAGCGATATTGTGGCCGATATGTGTGCGAGGTGCTGAAAGTGACACTGGGCGATCTCATGTTCACTAGTTTCGGCAAATGTGATCTTTACGACAAAAAAAAGTGGGCAGTCGATATTATTGAATCTTGGCGTTAATTCCGTGCGGAAACTAACGCTGGGCGATATTATGGGTGTTGATTTCGCCCATTCTGATGATTCCGCCCAAAAAAAGTGGGCGGGCAGTATTATTTTTTCCCGGCGCTACGCACATGGGGAAAGTAACGCTCGGCGATAAGTGTCCGAAAAATGTGCGTCCGTTTCCATTTTGTGGCAAAATGAGCGATATCTGGGCGTTATACATCATTTCAGTGTTAAAATGGACGATAAGTGGGCGTGAAGCATGCAAAAAAAGTGGAAAATCTAGCCCTATGATTCTACGATTCTATATCAACTTTCAAATGTGATGTTGCCAAGGTTGCTTTAAATAGCCTTGCTGGAAATGAGTCATCGATGACGTCTTCACAGGGCCGGGAAACACGTATGACTAGTTTAATAGGGGCCATTAATAAAAGTCGTAGTGGAGAACACGCTGTTCACATCTTCGATCTCCCGACCCGTCTCCAAGATAAAATCTCCGGTCAAGGTAGCTATATCTATGGGGTTTAATTCACATTGTTTATTGAGTTAACAAAACAGAAAAGAGGGAAAGAAATACAAGGATAATGTTTTTTTTTAAATATCAGGCCCACCAAAATAGATATTTCAGGTATGCTGTATTTTCTGTGTATAGGGCTAGCTATGAACTTAGCCCAGTATGGTGACTCCCAAGAGCCGGTGCAGACAGCTAAATGTCATTGCCTATCTGATGATTGGACTTGCACCTGAACAGATGAAGGGCACTACTATAAACCAACAACCCTGCACTGCTATCCAGATCAGTTAATGTCTGTGATGCTGATTTTCTCCTTTAAGGGTGTGACATGACAAACAGTCATTCTTAGACTAACAACATATGTGTAGTAGCTCTAAAATCACCTGGTAATATTCAAACATCTGTTTTCGATTTCAATTCCCTTAAGGTACCAGTATAGTTACATTGGCCTTGGTTTTAGTAGCTGTTTGTCAAATTCAGTTTGAAGAACACTTCATCACAAATCTGGGTGTAAACACCAGAACAATTTTCTGATACAGTATTTTTAAAGTCAGAATAATTGTTGCATGAATGTAAATGTGTTCATATATATAGCTGCCTCGACTGCTTGCAGGGATTGCAGCTGTACCCTGAATTATTTTGTTGCTAAAATTTCAGAAATTAAGATGATTTAACTCTCATCATAAAGGATTCTATGGATCGGTTACTTAACATAATTTAAGTAATGTCCCTGTGTGGTTGTCATGTGTGCAGGGAGAGTTCATTCATCTGTAGGGGAGGGAAACCAGAATTGCAGCAGCTCTTTAACAGCTGCTGCATATGTAAAGGCAGGCAGCATTTCTTTTTAGAGATTGATTTAATAGACAGGATGGCTGAAGGAGTTCCCAGAACTGTTCCCTTCAGTGAAGAAAGGCTGGAGGTTTTACTGGACGAAGTAACCCTGTGAATTTTTTTGCTTCCAAATATCCCCAGTGTCCAGAAAGCATGACAGGAGGTTACCAATCATGTGACTGCTCCCTCCTCAATGCATTGCTAATAGGAACAAATGAGAAAGAAGTTCTCTAGACTGAGGAAGAATGTCAAAGTAATGCACACTATTGGGTGCCCAGTAAGAATGAGGGGAGTTCTGTGCAATGCATGTACTCAGTATGCAGCCCTATTAGATGCCTGAAGTTGCACCTCTTCCTTTCATTCATAGAACTCTGGCATGTTTTCTCACTAACTCTCCACATTGTTTCTGCAATTACTTGCATGCTCTCAAGTACGATGTTAGCTGATCAATGGGGTGTCCTTCATGTTGCCTCCTAATGCTCAAAGGGTCTCCATCATCTTTTTTCAAAGGGGGAGGGTGCAGGTAACCATTAGCAAAAAGCCCACACTGCTGGCTGACGAGTCAACCTGTGATTCTGCAACTGCTATGAGGAGTAGCCCATCGAAATATTTGTGGTGAAATCCATCAAGAGAATGGGTGAGGTAGAGCTTGGTGGCATCATGTCAGCTTAATAAGATAAGGATTTGCTTCAGCTTGCTAGCATCGAACACTCAATAAATGACTTCCTCACTTTTGTACTCCAACCCGCAGTTGATAAAGGCCAACATTCCATTAGCCTTTTCGATTATTTTTTTGTACCTGTGCACTAGCTTTTAGACATGGACACACAAATGATTTTTCTCCTGCACAGCTCCTATACTCTCACCATTAAGAACATATTCAGATTTACCTTTCTCAGATCCAAAGTGGATGACATCACGCTTGCCTACATTGCTATAATTTGCTCATTTATTGTCCGTCTATGTCCCTTTGTAACTTCATGCTCCCATCCACACAACTTACTGTGCCTCCTAATGTAGTATCATCTGCAAACTTGGATATACAATTCTCTATTCCTTCATTTAAGTCATTAACATATACAGTAAAAAGCTGAAGCCCCAGTATAGATCCCTGGGGAATACCTGTTGTCACATCCCGCCAATCGGAGAATGAATCATTTATCCCTATTTTCTGTTTCTTACCTCTTAATCAATTAACAATCCATGTCACAAGGTTACCTCCAATTCTCTGTGCTCTTATTTTTGCTAATAATCTCTTGTGTGGAACTTTATCAAATGTCTTCTGTCCATTTGGCAACATCCATAGAAACTCCCCTATTCACCTTGCTAGTGACATCCTCAATAAATTCAACTAGATTAATCAGACATAACCTACCCATCATAAATCCATGCTAACTCTATTTGATTAACTGAGCACTTGGACAGGTATCGATCACTCAGTCTCTGATGATAGAACCCAGTAACTTCCCCACAATTGATGTTCAACTGACAGATCTGTAGTTATCAAGTTTCTCTTTCCCCTACTCCCTCTCTTTCTTCTTAAATAAAGCAGTGACATTTTCAATATTCCAATCCAAAAACACAATTCATGAATCTGGAGAGCTTTGGAAAATTATAACGAATGCACCTGCAATGTCCTCACCTATTTCTGTTAATAACTCAGGGTGGAAACAATCAGGTCCTTTGTTTATCTGAAGTCCCATTATTTTCTCCATTGTGGATTTTTAAGTTGTATTAAATCCACTAAGTTCTTCTCCTTGACTTATTTATAGGTTTTCTTTTAGCGCTGGTATTTTGTCCTCTTCCTCTACTGTGAAAACAGATACAAAGTATTAATTTAACAAGTCTCACCATCATCTGTCTTTAATAGGCCAACATTCTGCTTTATCAGTTTCTTTCCCACAATTTTTAAGGGGTTATTGAGGCGAGCATATGCATAAAGTGTTGCCACAAAATCAAAAAAAATGTTTGCTCCCGTAGTATCAAGGATTCAGTGCCGGCTGCGCTGAAGCCAGCCGACCTGATTGTGTGAGGCACATAAACTGCTTACGAGAGACCCCCGCCGCCCCGCCCCCCCCCCCGCAATGGAATGGTCCTTCAGATTTTGGTTTCCGCCAGTCCCTGTTTTCATAAATTGTTCTTACTCAGCAAAGTTCATTAGGGAGTATAATCTTCACTCTGTTGGTAACACCATTCATTGCCTCTGGCTTAGAAAGTTGTGCATTGAGGCCAGAATCTGGGCTAACATTGCAGTGCAGCATTGAGGGAATGCTGCATTGTCAGAGATGTCATCTGGCAGATGAGACATTAAACCTAGGGTTGTCTGCCTTTTCGGGTAAAAGAGAAGATAGGAAGGATGGAACCAATGGGTTATGTTCATCTGATCTTATCTGATCTCAGTTTCCCCCTATTATTCTTTACATAATTCATCTCTCTCTTTTGTCCTAGCTGCTATGGACTCTAATCTTTGAACTAATCCCCTAAAAATATCTATTCCTTTTCTTACTGCCTTGCGGTACTTATTTTCCAGAGGTTTTTATTGTGATCCTAACACAGATGAGACTGCACACAGGGAGGTTAAAGTAACAGTGACCTCAGTCTTTATTAAGACACTCCAGAGTGAGGAACAGGCCTTAGGGCCTGCTGGGATCCCTTGGGACTTCAGGGGATGCGCTCCCTGGTGGCGGAGCATGGGAGTGCATGCTTTACAGATACACAACATCACTCCCCGCCCCCCCTCCCCCACCAAAGTCAAAGTAGAAACTATTTACAAGGTGAGGTGGTCGGGAGCCTTTCTTTCCCTGGTGGACCGCCTCGGTACAAATGTCTGTTCTGGTGTGTTGGCTGTGCCCTCGTTGGGCTGGCATGTTGTTGGCCCTGCAGGGCTGCTGGGTGAGCCTAGCCTTGCTGGGCTGTTGGGCATGATGGGTTAGATTTCCTGGTCCGGCGTGGTGCCATTGATCCTTTGGGCATGTGCTGTGGGCTCGAAAAGGTGGTGTCTGCTGTGGGTTGTTCAGGGCAGTCTGTGAATCGCAGCCTCGTTTGGTCCAGGTGCTTTCTGCAAATTTGTCCATTGTCTAGTTTGACTACAAACACCCTACTCCCTTCTTTAGCTATCACCGTGCCCGCTTGGGACCATGTCCATAGTTTAGCACATACACAGGGTCATTCAGATCAATTTCCCGTGACACAGTGGCACGACCATCGTTTACATTTTGTTGTTGCCGCCTGCTCTCTACCTGATCATGCAGGTTGGGGTGAACCAGCGAGAGTCTAGTTTTAAGTGTCCTTTTCATGAGTAGCTCAGCCGGGGGCACCCCTGTGAGCAAGTGGGGTTTCGTGCGGTAGCTGAGCAGTACTCGGGACAGGCGGGTTTGGAGTGAGCCTTCTGTGACTCGTTTGAGACTCTGTTTGATTGTACTGCCCGCTCTGCCTGCCCATTGGAGGCTGGTTTAAACAGAGCCGAGGTGATATGTTTGATCCCATTGCGGGTCATGAATTCTTTAAATTCGGCGCTGGTGAAACATGGCCCGTTGTCACTGACCAGTATGTCAGGTGGGTGGCAAACATGGCCCACAGGCTTTCAATGGTGGCGGTGGCTGTGCTTCCCAACATTATTTCACATTCAATCCATTTTGAAAAAGCATCCACCACCACCAGGAACATTTTACTGAGAAACGGGCCCGCATAGTCGACATGGACCCTTAAACATGGTCTGAAGGGCCAGGACCACAAACTTAGTGGTGCCTCTCTGGGCTCGTTGCTCAACTGAGCACACACGCTGCATTGCCGTACACAGGACTCTAAGTCAGAGTTGATACCAGGCCACCAAATGTGGGATCTGGCTATCACTTTCATCATTACTATACCCGGGTGTGTGCTGTGGAGATCCGAGATGAACATCTCCCTGCCCTTTTTGGGTAGCACTATACGGTTACCCCACAACAGGCAGTCTGCCTGAATGGACAGCTCGTCCTTTCGCCACTGGAACGACTTGATTAGCTCTTGCATTTCAACGGGGATGCTGGCCCAGCTCCAATGCAGTACACAGTTTATTACTAGGAAAGCAGAGGATTTTGGCTGGTCCAAGTCCTAATCTGGCAGACCGTGACAGGTGATTTATCATTTTCAAATGCTTCCATGACCATCAACAAGTCTGCGGGCTGCGCCACCATCAACAAGTTTGCAGGCTGCGCCATTTCCACGCCCGTGGTGGGCAATGGTAGCCGACTGAGAGCATCCGCACAGTTCGCGGTGCCTGGCCTGTGGCGGATGGTATAGTTATACGCTGATAGCGTGAGTGCCCACCTTTGTATGCGGGCTGAGGCATTAATATTTATCCCCTTGTTTTCAGCGAACAGGGATATGAGGGGCTTGTGATTGGTTTCCAGCTCAAATTTGAGGCCAAATAGGTACTGATGCATTTTCTTTACCCCGAACACACATGCTAATGACTCTTTCTCAATCATGCTGTAGGCAATCTTGGACTTAGACAAGCTCCTGGAAGCATAGGCGACAGGTTGCAACTTCCCCGCAGCGTTAGCTTGTTGTAATACACACCCGACTCCGTACGGCGATGCATCACATGCTAGCACGAGTCTTTTACACGGGTTATGCAATACAAGCAGCTTGTTGGAGCATAAAATGTTTCTGGCTTTCTCAAAAGCAATTGCTTGTTTTTTTCCCCATACCCAGTTCTCACCTTTACGCAATTACACATGTAGGGGCTCTAAGAGGGTGCTTAACCCCGGTAGGAAGTTAGCAAAATAGTTGAGGAGTCCCAGGAACGATCGCAGCTCCATGACGTTGTGTGGTCTGGGCACATTCCTGATAGCCTCTGTCTTGGCGCCTGTGGGCCAAATGCCGTCCGCCGCAATCTTTCTCCCCAAAAACACCACTTCTGTTGCCATGAAGACGCATTTCAACCTCTTCAGCCGCAGCCCTACGCGATCTAGTCGCTGGAAGACCTCCTCCAGGTTTTGTAGGTGCTCGACGGTGTCCCGACCCGTGACCAATATGTCGTCCTGAAAAACCACCGTGCGTGGTACCGACTTGAGTAGGCTCTCCATGTTTCTCTGGAAGATCGCTGCAGCCGACCGAATTCCAAACGGGCATCTGTTGTAGATGAACAGTCCCTTGTGCATGTTGATGCAGGTGAGGCCATCCTCCAGCTCCTGCGTCATGTAACCGAAGTCAGGTCGAGCTTGGTGAACATCTTGCCTCCTGCCAGCATCGCAAATAGGTCGTCTGCCTTAGGTAGCGGATATTGGTCCTGTAGCGAGAAACGATTAATAGTTACTTTATAATCGCCGCAAATCCTGACCATGCCATCACTTTTGAGTACTGGAACAATCAGGCTGGCCCACTCGCTGAATTCTACTGGGGAGATGATGCCCCCGCGTTGCAGCCTGTCCAGCTCAATTTCCACTCTCTCCCTCATCATGTGAGGTACCGCTCGTGTCTTGTGGTGAATGGGTCGTGCCTCTGGGACCGAGTGGATCCCCACCTTCGCCCCGGAAAAGTTTCCAATGCCTGGCTCAAAAAGGGAAAGAAATTTGTTATGGACCTGGGTACCTGAGGCCTCATTGACATCTGATAGCGCTCGGATGTCATCCCAGTTCCAGCGGATTTTGCCCAGCCAGCACCTTCCAAGCAATGTGGGGCCATCGCCCGGGATAATCCAGAGTGGCAGTTCGTGCACCGTGCCCTCGTAGGTGACCTTGACCATGGCGCTGCCCAGGACAGTGATAAGCTCTTTGATGTACATTCTCAGTTTCGTGTGGATAGGGCTCAGGGCTGGCCTGAGTGCCTTGCTGCACCACAGTCTCTCAAACATCTTTTTACTCATGGTGGATTGGCTAGCGCCAGTATCCAGTTCCATGGCTACGGGTAAGCCATTCAATTTTAAGTTCAGCATTATAGGTGGACATTTCGTCGAAAATGTGTGCATTCTGTGTACTTCAGCATTGGCCTCCTCTCTCTGAGGCTCAAAATTGCTTTGGTCCATCATGGACCGATCTTCCTCTGCCACGTGGTTAATTGGTTTTGCAGAGAATGCAGCTTGTCTGCAAACTCGTTGGAGGGGCCTTATTGTTCCACAGCTCTTGCAAACATACCCTTTGAAGCGGCATGAATAGGCTGAATGGAAGCCTCCACAACGCCAACAAGGTGTGAATTGCCTTGCATTCATCCTTTGTTGCGGACTCTCAGTCATCTGGGTCACCTGAGGCCTGCTGGCAGTTGCAGACTCGTGGTTTCTGCCCTGTACATTTCTGCTCGCAAACACAGTTCCAGTTAATTTATGAACATTGCTAGCACTTGTGTGCTGAGAGATTTGTTTTTTGTTATCACTGGTGGACATAAACGCCTGTGTTATCGCAATGGCCTTACTGAGGGTTGGTGTCTCTACAGTCAAAAGTTTTCGTAGGATGGTCTCGTGGCCAATGCCCAGTACAAAAAAGTCTCTGAGCATTTACTCCAGGTAGCCATCAAACTCACATTGTCCTGCAAGTCGCCTTAGCTCGCACTTCCTGACCTTCAGATCACTGGTATGTGTAGAACCGATACCTCGCCATCAGCACGCTCTCCCTCGGGTTAAGATGCTCCCGAACCAGTGTACACAGCTCCTCATACGACTTATCTGTGGGTTTCACTGGAGCCAGAAGATTCTTCATGAGGCTGTAGGTCGGTGCCCCGCAGACCGTCAGGAGGACCGCTCTCTTTTTTGTAGCACTTCCTTCTCCGTCCAGCTCGTTGGTCTAGCCGTTCGACATAAGCTTTCCAGTCCTCACCCTCCGAGAACTTCTCCAGGATGCCCACAGTTTGCTACATCTTTGCGTTGGATTCGTATACTCATCGCCAGTTATTGTGTTCCTAACACAGATGAGACTGCACACAGGGAGGTTAAAGTAACAGTGACCTCAGTCTTTATTAAGACACTCCAGAGTGAGTAACAGGCCTTAGGGGCCAGCTTATATACAGTGCTCCCAAGGGATGCTAGGATCCCTTGGGACTTCAGGGGATGCGCTCCCTGGTGGTGGAACATGGGAGTGCATGCTTTACAGATACACAACAGTTTTTTTCTGGGCTTTCCTTTGCTCCAGCTTATCCTCTTGTGATGCTCTTTTCAAAACTCACTTCCATCGTTTGTTTCCTCAACACTCTTTAACTGACTCTCGATACATGCTCTCCTTTTAATACAACACTTGTATCTCCTCCTCTTGTGTTTCCTGATGATACTAGACAATTTCCATAAAGCTCCCTGGGGTCTCTCTTACACTCAATCACAATCCAACTCTCGCAGGATTTTTATGCTTTCAAATTGACTGTGGTAAGTCTGAAGCTGTCCTCAACACAGTTGACTATTTAACAGTTCAGATAACAAAATAACCAGAGTTGAATATAAAAGTTGACACCACTCCTTATAAATCTTTCATGAGTACCAAAGACCCGTAACTCACACGAGCTCTCCTTTTTGACAGTCTTTTGAAAATAAGGCATCAGCCTACGGATGTCAATGCAAGTGTTTGTTTTTAAATAAATATTAATGTCACTTCCTCAGATTACAGACTATGGTCTGAAACTGTGACTCATGACTCCAACAACAAGTCTTGACTGTTTGTGAAGTGGGCTGAATGGTTACGTTGGGAGCCAGATGGTATCTGCTTTCCTCCAGCAATGGCTTTATTTGCTCTAAATAACAAATACAGTAAATGAATGGATCACTGCATTTGTATGTAAATTTAACTCAATTCAATTGTTTAAATAGTGACATTAAGCCACTGCAGTAGCCTGGAGAGCTTGCCTCAGTTTTCAATCATTGCATACAGTAAGACAGTGTGTAATGTGTAAATTATACATTATAAAACAGATGTTAACTTCTGGTGAGACGTGCAAAAAAAAAAGTTAATATTGCTCCATCAGAAATGTATTTCCTTTTGCAAAGCTATTCTGAATTATTTGTATCTGATAAAGCCAGGTACTGTAGAAGCTTTAGTGACTGATTTTATTCAATGTATCTATGAAAACTATTTTTAGCTGTCTACGTTATGTTTATTTTAAGTTGCTGGAATGAAGATTTATAACTTTACAGTTGCTCAAGCATACAAACATTGTGGATTTTTGCACCGCTTAACATTCATAAAGCTGTCACCTTAATTTTACATAAAACAGTGGGGGGGGACAGGGGGAGCTAAATTTGATAACCCCCGAAAAGGGGCGCGGGGATCACGATACCCAATTAACCCACGCCAACATTGTGCTGCCTGCTAATTAACATGATTGCAGCCTGCAGCCAACACTGACCGTGCTGTTGAATGGCTGTATGCGTAAGCAGGGGGCCCAAAATTGTGAGAGGCTAGCACCACTTAAAGCTAGCCTGCACCTCTTAAAGGGGAGGTGCATTGTGGCTGGAGCAGGTGAGCAGAATCAGTTCCACAAGTTATTGTGGAATTTATTCTGATATGGAAAAAGACATAATAATGGCACAACACGGGAGAGAATGGGCTCCAAGATTTTCTAACGCTGCACTGAAGGCCTTGATGGAGGAGGAGGAGGAGAGATGTGCTCTATATCCACAGGGGCCAGGAGGCCCTCCAGACAAACTATCATACAGCAGTGGAACCAGATAGCCGTGGCAGTCAATGCCGGGAGTCAAGCCCTGAGAACCTGGATGTAGTGCCGCAAGAATTTCAATGACCTTACACGAGTAGTCAAAGTCTGTGAATGTATCTTCAAATGCCATATCCTACCAACTGCACCGCTAGCCTCAACAACTGCTTAATGCACCACACCCACATAATTCTCTTACCAAAAATCTCTATCAATCAGTACTCATACCTAACATACTTAGCTTCACCTCACCCTACACACAAAAAAAAATCATTCTTGGGATGTGGGCATCACTGGCAAGGCCAGCATTTATTGTCCATCCCTAATTGACCTGGAGAAGATGAACTTGAACCGCTGAAGTTCTTGTGATGAAGGTACTCCCACAGTGCTGTTAGGGAGGGAGTTCCAGGATTTTGACCAAGTGACTATGAAGGAACAGTGATATATTTCCAAGTCAAGATAGTGTGTAACTTGGAAGGAAACTTGCAGGTGATGGTGTTCCCATGCACCTGCTGCCCTTGTCGTTCTGCGTGGTAGAGATCGCGGGTTTGGGAGGTGCTGCCAAAGAAGGCTTGGCGAGTTATCCTGTAGATAGTACACACTGCAACCACAGTGCACCTGTGGTGAAGGGAGTGAAGGGTGGTGGATGGACTGCCAATCACGTAGGCTACTTCGTCCTGGATGGTGTCGAGCTTCTTGAGTGTTGTTGGAGCTGCACTCATCCAGGCAAGTGGAGAGTATTCCATCACACTCCTGACTTGTGCCTTGTAGATGGTGGAAAGGCTTTGAGGAATCCGGAGGTGAGACACTCGCTGCAGAACACCCAGCCCCTGACCTGCTCTTGTAGCCACATTATTTAGCACTGCTGCAAGCCTCACACCCACATCTCGCAGCTTGCACACACTGTCAGCTATTCAACCATGACAGCCACATCAACAAACATATTGCACTACAGTCACTGACACACTTCCCTCTCTCTTGCAGGACAAGGTGGCGCACATCTGGAGACAGCAGGAGCTAGCTGGCGGGGACAGGCACAGCTGCATGTCTTTACCCGCATGGTTCTCGCCACGATTGGAATGACTGAGTCCTGGCAGCAGCCATGTTGCTTTCATTCTGCGGCAGTCTGCTGTGCCATCTGCATATAAGCCACCACGGCAAACCAAAGGGAGGCTATTGGGTGACAACGGCTATCCGCCGATGACATAGCCCATGACTCTGGTGTGCAATCCATGAACACATGGGCAGCATGTAGACAACAAAAGCCACGTTGCTACACAAAATATGATAGAGCAGACCATTGGGATGCTGAAACAATGCTTCCGCTACTTGGACCATTGTGGAGAAGCCCTGCAGTTCTTGGCAGAGCGGGTGTCATGATGGTCAGCGGAGGGCTGAAACGATAGAAGATGACGGTATCCTCATACCTAATCCTCCTTGGTTTGGAATGTTTGTTTTGTGTCGGTTTATATTTTTGCAGTGTGGCTAAGTGGGCACTGCCATGGTCAGTAACAGAGCGAAGGGAGAGTGTGGGGCTATTGGTGAATGGGTAATTGTGGTTGCATTTACTGGTATGGCAGTCGAATGAGTTGTTCATGGACAGCCGGCCAGAAAGGGGCTGTATAGGTTGCCTCCTCCATTCCTCCTCCTCCTGCTCCTCAGCTGATCACTGTACAGTTGGTAGCAAGGGCTGTGCCCTTATGTTGGCGAGGTTGTGCAGCATGCAGCAGACCAGCACAAATCATGACACCCGCTCTGCCAAGAACTGCAGGGCTCCTCCACAATGGTCCAAGTAGCGGAAGCATTGTTTCAGCACCCCAATGGTCTGCTCTATCATATTTTGTATAGCAACATGGCTTTTGTTGTATACATGCTGCCCATATGTTCATGGATTGCACACCAGAGTCATGGGCCATGTCATCAGTGGATAGCCGTTGTCACCCAATAGCCTCCCTTTGGTTTACCATGGTGGCTTAAATGCAGATGGCGCAGCAGACTGCCGCAGAATGAAAGCAACATGACTGCTGCCAGGATACCGGGCATTGACCTGCATGATACGCTGCCTATGGTCGCACACCGGCTGGAATTTGAGGAGTGGAATCCCTTTCAGTTGTGATACATCTCAGATTTGACATGCGGCACCCGCAAATCGAAATGGCACTCTGCATCATGGGGAAGCCTGCAATCCTCATGAAGCTGCGTACTCTCTCCGCCTGCTGCACTCTAGCAAGAGAAAATGAAATGTATTCAGCCCTCTTGGAATACAGAGCCTCAGTGACCTCCCTTATGCAACAGTGGATGGCAAACTGCGAGATGTAGCAAATATCTCCAGTTCCAGGCTGGAAGAAGCCCAACGCATAAAATTTCATTGCTATGGTTGCCTTCACAGCCCCTGGCAACACGGTTCTTGCCCTGCTCTGAGGTTGCAGTTGTGGCTGCAGCAGGTGGCAGATTTCAGTGAGGACGTCATTACTGAAGCAGAGACATCTCACGCTCTATTCCTCACTGAAGTTCAAGTAGGAGAATTGTTCCCTGAACACCCTGGGCGGATATGGCCTCTTGCTGAGAGCCCTTCTTCCCCTCCTCCTCCCGCTTCTAGCAGCTTGTCCTGCTCTGTGTTGTCGCTGCTGATTCTCCCTAGTCATGCTGTATTCCAAGGGGAATGCATACTGCTGCACCTATGTCTGGCAGCAAGTGGTTTGTGCAAAAACCTTGAAGTCAGGACAAAATCCTTCAGCATTTGCCACACCACTCCCTGTAGACTTTAGCAAATTTAAAGAACTCTAGAAAGCACCAAACACTTGTAGAATTGTAGCAACAACCAGAAAAAATCAACCAGCAACTTAGCTGTAAGTAGTTGATGATCCCTTTAAATAGCGCTGGTGGGGGGTCCTTCCAGCTGCTAAATTCCTGTTCAGCTGTGTGAGCTTAAGAGAGGATGTTAGCTGGTGCATGCTGATTGACGTCACGATCTATCTCCTCTGTATACGTCCGGCCGACATTCACAGCGTGCCAACGCCCTCACCAATATGGTGTCAGCACCAACAGTGGGCGCCGAGGACACCATTTCGGACATCTAAGGAACCCGTAGCATCCAAAAACGGACACTAAGGATCCGAATTTTGTACCCGGGATGTTTTCTTTGAATCTTCCCCACTTAATATTTATTTGAAGCGGGGGAAGAAACTTAACTGCAAGAGGCGTCATATTGGATCTACTTCATATTGTTAGTTAGATAATTCCATCAGCTGCAAAACCTGACCTCTTGCTTCAGAAAGATTTTGTTGCCAAACAGTTTCAATATGGGATATCTTGGGATATTGTCAAAGTTACAGTATGCTGTCTATCAAATTGTTTTTGTTCTAAATTACATTTCCACAAGCAGCTTGCTAGAAACAGTTACCATTTTGATAGACATCTTAACCATTAAATATTGCCTTTCTTTGCAAGAAGTGTGAAGTGAAATACACGGGGTCTAAATTGTAGATACTGACTAACTTTCTGTCTTATATAAATTTATGTAATGTGCGTGGATGTTCAGGCAATCAGTTATGCTGAAGACAATGTCAGTCCATAAGAATTAATAAAACAGTTTTAGAACTGAAGGGAAAAAAAGTACTGAGTTACTTCTGAAGAACTATAATAATAAAGCATTATGTGCACTCAGCTTTACTATGAGTGATTGTAGATGAGGGATTATAGTTCAGCTCATATTATTTTACACGCTAGACTGCCTGGGGTAAATGGACAAAATAAGCACATTTCCTTTTCTTTTCTTTTCTTGGCTTGGGGTTTTAGTCCTGTCCCTGCTTTGAATTATAGTACATGTGGATTCTGTTTAGTCCTATAATGGAAATGAAGTTGCTACTTTAAAAAGTGCAGAAAATTTTTGTTAAATGAAAACTACAGGATAAGCACTCCAATATTTAAGAATTGCTCGCTACGGTAGGCCTGTCAGGACAATGCAAATGAATTTGAAAATACCATGCAACTATGAAAGTGACAATAGATTGTTAGATCGAGAGGGGTGAAATTGGATGTGAGTGGGAACGCAAACCACGCAGTATCGCACTGACCGCCCATTATATGGAGTATTGCCGTCTTGTATAACGGGATCCTTCCTAGTTTGCATCCCGGACCATGTCCAATTTCACCCCCAATGAAAACCCAGGTGTACATTTATGGAATTCATGCAGCCATCTGAGCCCCTTAATATGATATGTCGTATGTCATAAATTGCAAGTGGTTCCATTCCATCGATGTTTAGATGGACAGTGACCAGCAAAATAGAATCATGCAGATTAATGCCAAATTCCCAGGCAGCAGTCATAATTCTTTTATTTTATAACAATCTTCAGTACCTGGCTCATTTGAAGATGTGTTAGTTACTTTTGCCATTGTCTCTATTTCTGTGCATAAACGCAGAGTTGTTGTTCGCTATACCTTGCTTTTATATTGGTGTAATATGCATGTAACCAATTACACTGAAAGCAATTTATAATAAAAACATATTCAATAAATAGAAGACCTTTATTCCTCAGAAATTGATAATTATTAATTTGATAAAGTTGTAGTAAATGCAGCAAATAACTCATATTAGATTCTATAAACTCTGTCACCAGGTCTTTAAAGATTGCATCAGAAATGAATTCATTTATTACATAAATGAAATGTCAAGACTATAGTCTGAATTCCAGTCTACATTTTACAATATACACATTTCACAAGCCTGTGCTGGTCCAGATGTGCTGACCCAATGGCAGATAAACCCAACCACAACCATGCAGAATTATCTCCTCCCTTTCACAACAGTAATATGCACAAACCTCAGCTGCAACATCAGTGGAAGCTATAATGCTGCTAAATATAAAAAAAACAGGACAGCTTCAATTAACATTATAAAAATGACTATGTTTGTTTGCCCAGTGACTAGTCTGCTTATATGAGTAAACAGTTGTGACTGATATCATTGCCAAAATTACATTCTATTATTATCCACTTGTGTGGTCAATGATGATTTTGGCACAGATATTGGGTAAATCAGAATGACAGGCTTTTTTAAATAGGGTTAGCAAGCTCAAATGTCACATACACTTTCTGCTTCCTGATGCAAACAGCTCTGGGATAAATATTAGTTCTCACTGTCACAATTTTTTAATTTCTTCAAGTTTAATACAGGTCGTCAATTTTTTTTAAATTACGCACAAGATGAAATCCATTTTAAAGCTATTAACATTTTGACAGTGGAGGTCAATTTTGAGAAGATATAGTTTGTGTACATACAGCCGGTGACCTATGCTCTCTATACATAAGTTACTGCTAATCACAGAACTAGAACACAGGCAAAAGAGTAAAAGTTCACTGTGACTATACACAAACTATATGTTCTTGAAATTGAGCTTCACTGCAGATACTTGAATATTTTCATACAGGTATTGTTGGAGTAAAGAAACAGTTTTTAATTGGCAGTATTTCTTATCAGCTAACCATGTGGTGAGACATAAAGAGGCCAAAATTCAGTAGCGCAAGAAAGCTGGCGCACCAATGAGTTTTTTTTCTGTTTTTACTGCAGGGATCCATAATGCGGCCGGATGATCTATTTTAAAGACTTTGAAATGTTTTCAAAGTCCAAACGGAAGTCGGTCATAGTGGGGGCGGGAGGTAGACAGGAAGGCAGGCTAAGGGGCTGAATATGGGTCGGGACCGGGACTCAGCCGCTGTCAATCAGCGGTGGAGTAGTGGTGATGTCACAGCGCGTGTGCGCCACCATGCTCTCTCCCCGCCATTAAAGGGGAAAGAATCGAGCATTTTAAATCTTCAGCCACTGGGCCACCAGGGAGGGTTTTGGCCGGGCCAGCAGCCTGGCACCCAAAAGGGGTGCCAGGCTGCCCGTTGGCAGCCCGGCCAAACCTGTGGGCAATATCTTGCCGGACGATTGGGAAGTTGGCTGGCAAAAGGAAATACATAACAGCCGCGGCAGTGGGCCCTCCCCTTGTGGGCCGCACACATTCCGGATAAGATGCACCGACAGAAAAAGCTGTCGGGGACACAGCGCGGCGGGGGATCAATTTTTCGACCTGAATTTCAGTCGTGTATTTTTCAGGTGAGGGAAAGCGGCAGTGCGCATTCTGATGATGCGCTTGCGGCGGTCGTCAGCATCGGGGCGGAATCGGGTCCAGGCCAAAAAATCCACGATCTGAATTTGGGTCAGTTCGGCCAGTTAACCACAAAGCAGCGGCCACAGGATTCCAATGCATGGCTGCCGCAAATGGGCAGTATCGGGTCTTTCTATCCCAAAGTCTGTGACAACTGTGGAGTGCTACAGTTGTGTTTCTGTTTCCTTTTGCTTTAGTTTTAGTCATCAGAATTTAAAAAATTATTTCCATTACACTTGCTATTGAGCAAAATTGTCTTTGTTTACTGTGAAATCTGCTGCTGAAGTTGTACCTTAATGGAGATTGTAATGGTCTAGGGATGCAACTAATGAACCACTGAAAACAAAATATAACATGGTGACCCTCTGGTCAACATTGCTATGGAATGCGGCCTAATTAGATCAAGGTAGAAACATGGATGGAAACAAAAGATACAGTACAAATAACTAATTTATTTACACACGAAGAAGTGCCTCCAAACTCTGAATATTCTATCACATTCAAGAGGATTGCTACCTTTTGGCAAAATTAGTCAGGGGCCAGAATAGGGGTACAGGAAGTTAGTTCATGGTTTGAATTTTGCTGCTTGCTCGTGAAAATGTATTTAAAACCTGAGTAACTTTAATAACCAAAGGCTATACATCAAAAGCCTCAGAGGTAAGCGGGAAAAAAATACTTCTGTTTTAAAAACACAGACTTTTGCTGGCAGATTTATAGTTCAGACATTTCTGGATTGATGGCATCCTTAGTGATACACAATCCATTGTATGCTCCTAGTCCCATCCAAACCCCACACCGGTAAACTCATATTAGACTAACCCAGATGAATAATGGACCAAGTGGTAGCTCGTGATCAAATATGGCTTTCTGCTAGATTTTCATCGCTTTTCACTCTATGGCTTTCCTTGGTCTAACCTAGCAACTGAGACTATTATTCAATGCCTGTCCCAAACTGGGGTCACTGCTGAAGAGAGAGAGATTGCACCACTCGTGTGAAGTTATACATTTTTGGAGGCAAGATAAGGAATGGCAGTGTACACTCAATGAAAAAATGCTGAAGGATAAAGATGAACAAAGGAACCTCAAGGTTCAAGGACACCATTCTTAAAAGTGTAAGAGCAGTTAGCATTTTGAGTTTTATTAATAAGGGCATAGAATAAAAGAATAAGTTATACTAAATTTGTACAAAAGACAAAGGTAAGGCTACAATTAGAGCAGTATCTTCAGTTTTGGATGCCTATTATAGACAGCACATTAAAACCATAACAGACAGCATACTACATCATTGATTCATTAGGAATTCTGCCAGTTATGAGGAGAGATATGGAGATTATTTCCACTGGATTTAGATGAAAGAATAGAGAGGTATATATCAAAGTTTGGTGATGGTACTAAATTAGATGACACAGTAAGTAGTGCAGATGGGAGCAGAAAGTTGCAAAGACATTGATAGATTAAGTGAGTGGGCAAAATTGTGGCAGACACATTCAATGTGGGGTCATCAACTTTGGACTGAAGAAATATAGATCAGAGTATTTTCTAAATGATGAGAAGCTAGGAACTAAGGAGGAGCAGTGAGATCACATATGTACAGGAATCATTAAAAGCTAATGGACAGGCACAAAAAATAATTAAAAAGGCTGATTCCCGGGATGGCAGGACTGACATATGAGGAGAGACTGGATCAACTGGGCTTGTATCCACTGGAGTTTAGAAGAATGAGAGGGGATCTCATAGAAACATATAAAATTCTGACGGGATTGGACAGGTTAGAGGCAGGAAGAATGTTCCCGTTGCTGGGGAGTTCCAGAACCAGGGGTCACAGTCTAAGGATAAGGAGTAGGCCATTTAGGACCGAGATGAGGAGAAACTTCTTCACTCAGAGAGTGGTTAACCTGTGGAATTCCCTACTGCAGAAAGTTGTTGAGGCCAGATCGTTAGATATATTCAAAAGGGAGTTAGATATGGCCCTTACGACCAAAAGGATCAAGGAGTATAGAGAGAAAGCAGGAAAGGGGTACTGAGGTTGAATGATCAGCCATGTTCTTATTGAATGGTGGTGCAGGCTCGAAGGGCCAAATGGCCTGCTCCTGCACCTAATTTCTATGTTTCTATGTTTCTAATGGAATGTTGACCTTTCTCTCAAGAGGGCTGGAATACAAAGGGGTGGAATATATGCAGAGAAGGCTGACGAGATTTAATAGAGATTTTTAAATGATGAAGGATTTGATAGGGTGAATAGGGAAATACTATTCCCTCTAGGTTACCAATTTAAAACTCCTTAAAAGAGTGAGTAGAGAGATTAGGAATTCCTTTATAGAGGATTGTTGGAGTATGGAATGTTTTGCCACATGGAGTGGCAACATTTTTGTGGTAAAATTACACAAATATTTGAAGCAGAGGAAGGTGCAGATCTGTGGGGAGAGATAGAGACAGTGGGATTAGTTTTGGATTGGTCTAGCAAAGAACCAACCCTGATGGAATGGGCCGAATGGCCTTCTGCACTGTAAACTTCTGTGGTTCCATGGGGAGTGCATGTTTTTTTGTAAGGTTAGACTTTCCACTAGGTGGCTAAGGCCCCAAAAAATGGACCTTGTTCCAGCGATGTGGGACGTCTCTGCCTTGCTGATCACCGGCACAAGGCCCATTTTTTTGTGATTTTCCACTCAGCCTTACCCGGTGTTTTCGGTGGGCGATGTGATTTTTTTTGGTGATCTCATGATCGCCCACCGAAAACAGAAGTAAAAAAAAAAAAATCTTCCCTAGCAACGCTATTCTGCGCATGTGTGGGATTTTTTTTTTTGGTTGAGTTTCTTTGCCGCGTTTTGAGAGGTCATGGGTCATCACACATGCTCATAAAGCACAGGGAGGGTCAGAGAGAGAGCGAGAGCGTGCAGACAGAGTGAGTGAAGGAAGGAAGCGAAGAAGAGGAGATTTGTTGGAGTGTAGTCATCCTGAAAATAGTTCTTTGGAGTAAAAAATAATATTATTTTACTTTACAATGTTTTATTGCACTGAAATTACTGAAATTATTTTTGAAATATAATAGTGTACTATATATGGAGGGTGAGACTGAGAGGAAGAGGGCGAAACCCTTCAGCGAGGAGGCCAACGAGGTTCTGGTTAATATTGTATGGGGCAGGTGGGACGAGGTGGGCATGGGAAACCTCCACTCAGTGTGTACCACAAAATCTGGCAGGAGATTGCCGATGTCGTGACATCGGCATCAAATGAAGTAAGGACACCTGACTAGTGCCGGGAAAGGTGGAACAGCTTGTTGGCATTAGCCAAAGTAAATTGCATGTTATATTCTAAATGTTCCAATGTAATTTTAATGATGCATGAACATTTTAATTGGAATCTTGAATGTCATTTCTTTATAGTAATTAATTCAATTATGAATTAATTTATGCATCCTAACAGTAAGTTGAATTTTATATTATGAAATATTGTTCATATGCAATGCAATGCAAATTTCAAATCGAACATTGCATCTCCTGCATTGAATTTAAATCTTTCATTCTTAAATGTTTATTACCAAGTCCATTAGCTTGTGCCATGCCATGTTCTCATATCATTTGCAGAAGAAGATATCTATCAATTGTGCCGAGCAGAGGAGGACGGGGGGGGGGGGGTGGTGGCGACTCTGCTCATATACAGCCGCTGTCAGAATATGAGGAGCTTGCGGTCGGTTTAGTGGGACTTGACAGCCGTTCGGTCATGAGCCGTGGTGTGGCCGAACCCACCCTTGAGTCTCGTGAGTAATGGGAACTGTGCAATGTGTCAAACATTATTAAAGACATTTTAAAAATCTATCTTAGTTACGCATGTAATGTCCTGCAATTATA
The DNA here is from genome assembly GCF_044704955.1 of Pristiophorus japonicus. Taxonomy (NCBI): domain Eukaryota; kingdom Metazoa; phylum Chordata; class Chondrichthyes; family Pristiophoridae; genus Pristiophorus; species Pristiophorus japonicus. The sequence goes on along the minus strand of NC_091983.1, from coordinate 104,591,345 downwards.
ATGCAATATGCAATATACTTTTGATGTACGAATGATATCATAGCAGCCCTGGTGAACCCTTGTGTATATGGGGTATTGAAAAGTATTGCTACGTTATGGGTTATTGAAAAATATTGATATGTATGCTTACTATTAATGAGCACCGTTAATGTCCTAATAAGTTGTTTAGAATTGTAATTCATCTTTTTAAGGTCAACCTGATAAGGTTGTGTCAGTGGAGCCATCCACTCCTCCTGCACCACCTGCAGCATCAACCACCTCGGAGGAGGAAGAGGAGGAACATGAGGCAATAGTTAGTGTGGAGGAAGAGCAGGAGGAGGAGGAGGAAACAAAGATTTTTTTTGGGGGGGGGAGAGCAACCTGCAGCCATCTCTATTGAGAGGGATGACGTACCGGGACCAAGTGGTGTGCAGGTGGCGATGCCAAGGCGCGAAATTTTGCACGTGCCGACCCCATGGAGGTCGGGTCAGCGAGGTGAGCAATCGCCTACCTCGGAGGGGCAGACAGAGTGCTTGATATCCCTGTGCAGGGAGACGGTCGCGATCGGTCGCGACCTTATCCAGGGGTTCAAGGGTTTCTCCACAAACTGGAGCCAGTTCTCCACAACCTGGAGCCAGTTTCCAACAACCTGGAGCAAGTTCAGCATGAACTTCTCCAACTGGTCTTCTGTGCAAACCCAGACAGCACGGAAGACGTTGGAGGCGATACGTGAACAGACCGCCGCAACCAATTCCCTTTGGCATGTGTTGTTGGCTGCACACGGTGCTGCACCCCAAGGTGTTGTGTCGGCTCACAGCAAGACCCCTAGCATGCAAGCGAGTACGGAGGACACAGTTCCTCCTGACTCGGAAGTAGAGCCTCAGGTTTCCACTTCCACTCCTTCACCTCCACCACGGCAGGAAGTCTTGCCGTCCCATGCTGCACAAATGGGCGGGTGGGGTAAGAATGCAGCAGTGTGGGGGGGGGGGGGGGGTGTTTTCATTGTTAAATTGTGTTTAGTTCATGGTTGTTTGGGGTTTGGGGGAAGGGTGGGTTTGGGGTGGGGGGCGGTGGGGAGGCAGGGTGTTGTTAACTAATTTTTTTTTAATTCAGTCGTTCGTTGTGTTAATAAAAAACATTTCTTTAATTCAACAATTGTTGTGCCTTCTCTCTTAGTTACATTAGTTACATTAAGGATAACATTTTCATATAACATATTTACAGTTGTTCATCATTATTTGTTCAGTCTTTTATTATAGCCGTACTTTACTTAAACTTTACTTAAACTAAGAATTAATGCCGATGCCAGGCGAGTGCAGGCAAGACAAAAATGAAATCCCACGCAAATGAAACTTTTGATTAACCCTAACTGTAAATGAACATTTGAATATCCACAATGATAGTTCATGGAAAGTGTTCATAAATGAGCTGCTGACGCAACAGCTTAGTAGCCGTGTAACTGCCACTGGGTACTGGTCTTCGGGAAGGGGGTGGTGGTACCGGTGCTAGATCGCCGGGCTGATTGCCCTCCCCTAGATCCTCGCCTGCCTCCTCTTCCGCCTCTTCCTCCTCTTCATCCTCGTCGGCTGGCTCTTCTGTCTCCCCTCCTGGAGGTGGACCTGCAGCAAGATCTGGCATTACTTGTCCTCTTCTTATAGCTAGGTTATGCAGCATGCAACACACCACAATAAACTCAGCGACCTGGTCAGGGCTGCCTCCAGAATGATCCAGGCATCTGAAATGCTGTTTTAGGACTCCAATTGTCTCTTCAACGATGTTGGATGTCGCTATATGACTTTCATTATAACGCTTCTCTGCTTCAGTGACGGGATTACGCAGAGGGATCATGAGCCAACTGGCAAGGCCATATCCTTTATCCCCCAGCATCCAACCGTGACCTTCTGGCTGATTGACAAACAGGTCAGGGATAGCACTTTCACGTAGGATGTGCGCATCATGGATGCTGCCAGGAAATGTAGCATTCACTGTCAGAATTGTTTGATTGTGATTGACAACAAGCTGCACATTTAGGGAGTGGAACCCCTTTCTGTTACGAAACACCTCTGCACTCTTTAAGGGTGCTTTCAGGGCAATGTGCATGCAGTCTATTGCTCCCTGAACCTTGGAGAAGTGTGATATCCTGTAGAAACCCAAAGCCCTCTCGGTCTGTGCCTCCCTGGTCATTGGGAAGCTTATGAAGTTTATCCTGCAAGCATAAAAGACTTCAGTCACCTGTCGAATGCAGCAGTGTGTAGCGTGCTGAGAGATATGGCAGATGTCGCCAGCTGAAGCCTGAAAAAATCCCGATGCGGAGAAGGCTAGGGCAGCAGTAACCTTCACCTCAACGGACAGTACGGTTCTGATGGTGCTGGAAGGCTGCAAATCACCCTTGACGAGTTGGCATATCTCATTGATGACCTCCTTTCAGAATCTCAGCCTCCGAAGGCAAGTGTTTTCAGACAAGTTCAGCTAAGATTGCTTTTCCAAATACCTTTGTTGGCTGTACGGTCGCCTCCTCCGTCTTCATCTCTGTCTACACATTACTCTGCCACCTCTTCGATTGATCCTTTCAGTAACCAGCGTGTGAGCAGTTACAAGTAATGGCAGGGAAAGCATAGGCCCCATCACTATCGATAATTACTTTCACTAAATTAAACTAATCTCTCTACTCTCTAATCATTGTATTCTCTGTACTCTCTACACTCTCTACTCTATATACCAGTCAGTCTAATAGGCCCCAACAATATCAGTAATTATTTTCACTATATATAATAGCACTTTTCCAAAAAAAAATGCCTATACAATACCTAATATATTATACATGCCCTAATCTAATATTCTGAGTTGAATTATCTTTAAATAACTCTCAACTATTTAGCTCCTTTTCTGTTGCCTCCACCCTTCCTCCGATCTTCAAAATGGCGTCCGTAGTGCCCATTTCCTTCTGTTAAGCCCAGTAAAAGCAACTATTTCTCAGTGATCTTTTTGGCCTTGCATCAGCCCAGCGAAGTGCATGCTAGGTGCCGAAACTTGGGATGGGCCTTGTTTGGGCGATCATTTCGGCGAAGTGAGCCGAAACTTGGGCACCTGTTTTTTCAGCGATGTTTTGGGCCTAATTTCCACTTTTTCCTCAAAATGGGCGATAGAGGTCTATTTTGGGCGATAGATGGGCCTTAGATGGGCGATGTGAAGTGGAAAGTCTAGCCCACACTTTCTTCTTTAGCTCCCCTAGAACAGAGTATTACATATTTGAGAGAACATACCAGAAACTTAGCTGCGCACCCAAAATTCTTGATCTTTACTCCCAGCACTTGAAGATTTGTGCCACTATACAATAGATAAAAAAAATACTCAAAGCTTTCAAAATGATGGAGAAGAATTTCAAACTTAAATTTTTAAGAGGAGTCAATTGCCTCCAATAGCCTCTGAAATAGGGTATTAGTTATCTCACTGATAAATTTCAATCATAGAGGCTCAGAGTCTAGTTGGACTATGAATCTTGGAGGGGTCATGAGTCACCCTTGGGCAAAGAAAACCAGCCTATGGGCTGTCCTGGTGTATTCTGATTGACATTCCACTGCAAAGTGCAAGGTATAAATTCAGATGCACCCAAAATATCCTTTCTCTTTTCTGTTTCTCAGATCTGGAGGTCAGTCGCTTTGTGTCTAGCGCCACGGGTAGTACAACAAGATAGTATTGTTAATTAGTCTGTTTCTGTGTGAAGAGGTAGGGCTAGAAATTCATCTCCTTACTGACACTCCGTGATGCCAAGAAATGGCGATAAAATGGCGGCCACCACTCTTTTGCCATCCAGTGGGTCCCGCGGCGACCGCCATAGTAGAAACATAGAAACATAGAAAATAGGTGCTGGAGTAGGCCATTCGGTCCTTCGAGCCTGCATCACCATTCAATATGATCATGCAACTTCAGTACCCCATTCCTGCTTTCTCCCTTTAGCCATAATGGCCACATCTAACTCCCTTTTGAATATATCTAACGAACTGGCATCAACAACTTTCTGTGGTAGAGAATTCCACAGGTTCACAATTCTCTGAGTGAAGAAGTTTCTCCTCATCTCGGTCCTAAATGGCTTAACCTTTATCCTTAGACTGTGACCCCTGGTTCTGGACTTCCCCAACAATGGGAACATTCTTCCTGCATCTAACCTGTCCAATCCCATCAGAATTTTATATGTTTCTATGAGATCCCCTCTCATTCTTCTAAATTCCAGTGAATATAAGCCTAGTCGATCCAGTCTTTCTTCATATGTCAGTCCTGCCATCCCGGGAATCAGTCTGGTGAACCCTCGCTGCACTCCCTCAATAGCAAGAATGTCCTTCCTCAGATTAGGAGACCAAAACTGTACACAATATTCAAGGTGTGGCCTCACCAAGGCCCTGTACAACTGCATTAAGACCTCCCTGCTCCTGTACTGAAATCCTCTCGCTATGAAGGCCAACATGCCATTTGCCTTCTTTACTGCCTGCTGTACTTGCATGCCAACATTCAATGACTGGTGTACCATGACACCCTGGTCTCATTGCACCTCCCCTGTTCCTAATCTGTCACCATTCAGATAATATTCTGCCTCCCTGTTTTTGTCACCAAAGTGGATAACCTCACATTTATCTCCCCCTTTGAACTGCCAGTAACTCAACGTGAACTTCGACCATAGTGTTGACTTCAGCACTAGGTCTGAAGCACGTCAGGTTAACCTGCTGTGCAAGCAGGCTGACAGTGGTGAGGTCTGCAGCTCTGAAAGGGGCACACACATCATTCAGGTAAGTTTAAATTTAATGATTTGGACTGTGTTTTTTGGATTTTATTGAATGGTGTGTAAGAGTGCTGCTGGACGCTTGCAAGGGCTCAGATGTTAAATGAAGGCCTTTGAGAAGACAGAACATGCTGCAAATACTCAGCAGATCGCACAACATATATGGAGATAAAAACAGAGGAGCTGAAATTCCCTATCATCCCAGTTGGCGGCGGTAACCTCTCCGGGGCCAGACATTCTGCGCATGACGCAGATGTCCCACTCCAGAAGTGAAATTCGGGTTACCACCCCTCGCAGGAAGTGGAGGGCAATGTCACTTGTTCCACTTCCTTTTGGGATGGGATTGGGGGCACAACCCAGATGCATCGCAAAGTGCTACGCAACCTCTCCGTTAAAGGAAAGGGATGCTGTGAGCTGTGCAGACTCTTTAATGGCCTTCACTAGGCCACCAGGGCTAAGGGGTGCCGTGGTCGCAGCCCGGCACCAAAATGGAGTGCTGGGCTGACCGATTGTGGCCCGGATCCCGCGAAAGGAGCAAACAACAGCCCGACCGGTATTGGGGGGGCGGGGGGGGGAGAAAGATGGAAGCATGCAGTGCAGTGCATCTCCCCTTTAGGTTTTGCCACACGATGGGTGTGCGGACTGGTTCACGACCTGCGAGGCTGGCACGGGCATCACCCGCGGCGGTCTCACAGGGCGCTGGCCAATTTCCGCCTCCACTAACTCCTGCGCAATTTCGCGGGAGCTGGTTGTGCCTCCTGCCCTCCCTCCATCCCGGGTGAAAACACTTTTGTGTCCCATTAGCACCCACTAGAGGCGCTAATGGGAGGCGCACAACAGGGGAATTTTGGTCCCAGATTTCACGTCTCAGCTCGACATGCTGCCTAACCGCTTAATATTTCCAGCATTTTATGCTGTCATTTCACATGTACAGCATCCGCAGTCTGCGCACATAGAGAATGTACTACAGGACATAGTCGACATATTTACTGAGGTGTACGAAAGCATAGGCCTTACACTAAACATTCGTAAGACAAAGGTCCTCCACCAGCCTGTCCTCACCGCACAACATTGCCCCCCAGTCATCAAGATCCACGGCGCGGCCCTGGACACCATGGACCACTTTCCATAGCTCGAGAGCCTCCTATCAACAAAAGTAGGCATCGACGATGAGATCCAACACCGCCTCCAGTGCGCCAGTGCAGCCTTTGGTTGCGTGAGGAATAAAGTGTTTGAAAACCAAGCCCTCAAAACTGCCACCAAGCTCATGGTCTACAGGGCTGTAGTAATACCTGCCCTCCTGTATGGCTCAGAGACATAGACCATGTACAGTAGACATCTCAAGTTGCTGGAGAAATATCACCAACGATGTCTCCGCAAGATCCTCCAAATCCCCCGGGAGGACAGGCGCACCAACATCAGCGTCCTCATTCAGGCTAACATCCCCAGCATTGAAGCACTGACCACACTCGATCAGCTCCTCTGGCCAGGTCACATAGTCGGCATGCCAGACACGAGACTCCCAAAGCAAGTGCTCTACTCGGAACTCCTTCATTGCAAACAAGTCAAAGGTGGGTAGCGGAAACGCTACAAGGACACCTTCAAAGCCTCCCTGATAAAGTGCGATATCCCCACTGACACCTGGGAGTCCCTGGCCCAAGATCGCCCTAAGTGGAGGAAGTGCATCCGAGAGGGCGCTGAGCACTTCGAGTCTCAATGCCAAGAGCATGCAGAAATCAAGCGCACGCAGCGGAAAGAGCATGCGGCAATCCAGTCCCACCCACCGCTTCACTCAACGACTATCTGTCCCACCTATGACAGAGTCTGTGGCTCTCGTATTGGACTGTTCAGCCACCAAAGAACTCACTTCAGGAGTGGAAGCAAGTCTTCCTCGATTCTGAGGGACTGCCTATGATGATGATGATTACAGCATCCGCTTGCAGAGGGTGGAGGAAAATGCAAAAGAGGAAGACGCAGAAGAGGAGGAAGCCAAAGAGGAGGAATCAGATGGAAGGATGCATCCCACACAGTCCCTTTGTGGCTGGGATATCTGGATGGAATCATCTCCCTGCGGACCCACAGGCTGGGTAGGCTGTCTCTTCTGAAGTGGGTGCATGAACAGAGACCTGGGGATATGCGTGCATAAGTCGTTGAAGGTGGCAGGGCTGGTTGAGAAAGCAGTTAAAAAGGCTTACAGGATTCTGGGCTTCATAAATAGAGCTATAGAGTACAAAAGTGTGGAAATTATGATGAACCTGTATAAAACACTGGTTTGGCCCCAGCTGGAGTATTGTGTCCAATTCTGGGCACTGCACTTTAGAAGGATGCGAAGGCCTTAGAGAAGTTGCAGAAAAGATTTACGAGAATGATTCCAGGAATGAGGGACTTCAGTTACATTGATAGACTGGAGAAGCTGGGGTTGATCTCCTTAGAGCAGAGCAGGTTGAGAGGAGATTTGATAGAAGTGTTCAAAATCATGAGTGGTCTGGACAGGGTAGATAGAGAGAAGCTGTTCTCATTGGCAGAAGTGTCAAGAACCACAGGACACAGATTCAAGGTGATTGGCTAAAAAACCAAAGGCGACGTAAGAAAAAACTTTTTTAAGCAGCGAGTGGTTAAGATCTGGAATGCACTGCCTAAAAAGGTGGTGGAGGCAGACTCAATTTTATCTTTCAAAAGGGAGTTGGATAAGTATCTGAAGGACATAAATTTGCAGGGCTACGGGGAAAGGGCAGGGGAGTGAGACTAGCTAAGATTCGGCACGGGCTCGATGGGCCAAATGGCCTTCTTCCGTGCTGTAACCATTCTATGATTCTATGTTTCTTGTTGACCCATTGGCTGGGCAGGCTGCATTTCTTGGGTGTGTGAAATGAGGAAAGCACAAGGGTGGAGATGTGCTGAGGGGAGGGCGGGAAAGCATGAGGTGCATGCCAGAAGGAGGCTAACGTACGAGGATATCAGCATCTTGTATCCTTTCAGCCCCGCTGCTCGCCAAGGGCTCAACCATGCCCCTGCCAACAATGGCCTGCACCATCTCTTCCAAGGGGTTGAGATGGGGCTAGGAATGGGAGATGTGCATCATCCTTAGTGCAGATTGTTGTTAGGTGAGTGATTGGGGGTCGTGCATTGAGCAGTGTGTGAGGCTAGTGGTGCATTTGGTAGCAGATGGCTTTTGAACATGCATTCACTGACCTTGACCAGTGGTCTGAGGACATGAGGTTTCTTTGTGCACTGGAGCCAGGTGGTGGGGGCAACACAGCTGTCAGTGATGGCCTCACTGATGTGGTCCCACATTGTTCTTTCTGGAGGGTCTTCTGACTCCTGTGGGTACAGGGCCCCTCTTGAAGTGTTGACACCCTGCACAAAACTGGGTGCCCTTTCCCTGGCTTACTGAGCCATTTGTGTTAGCGCTGAGACAGTTTTCCCATTTGTTGAGGTTAGGAAGACAATTCAGTTTTAACAGCTGAAGATTCACATTTGGAACTTCTTTTTAATGTTGAATAATTTTTAAAATTTCACAAAGGGCTGAAAAATGTATTGATTCACTGCATTTTATTTTATATTGCTTCAGTGTGCATGGCCCCTTTAATTCTCAGACCTCTTCATTGCCCACAATATCTTGCAAGCTCCACAGCTTTGCTCACAGAGGCTGTGGGAAGCAGCAATGCCAGACCTGGACAGAAGCTTTGTCCTGGATCCCTCCAGCAATGTCACCAGGACAGCGTTGCACAGAAGGTGAACATTGCACCACCTATCTCCATACTCCCCAGACCAATCTCACTCGGTTAGCATTGCGGCCAGTAACTTTGCTAGCGAACACAAGTTTTTCAACAATTGTACTGTATTAATAATCTGCTTTCTTCTCATTCAACCATTTCTACTGCTAATAAGAAGGGATTTGGCTGAGTTGGGTTTCAAAGCCCAGGAACTCCATAACAACAAAAATAACAACTTGTCATTATATAGCGGCGAGCGGCGGCCTGGGAGCAGTGTGGAGGCATACCACTTCATTGAAGTATATACTGTTTAGCACTGCCAAACTCCCTTGTCTATTTTCTAGCATTTGTTTCCTCTGCAAGTAAGTGTATCTGGTAATGATCAATAGCTAGTTACCAGAAATAGCATAGATAATATAGATGTTTTAAATATCACAAACACTCGCATCTCACAATTCTCTCAAATCCTACTCTACAGTATTAAGCTCGTGCAATACCTGCTTGGGGTAGTTTGGTGCTGGTTTTCATTTTATCAAAAAAGTGCCAAATAGTTTTTCCGTAAGGACTAATATAAAAGCAAATACTGGTGGTTGGTGTTGGTTGGGTGTGGGTCTCTGTACAGAGGCCAGGCAGGAGGAGGTGTCATTCCCACTCACTACAAGTGGATGAATACTGAATACTGACGTCAAGCCAGAGCAGTGTGGGCAGGTTCCCTGGAGCAGCAGGAGCAGATTTAATGTTCAGAGCCCTGGACAGCACAGGGCATCACAACTATTAATAGTTTATTTTTCTTGTTGGATTTTCTCATGTAATAAGTTTAAAGTTAATTGTTTTCTAGTCCCATGACTAATAATAACTGCCAGCAGAGGGGGATGTTTAACAGCATGAGTGTGTCGAAGTCTTCATGATAAACGATCATTAGAGAGCGTTAAAGAGCATTTGTCACTGCTCTCAAGTGCAACAATTTATCAAGTGGCATTTTGCAGTGATCGATTGGAGGGTTCATTCAGTACTGCAACAGGACTTGGCATTCCTTGAGCTTGACAGGAAGTGCTGATGTGGGGGCGGCTGAGTGCTACCATGGCAGTGAATTGGAAGGGAAGGAATGGTTTGTTGGATTTGTTCATCTTCTCATCATGAATTCATGTGTTTGCTATTTGCTATCCTGCTTGGCTGTTGCGCCACAACCTTCTCATCTCCCAGGGAGAACAAAGGCTTTCAAAGGGAAAGATAGAACTATAATTGATCCTTAGTTTTAGTATACATGACATTTTGCATGAGATTCAGCTTTACTTGATAAGTGATACACCCAACCATACACCATAATATATACTCTAATTACAAGCTCTGTAATTCCCTGCCTACTTCCTGCTCCTACTCATTCAATTAACTCCAAAGAAAACCTGCTTGTGCTTTCTTTTTAAGATGTTTTTGAATAGCTCACTTTAAGCGTATTTAAGCTGATGACTTCCTTATTTATTGTTAATTTTTTCACATTGTCAAAAAACAATACTATATTTTCAGTAACACCTATGAGCCCTCATAATAAAGAACTCATATGATGTTGGGGAGGGCATCAAATAGGAAATTAGGGGTGCATGCAATAAAGGTGCAGCAGTTATCATGGGTGACTTTAATATGCATATAGATTGGGGTAACCAAACTGGAAACAATACGGTGGAGGAGGATTTCCTGGAGTGCATAAGGGATGATTTTCTAGACCAATATGTCGAGAAACCAACTAGGGGGGAGGCCATCTTAGACTGGGTGTTGTGTAATGAGAGAGGATTAATTAGCAATCTCGTTGTGCGAGACCCCTTGCGGAAGAGTGACCATAATATGGTGGAATTCTACATTAGGATGGAGAATGAAACAGTTAATTCAGAGACCATGGTCCAGAACTTAAAGAAGGGTAACTTTGAAGGTATGAGGCGTGTATTGGCTAGGATAGATTGGCGAATGATACTTAAGGGGTTGTCAGTGGATGGGCAATGGCAGACATTTAAAGATCGCATGGATGAACTACAACAATTGTACATCCCTGTCTGGCGTAAAAATAAAAAAGGGAAGGTGGTTCAACCGTGGCTATCAAGGGAAATCAGGGATAGTATTAAAGCCAAGGAAATGGCATACAAATTAGCCAGAAATAGCAGCGAACCCGGGGACTGGGAGAAATTTAGAACTCAGCAGAGGACGACAAAGGGTTTGATTAGGGCAGGGAAAATAGAGTACGAGAGGAAGCTTGCAGGGAACATTAAAATGGACTGCAAAAACTTCTATAGGTATGTAAAGAGAAAAAGGTTAGTAAAGACAAACAGAGGTCCCCTGCAGTCAGAATCAGGGGAAGTCATAACTGGGAACAAAGAAATGGCAGACCAATTGAACAAATACTTTGGTTCGGTATTCACTAAGGAGGACACAAACAACCTTCTGGATATAAAAGGGGTCAGAGGGTCTAGTAAGAAGGAGGAACTGAGGGAAGTCCTTATTAGTCGGGAAATTGTGTTGGGGAAATTGATGGGATTGAAGGCCGATAAATCCCATGGGCCTGATGGTCTGCATCCCAGAGTACTTAAGGAGATAGCCTTGGAAATAGCGGATGCATTGACAGTCATTTTCCAACATTCCATAGACTCTGGATAGTTCCTATGGAGTGAAGGGTAGCCAATGTAACCCCACTTTTTAAAAAAGGAGGGAGAGAGAAAACAGGGAATTATAGACCGGTCAGCCTGACATCGGTAGTGGGTAAAATGATGGAATCAATTATTAAGGATGTCATAGCAGCGCATTTGGAAAGAGGTGACGTAATAGGTCCAAGTCAGTATGGATTAGTGAAAGGGAAATCATGCTTGACAAATCTTCTGGAATTTTTTGAGGATGTTTCCAGTAGAGTAGACAAGAGAGAACCAGTTGATGTGGTATATTTGGACTTTCAGAAGGCTTTTGACAAGGTCCCACACAAGAGATTACTGTGCAAAGTTAAAGCACATGGGATTGGGGGTAGTGTGCTGATGAGGATTGAGAACTGGTTGGCAGACAGGAAGCAAAGAGTAGGAGTAAATGGGTACTTTTCAGAATGGCAGGCAGTGACTAGTGGCGTACCGCAAGGTTCTGTGCTGGGGCCCCAGCTGTTTACATTGTACATTAATGATTTAGATGAGGGGATTAAATGTAGTATCTCCAAATTTGCGGATGACACTAAGTTGGGTGGCAGTGTGAGCTGCGAGGAGGATGCTATGAGGCTGCAGAGTGACTTGGATAGGTTAGGTGAGTGGGCAAATGCATGGCAGATGAAGTATAATGTGGATAAATGTGAGGTTATCCACTTTGGTGGTAAAAACAGAGAGACAGACTATTATCTGAATGGTGACAGATTAGGAAAAGGGGAGGTGCAACGAGACCTGGGTGTCATGGTACATCAGTCATTGAAGGTTGGCATGCTGGTACAGCAGGCGGTTAAGAAGGCAAATGGCATGTTGGCCTTCATAGCAAGGGGATTTGAGTACAGGGGCAGGGATGTGTTACTACAGTTGTACAGGGCCTTGGTGAGGCCACACCTGGAGTATTGTGTACAGTTTTGGTCTCCTAACGTGAGGAAGGACATTCTTGCTATTGAGGAAGTGCAGCGAAGGTTCACCAGACTGATTCCCGAGATGGCGGGACTGACCTATCAAGAAAGACTGGATCAACTGGGCTTGTATTCACTGGAGTTCAGAAGAATGAGAGGGGATCTCATAGAAACATTTAAAATTCTGACGGGTTTAGACAGGTTAGATGCAGGAAGAATGTTCCCAATGTTGGGGAAGTCCAGAACCAGAGGTCACAGTCTAAGGATAAAGGGATAAAACCATTTAGGACCGAGATGAGGAGAAATTTCTTCACCCAGAGAGTGGTGAACCTGTGGAATTTTCTACCACAGAAAGTTGTTGAGGCCAATTCACTAAATATATTCAAAAAGGAGTTAGATGTAGTCCTTACTACTAGGGGATCAAGGGGTATGGCGAGAAAGCAGGAATGGGGTACTGAAGTTGCATGTTCAGCCATAAATTCATTGAATGGCGGTGCATGCTTGAAGGGCCGAATGGCCTACTCCAGCACCTATTTTCTATGTTTCTATACATAGCCAGGCTAACAATATTTTTGATGTGGATTTTTTTTATTTATCCCAATTCAATTTTAACTAGGCAACACGTGGCTTTGAATTGCCTTAAAACTTCAGCAACACCAAACTTTAATTTGTTAAAATATGTCGCTACATATTCTGGTGTCAGCTTGTTTACTTTATTGGAGGTAGGGATGAGGCATACTACGAGATACAAAGGGTGCACCATATATTATGGAAATACTTAGACCATGTTGGAACATTCAAAGTGGCAGGGAAGTGGAGCTGAGTCCATGATCAGATCAGCCATGATATTAAATGGCAGAGCAGGTTTGAGGGGCCAGGTGGTCTACTCCTGCTCCTATTTCTTATGTTCTTATTGGTTGGACTCAGTTGATAGCTCTTAGTTCTCACAATAACACTATTGATTTGAGATTATCATAAAGTCTCAAGCTCATATAGAAGGCCGGATTTTCTAATGGCTAGGAATTCTTCCTCTGGTATTAAATTGGTGAGTCTGCTATATCTGTCCAGGCCGGGCTGTGACCAGTTTTGGTGTATTGGACCATTAATATGGTTCACTTTCTTCCCAGGTGTAGGCCTGCCCTCAGCAAGGCTTTGTGCAGGTGAATGACAGAAGAAAGTGGAGCAGAGCTGCAGGCCCTTCTGCCTCCTCTATGATCCTCTTCAGTTTTCTGCTGAGCTGCCTCAAATACTCTGATCTGAGGAAGGTCAAAGGCGCAAGCCTCACCACCAGCTTCTTGGGGTGCACCAATTCCAAATGTAAGGAAATTGAGGCAGAAGGCCAGGAACAACCCCTCACCTCATTTCATTGCCACACTGGTCCTGCGTCCTTTGCAAGTGCAGGTCCTGCTATATCCCAGGAGAAAGCCCTGGAAATCTTGGGAAAACACGAAGGGGATGAAGACCCAATGTTACAGTTCTCCACCCCTTTTTTCTTGACTTTTGCAGCTAGTGAATAGGTGTTTGCACAGAGCAAAGCCCAGCCAAATCGGCCTAATTGTTTTCAGTGTTTGTGCTTTGTGCTGCTGTTCTTATGAACAGAAATAATGCAATTATGAAATTTGCCACCACAATTTATCAACTTCGTTTTTGGTTTGAGTCACTAAAGTTTTCCTTCGGTTTCAACTTGGATCAGTGGTAGTGCTCTCATTTCTGAATCAGAAAGTTGTGAATCCAAGCTCCGCTGGATCTAGGCTGATACTTTAGGGCACTACTGAGGGAGTGCTACAATGACGGCGGTGTTATCTTTCAGATGAAATGTTAAACTAAGGCTATGTCTATATGTTTAGATACATGAAGAAGTTCCCATGGCAATTTGTTTTGAAGAAGAGCAGGTGGGTTCTTCTGGTATCCTGGCCAAATTCATCCCTTAACAGATTATCTGGTCATTCAATTCATTGCTATTTATGGGGCAATGCTGTGCGCAAATTGGCAGTTACATTTACCTATAAAACGACAGTGATAACACTTTAAAAGTAATTGATAGGCAATAAAGTGCTTTAGAATATCATAAAGACATGAAGATATTAGAAAAATGTAGGTTCTTTCTTTCAAAAACAATCTTTCTCTTTCATTTACTTATTGTTTACATCAATAACAATTCCAGAAAAATATACTACAGCATTTTAGATTCATACATTTCTGAATTTAACTCTAAATGTTCTAGCTCCATAATAGTAGGAATATTATGAAAGACCTTGCCTTCTCATAAACAAGGAATCAATAGACTGTATAATTATGGAGTACTGTAATTATGGACAATATTATCATAGACTCATAGAATATTATCATAGGCCCATTGTGCCTGTGCCGTCTCTTTGAAAGAGCTATCCAATTAATAACCACTCCCCCTGCTCTTCCCCATAATGCTGTAAATGTTTCCCTTCAAGTATTTATCTAATTCTCTTTTGCGTGTTACTATTGAATCTGCTTCCACCACCCTTTCAAGCAGTGCATTCCAGATCACAACAGCATGTTTTGTAAACAAATATTTCTTCCCATTCTAGTAAATAAAATTTTTTTTGTATTGTTACTATTACCATAATTGTGAAATCTAGGTGAAAGTCCAAAGCCAATCGTGGAGAACACCACCAAGACTGAAGTAGTTCCGCAGTTTTGAGGTCCCAGAAAAGATTGACCAGGAGATGATGCAACGTCTTGATTTCAGCAAAGTATATATGGCAGTAATTATAAACAGACAGAGATGATGCTTCCCTTGCCAATATTCTCCCAGGATACTTTCTTATCATACCAACATCTACCCCCACAGCTCAAACAAACTAAAATGTTCCATGGCCAGAATCTATACTTTAGTTAACTAAATTGAAAACAAGTCAAAACCTATTAAAAAAAAACTAAAGTCCTTATTTTAATCGGGAGCAGAGCTAGGGGGATAGGTGAGCAATTTTAATCCACGGCCTTCATCTGCATCAGCTCCCTGCACAAAGCGGGAAGGATGTGGCAGCTCACTGGAGGATAGGAACAGACTTTCAGGCAGCTGGACTCCATAGTCCAGCACCAAAAGAACAATCGGCTGCAAGAAGCTAAGTTGCATTGAAAGGGTTTCAGGAGAGTCTCATCTTTGGGAACGGGGAGAGCCCACCCAGCCCACAATGAAAGTACAAAGCATACTTGTTTAGGCCTCTTCTGGTCCCAGATTCACCTCCCGCTGTCTTCACTTGGCGGGAAAGTTATGCTACAATTTGAATTGCAGTTGAGGACAAATGACGTCATTGTATCCTGATCTTTTTATTTAAAGAATGGCCCTGCCGGCTTCAGACGGCTGTCTTTACCACCTGCTCAGAATAGCAGGTGGATTTGGAGCACGACGTCGGTGGGTAAATCACCTGGCCAATTTTAACTGCCTATCCACCTGGTTTCGGCTGGGCGGGAACAGTTATCGCCTCAAAAATATGTATTGTCCTCATGTAACAGTTAGGTTATTGGGAGAGAGACTTTTTTTAACAGCTTGTTTAACTACCAGGATTTGTCTGTCAGACCCTTATATTACTCAGTTACTGCATTACTTGTGACTCAATGCCATCAACTGCCACTTCAGTTATTATCCAGAAGATAAAGTACCTTTGGCAATCTCATACATCTTTCAGTACAGAGAAAACAAAATTCTTATGAGAAGGAAAGAATTGGCCTTCAAATATCTATCAGCTTAAGACTTCATCCTAGAGAGAGATATGGAAGTAGATATACATGAGCTATGATGTGACAGATAATCTTGCAGCCAAAAAAAGGAAATATAAAGTGATGCAAATATAAATCATTTTTATTATTGGTGCAAAATATTAATTTTGTTTTGTATTTAAATAATTTAGTCTATGTTATGAATGCCCTATTTATGAATATATAAATTGGATTTTCTGTTGACTTCTAAGAATTAATATTTCAAAATTAAATTAATAAATTGTATGGAAGCCTAGATTATGTCATCTACTCTGAACTATTTCAGGCAATAGCACGCATGGTTAAATTTTGCTCTTTATGGGTTTTGTAGCAGATACCAATGTGATTGGAATTCATCACTTCTAATTTATTATTGACAATGTATCTTTCACTTTTCTTTATTTGTTAGTGAATCTTGGGGTCGAAAGTGCCTCCCGCCCGAAACACGGCGCTCCCACCCCGTTTTGTGTGTTTTCAGCGTCACAGTGTTTGAGGTCGCCTCTTGAGCAAAATTCCGCTTTGTTTTTTTTTTAACTTGGATTGGAAGTCGCTCCTAATGCAGGCGGTGAGTACATTAGAGGGGCGGATACACGGCGGTAGTAACACATGAGGGGCGGAAGTTGGGGGCGGTGCGGAGTGACCGCCATGATGACTTCATCACGGCTCTCCCCTTCACTTAAAGGAGAGAGCCATCGCGATTTTAAAACTTCGGTCCACTGGGCTATCAGGAAGGGTTTTGGCTGGGCCAGCAGCCTGGCACCCAAGAGGGGATGCCAGGCTGCCTGTTGGTGGCCCGACCAAACCCAGGGTCATAATTGTCGGGCCAATATGGCAAAAAAAAACATGTTGGCACCGCCATTGCAGAAGGCCACAGCCTCACTGGACCACCGGGGAAAGCTTGTTTTGGCACCGCTGGACAGGCCGAATATTTTCAGTGAGGAATTTCGCCGTCGAGGGGGTAGATCGGCGGTGCGCACGGTGATGATGTACTTAGCATGGATTGGCAACAGCGGACCGGTGGGGGGGGGATCAGGGCACCACTGGGAAACCTTGGAAGTGCAATTGGGCTATCAGCGGCTATTCCACGAAAAGTCGGCGGCCATTCCACTCCATAGCGTGGCCGCCGATTTGCGGTGGTAATAGGCCTTAAGGAAAGGAGCTATTTCGGCCCCCCTTGTGTCTACAGCACAATAAAGAGGATTATAGACGGCCAACTATTAATTTAAAAATTGAAAGAGATTATGGCCTTGTTTCAGAAATGATTGAACATCGGATCCCAACAATGATGGTGTATGAGACTAACTCTTGAAGGGGATATGCATGTTTGTTCTCAATGCTACTCATTGAGAACACTTCTATTCACTCCATAGAAACGTTAAAAAAGTGTAAGATTACATTCTACTGTGTAAAGTAAATGTTTGTTTGTAAAAAGCAAATCATTTCAGATTTAATCTTCACATTGGGAAATGGAGAGGCATTGGATGGGATGATGATTGAACAGAACTTAGTGCAAGGCCGCATACGTGAATAAGCTGAAGTTTATGGATGATGGAGGCCAGCAAATAGAGCATTGGGGAAGAGTGACCATAATATGGTAGAATTCTTTATTAAGATGGAGAGTGACACAGTTAATTCAGAGACTAGGGTCCTGAACTTGGGGAAAGGTAACTTCGATGGTATGAAATGTGAATTGGCTAGAATAGACTGGCGAATGATACTTAAAGGGTTGACGGTGGATAGGCAATGGCAAACATTTAAAGATCACATGGATGAACTTCAACAATTGTACATCCCTGTCTAGAGTAAAAATAAAATGGGGAAGGTGGCTCAACCGTGGCTAACAAGGGAAATTAAGGATAATGTTAAATCCAAGGAAGAGGTATATAAATTGGCCAGAAAAAGCAGCAAACCTGAGGACTGGGAGAATTTTGTAATACAGCAGAGGTGGACAAAGGGTTTAATTAGGAGGGGGGAAAATAGAGTATGAGAGAAAGCTTGCTGGGAACATAAAAACTGACTGCAAAAGTTTCTATAAATATGTGAAAAGAAAAAGATTAGTGAAAACAAACCTAGGTCCCTTGCAGTCAGATTCAGGTGAATTTATAATGGGGAACAAAGAAATGGCGGACCAGTTAAACAAATACTTTGGTTCTGTTTTCACGAAAGAAGACACAAATAACCTTCCGGAAATACTAGGGGACCAAGGGTCTAGTGAGAAGGAGGAACTGAAGGATATCCTTATAAAGCAGGAAATTGTGTTAGGGAAATTGATGGGATTGAAGGCTGATAAATCCCCGGGGTCTGATAGTCTGCATCCCAGAGTACTTAAGGAAGTGGCCATAGAAATAGTGGATGCATTGGTGATCATTTTCCAACAGTCTGTCGACTGTGGATCAGTTCCTATGGACTGGAGGGTAGCTAATGTAACACCACTATTTAAAAAAGGAGGGAAAGAGAAAACGGGTCATTATAGACCAGTTAGCCTGACATCAGTAGTGGGGAAAATGTTGGAATCAATTATTAAAGATGAAATAGCAGTGCATTTGGAAAGCAGTGACAGGATCAGTCCAAGTCAGCATGGATTTATGAAAGGGAAATCATGCTTGACAAATCTTCTGGAATTTTTTGAGGATGTAACTAGTAGAGTGGACAAGGGAGAACCAATGAATGTGGTGTATTTGGACTTTCAAAAGGCTTTTGACAAGGTCCCACACAAGAGATTGGTGTGCAAAATCAAAGCACATGGTATTGGAGGTAATGTACTGACGTGAATAGAGAACTGGGTTGGCAGACAGGAAGAGGAGAGTCGGGATAAATGGGTCCTTTTCAGAATGGCAGGCAGTGACTAGTGGAATACCACAGGGCTCAGTGCTAGGACCCCAGCTCTTTACAATATACATTAATGATTTAGATGAAGGAATTGAGTGTAATATCTCCAAGTTTGCTGACGACACTAAGCTGGGTGGCGGTATGAGCTGTGAGGAGGACACTAAAAGGCTGCAGGGTGATTGGACAGGTTAGGTGAGTGGGCAACTGAATGGCAGATGCAGTATAATGTGGATAAAAGTGAGGTTATCCACTTTAGGGCCAAAACGCGAAGGCAGAATATTATCTGAATGGTGGCAGATTAGGAAAGGGGGAGGTGCAACGAGACCTGGGTGTCATGGTTCATCAGTCATTGAAAGTTGGCATGCAAGTACAGCAGGCGGTGAAGAAGGCAAATGGTATGTTGGCCTTCATAGCTAGGGGATTTGAGTATAGGAGCAGGGAGATCTTACTGCAGTTGTACATGGCCTTGGTGAGGCCTCACCTGGAATATTATGTTCAGTTTTGGTCTCCTAATCTGAGGAAGGACGTTCTTTCTATTGAGGGAGTGCAGCAAAGGTTCACCAGACTGATTCCCGGGATGGCGGGACTGACATATGAGGAGAAATTGGATCACTGGGCCTTTATACACTGGAGCTTAAAAGGATGAGAGGGGATCTCATAGAAACTTACAAGATTCTGACGGGACTGGACAGATTGGATGCGGGAAGAATGTTCCCGATGATGGGGAAGTCCAGAACCAGGGGACACAGTCTTAGGATAAGGGGTAGGCCATTTAGGACTGAGATGAGGAGAAACTTCTTCACTCAGAGAGTTGTTAACCTGTGGAATTCCCTACCACAGAGAGTTGTTGATGCCAGTTCATTGGATATATTCAAAAGGGAGTTCGATATGGCCCTTGCAGCTAAAGGGATCAAGGGGTATGGAGAGAAAGCAGGAAAGGGGTACTAAGGGAATGATCAATCATGATCTTATTTAATGGTGGTGCAGGCTCGAAGGGCCGAATGGCCTACTCCTGCACCTATTTTCTATGTTTCTATGTTCCTATGTAAGTCTGGAGGTGACAAGGACATCTATAAGGGGTTCAGCATAAAAGAGACTGAGGCAGGGGTGGAGTCGGGCGATGTTGTGGAGGTGGCAGTAAGTAGTCTTTGTAATGGAGAGGAAATGGGGTTATAAAAATCAGCTCAGAGTCACGGTTGTGAACAATCAAGTTCAGCCTTCGGCAATGGGCAGAAACTGCAGAAGGGTTAACATCAGTGCTGGAGTGGATGGGAGATAGAGGTGGAGCTGGGCATGAGAGGAAGGGAAGGATGTACCAGAGGCTACTACATGAATGCTCTTGATCGAAGAAATCCATGAGTTTCTTGCACTTGGTGTTTGACTTGAGGGTGGAGGAGGCAGGGAGTGGGATTTAAAAGACTAAGAGGTATACATTTGTTATATATACCTGCTTACTCCTTGAAATGCTTTCCATTACTTTATCCGCTTTATGAAATGTGAAAAGAAGGGCCATAAGGCCCACTTCAACCAGACATGGTGCTACCCTGCCCACTTCTGACTCAGCCCTCTAACAATGCAATCTGTGGGTGAGGCAAAAAAGAGGGGAAAAAATCCTGCAGCCAATTGAGGAAAAATCTGTGAAATTCCACTATGATTCCTTAAGGCAATCAAGCAAAGCTCCAGGAGACTGCAGTCTCCATAATCTCCATAAATTGCTACTATTAGCAACTTGCACTCTATAACTGGAAATGTCTTCTCGCGGGAACATGTCAAGTTCTCCTTCAAAGGAGAACAGTGAATCCATAACCATCAGGTGGTCTGTTCCAGAAGGCAAAGGGGTACATTTTTGTCCTGATCATGTGATTGGTAATCTAATCTAATGGATTTCCCAGCAATTGTAGAACCCACCCGATTTTCATTATATTGATTTCATTGGAATAAAAATCAGATGGGTTCTCCAAAGGGCTGCACTGCAGTGAAGGCAAAAAATTACCCCAGTGACTTTCTGAGGAAATATTTCCTGGTCTAACCTAAATCTTTGCCTATGGTTGCAAAATTCCTCAGAGCAGCTTCCACTCATCATTTACGGCCCTAAATAGGCATTTTGCCGCATTTCTGGTGAAGTAACGCTGGTGTAGCACGGGTAGTTCTGAGAAATTTCCCAGTCTATGTCTTTTGTAAGCATGACCTGTGGTCCTACCATCCCATTGCATTTGAAATAACCTATCCAAACAGACTGAATCCACTCTTTTCAATATTTTTTAATCCTCAATTATATCCCCATTAAGCCTTTGTTTCTCGAAGGTAACTAGCCCAAACACATGGGGGCTGAAATTCGTCCCCGTCCGAAATGGGTCGCACCTTCCGCTTTTGAAGTGATTTCGATGCCGCGTCGGATGAGATGGCCTCTTTCATGAAGTTCAGCTCTTTGTCAGTTTTTTTATAAGCGTATCGGAAGTCGATTATAATGGGGGCAGAAGTGGGGCTACAAGTACTCGAGACGGGCGGAAATAAAGGCGGGATGGAATCTCCGCCGCTATCAGTCAGCAGCGGAGCGGTGATGACGTCATGACATCACCACGTCTCTTCCCTTCACTTAAAGGGGAGAGAAGTAGCGATTCTTTAGGTTCAGTCCACTGGGTCACCAGGGAGGGTTTCAGCCGGGCCAGTGGTGATGCACCCAAGAGGGGGCACAATTGTCCGGCCGACCTGGAAGTACGCCAGCAAAAAAAATAAAATGGTGGCCGCGACAGTGGGCCCTTGCCTTTAATGGCCACCATGCAGCCAAGTCCCACATACAGAAGACAAAGAGCACCGACAGAAAAGGCTGTCGGGGGCACCGCTCAGCGGATTGAGGATTTTTACAGCTGAATTTGCTGGTTGGCAGCAGCGGGCCGGAAGTGGTGACCGCCAGAAAGATCTCTGAGCTGAATTTCGTGGTGGTGGCCATTGGAGCGGAGGTCGGCAGCCACCCGATTCCACCATTTGGCCGCTGCTTTCCGGCGGTAAGCGGCCTTTTTGGGAAGCTGAATTTAGGCCCCATGGAGTCTATCCTCATAACTAACATCCCTTGGGTTAGGTATCATTCTGGTCACTCTCCTCTGCACCTTCTCCAGAGCGTTAATATCATTCACCATGTGCAGAGACCGAAACTGGACTTAATACTCCAAGAGGAGGAAATTCCCTTAGGCCCGTTTTCAGGTCTGAAATGGGCACTGTGCATGGAGCTTACATCCCAAACGGGAGACCCAATACCAGCCCAAAGTTGGGACTCAGGCCTCATTAACATTAATACAAAAGCAAAATACTGTGGATCATTAACATTATTTGGGCGAGATGCAGATGCACCTGTAATAATGCTGGCTTTATATTCTTTTGCAATTATGGAATAGTAGTAAATCCACGTGTTGAGATTACAAAGTAAATAGATTTCAACATACCTGGCCATGGCATAATTAAGGTTACTCTGTTCTAGCTAATTGAAGCTTACGACAAACTCGGGCATACTCATGAGATCACAAGATTGTTAGGGATGAAAAGGTCTATTTGTCCCATCTTAGTTAATCCACCAGAATGATCCCCATTTCAACATCCAATTCTTTTTAAAAGAGTCCAGAGATTTTGCATCCAGCACGCTATCTAGGAGCCTCTCCCATACATTGATCACTCTTTGTGTGAAGAAAAGTTCCTCTCATCAGTCCTACATTTACCTATTATTAGTTTGAAACATAGAAACATAGAAAATAGGAGCAGGGGTAGGCCATTCGGCCCTTCGAGCCTGCACCGCCATTGGATAAGATCATGGCTGATCATTCCCTCAGTACCCCTTTCCTGCTTTCTCTCCATGCCCCTTGATCCTCTTAGCTGTAAGGGCCATATCTAACTACCTCTTGAATATATCCAATGAACTGGCATTAACAACTCTCTGCGGTAGGGAATTCCACAGGTTAACAACTCTCTGAGTGAAGAAGTTTCTACTCATCTCAGTCCTAAATGGCTTACCCCTTATCCTTAAGACTGTCCCCTGGTTCTGGACTTCCCCAACTCAGGAACAACCTACCCACATCTAAACTGTCCCCCCCGTCAGAATCTCGCATGTTTCTATGAGATCCTCTCTCATCCTTCTAAACTCCAATGTATAAAGGCCCAGTTGATCCAGTCTCTCCTCATATGTCAGTCCAGCCATCCCGGGAATCAGTCTGGTGAACCTTCGCTGCACTCCCTCAATAGCAAGAACGTCCTTCCTCAGATTAGGAGATCAAAACTGAATACAATATTCCAGGTGAGGCCTCACCAAGGCCCTGTACAACTGCAGTAAGACACCCCTGCTACTATACTCAAATCCCCTAGCTATGAAGGCCAACATACCATTTGCCTTCTTTACCGCCCGCTGTACCTGTATGCCAACTTTCAATGACTGATGTACCATGACACCCAGGTCTCGTTGCACCTCCCCTTTTCCTAATCTGCCACCATTCAGATAATATTCTGTCTTCGTGTTTTTGCCCCTAAAGTGGATAACCTCACATTTATCCACATTATACTGCATCTGCCATGCATTTGCCCACTCACCTAACTTGTCTAAGTCAACCTGCAGCCTCTTAGTGTCCCCCTCACAGCTCACACCGCCACCCAGTTTAGTGACATCTGCAAACTTGGAGATATTACACTCAATTCCTTCATCCAAATCATTGATGTATATTGTAAAGAGCTGGGGTCCTAACGGCACTCCACTAGTCACTGTCTGCCATTCTGAAATGGACCCGTTTATCCCGACTCTCTGCTTCCTGTCTGTCAACCAGTTCTCTATCCGCGTCAGTATATTACCCCCAATACCTTGTGCTTTGAATTTGCACACCAATCTCTTATGTAGGACCTTGTCAAAGGCCTTTTGAAAGTCCAAATACACCACATCCACTAGTTCTCCCTTGTCCACTCTACTAGTTACATCCTCAAAAAATTCCAGAAGATTTGTCAAGCATGATTTTCCCTTTCATAAATCCATGCTGACTTGGACCGATCCTGTCACTGCTTTCCAAATGCGCTGCTATTTCATCCTTAATAATTGATTCCAGCATTTTCCCCACCACTGATGTCAGGGCTAACCGGTCTATAATTACCCGTTTTCTCTCTCCCTCCTTTTTTTAAAAGTGGTATTACATTAGCTACCCTCCAGTCCATAGCAACTGATCCTGAGTCGATAGACTGTTGGAAAATGATCACCAATGCATCCACTATTTCTAGAGCCACTTCCTTAAGTACTCTGGGATGCAGACTATCAGGCCCCGGGGATTTATCGGCCTTCAATCCCATCAATTTCCCTAACACAATTAATTTCCTGCCTAATAAGAATATCCTTCAGTTCCTCCTTCTCACTCGACCCTCGGTCCCCTAGTACTTCCAGAAGGTTATTTGTGTCTTCCTTCGTGAAAACAGAACCAAAGTATTTGTTCAATTGGTCAACCATTTCTTTGGTCTCCATTATAAATTCACCTGAATCCGACTGCAATGGACTTACATTTGTCTTCACTAATCTTTTTCTCTTCTCATATCTATAGAAGATTTTGCAGTCAGTTTTTATGTTCCCAGCAAGCTTCTTCTGGTACTCTATTTCCCCCTCTTAATTAAACCCTTTGTCGTCCTCTGCTGAATTCTAAATTTCTCCCAGTCCTCAGGTTTGCTGCTTTTTCTGGCCAATTTATATGCCTCTTCCTTGGATTTAACACTATCCTTAATTTCCCTTGTTAGCCACGGTTGAGCCACCTTCCCCGTTTTATTTTTACCTAGACAGGGATGTACAATTGCTGAAGTTCATCTATGTGATCTTTAAATATTTGCCATTGCCTATCCACCGTTAACCCCTTAAAAAAGGAGGGAGAGAGATAACAGGGAATTATAGACCGGTCAGCCTGACATCGGTAGTGGGTAAAATGATGGAATCAATTATTAAGGATGTCATAGCAGCGCATTTGGAAAGAGGTGATATGATAGGTCCAAGTCAGCATGGATTTGTGAAAGGGAAATCATGCTTGACAAATCTTCTGGAATTTTTTGAGGATGTTTCCAGTAGAGTGGACAAGGGAGAACCAGTTGATGTGGTATATTTGGACTTTCGGAAGGCTTTCGACAAGGTCCCACACAAGAGATTAATGTGCAAAGTTAAAGCACATGGGATTGGGGGTAGTGTGCTGACATGGATTGAGAACTGGTTGTCAGACAGGAAGCAAAGAGTAGGAGTAAATGGGGACTTTTCAGAATGGCAGGCAGTGACTAGTGGCATACCGCAAGGTTCTGTGCTGGGGCCCCAGCTGTTTACACTGTATATTAATGATTTAGACAAGGGGATTAAATGTAGTATCTCCAAATTTGCGGATGACACTAAGTTGGGTGGCAGTGTGAGCTGCGAGGAGGATGCTATGAGGCTGCAGAGCGACTTGGATAGGTTAGGTGAGTGGGCAAATGCATGGCAGATGAAGTATAATGTGGATAAATGTGAGGTTATCCACTTTGGTGGTAAAAACAGAGAGACAGACTATTATCTGAATGGTGACAGATTAGGAAAAGGGGAGGTGCAACGAGACCTGGGTGTCATGGTACATCAGTCATTGAAGGTTGGCATGCTGGTACAGCAGGCGGTTAAGAAGGCAAATGGCATGTTGGCCTTCATAGCAAGGGGATTTGAGTACAGGGGCAGGGATGTGTTACTACAGTTGTACAGGGCCTTGGTGAGGCCACACCTGGAGTATTGTGTACAGTTTTGGTCTCCTAACGTGAGGAAGGACATTCTTGCTATTGAGGAAGTGCAGCGAAGGTTCACCAGACTGATTCCCAGGATGGCGGGACTGACCTATCAAGAAAGACTGGATCAACTGGGCTTGTATTCACTGGAGTTCAGAAGAATGAGAGGGGACCTCATAGAAACGTTTAAAATTCTGACGGGGTTAGACAGGTTAGATGCAGGAAGAATGTTCCCAATGTTGGGGAAGTCCAGAACCAGGGGACACAGTCTAAGGATAAGGGGTAAGCCATTTAGGACCGAGATGAGGAGGAATTTCTTCACCCAGAGAGTGGTGAACCTGTGGAATTCTCTACCACAGAAAGTTGTTGAGGCCAATTCACTAAATATATTCAAAAAGGAGTTAGATGAAGTCCTTACTACTAGGGGAATCAAGGGGTATGGTGAGAAAGCAGGAATGGGGTACTGAAGTTGCATGTTCAGCCATGAACTCATTGAATGGCGGTGCAGGCTAGAAGGGCCGAATGACCTACTCCTGCACCTATTTTCTATGTCTATGTTTCTATCATTTACCAGTCTATTCTAGCCAATTCACGCCTGAAACCATCGAAGTTACCTTTCCTTAAGTTCAGGACCTTAGTTTCTGAATTAACAGTGTCACTCTCCATCCTAATAAAGAATTTTACCATATTATGGTCACTCTTCCCCAAGGGGTCTCGCACAACAAGATTGCTAATTAGTCCTTTTTCATTACACATCACCCAGCTCCCTGGTTGGTTCCTCGACATATTGGTCTAGTAAACCATCCCTAATACAGTCCAGGAAATCCTCCTCCACCGCAGTGCTACCAGTTTGGTTAGTCCAATCAATATGAAGATTAAAGTCACCCATGATAACTGCTGTACCTTTATTGCAAGCATCCCTAATTTCTTGTTTGATGCTGTTTGATGCTGTCCCCAACCTTACTACTAAGGTTGGGGACATCCTGTACACAACTCCCACTCGCGTTTTCTGCCCCTTGGTATTCCGCAGCTCCACCCATACCGATTCCACATCATCCAAGCTAATGTCCTTCCTTACTATTGCATTATATTCCTCTTTAACCAGCAATGCCACCCTGCCTCCTTTTCCTTTCTGCCTATCCTTCCTGAATGTTGAATACCCTTGGATGTTGAGTTCCCAGCCTTGGTCACCCCAGAGCCATGTCTCTGTGATGCCAATTACATCATATCCGTTAACTGCTATCTGCGCAGTTAATTCGTCCACCTTATTCCGAATACTCCTCGCATTGAGGCACAGAGCCTTCAGGCTTATCTTTCTAACACAATTTGTCCCTTTAGAATTTTGCTGTAATGTGGCCCTTTTTGCTTTTTGCCTTAGGTTTCTCTGCCCTTCACTTTTACTTTTCTTCTTTCTATCTTTTGCTTCTGCCCCCATTCTACTTCCCTCTGTCTCCCTGCATAGGTCCCCATCCTCCTACCATATTAGTTTAACTCCACCCCAACAGCACTAGCAAACACTCCCCCTTGGACATTGGTTCCGATTCTGCCCAGGTGCAGACCGTCCGGTTTGTACTGGTCCCATCTCCCCCAGAACCGGTTCCAATGTCCCAGGAATTTGAGTCCCTCCCTGCTGCATCACTCCTCAAGCCACGTATTCATCTGACCTATCCTGCGATTCCTACTCTGACTAGCACGTGGCACTGGTAGCAATCCTGAGATTTCTACTTTTGAGGTCCGACTTTTTAATTTAGCTCCTAGCTCCCTAAATTCGTCTCGTAGGACCTCATCCCGTTTTTTACCTATATCGTTGGTACCTATATTCACCACGACAATTGGCTGTTCACCCTCCCTTTTCAGAATGCCCTGCACCCGCTCCGAGACATCCTTGACCCTTGCACCAGGGAGGCAACATACCATCCTGGAGTCTCGGTTGCGGCCGCAGAAACGTATATCTATTCCCCTTACAATTGAATTCCCTATCACTATAGCTCTCCCACTCTTTTTCCTGCCCTACTGTGATGCAGAGCCACCCAAGGTGCCATGAACTTGGCTGCTGCTGCCCTCCCCCGGTGAGTCATCCCTCCCAACAGTACCCAAACCGGTGTATCTGTTTTGCAGGGGGATGACTGCAGGGGACCCCTGCACTACCTTCCTTGCACTGCTCTTCCTGTTGGTCATCCATTCCCTATCTGGCTGTGTACCCTTTTCCTGCGGTAAGACCAACTCACTAAACGTGATACTCACGTTATTCTCAGCATCGTGCATGCTCCAGAGTGAATCCACCCACAGCTCCAGTGCCGCAATGCGGTCCGTCAGGAGTTCCAGCCGGATACACTTCCCGCACACGTAGTCGGCAGGGACACCGGAAGCGTCCCTGACTTCCCACATAGTACAGGAGGAGTATAACACGTGCCTGAGCTTTCCTGCCATGACTTAACCCCTAGATAAACTTAATTTGGCAACAACAAGGCTAAAAGGTTACTTACTGATAAAGAAAAGAAAAAGAAAAACTACTTAGCAATCACTTACCACATTGGCTGTGACGTCACCTTTCGATTTTTTTCGACTTCTTTTTTGTCTTCTCTCCCTGTTGCAGCTGCACAAACACGCCTCAGCGACCACGAATTCCTGCTGGGACTTTATAGGCCTCTCCCCCTACCTCCCGACAATGCTGCTCCCCGCTGGCCTCTGACGATGTACTCCTGCTGGGCCTTTTTTGGCCTCTCCTCTGACCTTCCGACGACGCTGCTCTATGCTTGTTCTACACTTGCTTGTTAACTTGAAGTAATATTCCAGGTTAACTAACTTACATAATTCTATAAGATCACATCTCAAACACCTTGGCCTTGATATTAGCTCCCCACGATGGCCAGGATAGGGTCGGGGGGAGCGTTAAAATGAAAGAACAAGGACTGCATCCCTAACCTGCCACACATGCTCCCATTGGCATTTTTATGGTGGTGGGTTTCGTGGCGTCCGAGCGTCCTGCTGTGGAGAGGCGGTACACTTTATTAACATATTTAAATTGGGCTCCCACAGTGCAATTGGGAGACCAATTTAAATTTTACAATTGCTGCGCAGGTTTTCCAGGGGTTGGGAAACCTGGCAGTGAAAGGAAGGTGGTAGGTGCCAGATCCACAAGGTAAGTGCCTTTTACAGTACTGCTTCTGGGCCAGGAGGAGCAAGAGTGTTCCCCCGGCTCCTCAAGGAAGCTATCGGCCTCCTCCCTGCTAATCATGGCCTCTCTCTCCTCCCTGCCGCGATCGCCAACCTACCCCACCAGCCCCGATGCCCTCTCTCTCCATCTAGCTGATCGCAGCCTATCCCACCCTCACAAGCCTCAATGCCCTCTCTCTCCATGCCACCATCATGGCTGATTCCCCCCTCCTCCCTGCCATATTGCCAGGGACCATCTTCAAGGGTCCCCAGCTGCAGCCTCCTGCTACTAGTTTTCCTGCCCGGCAGCCAGCCATCAATTTAGCCGTCTGCCAGGCAGGAAATGGAAGAAAAAAATGTTAATGAGGTCCTACCAATAAATTTGACAGAAGCTCTGTGCCCCCGGCCTTGCCGTGGTCCCGTGGCCCTTTCCGACCTACCCGCACCGTCCCCGTATCCTTGGAAATAGCGGGGCCCTCCTTTCCAGATTGAAAAGCCCAAGTTACTCTAGTCTTTCCTCATAACAAGAGTGATCAGCCTTGCGGCTGTTCTCTGCAGTGCCTCCAGGGCTTGAATGTTTCCCTTGTGTCTCAGTGACCATAACTGGACACAGTACTCAAGGTGTTGTCTGACCAGAGCACCACACAGTTTGGTCATGACTTCCTTTGACTTCTAGTCTATTTTGGCTATGTAGTTCAACATTCTGTGAGCTTTGTTGATTGTTGCTCAGCATTGGTTGGACGTGTTCTTTTTTTAAAAGAGGGTTGTCCTGTTCTGCTTCTTATCAAATGCAGTCTATGTTGTTCAACAATAGGGATACTGTCTCTTTACAAAAAGACAAATGAAGAATGAGAATAAATATTTTGACATGGTGAAAAAACACTAGACACATGGACAGCTTGGCGCCTCACCCTACCATAGTCCTCCGAGGGTTAAGGTTTCAGACCACAATTCCGTATCTGCCAACATGCGGAAAGTGTTAGTGACTGGCAACTGCTTCTGAGCTCTCTTCAGCAATTCACACTTCATTCATTCAAATCCCAGAGTGCAGCAGAAAGCAGTTAATCAGACCAGCTGTTATATTCTTGTAACAAAGAAAAATCTGATTCTGTCATGGTAGTCGATTAGATTTCAGAATGTTTGGATTGTGTTCAGACCAGATTAATTGCCTACGGAGAGTCTGTACTCTTCTGACCCTTTGAGGACTGCAATATAGTCACAATTTTTTCCACCAAATTAAAAAAATAGAACAAGGTTGATGTTTTTATGTGGTTATTCAGATATACTATGGTTAAATAAATGTTCGTAGTTCTGTTTGATTGTACCATTGCAGCTTATAATATTTATCATTAGAAGCTGGTGAGCAATGTTGAAAAATGTGTTAAAAACTTTGAAAGCTTGAGAAGAAGGACGTCTTCAAAGTGTTTTTATACCTCCTTACTCTTTTTTAATATTAAAAGCTGATGGATAAAGAGAGAAAGTTAAAACTTTTATGTAAAGAGAGAATTTCATAAAAGTAATTTTTAAGTGAGTGAAAATTACACCATGCTGTTGTAAGGGGATCAGTTTGGATGAAAATCAAATACAGTGAAACCTTTGTGAAATGCACAAATGTAATATTGAATTCATCTTGGCTGCTTAGACTAAGTGGCTACTGAACCCAGATTATAAATACTCATATTTTGTGCCCTAAAAATAAGTGTAGTGAATGCTCTAGATTATTTTATCCTTCTTTAAGCAAAATGTGGATCCTCTCCTGAATCCTATCCCGAATCTGAAAAAAAGTTCATTTTGTAGCTACTGCCATAGGGTTTATGATGTTGTTTTCCTGTGGATCATGTTGCTTACTGTCTATGATTACAAGTCCCAAAGATTATTGGAATCCGAGAGGGAAGGATGCCTGATTCCTGGGAATTTGGGCAAGAACCCAGATACGAGGATTTCACCTTATTTATACAGGCCCTTTAAATTCTATGGGGTGGAAGGGGGGGGGTGCAATCCATGGCCAGATCTTCTACCAGCATCTCTACCCAGACTTATCTAAGGAACAATGTATGTGGAGGCTTTAATTCATCAAACAGTCTGTGACAGAGTTGTGTCGCATGTTGCACGCTATACTGGAGGGTAGACATAGCACTGCCAGTGGCTACCTCGGTCACCAAAGCCCTGAACTTTTTTGCTTCAAGTTCATCTTCAGTACACAGAAATCTTAAGTACTTTCAATCAGTCAATCTGCATTACACAGTTGTATTAAGCAGATGACTTATGTGGACAATTGGCAACAGAAAGAGAGGCTCCTAACTCTTTCCACAATCACATAGCTGCTTTAAGGCAATCCACTATGCCCCCATTATTTGATGTGGAAAGAAAAGTGTGAATGGCTTCTAGGAGACCAAAGATACCTACTGCAACCTGGCTTATAACACTTCTTTAGGGCTCAATTTTCCTCTTTGCCAATTTTTGGCCGCCATGAGGATTAACGACCGATTTTTTTTGTGCCCAATTGCACCGAAAAAAACAGTTGCAACTTTCACCAAAGTTAAATTTCATTTTGGTGCTGCGGTACCCGAAGTTAAATCTGGGGGTGGAGCTTCAAGTCTGTGCCAAAAGCTGAGGTTGCCAGGGTAACGGGAGACACACTGAGGGCTGAAGCTCCACCTGCGATTTCAAGTTCCACGGCCAGGGCTTGCAGCGGCAGGGAAGCAGGGGATGGGGGAGGGGGGGGGGGGGCGGCGGTGCCATTTGGCCTGGGATTGCAGCAGGACCAGGAGCGGGGGTGGCCAACACCAAAACAAATAATCTTTAATGTAAAGAGATGAAAAAGGAGCGTACTTTAACATGATCATTATAAACTCATCATCATCATCATAGGCAGTCCCTTGGCATCGAGGAAGACTTGCCTCCACTTTTAGCATGAGTTCTTAGGTGGCTGTATAGTCCAATACGAGAACCACAGTCTCTGTCACAGGTGGGACAGATAGTCATTGAGGGAAAGGGTGGGCAGGGAGCATGGTTTGCCGCATGCTCCTTCCGCTGCCTTGATTTCTGCATGCTCCCGGCAACGATACTCAAGGAGCTCAGCACTTCCTCCACTTAGGGTGGTCTATGGCCAGGGACTCCCAGGTGTCAGTGGGGATGTCGCACTTTATCGGGGAGGCTTTGAGGCTGTCCTTGTAATGTTTCCTCTGCCCGCCTTTGGCTCGTTTGCCGTGGACGAGTTCCGAGTAGAGCGCTTGCTTTGGGAGTCTCGTGTCTGGCATGCGAACTATGTGGCCAGGCAAGCGGAGCTAATCAAGTGTGGTCAGTGCTTCAATGCTGGGGATGTTGGCCTGGACAAGGACACTTATGCTTGTGCGTCTGCCCTCCCAGGGAATTTGCAGGATCTTGAGGAGACATCACTGGTGGTATTTCTCCAGCGACTTGAGATGTCTACTGTACATGGTCCACATCTCTGAGCCATACAGGTGGGCGGGTATTACTATGGCCCTGCAGACCATGAGCTTAGTGACAGTCTTGAGGGCCTGGTCTTCAAACACTCTTTCCTCAGGCGGCCGAAGACTGCACTGGCACACTGGAGGCGAAGATGGATCTCGTCGCCAATGCCTGCTCTTGTTGATAGGAGGCTCCCAAGACAGGGCCACGCCATGGATCTTGATGTCTGGGGGGCAGTGCTGTGCGGCAAGGACAGGCTGGTGGAGGACCTTTGTTTTACTAATGTTTAACGCAAGGCCCATGCTTTCATACGCCTCGGTAAATACATCAACTATATCCTGGAGTTCAGCCTCTGTATGTGCACAGACACAGACGTTGTCCATGTACTGCAGCTCGACAACAGAGGTTGGAGTGGTCTTGGACCTGGCCTGGAGACGGCGAAGGTTGAACAGCTTCCCACTGGTTCTATAGTTTAGCTCCACTCCAGCGGGGAGCTTATCAACTGTGAGGTGGAGCATGGCAGCGAGGAAGATTGAGAAGAGGGTTGGGGCGATGACGCAGCCCTGCTTGACCCCGGTCGGGACGTGAATTGGGTCTGTGATGGATCCGTTGGTAAGGATCACGGCTTGCATGTCGTCGTGGAGTAGGCGGAGGATGGTGACGTACTTTTGGGGGCACCCGAAACGGAGGAGGACGCTCCATCGACCCTCGCGGTTGACAGTGTCAAAGGCCTTTATAAGGTCGAAGAAGGCCATGTATAAGGGCTGGCGCAGTTCCCTGCATTTTTCCTGCAACTGTCGCGCTGCAAAAATCATGTCCATTGTGCCCCGGAGGAGACAAAATCCGCACTGCGACTCCGGGAGGAGCTCCTCAGCCACGGAGAGAAGACGGTTGAGGAGAACTCTAGCAATGACTTTCCCAGTGGTTGATAGCAGGGAGATTCCTCTGTAATTGCTGCAATATAAACTATCTATGAGGAAGACTAACTAAACTGCAAATAAACAGCTCCGATACAGTCCTGAGAGCCAATTTTCTTAAGTTAACTTGGGTTTTTTCTGAACGGTACTTAAGGCCACTCAGCGTCGTCCTTAAAAAAAATCGGTGTTGGGTAAAATCACTTAAATGGCCAAAAAGGGCGCGGAATCCAGTTTCCAATCAGACTGGCGCCAAAAAATCTACTGTACAAAAAATCCGCCGTTGACAGTCACTGCCAGCGTACAACCTTTGAGGGAAGTTGTAAATTCACAATTACTCCAAAAAAATCAGCGGACGCCAAAAAAAACAGCGCCCCATGGTGACGAAAATAGAGCCCAAGGCATCAGCATATCGCTGTCAGGCACAGATAGAATGAAGTGTATGCATCTGTCAAGCATACCATGGGCATTGTTGCATTTTGGACTTTACCTATGTTGTCTAAGCAGAATTTCTTTTCGTTTATAATGTTTCCTGGAATGTTTTAAATGCAACATTTTTGACTCAACATTAAGCCATCAGACTTGGAATCCAGACTGATTGCCATAGCAATTTGGAATGTTAATTAGTAAACAAAGAGGATGATTGTGTACAATCTCAAACATTCATGCCATTGCAATGAAATGGTTTCTTTACGACATCTAAATGGTCAGATGACACATTTAGGGATTGTTGACTATTTGACCGAGTAAAAATTTTTGGTTTAAGTTATAATAAATGTCTGATATAAACTCAGGCTCAGGATTGTTAAGCATTAATTCACAAAGGTCCTTTATACTTTCTGTCATCTTGACAGTGAAGGACAGTACTGGAGTTATTGGAACAAAGTGAGGAAAGGAGATTGGTATGTTAATTTGATCTCCTAAACGTTAATCTTCTGGGGGCAATATGTGAATTATAACACATCGCACACACTTATGAGATGGTGAGAAAAATAAAGATTTGCATTTCTATACTGCCTTTCATGACCTCAGGATGTCCGAAAGCACTTTACAGCCAATGAAGTACTTTTGAAGTGTAGTCACTGTTTTAATGTAGGGAGTGCCTTCAACAACAACAACTTGAATTTATATAGCACCTTTAACGAAGTAAAACGTCCCAAGGCGCTTCACAGGAGTATTATAAGACAAAAACAATGACACCGAGCCACATAAGGAGAAATTAGGGCAGGTGACCAAAAGCTTGGTCAAAGAGGTAGGTTGTAAGGAGCATCTTGAAGGAGGAAAGAGAGGTAGAGAGGTAGAGAGGTTTAGGCAGAGAATACCAGAGCTTAGGATCTAGGCAACAGAAGGCACGGCCACCAATGGTTGAGTGATTATAATCAGGGATGCTCAAGAGGGCAGAATTAGAGGAGCAGACATTTCGGGGCTGGAGGAGATTACAGAGATAGGGAGGGGCAAGGCCATGGAGGGATTTGAAAATAAAGATGAAAATTTTGAAATTGAGATATTGCTTAAACGGGAGCCGATGTAGGAGTAATGTGTGAGTGGGACTTGGTGTGAGTTAGGACACGGGTAGCCAAGTTTTGGATCACCTCTAATTTACGTAGGATAGAGTGTGGGAGGCCAGCTTGGTGTGCGTTGGAATAGTCAAGTCTAGAGGTAACAAAGGCATGGATGAGGGCTTCAGTAGCAGATGAGCTGAATGAGGCAAGGGCAGAGACAGGCGATGTTATGGAGATGGAAATAGACAGTCTTAGTTATGCTGCGGATATGTGGCCAAAAGCTCATTTCAGGGTCAAATATGACACCAAGGTTGCGAACAGTCTGGTTCAGCCTCGGACAGAAGTTCGGGAGAGGGATGGAGTCAGTGGCTAGGGAACGAAGTTTGTGGCAAGGACTGAAAGCAAGTCAAGAAGGACGAGGAGGGATAGTTTGCCTTTGTCACAGTCAAAGGATGGCATTTGTGACTTTGATAAAAGCTGTTCTGGTACTGTGGCAGCCGCATAGAGCATGAGGTTGTCTGTCTGGGCCCCACTTCCAGGAGACCGGTAACCAGTTTGATTGGCAGCTCCATTGGCCTACTACCAAACAGCAAAGAGTTGAAGGTCAGGCCCTTAACCTCCTCACCAGAAGAGAAACAAGAGAACAGTGGAACTCAATTTCTGGGTCAGTTGATGTGATCTACTGTGGAATGCAAAAAAGCTCAATCCACCGAAGAAGAGAGTTAGCCAAGCCCAGAGCAAGCCATGGAACAATTCAATGATAAAGTTGTTACTTCCTGCCACTCTTCTGGCTCCCACTGAAATACCAGCTCTTTTCTCTAGTGCCCCATCTGAAAAACGGAATATCCTGCAGCTGTCTAACCATCTTACTTCCCTCCACCCCCACCTCCACTTTTATCCAGTACTGAAGCAATGTTACTTTCAATTATCGCAAGCCACTAATGGGCGGGCTGCTACTGCAAGACATTCATCCTGCCTGGTGCTCATCTGCAATATGGTAATTGTGCTGAACCTGGAAATCATCATCATAGGCAGTCCTTCGAATCGAGGATGACTTGCTTCCATGTCAAATAGTTCACAGGTGTTTCAATGAAGGACCTAATATTCCAGGTCCAGAACTAAATCTTGAAGGGTGGAAGATGCCTGTGCATGGATTTTTTTAACGTTGCACACCAGCCACAACACGGGCTTGACAGAGCTAGGTCTTGGTCCAGTGGTAAGGATTAACCAAGACGACTAGAGACCAGCTCCGTTGAACGGACCTCGTGTGCACACATATCGTAGTGTAGGCTGGCCCGTGCTGCCTCTGGGCCCTCGGCTCTTCTGGGCCACAAACTCACGCCTTTTCTGGGCCCCGATCACGTCCCTCTACAATCTCTTGCCACTTCTTCGCCCTGACCTCGCCGCTCTTGCTCTACCTGCCCACGCTCCAATCACCAACCTGGATCTTAGTGATGTCCCTCTTCGCTGCCGTTGCTCTCCTGCACCAGCACGTGCTGCTCCCTGGAGTGATACGCCACCATGCTGCTCCTTCCGCTCCCCGGCCTGCTCCGATGGTGCTCACAGGCCATCCAGGTAGGTTCAGTACTACACTTGTCAGACACATGTAAACACCAAAAATTGGCTGCAGGTTTACAAAAGTACAGTGTGCGTACTTTGCACTGTGTTGAGACCAATTCTGGTTTTATATAACTGGCACAATTCTCATCCTTTACAATTGAGAGAATGGAAAAACGGCTAGATGGATGAGCGCTAATACACCCTTTTGTGAATAGCAAACCAGCTCTGTACACCTGAACTATTCGCTCTCTGTCGCTGGTTTTGGGAGGGACCGTCAATACATTGGCTGCAGAGGCTGGCACACCGAAGACCAAAATCTATTTCTGCCACTGCCATTCTTACCTGTTGTGCTGAAACTTTTTATTGCCTTAGCAAATTATCAACCATCCAGTAGGTATCGTGCAGAGGTATCCATATTCAAATCTGCTCTTTGTAAGCAAAGCTAAAACTAAAGAGAACAAATTGTACTATATGAGACAGTCCCTGACATAACTTCAGCAGACAGGAGCAGAAAATCAGGCAGGGAGCCATTATACTGCCACCCCACAGGCCTTGCCTCATCTGGCACGTTACACCACAAGTGACAGAGGCTATAAAATACACAGGCACATGTAAAAGGTATGCAAATGTCATCATATATTTTTCTCATCTAGTGTGCCATATCAATGCTGGACATTGGAAAAGCCAGGCAGAGGGAGAATTTAAAAATGCTCATCTTGCTTAACGCAATCGTTCGCAGGGCCGTCTATTGCATTAACCATGGTGAGCTCTTCTTGGCCAATCCTCGAGGTTGCCAGCAACGCTATGTTGCGGCAGGTGTATGAGACTTGATTAGGGTTGCCAACACTCAGTATTGTTCTGGAATATCCAGGAATTGAAGATTTATCTCCCAGACACTACTATGAGCAACCCAGGAGAAAAATCATAGAGGCATTCAAAAATGTGTTTTTCATTTCCTTTGAACACTTTCATTTATTAGTTCTAAAAATATTGGAGGGGAAACAAAAGGCTGTTTGGTTGGGTGGGGTGGTTGGAGGCAGGAGGTCATGTGATGAAATCTCCACGAATACTTCTAATCAGAGGTGGTAACCGTAGACTTGATGCTGGCATGTTCCGCCCCCAAAATGCGGGGAGGGGGGGCTAATTTTCAACTTCACTGTTTGAGTGGTAAACTGGCAGAGCCCATTGCCTGCCTGTCATTGAACCTGCTGATTCCCATTCCCACTGATTTCAACAAAAATGAAGATGGGGCGGGCTCTATAAAGGGCAGGCGATATGCTCAGTCAGTTGATCGACCAAGCAGAGAAGATGAAAATTACCCCTGAGATCTCCAATAGAGCCAGAAATCCTGGCTGAAACCTGGCAAAAAAAAAAATCGAATTAGCTTGACCCTGGAAAATCAGCCAGGGTCAGGAGCACAGCCATGCCAAGTTTATGCCGGGATTCCATTGGAGCGGAAAATCCCAGTTGAAATGGTTGCTACTTCATTGTGTGCAGGTGATGATTGACAATGTGCTCACCATCCATGTTAACAGCAAAACACACAAAATTGGTTGATGTAATGGATTCTTCAAAATCTATAAATTTAAAAAAAACCTATAAAATGTGTGAATAGAATGCTGATGGAGATGAAACACTGAAATTACCAAGAACACCGGTTTAGTCAGTTTCAGTGAACGAAATAGCAATAAAATAAATCATTTATGAGTTGGAGAACTCTGTCACAATTTTTCATGGAATTACATAGATGCAAGTCATTTATTGAGGAATTTGTTTTGTGCTTTACATCAAACAATCAACAGCCGTACGAAATCCTCATGCCATCAGAGAAAGGTAATGTTGCATCTGGAGCTAGAGCAAAGCATTGGCCCTCAAATTCCGATGTCCCAGCTCCATCCGAAGTTTCTACGGACCCGGGAAGGCATTGGAAAAGCCGGATTTCAGCGCAAAATGCGCATGCACTGAAAACCGGCTTTTCTGATCTGTCAAGTTTCTGGCTTGACAGATCATCCGCAGATCGCGAGCGAGGACACTTGCAGGCCAAGATTTCCAATATTTACGAATATCTTGCCCAGCAAATGTCCTTTTAAAATCTTGTGTTTAAAAATACACAAAAACATTTTAAAATAAAGTTATAAAAACACATTTTATTGTCAAAAACCCTCCCCACTAGGGTAAGTTTATTTTAAGGCTTAATTTAAAAAACTTTTTAAAAAGTCAGGAAAATATTTTTTTTTAATAACAACTTTAATTTAAATGAATGTTAAATATGTAGTTTATTTTCTATTTTTTATTGTGTTTTGGGTGTTTGCGGGGGGGGTTTCTCATTCATAGTAATAGGAGTTCCGGACTTATGGAACTCCTATTACTATGAATAAGAATCTATACTTCACCTGATTGGCTGCTGTACACCAGATCCCGACCTGCACACGTCCCCACGTGCACGCACGGCGACGTACTGTCATGGGAGGCCTCAGGCTCGGAAGTTCCAACAGGCGCAGCAGCAACAGGTAAGTGCGCATCTTTTTTCTCTTTTTCTTTCGTTTGCCTGTGGGAAGAGCTCTACCGGAATTTCAGGGCCATTGTTTCTTTATAGTTTCCTTTTAAAATGATTGCTTCAAAGGTATACTTCTAAGCATTCTGCCTTTTGCGGTGACACTAACTGATATCCAAATGATGGTTTTAAGGCTTCTTTCGTTTGAAATTGAACATGTAAAAACCAAGAGATCGAGCTTAAGTAACAGAAGAGAGAAATAACAAGATTTGAACAAAGGTTTAACAGGACAGTATTTGAAAGTGGAATAAAAGGACCCTGAATTAATGCCCTGGGACAACGGTACACTTCTGGGCAGGAGTTGGGTAGGAACCTGGAAATGTCAGTTCCTAACCTGTGCTGCCAGTATGTGCAGGGCCTTGTTTTGGGCAGAACCTCCATCTGCCCCAAACAAGATCTCCTATGTCAGATACCTCATCTCTGGCCTGGATTTGTCGAATAGCCAGTACACCAGGCTGGCAGGATTACGCCCACCAAGGATCCAAGCCTAGGACTTGTCCTGTACCCCCGACAAAGGGTAATGGTTGATGGATGTTTTTGCGACTGGAAGGATGTTTCCAGTGGGGCTCCGCAGGGCTCAGTACTGGGTCCCTTGCTTTTTGTGATATACATCAATGATCTAGACATGAATTTAGGGGGTATGATTAAGAAGTTTGCAGATGATACGAAAATTGGCTGTGTGGTTGATAATGAAGAAGAAAGCTGCGGACTGCAGGAAGATATCAATCAACTGGTCAGGTGGGCAGAACAGTGGCAAATGGAATTTAATCCAGAGAAGTGTGAGTTAATGCATTTTGGAAGGGCTAACAAGGAAAGGGAATACATATTAACTGGTAGGATACTGAGAAGTGCAGAGGAACAAAGGGACCTTGGAGTGCATGTCCACAGATCTCTGAAAGTAGCAGGCCAGGTAGATAAGGTGGTTAAGAAGGCATACGGAATGGTTGCCTTTATTAGCCAAGGCATAGAATACAAGAGCAGGGGGTTTATGCTTGAACTGTAAAAACACTGGTTAGGCCACAGTTGGAGTACTGCATCTAGGTCACCGCATTACAGGAAGGACGTGATTGCACTGGAGAGGGTACAGAGGAGATTTACGAGGATGTTGCCGGAAGTGGAGAATCTAAGCTATGAGGACAGATTAGATAGGCTGGATTTGTTTTCATTGGAACTGAGGATACTAAGGGGAGACCTCATTGAGGTGTATAAAATTATGAGAGGCCTAGATATAGTGGATAGAAAGGGCCTATTTCCCTTAGCAGAGGGGTCAATAACCAGTGGCATAAATTTAATGTAATTGGTAGAAGGTTTAGAGAGTATTTGAAGGGAAATTTCTCCATGCAAAGGGTTGTGGGGGTCTGGAACTCACTGCCTGAAAGGATGGTAGAGGCAGAAACCCTCACCACATTTAAAAAGTACTTGGATGTGCATCTGAAGTGCCGTAACATGCAGGCTTTCAGACCTAGAGCTGGAAAGTGGGATTAGGCTGGATAACCTCTTGTTGGCCGGCATGGACATGATGGGCCGAAATGGCCTCCTTCCGTGCTGTAAACTTCTATGATTATATGTGTTTTGTATCTGGACTTGTATATACTCTGTACAGCCACCAGAGGGCTCATTCCCCGGAGTCCCAAGGGATCTCATAATCCCTTGGGAGCACAGGTATTTAAGAGTGCTTCACAGGTTGGAGAGGCAATCTGGAAACCTGCAATAAAAGACCAAGGTTAAAAAAGGAGGCAGACAGAAAGCAGGAAACTATAGACCAGTTAGCCTAACATCTGTCGTTGGGTAAATGCTGGAGTCCATTATTAAGGAAGCAATAGCAGGACATTTGGAAAAGCATAATTCAAACAAGCAGAGTCAGCATGGTTTTATGAAAGGGAAATCATGTTTGACAAATTTGCTGGAGTTCTTTGAGAATGTAACGAGCAGGGTGGATAAGGGGGAACCCGTGGATGTGGTGTATTTGGATTTCCAGAAGGCATTCGATAAGGTGCCACGTAAAAGGTTACTGCACAAGATAAAAGTTGGGGGTAATATATTAGCATGGATTGAGGATTGGCTATCTAACAGAAAACAGAGAGTCAGGATAAATGGGCAATTTTCCGGTTGGCAAACTGTAACTAGTGAGGTGCCGCAGGGATCGGTGCTGGGGCATCAACTATTTACAATCTATATTAATGACATGGATGAAGGGACTAAGTGTAATGTAGCCAAGTTTGCTGATGATACAAAGATGGCTGGCAAAGCAAATTGTGAGGAGGACACAAAAAATCTGCAAAGGGATATAGACAGGCTAACTGAGTGGGCAAAAATTTGGCAGATGGAGTATAATGAAGGAAAATGTGAGGTTATCCACTTTGGCAGAAAAAATAGAAAAGCAGATTATAATTTAAATGGAGAAAAATTGCAAAGTGCTTCAGTACAGAGGGACCTGGGGGTTCTTGTGCATGAAACACAAAAAGTTAGAATGCAGGTACAGCAAGTAATCAGGAAAGCAAATGGAATGTTGGTCTTTATTGCAAGGGGGATAGAGTATGAAAGCAGAAAAGTCCTGCTACAACTGTACAGGGTATTGGTGAGGCCACACCTAGAGTACTGCATACAGTTTTGGTCTCTGTATTTAAGGAAGGGTATGCTTGCATTGGAGGCTGTTTGGAGAAGGTCACGAGGTTGATTCTGGAGACTATGCTCTTTGGAGTTCAGAAGAATGAGAGGTAATCTTATCGAAACATATAAGATAACGAGGGGGCTGGACAAGTTGGATGCAGAGAGGATATTTCCACTCATAGGGGAAACTAAAACTAGGGGACATAGTCTCTGTTATATATGTAAACTTGTATATACTCTGTACAGCCACCCATAATCCCTTGGGAGCACAGGTATTTAAGGAGGCCTCACAGGTTGGAGAGGCATTCTGGAGACTAAGGTCACACTTTACTTTGAGCTCACAGTGTTCAGTCTGACTCTTTCTCCATAGACAACAACTTGTGACGAGATACAGATAGCGAACCCAAAGATGCAGAGAACAGTGAGCATCCTGGAGAAATTCTCAGAGGGAGATGATTGGGAAACTTTTGTGGAGCGACTCGACCAATACTTTGTAGCCAACGAGCTAGATGGGGAAGAGAGCGCTGCCAAACGTAGAGCGATCCTCCTCACCGTCTGTGGGGCACCAACGTATGGCCTCATGAAGAATCTGCTCACTCCAGCAAAACCAACGGAGAAATCATACGACGATTTGTGCGCACTGGTCCGAGAGCATTTGAACCCGAAGGAAAGCGTTCTGATGGCGAGGTACCGGTTCTACACCGACAAAAGATCTGAAGGCCAGGAAGTGGCGAGTTATGTCGCCGAGCTAAGATGCTTTGCAGGACATTGTGAATTTGAAGGACATTTGGAACACATGCTTAGAGACTTTTTCGTACTTGGCATTGGTCACGAAACTATACTTCGCAAACTTTTGACTGTAGAGACCCCAACCTTGAGTAAGACCATAGCGATAGCCCAGGCGTTCATTGCCACCAATGACAATATGAAGCAAATCTCTCAGCACACAAGTGCTGCCACAAATACTGTGAACAAAGTGATGTTGTTTTCGAATCGTAATGGACAGGGCAGGTCACACATACGTGCAGCTACACGTCCGCAGATGTCTCAGAGTCCACCATCAAGGGTGATGAATGCAAGGCCATTAACAACTTGTTGGCGCTGTGGGGATGATCATCGTTTCCATTCATGCCAATTCAAAGGGTACATTTGCAAGGGCTGTGGAACAATGGGACACCTCCAATAAGTGTGCAGGCGAGCTGCTAGGTCTGCTAAACCTGCAAACCACCACGTTGCAGAGGAGGACAGATCAACGGAGGATCACGATGAAACAGAACCTCTGATAGAGGAGGCAGAGGTACACGGGGTGCACATATTCAGCATGAACTGTCCCCCAATAATGCTGAATGTTGAACTAAATGGACTCCCGGTGTCAACGGAGCTGGACACAGACGCGAGCCAGTCCATCATGGGCAAAAATACTTTCGAAAGGTTGTGGTGCAACAAGGCCTCAAGGCCAGTCTTAACTCCAATTCGCATGAAACTAAGAACTTACACGAAAGAACTGATTCCTGTAATCAGCAGAGCTACTGTAAAGGTCTCCTACGATGGAGCGGTGCACAAGCTACCACTCTGGCTGGTACCGGGCGATGGTCCCACGCTGCTCGGCAGGAGCTGGCTGGGAAAAGTACGCTGGAACTGGGACGATATCCGAGCGCCATCGCCCGCTGATGACATTTCGTGTGCACAGGTCTTAAACAAATTTCCTTCGCTGTTCGAACCAGGCATTGGGAAATTCCAAGGAGCAAAAGTGCAGATCCACCTAATTCCAGGGGCGCGACCCATCCATCACAAGGCAAGAGCAGTACCGTACATGATGAGAGAAAGGGTAGAAATCGAGCTTGACCGGCTACAAAGAGAGGACATCATCTCACCGATCGAGTTCAGCGAGTGGGCCAGTCCTATTGTCCCAGTCCTCAAGGGAGACGGCACCGTCAGAATCTGTGGCGATTACAAAGTAATGATCAATCGTTTCTCCCTGCAGGACCAAAACCCACTTCCAAAAGCCGATGACCTCTTTGCAATGCTGGCGGGAGGAAAGACGTTCAT
Source organism: Pristiophorus japonicus (assembly GCF_044704955.1). Lineage (NCBI taxonomy): Eukaryota > Metazoa > Chordata > Chondrichthyes > Pristiophoridae > Pristiophorus > Pristiophorus japonicus. The sequence continues at coordinate 104,548,229 of NC_091983.1, read as the reverse complement.
GAAGCTGGATCTGACCTCAGCCTACATGACGCAGGAACTGGAGGAATCATCGCAAGGCCTCACCTGCATCAACACGCACAAAGATCTTTTTGTTTATAACAGATGCCTGTTTGGAATCCGATCAGTGGCGGCGATATTCTAGAGAAACATGGAAAATTTACTGAAGTTGGTCCCACACACCGTGGTCTTCCAGGACGACATCTTGGTCACAGGTCGGAACACAGTCGAGCACCTGCAGAACCTGGAGGAGGTTCTTAGTCGGCTCAACCACGTGGGGCTCAGGTTAAAACGCTCGAAGTGCATTTTCCTGGTGCCTGAAGTGGAGTTCTTGGGAAGGAGGATTTCAGCAGACGGCATTAGGCCCACCTACGTGAAGACGGAGGCAATCGAGAACGCACCGAGGCCACAGAACGTAATGGAGCTGCAGTCGTTCCTGGGACTCTTGAACTACTTTGGTAACTTCTTACCAGGTCTCAGCACCCTGCTAGTACCACTACATGGCTTACTACGAAAAGGGGGCGAATGGGTTTGGGGCAAAAGCCAAGAAAATGCCTTTGTAAAAATGAGAAAATTGTTATGCTCAAACAAATTGCTTGTGTTGTATGATCCATGTAAGCGTTTGGTACTAGCATGTGATGCGTCGTCATATGGCGTCGGTTGTGTATTGCAACAAGCTAATGATTTCGGGAAACTGCAACCGGTTGCTTATGCATCCAGGAGTCTGTCTAAGGCTGAGAGAGTCTACAGCATGATTGAAAAAGAAGCATTGCATGTGTCTATGGGGTAAAGAAAATGCATCAATACCTGTTTGGGCTAAAATTCGAATTGGAAACTGACCATAAGCCACTTATATCCCTGTTTTCCGAGAGCAAAGGGATAAATACCAACGCATCGGCCCGCAACGAGAGATAGGCGCTCACGTTGTCTGCATACAACTACGCCATCCGCCACAGGCCAGGCACAGAAAACTGCGCCGATGCTCTCAGTAGGTTGCCATTGCCCACCACGGGGGTGGAAATGGCGCAGCCTGCAGATCTAGCCATGGTTATGGAAGCATTTGAGAGTGAGCAATCACATGTCACTGCCCGGCAGATCAAAACCTGGACAAGCCAGGACCCCTTTTTATCTCTAGTCAAAATCTGTGGCTTCATGGGAGCTGGTCCAGTGTCCCAGTGGAAATGCAGGAAGAAATAAAGCTGTTCCAGCAGCGCAAAGGTGAAATACAGGCAGACTGCCTTCTGTGGGGCAATCGAGTAGTGGTCCCCAAGAAGGGCAGAGACACCTTCATCAATGACCTCCACATTACCCACCTCGGCATCGTAATGATGAAAGCAATAGCCAGATCCCATGTGTGGCATCGATGCGGACTTAGAGTCCTGCGTTCACAGATGTAATACATGTTCGCAGTTAAACAATGTACCCAGGGAGGCGCCGCTAAGTTTGGCTCTCCAAACCATGGTCTAGGGTACACGTCGACTATGCAGGCCCGTTCCTGTGTAAAATGTTCCTTGTGGTTGTAGACACGTACTCCAAGTGGATTGAATGTGAGATAATGTCGGCTAGCACCTCCGCTGCCACCACTGAAAGCCTGCGGGCCATGTTTGCCACACATGGCTTACCCGATGTCCTGGTGAGCGACAACGGGCCATGTTTTACCAATGCTGAGTTCAAAGAATTTATGACCCATAACGGGATCAAACATGTCACATCTGCCCCATTTAAACCAGCATCCAATGGTCAGGCAGAGAGAGCAGCGCAAACCATCAAGCAAGGTTGAAGAGGATAACTGATGGCTCACTGCAGACTCACCTATCCTGAGTCCTGCTTAGCTACCACACAAGCCACACTCACTCACTGGGATCCCACCTGCTGAACTGCTCATGAAAAGAGCACTTAACACAAGGCTCTCGTTAGTTCACCCTGATCTACGTGAACAGGTAGAGAGCAGGCGGCTTCAACAAAGTGCATACCATGACAGCGCAAATGTGTCAAGTGAGTTTGAAGTCAATGATCCTGTGTTTGTAGTAAATTATGGACAAGGTCCCAAGTGGCTTCTCGGCATTGTCGTGGCCAAAGAGGGGAGCAGGGTGTTTCAGGTCAAACTTTCAAATGGACTCATTCACAGGAAACACTGGGACCAAATCAAACTCAGATTCACAGACTATCCTGAGCAACCCACCTTGGACCCTACCTTTTTTGATCCCCCAACATACACACCAGTGGCAACTGACACCACGGTTGACCACGAAGCACAACCCATCATCCACAGCAGCCCTGCAGGACCCAACACACCAGGCAGCCCAGCAAGACCAGCTGCACAGCAGCCCAGCGAGGGCCCAACAAATGGGTCAACAACACCAGCCTTCACACCGAGACGATCAACCAGGGCAAGAAGGGCCCCAGATCAACTCACATTGTAAATAGTTACATTATTGACTTTGGGGGGGAATGTTGTTATGTATCTGAACTTGTATTTACTCTGTACAGCCACCAGAGGGCTCATTCCCCGGAGTTCCAAGGGATCTCATAATCCCTTGGGAGCACAGGTATTTAAGAGTGCTTCACAGGTTGGAGAGGCACGCTGGAGACCTGCAATAAAAGACTAAGGTCACACTTTATTTTGAGCTCACAGTGTTCAGTCTGACTCTTTCTTTCTCCATACACTACAATATGAATTTACCAAAACGTTTTTTTTGGGCCTCAACTTTTATTCTTCCGCACCTGTGCCACAATGTTGCAGGCACCCGAGATATGCCTGTGGCGGCATGGGCACCCACCAAATATATTTAAATTGTGGAAGCTCCCCCTGTCCCTGCCCACCCTATTGGGTTCAGCAGCAGAGGTTCCCGATGGGACTTTTCATAAAATAATTGAATCACACAACACAGAAGGAAACCATTCAGTCCATTGTGTCTGTGCCGATACTCTGAAGAGTTATCAATTTAGTCCCACACCCCTGCACTTTGCCCATACCTCTTTAAACTTTTCCTTTTCAAGTCTATACAGGTACAACGTCCCGAATCCGGAATTCCGAAAAACGGAATTGTCCGAAAACTGTACATTTTTGTGGCGGCCAAGATGGCGACATCGGGCAGCGAGGAACAAGAAGATCGGTAAAAAATGCGGCGCCGGGGGGGTGGCAGGAATCGGTAAGGAACGGAGGATCGGCGGGTGGCGAGCAGTGGAGAAGCGGCAGGAATCGGCGGGCGGAGAGGAGCGAAGGATCGACGGACGGCGAGGAGCGAAGAAGTACCGGGAATCGGTGGGCGGCGAGGAGCGAAGAAGTACCGGGAATCGGCGGGCGGCGAGGAGCAAAGAAGTACCGGGAATCGGCGGGCGGCGAGGAGCAAAGAAGTACCGGGAATCGGCGGGCGGCGAGGAGCAAAGAAGTACCGGGAATCGGCGGGCGGAGAGGAGCGCCAACAGCAAGGTCCAAAATCCAGCAAAACTCAAAAACCAGCACGGACTCGGTCCCGAGGTTACCGGATTTTAGACGTTCTACCTGTATCCAATTGCCTTTTGAAAATTATTACCTGTATTGAAATTACTTCCACCACCTGAACTGCCTGTTCAGGCAGTGCATTTCAGATCACAACACACTGCACAAAAAAATACTCCTCATTTTCTCCTTTAATTTTTTTTGCCAATTACCTTAAATCTGTGTCCTCTCGTTATCTACCTTCCTACCATTGGAAACAGTTTCTCCCATCTACCCTATCAAAACCCCTCAAAATTTTGAACACCTCTATCAAATCGGCCATAAATCACTCTGTTCTAAGGAGAACATTCCCAGCTGCTCTCGTCTCTCCGCATAACTGAAGGCCCTCATCCCTGGTACTATCTCTCTGCACCCTCTCTAAGGCCTTGACATCCTTCCTACAGTTTGGTGCCCAGAATTGGACACCACATTCTAGCTGAGGTCCAACCAGTGTTTTCTAAAAGTTTGCCACAACTTCCTTGCTTTTGTACTCTATGCCTCTATTTATAAATCCAACTAATCCGTATGCTTTTTTAACAGCTTTATCACCTGTCCTGCCACCTTCAAAGTTTGTGTACATAACTCTCTGTTCTTGCACCCCCTTCAAAATTATATCAATTAATTTATATTGCCTCTCCTCATTTTTCTTTCCAAAATGCATCATTTCATACTTCTCTGCATTAAATTTCAGCTGCCATGTGTCTGCCCATTTCACGAGTCTGTCTATGACCTCATGAAGTCTACTACTATCCTCCTCACTGTTTATTAATATAAATCAAAAAGGGATGTGGTCCCAATACCGATCCCTGGGGGACATCACTGTATATTTCTCTCCAGTCTGATGAACAACTGTTAACCAATACCATCATACCACTGTCCCTTTAATCCCATGGGCATCAATTATCCTAACAAGTCTATTATGTGGCATTTTATCAAACGCCTTCTGAAAGTCCATACACAACATCAACTGCACTACCTTCAACAATCCTCTCAGTTATTTAATTGAAGAATTCAATCATGTTTGTCAGACATGATTTGCCTTTACCAAATCCTTGTTGGCTGCCATTTATTTCCTCTTTCAGTTCTCCTATGGACTTTCTGCTCACTGATGTTCAGTTTGGGTTACGCCAGGAACACTCGACTCTAGACCTCATTACAGCCTTGGTCCAAACATAGACAAAAGAGGTGAGATGAAAGGCATTGCCCTTGACATCAAGGCAGCATTGGCATTACATTTTTTATGGATTTAATTGAGGTTTATATAATTATGAGGGACCTAGATAGACTGGATAGGAAGGAACTATTTCCCTTAGCAGAAAAGTCAATACCAGGGAGCATAGATTTAAAGTAATTGGTAGAAGGATTAGAGGAGAGTTGAGGAGAATTTTTTTCACCCAGAGGGTGGTGGTGTTCTGGAACTCACTGTCTGAAAGGGTGGTAGAGGCAGAAACACTCACCGCATTTAAAAAATACTTGGATATGCACTTGAAGTGTCATAACCTATCAGGCTACGGACTAAGAGCTGGAAAGTGGGATTAGGCTGGATAGGTACAGAGGGGGTTTCGGCCGGCACAGACACAAAGGGCTGAATGGCCTCCTATGTGCCGTAAATTACTATGATTCTATGACTTGACCGAGTGTGGCACCAATAAGCCCTAGTAAAGTCAATGGGAATCAGGGGGAAAACTGTCCACGGGCTGGAGTCACACCTAGCACAAAGGAAGATGTTTGTGATTGTTGGAGGCCAATCATCTCCACTCAGGACATCTCTCCAGGAATTCCTCAGGGCAATATCCTAGGCCCAACTATCTTCAGCTGCTTCATCAATGACTTTCCCTTCATCATAAGGTCAGAAATGGAGATATTGGCTGATGACTGCACATTGTTCAGTTCCATTTGCAATTCATCAAATAATGAAGCAATCCATGCCCATACGCAGCAAGATCTGGGCAATATCCATGCTTGGGATGATGAGTGGCAAGTAACATTCATGCCACACAAGTGTCAGGCAATGACCGTCTCCAACAAGAGAAAGTCTAACCACCTCCCTTTGTATTACCATTGTTGTGAGGGAGAGAGTTCCAGGATTTTGACCCAGCAACGATGAGGAAACAAAGATATATTTCCAAGTCAGGATGGTGTGTAACTTGGAGGGAAACTTGCAGGTGATGGTGCTCCCATGTGCCTGCTGCCCTTGTCCTTCTAGGTGGTAGAGGTCAAGGGTTTGGGAGGTGCTGTCGAAGAAGCCTTGGCAAGCTGCTGCTGTGCATCTTGTAGATGGTACACACTGCATCCATGGTGCGGCGGTAGTGGAGGGAGTGAATATTGAAGGTGTTGGATGGGGTGTCAATCAAGCGGGCTGCTTTGTCCTGGATGGTGTCAAGCTTCTTGAGTGTTATTGGAGCTGCACTCATCCAGTGGAAAGTATTCCATCACTTCCTGACTTGTGCCTTGTAGATGGTGGAAAGGCTTTGGGGAGTCAGGAGGTGAGACACTCGCCACAGAATACCCAGCCTCTGACCCCAATGGACACCAAATTCCATTTTCACACTGAGGATACCCTCCAGGGTGTCATGTGGCACTACCACTGTACTAAGTGAGATAGATTAAGAACACATCTAGCAGCTCAAATCTGGCATCCATGAGGTGTTGTGGGTGATCAGCAGCAGAATGGTACTCTGTTAGAAACTAAAGATGCCTAAAAATGTATAAAACTGATACGAATGTTGTGTTTTAAATCGTTGTTTAGAACAGGAGACGAATTGTCTAACAGAATGCTTAGAAATGCCAATGTACTGGTACCCTGCTGAGATGTTGTAGCATTCTACACCATGACAACCATTAGCTGTGGTTTTCAAGTTAAAGCTTCAGCTTGTTTATGTATCTTTAAGACAATTTGTATAAAAAGATTTAGAATGGATGGAAGTTTGTAGAAGTTAGCGTAAACATGTTGCTACGTCGTAAAGGAGATAACGACGCTGAACGAGAAATTTTCTGGTTTTGGCCTCATAGTTCAAAAAGTATAGGGCTAAGGCTTTGTATTGATTGTTCCTGAGAGAATAGGGATAAGAGAGATTAAACAATTTCCACAGGAAGAAACCCTGGGTTAGTGTAAACAAAGAATTACATGTGGCCAAAATCGTAAGACATCTTTAGGGCGGGTTCTTGAAACAAGAATCGAGACAAAGAATTAGAAGCCTTATTGGATAGCAAGTCTTTAGGGAAACCTCTATAGGTCCAAAGATCTTGTCAATATTCCAGTTCAGGCCCACTCCTAAAAATAGGTTTAAAGTGACCTCCCGGAAGCTTGTACTCACAGACGGAAGAGAGAGAGAGGGAGAGAGAGAGAGGAGGAGGCTCACGGACGGAAGAAAGAGAGAGAGCAAGAGAGTGAAGGAAGCCCTACACTAAAGGAAGGAAAGAATTGCTCACGTGTGTCAACTGTCTGTACCATCACATCAATATCAACTATTGTTATGGTTGTATTTTTTTAATGTATAACACAATGAGCTCAATTTTCTCCAAAGCCGTTTTTTGGCATACTTGAAGAGTTATGCCCATCTTTTGGGGACCCAACTCCACCAAAAAAAAATCAGCCAACTTTCCCCGTTTGAATTGTTCATTTTGGCAGCGCCTAGCTTGTCCTTTAGCTTTGGGGGTGGAGCCTAAGATCTGCACCAAAAAGATTGGGTTGCCAGGGCAACTAGGGACACACTGTGGGCTGAAGCTGGAAAGTGAATCATACAACACATTCTGGTCACCTCACAGCAACCTGCACAAGCACCTTGCACATTGCAGCAGCAATCCAGCATCAAATTATTAAAGTGTTTATGCCTAAAGTCTATCCCCACCCCCCTGCCCCCCACCCCGCCCCCCATTCCCGGTGCTATTCCTAACCTTGGCCGAAAGGCCTCCTGGTGCTGGTTGCCACTGCTAGCCCTGGCCGAAAGGCCTCCCTCACCTCCCAGTGCCAGTGCCGATTGCCGCTGCTAGCCCTGGCCAAAGGGCCTCCCCCTGCTGATGCCGGTTGCCGCTGCTAGTTCTGGCCGAAAGGCTTCCCTCCCCTGCCGGTGCTGGTTGCCACTCCTAATCCTGGCCGAAAGGCTTCCCCCTCTCCTCTCTCCTCTCCCACTCTCTCTTCCTCTCTGCTGCTGCTGTCCAGGCCGTGGAACTGCACCTGCTGCGCCCATTTTCTTACCTGCGCCGATTTTCTTAACTGCCCAGAAGGTTTTTCCAGAGCGGTCACATACGCCGTCCTAAGAAAAATTGGAGTAAATCGAAGCTGGCCAAACTTGCTTAAATGGCCAGAATTGGCGCGGGTGGCAGGTTACGCCCCCAATGACGCAAAAAAAACTAACCTAAAGAAATCGTAACTAACTGAGTTACGCTGGTGCACAATCTTTGGGGAAACTTGGATATTTTAATTTAGGCCAAAAAAAGCAGCGCGTGGCAAAATAACGGTGCAGATAACGAGGGAAAATTGAGCCCAATATACCCACCGTATTGGTTTACATTCGAACCTGATTATTTAAAGTGACCAGAGATAGCCGTAACAATTCCACCACATTCTGTAAACCTCACTCCTCCATCAAGCCATGTGACCAACTTTGGTTAAATGAGGAGTACAGAAGAGCATGGGGGAAGCAGCACCTTAAAATGAGGTTCGAACCTGGTAAAACTACAGTATAGGACTACATGCATGCTAAATTGCAGAAACAGCATGCCACAGACAAAGCAAATTAATCCCACAACCAAAGGATCAGGTCAAAGCTCTGCAGCTCTGTCACATCCAATGGTAAATGGTGGTGGACAATTAATCAACGAACAGGAGGAGGAGGCTCCATGAATCTGCCGAACTTCAACATTGGCAGAGCCCAGCACATGAGTGAAAAAGTCGAGGCTGAAGCATTCGCAACCATCTTCAGCCAGAAGTGCTGAGTGGATGATCCTTCTTGGCCTCCTCCTGAGATGTTCACCATCACAGATGCCAGTCTCCAGCCAATTCGATTCACTCCACATGATATTAAGAAACGGTTGAGTGCACTGGGTACAGCAAAACACACGGGCCTTGATAATATTTCAGTTGTTGTGCTAAAAAGCTGTGCTCCAGAACTAGCCGCACACCTAGTCAAGCTGTTCCAGTACAGTTAGAACACTGGCATCTACCTGACAATGTGGAAAATTGTCACATTGGGAGTCAAGACCAAGTGTAGTCTTGAGGCAAAGTGGGGTGGGGGAGTTTCGAGGGGGGAAATAATTGTACCAGGAAATGGAGATGTAATTCAGCCCCCATTATAAGGTCATACATTCTGTCTATATTTTTATATAATTCTTTGACTTTATATTATTATTGATAGTTAAATATCAAAATTTAAGGCAATTTGGGAAGCAGACAGGTAAGTGGTTTTGAATTTCGCTGAAGTACAGGCTGAGAAAATGAGAAATGTAAAACTGAGCTGCAACAGCAGCAAAGGGTGTTACTTCAGTGTGACAAGTTTACATAGGCAGTTTTTATTACAAATATGGATATAGATAAGGGGGCCCAAAGAAGATCAAGAGGTCACAGGGATGAGGGAGCTTGCAAAAGTAGTGAGGAAGGACACAAGGGGAGTGATGGGAAAGGAAGCATCAGGAAGAGCATGGAGGTATGAGAATTAGTGTGAGGGAACTTATGGAATAGAGAGGGGATGTGAGCAATGGCATGACAAGAGATGAGGAGTGATTGTGTGTTTTCGTTTTTGTAAAGTGCCACAGTCAGTCGGTATGTACACCATACAGACTGAATGTGGCAATTAATATTTTTTTTAAATTAGAGATTTTTTAATTTACCAACAGGTGGAACATCTCACGGCAGCCAATGTGATAGGGGGCTGGAGACTGGAGCTAAAATACTGTTCACAGCATTGGCTGCACCAGGAGCCAGGGCATCTACTTGTGCACATAATCTAGGCTGACGTTTTGGTGCAGTACTGAGGGAGTACTGCACTGTTAGAAGTGCAATCTTTCAGATGAGATGTTAAACTGAGGTCCTGTCTGCCTGCTGAGATGGTAAGATGAAAAGCAGATTGTTGTGTGTTCTTTACTTCCTTCATACTGCTAACATGGTGTGTATCACGGGGGAAAATGCCAGACTTCAGCACTATGGAAACACCAGCAATATTGTACGGAGAGGCAAGCTGTCATTGTGGTCAGCTCAACCAATTGGAATAACTGCTCCACGCCAGCAGACTAAAGCAAGTCCAACCAATACTGATCAATTTCAACAGGGCATTTCTTGGCAAAGGGCAAACAAGGATGGAGAGAAGGAGTGGGTCTGGCGCGCCTCGCTGTGCGACTCAATATTCACAGCAATCAGTCTGATAAAGTCAACGTGCCGCTCACAACTGCTGGACAGAAACTTAAGCCCCGACTTTAACCGAGCCTACTTGGTGGGACTAGGTTGGGTTTGGTTCGGATGCCTTTTTATATCCCATCCAATTTTGCTCTCCATTACCCTCTAGGCAGTTTAGGTTACAATCAGAGCTGTAGAAGCTGCACTAAAATGTGCTGTGTCTGATAGATTATAGCCAGAATGCCAAACTTTGGTGAAAGAGGAAGACGGCAAGGTTTTGCATTGAATACTGGTAGATGTTTGTTAAATAAATATACAGATGAAGTACATTTAAGTAGATTAAGTGAGTGGCCAAAATTGTGGTAGGTGGAGATCAATGTGAGGAAGTGTGAGGTCATGCACTTTGCACCTGAGAAAGATAGATCAGAGTATTTTTTAAATGATGAGAAGCGAGGAATTCTGGAGGAGCAGCGAGATTTATGAGGCCATGTACAGAAGTCACTAAAAAGTGGACAGGTACAGAAAATAATTTAAAAGGCTAATGGAATGTTAACCTTCATCTGAAGGGACTGGAATACAAAGGGATGTAAGCTATGCTATAATTGTATAATTGTATAAAGCTCGGGTGTGACCCCACCTGTTCAGTTCTGGGCACCACACCTCAGGAAGGATATATTGGCCTTGGAGTGGTACAGCACAGATTCACCAGATTTACACCGGGGCTAAAAGGGTCAAATTATGAGGACAGGTTGCATAGACTAGGTTTGTAGTCCCTTGATGTTGGAGTTTAAGGGGTGATCTAGTTGAGCTGCTTGAGATGATTAAACAATTTGATAGGGTAAATAGAGAGAAACTATTGCCTCTGATCAACAAGTCCAGAAAAAGGGGGCATAACCTTAACATTCGAGTTTGGCCATTCAGGTGATGCCAGGAAGCTCTTCTTCACAAAAAAGGTAGTGGAAATCTTCTCGACTCTCTCCCCAAAACGATGTTCAGGTTAGGTCAATTGAATATTTCAAAATTGGAATCGATAGGTTTTTGTTAGCTAAGGGTATTAATATGGAACCAAGGCAAGTAAATAGAGTTAAGATGCAGATCAGCGATGATCTAATTGAGTGGCGGAACAAGTTCGAGGGGCTGAAAGGCCTGCTCTACATTACAACAGTGACTACACTCCAAAAGTACTTCATTGGCTGTAAAGTACTTTGCAACGTCCAGTGGTTGTGAAAGGTATTATATAAATGCAAGTCTTTCTTTCTTGCTCCTATTCCAATGTTCCTATTCTCACTTTGAGAAGCATGGGTTAATAAGGGACAGCCAGTACAAATTGTTAAAGGCAAATTGTGTTGAACTAGCCTGATTGAGTTCTTTGATAAAGTAACAGAGAGGATTGATGAAGGTAGTGCAGTAGATTTGTATATATGGGCTGAATGCCAGGATATAGTCGATGTATTCACCGAGGCATATGCTTAACATCCGTAAGACAAAGATCCTCCACCAGCCTGTCCTCACTGCACAGCACTGCCCCCCAGTCATCAAGATTCATGGCACAGCCCTCGACAACATGGACCACTTCCCATACCTCGGGAGCCTCTTGTCAACAAAGGCAGACATTGATGCGGAGATTCAACATCGCCTCCAGTGCACCAGTGCAGCCTTCGGCCGCCTGAGGAATAGAGTGTTCGAAGACCAGGCCTGCAAACCTACCACCAAGCTCATGGTCTACAGGGCTGTAGTAATACCTGCCCTCCTGTATGGATCAGAGGCATGGACGATGTATAGAAGGCACCTCAAGTCGCTGGAGATACATCACCAACGATGTCTCCGCAAGATCCTGCAAATCCCCTGGGAGGACAGACACACCAATATCAGTATCCTCGCCCAGGCTACATCCCCAGCATTGAAGCACTGACCACACTCGATCAGCTTTGCTGGGCAGGCCACTTAGTTCGCATGCCAGACACGAGACTCCCTAAGCAATTGCTCTATGCGGAGCTCCTTCATGGCAAACAAGCCAAAGGTGGACTGCGGAAATGTTACAAGGACACCCTCAAAGCCTCCCTGGTGAAGTGCAACATCACCACTGACACCTGGGAGACCCTGGGCGAAGACCGCCCTAGGTGGAGAAAGTGCATCCGGGAGGGTGTTGAACTCTTCGAATCTCAACGCTGCGAGCGTGAAGAGGTCAGATGCAGGCAATGGAAGGAACGTGGGGTAAATCAGTGCCACCCCCCCTTCCCCCGACGAATATCTGTCCCACCTGTGACAGGGTCTGTGGCTCTCGTGTTGGACTGTTCAGCCACCAAAGAACTCACTTCAGTAGTGGAAGCAAGTCTTCTTCGATTCCGAGGGACTGTCTATGATGATGGGCTTTCAAAAGGCATTTGATAAAGTACCTCATATCAGACTTATTCAGAAAACAGAAGCACATGGTATTAAAGGGATAGTGGTAACTTGGTATGTAATTGGCTAAGGGACAAGAGGCAGAGAGTAGTGGTGAATGGATGTTTTTCTGACTGGAAAGAATTATTGGCCAGAATCAGAGGGCGTGTTCGGAGGCGGCTCTGCTGTCAATATCTAAAAGTTTGACAGCAGGTCCGGATCCCGCTGTGAACTCACCTCCGTGTGAGTTTCCCAAGTGCCAGGTCTGCCTGCTCTTTACAGACTCAACACTAAGCGACGGGTGAGCCAATTGAAATAGTTAAGAGGTTGTTAAGAGGTAATTAAACAGTATTTTACCATTTACTTATCATTTTTCCAGCTTTTTGACGAGTTTCACGGCGCTTGGAGATCACGTCAGGTAAGTAGGTTGGGTTTTCAATGACTCTCCATTCCTCTGAATAGGTGACAGCTGCAAAAGTGGTATAACAGCTAACATTTCACAGCTGTTCACTTTCCAGTGTTAGAAGCGGGAGACTTCAGGATTTGGAATACACTTTTCAGCTTTAGGAAGGTTGGAAGTGTTTGGAGTAAACTCTCTATCCACAGTCAAATCCTTGGAGCAACCTCTCTCACCATTGACAGATCACTTCTGTCATCTCAACTTCAGCTGCCATCTATGGCATCAGCATCGGTGCCCTTGAAAAAATCTCACCTTGGTCCTCAGATACTACCACGATCAACCCCAACACCAGCATCACCAACAATAACACCAACCTTCTCCGCAATCACCTAATGCTGCACAGGACACAGGGCATCAGCACATGACCACATTGCTGCCCGGATGCCCAGGGATGGCCTCACCATGGCCAGATTTACTTCACTTGATGCTGTACACCCTGGCTGCCACATGAAGCGCCAGGTTGGCACCACCCCACGCCAACACCATAAAGCATCCCTACAATGCCCAAGTCATTCCTTTCACGCTCATCACTATTGTGGGGCTACCATTATGTCTCACCATTCACTACAATTCACTAAGCCACTTCCAAAGTAGCACACAAATCTGTCCAAGAACGCAAAGTGTTGATAATAAAGATTTCAATGTTTGGCAACACATTAACAGAACTCTTACATGAACATTTGCTAAAAGTCCCAAGTGCCTACCCTTAGGTGTTGTTAGTTGGTATGATTGGACAAAGATGAGGGTAAGTGTGAGGGGTGGCTAGTGGGATGGGGATGTGATAATGTAGATAGAGAGGGATGGGTGGAGGGGCAAGGTAAGTTGGTGTAAGGATGTGCAGGAGTAGAGTAGGGAAGGCAGTGTGATGAGGATGCGAGGAATGGCACAGGAGGATGAGGTTATGTGTGGCTTTGCAGTTACGTTTCATGATCTACTGAGATCATCGAACAATTTGCACCACTGCAGCCAAGTCCTCCTGACAACATCCCTGCTTGTGCCCTCCTGTGCAATGTGCAACCAGGCTGCATTGGTGTATTGGAGAGGTCTCTTCCCCCATTGGAAGGGAAGAGAACATCTCTGCATGCTGTGACTCCCTCCATAAGCATATAGAGGGAGTGATGGAAAGCCTGGGTTCAGCCGTGCCCCTTTGTGCAGTATTTGTCAGTGTTTGCAGGCACCTTAATGCTGCAGAACCCTGACAGCACAACTGTCAGAATGAATGTGGCCAAGGTTCTTTTAAGGAAACCGGCTGATGATGTGTCATCAAATTATGTCATCAGACCCACTTCCTTTTAATTGAGCGGGAGCTTTGCGGGGCAGGCTTAACAAGCCCCATCAGGGGAAAGTCATGGGAGAAGCCAGCATGGAGACAGCAGCGAGGTCGCAGCCGCCACCTACCTCGATCGCACTGAGCCCGCCTCGGTAGGCGAAATTGCGGCTATGGAGTGGGGTCCCCCAGGGATTTGTACAAGGACCAATGTTCCCATAAAACTGTGTGGCTGCGGTATTTTGAATGGGCTGTTCAGCCCCTTAAAGAGGCTGCACACCCCCAAAAATTAAAAGGAATATTGATTAGGATCATTGCTTTATATTAATGACCTGGCCTTGGGTGTAGGAAGTACAATTTCAAAGTTTGCAGATGATACAAATCTTGGCATGATAGTTGCATACTTCAGGAGGACATAGACTGGTGAAATGGGCAGACACATGGTGAGGATGTGTGTGAAGTGATGCATTGTGCGAGAAACAGTATCATTTAAATGGTACTATTTTAAGGGGGACTGCATGAACAGAGGGTCCTGGGGTGCATATTCTCAAATCTTTTAAGGTGGCAGGGAAAGTTGATAAAGCAGTTAAAAAAGTGTATAGGATACTTGCTTTTGTAAATATGGGCATTGAATACAAAAGCAAGGAAGTCATGCTAAACCTTTACAAATCTCTGCTTAGGCCTCAGCTGGACTATTGTGCACAATTCTGGGTGTCACACTTTAGGAAAAATGTCAAAGCCCTGGAGAGGGTACAGAATAGGTTTGCCAGGATGATACCAGTGATGAATGAGTTCAGTTATGTGGAGACTTTTGAGAAGCTGGGATTGTTCTCCTTAGAGCAAAGAAGGTTAAGGAGAGACCTAATAGTGGTATTGAAAATGATGAGAGTTTTTGTAGAACAAATAGGGAGAAACTATTTCCTCTCGCACGATGGTTGGTAACAAGAGGTCAAAGATTTAAAATAACCGATAAAAGAACAATGAGGAGAAATGATTTCACACAGCGGGTTTTTGAGATATGGAATGCACTATGGAGGGGGATGGGTAGAGGTGCAAGGTAAGTTGGTGTGAGTAAGGATGTGCAGGGGTAGGGTAGGAAGGCGGAGTGATAGGGATTTCATAGAACCTTTTAAAAGGCAATTAGTTGAAGAGGACTAATTTGCAGGGTTATGGGGAAAAAGCTGGGGTATGAGACAAAATTGGATAGCTCTTTCAAAGATACAGCACAGGCATGATGGGCTGAATGGTCTCCTTCTGTGCTGTAACATTCTATGATTCTATTTACCAGTATTGTGTGTAAGGTGGTTTCTACTAAAATTAGTGTATGTGGCTAAAACGGTGTCACGATAGCCATGCCTGTGTCTTCAGCAGTTTTTATTAGCCAACTGTATGCTAAAACTGCAGTTCCTGACTTGCTGAGTGTTTCCAGAATTTTCTGTTTTTGTAACAAAAGGAGATTATGGAATCAGAGGGGCGATTCCTGCACTGCAAGCCAGCAGCCATGCATGTAAGGAGTGTAGGTCAGAGAATTGGGCCTATTACTGTTGTAATCCTGACTCCAGCCCATGTTCCCTGTGAGCGTGTCCTACCTGCTGGGAATGCAAAATCACCCCTTGTGCCAGACAGCCCTGGAGCTTGTCTCCATTTTAACGAAGGTTATGGAAATTTTGAAAGCGGCACTGTAACTCCTGAAGTATTTGGCTCTTGTACTATGATTCACTTGGTGCCTCAGACACATACATTCTGAATAGCATTTCAAGGGGATTTATTCAGTAACCACCAGGGGAAATCTATGTAGAAGAACCAGCGCAAACCTGAATTCCATGGTTGTAAACCCTATAGCTGCATATTCTTTGCAGTATCTTAAAATGGTCAAAGAACATTGATGCAAAAGTAATAGAAAATGCCATTTTATTGAAAATGAAATTCAAACTTAAATCAATGTTACAATCATGACAAAATGCCAGACAAGGAAGCTTGCAGTTCGGTGACACAAAAACCACTACCTTAGCATTATTCCCTTTTAAGACTTAGCAAAGTGATTCATAATCAATGATGGCAATGGCTTGGAAACACAATGCGTTTGTACAGTATATTCAGTGCAAAGCAATTATTGAATAACAGCAATAAAAAGCCTGTATTTATACAAAATTTAAAAAAAACACAGAATAAAAAGGCAGCTGAAGTATACCTTTGAAATCAAAACTGCAGAATGTTGTCTGTTGTACATACACAAAAATATGAACGGATTAAAATGTATGCTTTTTTTCCATGGAGCTCAACTATCTATGTGGTAATTACATTAGAAAGCTAGGATTTCCATTTCATGCCTACAATCACAAACTAGAAGAATACAAAATATGAACTGTATCATGAACTGCTGAAATTAAGATAAAAGAAGCTTTTTGTGTTTGTAAAGAAAATCCAGGGTTGAAGATAATGTGTACCAAATCAGAGATGGGTGATGCTCACCTAGGTCCTATTCAATCATTATAGTTTAAACTGCTGCTGATGCCTTTCAATGTGCTCAATAAATAACAGGTTTAAGTGTTGTTCTCCACCACTTCAATCTTGAGTATTGCTTTCATAATGCTAAACAGTTATGTGCACACTTTAGCGTGGCAGTCACTGGAAGCAAATGCAAATATGTTGTTCTTATCAATAAACGATTAATAAGCAAATTTTATTTTTGCCACCAGTATTGGCCAGTTACATTAGCAGTGTTATGTAATGATGTGTCTATCGTCCCAGTACCATAAATGTAATGTAAGCACTATGCCACACCACAGAGGGCGCTGCGGTGGGAAACCTGGTAGTACCTGCAACAAGGGCTATATAAGGCTGACCACCACACCTGAGAGGCACTCTGGAGCTGAACAATAAAGGACGAAGGTCACAGCAGTTAGACTTACATCAGACCGTGTGGAGTCAATGATTTGTGTGCTACATACATCACATTGGCAACGAGGAAGCGGACGAACTCCACGCAACCATGGCTACTCTGGGCTCGCTAAAGGATTTTACTGTGGGCAATGATTGGGAGGCCTTTACGGAAAGGCTCAAGTACTACATCACAGCAAACGACCTGACGGAGGACACATACGCGATGAGAGAGAAGCGTAAGGCGATATTGCTCTCCAGTTATGGCGATGAGGTTTACTGTCTCGTCAGGGATTTGCTGGCACCTGGGAGCGCCAGGAACAAGTCATACGAGGAGCTGACTGAACTCATTCGTGACCAGTTGAAACCGAAGGAGAGCATCCTCACGGCCAGATACAAATTTTACCATCACTGCAGACCCGAGGGCCAGGATGTCACCAAATATGCTGCGGACCTCAGGAGACTCGCGGCGCCGTGTGATTTTGGCGCACACCTTGACGAGGCTTTGCGGGACGTTTTCGTTATGGGGATTGGCCACGAGGGCTTCCTTCACAAGCTGTTGGCCACGGAACCCACAGTCACTCTGACAAAGGCCATCACCAGCAGCCGGGCATATATGACCTCGACTTGCAGCACCAAACAAATGATCCACACAGTCTCGAACCCGGCAGGCACTGTCCACAGGATAGCACCCACCACGGACAAAACTGCAGAATGTGACTCTGCCCAGGGCAGAGAGCACGGACCTCGGGATCCTGGAACTCAGAGTCCGCTGAGGGGGGCCAATCAAGCAGCACCATGCTGGCATTGTGGAGGAAGTCATGGGGCTCACCGGTGCAGGTTTGCAGAGTATACGTGCAATACCTGCCACGTTAAAGGCCACCTTCAGCGCATGTGTAAAAGAAATCAGACTCACCATGTAGCTGAGGAGATGGGGGATGATCTACTGTTCAGCGAGGAGCAGGTAGAAGAAGATGAGGTGTTTGGACTGTATACGTGCACCAACGATTCGCCCCCAGTGATAAGGGAAGTAAAAATCAACGGAGTCCCTGTGAATATGGAAGTGGACACGGGCTCGGGTCCATCGTTGATGAGTCGGAGAACTTTTGATAAACTGTGGATTAACCCGGCTGCACGACCCAAGCTGGTCCCGGTCACTGTGAAGCTGCGTACCTACACCAGGGAACTAATACCTGTTCTCGGCAGAGCGATGGTGCAGGTATCCCACCGGGACGAGACACACGCTTTACCTTTGTGGGTCGTTGCAGGCGATGGGCCGACACTCCTCGACCGGAGTTGGATGGGGACGGTCCGTGGGAGCTGGGAAGACTTCACCACTCCACAGGCTGCTGCTCCCCGGGGTGCTGCCGTGCCCCGGGTCCCCAGAGAGCAGCGCCGACCGAGCTGGAGCTGCAGCCTCAATCCCCCCACAGGCAAGCCCCAGGCCCGGACCTCACACACAGATCCCGCAGCCTCAGCCCCCACAGGCAAGCAGCCCTGCACAGAGGGGCCTAGTGGGGGGGGAGTGAGCCGGCTGGGTGCGAGGGATCCAGGATGGCCGGCGGTTCGGAAGAGCCCCGCCGAGGAGCTGTTAGCGTCGGGCGGCGGCAGCAGCTGGAGGTCGGGGGCTACGGGGGACGCGGCAAGTGCGGCCGCTGGAGAGGCCACGATGGCCGCAGGAGAGGCGGCAAGTCAGGTGGCAGCGGAGGGGAGCGGAGGCTGCAATGGCGGAGGGCATCTGGAGCGGCGGAGAAGAAGATGGCGGCGGCATCGTGTCGGAGCAGCAGAGCATCAAAGATGGCGGCGCCCAAGGAGAAGCCTCGTGGAATCCTCCTGCATCAAAGATGGGGCCTTAAAAAGGAGATGCACCCGGGAGTCTTAAAAAGGCCTTACCAAGAGGTGGTCCCCACAAAGGACTTCTGTAAGGCAGAGCGAGTCTAAAATGAGCTATGTTAATGTGAGATAGTGAATTTATAATAAGAATTACTTTTATAATGCTGAATGGCCACTGTATTTGTGTAAAATAATGGATGAAGTACAATTAATGATAATGGCTAACAAGGAAATCAAGGATCCGTTACCAGTCAATAACAGTTAATGTACCAGATAATATGTAGCATACTAACGCACTGTCCATGCCTACCTGCCTTTCGTTGGACAAGCGTGATGTTTTGTAATGATGTGTGTATCGTTGTCCTGCGTCCTGGTGGGGGGGAAGGTGATGTTATGTAATGATGTGTGTATCGTCCCAGTACCGTAAATGTAATGTAAGCACTATGCCACACCACAGAGGGCGCTGTGATGTGAAACCTGGTAGTACCTGCAACAAGGGCTATATAAGGCTGACCACCACACCTGAGAGGCACTCTGGAGCTGAACAATAAAGGACGAAGGTCACAGCAGTTAGATTTACACCAGACCGTGTGGAGTCAGTGATTTGTGTGCTACATACACCACAAGCAGTGTGACTGTCAGCTAAAAAAAGTTTTCTGAGTTCTGCTCGACACAATTGTGCTCATCAATTATTAATATGGGCTGCTATGGTCAGCAAATACTTCGATTTACAGCTAATATCAGTGCTTCTGCTTCCTTAGCAACAATCCTAGTACCCAAGGTCTAGAGGAAAGCAGATTAACCCTTTCGCCAGCACTAAACTAGAGGCTGCTTTAACCTGTAGTTCTGATATGCACTGCTAGATTTTTTATTTTGTTTTGTGTCTGATGTTATTTCATACCTGCACAGTATTCTGTGAATGAAATATTCACAAAACAATAGGATGCTGCAAAGGATGATAACATTATTCTCAATAATTAGCAGAAAAAGGAAAATGGAGACACAACAACTTCAATATTCAGTGCTATCCCAAGAACCTCTGCAGAATTACATCTTATCGGCGCAGGAACCAATTTATTATTTGACCGACAATATGGAACTCATATCTAAATGTAATATTTCAGACATGAATGTGCAATATTGGTTGTGATTGCACAGTGCAATTGGAGTGATTTGAAGCTGAATTCCTTTTTTGCAAGCATATTACCTCAGATTATCATCTATAACTATATATAAAGAAATAAAGTACTTGGCATCCTGTAAAGTCTATTAAAGCACATCCCCATTAACAACAAATGTATCAGTAAACTATCTGTGGCATCGCATAACTGCAGCATAAATGATAGTTTGAGTTAGCAGTCAGTACCATAGAAAACTAACTTTATCTGAAACCCCAAAAGATATTCACATCTGCAGTGGAAAACCTGCTCTTAACGGAAAAGTGATGAATACATTTTGCTTGATGTCCAAAATGTATAGCGATTATTAAAAGATTTGCATGGGAAATTAACCTGGTGGATACTGGATCTATCTGGATGTGATGTGAAGTGCTTTTGACTGTACAAAATCTTAAATTTGGTTCCAAAATTGCTGCCTGCAGCCCTACAAATATCACATCCTAACAAAGAATGTTCTTTTTAAAAAATCACTTTATATAAAAAAACATATTTAAATCTTTGAAAGCCCATCTTAGCAATAAAAATTACATTAAACAAATAAAGTACCTCTTATTAAATAGGTAACAGCTTGCACTGGCAGTAAGATTTGATTAGTTCAACCTTGAGTCGTGTAACCTGACACCTGCTTTTTTTTAGTGCAGCTGAAAACTATTGAACTCATTACCTGTACAGATATATAAACATAGACTGGTGGTTTGCTTCAAGCTACCACTTGCAATAAATAATATCAATAAAGTTGTCCAGCTTTAATGTAAATAGGCCACATTGAACCTTGGGTTCACAAAAGCATGCTTCACACAAGAAAACTTTACAGTAAAAAAAAGCGTACTATATCTAAATATTGAAAAATATTTGATATTTATTTAATACATAAAATCGTAATGTCTAAGTCTCAGAATAGAACAAAGCATTTGAAATTAAGGAAGCATTAGGATAAGTACTTATTGCATTAATGGACCTCTCATGTATTTTGTGCTTTTTAGGTTACAAAGACTGAATACACATTTCCATGTGTAATCTTTCTAATTATTTGATTTATCAGTATGGCAATATTAATATTTCAAGTACCTGGGTTATCTTAATACATGGTGGGTTCTCTAAGTGTACCAGCGACACTTGCCTTTATCAGGTTGAACCAATAAGAAGCTTTGCAAGATTGACAACTGGACATGAAAATAAAGAAAAAATGAACTTATAGCACCTTTCATGGCCTCAGGACATCCCAAAGTGCTTTATAGCCAATTAAGTACTTTTGAAGAGTAGTCACTATTTGACTATGTCGTTTTATTTGTAATAGTACTTGAAGGTCAGCTGGTTTTGCATAAGGCTATACCTCCAATATTTTTTTAAGGTAGATGTAGCTGTATGGGTCACAGCAGACCTATAAATGTCAACTGAATTTCAATAATAATGATTAATAGGCTGAAAACTCACTGGTTTCTGTTTATGTAGATCTAGAAAATGCTACTGTTTCTGAAAACTATAATTACCTCAATGGTAGTCACTGAACATTCTCCTTTAAAGATAATGATATAGTGAAGCACAACAAGTTCTTATTGTAAGCATGTTCTCTGACAAATAGGAGGTTTTGATGAAGCATCTCTACCTGAAACATTAACCATTTCTCCTCTGTTTTGATACCGTTGGGCCGGCTGTATATTTTCAACTGTACTTATTTCAAATTTTCAATATTTGCAGTTTTTTTCATTCTCATTGTTATCATAGCCATACATACTCAACCTAAAACATTCACAAACATGTTTCGTGTGCACATGTGTGAGTATGTGTTTACTGCAGGAAGTGTATGAAACAAAATCTTTCTCTCCACTTGACCACTACTTCTTAAAAGAAAGTCATAATGGCTAGCATCTCACCTTCAATAATCCAGGTTGATTAGGGGAATAAATGGAACTTAAACATGTTTCCAGCAATTTATGTTTCCATTATGAAACTAACACATTGTTTAACCGGACTGAAAGGAAATAGTGACTACAACAGTGTGTGTCTTTTAGCTGCTGGCATTAAACAATGAGATTCAGTTTTAATTTTCTTGATTATCGGGCCTTTGAATTTTGATCTGTTGAAAAAGATTTGAGTAGCAATAATTGATGATACGTGTTAGATGCCACTTTGTGCTCTCAACTGCACTGACTCCATAGATTCATTACAAAACTCCAACTGATTCTAATCAACACATAGGTTAATAACTGCAAATACAGAAAATTTTGAGTTAAATTGGGGCAAATGGTGGCAAAGGGTTCTCATTCTTATATTGATAAACAGTGCTATAGGGATATGATTGGGAGATGTGCTGTTGTACAGCAACATATGTGCCCATCCCTTTCTTTGACAAAGCCCTGCACCTGTCATTCATTTAAGGACATTTCTTTGATTAGATTCCTTTTAGAAAATAAGACCAATTTGTCAAATAATACACCGGTTCGTACCTCAAATTTTCATTTTACAACAAAATATACAATATACAGTTTTTAATTTATATGTTTTAAGAGAACTTGACTAAAGTGGAATAGATGATTAGAAGGCAAGTCTCCCACAGCCACTGGCACGAGCTATCAAGAATATCCCTATTTCCGTCATGCTACTGTTCTTACGGACGCACAGATACTTAGTAATTAAATTATCCTGGGATTCTAAATTTTGGGGGGAAATCCCATGTAATTAAAGTAACCCATTTGACTATGACTATCATGACAATATTAATATGAATAACTGCCACCTTTGCTCAAGTATAGACGACTGCAGATACTAAATTGTAATAATGCTACAATAGACATTACTATTTTAATGTCGCTATGTCACCATGAAGGAGCCATTCAATTAATGAGTAAACAATATTCAAAAGAAACTTTAACGACACAGAAATAGAGTGAGATTTCTCCAAGCCAGATGACATTTACCTCGTTTGAAACTGAAAAGCAATTTTGTTTGAAACATACATAAAAGCATTTAAAGAATGCAAAAACAGACATTCTTTTTGAAATCTGCAGCTTACATTCAATTAACAGAAATTCTTGGATCAACGACACTTAGAAAACAACTTCTTTTTATTTACACTTAAGGGGATCTCTCAAGAAATTCATTTAAAAAGAAAAATTCTGCCCCTCTATGCATAGTTACAATGGAGTGCACACATTTACATTTCTGATACCACTATTCTAACTGCGAACCATTTTTCCTCATAGACAATTCATAAAAAAAGTTAAAGTGGGTAATTATTTCTTGTAGGACTTTTCATCTTAAGCTTAGAGTCCTCTTATTCTTCTTGTTTTTAGCCACTTTTCTTGTTACTTTCAATGTTGTTTCAATAATACATTTATAAATTACTGCAATTTGCACACTGCCAATTCTTGGATGTTATGTGCAAGGCCCACCTTTCTAAAATAATAAGGTTTTGCTGAGTAGCTAGAAGTTCTTCATATATTTGGACAAGATACCAAGTTCACTGATGAACTTACAAATAGGCAACGTGATGTGCATATGTTGATCAGTACAGAAATGTCCTCAAATACTGTACCAGTTCTTTCACTGAACAGTCTTTGATAAGATTTTCTTCCAGTTAAAAACTGTACAATAGGCACTATTTAAATGATGACTTCCTTTTCCAAGTAGTTGTTCTGGATTCCTATGGAATCAGAGAGTCAGTATGGTCTCCAGACAGACTCATCAATCCTCCCAGTGGAAGTCAACACAGTGGGGGAATTGCTATGGCTACCATCAGCATCTACACCATCATTTTGGTTGGGCAGGTTGGGATTAAGGAGCGTACTGCCAGTTGATGCACTGGTACAAGGTGGCAGCATTCTGGAGGGTGAGCGTTCTCCCCCGGCCACCATGGAGAATTGGTAAGATCCAGAAGAGGTGCCATAGTAGAGATAGGGTGCACTGCTGGTCTGGAAGGGTCCACTTTGATTTGGGGATGAGCCAGGATAGGGTGGTGGCAGGTAGGTATGATAGTGTGTAGCCGCAGACATACCCAGAGACATGCCAGTTGTAACTGGAGTTGGTGTGTAGGTGAAAGTGGCTGGGTAGTGCATTCGGGGATTGGAGAAACGGCTCTCTGTGAGGGAAGAAAGCCCAAACTGTCGTGGGTCTGAGAAGGGGCCAAGGTCTGTAGCACCTACAAAAGAAAACAGAGAAAAAACACGTTATATCTTACAAGTTATTCAAAGAGGCACGATTCTTGTTGAGAAACATTCACAAACCATCTTTCAGTGCTATAGGCATTTAAAAGTAATGTTGAAATTCACATCTAAACATCATTGCATCACTTGTGCTGCTGTCATTGTAAAAATGTGACTATTCTCTCTAATAACAACCACATTTAACACTGTAACTTTGGTGCTTCTTACATTCCTCTAGTATTGGTTTCTATGTGCTCTGCTATGTTTTACTACTCCTAGGATAATGTACAATTTGTTTCATTCGAATATACTAGTCATGGAATTTATTACGGCTAATGAAATTTCTTATTCAGAAGTTAAGAATTCAAAAAGTTTATGATTATGTTACTTCCTGGAAATCAACTGAGGATTATCACTTGCTAATCCTTCAGTGTAGCCATCATAGCATGAGAACTACATACATTGGCTGTCAGCAGAACATGCACCATGACACCTCTGGTGACGAGTAAAAGCGACCCAGAATGGATTAAAATCACTCCTATCACTTCCATGGCACACATTGAAACGCTATTGAGAAGATAGGACTGATTTCAAGGCAGAAATCTCAGTTTGAGGTTCAGATCAAGATTATGCACTGCTCAAGCATCACTCTCACAATTTATGATGTCACCTGAACCTGAGATTACTGCATTGGATATGTGTTATTCCCTTTGTATTCATGTTTGTTGTGCCTTATGTATGGACATGTATTAAATTCTTATACAAATATGTATTTATTGCATATGCTATAATCCTATGGATGGAACAGAGAAGAAACAGACTGTAGGATTGTTAAGTGCACTATTCCATTTGGGCAGTTGCCATGGCATGGTAACAGTCAGTGAGAGTAGCCCCGGAGACAAGCCACTACTTTATTGTGACCACATATCTCTAGCTGCCCTCCTTCATATGTAGCAGAAGGAAAATTGATTACTGGCTCCTCCACCACTTCTAGAACCAATGCTGATCTATGTTTATACAATAGAGGGTGCACACTTATGGAACCAGTGATAAAGGTAGATTACGTGGGCCATCTAAACTTGCAGAAAGCTGAGAACTGTCTAAAATGGTCACACAAATAGCTGGCAAATTTAGAGCACTAGCCACTAATGAGACTCAAATACTTGAGCAGTAATATGAGACCCAAAGGGAATATGTTTGATTAAATTCCAAGAGCATTTATGAATGTTCTATATGTAATACTGAGGCCTTTTGTAAAAAACAAAAACAAAGTTTTTTTTCCAAGGACCAGTCAAAAATGAATCCAAAGTTCCCATCTGAATCTTTCATTTTAGTTTTTACATTTATTTTACATCTATTGTACAGATTTACACCCTTGTTTTTTTTAATTATTCTAAGTATTTAGAAATTGCAGGTTTGTTGATTCTGAATCTATGAAGTAACATACAGAATTTCAAAGACAAATTCTGTTGCCCTATTTATGAAGCTTTCTCTGAGGAGCCAAAGAAAAGTGTGATACAATGAGCAATATGTGTATACTCTGTTGGAGAGGGAGCTATAAATAACATGTATTAGGTATCAATATATCAAAAGATTTTTAATGAGGTTCTACTGTACTGTAGCTTTAGGCTAACAAAGTAAGTACAAAGCTCGTTGTGTATGTGGTCCCCACAGTTCTAGTTAAACAGAAGTTGGGTAAACATCTTAGAACTATTTTCAACTATATTTTTCCTGGAGGGAGTAAAGTTTTTTTCTGTAATTAATATATATGATTTGTTGAAACACATTCCTGAACCAACTTTAAAGGAAGTCTGCACATAAAACTGAATGGAATGCATTATTACTTATTAGTTTGTGCCTAAACAACAGCAGATATCTTAGGTAAGGAATGCGATCCTTTCTTCAGTATGTCTGGTATGCCCACTCTCAGCATTCTTTCACTTAGGGGGTATGGGGTGTGGCCAGTCATGCTTAGAGACTTCCCTCCTACATCCTGTCTCTGTAACCCAACCTCTGCCAGAAGTAGGTGCCAGCAGCTCTAACTTATATGCAATGAAAGAAGTCCTACAAACAACTGAAATTAACTTTAACGCCATATACGGGTTTAGTGGGGTGGGGGGGGGGGGAGAAAAACTATTTTAACAGCTAAGGACAATGCCCTGCCCTTCCCCCCCACCCCAATCTATCCGAATCGTTCCAAGAGTTTTATCATGTTTTTTTTCCATGTTCTATGCAACAAGAGGCAACTTTAATATACATTAGGCACACAGAATGCCAAGTTTTTTCCAAACAGGGTTAACTCCAGAAGTGGTCATATTGAGAGCTTAAATGTTTAGCAGCCCATCAAGCTATTACCTCATGCTATCTTTTACACCCCATAATTCTAGATATGTCAAAACTACCAGCACTGCAAATCAATGTTGACCTGTTTCAATCAGTCACAAGCCTTTACACAGCTAATAGGACAATCTCCTTCTCTCTTTCCAAGGTACAAGGAGACAAACTATTGTGCAGAAATGGCCATTCCCTTTTAAAATGTATTACAGCTCTAAGTATTTGTCAATGTTTACATATACTATTCTACAAGAGGATATGACTTAGCCTGCTATTTGCCCAATTATCCTGTCCTGCAGTTTTATTATGCTGTTGCTGTTAGGTGCTTTATTTTGCTATGGTTTCCTATTTCATTTTGTAACAAGTTACAATAATTAACCATTCCCAACCCCACCCCCAAATTTAACCCTTTCTTTCACTTCTCTTTTTTTGAATGCACTAACTCATGCAGAGGTGCAGTTTCATGGGTATGGAGAGAGGGCAATAATTCTAGGGCACCTTCCTTACATGTCCATTCTTTACATGTGAACCAACTGATTTTCACAGCCTCCACCCGGCAGGAATGGGGCTGCACCAGATCAAAAACAGCAGTGTGCTACCTAATCCTGATATGGCTGCCGTCATTTCTGACCATAGGTGGAATTGGCTGGCCAGAACGCCCACCTGTTTCAGCTGGGAGCCTACTTTTATTATGCAAGGCGGACTCCGACCGGTTGTAGGAGCCCAATGCAATTTTGAGGTACAAATGTACAGACTATGTGTCATTGGCACTAGGCACTGAGTGGTCTAATTAAAGGAACCACTGCTGGCTGCTCCCGAAGTAGACAATTAAAAGTTTTGTGTATGATTTGTGTGTGTCCAGGAGCAGCAGGAGGAATTCCTCCTGGCCGCACAAATATTTTCTGGACTGCCACGGGCGCAACTGTGCTCCTCCCTTCGATTGTTTTCCCTTAAACATAGAACTTCTGGCTTGGCTCGTGGAGGAGCCGCCGGAATTCAACCCCCCCCCCCCCCCCCCCACCCCCGACTGGAAAACTGCCAGCCATCAAGATGACTTGGCCCTCTCACTGGCAACAGTGGGCTGGCAGCACAGTCGCACCACCCAACCGATATCTGCTCAAAGTCAAAATCAGTCCCAGTAAGTCTCAGTAGGCTATTTACCTGCGGAGATACCACAGCTCAGCCCAATTCAGTCCTCACTGATGTGTACATGAGCATCCATTCCAGCAGGGGCCACTAGACAGTAATCAGGGACAGGAACATTAGTTGAATCTCTCTCCTTTTTAATCAGTGATGCGTAGGCTCACTTGCCACCCTCCACAAACTTGAGCTCATCCAAGACTCTGCTACCCGTATCCTAACTCGTACCAAGTCCCGTTCACCCATAACCTCTGTGCACACCAACCTAAATTGGTGCTCAGTCCAGTCATCATTATAGGCAGTCCCTCGGAATCGAGGAAGACTAAAGTGAGTCCTTTGGTGGCTGAGCAGTCCAATGCGAGAACCACAGACCCTGTCACAGGTGAGACATTCGTCAGGGGGGGGTGGGACTGATTGGCCGCCGCTCCTTCGCTGCCTGCGCCTGACCTATTCATGCTCGCGGCATTGAGATTCGAAGAGTTCAACGACCTCCCGGATGCACTTTCTCCATGTAGGGCCAGGGACTTCCAGGTGTCAGTGGTGATGTCGCACTTTACCAGGGAGGCTTTGACGGTGTCCTTGTAACGTTTCCGCTGCCCACTTTTGGCTCGTTGCCATGAAGGAGCTCCGCATAGAGCAATTGCTTAGGGAGCCTCGTGTCTGGCATGTGAACTATGTGGCCTGCCCAGCGAAGCTGATCGAGTGTGGTCAGTGCTTCAATGTTGGGGATGTTAGCCTGGGCGAGGACACTGATGTTGGTGTGCCTGTCCTCCCAGGGGATTTGCAGGATCTTGCGGAGACATCATTGGTGATGTATCTCCAGCGACTTGAGGTGTCTTCTGTACATCGTCCATGCCTCTGATCCATACAGGAGGGCGGGTGTTACTACAGCCCTGTAATCCATGAGCTTGGTGGTAGGTTTGAAGGCCTGATCTTCGAATACTCTTTTCCTCAGGCGGCCATAGGCTGCACTGGTGCACTGGAAGCGATGTTGAATCTCCGCATCAATGTCTGCCTTTGTTGATAAAAGGCTCCCGAGGTATGGGAAATGGTCCATGTTGTCGAGGGCCGCGCCGTGAATCTTGATGACTGGGGGGCAGTGTTGTGCGGCGAGGACAGGCTGGTGGAGGACCTTTGTCTTAAGCGTAAGGCCCATGCTTTCCTATGCCTCGGTGAATACAGCGACTATATCCTGGAGTTCAGCTTCAGAATGTGCACAGACGCAGGCGTCGTCCGCATACTGCAGCTCAATGATAGAGGTTGGGGTGATCTTGGACCTGGCCTGGAGGTGGCATAGGTCAAACAGCTTCCCACTGATTCTGTAGTTTAGTTCCACTCCAGTGGGGAGCTTGTTGACTGTGAGGTGGAGCATGGCAGTGAGGAAGATCGAGAAGTGGGTTGGAATGATGACGCTGCCCTGTTTGACCCCAGTCTGGACGTGGATTGGGTCTGTAATGGAATCACTGGTAAGGATCATGGCCTGCATGTCGTCGTGAAGCAGGCGAAGGATGTTGACTTTTGGGGGCATCCAAAACAGAGGAGGGCGTTCCATAAACCCCCACGGTTGACAGTGTCAAAGGCTTTTGTAAGATCGAAAAAGGCCATGTATAAGGGCTGGCGCTGCTCCCTGCATTTTTCCTGCAGCTGCTGCGCTGCAAAGATCATGTCCGTTGTGCCCCGTAGGGGATGAAATCCGCACTGTGATTCCGGGAGGAGCTCCTCGACCACAGGGAGAACTCTAGCGACAACCTTCCCAGTGGCTGATAGCAGGGAGATTCCCCTGTAGTTACCGCAGTCGGACTTGTCCCCCTTTTTAAAGATGGTCGCGATCACTGCATCTCTGAGATCTCCCGGCATGCTCTCCTCCCTCCAAATGAGACAGAGAGGCAACAGCGCCTCTCCGCCATACTTAGCAGGAATTCCATCCACACCCGTAGTCTTGTTATTCTTGAGCTGTTTTATGGCTTTGCCTACCTCGTGCAACGTTGGGGTTTCACTGAGGTGGTGGTGGGTCGCATGCTGTGGGATGGAGTTGAGAACACTCGAGTCAAAGGCAGATCGATAGAGGAGATCTTCAAAGTGCTCCTTCCAGCGGGCCCTTACAGCCTCGGTGCCCTTGATGATTGTTTCCCCATTCTTGGCCAGGAGTGGGTGGGGCCTTGGGAGTTTGAACCATAGATGGCCTTGACTGCAATGAAGAATCCTCGCATATCGTGGCTGTCGGCCAAGTTGTTGTATCTCCTGTGCTTTCTCCAACCACCACCTGTTCTTTAGGTCCTGGGTTTTTGTTGGACTTCAGCCTTGAGCCGTCAGTAACATTGCTTTGCAGCTCCCAAGTTGGGTTGTTGCTTGAGGCTCAGAAATGCTCTGTGCTTACAATCTATTAGTTCTTGGATCTCCTGATCTCCTGATCAAACCAATCCTGGTGTTTTCTGGTTGAGTAACCAAATGTCTCTTCACAGGCACTGGTTATGGAGAGCTGGAGGGCAGACCAAGTGCTGTGGGCATTCAGCATCTCAGGGTCATCAAGGCACGCCAAATTAGCTGTTAGGCGCTGGCTGTATAATGCTATCTTAGCTGGGTCTTTAAGTGCCCCGGCATTAACTTTTTTGCGGCAATGCTTCTGCTGTCCCCTCTGCTTTGGGACTATGTTTATATTGATGATGGATCGGATTAGGCGATGGTCCGTCCAGCAGTCGTCAGGAGTAGGGTACCGCTGGAGCTGGCTTTCCCTACCCCCTCTCTGCCAATCATGCCTCCCCAAAGGGCTGCGTCTTTGCAGACCCTGGCATTAAAGTCACCTGGGAGGATTAATTTGTCGCCCGTGGGGACGCGGGCCAGGGATTTCTCGAGGTTGGAATAAAAACCCTCTTTAGCCTCATCCGTTGCATCGAGTGTTGGGGCGTACGCACTGATGACTGTGGCGCATTGGTTCTGGAATAGGATAAGGCGAAGAGTCATGAGGCATTCATTAACCATGCAGGGGGAGTCTTTGAGGCGGTTGACCAGTTCATTTTTGACGGCAAAGCCAACTCCATGAAGGCGGCGTTCTTCCTCTGGTTTACCTTTCCAGAAAAAGGTGTAACCTCTACCATGTTCCTTGAGCTGGCCTTCCCCTGCCCGCCGGGTCTCGCTTAGGGCGGCGATGTCAATGTCAAAACGTCTAAGTTCCCGGACAACTATGGCGGTGTGGCGTTCCGGCCTGTTGCTGTTGGAATTATCTATGAGGGTCCTGACATTCCAGGTCCCGAACTTCATATTAGCGAAGTGGAAGATGCCTGTGCGTGAGTTCTTTTAACATGGGATGGCAGCTGCACACCGGCAACCACACGGGCTTAGCTGAGCAAGATCTTGGTCCAGTGGCAAGGGTGTCCAAGACGACTGGAGACCAGGCACAGCTATATAAGTCTAATTGCTTACGGCGAGATGCTGGTCGCAAGCTCGCCGTCGAATAGCACCATTGATGGTAGATGGCCTGAGGCTTGGTTGGGGGGACAGGCATTGGGAAGGTCAGCTGTCCGCTGGGGTTCCGAGGGATGTTTTGGAAAGTTTCCTCCAAGGTTAAAAATTTCCCCCGAGTTTTCCAAGTTGTTTTAAAAGTTTAAGAGTTTAAAAGTCTTTCCAAATTATTAAAACAAAAGTTACACAGGCTGATTGAAGGTTTAATAAATAGATTAAGAGTTGATTAAAAGTTAGAGAAAAAAAAGTTCTCCAAGTTGATTAAAAATGTAAAAGTTTTCCCGAATTCTTTAAGAAGTTTAAAATTGATTAAAAGTTTAAAAATTGAGTCCCTTCGGCCGGTTCAGCGTCCGTGCATACCAACCTAAATTGGTGCCCAGTCCAGTAATGCCTCCATGGCCTCACAGTTCCCTATCTCTGTAACCTCCTCCAGCCCTACAACCCGCCGAGATTTCTGCGCTCCTCCAATTCTGACCTCTTCCCCATCCCCGATTTTAATCGCTCTGCCATTGGCGGCCATGCGTTCAGCTGCCTAGGCCCTAAGCTCTGAAATTTCCTCCCTAAACCTCTCTGCCTCTCTCTCCTGCTTTAAGACATGCTTTAAAACCTACCTCTTTAACCAAGCTTTTGGTCAACTGTCCTGATATCCTTATGTGGCTTGGTATCAAATTTTGTTTGATAACACTCTTGTGAAGTGCCTTGAGATGTTTTACTATGTTAAAGATGCTATATAAATGCTAGTTGTTGTTGTTAATGTGCTTCTACCTGAAAGGCAGCTAAATTTAGCACACATCAGGAATTCAACTTGAGATCTTCCTGGTCTGTATGGCTCACTTTCAATCCACAGGGTGCACTTATCCACTGAGGTGCCATGATATTTGTCTACTAAGGAATACTTCAATCAGGTAATTTACAGAATTATTACTTTACACTTTAAAATAACTGGCTTCATCAGATAAACCATAACAAAAATCTTTTCCAGTAATTTTAAAATACACTCTTCAAAGTCCAAAGGAAAAATTGCTGTGTGTTTAAGAAGGCCACACAAGTTGTGGCACAGTTTCACATGACCAGTACATCACTCCCCAGGACCTATTGCCCAGATCTGCTCCCTGAAATGCTTCCAGTGAGTGCGTGAGTAGGAACCCCTTCAGAGGGAATAGAATGAATCGGAAAGACATATGGAAACGTTTTCATTGAACTGTTTCCATGAAATTTTTAATGAGCCAAAGCCCTTAGATGTGGTTCAATGCCTTAAATTAGCAAAATAAAAAGGACAAATCCTCTTTCCCTTTCAATCCATACTCTACTTTAAAAAAAATTAAAAACCACTAATTGCTTGTGGTTCAACAATAGAAAGACATTAAAACAAGACCTTCCTCCTAAAAATAGAACAGTGCTCTTCATATTCCTATTCAGAATCAATAGTCTTTCTCCCAGTCAGATTGTCTCCTTGAGTCACGTTATGTAATTTTTCATGTGGAAACAGGCGGGAGGGTTCAAGACTTAATTATATGTGTGGTCAATTAAAATTGCTGCCATCAATTATTCATTTTGCCAAAACCTGAAGCGAACTGCCTCTAGGATATAACCAGACATTATATTTTGTCTTAGAGTAGTAGAATTAGAAATGATCAGAATTCAAAAACCATGCAATTACAGATCATTGTGTCTGGTCATTCAAATTTATCTGCATTTATATTTTGGAGTAACAGAAGACAACATTTTTAACAGATGAATAAAAAAACAGGTGGAGGGTGTTCTGGTAAGTAGTGAGAAAGCTGCTTGAACTTGCTGTGAATTCCTACAGTCCATTTTTAAACATTACTTAGTGTGGCATTCCCACTTGCCAAGAGATGTGAAGAGGGCAAGACAGTCTGTCTGCAGCTCATTGTCTTTCCCTTCTGTTGGTCAATATGTAGAATAGGATTGGCACAGGAAGCTGTAAAGAAGCCCACTTCCCACTCATCTACCTGTTGGTTATATGGCCAAGACATAGATGGCAGATGAGAGCGATTATAAGGGAGATGAAATACGTCCCAGGTCTGCTTCGACATAACTAATAACATCGGAAAAATCTCAGATTTTGTTTCTAGAGAAAGCAATGTAAAATTACAGCTAATTTCCATGAGTTCCATTAAAAGCACTAGCTGATTTTACAGTGTTGGCCTTCTTGATTACTATAGTTATTGTGAAGTCTCAAAGTCATAATAATGGTTTCATTTCCATCTTACGTTATATTGTTAGTTGGAGGCACTCACTTCTGAGTACAAAGTATACCCTTCAGCTTCCTTCTGTCATATACAGTGAGCGCAATCAATTCTACAATACATGAGAGGAAGTTGAGAGACTACACTAAATACAGAGGTAGGTTATACAAGCTCACATTCTAAAGCTATTATAAATCATTAATCCATTTGAAGGAGGGATAATTTTTCAAGAGGAAACAGGTTAAACATTTATTTTAACTATTAGATGTGTAAATCTTGTTTTTTGTCAAAAAAAGAATTCCATCTCTTCTGCTCAGATTGTTTATTCATAGGATTTCTGTCCTTTTGCCTATTTATTGGAGGATTTTGATTTCTTGGCTGTGGCTAAACACTGTAGCAGTAGTGACAAGTGAGAGCTGCCACCCCTCCCCCTTAAGAAACATTC
This sequence comes from Pristiophorus japonicus, assembly GCF_044704955.1. NCBI lineage: Eukaryota > Metazoa > Chordata > Chondrichthyes > Pristiophoridae > Pristiophorus > Pristiophorus japonicus. The sequence goes on along the minus strand of NC_091983.1, from coordinate 104,514,690 downwards.
AGACCTATCTGTGGACTTCTGTCCCACCAAAACAAGAGATCAGCAGAGGAGCAGAAATTGAGGCTAAAGGGCCCAATTTATGAATATGCACTCTGGTGAGGCTCCCCAATGGAGCATGCATTTGTAAATTTAATCCTTAAACGTTTTCCTTCCTGGGCTGCATAGTGGTGCTGAGCATTGGAGCACAACCATTCAATGCCCCTCAATGGAGAATTCGAGCCTCCAGCTTGCTAAACAACAACAACTTGTATTTACATAGCACTTTTAAATAGTAAAACGTCCCAAGGTACTTCACAGGAATATTATAAAACAAAATGTGACACTGAACCACATAAGGAGAAATTAGGGCAGGCTTGGTCAAAGAGGTAAGTTTTAAGGAGCCTCTTAAAGGAGAAAAGAGAGGCAGAGAGGTTCACGGATGCATCAAGAGGCCAGAATTAGAGAAGTCAGATATCTCAGGGGATTGTGGGGCTGGAGGAGATTACAGAGATAGGGAGGGGCGAAGCCATGGAGGGATTTTAAAATAAGAATGAGAATTTTAAACTTGAGGAGTTGCTTAACAGGGTGCCAATGTAGGTCACCGAACATAGGGGCGATGGGTGAACGGAACTTGGTGCGAATTAGAACATAAGATCATAAGAAATAGGAGCAGGAATAGGCCTTACGGCCCCTCGAGCCTGCTCCGCCATTTAATATGATCATGGCTGATCCGATCATGGACTCAGGTCCACTTCCCTGCCCGCTCTCCATAACCTCTTATTCCCTTATCGTTTAAGAAATTGTCTATTTCTGTCTTAAATTTATTCAATGTCCCAGCTTCCACAGCTCTCCGAGGCAGCGAATTCCACAGATTTACAGCTCTCTGAGAGAAGAAATTTCTCTTCATCTCAGTTTTAAATGGGCGGCCCCTTATTTTAAGATTATGCCCTCTAGTTCTAGTCTCCCCTATCAGTGGAAACATCATCCACCTTGTCAAGCCCCCTCATAATCTTATACATTTTGATAAGATCACCTCTCATTCTTCTGAATTCCAATGAGTAGAGGCCCAACCTACTCAACCTTTCCTCATAAGTCAACCCCCTCATCTCTGGAATCAACCTTGTGAACCTTCTCTGAACTGCCTCCAAAACAAGTATATCCTTTTGTAAATATGGAATCCAAAACTGCACGCAGTATTCCAGGTGTGGCCTCACCAATACCCTGTGCAACTGTGGCAAGACTTCCCTGCTTTTATACTCCATCCCTTTTGCAATACAGGCCAAGATTCCATTGGCCTTCCTGATCACTTGCTGTACCTGCATACTAACCTTTTGTGTTTCATGCACAAGTATCCCCAGGTCCTGCTGTACTGCAGCACTTTGCAATCTTTCTCCATTTAAATAATAACTTGCTCTTTGATTTTTTTTCTGCCAAAGTGCATGACCTCACACATTCCAACATTATACTCCATCTGCCAAATTTCTGCCCACTCACTTAGCCTGTCTATGTCCTTATGCACATTTTTTGTGTTCTACTCACACATTACTTTTCCTCCCGTCTTTGTATCGTCGGCAAACTTGGCCACGTTACACTCGATCCCTTCCTCCAAGTTGTTAATATAGATTGTAAATAGTTGGGGTCCCAGTAGTGATCTCTGCAGCACCGTTACTGATTGCCAACCCAAGAATGATTTATCCCTATTCTCTGTTTTCTTTTCATTAGCCAATCCTCTATCCATGCTAATATATTACCCCCAACCCCGTGAACTTTTATCTTGTGCAGTAACCTTTTATGTGGCACCTTGTCAAATGCCTTCTGGAAATCCAAATACACCACATCCACTGGTTCCCTTTATCCACCCTGTCCGTTACATCCTCAAAGAATTCCAGCAAATTTGTCAAACATGACTTCCACTTCATAAATCCATGCTGACTCTGCCTGACCAAATTTTGCTTTTCCAAATGTCCTGCTACTGCTTCTTTAATAATGGACTCCAACATCTTCCCAACCACAGATGTTAGGCTAACTGGTCTATAGTTAGGACATGGGCAGCCGAGTTTTTGAATGACCTCAAGTTTACGTAGGGTAAAAAGTGGGAACCCAGCTAGGATTGCATTTTGAATAATCAAACCTAGAGGTAAAAAAGGCATGGATGAGGGTTTCAGCAGCAGATTAGCTAAAGCAGGGGTGGAAACAAGTGATGTTACAGAGGTGGAAATAGAAACATAGAAACATAGAAAATAGGTGCAGGAGCAGGCCATTCAGCCCTTCTAGCCTGCACCGCCATTCAATGAGTTCATGGCTGAACATGAAACTTCAGTACCCCCTTCCTGCTTTCTCGCCATACCCCTTGATCCCCCGAGTCATAAGGACTTCATCTAACTCCCTTTTGAATATATTTAGTGAATTGGCCTCAACTACTTTCTGTGGTAGAGAATTCCACAGGTTCACCACTCTCTGGGTGAAGAAGTTTCTCCTCATCTCGGTCCTAAATGACTTACCCCTTATCCTTAGACTGTGACCCCTGGTTCTGGACTTCCCCAACATTGGGAACATTCTTCCTGCATCCAACCTGTCCAAACCCGTCAGAATTTTAAACGTTTCTATGAGGTCCCCTCTCACTCTTCTGAACTCCAGTGAATACAAGCCCAGTTGATCCAGTCTTTCTTGATAGGTCAGTCCCACCATCCCGAGAATCAGTCTGGTGAATCTTCGCTGCACTCCCTCAATAGCAAGAACGTCCTTCCTCAAGTTAGGAGACCAAAACTGTACACAATACTCCAGGTGTGGCCTCACCAAGGCCCTGTACAAACAGTAGTAACACCTCCCTGCCCCTGTACTCAAATCCCCTCGCTATGAAGGCCAACATGCCATTTGCTTTCTTAACCGCCTGCTGTACCTGCATGCCAACCTTCAATAGCTGATGTACCATGACACCCAGGTCTCGCTGCACCTTCCCCCTTCCTAATCTGTCACCATTCAGATAATAGTCTGTCTCTCTGTTTTTACCACCAAAGTGGATAACCTCACATTTATCCACATTATACTTCATCTGCCACGCATTTGCCCACTCACCTAACCTATCCAAGTCACTCTGCAGCCTCATAGCATTCTCCTCGCAGCTCACACTGCCACCCAACTTAGTGTCATCCGCAAATTTGGAGATACGACCTTTAATCCCCTCGTCTAAATCATTAATGTACAATGTAAACAGCTGGGACCCCAGCACAGAACCTTGCGGTACCCCACTAGTCACTGCCTGCCATTCTGAAAAGTACCCATTTACTCCTACTCTTTGCTTCCTGTCTGACAACCAGTTCTCAATCCACGTCAGCACACTACCCCCAATCCCATGTGCTTTAACTTTGCACATTAATCTCCTGTGTGGGACCTCGGCGAAAGCCTTCTTAAAGTCCAAATATACCACATCAACTGGTTCTCCTTTGTCCACTTTACTGGAAACATCCTCAAAAAATTCCAGAAGATTTGTCAAGCATGATCTCCCTTTCACAAATCCATGCTGACTTGGACCTATCATGTCACCATTTTCCAAATGCGCTGCTATGACATCCTTAATAATTGATTCCATCATTTTACCCACTACTGAGGTCAGGCTGACCGGTCTATAATTCCCTGCTTTCTCTCTCCCTCCTTTTTTAAAAAGTGGGGTTACATTGGCTACCCTCCACTCCATAGGAACTGATCCAGAGTCAATGGAATGTTGGAAAATGACTGTCAATGCATCCGCTATTTCCAAGGCCACCTCCTTAAGTACTCTGGGATGCAGACCATCAGGCCCATGGGATTTATCGGCCTTCAATCCCATCAATTTCCCCAACACAATTTCCCGACTAATAAAGATTTCCCTTAGTTCCTCCTCCTTACTGGACCCTCTGACCCCTTTTATATCCGGAAGGTTGTTTGTGTCCTCCTTAGTGAATACCGAACCAAAGTACTTGTTCAATTGGTCTGCCATTTCTTTGTTCCCAGTTATGACTTCCCCTGATTCTGACTGCAGGGGACCTACGTTTGTCTTTACTAACCTTTTTCTCTTTACATACCTATAGAAACTTTTGCAATCCGCCTTAATGTTCCCTGCAAGCTTCTTCTCGTACTCCATTTTCCCTGCCCTAATCAAACCCTTTGTCCTCCTCTGCTGAGTTCTAAATTTCTCCCAGTCCCCAGGTTCGCTGCTATTTCTGGCCAATTTGTATGCCACTTCCTTGGCTTTAATACTATCCCTGATTTCCCTAGATAGCCACGGTTGAGCCACCTTCCCTTTTTTATTTTTATGCCAGACAGGAATGTACAATTGTTGTAATTCATCCATGCGGTCTCTAAATGTCTGCCATTGCCCATCCACAGTCAACCCCTTAAGTATCATTCGCCAATCTATCTTAGCCAATTCACGCCTCATACCTTCAAAGTTAGCCTTCTTTAAGTTCTGGACCATGGTCTCTGAATTAACTGTTTCATTCTCCATCCTAATGCAGAATTCCACCATATTATGGTCACTCTTCCCCAAGGGGCCTCGCACAATGAGATTGTTAATTAATCCTCTCTCATTACACAACACCCAGTCTAAGATGGCCTCTCCCCTAGTTGGTTCCTCGACATATCGGTCTAGAAAACCACCCCTTATGCACTCCAGGAAATCCTCCTCCACCGTATTGCTTCCAGTTTGGCTAGCCCAATCTATGTGCATATTAAAGTCACCCATTGTAACTGCTGCACCTTTATTGCATGCACTCCTAATTTCCTGTTTGATGCCCTCCCCAACATCACTACTACTGTTTGGAGGTCTGTACACAACTCCCACTAACGTTTTTTGCCCTTTAGTGTTCTGCAGCTCTACCCATATAGATTCCACATCATCCAAGCTAATGTCTTTCCTAACTATTGCATTAATCTCCTCTTTAACCAGCAATGCTACCCCACCTCCTTTTCCTTTTATTCTATCCTTCCTGAATGTTGAATACCCCTGGATGTTGAGTTCCCAGCCCTGATCATCCTGGAGCCACGTCTCCGTAATCCCAATCACATCATATTTGTTAACATCTATTTGCACACTTAATTCATATTTAACAAATAGGTGATCTTAGTTATGGCGTAGATGTGTGGTCAGAAGCTCATTTCAGTGTCAAATGTGACACCATGGATGCAAACAGTCTGGTTCTGCTTCAGACAGAAGTTTGGGAGAGGGATGAAATCGGTGGCTACGGAATTAATTTGAGGCGGGGACCGAAAACAATGGCTTCAGTCTTCCAAATATTTAATTGGGAAGTCACTGAGTTGAGCCATGCTGGGCCTGAAGGCATTGTGCAGTAGCGACAGTATCTCCCTGCCTGGTCAGTACCTCAATCCTTCTGGCAGCCAGCCAGATGGGACATTGGCAGAGGATTGGGAGCAAAACTATTTCCCACCAACCTGACATCAGAGATATGAGTCAAGTGAACCATTTTGTTAATTAAAAAAGATCTTGTTTGATTAAAAGAATATTAAAGAAATAATGGCCCAGAATTTGAAGTTCGCCGTTATTCCGCCTTTGAAACTGACTGGAACGTTGGGATTTGGCGCATGTGGAAATCCTGAAGTTGGGGTTGTCATTGACAGCTCCAAAACAGGCTGCGCTGTGCCCTACCACCGACCCCACTCCCCCACAGAGCCGGCAATCTGTGTAATCAGCTAAAATCATTGTAACTGGCAAAACTTCAGCTTTTCCGCATTAAGTACAGTTAAAATCCCTACCAAAAGTTAGACTCAAAGGGCTAGAATTTCCAGTGCTTCACTGCCCGGTTTCTCGGCGGTATTGGCCGTTTTGGGCAATAACCGGGTCGGCGTAAATTTGCACAGCTGAGTTATGCCGGTGGTTTCGATGTACTGTTGGGGAGTGGACCGTCGGCGTGCACCGTCCACAGATCGCCATGGCGCGATTTTTGGCTCAGCGGTGACCCGTAGGTAAGTTGAAAAAGAAACGCCCAAGAGAATCAGTGGAGCTGGGTTGTAGGTAAGTAGCCCTGCAAGAAAAGGTAAGTAACTGTTTTTTTACTAATTATTTTTAAATTCTCTTGCAGTGATTTAAGTGAAAAGGGTCCTCCGAATGTTTTTCTGATTTTTTATTTTATGTTTTTTGAAAATATATTTTTTGTGTTTTTCTCCTCCTAGGCCCAACCCACAGCATCGGTGTAAATTTTTAGTAAATTTATTAATTACAGCCCATTTTTTTTTTAAGAACCGCCCAAGATTCTATTTTTCCGTAAAGAATCGGGGTGTAAGGTCCATTTTTTTCGATGGGCGGATTTATTTCTTTTTTTGGGGGTAATTTTTCGGCGGCAATAATTTTGGGAATCTTAGCGGTCTTTTGGGTGGCAATCGGGTGCTGGCGGATTGTTTGGAAATTCTAGCACAAAGGGATTAGGTGTAACTGGGGTTTTGACAACGTATTGACTGCTAAACAAAGGTTATGGGTCTGGAAAACTAATTTTCATTTTGTGCATTGTGAAACTTTTCTATTTTAATAAAAAATAAACATTTTAAGGAACTATTCTAAAATTGTTTTTAAATTGCTTTTTTAAAGTTTGTCCATCTTTATTTCAAGTTTGCCTTTTCCCCATAAGAGAGCCCCAATCTTCGTTTTGCTCCTTCTAACAATTAAAAAAAGTTAGGGCTTACTCACTTCCTTGTTTGCTGTCTATGAGAATTCTGCGTTTTGATTGGCTGCTTAGACAGCCTGTTGATGTCACAGCAGTTCACACTAGGAATCCGACTAACTTTTGTTAATTTGAATTGAAGGTCGGAAAACCCAAAGTTCTCGATACAGAGATTACAAGATCCTTGTGCAGAGCATACTTCGGGGCCAGCAGTGAACACCTTCATTTCGCTACTGACTGCAAATTCCGGGCCATAAATTCTGTTAAATGTCTCCAGTTATAATAATTCCCTCTGTGCGTTAGCTTTAACAAATCCATTACAAGCGTTTTGCTTGTAAAGGTATTTATAGATTCTTTTAAACTAACATGCTGAGGAACATATCAAGATAAGTGTTCATTCCTTCCACCAAACACAGGTGCTCCACTGCATACTTCATTTAACTTGCGAGACCACTTATTAGACACTCGGCAGCCCCAGCAGTCAATGTGAACATTTTTCGCTGTTGTACTTGAGCTAAATGTATATTTCTTTTTCTCTTCATTGGGTAACTGCAGCAATGACGAGAAAGTTTCAGCTTGTTCAGCTTTAGGTTTTTCTTTAAGCGCTAGGAAGACATTCGGACCGAGTCTACTTCAGAACAATGCTCCTGCCACGAAACGGTCAAAAAAACTTTGAAATATTGAAACCTCCAAGCTATGGTTCAATTTGTGGCTGCAGAAGTCCAGGGCAATGATGCAAGCTGAACGATTTGTCTTAGGTTTTAGTTCAGAGAATAGGAAAAGCTGTGATGAAGATTATCTGGTGAGATCTCAAACAGATGTTATGGGAAGTGCACACATATATGTAAATCAGGATGTTGACAGATAATGTCTGATTTATGTTGGTCTTAATCTTAGTCAGCTTTCTCTGATGGATGACTACAGCTAAGAAAAATGTTTGTACGCTGTGGCAGACACTTCAAAAACCTTTTCCATTTCAAAAAAAGTAACAATTAGACTATGGGGATGGATTTACCTCCTTCCGCCAGAGTAGGGTCGAGGTGGGACTTCTGGCCTGGCTTCATCGTGACCGTCACCCATTCTCCTGCGTCAGAACTCTTTATGCATGCAGGGCGAGCTCCAGGCTGAATCCCTGCAAGCAAAAGGGAGCCTACTATTGCCGGAGGAGGAGAATATGCCAGAGGTGCTGTGAAGATCCAGTGACAACTTTAATGTTAGGCCTCCTACTGAGCTGAGGCCTAACAAAAGGCCTGCGGAAAAGGAGGTGCGCCCACTGTCTCTCCGAGGCAAAGTCTAGTCCTTTGCAAATTGGAGCACAGGGCTTAAATGTGGCTGATTGCATTTGATGAAGCAATGTTTTGATTGGTCTGTTGAGACTTTTTTTTAAAGTCTATAAATCTATCGATGGCGAAGTATGAGTAAAATTCTGGGCAACCATAAGGATAGTTACTTCTTCCCTCCAATATTTAATTATGCGTCTGTGTACATTATGAAAGTTTTGACCATGGCCTTATTTAGGTTTAGCTGTACACTTTGTGCTTGGAGATAATGGCCCTGAAATTTCCCAAGGGTTCTCCTGATCTCCTGCCATAACTTTAGTGGGATGTCAGCAGAACTGCCAGAGTAACATCATAAATGGCCATTTCCAAAGGATTTCTGCCGATCTCCTGCCGAAGTTACAGCAAGAGATCGGAAAAACCCCTGTGAAAATTAGGCGCCAACATTAGCACCAAATGAAAATTGTCCTCTAGGCATTTTTATGTATATTGTTAGGTTAGAACAAAAAGTAATTATATTATACACCATCACTAGTGCAAACTCAGCCATGTTTTGATTCAATTTGTGCCCAAGCTGGAAAATAAAACATTTTAATCACTGTCTTGCAGAATAGCACAGAATGGCACTAAACAAATGTTTCTGAACGCAACATAAAATGGGGTGTAAATTGCGGCCTCTCTGGGTGCGTATGATGTGCCCACATGCCTGAAGAGGTCCCGCAAGTTCTGGTTAGGCACGCAAAGTGCATGATCCAAATCCAGAACTTGCGATCTCGCGGACGGAGAGTTGGACTAACTCTTATGACAAAAAATATTTTTTTGTATAAAACATTGAATTTAATTTAATTTCTATTACTTTAAAAAAAAGTGGTGTTCTTTTTATTTATGTGTGCATTTTCTTTCTTTTTAGAGATATTCTCATTCATAGTAATGGGAGCTCAGAGCTCCCATTACTATCAATGAAAATACTCATCATCATCATAGGCAGTCCCTCGGAATCGAGGAAGACTTGCTTCCACTCTTAGCATGAGTTCTTAGGTGGCTGTACAGTCCAATACGAGAACCACAGTCTCTGTCACAGGTGGGACAGATAGTCGTTGAGGGAAAGGGTGGGCAGGGAGCCTGGTTTGCCGCATGCTCCTTCCGCTGCTTGCGCTTGATTTCTGCATGCTCTCGGCGACGAGACTCGAGGAGCTCAGCGCCCTCCCGAATGCACTTCCTCCACTTAGGGCGGTCTATGGCCAGGGACTCCCAGGTGTCAGTGGGGATGTTGCACTTTATCAGAGAGACTTTGAGGATGTCCTTGTAACGATTCCTCTGCCCACCTTTGGCTCGTTTGCCGTGGACAAGTTCCGAGTAGAGTGCTTGCTTTGGGAGTCTCGTGTCTGGCATGCGAACTATGTGGCCTGCCCAGCGGAGCTGATCAAGTATGGTCAGTGCTTCAATGCTGGGGATGTTGGCCTGGACGAGGACGCTAATGTTTGTGCGTCTGTCCTCCGAGGGGATTTATAGGATCTTGCGGAGACATCGCTGATGGTATTTCTCCAGCGACTTGAGGTGTCAACTGTATATGGTCCACGTCTCTGAGCCATACAGGAGGGTGGGTATTACTATAGCCCTGTAGACCATAAGCTTGGTGACAGTTTTGAGAGCCTGGTCTTCAAACACTCTTTTCCTCAGGTGGTCGAAGGCTGCACTGGCGCACTGGAGGCGGTGCTGGATCTCATCATCAATGCCTGTTCTTGTTGATAGGAGGCTCCCGAGATAAGGGAAGTGGTCCACGTTGTCCAGGGCCACGCCGTGGATCTTGATATCTGGGGAGCAGTGCTGTGCGGCGAGGACAGGCTGGTGGAGGACCTTTGTCTTACTGATGTTTAGCGTAAGTCCCATGTTTTCATATGCCTCGGTAAATACATCGACTCATTGTGATTGGTGGTCCAGGCCCATGTGATCCCAGGAAGCGCGTGGGCCTGTATGCTGGGATGTGCAGCTAGGTCTGGGACCCGAAGTCTACGTTGGAGCAAGACCACCGGGTACCTTGGGATTTTTTTTTGTGGTCGGAAATTTTCTGTGGCACTTTGGTTGCCGTGTTGGAGGGCACAGTAGGTAGTAATGGCTGGTGCCCTTGAGAGGCTTTGCTGTGTCTCAAATAAGTGAGTTGGAATTCTAATCAGTTAACATAATTTTTAAAAAAACAAGTTGGCACACCACACCCTTTGTTGTGCATCCTGGCTGTTGTGCTGGCCAGGTAAAGCAAAATAAAACTTCCTGTTTCAGTGGCACATGAAGAATGTTCTTTTTGCAGTTGCTCCGGGTGTAGGATGCTTTTGACAATTAGAACTGGATTGCAGCAATAAAACCGGGTCTGACATATTATACCCGAGGTTGCAGTTTTAAATAGAGGTTATATTCAGGAATTATGAAAGGAGTATTCAACCTGCCTTAAGGCAAATCAAATGTTGGTGCAATAAAAGCCGTAACAATTTATGTCTCCTGTATACTATTACCTAATAACATAATATGTAGAATTACCCATAATTAACTGCAGATTATTTCTCAATTAACCTGCAGCGATATCATAATATGTACTCGTACGTGAACAGCATCACACAAAAACAGCACAAAGATTGGAATTGCTTCTGCGATAAAAATTGTCAAAAAACATAGCATCGAATCCAACTGTATTGTAAGCAATAACTTTTATATTATATAGTGATTTCAAAGAGGTTCGGAAGATAATAAACTACTAAAGCATTGATCTCTTGGTTTATGATATATCTGAAGCCCTTGATTAGATTACTGCCATTGAGCCGTTATTTACATATACATCCCAACATTCAATGGGGCAAACACAGAGAGAGATCATGATTTACTGGTGTGACAAGGTTATTCCACTTATGTTTGCTTCAGTCCTGTATTGTTCCCTGCTACATTGCCTTGGGTCACGGTTAGCCTAGACTGAATCCTCTGTGTATGAGGGATTGCTGTGGTTACATTACCACAACTCAAACCCCACCTATCTGTAAACATGTGGGACACAAGGTGAAAGGAGATTCTGTCGTCCTGCTGAGTGAGGCTCTGTTTACACAGCCATGGATTTTGAATTAATCTGGGGTGAAATTATGTGAAGTTTTTATTTGTGAATTTAGAGAGAACCTAAAGTGCCTGCTGTCGTCACCATTCTTCATATGGAACTATTTTATTCTGTACAGAACCTGGAAGAGATTTGGACCAGTCAATAGGAGGCTTATTGGAGATTCAAAACAGCAACTGCTTAACAATGTGAAGCTTGTAAAGTTTTTCAAATACTTTAAAAATATCACTGAACCAAACAACTTAAATATGTTCTAAATATAACATACAGTTCAAATGCAACAGCTGTTATAGGGTAATTATCTCTCATCTGCTTTTATTTCAATATAAAATATGTAAAAATGCTTTTCATCTAACACTAAACCAACTTTTTTGAAAAAAGGGAATTCTTTGAATAAACTGAAAATGCTTTTATGTTGTCCTACATGGTGCAATAATACTAATTGTTCTCAAAGGAGTTGTGATTAAACTTTTTATAAACGATTGTTGTTTTGCCTCCATTGAAAACTACTCTCTAGTTAAAGAAATGTTTGCTTGCTATTTCATAGCAATGGAAAGTAGTTTTTTTAAATAGAAATCATGATAAAAATCTGTTGGATATTTTCACTAGTATGAAACTATATCCTGTTTTGGCAGAAAACATCCCATTGGCCGATCTATTCAGATCAAATACCAATCGATAAATCAAACCTGCACAATCTTATTTTCAACAAATTCAAACAGTTGAGAAATTGCAAAGTTTTGTATGAAAATAAGTCAAATCAAATACTTGAGGCCATACATATAGTATTGTTGATGCTGCCTGACTGAAGAAGCTGTGCATGTTTTGCTGTCTCTGCAAGAGTGATAGTCATAGTCTGTGCTATATATATTGTGAATACGAATGAACCACAAGATCAACCAATTCCATAACGTCAAAGGAAAATGGATGCTGGAGAAATTGTAAGGATTCTGGGGTCAAAGTTGCCCTTTTTTGCACCTTGCACCGCCTGTTGTGAAACACTTTTTGCACCGGGGTGGGGGAGAGAGGGGGGCACTAACAGCTCCCGGAAAAAATTGCCTGGGCCACCGCGCAACCGGCAACACGTCATTGCCATGTACGGGGTCCCCTTAGCGCTGTGTGCGGCCCCCTTTCCACCCCATGGCGGATATTGCCCTGCGCCCCTCGGAGCTGGTGCGAGCGGGTGTCAACGGCAGTCTCGACAGCCGGTCGCCAACCAGGCCGAAATCCATTCACCGAGCGGAAGTTAAAAGGGAGGCCGCGAGCGTCCCGCGCCACTATCTTGATGGTTTTGCCGACTCTAGCACTAGTTTGAGACCCAAGTTACTCACCCTCAAATTGAATTTGAAATTCTAACATGCTATGATCACTCTTCCCTCGAGGATCCTTTACTATAAGATCATTAATTAATCCTGTCTCATTACACATTACCAGATCTAAAATAGCCTCCTCCCTGGTTGGTTCCACAATGTATTGTTCTAAGAAACCATCTGGAATACATTCCAATCTATATGAAGATTAAAATTGCCAATAATTATTGCCATACCTTTCTTACAAGCCTCTATTATTTCTTGATTTATACTCTGTCCTACAGTGTAGCTACTGTTAGGGGGCCCATAGACTACCAGTGACTTATTTCCCTTATTATTTCTTATCTCCACCCAGACTGATTCTACATCTTGATCTTCTGAGCCAATATAATTTCTCACTACTGCACTGATCTCATTCTTTATTTACAGACTACCCCACCTCCTTTTCCTTTCTGCTTATCCTTCTGAAATGTCAAATACCCTTGACTATTTCTGAGTTTCTGGGATGGCAGTGTGTGAGTAGTAGGTTCGGTGGCCCAGCCCTCAATTGGGACCCGGTGCAGCATCAGCGCAAGTACTCCTGGCTTTGGTTTGCGTAACCGAAACTGTTAGAAGTGGGGCTCATTTGGAGGTCTAACCCGGAAATTCTCACCACCTCCCTCCATGGGAGACGGGCAGCTTCTGCAAGTATTTCTGAAGTTTTTTGTGTGGGGGGGGGGGGGGGGGGAGTGTGATGGATGCACCCCCCCCCCCGCCCCCACCAACCAAGATTGCAGAGGGCCCACTCCTAGATGCCCTGCCCCTGAGAACTTAAGCAGTGGCGGAGATCTGTGGTGGGTGCATTCCTGATGTAACTGCCGGGATCGCCCATCAATGGAAGTTTTCTGCTTATATGTTATTTGTTGCTAGCCTGGATATTTTCTTCCTTTCATAAGAACATAAGAAATAGGAGCAGGAGTAGATCATTTGGCCCCTCGAGCCTGCTCCGGTATTTAATAAGATCTTGGGCTCAGCTCGACTTCCCTGCCTGCTCCCCATAACCCTTCACTCCCTTATCGATTAGAAATCTGTCTATCCTTATCCCCTTTTTGTTATCCTGGATTTTGCAGGGCATCTCAGCCAAAGAGGATGGGTAACCTGGTCATTCAGATTTGCTGCTGCCACTCTGCAACTGACAACATCAGAGGGGCTCAGAGGTAGATTCCTCGTTGATTCATCCCCCTTCCCTGTGGGAAATTTCTAGGGTGTGGGCAAGACCCCTTTTGTCCCTCCGATGTCTCAGCCGGTAGATGGCTAAAGAACTCCATTGTGGTAGGAATTGTGGCTACAAGGTCACGTTCTATGGGTCCACTCCTTAGTAGAGAGTATTGGAGCACTGAGACGTTGCCAGTAATTGGATATATTTCATAATTGGCTGCTCTCTAAACAAAAATGTCATATTGGTTGGATTATTATAGGCTTTAGCTTCTGAAGTTAAACTTTAAAAAAATATATTTCATAAAAGCACATTTTGAAAGTGCAAAAATTCTGAGATCACACAGTTTCTGTATGGGAAATAAGACTTTAAATGCTTTCCTAATCATATTCATTGGGCTTTCCTTGCTTCTCAGAATCTGCAGTCAGCTGCATATTGTCACTAAATTTTAAAACGTACTCCCCAAATGTCTTCTTTCAAATGGCACTTCACCATGATGCAAAGTTGCAGTTGGTATAGAAATTAGTAAAATATAGCCAACTTCTGTTAAGAGAATGGCGTGTTTACTCGAAAACTTTAATCACTTCTCAGAAATAGTTAATTGAATTATGATTTGCAGAGAAATACCAGTAAGAATGTTATGCTGCAGTTTTCTACAGGCTGTTAAATGTTACAGAAGACTTTTTAATATATTAGTGGTTTAGTGCTATTGTTTTAACTTAGGGCTGGAATTTGGTTAGCATTTCCGCTGCGTTTTTCAGCGGTATTCCCGTTTTTCGGCGGTATTCCTAGTTTTCGGTGGTAAACCACCCGGTGTGAGTTTGATCAAAGTGTTTCGCCGGCGGTTTCGACATACCGCTGGGGAGCGGACCGCCAGCGTGCAACACTGAAAAAAAACGCTTCCGCCTGAGTTTGGTGGTAGCGGTGACCCGTAGGTGAGGAGAAAAAAAGACCACCCAGGAGAAACCAGCCGGAGCAGCCCTTCGATCGGCGGTAGGTATGAAATACTGCAAAAAAAAGGAAGTGAAAGTTTTTTTTAATTCTTTTGTGGCGATTTACTGGCAAAGGGTCCTGTGAATGTTTTCCGACTTTTTATTTTTTTGAAAAATATTTTTTGCATTCCCCCCCCGCCCCACCCACAGGCCCAACTTGCAGCCTCGGACTAAATTTCACTAAATATGACTAAAATTGACCAGGATCGAGAATCCACGTGGAAAACCTCATTTTTCCTGTCGGATGGATTTAACAAAATGTTTTGATTAATTTTCCGCCGATCTTAATTAAATAATCTAGCGTTTTTTTCGGTGGTAATCCGGTGGTGGCAGTTTTTGACCAAATTCCAACCTTGTTCTATTGTTGAAATAACTGAATTCCTGCAACATACTAAACAGCAGGTGATTTGTGTAATGTGCCACCTAGGGGGGGAAAGTAATTGCTTAACAGGAACTAGCATCTACTTAGTAAACTGGAAGAAATACAGGTGCAGACAGAAAATGGTTTGGGATTTTCAATTTCTGTTCCCTTAGAGAAAATTAACTAAGACGATGATATCTTAACTGTTGCACTGCCGGCACCTGCGGGGAATTCCAGTCTCCCTCAGCTAGCTGTTTTCTAAAGTTTTTAGATCATACACTGAGGCCGCGATTTTGCCGGTGCTCAGTGGGCGGGGACTGGGGGGTCGGGTCAGCCGGAAAATTGACAAAGATTGACAGCGGGTTGGGTTTCTGCTGTCAACTCGCACAAGCTTCACGTTCCCAAATGTCTGAGCAGACATGACCAGCAGCAGCGGGGGAGGCAATTGAGCCAATTATTTGTTCGTTTAGAAGATTTTTACTCACCCTTTAACGTTACCAGGTCACCCACACTGCCTCTAGCCCCCGTCTGGCAGAGGTTGAGTGACCATTGAGGCAGATGATTGGTGACAGCGTTAAAACTTGTATAAACCCTCACAATTTACACCTGCACACTTTCCAAACCAGAGATTCTTTGGTTTCTCCCCTTGGAAGGCAGATTGTGCGTTATGCCGGCTGCAAGACTTTGTAGCAAACTCTCCAGCCAGGCTCACATCATTGCAGCAACCTCTCTCACCTTTGACAAGGTGCTTCTGTTCAACTGCTATCTACTTCATCAGGATGGAAACCATTTACACTCTGTAACCTAGGTCCTCAGCATCTGACCACGATGAACCCCAACACCAGGCACACCAGCAGCACCAACAACACCAACCTTCTTCGCAATCACCTGATGCTGCAGAGGACAAAGGGCATCAGCACCCGACCACATTGCTGCCCGTGATGCCAGGGATGGCCTCACCATGGCCAGATTTACTTCACTTGAAACTGTACACCCTGGCTGCCACATGAAGCGCCAGGTTGGCACCATCCCACACCAACACCATAAAGCATCCTTCCAATGCCCAAACCATTCCTTTCACACTCATCAGCATTGTGGGTGGTACCCTTATGTCTCACCATTCACTACAACTCACTAAGCCACATCCAAAGGTGATTGGCAAAAGAACCAAAGTGATGTAATAAAAAACTTTTTTACGCAGCGAGTGGATAAGATCTGCAATGCACTGCCTGAAAGGGTGGTGGAGGCAGACTCAATTTTATCTTTCAAAAGGGAGTTGGATAAGTACCTGAAGGGAAAAAAAGTGCAATGCTACGGGCAAAGGACAGGGGAGTGGGATTGCTGAGAGTTGGCACGGGCTCAACGTGCCAAAAGGCCTTCTTCCATGCTGTAACCATTCTATGATTCTATGAAAGGTGCACACAAATCTGTCCAAGAAGGCAAAGTGTTGAAAATAAAGATTTCAATGTTTGACAATAGATTAACAGAAACTGCACGTGAACATTGGCTAAAACACCCAAGTGCCTATCCATGTGTGTTGTTAGTTGGAATGATTGGACTAGGATGAGGGTGAGTGTGAGGAGTGGCTAGTGAGATAGGCAAGTGATAATGTAGATAGAGTGGAATGGGTGGAGGTAAAGTTTGGAGTCTTGGGGAATAAAGGGATATGGAGATCGGATGGGAAAATGGAGTTGAGGTCCATGATCAGCTATGATCTTATTGAATGGCGGAGCAGGCTCGAGGGGCTGTAGGGCCTACTCCTGCTATTTCTTATGTCTTATGTCAGTTGGTATGAGTAAGGATGTGCAGGAGTAGGGTAGGGAAGGCAGAGTGATGGGGATGTGCACAGCAGGATGAGGTTGAGTATGATTTTGCAGTAACATTTCGTGGTCTACTGAGATCATTGAAAGATTTGCGCCACTGCAGTCTGGTCCGCCTGACCACATCCTGTCCTGTGCAATTTGCAACCAGGCTGCGTTGGTCTCCTGGGGAGGTGTCTTCTGCCCATTGGAATTGAAGAGAACCTCTCTGCTTGCTGTGACTCCCTCTGTAAGCAGATGAAGGGAGTCATGGGAGAGCTTGGGTACAACTGTGCACCTCTGAGCAGTCATTGTCAGTGTTTGCAGCACTTCAATGCTGTAGAACACTGAGAGCACAACTGTCAAAATGAATTTGCGCATGGTCCCTTTAAGGTACCTGGCTGATGATGCATCATCAAATGATATCATCATACTTGCTTCCTTCAATTGGCCGTCAAACGCGCTGGGTGGGCTTAACGAGCCCACTCAACGTAAAATCATTCTACACAACGGATGGAGCCAGCAGCCGGGGTCAGGACCCACCACCAACGTCGCCCACCATGAACCTGCTGAGGTAAGGGAAATTGCGGCCTATGACACTGAAACAAACCTTATTATCACAGGATAAAGGTACTCAAATGTCAGGAGGAATTTAGTTGTATTATTAACCATAAACTATTAAATAAGCACTTAAAATATAATTTTAAATAATGCTGACCACTTTATTTCAACTCACAATGACCTTTTTGTCTCCTTTCTATTTTAATCTTGACCCATCAATTTTCTCCTCTTTCCTCAAGGGGCTGATTCCTTTGTTAAGATTCAGTTCCACAGTTGCTATTTCCCTTTCAGGGCCTTGCCCTAGTAGTCAATATTCATTTGTGAACCTTAACTGTTAGTTGGGACTAGCTATTCAACGGTGGGGATATTACACCCAAACCTAATCCTGTCTTTTTCCGCTATCCACATGTACACTTCCAGCAGGGGTTGCTGAACAGGGATCAGGAAGAGGAACCTTAGTCAACTTCTCCCTTCTTAACTCAGGAATATTTTAAATATAATTCGTGTCATGAGCTTTGATGGACCAAATAGCTTTTTTATATCCCAGGCTTTTCTTATATTCTCATAACTGGTGCCTACATACAAATATCTTTTATGAAGTTCTCATAGAAAAATACATCATGTGTTATCTTTTTTCATTTAATACTGGAAAAACATATGTGCCATTTTAGTAGTTCCATGTAACAGAAATCATGTAGATCTGGTAATCTCAGAAACATTTTGCCTGCATTCATATTCCTACAAGGAATTCTGCAAAACATAGAAATCTTTCTCGGAATAACAGCAGCATGCCCAGTCCAGAAAATGACACCTGGTAAAATATGTCATTAGATGCACATTTTTCCTGATAAAATAAAGAAATTAATATAGGTCTGGATCTTTAAGCTAATATATTCAGTTACCAGAGGGGTAAGTGTTAAGAAGTGCCTTAAAGGAGTAGCGATGTGGAGAGTCGGAAAAGTTTAGAGAGATAATTACAGAGCTTATGGCCTAAACAGCTGAAGGCACAGTTGCCAATGGTGGGATGAAGTTAGAGGGAGATGCACAAAAGGCCAAAGTTGGAGGAACACAGAGCTCTCGTAAGGTTGAAGGAGGTTACAGAGATCGGGAGGGGCAAGACTGTGATTGCATAGGATTACATAGGATATACAGCACAGAAACAGGCCATTCAGCCCAACCAGTCCATGCCGGCGTTTATGCTCCACTCCAGCCTCCTCCTGTCTTTCCTCATCTAACTCTATCAGCATAACCCTCTGTTCCCTTCTCCCTCATATGCTAGTGTAGCCTCCCCTTAAATGCATCTATACTATTTGCTTCAACCACTCCCTGTGGCAGCAAGTTCCACATTCTCACCGCTCTCTGGGTAAAGAGGTTTCTTTTGAATTCCCTATTTAAATACTTGGTGACTATCTTATATTGATGACCTCTGTTATGCTCTTCCCCACAAGTGGAAACGCGCTCTTTGTATCCACTCTATCAAAACCTTTCATAATTTTAAAGATCTCAAGTAGGTCACCCCTTAGCCGCCTTTTTTCAAGAAAAAAGAGATCCAGCATCCTTTCCTGATAGGTATACCCTCACATGGCTGGTATCATCTTTGTAAATCTTCTCTGTACCTTCTCCAGTGCCTCTATATCCTTTTATAATATGGCGGCCAGAATTGTACGCAGCACTCTACGTGTGGTCTAACCAAGGTTTGATACAGGTTTAGCATAACTTCCCTACTTTTCAATTCTATACCTCTAGAAATGAACCCCAGTGCTTGGTTTGCTTTTTAATGGCCTCATTAACCTGTGTTGCTACTTTTATATGTACTCAGAGATCCCTTTGCTCCTCTACCCCACCCAGACTCGCATCCTCCAAGTAATGTGATCTCTCTATTCTTCCTACCAAAATGTAATACATATAATACCTCATATTTATCTGTGTTGAAATTCAATTGCCAATTATATGCCCATTCTGCAAGTTTATTAATGTCCTCCTGTAATTTGTTGCAGTCCTCCTCAGTATTGACTATCCACCCTGCCCCCACCCTCCAATTTGATGTTATCTGCAAATTTAGAAATTGTGATTTTGATTCCAAAGTCTAAATCTTTCATATAAATTGTGAACAGCAGTGGTCCCAGCACTGATCCTTGTGGAACACCACTACCCACCTTCTGCCACTGTAACCAGCTACCCTTTACACCTACTCTTTGGATTCTGTCTTGAAGCCAGCTAGCTATCCATTCTGCTACTTGCCCCCGATTCCGTATTCTCGGACCTTATTCCTTAGTCTATTATGTGGCATCTCTTGAAGATCTAGATAAATTACATAAGAACATAAGAAATAGGAGCAGGAGTAGGCCATACGGCCCCTCAAGCCTGCTCCACCATTCAATAAGATCATGGCTGATCTGATCATGGACTCAGTTCCACTTCACTGCCCGCTCCCCATAACCACTTATCCTATAAGAAACTGTCTATTTATGTCTTAAATTTATTTAAAGTCCAAAATTCCACAGCTCTCTGAGGCAACAAATTCCACAGATTCACAACCCTCTGAGAGAAGAAATTTCTCCTCATCTCAGTTCTAAATGGGCAGCCTCTTATTCCAAGATCATGCCCTCTAGTTCAAGTCTCCCCCACCAGTGGAAACATTCTCTCTGCATCCACCTTGTCAAGCCCCCTCATAATCTTATACATTTCAATAAGATCACCTCTCATTCTTCTGAATTCCAATGAGTAGAGGCTCAACCTACTCAACTTTTCCTCATAACTCAACCCCCTCATCCCCAGAATCAACCTAGTGAACCCTCTCTGAACTACCTCCAAAGCAAGTACATCCCTTCGTAAATATGGAAACCGAAACTGCATGCAATATTCCAGGTGTGGCTTCACCAAACCCTATACAGCTGTAACAAGACTTCCCTGCTTTTATACTCCATCCCCTTTACAATAAAGGCCAAGATTCCATTGGCCTTCCTGATCACTTGCTGTACCTGCATACTATCCTTTTGTGTTTCATGCCCAGGTACCCCCAGGTCCCGCTGTACTGCAGCACTTTGCAATCTTTCTCCATTTAAATAAAAACTTGCTCTTTGATTTTTTTTCTGCCAAAGTGCATGATCTCACATTTTCCAACATTATACTCCATCTGCAAATTTTTGCCCACTCACTTAGCCTGTCTATGTCCTTTTGCAGATTTTTTATGTCCTCCTCATACATTGCTTTTCCTCCATCTTTGTATTGTCAGCAAACTTGGCTATGTTACACTCAGTCCCTTCTTCCAAGTCGTTAATATAGATTGTAAATAGCTGGAGTCCCAGCACTGATACCTGCGGCACCCCACTCGTTACTGATTGCCAACCAGAGAATGAACCATTTATCCCGACTCTCTGTTTTCTGTTTGATAGCCAATCTTCTTTCCATGCTAATATATTACCCCCAACCCCGTGAACTTTTATCTTGTGCAGTAACCTTTTATGTGGCACCTTGTCAAATGCCTTCTGGAAGTTCAAATACACCACATCCACTGGTTCCCCTTTATCCACCCTGTTCGTTACATCCTCAAAGAATTCCAGTAAATTTGTCAAACATGACTTCCCCTTCATAAATCCATACTGACTCTGTCTGACCAAATTTTGCTTCTCCAAATGTCCTGTTACTGCTTCTTTAATAATGGACTCCAACATTTTCCCAACCACAGACGTTAGGCTAACTGGTCTATAGCTTCCTGCTTTTTGTCTGCCTCCTTTTTTGAATAGGGGCGTTACATTTGTAGTTTTCCAATCTCCTGGGACCTCCCCAGATTCCAGGGAATTTTGATAAATTCCAACCAATCCATCCACAATCCCTGCCGCTACTTCTCTTAAGACCCTAGGATGCAAGCCATCAGGTCCAGGGGATTTATCTGTCTTTAGTCCCATTATCTTACTGAGTACCACCTCATTAGTGATTGTGCTACCGTAAAGACTGATACAAAATATTTGTTCAGAGTTTCTGCCATCTCCATGTTCCCCATTACTAATTCCCCAGTCTCGGTCCTCTAAGGGACCAACATTTACTTTAGCCACTCTTTTCCTTTTCCTTTTTATATACCTATAGAAATTCTTGCTATCTGTTTTTCTATTTTGTGCCAGTTTACTTTCATCGTATATCTCCCCTTTCTTAATCATTTTTTTAGTCATTCTTTGCTGGCTTTTAAAAGCTTCCCAATCTTCTGTCCTCCCACTAGTTTTGGCCACTTTGTATGCCCTTGTTTTTAAATCGGATACCGTCCTTTATTTCTTTAGTTAGCCACGGATGGCTTTCTTTTCTCTTGCACCCTTTCCTCCTCACTGGAATATATTTTTCTTGAGAGTTGTGAAATATCTCTTTAAATGTACACCACTGTTCATCAACCGTCCTACACTTCAATCTGTTTTCCCAGTCCACTTTAGCCAACTCTGCCCTCATACCTTCATAGTCTCCTTTATTTAAGCTTAGTATGCTGGTTAGAGATCCCACTTTCTCACCCTCCATCTGAATTTGAAACTCAATCATGCTATGACCACTCATTCCAAGGGGATCTTTTATTAGGAGATTGTTTATTAATCCTGTCTCATTACACATCTACTACATTACCCTTGTCTACACTCTCTGTTATCTCTTCAAAAAATTCAATGAGTTTGGTCAGGCAAGACTTTCCCTTTTGAAATCGATGCTGACTATTCATTATTAGTTTCTAGATGCTCTTCTATTTTCTCCTTTAGTAGGGATTCCATTATTTTTCCTACCACTGACGTTAAGCTGACTAGTCTATTGTTCCCTGGACATGTTCCAGCTCCCTTCTTAAATATAGGTATTATGTTAGCTATCTGCCAGTCCTCTGACATTGCACCTTTTTCTAATGAATTATTAAATATGTGTAGTAATGCCTCATCTATCTCTTCCCTAGATTATTTTAAAATGCGAAGATATAATCTGTCCGGACCAGGGCTTTTATCTTCTCCGAGTTTGATTAGTTTATTTAATATTTCTCCTCTTTTTATTTCAAATGCAGTTATCTCATTATTAATCTCATCATCCATTGTCATGTCCACCTATTCTATTAAATACTGAAGCAAAGTAATTATTTCATATTTCTGTCATCTATCACTGCTTCTGATATTATCCTGTCCATCCCTTAGTGGCTCTGTTCCCATCCCAACCTTTCCTTTTTTTATTGATGTGCCTGTAGAATATTTTAATACTTTGTTTTATGTACCTTGATAATTTAATTTATAGTTCCTCTTTACCTTCTTAATTGTTTTTTGACTTCTTTCCTAATCACTTCATATTCTCCATTATCATGCTCTCCCCTGCTGTCCATGTACTTAGTGTATGCCTTTTTCCTTATCCTCAATTTTTCCCTCATGGTTTTATGCATCCATAATGTCTCATTAGTGTTTGTTCTTTTTTTAGTGAAACATATTTTTTCTGGACTATGTTGAATACAATTCAAATGTTTCCCATTTCTGTTCTACATCATTGTTTGCTAATATTGTTGTCCATTTTATTTTCCCAAGTTCTATTTTCAGCCCCTCAAAATCAGCTTTTCTTCAATCTATTACCCTGGTCTTCATCATACTTGTGTCCTTCTCAGTTATTATTTAAAAGCATATTATATTTTGGTCACTATTGCCTACTTTTACTTTTCTTATCTGTTCTGGTTCATTCCCCATTATTAGATCCAATAGCGAATCCATTGAGTGATTTCAACATGAGGTTGAGAATTTTAAAATTGAGGTGTTGCAAGCCAATGAAGGTCAGCGAGCACTGAGGTGATGGGTGAGTGGGACTTGCTGTGATATAAGCAGCAGTTATAGATGAGCTTACATTTATGGAGGGTGGAAGATGGGAGGCCAGCCAGGAAAGCATTGGAATAATTGAAGTAAGAAAAGCATGGATGAGCAGTAAACATACTTGAAGGAACAAAAATGTTTTATCATGTAACTTGAAAGGAAAACAGCATACAAGAAGAATAAGCAGTATATCATCAACGGTTTACAGATAATAAGCTACTTTTAGTACACATTTCATGGGCACTTGCTGCACTCATTGCACGGATACTCCAGAAAATGGCCTAAAAGCTGTTTATCCCATTTTTTTCCGGGGTTTGCACAGGTTTTCAACATGTTACAGTGGAATCCCTGCAGAAATTCACCACCAATTTATCAAAAGGATATTCCAAAATTACTTTAATCTATGTTTAAAAATAGCTTTGTGTGAATATCCCTTTATTAATCAGAAATTATGAAGTAAATTTAATAGGAAACAATTATAACCCACTGAGGATTTTCACCATATTGCACAGAATATAATTCTGAGGAACAGTTTCAAAATTGTTTTACAGTTTAATTACAGCCACCCAGATAAGTTGGCAAAGGGATACATCTCTGTATTATGAAAAATGCACAATATCTTGGAGCAACCACTAGTCAACAGTAAGGAGGAAAAATGCAAACATGCTATCTGGGTTTAAGATAAGTTATCAAACAGTATTTCAAGCGAAAGATGTAATAAGTTATTCCTTAATGTCCTGGATTTCAATTCCCACCAACCCTTCCCCTCTCCTCCCCCTCCCCCCCACCACCCCATTCCCCACCACCACCATCTTCAAAAGTTTAAATACATAGGAGGTTTACTCTTGAGATTGTGTCTACCTGAAAGTCGTCTTGGCACATCAGCAGTGATTGCAGGAAGCCCTGTGGCACGGGCGGAGGAGAGAGGGGTTGTGGAATGTATGGAAGGTGAAGTCATCTGACTCAGATAGGGTGGGTATGACTGATCATATGACCACGGTGGTGACGACTGGGCCTGCCTGGGGTCTGTAAACAGAGGAATCAGTCAATCTTTTTTTTCTCTTCTGTTAACTTGCCAGAAAATAGAGTCTGTATCACTTTTGTAGGCCTTAGTCTTTATTCAAATCTACTAAACATCAGTCTTATAAGGAAAGCACTCTCCTCTCTTGCAAACCTTACAAAATGGAACCTGAATTAAAAAATATATATTATATTGTAAAGGAACAAATTAATAAAATAGCCATTATCCCTTGCTATACCCAGTATACCACAACTCTGGCATACTTCTTTCCAAGGTACTCTATTTTTTAATTAATACCGATAAAACCATTTTCTGAAAATATGACGCAAATATTGTATTCTTTTGCAAAAATGATCCAATTGTTTTCAGAAGCATGCTGCAGGTATCAGACACTAATTACAAGTTGTAGCCATTGAACACAACAACAACTTGCATTTATATAGCGCATTTAGGTAGTAAAACATTCCATAGCGCTTCACAGGAGCATTACCTAACGGAATTTAACACCTAGTTCCTAGGTTGTAAATAGACATAAAAAGGGCATCTAGTGTTTGTTTTGCAGATTTGGAAGTTTTAGCATAATGCATATAATACATTTCGGAAAAAACAAGCTCAAGGAAGCAGAGGATTCCTTGTATTTATGAGTCCGAGCTATCAAGCCAGGGGCTGAATTCTCAGGCTTGTAGCCTGCCACAGTTTCCCCATTTACTTTTAATTCACCACTGCATAGGAATGACAGCTGTGATTAACAAAGTGTTGATGACAAGGTAAGTGATAGGAACTCAACGAATTAGACAGAACTTGAAACACCCTGGCAAGAATACTGGAATATTAGGTCAGATGACAAAAGGTATCCTTAACTAACAATGTCCTCAACAGTGCTCAGTAACAAATCATCCAGTCACACTCCGTCACACAAATTTCAGCTGAATGTGTATATTGTCACATCCGCATAAGCTGGTAGTTAATAGGCTCAGTCCTTAATATCAATGAAATATAAGATTTCAATCCTCCCGTAATGCCCTGGAGTCGCCAGGAATTAAAGATTAATCTCCAGGACACTGCTGCGAGCGAGCCAGGAGAAACATCATTGGAGCATTAAAAATTATGTATTTATTATTTTTTTTATTTGTTATAAAAATATTGGAGAATTTTTTTTTTTAAACGGCTGTTTAACAGGGCAGGGTGGTTGGAGGCGGGAGACCATGTGAAGAAACTTTCAGGAACACGTCCAGCCAGAGTTACCAACCCGAATGAAATATGAGCTAAAATTTGAATTCTTCTGCATTTGTGGGAGGGTAGAACACAGGACCAAATGTCTTTCTTTTTGCCCCAACTCAGAGAATCTTTATGTCTATCAATGGACAGGTTTAAAGATGCACACTGTGTCGCCCCCATGTTCAGTATGCCGCCAGATGCTTATGTGCAAAAATCCTTTCTTGTTCTATTTGAAGCTTACACCATTTACACACTCAATACATGGAACGACTGAAAAGTCTGCAGCGACCCTATAGAGTACTATTAGCTGACTATGACCAAGTGGATTCCAAAGCATATTTTTCTTCGAGCATCCATTATAAAGAACAACTCCTAGCTACAACAGAGACAATGAAAAGAATGGCTCTGAAATCCGACTGTTCAATGGGAGACATAGCCCGATATATACAACAACATCATACTGTTAAGAAACAACACTTTAAATGTTAACCCGACCATAGTCACTTCTTAAATAGTCTAGTCTCACTCGTGCGTATTAATTATTTAGTCATTGTTTTGTTCAAAGGTAAACCATGCACAGAGATTGGACTCAGAGGCTTGATATTTAGCGCATAGATATCTAAAGATAAAATGAATCAACTGTTGCCTAGGCCCTAAGCTCTGGAATTCCCTGCCTGAACCTCTCTGCCTCTCAACCCCTCTCCTCCTTCAAGATGTTCCTTAAAACCTACCTCTTTGACCAAGCTTTTTGTCACATGGATTTATGAAAGGGAAATCATGCTTGATAAATCTTCTAGAATTTTTTGAGGATGTAACTGGTAGAGTGGACAAGGGAGAACCAGTGGATGTGGTGTATTTGGACTTTCAAAAGGCTTTTGACAAGGCCCCACACAAGAGATTGGTGTGCAAAATTAAAGCACATAGTATTGGGGGTAATGTACTGACGTGGATAGAGAACTGGTTGGCAGACAGGAAGCAGAGAATCAGGATAAACGGATCCTTTTCAGAATGGCAGGCAGTGACTAATGGGGTGCCGCATGGCTCAGTGCTAGGACCTCAGCTATTTACGATATACAATAATGATTTAGATGAAGGAATTGAGTATAATATCTCCAAGTTTGCAGATGGCACTAAGCTGGATGGCAGTGTGAGCTGTGAGGAGGATGCTAAGAGGCTGCAGGGTGACTTGGACAGGTTAGGTGAGTGAGCAAACGCATGGCAGATGCAGTATAATGTGGATATATGTGATGTTATCCAGTTTTGTGGCAAAAACATGAAGGCAGAATATTATCTGAATGGCGGCAGATTAGGAAAAGGGGAAGTGCAACGAGATCTGGGTGTCATGGTACATCAATCATTGAAAGTTGGCATGCAGGTACAGCAGGTGGTGAGGAAGGCAAATGGTATGCTGGCCTTCATAGCTAGGGGATTTGAGTATAGGAGCAGGGAGGTCTTGCTGCAGTTGTACAGGGCCTTGGTGAGGCCTCACCTGGAATATTGTGTTCAGTTTTGGTCTCCTAATCTGAGGAAGGACGTTCTTGCTATTGAGGGAGTGCAGCGAAGGTTCACCAGACTGATTCCCGGGATGGCAGGACAGACATATGAAGAGAGACTGGATCGACTGGGTCTGTATTCACTGGAGTTTAGAAGGATGAGAGGGGATCTCATAGAAACATATAAAATTCTGACGGGACTGGACAGGTTAGATGCAGGAAGAATGTTCCCGATGTTGGGGAAGTCCAGAAGCAGGGGACATAGTCTAAGGATAAGGGGTAAGCCATTTAGGACTGAGATGAGGAGAAACTTCTTCACTCAGAGAGTTGTTAACCTGTGGAATTCCCCACCGCAGAGAGTTGTTGATGCCAGTTCATTGGATATATTCAAGAGGGAGTTAGATATAGCCCTTACGGCTAAAGGGATCAAGGGGTATGGAGAGAAAGCAGGAAGGTGGTACTGAGGTGAATGATCAGCCATGATCTTATTAAATCATGGTGCAGGCTCGAAGAGTCAAATGGCCTACTTCTGCACCTATTTTCTATGTTTCTATGTCACCTGCCCTAATTTCTCCTTATGTGGCTCGGCGTCAATATTTTTGTCTCATAATACTCCTGTGAAGCACCTTGGGATGTTTCACTACATTAAAGGCATTATATAAATACAAGTTGTTGTTGATGATGCAACTGCCTTAATTTTCCATGGAAGTGATGTGGGTGTACATTGGCCAGACATATTGCAATGGAATGCAAATGACTGGAAAACATCAGAGAACGTATTTCCCATCATTTGCGCCAGAACAAAATTTGATACTAGGAACAGCAATGCATGAGTAAAGGAAAGAGGTGAAGGAGATGTAAATTTTAAAGGAACGCTATGTCTGCTGCGATCGATTCAGGAGTAATCGAATGCACTGGGCAAAATGGGAGGTTTAACACTTTTTATTACATATTTTATTGGGGCCTTCTGTCTGGGCTACCAACCGTGCTATGCTGCAGGAGACACCACAGCCATTTTCCTCTCCACCACCCGAGGTGGACAACTCACAGCTGAAGAAACATTATTGTGAACCCACCAAAATCATGGCCATGACCCTGACCTCGGTTTGTTGGTTGGCCTCAGGGCAGAGATTTGGGGCAGGCAGAAGTCCCGCAACCACTGAAATTGCACCGTTGAAAAAACCCAGAGGAAAATCTGCCCCTATATCTGCAAAAATTGGATAGCTTCATTTTAAAATGTAGCATTTAGTCTTGCAGTCCATGCTCCTGCAGCAAACTGGTAAACAACGTTCTGCTGGAGTGTGTGTGGGTGTGTGAGACTATTCAGTCCAAAGAAGCAGCATTTTTATAATGACCGTACACAATCTCACAATATGTAAAACAATTCATTTGTGGATCAGCTGAAACAAGTTAGCAGGGTAGTGCCCTTCCCTTGTATGCAAATAACGTTACGCATCAGTGCATATAAAGCACACCCACTTCCTGTTGTCTCTCAAGACTAGAGTTCTGGTTTTCTGAGTAACATTTCATGTTAAGTAGCAAAGGAACAGTCCTGCTCCGCCTGGCCCACAAGAAAACTTCATTTTTAATGAACTTGGAGGGTCAGTAACCAGCGGACACAGATTTAAAATAATTGTCAAAAAAAACAGAGGGGTGATGAGAAGAAATTTATTTATCAACGAGTTGTTATGATCTGGAATACACTGCCTGAAAGTGTGGTAGAAGCAGATTCAATAGTAGCTTTTAAAAGGGAATTGGATCTCTACTTAAAATGAAACAATTTCCTGGGGTATAGGGAATGAGCAGAGGAGTGTGACTAACAGGTAGCTCTTTCACAGAGCCGGCATGAGCACGATGGGCCGGATGGTCTCCTTCTGTGTTGTATGATTCTAAGTTACCTTCTCAGCCCTCTCCTGGTCCTGTTCCCCCATGGCCTTGCCCATGACCTCGCAACACAAAGTAAAAATAGTGTTGGGATATGATTAACGTTATCAGACCCCAACATTTAAAATCTCGATGAGGCAGTCACCTGCCTGTGACGTGGGCCTCACACACTGCCTGTTAAAATGGCATGCGGCGTGTGCAGCATGGATCGGGTTATATTTTAATCCCCTGTACGCTCTGTTCTCATTGGAAGTGGGGACAGTTAAAACAGGAGCTAACAGTGCAGCCAAAACAAATATGAACACTTATCGTGATAAGCATTGGGCTATTTGGCTGGTACTAGCTTCAACTCTGTATCTTTTTAACTTTTTCACTACTAAGTTTTTTTGGCATCTACCCAACAGTGCAAGTATTTCCATTATATTAAACACAGAAAATGATTATCTGAAAAAATGTGATATTATCTGATTATCTGGAGGTAAAGGTTGAGAAGAAACCTTAATTTGTAGCATAAATGTAAAAAGGTTGCTATTTTCTTTCTGATGGTAAGTGTTATCATAGCCCTGCAAGTGAGAACACGTCCCAATCTAATGCTGCACTGCAATGTATAAAAGTTTCCCTGATGTTGATGTTTTACTGTGATATTATCCCATTGTTCATGTCACTCCTAACGCAAACCTAGCCAGATTTGGCCTTATTTTTAATGAGCTGCTTTGTTTAGGTTTTGTCTAGGTTTGATTCTTATCCAGTATATGATCATTATAAGAACCTTTGGGAAGGTATAAATACCTAAGTTGGACCTCAGTTTGGTTTGATTTGAATTAGCTGGCTAATAACACATCTGTGATAGGAGTATTCTAACAGGAAAGTGCATCTATTTTTGCACTTTTTGTTTGGTCAATGCACTTTCTGTTGCATTTTGTTGTGAAGGAAACATCCTTCTATCCTTGTATCTGCGTGATAATATAGAAATCTTCATTTTTCAAATAAAAATCCTCCCCTTTCTTATAACTCATGTTTATTTAGAATTTGTGCTCGTTTATCTAGAATTTGTACTCATTTATCTGTGTAAACTTTTGTGATATCAAACTGAGCCGAATGAAAACTTTCTTTTCTATCTTGGCATGTCAGATCCTGACAAGTCTCAGACAGACTTGCTGATGCAGTTGGCATCTCCTTATTTTGCAATAAGTGAATGGTTGCCAGCTCTGATTTAACTGTCCTGATTTAACCTCAATAATCCGCAATGCACAGAGTTTAATAACCTTGCATTTATATGCACTTGAGCAACTGAATTTATGTAGAAGTGAAATTACTTCTATTAATTGCACGATGCTTGCAAAGGAATGCCTCCAAATAAAATTTGGCATTTGGGTCACTGCTGTGTATGATGGCTTTTGTTCCCTTCATATTCCCACTGCAAAGTTCCTGGGACCTCCATTGTTTTTCATTTGCATCTTCCCTCAATCATCTGCTCCTACAAGTTCTCTTCTTGAGGTAGAAAGGAGAGTGAGTGGCAAACCTCTCCATGACTTGCATGTTAATGCCTTTCTGAAGTCAGCTGGTGGGAAAATCACATAACCAAGTTCCTCCTCTTGAAAAACCACTGAAGAGAACTGATGAGATACTCTGTATCTGTGGCTAGATTCATCAGCCAACACTGAGCCTGAATCCCAACCTGACAAGAGGTTTGAGGGAAGCATTTTAAACAGTTATGCAAACAAAATATTCATTAGTACACTAGATCCTCTCTGACCTTTGACGCTATGTGTATAAGTGGTACAAAAAGTGACCTTTATTGATGTTTGTGTTATAAAAAGTATGTTTTTTATGGGTTTTTTTCTGTTAGAGTATGTACCACAAGCAAAGTGTGCAACATCAGCAGGCATGCCATATCAGAGTTATAGTGAGGGGGTAGTTTATACTATAAATGCAAACCATAAATAACACCCACTGAATATAATAGGATTTGGGGATTTAGTGATGTATCATAGCTAGTGTTTTTCTCACTGTATTACCCAATTCTGCTGGATACATCACTAGTCACCAAATTACATGAATTTAGATGTCTAAAGCTGAAATAAATATCCAGACCATGATTCTTGCCATGTGTTACCGCAACAATCAGTGAGGTCTGTTAGAAGAATCTAAAGCAGTTTAAAAGCTTGCACTTGGAGAGAATTGGGTAATGCAAAGAATAGAATACTGGCCTAGAATTTCCTCAAAATGAGTTACACTGGTGTTGCCCCTTTAAAAAAAAAACTGTGCCTACCAGTGGCTTGCAGAGGAAGTTATAGGTGGGTTTCCTGGGTCTGCTCATTTACATTACTATTGATGCAGTTATTGATGTAAAACAGGTGAAAGCAGCTGAACTACCTGGAAACTTCTGTGCAGCCTCGAAAAATGCAGCCTGAACTCTTTGGCAGCAGACTAGGGGATTATGATGATGACAACAAGGAGGAGAAATAGTAGGAGGAGAATAAGTGGGGTTGAAGGAAGTGAGTAAGGTTGTGGTGTCAAAGGTAGACTTTATTCTGCAGAGGCCCACTTCAATGATGACATGTGTTGTGATGCCTCTTGCAGTAAATGCTGCCTGAGTCTCCTTTGCTCTACCCTGCAATACTCGTCCTCCTCAAAGAGAACGTTCTAAGGGAATGTTATACCTTCTGCTGAGATCCCCTGATGGGAGAGGGGGAGGAAGAGGGGGACAATCTGAAAATCTTCCAGTGGTTTGACTCTGTGAGAAGCAGTGAGAGGTAGGCTGAATAGCAAAGAAATGTTTTAAAAAGCATTTCCCAGCTGCAAAGAAATCTCTATTCAAAATCTCCAGATTCTTCAGTGTCAGGAACTCTTCACTTTTGGGAGCTGCTGCACTTCATAAATCTCAGCCAAAGTTACCCAGAATGCATTAGCAGTGCAAACCCAGGAAACTCTCAGCTGCTATGTCACTGGCTCTCACTCTGACATTTGCAAATAAGGCCAAAATGGACTCGACAAGCGGATAGTGAGAAGGCTCAAACAATACAAAGCAACTTGGGGTGGGGGGGACATTTTAAAGGTGCACCGGCAGTGGAAGCATCTACCTGAATTTTGTTGCTAAATTCTTACATCCTTTTTACACTGCTACTGTGCCACTCCATGGTTCCATTCTCCTGGATCTGCATTGTAGCATGTCCACAAAATGCAGGACTCAAGTTCCAAGCCACAGCTGACTGCTAATGTGGTTGGATGTGCCAGCCCTATGTTGAAAGGTAGGACTGCATCTGCCTCTCTGCTAACCCAGCCTCCCAGAAGACAGTGCCTAGTGGGTCATTGCCAGTTGGATATGCCTGAGACTTCAGAAACTGTTCATGGGATTTTGCTAGATGCTACCAATCAGCCAACACTAGCTGATCACCCTGGCATGCTTTCTCTCATGGAATGCCATTGAAATCATGACATACTGTGATTGGGGTGCTTCCAAGGAAGTATCTAACATTACAATAGTCAGGCATTCACATATCTTAGTGGTGCCATTGGAACTGCTGTCCAAGGTTCCTTTGGGAAGTGATGCCTCCACCAGCACTAATAATCTGCAAAAGTCCACATTTGTCTGCCGATGCAAGTATTGGTACATGGACACATAGCATCTGTCGTGTAGTCTGACCTGCCTCTAACACTCAGTGGGTTCTCCAATTCTTCCAAATATGTCAGATTTGGGGAAACCCACTGGGCAAACCATTAGTAACAGAGCTGGGCAAAATCCCCCCTAATATTCCAAAAAGGTTTGACAAGCTCTCTGTATAACTGCAGTAGTACTTCCTTGCTTTTATATTCTAAACTTCTTTTGATGAAACCCAGAACCCCATTACCTTCTCAGCCAAAGCTTATTAGAGTTGTATCATTTATATCAGTTACCTTGAGTAAGAAGGCAAAAGCATCAATCAGTGTTCCTCCTGCTGCTCCCTCGTCAATGGCATCTACTGCTAGCTGATGTGTAGGCATTAGGTAAAGCTCAGTTAGTATCACTCTTGCCTCGGAGTCAAAAGGTTGTTAGTTCTAACCCCATTCCAGTAATTGACCCTATAATCTGGATGGAGCTTTTTTGACACTCAGTATCTTCGACCGATACTATAAACCAGATCTCGCATGCAAAGAGGCAGTGCAGCTCTTGAAGAAGTGCTTGAAGGAGATCCAAAAACGATTTATTCTGAATCTTCCTTCCTTTACTGTTCGGATCATTGATAAAGTTGGTGTTCATGATATGGAGCAGATTTCTGTGTGGAGTACTGAGGGAATGCTGCATTGCTGGAGATGTTGTTCTTTGGATAAGGCATTAAATCAAAAATTCTGCCTGCTCTGGTGATACAACTGGATGTTAAAGCTCCCACAGCACCACTCAAAGAAAAACTGGAAATTCTGTCTTAGTATCCGGCATTCCGCCATTGACCAACAAGAACAGATTAACTAATCATTCACTTAATTTCTGTTGGTAGGATCTTGCTGAGCACATATAGACTGTTGTGTGTGCCTACATAAGAACAGTGACTGCACAACAAAAGTAATTCTGTGAAGCGCCTTGGGATGTTTTTTTGTGTTAAAGGTTCTTTATAAATGAAAATTGCTGTTATTGAAGCACTTTGAAGTTTTGTGAGAGACATGATAAGATGCTATGTAATGAGAGAGCACACATAAACAGAATGAAAGGAGAGGTTAGAGAAAAAGTTACACAGAAAGTGGATAGAATGTGGAAATATCTGTCACAATCCATTTTGAGTCTATTCATTCTTTTATAAGGGAATGAGTTGGTTGGAAAAGAGGAATATGAAAGGGTAAATGGGGAGCGAGCACAAAAGTGGGATTAGATTAGTTGACTCATGCGGAGAAGAACACTGGCACAGACTTAATAGGCAAATGGTCTGTTTCTGTGCTGGAATGTTCTTTCTGTCTTAGATTTGGACTCAGCACCATGACTAGCTCTCTTGGCTCATGCATGAAGAACGGGGAAAGATCAATGGAGGATTACCAGCATCCTTGAAGGAACTGTACCCAAGCATGAGTCAATACCTTCAAAACAGAGAGAAGATTGAATGGGAAAATAAGGTAATAAATAAATAAATGTAGTAAATGATGGATGCAAAACGATCAAGACTATGACAAAATCTATCCTTTTATAATTGCATCAATTACAATTAGTATAGATACGCAGGTGCAAAAGCAAAATACTGCGGATGCTGGAAATCTGAAATAAAAACAGATAATGCTGGAACTACTCAGCAGGTCAGGCAGCATCTGTGGAGAGAGAAACAGAGTCAGGTCAATGACCCTTCGTCAGAACTGGAAGAAGTGGGTGGCCGCTTTGCGTAACACCTCCATTCAGTACGCAAGCGTCACCCTGAGCTTCCAGTCGCCTGTCATTTTAATTCTCCTCTCCACTCCCACTCTAACCTCGGCCTCTTACACTGTTTCACAAAGTTCAACGTAAGCTCGAGGAACAGCACCTCATCTTTCGATTAAGCATTTTACAGCCTTCTAGACTCAACATCGAGTTCAACAATTCCAAATCATAACCTCTGCCCCCATTTTTTTCAGATGGCAGCTGTTGATGATTCTGTTATTCCCATTTACACCTCCTCCAGATCTATCTTTTGTTTCTTTACTTGTCCCATTACCATCTACTTTTGCTTTGTACAATCATACCTTTTGCAGGCAAGTGGAGTTGAGGTAGAAGATCAGCCATGATCTCATTAAATGGCGGAGCAGGCTCGAGGGGCCAAATGACTTATTCCTGCTCCTATTTCTTATGTTCTTATGTCTATTAATCTCTCTTGCCTTCCACCCTATCACAGACCTTCCTTTTTGTTCATTCCTCCCCTCCCCCTTTCCCTGCCCCTGCACTTGCATAAAACCTGTTATATCTCTAACTTTTTCCAGTTCTGACAAAAGGTCATCGACCTGAAACATTAACTTTGTTTCTCTCTTCACAGATGCTGTCTGTCCTGCTGAGTATTTCCAGCATTTTATGTTTTTATTTTAGATATGCAGGTACTAGTTGGAATACAAAAGGTGTCAACAGGAAACATTTTTTTAAGTATTATGCTTATCAGATATTCTGAATACGCTTGGTAAATCTCCATTCATAAGCAAAGACTCCAGACAAGTATATAGGCACTAATCTGCTAGTAATAAAAAGATCTATAGGTATTGTTTCGAATATCACAACTCAAGGAGCAGCCCACTCTACACTTGTATCTACATACCTGCAATCTGAGCTGTAGCTTGAGGACTGAAAGGAGCTGGTGCAGGATTAAGAGAAGGGCGTGGACTTTGTGTTGAGGCACCCACTCTCATTGCAGTTTGGCGAAGGCGTTCCAATTCACTTAGACGTTCTGAGAATAATCCAACTTTGGGCTGGTCATCAGGCTTTTGTCTGTGTCCTGTTCAGAAGAGAACAAAATGACAATCTACAAATGCTCTCTTGTATCCTGTTATGTAGTTAAAATGTAGATTATGCATTTTTTTCTGTTGAAAGTTGAATTTATTGTAGTTTTAGTCTTGAAAGGGGCTATCCCATTATATTGGAGAGGCTGAAAAGATAAGCAAGTATTGTAACAGTTATTAACTGTTCACGCTGCTTCCAATAGTGGTGGTAATAATTTAAGATGGCGGTGAACCATCATAACATTTTGGTTGATTTTCAACCAGCCACCCAGGTATGAAACTGATGTTACACATCGGCTGCTCATTATAGAAACTGCTCAATTTTCATTAAATGAAAACTGGACGGTTCCTATAATGTACTGAATGTCCACATGTGCTTCACTGAGACATTATCAGACAAAAATGGGTGGCAAGACAAAAAAGAAAATATTAGGAGGGGTGATCAAAAGGTGTGTCAAAGAGTGGGTTTTAAGGAGGGCACTAAAGGAGGAGAGGGAGGTGGAGACGTGGATTGATTTAGGAAGGAAATGCCAGAGC
Organism: Pristiophorus japonicus; assembly: GCF_044704955.1. NCBI lineage: Eukaryota > Metazoa > Chordata > Chondrichthyes > Pristiophoridae > Pristiophorus > Pristiophorus japonicus. The sequence goes on along the minus strand of NC_091983.1, from coordinate 104,479,095 downwards.
ATAGATAACTGAAGGTGCACCTGAAAATGTTGGGGTAAAAGGAGTGGGGGATTAACAAGATGCCAGAGTCAGAGGAACTCAGAGTCCGAGGAAGTTGTACGGCTGGAGGAAGTTGTAGAGATAGGAAGGAGCAAAGTTGTGAAGGGATTTAAACACAAGGATGCAAATTTTTAATTAGAAGAATTGAGAGACCAGGAGCCAAAATATGTCAGCAAAGACAGGATTGCTGAATGGGACTTGGTGAGGAATAGGGTATGGGCAGCAGAGTTTTGGATGAGTTAGAAACATAGAAAATAGGAGCAGTAGTAGACCATTCGGCCCTTCGAGTCTGCACCGCCATTCAATATGATCATGGTTGATCCTCGATCTCAACACCAAATTCCTACTTTTTCCCCATACTCCTTGATGCATTTTGTTTCTAGAAATCCATCTATCTCCCTCTTAAATATATTCAGTGACTTGGCCTCTACAGCCTTCTATGGTAGAGAATTCCACAGGTTCACCACCCTCTGAGTGAAAACATTTCTCCTCATCTCGGTCCTAAATTTCCTACCCCGTATCCTGAGACTGTGACCCCTTGTTCTAGATTTCCCAGCCAGGGGAAACATCCTCCCCGCATCCAGTCTATCCAACCCAGTCAGAATTTTATACTTTTCAATGAGATCCCCTCTCATTCTTCTAAACTCTAGTGAATACAGGCCTAGTCGACCCAATCTCTCCTCATACGACAGTACTGCCACCCCAGGAATCAGTCTGATGAACCTTCGCTGCACTCCCTCTATGGCAAGTATATCCTTTCTTAGGTAAGGAGACCAAAACTGCACACAATACTCCAGGTGTGATCTCACCAAGGCCCTGTATAACTGTAGTAAGACATCCTTGCTCCTATACTCAAACCCTCTTGCAATGAAGGCCAACATACCAGTTGCCTTCCAAACTGCTTGCTTAACCTGCATGTTTGCTTTCAATGATTGGTGTACAAGGATGCCCAGGTCCCTTTGTATATCGACATTTCCCGAACTATCACCATTTAAATAAAACTTTGTCTTTATGTTTTTCCTACCAAAGTGGATAACTTCACATTTATCCACGTTATACTGCATCTGCCATGTGTTTGCCCACTCACTCAACCTATCTAAATCGCCTTGCAGCATCTTTGCACCCTCCTCACAACTCACAATCCCACCTAGTTTTGTGTCATCAGCAAACTTGGAAATATTACATTTGGTTCCCTCATCCAAATCATTTATATATATTGTGAATAGCTGGGGCCCAAGCACTGATCCCTGTGATACCCCACTAGTCACTCCCCGCCATCCCGAAAAAGACCCGTTCTCAGTTTTGTCAGTTAACCAATTTTTAATCTATGCCAATATATTACCCCCATCCGATGTGCTTTAATTTTGCACACTAACCTCTTACATGGGACTTTATCAAAGGCCTTCTGAAAATCCAAATACACGACATCCACTGGTTCTCCCTTATCTATTCTATCAGTTACATCCTCAAAAAACTCCAGTAGGTTTGCCAAACATGATTTTCCTTTCATAAATCCATGTTGACTTTGTTTAATCCCGTTGATATTATCCAAGTGTGCCGTTATCACATCCTTTATAATAGACTCCAGCATTTTCCCTACTACTGATGTCAGGCTAACCGGTCTGTAGTTCCCCGTTTTTTCTCTCCCTCCTTTTTTAAATAGAGGGGTTACATTTGCCACCCTCCAATCTGCAGGAACTGTTCCATAATCTATAGAATTTTGGAGGGTGACAACCAATGCATCTACTATTTCCATGACTACCTCTTTTAGTACTTTGGGATGCAGATCATCAGGCCCTGGGGATTTATTGGCCTTCAGTCCCATTAGTTTCTCCAACATTATTTTCTTGCTAATACTAATTTCCTTGAATTCCTCTTGTTCATTAGACCCTTAGTTCCCTAGCATTCTGGGACGTTATTTGTGTCCACTTCTGTGAAGACAGAACCAAAGTATTTATTTAATTGTTCTGCCATTTCCTTGTTCCCAATTACAAATTTTCCCATTTCTGTCTGTAAAAGACCTACATTTGTCTTCACTAATCTTTTTCTTTTTACATACTTGTAGAAACTTTTGCAGTCGTTTTTTATGTTCCTTGCAAGCTTACTCTCATAGTCTATTTTTCTTCTCTTAATCAATCTCTTAGTCCTTTTTTGCTGCATTCTAAACTGCTCCCAATCCTCAGGCTTGCTACTTTTTCTGAAAACTTTATATAACTCCTCTTTGGATCTAATACTTTCCTTAATTTCTTTTGTTAGCCATGGTTGGGCCATTTCTCCTTTTGTGTTTTTACGCCAGAAAGGAATGTATAACTGTTGAAGTTTATAGAGGGTAGAGGATGGAGGCTGGGCAGAAAAGCATTGTAATTTGTAATAGCCATGTCTGAAACATAGAACCATAGAAAATAGATGCAGGAGCAGGCCATTTGGCACTTCGAGCCTGCACCGCCAATCAATATGATCATGGTTGATCATGCAACCTCAGTACCCCACCCCTGCGTTCTCTCCATACCCCCTGATCCCTTTAGCTGTAAGGGCCACATCTAACTCTCTTTTGAATATGTCCAACAAACTGGATTCAACAACTTTCTGTGATAGAGAATTCCACAGGTTCACAACTCTCTGGGTGAAAAAGTTTCTCCTCATCTCAGTTCTATATGGCTTACCCCTTATCCTTAGACTGTGACCCCTGGTTCTGGACTTCCCCAACATCAGGAACATTCTACCTGCATCTAACCTGTCCAGTCCCATCATAATTTTATATGTTTCTATGAGATCCCCTCTCATTCTTCTAAATTCCAGTGCTTATAAGCCAAGCCAATCCAGTCTTTCTTCATATGTCAGTCCTGCCATCCCGGGAATTAGTCTGGTGAACCTTCGCTGCACTCCCTCAATACCAAGCACGTCCTTCCTCAGATTAGGAGACCAAAACTGCACACAATACTCACTAAGGCCCTGTACAACTGCAGTAAGACCTCCCTGCTCCTACACTCAAATCCTCTCGCTATGAAGGCCAGCATGCTATTTGCTTTCTTTACTGCCTGCTGTACCTGCATGCCTACCTTCAGTGACTAATGTACCATGACACCCAGGTCTTGTTGCACCTCCTCTTTTACTAATCTGTCACCATTCAGATAATAATGTGCCTTCGTGTTGTTGCCACCAAAGTGGATAACTTCACATTTATCTACATTATACTGCATCTGCCATGCATTTGCCCATTCACCTAACCTGTCCAAGTCACCCTGCAGCCTCTTAGCATCCTCCTCACAGTTCACACTGCCACCCAGCTTAGTGTCATCTGCAAACTTGGAGATATTACATTCAATTCCTTCATCTAAATCATTACTGTATGTTGTAAATAGCTGGGGTCCCAGCACTGAACCTTGCGACACCCCATTAGTCACTGCCTGTCATTCTGAAAAGGACCCATTTATTCCCACTCTTTGCTTCCTGTCTGCCAACCAATTCTCTATCCATGTCAATACATTACCCCCAATACCATGTGCTTTAATTTTGCACACTAATCTCTTGTGCGGGATCTTGTCAAAAGCCTTTTGACAGTCCAAATACACCATATTCACTGGTTCTCCCTTATCCAGTCTACTAGTTACATCCTCAAAAAGATTTGTCAAGCATGATTTCCCTTTCATAAATCCATGCTGACTTGGACGGATCCTGTCACTGTTTTCTAAATGCGCTGCTATTACATCTTTAATAATTGATTCCAGCATTTTCCCCACCACCGATGTCAGGCTAACCAGGCTACAATTCCCTGTTTTCTCTCTCCCTCCTTTTTTAAAAAGTGGGGTTACATTAGCTGCCCTCTAATGCATAGGTACTGATCCAGAGTCCATGGAATTTTGGAAAATGACCAACAATGCATCTACTATTTCTAGGGCCACTTCCTTAAATGCTCTGGGATGCAGACTATCAGGCCCTGGGGATTTATCGGCCTTCAGTCCCATCAGTTTCCCTCACACCATTTCCTGACTAAAAAGGATTTCCCTCAGTTCCTCCTTCCCACTAGACCCTCAGTCCCCGAGTATTTTCGGGAGGTTATTCATGTCTTCCTTAGTGAAGACAGAACCAAAGTATTTGTTCAATTGGTCTGTCATTTCCTTGTTCCCCATTATGAATTCACCTGATTCTGACTGCAAGGGACCTACGTTTGTCTTCACTAATCTTTTTCTCTTCACATATCTATAGAAGCTTTTGCAGTCAGTTTTTATGTTCCCTGCATGCTTACTCTCATACTCTATTTTCCACCTCCTAATTAAACCCTTAGTCCTCCTCTGCTGAATTATAAATTTCTCCCAGTCCTCAGGTTTGCTGCTTTTTCTGGCCAAGGTGACAAAGGCATGTATAAGGGTTTAAACAGCAGATGGGTTGAGTCAGGGGTGGAGGTGTGTGATGTTAGAGGGGCAACACGACATCCCGACAGTTTGAGCGAAGCAAGTGATGCAAACTATAGCCAGGAGGGGAATATAGTAGTGATTGTTGATTCACTGGTAAAGTTCAAGGGGCCTGTAGCTGCTCATAAGGAGGCAGTGATGAATGTCTCGATGAGCTTCTGGAGAATGCTGAGAGAGGGTAGCTGTGAGGTTTTCCAAGGGGGTTCAAGTCTGGGACTGTGGCAGAAGAATAGAAAAGACAGGAGAAGGTTGGATTTGGAGGAACAAAGGTGAGAAGTAAAGTTGGAATGACTGGGTGACAGGAAAGGGAGGTGATGGCAGGAAATGGCCCAAGAGAAGCTGAGAAGAAAACAAGGGAGAGAGGAGTAAAGAGTCCAGAGCAGCATGACAATAGGCACAAAGGGAATTCAGGTTGCCTAGGCATAGCAATGGTAAAATATATAGACATTATCCAACATAAAATCAATTTAGTTCTACTGTTATTCATCACTAGCCCTTGATATGGCTGCATTAACAACTAAATACATCAAACAATTAAGCATTTACATTTAGTTTGTACCATTTTATTTTTGTTTATTTTTATGATTATACCATATTTTGGTAGACCTGGTAAAATAGACTGAGCACAATCTGGAGCTTAATGGACAATCTTGTTCTTGATTACTGCAATGAATGAAGCAATCCATTAGACAGGGACTATTGCAATTTCAAATGTTTCCATTTTTTCCAGCTTTTAGTAAAAACTTGGACATTTTATTGAGGGAAACATAAACTAGATTCCTACAATACATGCAAGAAAGTTTCTGGCTGGACTAGATAGATTTAATATAATACAACATTGTTTCAATGCTCTGGGGTATTTTAAAAAACGAGTATCTGTCATGTTGGTAAAACTATATTTTGAACTGCGATACTTCAAATGGCTGCAGGGCAGTGCAAATTGGAATCATCCGCTGGCATTTCCAATAACAGGATCAGCTGTGGCTATCATTATTATTCACAGATTCTGAAGTAGTTTTGCATGAAAACAGAGCTAGTCACGCAATCCTTTCCTTCAGCATCCCGATCACAGTTAAGTGCACATACCCTGACTCTTGTGAAAGAGAGAGGAAACACAAACACAAGCAATAAAAGGAGCAGCCTACAGGTGCATAAGCTGTTTGATTTTTGTATAAATACAATGGAAAGAATAAAAGCAAGATAAAGCCAGTCACTTTGTATAGTTTGGGCCTGCCCGTCAGACCTGAACTGGCTGCATTTAATGGAAGGAAAGTAAATATCTAACAGCAGGGAACGAAAACTTACCAGAGCTGGCTGATTGCCAATTGGCAGAAGACAGTAGTTCAGCCTACAAAATCTAGCTCTATAGATACAGGAGGGAAAGAGAAGAATGCATTGGACTTTCAAGATATTTTTGAAGTTTTAGAAAAGGCCTTTATTTAGATTAGTAAATGCAGAAAATTATTATCCAGAGTTATTACAGGAATAAATATTTTGAATAAAAAACTTACAAAAGCGAGGCAGCCACTGTATTGCAGCTATTCGCACAGTGAACTTTTTTGCAGCTATTAAACATAGAAACTTAGAAACATAGAAAATAGGTGCGGGAGTAGGCCATTTGGCCCTTCGAGCCTGCACCACCATTCGATAAGATCATGGCTGATCATTCCCTCAGTACCCCTTTCCTGCTTTCTCTCCATACTCCTTGATCCCCTTAGCCATAAGGGCCATATCTAACTCCATCTTGAATATATCCAATGAATTCGCATCAACAACTCTCTGCGGCAGGGAATTCCACAGATTAACAACTCTCTGAGTGAAGAAATTTCTCCTCATCTCAGTCCTAAATGGCCTACCCCTTATCTTAAGACTGTGTCCCCTGGTTCTGGACTTCCCCAACATCGGGAACAATCTACCCGCATCTAACCTGTCCCGTCCCATCAGAATCTTGTATGTTTCTATGAGATCCCTTCTCATCCTTCTAAACTCCAATGTATAAAGGCCCAGTTGATCCAGTCTCTCCTCATATGTCAGTCCAGCCATCCCAGGAATCAGTCTGATGAACCTTCACTGCACTCCCTCAATAGCAAGAACGTCCTTCCTCAGATTAGGAGACCAAAACTGAACACAATATTCCAGGTGAGGCCTCACCAAGGCCCTGTACAACTGCATTTATTCCTCCCTGCTCCTATACTCAAATCCCCTAGCTATGAAGACCAACATACCATTTGCCTTCTTTACCCCCTGCTGTACCTGCATGCCAACTTTCAATGACTGATGAACCATGACACCCAGGTTTCGTTGCACCTCCCCTTTTCCTAATCTGGCACCATTCAGATAATATTCTGTCTTCGCGTTTTTGCCCCCAAAGTGGATAACCTCACATTTATCCACATTATACTGCATCTGCCATGCATTTTCCCACTCACCTAACCTGTCCAAGTCATCCTGCAGCCTCTGAGCGTCCCCCTCACAGCTCACACTGCCCCCCAGTTTAATGTCATCTGCAAACTTGGAGATATTACACTCAATTCCTTCATCCAAATCATTAATGTATATTGTAAAGAGCTTGGGTCCCAGCACTGAGCCCTGCGGCACCCCACTAGTCACTGCCTGCCATTCTGAAAAGGACCCGATTATCCCGACTCTCTGCTTCCTGTCTGCCAACCAGTTCTCTATCCACGTCAATACATTACCCCCAATACCATGTGCTTTGATTTTGCACACCAATCTCTTGTGTGGGACCTTGTCAAAAGCCTTTTGAAAGTCCAAATACACCACATTCACTGGTTCTCCCTTGTCCACTCTACTAGTTACATCCTCAAAAATTTGTCAAGCATGATTTCCTCGTCATAAATCCATGCTGACTTGGACCGATCCTATCACTGCTTTCCAAATGCGGTTATTTCATCTTTAATAATTGATTCCAACATTTTCCCCACTGCTGATGTCAAGTTAACTGGTCTATAATTACCCGCTTTCTCACATTAGCTACCCTCCAGTCCATAGGAACTGATCCCGAGTCGGAATAGAAACCAGTACAAGCAATGATCGCAATTCACTTGCTTTTAAAAAAAAAACTGGGATGAAGCCTGAAAGGATTCAAGATAAACTGTTCCTGTTTATTATGTTTGCATTACTATATCTGCAGTAATGTCAAATAATCGGCACATGAGCAAAAATAATTGATTTGAAATATATCTCAATGCAGGTACTGCAAGTTTGCATTTATTTTGGTGGTTCTAAACTCATGTTACATATTGAAATTAAATTTTAATTCTATATAAATAGCTCTGCGGATGTAAAATATTATTGTAATAGTGATGGGAATAGCAGCAGCTGCTATTCCAACTATGATTAAGTTTAACAAGCATGCGTTTGCATTTATCGACTGATTATATATAACATGGACAGTTCATTTCCAATACATGACAGCAATGAAAGCCTCTTATAGAATTTATATACAAAAAGAAATGAGACAACAAAGATCTGTGCTCCAACGGAATTACAGTTGTGTTCAGTTCTGGTCTCTATTACAAAAGTTCGACAACAGAGGTTAGGATGGTCTTGGATCTGGCCTGGAGACGACGAAGGTTGAACAGGTTTCCACTGGTTCTGTAATTTACTTCCACTCCAGTGGGGAGCTTGTTGAGTGTGAGGTGGTGCATTGCAGTGAGATAGATTGAGAAGAGGATTGGCGCGATCCAGGCCCGATCCCAAGACCGTCCCAATCTCTGTCGTCGAACTACAGTACGTGGACGACGCTTGCGTCTGTGCACATTCAGAGACTGAACTCCAAGTCATAGTCAACATCTTCACAGAGGCGTACGAAAGCATGAGCCTTACAGTAAACATCCGTAAGACAAAGGTCCTCCACTAACCTGACCCCGCCACACAGCACTGCCCCCCAGTCATCAAGATCCACGACACGGCCCTGGACAACGTGACCACTTTCCATACCTCAGGAGCCTATTATCAGCAAGGGCAGACATTGACAACGAAGTTCAACACCGCCTCCAGTGCGCCAGCGCAGCCTTCAGCCGCCTGAGGAAGACCAGGCCCTCAAATCTGCCACCAAGCTCATGGTCTACAGGGCTGTAGTGATACCCACCCTCCTGTATGGCTCAGAGACGTGGACCATATACAGTAGACACCTCAAATCGCTGGAGAAATACCACCAACGATGTTTCTGCAAGATCATGCAAATCCCCTGGGAGGACAGACACATCAATGTTAGCGTCCTCGATCAGGCCAACAACCGCAGCATTGAAGCACTGACCACACTCGACCAGCTCCGTTGGGCAAGCCACATTGTTCGCATGCCTAACACAAGACTCCCAAAGCAAGCATTCTACTCGGAACTCCTACACGGCAAGCGAGCTCCAGGTGGGCAGAGGAAACGTTTCAAGGACACCCTCAAAGCCTCCTTGATAAAATGAAACATCCCCACCGACACCTGATAGTCCCTGGCCAAAGACCACCCTAAGTGGAGGAAGAGCATCCGGGAGGGCGCTGAGCATCTCGAGTCTCATTGCCGAGAGCATGCCGAAAGCAAGCGCAGGCAGCGGAAGGAGCGTGCGGCAAACCAGCCCCACCCACCCTTTCCTTCAACGACTATCTGTCCCACCTGTGACAGAGACTGTAATTCCCGTATTGGACTGTACAGTCACCTGACAACTCACTTTTAGAGTGGAAGCAAGTCTTCATCGATTTTGAGGGACTGCCAATGATGATGATCATGATGATTACAAAAAGGATGTAGAAGCACTGGAGAAAATGCAAAAAAGATTTACAAGGACGATACCAGAACTGAGAGGGTACAACTATCAGGAAATATGTGCTCTTTTCTCCACAAAAGAGAAAACTGAGAGGTACCCTGATAGAGATCTTTAAAATTATGAAGGAGTTTGATAGGGTAGACATAGGAAGATGTTTCCATTGTGGGTGAGTCCAAAACTAGCTGCCATAAATATAAGATAGTCACTAATAAATCCAATAGTGGATTCAGGAGAAACTTCTTTACTCAAGCGTATGGAACTCGCTACCACATGGAGTGGTTGAGGCAAATAGCATAGATGCAATAAAGGGGGAGCTGGATAAGTACATGAGGGAGAAACGAATTGAAGGATATGTTGATAGGGTGAGATGAAATGAACAGATTGGGAAGAGCCTCATGTGAAGCATAAACACCAACATATGCCGAATGGCTTATTTCTGTGCTGTAAATTCTATTTAATTCTATTCTATGTAGAGAAATAGAGGCAAAATGGCCAAGACTGAGGTAGAATGAGACAACAAGCGTAGACAGCATTGATCACTACCTGTTGGCATTAGTCCAGATAGTTTTTTTTTAAATTGAAATCTCAAAAGAGCACACTGGTATATATATTTTATGAAGTCGTTGTACATTATTGCCTGGTGTTTGTGGGAGGAATGCATTGATATTCAAGTTTCCTGGAATGACTATGCTTGTACTGGAAGAAATATGGATCAAAGGGTAGAGACAAATGATTTGTTTTAGTGTCTGGGGATTAGTTAGGCCTAGTAACATGAGGAGAGAGGAGAAGGAGCTGAATAAAGCAGTCGTATTGGTTGAGGTCTTGGCCTTGAGAGTCAGTGGGCTGGATTTTGCCAGGTCCCACTCGCACGGTGCGGGGGCCCCCAGGAGATGGTGGGAAACCTGGAAAGTCGGATTTCCCGGCTTGCTGTGACTCCACGGCGTGCATGCGACATCAGGGGCGGGTTCCCTGCCCAGAAGTCAACCTGATTGACAGGCTGGCTTCCATTCGTGCAGGGAACTCGGAGAAAGAGGCCACAGGACAAGGTAAGTGCTGGGCCCCGGATGTTGGGTGGGTGGGTAGTTTGATTCCCAGTCCCGCGGGCTGCTGGCTGAAGGTGGTGCTCCTCCCGGCCCACAAGCACTGCTCCCCAAGACTGATGCCGCTTCATTGCAGCCACCAGGAATCCCAAGCCCTGGGATCCCTGGCCACCTGCAGTAAAACCTGCAAAGCAGGTCAAAGTAAGGTCTCATTATCATATGTAAATTGCCAACCCTCCTTTTGGCAGTATGTGGGTTTCTATGCTGGTGCAGAAGGCAGTTTGTGCTGAGTTAGCTTCCAAAGTAGCACCACCATCTCCGAGCCCCTCCAACCATCGCCGAGCGCCCCCCCCCCACCATTGCTGAGCGCCCCCCCCCCCTGCACCATCGCTGAGCCCCCAACCAATGCAGAGGCCCCCAACCAACGCAGAGGCCCACAACCAACACAAAGCCCCTGTGCCATCAATGATCTGTTAAGGTGAATTGAACAAAACTCTCAAAGATGGAAGGGTTTTTTTCATAACCAGAATCCTAAGCCATGGATTCATCTTTGTTCATTTGAGTTCCAATACATCAATGCATTTTGACAATAGCTATCTCCATTCATTAGATGATAAAGTAAACACACATTGTAACAGAGGGAAATCTGAAAGGTTGTTTCCCATTCAGTTTTTAATTGTGTTTTACTGAACTCATTTCCTGTTGCAAACATCTCTTGTTAATAATATATGGCACTTATTATTTCTTGATGTCACCTGTCTTTTGCTGGTAACTGCGGTTTATACAAACCGACAGCTGGTCACAGCAATTTTCATACCCTATATGTTTATCTTTTCAGTTGCTTTCATTTCATTCTGAAAATAGGAAAACCTGTAATTTTGTTCCCATTCTGTTCAAATGGAATCTAAGATGTCCTAAATAAAGAAATCTTTTAGTAAGACTGTTATTAAAGAATAAATCGGACAGCAACTTCTGGTGACCACACATGCGCAGTTAAATGCAGAAATCAGGAAGTTGTTGGCCGAGATGCCCTGCTCCTCCAGAAGCTGAACTATAACAGTATTATTTCTGTCTCTTTCATCTCTTGCTCTTAATCCCATTTTTCTTATCCCTCTCTTTATTTTGATTTCTGTACATGATTTGGCATTGAATTAACTATTCTAACTTGCACTTCTTGGTTCAGACACTGTGTGCTTCATTAAGAATTCTTCAAGCTGATTGCTTAAGTGCAATGAAATCAGCCACAACCAATTGGTTAAACCCTACAAAAACCATTGTTAGTAATCACTTTTTCAAAAACGAGGAAAAAAATTCCCTTGGTTTGTAAATGTAGTGGCGTATACTTTTGCCAAAATATATTAATTTGACAAGTATTATTTCAATGTATCTATTTAATTAATAGAAAATGTAATTATAAAGTAATAAATGAAGCAGTTGCAATCAGAATTGTTTCAACTTCTGTTCAGTTAGTAGAGTTACTTAATTAAGAGTCCAAGATATTCTGTTTCTCTAGAATGGGATGGAACCACAAATGTACAATAGAGCATAACTATGATAAATGGATCCAGGAAAAGGAAATGATTGCCCTGTTAATTGCCCTATTCATCCAGATCCCCTGCAGAGGGCGCTGTGCCAAAATGGCTTTCTAATCACATCAAGTTGCAGTGCAAAATCCCACAGAACGCTGGTGCCATTCGTTCATCACTGACCGCAAAAAACAGCCCATAATGCATTGCATCATTTCCTTTTCCTGGATCCATTTATCAGAGTTATGCTTCTATTGTACATTTGTGGTTCCATCCCATTCCAGAGAAACAGAATATCTTGGGCTCTTAATTAAGTAATTCTACTAACTGAACAGAAGTTGAAAAAATTCTGATTGCAACTGCTTCATTTATTACTTTATAATTTAATTTTCTATTAATTAAATAGATACATTGAAATAATACTTGTCAAATTAATATATTTTGGCAAACGTATACGCCACTACATTTACAAACCAAGGGGAATTTTTTTCTCGTTTTTGAAAAAGTGATTACTAACAATGGTTTTTGTAGGGTTTAACCAATTGGTTGTGGCTGATTTCACGCAACCTGATTTCTTAGTGAGAATGACAAAACACCAATCAATTGTGGTGTATCGTAGTGATATTTCTTTTGAACTTCAAGCAGCTAACGAGCTATCAGTATAAAAACCCAGCATTTTGTTAATCTCAAATATGGGCTCATCTTGTTAGTGCAGATAAATAAGTAACATAGCCAGAGAACTTGGCTTTACACCAAGTGTGAACTTGGACTCAATTATTGCGAGAAGCTGGGAATGCCAGAAGCAGTTTCATAATGTGAGATAGAGCACCAAAGTACAGCAAGGCTATCAGCCTGCCTTAATATGGAGATGAATGACAAATACGGAGTCTTTTATCTCTTCCGTAGTTTGCTGCTGTTTCACATCCAAGTCCATGGTGAGACCTCCATCAACGATAGTATTTTGTAAAATGTAGTACACATACATTTTTGTTGATCTTCAATGGGGCATATTATAAAGTTCCCCATGTCAATCCAAGCATCTCTGCCTTCTTGCCAATGAGTCCATCCCCTGCCTGGCCCTTGCTTATGGTGAACCAGACTGTTTGAAATCTCAGTTCTGTTCAACCCAAAGTTCGAGCATCAAACCTCACATCCTCGACATCACCAAGACCACTTATTCCTACCTCTGCAACATCAGCCACCTATGACCCTATGCACCCAACTGCTGCTAAAGCCCTTATCCACACTTTTGTGAATGCTAGACTCGATTTCCTTGTCAAATTCCTATCCCTCTCCCTCCATAAACTCAAAACTCAGTTGTTTCAATCCTCTCCTGTACTAAGTTCAGGAGGCCCATCAGCCCAGTTATCAGCGACCTCCATTAGCTCCCAGTCCCCCAATATATTGAATTTAAAATCTTCATCCTCATCTTCAAATCTCCCTATGGGCTCGCCCTATCCTATCTCTCCAACCTCCTTGAGTCTTACATTCCCTGCTATATCATTTGCTTCGCAGACTGTGGTCTTTTGTTTATCCACTGGCGACAGAAACTTCATTTACCTTGCTCCTATTCTCTGAAATTGCTTCCCTAAATTCCTCAATCTTTCCATTTAATTTTTTTTTCAAAGCTCATAATCCCACCAAATCTTTGTTAATTTCTCCTAACTCTTGCACATGGCTCGTTATCCATTCCTTTTATCTACATATTGGCCCAGAAATTCCGGCCTCCCGGGTCCGTACTGAGTGTGTACGGACCCGGGAAGGCATCGCAAAAGTCTTTTCCAATCTGTCAAGCTAAGGATAGGGTGGCTGAACATCTTGAAAATTTTCAGCTGCTCTGAGCGAGCCAGCATGGATTTTTAAAAGGTAGGTCATGCCTGAGAAACCTGATTACATTTTTTGAAGAGGTGAATAAAGTAGTGGACAGGGGAATGTCTATGAATATTATTTATATGGACTTCCAGAAGGCATTTGATAAAGTCCCTCATAAGAGATTGTTAACTAAGGTTGAAGCCCATGGAATTGCAGGCAAATTATTGACCTGGTTAGGATGTTGGCTGCGTGATAGGGAGTAGAGATACTGGGCAGGTATTCTAATTGGCAGGGTGTGACTAGTGGTGTCCCGCAGGGATGTGTGTTGGGGCCTCAATTATTCACTGTATTTATTAACAACTTAGATGATGGATTAGAAAGCCACATATCCAAATTTGCCGGAGACACAAAGATAGGCAGCACTGTAGGCAGTGTAGCTGAAAGCTTACAATTACAAAGGGATATTAATAGATTAAGTGAATGGACTAAACTGTGGCAAATTAATTTCAATGTAGGCAAATGTGAGGTCATACACTTTGGACCTAAAAAGGATATAACAGGATACTTTCTAAATGGTGAAAATCTTAAAAACAGTGGAGATTTGGGGGTCCAGGTACATAAGATCACTAAAATGCCATGAACAGGTGCAGAAAATAATCAAAAAGGCTAATGGAATGCTGGCCTTTATATCTAGAAGACTGGAATACATGGGGGAGAAGTTATGCTACAGCCATATGGCTAAATGGCCCACTCCTATTCCTATAGTTCCTGTTCCTATGTTCCTAGTCACTTCTGAAGTATATGTAAGTAGGCACATGGCAGAACAGGGCTTCAGTTACCCCCTTAATAGAGTAATCCTGACCAACATTCATCCCTCAACCAATACCAACAAAACAGATCAACTAGTAATTTAACTTGTTTGCTGTTTGTGGGATCTTGCTGGGTGCAAATTGTCCATCATGTAAGAACATAAGAAATAAGAGCAGGTGTAGGCCATTCGGCCCCTCGAGCCTGCACTGCCATTCAATAAGATCATGGCTGATCTGATGTTTGCCGACAGTGACTGCTCTTCAAAAAGTATTTAATTGACTGTGAATCACTTCAGAACATTGTGACGACATGAAAGGTGCTATATAAATGCAAGTTCTTTCTTTGTTTGTGGTTGTCATAGCGGCCCCTGTGATGTTTCCTGTGGGTGGATTTTACTGACACTGGCAGAGCAGAGAGGATGCTTGTCTCTCCCTGATCTCTGAGAACAGCACTAACTTCAGGTCTGACCTGGAGTTCAGAACTCACTCTTTGTTTATTTGACCTTTAACAAGGTCTTAACAATCCTTAACAAGGGAACCTTTGCACTAATTTTCAATAACACATTGTTGAATGGGAGCAAGACACAGAATAACAATACAAATGAATGAAAAATCTGAATCTTTTTCTACCTGCCTTGCCTATCTGTTTATTACTCTCTACTTTTTCATTGCAATTAACACAAGAGAAACATATCCCCCAAATGTTTACATTTACTTCTGGAACCGTGCCCTAACTGGCTCCTCGTAAGTATTTTTGATCTTTGACTCTAACAGAGCAAACTAAATCTGAGATATTAATGCAATGTAATTTATAATTTATGTATTTTGGATGTGAGTAACTGAATATCAGAAATCTGCTACAGAACAAGCATTGATATTTCAATGTGAATCACTGTTAAATTCAAATGTTTGATAAGTTAAATTTTTTGGCCAAACATGCTGTACACTTAATGGGAATTGATGACAATACAGTGTGATACTAGCAGTGCAAAGGCTGCAACACTTGCAATAGTCAGTAACCTCCTCCAGTATCTTCTTCTTGGTAATGCACCTGTCTCCAGAAAAGGAATCGGACTAACTATGAATGACAGCTTCCCATTAAATGAAAATGAGTATGATTAATGACTTTGTGTCATGCAGGAATTCTCTCCCAAGAAATTCTCTTAAGCACAAAATGGTACGTGTATCCCAACGTCAGCTAACTAAGAATGAGAAAAAGAAAGCTCCCACAACAATTGGCATAAAAAGCTTCTTTTTAAATTTATGCCTTTTTAATTGCCTCAGCAGCCTACAGCAAACAAATGCGGAAGAATTCTCGCCAGAATGCAAGAAGATATTTGTGGTGCTGAAATGTGGGCAAAGGGCCAAAACAAGCAGCCTGATGTCATCGACGGTGTGAAGAAGCTTTGCAAACAAAGCCAACACTTGTGCAAAGGTGAGGCCCAAACAGCCAAGTGGCTACTACCACTGAAAAGTTTTACAATCTATGTCCAAACTGGGATAAAATCAACACCATATTTAACAAGTGAGGGCAAGAGAACATTTGAAG
The DNA here is from genome assembly GCF_044704955.1 of Pristiophorus japonicus. NCBI lineage: Eukaryota > Metazoa > Chordata > Chondrichthyes > Pristiophoridae > Pristiophorus > Pristiophorus japonicus. The sequence continues at coordinate 104,463,130 of NC_091983.1, read as the reverse complement.
AGGTGTTCTCAACAAAGCTGAAGTCAAGTTAATATGATATCCATTTACAATATCTAAGAATACAGGTTGAACCTCTCTTATCCAGCACCCTTGGGACCTGGCCTGTGCCGGATAAGGAATTTTGCCGGACGGGGGGGAGGTCATGTTAAATTGGATGGTACAGGTCATCATCATAGGCAGTCCCTCGGAATTGAGTAAGACTTGCTTCCACTCCTGAAGTGAGTTCTTTAGTGGCTGAACTGTCCAATACGAGAGCCACAGACTCTGTCACAGGTGGGACAGATATTCACCGAGGGAAGGGGTGTGTGGGACTGGTTTGCCGCACGCTCCTTCCGCTGCCTGCACTTGACCTCTTCACACTCGGTGTTGATATTCGATGAGCTCAACGCCCTCCCGGATGCACTTTCTCCACTTAGAGCGGTCTTCGGCCAGGGACTCCCAGGTGTCAGTGGTGATGCCGCACTTTATCAAGGAGGCTTTGAGGGTGTCCTTGTAACGTTTCCACTGCCCACCTTTGGCTCGTTTGCCGTGAAAGAGCTCCACATAGAGCATTTGTTTAGGGAGTCTCGTGTCTGGCGTGCGAACTATGTGATGTGCCCAGCGAAGTTGACTGAGTGTGGTCAGTGCTTCAATGCTGGAGATTTTGCCTGGACGAGGACACTGATGTTGGTGCGCCTGTCCTCTCGGGATTTGCAGGCTCTTGCGGAGACATCGTTGACAAGGGGATATTGGGGCTGGCTGGCTTGGGGCTGGGAGTGCGGCAGAGAGATGGGGGGGGCGGGGTGATTGCGGGGTCAGGCCAGCGATTGCGGGAGTCAGCAGCGAGGAAGGACTTCAAGTTGTTCACGTCGGAGCGGCCGGGAATGGTCCCGGAAAAGTGGTAGTGCCGGATAAAGGAGCCCGGATAAGATATTTATTTACTGTAAAAAGCTCCACTGCACCCTGAACTTTTAAATGTACTTTTCCTTAGAGTTTCTGTCCACAAACATGCAATGAAAAATGCAGGATAGCGAACTACTCCTGGCCTCTCAGGGGGTTATTCCAGGGCCCTGGTCTCTGGTCCCCAGATCAACATTGTTGAGATCAGAAATTCAGCACCATGGGAGATCAAAGCTACATCCCACTAAGCAATGCACTATACACTGTTGTTCCAGCATACTGCTTACTAATTGATTTGTCATTCCATTCTTATCTTTTCAGAATAGGCTATTAACATAAATAACAAGTTCTGTTAACTACTGTGGATTGTTAACCACAGGGGTAATGGGATAGGACTTTTGTACCCTTAATTGAACTGTCAAACACTACGTGTTGCTTTGTTATGTGATATTTTACATGTAAATTGTGATTCACATGTAGGGGATGGAAAGCTTCCCTGAAACTAACTGAAGATTATTTCTCTGTAAACTGCAGTCAAGGATCTATCGTTAGCTTTAAGCACCCTAATGCATGTATCACTGTGGTCACTTTTCACATTTACTAAAGAAACCAGAAAGCATTGATATAACACTTTCTCAAAAAACATAAGAAGCAAAAACAGTTGCAATTCCCAAGCTTAACGTCTCCAGTATTATCTAGAGAGAGAATGTCATCTCTCACCCAACAAATTGCAAAGCATTAACAATATTGAACAACAGGTTCCAAACAGTTCAGATATAACAGAGCATGGCAACAATCATATGGGCAGTTTAATAATAATAATAAATATCTTCGGAATATAGGAGAGATTTTCCTGGGTCTGCACTCAGGTGCACTGGATCATCTGGCCCAACGATTATTGGAAAATCATATCAGTGGGAGTGCACGCCTGTAAAGGAACCAGCCCGATTTTCCTCCGTTTAATTTTTTTTTGATAATGCGCCGGTGAAGTGCATTCGGATGCTTTATTACATTAAAGGCGTTGTATAAATACACGTTGTTGTTGTTGAAAGGAAAATCAGGCAGGTTCATTTACAGGCAGGAGCTCCCACTTGCCTGATTTTCCGATAATCTCTGCACCCAGAAAATCTAGTGAACCGTGGCAAATTTGAACAAATAAATAATAGCAGATAACAAAAACTGGTTCTATGGTGTTATTTAATCTCAGGGCTCAGGTGATGCATGCAAATGTGTATAAGAAGAATCAGTCCCAACATTCCATTCTTGTAAAATTTATTACAATTTATTTTGAAATGTCTGTAAACTCTCCAACAGTTAGGTAGGATAAAAGTTGCTGTTAATTTAAATTACCAAGCTTTGGGACACTCCAAAAGTTATTTTAATCTAAATAAAACAACCATAACTTTTCCTGTGTTATTCCTTTTCTCAGTTTTCTGCCTTCATACCATTCTCCTTCAGCCAAGAAAGGACAGGATGATCTTGGCTATCAATTTCCAGAAGCATCTTCAATGTTGCTTGGAGTCAGCTAATCAAATGAGTGCTCTAGGTTTTTCTGATAGTTCCCTTCTCAGCACTGCCCTTTACCATGGTTTGTTTTGCAGTCATAAAGCATTTCAACTCGTGGCCTAGCTGTGAACTGCCAAAACCTACAGCTAGGTTAACTGTTTTAATCTGTCAAAACCAGGATTTAAATTCTGGGAAACATGTTAACAATAAATTTTAAGCATTTAAAAGTGCAATTGCATTTATAGAAATTTTAAACACTTTTAATGTAAGTTTCCAGAGTGACAAGTTCCAGCACGTCATAAGTTCGGTGTAGGCCACACCTGTCGCTACCCACCCCCATCAAGGGACAACTTGCAGGCTTCTGCTAGTGCCTCTGTTGCGCTGGCCATTATGACCACAAGGTTGCATAAGTCTGGCTTTGTTTGACTGGCATGAAGCTTCTTTCTCTGTTTCTGTGGGGAAGTGTCTAGCCTCTACCTTATACTTTCCCATAACCAGGATCGTTAACTTGGTATTTGAGAAAAGCATGAACCAGCATTTTTCCAATTCATCAAAGCACCAGTGTATAAATATGGGAGAATATTTTGGTGTGCATGCAGTAAGTAGGTTTTGCAGCTACTGGAACATATTTACATCCGCCAATGCACCTATTTCAATTTATAGCAGAAACATCTGGCCCAGCAGCAATGTACAGGACAGATGGAATTATTTCTTAAATGACTGAAAATGCTCAAATGGTGAGGGCACGATTCAGGTATTTGAGACAAAAATAGAAAATGCTGGAAACACAAGAAGTCAGTCAGCATCTGTGGAAACAACATAAAAGCCAAATAAGCCAATCCAATATTTCAGGTGAAGAAGAGTTTTCACCAAAACATTGGCTTTTCTATTCTCTGTTGAAAGACTTGCTGTGTGTTTCCAGAATTTTTCCTTAGTTGTTTCTTCAGAATTTTGTAAATTTTAAAGCTATTTCATCTGGCGATAAGGGTTACCATTTCTGGCCATTATCACCTCATTTATTTGTATATTGGAAAGACATGAGTCGTAAGTAGTCGCCTGACTCCAATTATCAATATTCACCCATCAGTGGGTAACTATTGTGATGAGTCTGCTGTAAATGGTGTACGAAGAGGAAGTCAAGTAATACCATCAAAAAATCAGGCAGTACCAATGTTCCTTAAAACAGTTTCTCAAGCTGACCTTCAACAATTTACAACTTAACTAAAAGTGCAATGAATATGCATTTGAGAGATTCATTTCAATTTTACCTCTTTGTCACTCACATAAATGCTGAATGTGACCGCAAATTACTGTGGCGTGGAGAATTATGATTGGTTCATATTTGAAATGTGTCTATAATATATTAGGTCCCACCCAATTTTCATCACTGAGCAGATTCAATAGAACTGTCAGTAACACTGAAACAACTGTGCTTCTTTGGGAACGGTCATCAAGCAGGAAATTACATTACTGACCTGTATAAGGATATGCCAGAGAACATGGCAGGTGGCGCGAACTGACTCTTTTATATTGTTGTTCAGTCTCTGCTGTGTTTGGTGGCAAAGAGAAAAATACCTCAAGAGATGGAGCTCTCCTCCTTCAGAGGCGCTAATGCCAACTAATCTGCACTTATAACACTTGTTGAAACCAATCATACCAAGAGCAGTGCAACATAACCTGGGGGCCGAAATTGCCCCTTTCTATAAGAGCCGGGACCGCCTCAAAGAGGCTGCCATGGGTCGGTAAGGACTCACCGCTCGGTTGGCGCGGAGGGGCTGCCATTTTGAAAATTGCCCTCCTTTATTTTTGGAACGGTGCACAGGACCGCCCCAGCCGTCTTCCCACCCGGTCGTGCATGTGCTAATGACTCGGAGCGACGCCCGTTCCGACCCGCCCACACTTCCGCCCCACTGACAACCCCACATCCACCCACCTCCAAAAAAACACCAAAAAGCTGAATTTCCCTGGATTGTTCGTACCATGCATTGGGATGGACAGAACACTTAAAAAATGGAAGGTGCGTCCCGTTTGGGATGGAGGGCAATTTCGGTCCCCTAGACTCTTCAGAGCCCATACCAACTGAGTACCTACATCAAAAATAAAAGTTACACCTCTAATCAATTGTAACTTTCTCACAGATTCAAACAGTTTGTAGTATTGGGATATTACAGATGCTTGGAGTGGGCATATTGCACCTGTAAGAGCAAATCAGTAGTGTCTATCCCAATCCAACCAGTATGAAGGGAGGGAGACACACAACAGCTCCATTAAGGGCACCTGGAGGACTTTTCTGGGCTTTGAAGTAAAAGTGGCTCCAAAGAATCTTCAGCCCCAATGGGAGACATAACAGGATTCCCGTCCAGGATCAATGACCTTACTTCTAGAAAGGTCTGGCATCTTAACAGCCAGAGTCCCGATGAGGCCACTTAAAGATGCAGTGGTTGGAATTTGTGAGGTAGCCTAGGAATTCTGGACAAGCCCCATCGACATGGGGGGGTGGGGTGGGGGAGGGCGGGGGGGGGGGCGGTGGCGTGGAAAGAAAATGCGCTCATGCCCTTTCCACCACCCACAGAAAATAGCCTGAGTTCAAAAATAGGACAACATCTAGATGCAACCTGGTATCACCCCACTTTCTGGTTCCTTGACCAGAGATTCGCCCAAGTTTTTCGATAAGAATTTCAGGCCTAGTATATTCGTGGCACTAGAAGACACCTAATTCTGCTATTTTTAGTCCCCTCGCAAATCTTTATGTTAAACACTCTGCACAAATCCCTTAGAAAAGTTAAAGCTTTGTCTCGGGCATGTTACTTGACTCTAAGCCCTCTTGAAATTGATATCACAATTTTTTCATATTATCTGATTAAAAATGTCATGTTTTAACGGAGTCAGTATATGGTCATAAAATTTTTAATAATACACATTAAGTAGAAGATAAATGATATTAGCTGCTCTTCTTAATGATTAAATGTTGTTTGGTGTGAAATATTGTGTGGCGATCTGGAAATAGAAGGAGAAAACAGCTGTCCCTGATTAATAGCTCCAGACGTTTTTCATTGCACCCTGTCATCACCTGTTCCATCATCACAAACTATTGCACTGCTTTCTCGCTGTTACCGAAAAGGCAGCCGACTTGTTGCAATGTTATAGTTTACTCATCGCAACAATGTCTCTTTTTTATATTTATTATCTCCTGACCCATTTAGTTGCAGTTGAAATTCACGGTTTAGTCACGACCCAACGAGTTTTTACTGGGATACCTGTATAACATTTTACATAAGGACACAGCGCGTTGTGTTAGTGTGATTGAGCACATAGATGTCTTAATAGTCAAAATTGCTCATGGTCAGTGAAGAGTGTGACACTAAATTGAAGATTAGCATGGTAGTAGCACTTTGGAACAAGGCAACAGAGAATGTCAGATGACACTACGGGGCCCGAATTGCCCTGTTCTGCACCTCCGGTGGGGGGCTAATTTTGCACAAAACTGTTTTCGCCAAGTGGGAGTGGGGGCAGGCGGTGGCGCTACGGGCTCCCGCAAGATTGCGCGGGAGTTAGCGGAGTGCAGACATGGTAGTGCCGCGCCCCCGGCTGCGGTGCAACTGACTCCGTTTGGGTGCCGGGCTGCGGCCTTGGCACCACGCTGCCCTGGTGGCGATCAGCTCAGCAGAGTGCGCAGCAGCCCTCCCCTTTAATGGAAGAGGAGGGGCATTGAAACGCGTCAGCTGCTGAACGTGCCTGAGTAGCGACCCCGAACCCACCCCAACAGGAAGTAGAGTGTGTGACATTGTGCTCCACTTCCTGTGAGGGGCGGTAACCGCAATTTCCTGCCCCGATTTGGTTACTGCCCCCCAAAAGGAGCGCTGGGGACTTTCTCCCCCTACATTTTGTTGTATTCAGCAATATAACTCACTCACTCATAGGCGGTCCCTCGTATCAAGGATGACTTGCTTTCACGCCAAAAAGGGATGAGTTCACAGGTGTTTCAATGAAGGACCTAATATTCCAGGTCCCGAACTACATGTTGAAGGGTGGAAGATGCCTTTGTGTGGATTTATTTGCACGCCAGCCTCCACACGGGCTTGACACAGCTACTCAGTGGTGATTGCGACGCAGGGGTTTAGGTGAGTGATACGCTCACACAACTGCACCGGCATAAGGCCTGTGCCATTTTAAGCGCCAGGCCTCATTACTATCTTCAAGGATTGACTCCTGCCCAAACCAGGCAGGAATGATGTGGGAGCTAGGGGTAGGAGGGGGGTTGGTTCCTTGCACCAAGGTTGGCGGGGGGGTGGGATGGGTTGGTAGACAATCATTGTTGGGGGGCAAGATTTCCTTGTGGGGCCCACAGTAACACTCATGCTCCTCCTTGCCTACAAGGAAACCAGTAAAACATTTTTTTTATTACTTTACTGGGCCTCTTCTGGCCCTGGATCTATCAACCGGCAGCTTTCCCTGGTGCGGCCCAGGGTTAAAATCGCGTCAGTGTCCAAATAATGTCATCGGACCCCGAAATGAATATTTATGAGGCCTTCACATGCCTTATGAAACTCAGTAGTTAAATTGGCAGCGGGCGTGAGTGCGGCATGAATTAGGACGCAAGTACGCTGCTCCTATTTCAACCCTCCATATGCCCCTCTCTCATCGCTGGCTGTGAGGGAGTTAAAAATCAGGGTTCTAAGCTTTTTCATTCTTGTTCACATTAGCATTTTTGAATTCAGTTTTACTCTTAAGACAGTGCATTGGCACAGTTACCAAATTGCGGCAAGGCAGAAGTACTATGAAAATCAGCTGAAAAGTAATGAGATTAAGATCTGACTATCCTAAAGTAAATAACTTCTATAACATTTCCACTCACTGCCACTACCTCACACTAAAGCCCTTGAAAAGTCCCTAAGTTTTACAATGCATCATCATGAAATCAGCAGATTGACAGGATTTCATTCATTATTGATGCTGGCTTCCTACTACTTTCACTGAATCATTGCTCTCTTTTCCTGATATCTCCTCTGCACCATTATTCACCTTCATTTTCATTTTACTGAGCCACTTTTCTAGCTGTAGTTCTTTAAAAAAGGTAGTACTTCTAGTGGATTACTTAGTGTGATTGTGAAAATGTTTTTTTTTAAAACTCATTCGTTAAAGTGCAAAAAGAACAAGGCTATTTGCCCCGCACTACAACCATTCAGCTGCAGTTTACCAAGTATGTACAGCAACCCTGTAAATCTGCTATAAGTTCATGAAATATTGCCATAGCTGGTTAGCTACAGAATGTTAAACCACTCAGTTGAGATCAGTGCAGATTTGGATTTGGATCAACTGCTTAGCCAGTTTAGATAAGAGCAGTGGGATTTTTTTTGCCCACATTTAGCATTCAGAAAGCCTGAAGCTGTGCATGGAAAGTCTGTAAAAGATTCATAATCAAGTATCAGAAGTAGAACTCTGAATTTGCAGAGATAGAAAAATTTTGTTCAAATTCAAGTTCAAATTCAGATCCATTGATATGTATTAGCCTGGCATTTGTGATAAAAGTGTGAAACCACTTCATGCAACACCAGCACTAGTGTGGGCCTGGTGCATTTTGCTGGCCCGAATCATAGGTGGTCCCTCGAACGAGGATGACTTGCTTCCACAAGAGTTCACAGATGTTTCAATGAAGCACCCGATGTTCCAGTCCTGAGCTCCAATTGAGGGGGCGGAAGATACCTATGCGTGGATTTTTTTAACATGTGGTGACCGTTGCACACCAGCCACCACACGGGCTTGACTGACCTGAATCCAGTGCTGGTGTAAGCAGTTCATAACATTACCTGTATTTCACTTCGTACCAGCTCATTAATTTCTCAAAGGACAACAAAAAGCAACCTCATACCAAGCATTTAATAACACATGGCAATATTGCTGCAATCCAATAAATTATTCAGGAGCTCTTGTACTACTATGTGGTCTTCTGAGAATTCAATAGGCCGCCTTTCTGACTCTGCAAAGCATTAGAGTGTAACAGACCCTGTAAATAGGGTTATCTCTCTTTCTGTTGCACTATAGCACCATTCGCAGTATAATGAAAAGCAGCTTAGTCTGTGCGCCTTGCTCTGACTGTTTACTTTCAAACAATCATCTGCAGTAATAGTGACAACAATGAAACACTTTATCTATATGTGTTTGGACCGGATTGCTGTTAGGAGGTGGCTAGTTCTGAATTCAGTACAGTTCTGTACACTTCATAAAGTGATAGACTACACTGCTTGTCAGTTTAGAATTATGCATAAGTTAGGTCAAGTGCCTAAGGTGAGGTAAATATATACTCAATAGGTAGTAAACTGCTGTATACCTGTATAGAGCATTGAACGCCTAGTCATTTAAATGTAATAATTACTGTTGCTATAAAATGAGTAAGTGAGAGAGATAGAAAGAATGAATTTATATAGGCCCTTTATGACCCCCGGATGTCCTAAAGCACTTTACAGCCAATTAAGTACTTTTGAAGTGGTCACTGTTGTAATGTAGGAAATGTGGCAGGTAATTTACACAAAGCAAGATCCCACAAACAGCAATGTGATCATGATCAGATAATAATTATTGTAGTGATGCTGGTCCAACAATAATTATTGGCCTGGACAACATGGGGAACTCCCCGTTCTTCTTCGAATACATTGGGTGCTAAATTCGCTAACCCCCAAAAATGGCCATGGGGATCGCATTGCCCAATTATCCTGCACCCATTTAATGTAATACAGGCCAACTTTGTGCTGCTGCTCATTTACATGATTTCTGCGTGCAGCCAGTATTAACAGCACAGTTTGTTGGGTGCAAGCATCAGCAGGGGGCCCAAAATCGTGAGAGATTAGCACCAATTAAAGCTAACCTGCTTAAAGTTAGCCTGCACCTCTTAAAGCGAAGCTGTATTGTGGCTGGAGCAGGTGCTGGAAGTCGTTCTACAACTGATTCTGAGGAAACAGTCAATAATGGCACAAGAAGGGAGAGAGTGGGCTCCAAGTTTTCCGACGCTGCACTGGAGGCCTTGGTGGAGGAGGTGGAAAGGAGAAGAGATGTGCTGTATCCACATAGGTCTAGGAGGCCCTCCAGACACATGCTCAGAATCATAGGGCCCAAGTTTCCACATGATTTGCGCCTGATTTTTAGGAGCAACTGGTGGAGAACGGACTATCTTAGAAATCGCAATTCTCCACATTTTTTTTCTGCAGTTCTAGTCAGGTAGAACAGTTCCACTTTGGAACAGAATTTTTTCTTCAAAAGGGGGCGTGTCCGGCCACTGACGCCTGATTTCAAAGTTTCCACAGTGAAAACGTACTCCAAACTAACTTAGAATGGAGCAAGTGAAGATTTTTGTAGAACTGAAAAAAACAGTTCTACACATTAAAAAAATCAGGCGCAGGTTACAAATTAGGCGTCCAGAACGAGATGGGGGGGGGGAGGGGGGGGGGGAAGTCATTAAATTCTACAATAAATCCTTATTTATACTTATACAAATATTATACAAATAAATCCAATCTGAATAAACATTTATAAGCCAAGAAAAGATTAAATAAACCAACTTCCTACCTGTGTGAAAGTGCTTCAAGCCATCGTTCGTTCGTTCCTGCGGGGGAGGGGGGAGCCATTCCGTTCGTTCCCGCGGGGGGGGGGAGCCATTCCGTTCGTTCCCGCGGGGGGGGGGAGCCGTTCCGTTCGTTCCCGCGGGGGGGGGGGGAGCCATTCCGTTCGTTCCCGCGGGGGGGGGGGAGCCATTCCGTTCGTTCCCGCGGGGGGGGGAGCCATTCCGTTCGTTCCCGCGGGGGGGGGGGGGGGAGCCGTTCCGTTCGTTCCCGACGGCGGGCGGGGGTGGGGAGGGAAACGGCTTCCTCAACTTTCTGAGGCTTCCTACACCTTCTCACTGCTGCAAAAAGCCTCAGTGCTGATCATGGAACGGCAATGTGCTTTTATTAAAAAATTTTCAAAAATTAAACAGCTACAAAGAACTACAAAAATGGCCGAGTGCCAATGTTTCCTTCACACTGCGCGAACGCTCCAACGCGCACGCGCAGGGTTGCCGGCAGGAAAAAAACTAATTTAAATAGTACCCGCCCCCTCCCACTTACAAAATCGGCGCGAGTGTAGGCTCCGCCCCCCTGGGCGCCACGCCAGGCAGACAAGGAGCTGCAGGGCGCTCGAGAATAGCGCGTTTTTTTTTAGGCGCCGTATTAGGCGCGAAAAACGTGCGCCCAGCTCGGAGGGGCGCCCGTTTTTTATCATGTGGAAACTTTGGCCCATAGAATTTAAGGCACAGATGGAGGCCACTCGGCCCATTATGTCTATGTCGGCCAAAAAATAACTATCCAGCCTAATCCCACATTCCAGCTCTTGGTCTGTAGCCTTGTAGGTTACGGCACTTCAAGTGCATTTCCAAGTACTTTTTAAATGTGATACTGGTTTCTGCCTCTACCACCCTTTCAGACAGTGAGTTCCAGACCCCACCATTTTCTGGGTGAAAAAAAGTTCTCCTCAACTCCCCTCTAAGGGAATCAAGGGATATGGGGATAGTGCTGGCAAGTGGAGTTGAGGTAGAAGGTCAGCATTGATCTCATTACATGGCAGAGCAGGCTCGAGGGGCCAAATGGTCTATTCCTGCTCCTATTTCTTATGTTCTTATGCTCTTAATCCTTCTACCAACTACTTTAAATCTATGCCCCCTGGTTATTGACCTCTCTGCTAGGGGAAATAGGTCCTTCCTAGTCATTCTATCTAAGCCCTTCATAATTTTATACAGCTCAATTAAGTTTCCCCTCAGCCTCCTCTGTTCCAAAGAAATTAACCCCAGCCTATCCAATCTTTCCTCATAGCTAAAATTCTCCAGTCCAGGCAACATCCTCATAAATCTTTCTTTACAATCATATCTTTCCTGCAATGTAGTGACCAGAATTGTACACAGTGAGCAGAACTGTACTCAGTTCACAGGCAGTGGGTGCAAATAGCCGTGGCAAACAATGCTAGGAGTCAAGCCCCGAGTACCTGGATGCATTGCCGCAAGAAGTTCAATGATCTCACACGAGTATGTCAAGGTCAGTGAAAACATCTTCAAATGCCATATCCTACAAACTGCACAACTAGACTCAGCAGCTGTTCAATGCACCACACCCCCATCACTCACCTACCAACAATCTCTGTCAATCAGGACTCATACCTAACATTCACAACTTCACCTCAGCCTCACACATTAGCACTGCTGCAAGCCTCACATCCACATCCACACACTGCCAACTATTCAATCATGACAGCCAGATCACCCAAACAGATTGCATCATCATCATAGGCAGTCCCTATGTGGATATCTGAACGGAATATATGGAATTAAGGACAGTAAAGTAAACGGGATATATGAAAATGTATAAGCCATGGAAGAATAGCTGGGAGAATGTCAGATTGCAAATAGTGCAACATCAGCATAGCTAACAGTCTGTCTCAAGGTTTCAAGTCACTAATCCTGCCAATAATATATAATTGTAACATGAAATACATCTGCAGAATTGCAAGGTCTCAGTAAATAGTCACACCATTAGATTGAAACATATAGATTGACTAATGAGTGACTGAGTTAGACTGTCAATCCATTTGTATTTTGTTATCTGATTTCAAAACTGTATAACTGTTAACGCTTTACGATGTAACGTCACCTATCCGTAGGGAGTGTGTACGCTCTATCCAGAGAGTATATCTTCTGTCTGATAGGTCTTACTGGCCGGTAATAAAGACTGCTTTGTTCAAAGCACAAGAGGTATTCGACTCAGTAATTTTACTGAACCAGATTGAAGTAAAAGAATCCAGGAATTAACACCTCGAAATCGAGGAAGACTTGCTTCCACTCTAAAAGTGAGTTCTCAGGTGACTGAACAGTCCAATACGGGAATTACAATCTCTGTCACAGGTGGGACAGACAGTCATTGAAGGAACGAGTGGGTGGGGAGCCTAGTTTTCCGCACACTCCTTCCACTGTCTGAACTTGGTTTCTGCATGCTCGAGGCGCTCAGCGCCCCCCCGGATACACTTCCTCCACTTAGGGCGGTCTTGGGTCAGGGATTCCCAGGTGCCCGTGGGGATGTTGCACTTTATCAAGGAGGCTTTGAGGGTGTCCTTGAACACAACAACAGGACAGATTGCACCATACTCACTGACAAACTTCCCTCTCTCCTATAGGACAAGGTGGCGCACAACTGAAGGGACAGGAGCTAACTGGCAGGGGACAGATGCACCTGCATGTTCTTACCCTTGTGGAAATTCTGGCCATTAATGGAACGGCCATTGCTGAGGCCGTGGCCAGCAGCAAGGGCTGAAACCATAGAAGATGACAGTATCCTCGTACCCAATCCTCTTTCTCACATCCCCCTTCATCCCACAATCTCTTCTGATTTACAAGCTGCAAGATGATGCAAACATGCACTTCTTATTTTGCATTCCCCCCCCACCCCCCCCCACCCTCTCCCTTCACTACAACTTTAACATTGTGCCTTTCTTCTTTCAGATACCCAAGAACTGCAACCTGGCCAAGCAGTGGTGGAAGATAGTCACTCGATTTCACACTCGCAGCCACCGGCTCAGATACTGGCACTGCGTGGACTTTAGAGGGTAGCATAGCGGTGGGATCTGCACGTGGTGAGACACCGGGCATGAGCAGCCAGCAGCCAGAGCAGGGGGCAAGGACAGTGCAGGTTCCAGCTTGTCGGAGGCCAAGGTCGCACACGAGTTCTGCTGCAGAGGAGTCAGATGAGCACTTCGATGGGGCAGGCTACAGAAGAAGGCTTCCATTCAGTCCGTAAGCGTGACGCTGAGCTTCCGACCGCCTGTCACTTTAATTCTCTGCTCCACTCCCATTCTGATCTCTCCGTCCTCGGCCTCGTGCACTGTTCTAACGAAGCTCAACCAAAACTCGAGAAACAGCACCTCATCTTTCGTTCAGGCACTTTACAGCATTCTGGACTCAACATCGAGTTCAACAATTTCAGACCATAACCTCTGCCCCTATTTTTTTTCTCTTTCCCATGGCAGTTGATGATTCTGCCATCTTCATTTACATCCTATCTACACTCACCTTTTGTTTCTTAACTTGTCCCATTACCATCTCTTTTTGCCTTGCACCATAATCCCTATTGTCTCTTCTACCACAGACCTTTCCTTTTGTTCTTTCCTCCCCTCCACCCTTTCCCTGGCCCTACACTTGTTTAAAATCAGTTACATCTCTAACTTTTTCCAGTTCTGACAAAGGATCATCGACCTGAAACGTTAACTCTCTTTCTCTCTCCACAGATGCTGCCTGACCTGCTGAGTATTTCCAGCAGTTTCTTCTTTATTTCAGATTCCGGCAAAAGTATTTTGCTTTTGTACAGAAGAAGGTTGATGGATATGCACAATGAAATGCTTGGTGCATTTGGAAGCCTGCATGAAATGTCAAGAAAAAGAAAGAAAATAAAGACTTCTATTTATATAGCGCCTTTCATGACCTCAAGACATCCCAATGAAGTACTTTACAGCCAATGAAGTGTAGTTGCTGTTGTAATGCAGGAAATACGGCAGCCAATTTGTGCACAGTAAGCTCCCACAACAGCAATGTGATCATGGTCAGACAATCTGTTTTTTTTTATAGTGATGTTGATTGAGGGATGATTATTGACCAGGACAATGGGGATAACTCCCCAGCTCTTTTTCAAAATAGTGCCAAGAGATGTTTTACATCCACCGTAGAGTGCAGATGGGGCCTCGATTTAATAGCTCATCTGAAAGACGGCACCTCCGACAGTGCGGCACTCCCTCAGCACTGGAGTGTCAGCCTAGATTTCGTGCTCCAGTCTCTGGAGTGAGACTTCAACCCACAACCTTCTGACTCAGAGGTGAGAGTGCCGCCCACTAAGCCACGGCTGACACAAGGAGCATGGAGGAGTCCGGCACCAACTTGCCACAGGGCTTTGGCAAGAGATTGGGGTCCATCCTTTACGGCATGGAAATAGTGGCCAACTCCATTCGAACACTTGTGGACCCAACCATGATGCAGCATCTGAAGGCTGATGTCTCAGCTTCCATTGCAGCACAAGTAGCAGCCACCCAACATCTGAGTGCTGCAGTGGAAGTAGAAACTGCCAATATGGCTCTGGATTCCAGTGTTCAAAGGGAGTTGCAGGGTGTCATACCAGTCCAGCAATATGTCCTCTAGCAGATCACTAGGAATGCTGAGGTGCCGCCCCGGGCAAGTGCAGTGGCTCCATGGAACATGAACTCACTGTTCCCTCTCAGGATGATAGCATTTGTCTTCCCACCATTGCCACTCCATCAGTGTCCTTGCTGTTACCTGTCAGCCAGCCAGCCCAGACTGGTGTCGCCCATGCCTAGATGGTGCAGTCCACAGCTGGTCCTTCTTGGCCCAGAGCTGCTTGAGGTCGCCCTCCAAAGCCATCTGCATTCTCCCCCACTGAAAGTCAGCAGCCTTCCACCAGCCATGCTGCAGCCACTGGGGTAGCACAGCGTAGGAGCACTAGGACAGGCAAAGGCACACAGAAGACAAGCACCAAGGGAATGCACAAGCATGACTAATTGATGTTTGTATATAATTGCATGATTTAATTTCTAAGTTTGGATTGGAATGTTCATTTTGTAGTGGCTTTTATTTTTGCATTATGGATAAGCGGACGCTGTGATGATCAGTGACAGAGGGAAGATAAGGTGTGGGACTGTTGGTGAATGGGGAATTGGGGTTGTGTTTACTGGTATCACACTCGGAGGGGTTCTTCATGGACAGCCCAGCCAGAAAGGGACTAACTAGGTTGCCTCCTCTCTTCCTTTTCCTCCTCCTCAGCTGCTCTCCATATTGTTGGTGGCAAGGGCTGTGCCCACATAATGGCGTGGTTGTGCTGCATGCAGCAGACCACCACAAATCTTGCTTCCCGCTCTGCTAGGTACGGCAGGGCTCCTCCAGAGCAGTCCAAGCCTCCGGAGTGATGTTTCAGCACCCCAATGATCTGCTCTATCATATTTTGTGTGGCATCATGGCTTTCATTCTTTGCATGCTGCCACGTGTGAATGGGTTGTGTGCTGGAGTCATGAGTCATATTTTGCCCAGTAGCCACTCTTTGGTTTTCCATGCTGGCTCAAATGCAGATGGCATGGTGGACTGCCACAGAATGACTGCTGCCAGGATACCTGCATGATTCGCTGCCTATGGTCGCGCACAAGCTGGACATTGAGGGAGTGGAATCCCTTTCCATTCCATTACATGGCAGAGTTGACATGCAGCTCCCGCAAAGCAATATGCATGCAGTCAATGGCACCCTGCACCATGGGGAAGCCTAAAATCCGAGCAAAGCTGCATGCTCTCCCCACCTGCTGCTCTCTGGCAAGTGAAAATGAAAAGTAGTCAGCTCTCTTTGAATTGAGAGTCTCAGTGATCTCCCTTATGCAACAGTGGATAGCAAACTGCAAGATGTTGCCAATAGATTTCAGTGAGGACATCCTTACTGAAGCAGAGACATCTCACACATTGTTTCTCGCTGAGGTTCAGGCAGGAGAATTGCTCCCTGAACACACTGGGCAGATATGGCCACCTGCTGAGAGCCTTTCTCCCCCTCCTCTTCCAGCAGCTGCTCCTGCTCTGCGTGGCCTCTGTTCGCTTTCCAAGTCATGCTCTCTTCCAAGGAAAATTCCAACTTGTGCACCCATGTCTGTCAGTAAGTGGTTTGTACAGAAGCCTAGAAGTCAGGATAAAGTCCTTCAGCATTTGCCACAACATTCCCTGTAGACGTTTACAACTTGAAACTGCTATAGAAAGCACCAAACACTTGTAGAATAGTACCACCAGCCAAAAGAAATCAATTGCCATCTAACCTGCAAGTAGTTGATGATCCTTTAGATAGCACTGGTGGAGGGTTCTTCCTGCTGCTGAATGCGTGTTTAGCTGTGCGAGCTTAAGAGAGGGTGTTAGCTGGAGTATTGAGCTCCAAAATGGCAGTGCTGGCATCAAATCAGTGTTGTACGTTGAATGACGTCATAATCTACCTGCTCTACATACTTCTGCCGGGCGCTCACTGCGTGCATACGAACGCCCTCACCAATAAGTGTGTGCATGTGCCACAGATGCCATTTTGGACCTTTAAGGGGACTCAAACACCACCGCTACGGATTTGAATTTTGCGCCCATTGTATTTACAGCATAGAAACAGGCAATTTGACCCAACAGGTCTACGTCGGTGTTTATGCTCCACACAATCCTCATCCCACCTTACTTCATCTTACCTTAGCCCTCAAGAGAGGGTGCCAGGTTGCCTGTTGGCGGCCCGGCCGAACCCGCGGACATAATTGTCAGCCCAACCTGGCAGTCGGCAGCACCACCTCCCCTTTAAGGGTGGCCACGCCACCCGGCCACTAAAAGGGTACCGACAGAAAAAGCTGTCAGTGGCACCAACCAGCAGCGGCACCGCTCCCGCGGGGCAATTCCGCACGGGGCAATTTCCCGCAGGGCAATTTTGGAAAGGGGGCAATATACAAAATGGCGCCCCTCCGCGGCGACTCGGCGGCCTGTCCGCACCGACCCGTGGCCGCCATTTTCAGGCGGGTACAGGCCTTATAGAAAGGGCCAATTTTGGCCCCATAGGATATTATTGGTGATGTCAGTGATTTAAGAAAAAATAATTGAGTTAGGTGGCCTTGTTGAGAAAAATCCATTCCTGCAAAATTAACACTTGCACACCAGAAGAGCTTTCTAATGCCACTAATCACTGACAAATACTGGACAATAAAGACATGAAGCTTTGGCAGGAATGTGCCAGTAGGAGGCCATTGCTTCTATTTATGTTATTAAAAGTTGATGATGTTCTGTCTTATATTAAAAATAAGATGGTCCAGATTTTAGGAAAAAAGGGTGATGTGAACCAGAGCAGTTAAAGAAAAACTCTATCCTACTTAAAAACACTGCACATTTCAAAAGCTTGCATAGAATCTTTCAAAACTCTGAAATGTATTATTTTATGCAATGCAGTATAGGAGGTGTGACATCATCTTGGCCAGCTGGTAGACTATAGTCACCATATAATAAAACTCTTTAGCTATACTTAAAATTAGGACTTTTACTCGTGAATGGTAATTTGTAACATTCCTGCCTACTCACAAAAATCTCTGGAAAATCTTTTGGTCGCACAGCTAGTGGGCACAGCAATGTCACTCTTCCGAAAATGTCCTACACTTCTCCACAACAAAAGAGCATGTGGTTCAAAAGTTTTGGCAGAACACTTTGTAAGTAAACTGTTGATTTTTTTTTAATTGGATTATTACCACCTGTAAAAAAGCAAATGATCTAAATTCAGATCGTAGAGGAACTGAAAAATTGCCTGATGTTTTCAGTTTTTGATTAATTGACCAATGCTCCTGAGCTAGCCAGAGTTTTGCAAGCTGAGCTGTCACCATCATTCCTTCTGTTTGATGATGTGGCGGAAAGCAGGAAGCTTCTGTTGCAAGTACTTCCTTGTTAACAGAAAGCTGTTGCAGTCATTTTCCATAGTTGCTTTTCTTTTTTTCTGCCATAATTTTGAAGGTTCAAGAAAGCTGTAGTTCCGTTAGGTTATTTCCAGTGCAGGAAACACTTGCAACAGAAACCTTCTGCACACTGTTATATCATTACCGAAACCTGTCACAAGTTTTCCTCCATAAATATGTAACTTCTTACTAGTATTTCAGACAAGCTTTGGAATTATGTATTTAAAAAAAATCTCTGACTCAATGAAAAAATCTTCTACAAAACTTTTTAATTTTGGAGGATGAAGAGAAACACAAAGACCTATGAAAAATTTCCATCATAATGACTTCACTGGGAACTGAAGCAATGCTGCATTCTAATAAAATGTTGGCGTAAATTGTGTAATGCCTCATCTCACAAAATATACCCTTTCTTGTTATTCCAGGGTAAATTTAGTGCTCCCTTGCTTCCAGTAGGGTGCTGCACTCAAAGGGAGTATAGGTAGAAGAATCAGTGCTCTGTTGTAGGTGTCCCTTCGTGCATGGCTCCCCACTGTGAAATTGATGATTTTATTTTCATGTGTGTCTGTAAGTGAAAGGATTTGCAAACCACTGTTTCTTGAAAACTGTAACCTTTTAAAGTAGAAGTATTATTGTGCTCAAGATTAGTTCAACTAGAAATGTGTATTTTTGTATGACAATATTTTACTTCAAGAACTCTAGAAAAGTAGTCCTAATTACCGGACATTAAAAAGATGTAATAGTAGAAACGCTCTTTTAAACCCCCAATATACTGATGAATCAAAAATCATTAGACTGGAGCAAGTGTTCTTAGATCAGTAAACTTCAGGGAACTTGATGTGGTATGAACACTGTCAAATTAGCCCCAAAGTGAGTTGAGGTCAGTCAAGTGCAGGCAGCTCTTTTTCCCCCACAAATCTCACAGCTTGGATCTTGCACATTTGCCAGAGAAAGCCCTTTTGTTGCATGTCCAGCAATTTTGAACCTGGTAGAAAATTCTTTGGAGACAACTTATATGCCACAAGCATAACTGACATTAGAACTTTGCCGTCAGTGAAGAAAGATGAGAAAGACCAAAGCGCCTTTGCCATTTCCAAGTGAGTTCCCAGGGAATTGTGCTCAAGTTGAAGTTAGCAACCGCCAGGATACCTGGTTACCAAAACTGTGTTTTCCAAGAATTCTTCTTCTCAGATTACTCAGTTTAATGCTCCACTTCCTTATTTTCCAGATTAAAAATAAAATGCAAAATTAAAAATAAAATGCACATGCAACGTTTCCCCTGGCTGGGAAGTCTAGAACAAGGGGTCACAGTCTCAGGATACGGGGTAGGAAATTTAGGACCGAGATGCAAAGTTTTTTCACTCAGAGGGTGGTGAACCTGTGGAATTCTTTACCACAGAAGGCTGTGGAGGCCAAGTCACTGAATATATTTAAGAGGGAGATAGACAGATTTCTAGAAACAAAAGGCATCAAGGGGTATGGGGAAAAAGCTGGAATATGGGGCCCAAGTTTCCACATGATTTGCACCTGATTTTTAGGAGCAACTGGTGGAGAACGGACTATCTTAGAAATCGCAATTCTCCACATTTTTTTTTCTGCAGTTCTAGTCAGTTAGAACAGTTTCACTTTGGAACAGAATTTTTTCTTCAAAAGGGGGCGTGTCCGGCCACTGACGCCTGATTTCAAAGTTTCCACAGTGAAAACGTACTCCAAACTAACTTAGAATGGAGCAAGTGAAGATTTTTGTAGAACTGAAAAAACCTGTTCTACACATTAAAAAAACAGGCACAGGTTACAAATTAGGCGTCCAGAACGAGGTGGAGGGGGGAGGGGGGGGGGAAAGGGAAGTCATTAAATTCTATAATAAATCCTTATTTATACTTATACAATTATACAAATAAATCCAACCTGAATAAACGTTTATAAGCAAAGAAAAGATTAAATAAACCATCTTCCTACCTGTGTGAAAGTGCTTCAGGCAGGCCTTTCGGGACCGAAGGCTGAATGGGCCGGCCCGAGACTTCGGGCAGGGCCTGTCCCCAGCACCAGATTTACAGGTAGGTGGCGTTGGGTCGGGTCGGGTCGGAGAGGTTCGGTTCGGGTCGGGGGGAGGGAGGGAGAGAGAGGGGGGGAGAGAGAGGGGGGGGAGGGAGGGAGAGAGAGGGGGAGAGAGGGAGAGAGAGAGGGGGGGAGGGAGGGAGATAGAGGGGGGGAGGGAGTGAGAGAGGGGGGGAGGGAGTGAGAGAGAGGGGGGTGGGAGGGAGAGAGAGGGGGGTGGGAGGGAGAGAGAGGGGGGGAGGGAGGGAGAGAGAATGGGAAAGGGGGGGAGAGGTGGGAGGGAGGGAGAGAGAGGGGGGAGGGAGGGAGAGAGAGGGGGGGAGGGAGGGAGAGAGAGGGGGGGAGGGAGGGAGGGAGGGAGGGAGAGAAGGAGGGAGGGGGAGGTCAGGTCGGGGAGGGGGAGGTCAGGTCGGCTCCAGTCGGGGGGGGTGGGGGGGGGCGGAGCGGGAGTCGGGTCGGGTCGGGTCGAGTCGGGAGGGGGGGATCGGATCCAGTCAGTGGGGGGGGGGGGGGGGAGGGAGCGGGAGTCGGGTCGGGTCGGGTCGGGGGGGGCGGGAGCGGGAGTCGGGGCGGGTCGAGTCGGGGGGTGGGGGGGCGGAGCGGGAGCAGGAGTCGGGTCCAGTCGGGGGTGGGGGGAGCGGGAGCAGGAGCGGGAGGCAGTGGTGGGAGGGAGCAGGAGTCGGGTCGGGTAAGGTCCGGGGGGGGGCGAGCAGGAGCTGGCCGTGGGAGGAGCCTTATTCACGCAGCCCCAGTGAGGCCATTCGGCCAGGGCTAGGGGCTGCGTGCTTCAGGCGCCTGGAGCTACTGCACTTGCGCGCCCACTGTAGCGCGCATGTGCAGAGGTCCCGGCACTGTTTTCAGCGCAGGGACCTGGCTCCGTCCCCTACAACTCCTGCTGCGCTGCACCGAGGGCCAGAGGACCTGCAGAGAGGTGGAGAATACGGAGGATTTTTTTAGGCGCACTTTGTGGCGCGAAAAACGGGCGTCCAGGTCGGGACTGCGCCGTTCTAGAGGATCAGCCATGATCATATTGAATGGCGTTGCAGACTCGAAGGGCCGAATGGCCTACGACTGCTCCTATTTTCTATGTTAACTGTTTGTTCTTTGATATAACATGGCTTTTGATATAACACATTAAAATTGAAATTCCATGGAGGCTCTACTGGTCTCCCATTGTAACTCTGGCTTAACCCTCAGGGAAACAGTGTAAACTCCAAAAAGTTGCATTGGGAGACCAGTAGAAAGCCTGCAGAATTTCAAGACTAATTTGTTTTGCTTCTTCAGTAGTAAAGAGACCCTATAAAACAAGTCTTTCATAAGATACTTTTCGTTTGGCTCGAGGAGACAGCATTATAAAGAGATTGGCTGAATTTATGAATTATGGCACTCAGGGAAAGGCTTTTGACATTTTGTTGACAAAGAGTTTTGTCATTTTTCACAAATGATTCTTGCACCTCATTATTTTACATACAGAGTTGTCAAGAACCTTTGCAAAAGTAAGTGGTGAAGTTTTCTAGTGTTTTAGCTATCCGACTAATGTCCCAGATTATTACTATGGTCACCATCACAGCTATTTTCTTCTACGAACAGTAATAGTCTGATTTAGATATTCTGATTTCATGCCAGCGATATACAAACATTTTAAATATTTATCTATTTTATTATCCTTTTCTGCCCATTTCTTCATTCTTTTCTCCTGAAGGAGAGACTGGATCAACTGGGCCTTTATACACTGGAGTTTAGAAGGATGAGAGGGGATCTCATAGAAACGTATAAGATTCTGACGGGACGGGACAGGTTAGATGCGGGAAGAATGTTTCCGATGTTGGGGAAGTCCAGAACCAGGGGACACAGTCTTAGGATAAGGGGTAGGCCATTTAGGACTGAGATGAGGAGGAACTCCTTCACTCAGAGAGTTGTTAACCTGTAGAATTCCCTGCCGCAGAGAGTCGTTGATGCCAGTTCATTGGATATATTCAAGAGGGAGTTAGATATGGGCCTTACGCCTAAAGGGATCAAGGGGTATGGAGAGAAAGCGGGAAAGGGGTACTGAGGGAATGATCAGCCATGATCTTATTGAATGGTGGTGCAGGCTCAAAGGGCCGAATGGCCTACTCCTGCACCTATTTTCTATGTTTCTATGTTTCTAAGATATCAACTCTTGCTATAGATTGGTTCTATGGTGCCAGTCACACTCATCTTGCCCAAGTGTGGGAGTGTTATATCAGAGAACAAGCGGTTTGCTTTTGCATGTGTATTTTAATTTTTGGTGTATATAATACCACCAATTCATGCCTCTGCTTTAGTATGAGAAAAGAGCTCAAAGAAAAGATGGGGCGGATGGGAAGAGGACCAGTCAAGCTACATCCTCCCTCCGCTTCTGATGAGCAGGTCCTCCAAATACGGAGCCAGGACTTTGAAGAGATGGGAGAGCAGAAATTCTGGTCCCAGTTTAGGAGTAGTACATATTTACCCGTCCTTTAGTCTCCATCTTGTTCAGTCAGGCATTCACTGACACCAAAGCATAATGCAAGTGCATGCAAGTACCGCAGGCAAAGGCTGCATACCACCAAATTGTAATGAAAACATGTAACATTTATTCTCCTTCTGCATCTGTAGAGAAACAGAAGAAGCTGAGGTAGGGGCCAGTGACCAGGAACAACCATGCACCTCACAGTGCATTGGATATATTCAAGAGGAAGTTAGATATGGCCCTTACGGCTAAGGGGATCAAGGGGTATGGAGATAAAGCAGGAAAGGGGTACTGAGGGAATGATCAGCCATGATCTTATCAAATGGTGGTGCAGGCTCGAAGGGCCTACTCCTACACCTATTTTCTATGTTTCTATGTTTTCACATTCTAACTTACCCCTAACAAGCAGCAACATAGGTACATTCACCCTAGAGATTTAGAAAGTGAGTTTGACACTCATCTTATGGCACCTTGGTCCTGGTAGTGACCCTCAGTTGGCTGCATCTCTGGAGTTTGTGTCATCTCCTACATGCCATTTATATGGTGCACTGAGGGCGTTATGTATGTATGTAAACCTCACCAAAATGTAAGACTTGCCATGAGGGGGCACACCTGTGGGAGACCTAAGGGTCACCTGTGCACCCTGGGGAAAGCAGGTATAAAAGGTGATTCACCATGCTGCTTCTCCACTCTGGGGTCTGAATAAAGAGACCAAGGTCACAACAGTTTGAGCTTGCGATATAATCTTGTGGATTTATTCTGAACATAACAAATTGGCGACGAGTAACGAATCACGAACTTTCACACAGTAATGGCTGCCATTGGTATTCTTGAGAGATTTGTTGAGGGTGATGATTGGGAAGCCTTCGTTGAGCGTCTCAACCAGTACTTCGTGGCCAACAAACTGGACAAGGCTGAGACGGCGATCAAGCGCAGGGCGATTCTCCTCACTGTATGTGGGTCTTCGATACATGGCCTCCTCAAAAATCTGCACCGGTCAAATCTTACACAGAACTGTGTATGCTGGTTAGGGAACACCTCATGCCAAAGAAGAGCATCTTGATGCCCAGGTATCGCTTTTACACGCACCATCGCTTCGAGGGCCAGAACATGGAGAGTTTTGTCGCCGACCTAAGACACCTTACTGGACAGTGCGAATTTGCAGGACCCTTGGGGGAAATGTTGCGGGACATTTTCGTGCTTGGAATCGGCCACGAGGTCATTCTTCGCAAACTGCTGTCTGCCGAATCCCTAGATCTGAGCAAGGCCATCACGATAGCCCAAATCTTCATATCCATGAGCAATAACACGAAACAGATATCTTCATAGAATCGAAGCTCACCGGCAAGTATTGTGCATAAAATAATGTTTTCAGCAGGCAGAACGGTACAAGTCAGGACCCACACGATTGCAGAGGCCAGACCTAGGCCTAGAGTGACTCAGAGTCCGACGTGAGGCGTGAATGCGTATCCATTAGCACCATGTTGGTGCTGCGGGGGCAGTCATAGAGCTCATCAATGTAGATTCAAGCCCTATGTGTGCAAGGGCTGTGGAACAATGGGGCACCTCCAGCGAATGTGCAAATGACCTCTGACTCACCACGTGGCAGAGTCAAGAGAGGACGACCGATCCAGCGAGGATCACGATGAACGAGCAGGAGAGGCAACTCAACCTGAGGATGAAGAGGAAGTATATGGGATACACACCTTCACCACCAAAAGCCCTTCGATAATGTTAAAAGTTGAATTTAACGGCACTCCAGTCTCCATGGAACTAGACACGAGGGCAAGTCAATCAGTTATGAGCCAGAAGGCATTCGAGAGGCTGTGGGGCAACAAAGCACAGCGACCCAAGCTGAACCCGATTCAGGCAAAGCTGCGCACCTACACCAAGGAACTGATACCAGTTATTGGTAGTGTGGACATAAAGAGTATTCCATGAGGGCGCGGTGCATGATTTAACATTGTGGATTGTTTCAGGTGATGGGCCAATGCTGCTTGATAGAAAGTGGATGGGGAAGATTCTATGGAACTGGGTAGACCTCCAGCGAATGACGTCTCCCCTTCTCAAAGGCTGAGCAAACCCCCACCTTCAGCTGAACCAGGCATCGAAGTGCAGATCCATTTGCAGATCCCCGAGGCACAGACTGCTCAACATGACCATGAGGAGGTGAAGATCAACCGAGCAGCGGTACAGGCGCAGTACCCACCACCCAAAGCCGACAACCTCTTCGCGACGATAGCAGAGGCTCCAGGTTGACCATGCAGAGTGGGACTCTGGCCGAAACGATCCGAATGCGTCTCCCCGACGCCAGAGGCCAAATCCCTAGGGAGGAAGATCGCGGCAATCGGCATCATGGACACGGACGAGAGTGCGTCCAGACCACGGGACGAGAGCGCGTCCAGACCACAGGATGAGGGCGCATCCAGACCACGGGGCGAGGGCGCGTCCAGACCACGGGGCGGGGGCGCGTCCAGACCACAGGATGAGGGCGCATCCAGACCACGGGGCGAGGGCGCGTCCAGACCACGGGGCGGGGGCGCGTCCAGACCACAGGATGAGGGCGCATCCAGACCACGGGGCGAGGGCGCGTCCAGACCACGGGGCGGGGGCGCGTCCAGACCACGGGGCGAGGGCGCGTCCAGACCACGGGGCGAGGGCGCGTCCAGACCACGGGGCGAGAGAGCATCAAGACCACGGGAGGTCGCCGCAATGGAACGGAGGAATGTGTCGCTCAGCAAGGAAGACGACTGGGTTTGGGGCAAAGGTAAAGGGGCGACCGCTGAGAAGACCAGGAACCCACTATGTTCCAATAAGTTGTTTGTACTATGTAATCCATGTGAGCAGTCTTTCGCGGCCAATGATGTACCATTATATGGGGTCGGGGGGGCCTTACAACAAGCCAAAGTATCGAGCGAACACCAACCGGTCGTATATGTATCTGACAAAGTATGTGTAACAAGGGGGCACACCTGTGGGAGACCTAAGGGTCACCTGTGCACCCTGGGGCAAGCAGGTATAAAAGGTGATTCACCATGCTGCTTCTCCACTCTGGAATCTGAATAAAGAGACCAAGGTCACAACAATTTGAGCTTGCAATACAGTCCTGTGGATTTATTCTAAACATAACAGAGGCGGAAGGCCAAATGTGTGCCATATGCAGTGGCCCTGAGAAATGACAGCTACATGCAGGTTGCTGCCTGGCATCATCGCTGTACTGAGCCTGGATCTGTGTATCCACTAATCACTGTGCTGGCTAGTCTAATGGGAGCTATCAGATGCTGAAAGCCCTGAGAGACAGTGGCATCCAACGTGGTCCCAGTGTCTGTCAGTGTCTATGACAGCTATGTGACAGTCTACTCAGTCCTTCAAACTATTTAATTCTTACCTTCTGCTCCCCCAGTCTGATACTGCTGCATACTTTCAGTCATTCAAAGCTTTTTAAAGGCTGCAATGAACACGTTCCATTCCTCCCAGTGCAGTACTCCAATGTTACATGGGAGTTGCATTCAACCAAAGCTAATGGTTATGTAAATGAACTGACCCTGTGATCTACAGTGGGATCAACACTGAAGAGGATCAAATTGAGCCCACCATCTCTTTTTGTTAGCTATAACTTGTAAGCAGGGCGGAGATAAACACAAAACATTTCGGCAGCATAACATTGCCTGTTACATGTTGTCTGTTCTAAATGTTTAGACAATACCAAATGAACAGATCCATTTTGGAGTCTACTTCTAATACCAGTCATTGAAAATAAATTGAAATTAAGATAAACAAAACAGAAAACTATTACTAATCATTTCTGCAAAGCAGTAATGTTTGATTCAAAGGTAAAATGGTGCTTCTTGTTTTTAAGCATCCTTACATGTTGGTTACTTTTTCTGACTGATCCTCTTGAAAATGAAAATTTAAATCATTCAAGCTATTCCTGTATTTAATCACTAGTCGACAGTTACTATGAAAATTTGTGAATTGCCTTTTTACAGCAAAACACAATTACCCGGAAGAAGAACAATAATATTCATTTATTTTGGGTCATTTATAGCAATGGCGTATTTTGGTGACTTTTCAAGGGAAATTTTGAAGTTAACTGATTACCTGAGCACATTGTGACTAAAACTCTGAATGTGCGTGTTGTTTCAGAAGCACTAACAATACTATGGCCCAGAAATTGCGGTCGGAGGCTTCCCGCGGGCGGATGCTTTCGCCCTGAAAAATTTCTACGAAAGTACTTGGTGGTCCCGCATGGGATTCTGTTGGGGAGGACTTCTGTTCCCGCACTGCGAAGCGCACTCCCGTCCTCTAGGTTCCCATACAGAAGCTGCAGTCACGTGTGACTACACAACCAATCAAGTACAGTATTCCACAGCTTTCTCATTAATAGCAATGAGAACGCCGTATCTACGAGTTCTCATTGCTATTAATGAGAAAAAATAAACAAACACACTAAACACCATAATAAAAAATTAAAAACACACCTCACAATTAAAATTAATTGAAATTAAAGTTAATAAATGCGTTAGAAAAAATATATATTTTTCCGATTTTTAAAAAATGTTTTGTAATTAGGGTTCAAAATAAACTTACCTTCGTGGGTAGGGTTTTTAAACAATAAAATGTGATTTTTAAATTTAATGTTATGATATTTTTGTATGTTTTAAAACGCCTACGTCTGTAAAAATAGGCTATGTGCCTGCTTTTATCAGGCGCAAGAGTCTTGAGGACATTTTCTGGGCAAGGTATGGGTAAATCCCGCAATCCTGCCCTTGCAAATGTCTTAATTCCCAATATGCGTTGGATCTGTCAAGCTCCAGCTTGACAGATCGGAAAAGCTGGTTTTCATCGCATGCGCATTGTGCACTGAAATCCGGCTTTTGCGAAGCCTTCCCAGGTCTGTAGACACTCGACACGGAGCCAGGAAGGCCGGGATTTTTAGGCCTATAAGTACTCCAGGCCAATACATCAGTAAGGCAAAGGGTTACACAAACAAATGGCTCTAGATGTGTCATTTCCTGCCTGGCTACCTGTTTAACGACTGAAAAGTTAGAAGACAGAGAAAAAAAACTGGGCAATTTAGAAATTCATCTGCTGTTTTTTTTTTGTTGAATAAAGCAATGAAGTCCTTTAAACAAAGATGAATCAAAGCTCAAGGGAAAAAAAGTTCAAAGTTAAACACAGCAATTATAAGATGGAGGAGTTTTTAATCTTTTAGTGCATGATGGTCATATGCTCTTAAGAAGTGCTTCCAAGAGGGAGTGCCAGATGTGTTCACTTAAAAAAAATAGCACCTGTGATGTAATAGCACTTGTTTGGAAGCAGACAATGGAAAAAATCTGTTACTGACATGTGAATTAAAAAGATCAACTGTCAACAGCTGGAAAGCTGATCCTTTAAACGCACTGGAAATTGTGACATTTTATGAGTACAGCACATTGCAGTTCTAATTCAGAGCAGAAAGCACCTTGCAAAACCTTGGCCCTCCTATTGCAATGCCCAACTCTTGCTTTTTTTTAATCTGCAGGGTACTTTGACATCAAGAAGCCACAGTTGTTATACTACATGTGAAGATCAGCCCAAAATGAAAGTGAAATGCACTTTCAAAGAGAGGAAAACAAGATGTAACTGCATCGGTGGCACGCTGCATTAATGTCAGCCCACACAAGTCGCAGCGATCAGCCAGACCTTTTTCTTAATGCATTATTTGAAATGTTTACTAACTGGAACTGCTGGGGCTACCTTGTGTTCAAACAAAAAGACAAACAGGCCAAGTTTCCAGACTACCTGCTTTACCACTGGAAAAACAGCAGAGCTTGGCCGCCTGCAGCCATGAATACCAAACCCATCTCAGATCCCAGCGACAGGTCACTTTTTTTTCAAAAATATACTTTATTCATATAACATTTTCACAATGCACTGGAAAATAGCTCAGTACCTTGCGGTTAGCAATTCCATACAATTTGTTAGGATGCTGACAGCAGTTCTATACAATGCACTAGCATGCATTTCATTTCAAGGTACAGTTTAGTACAATCCGTAAATCACGTTACATGTAGTACTGTGCAAATAAGGGTATTACATGGAGCAGATGAGAACAGGTTTACATCACATTCCAAGATACATTTCAATACCGATCATGAATCACGTTACATGTAGCACTATGCAGATGAATGCAGTACACGGAACGGATGGGAATACATTTACATTTCTTTACAAGTTACTAAACAGTGCAGAGACTTTCATTATACATGGCACAACACAGGTGTTTTTCAGTACATTGTGCTCTATGTATACAAGAAGATTAACAAGTGCAGCCCGAGGGGGGTCTGATTTCATCCTGTGGGTTTACCGTGGCGGAAGGGCCTTAAACTGTGGCTCTTCCCCATCTTGCCTTTGCGGCGACTGCACCAATCTTCAGTGCGTCCCTCAGAAACGTACTCCTGGACCTTGGATTGTGCCAGTCTGCAACACTCGGCTGTGGACATCTCCTTACTCTGGAAGACCAGCAAGTTTCGGGAAGACCAAAGTGCGTCTTTCACCGATTTGATGGCTCTCCAGCAGCAGATGATGTCTGTCTCGGTGTGCGTCCCTGGGAACAGTCTGCAGAGCACAGAGTCCTGTGTTACGGAGCTACTTGGGATGAACCTCGACAGCAACCACTGCATCGCCTTTCAGACCTGCCTTGCAAAGGGGCAATCCCGAAGGAGATGGATGACAGTCTCGCCCGTACCACAACCGACTCGGGGGCAGAGTGCTGTGTCTCTGAAACCCCGGCTGTGCATGAAGGATCTGATGGGTAGGGCCCTCCTCACCGCCAACCAAGCTACGTCTTGGTGCTTGTGTGAAAGCTCTGGCAATGAGATGTTCTGCCAAACGATTTCGACAGTCTGCTTGGGGAACCGTCCGACAGGATCCATCATCTCCTTCTTTCGTAGGGCGTCCAGGACCTTGTGTGCCGACCACTGCTTTATGGCTTTGTGGTCAAAGGTGTTTTTCTTGAAAAACTTTTCCACGAGGACAGGGGCTGAGGCATGGTCCAACTGGTTGGAGCCTTCTGCGGCAGCCTGGCCAGACCCATCCTTCGCAACACCGGGGGCAGATAGAATCTCAGCACGTAGTGACACTTGGTTTTGCGTACAAAGGGTCTATGCACAGCTTGATGCAGCCGCATACAAAGGTGGCCATCAGGATGAGGGCCACGTTTGGAATGTCCTTTCCCCCCTTGTCCAGAGATTTGTACATCATGTCTCTGCGGACACAGTCCATTTTCGATCTCCAGACGAAATGGAAGACGGCTCGGGTGACTGCCAGGCCATTGGCAGGTTTGAGGTGGGTGTGTCAGTGGCACCCACTGGAGAAAGGGAGAGCAGCATGCAACCGTTCCACGAGAGACATATGGTGGTCCTTCCCAGGATCGATAACCTTACTTCTAGCGAGGACTGGGGCCTTTTCTGGGCCAGTAGTGGGACAAATCAGCTCTCCCTCCCCGCCCGCCTCTCATTGGGAATAGTCGGAGCTAATAACAAAAAATGGGACAGATTCCAGGTGGAATTGGATCCCACCATATTTTTCGGTCTCTTGACTGGAGGTCGTCCTCAGTAGTGGCGAGGCCAGGGACAGAGCTTTGGGCCTGAAAGCTCTGTTCATCAAAAACTATAGCCCCGATTTTAAATGCTCCCACCCACCCCCTTGCACTCAGTGAGAATGGGGCATTGTGAGGAGATGGGAGCTAAAATTACAGCAGCATGCTATTCACCTTCTTCATGCCCGTATCATTTTTATTCCAGGGTGGTGGTTACAGGCTCAACAGTAGCCATCGAAAGGGAACTAGATAAATACTTGAAGGAGAAAAAATTACAGGATTATGGGAAAAGAGCTGGGGTGAGGTGGGGAGTGATTGGGAGATGGGACTAACTGGATTGCTCTTTGAAAGAGCTGGTGCATACTCGATGGGTCAAATGGCCTCCTTCTGTACTGTACTATTTGATGATTCAATGATTTTAACAGGTACGTTATGGAGTGTAGGGCCCTAGCTCCAGGCAGTCCTTTTAACATTGCTCGTGTGTTTAGCGCCCGATGGCAGCCGAGCCAGTGAATTCTGGCGCCAAGCAGGAACTGCCGCAGAAGAGGGCTGAGAAGCTAAGTACATTAATTTTTTTATTGGTTCCTTGTGGACCAGGAGGCGTCAGAGAGCTCCTCTGGGCCCACAAGGAAACCTTGGGCCTCCACAGTCCCGGGCTTCCCGCCCTCTTTCCTGACCATACTTGGCTAATGACCCAACTCCAGCGCACTTACCCGAGTGCAGGCGACTGTTTCCACGGGTCCCCTGGAAGCGGCCTCTTTCCATCACAATTCCCATTCCCACCTGTTGGCTTCCATGAAATTCCCAGTGGATTCAGCTGGGACTTAGAGCTACACAATGGTAATGGGGCCCAGGAGTTAAAATGGCCCAAGTCTCACGTTGGTGATCCTGAGCAAGTGCTGCTTGTCCACCGATTCCCATGCTGAACTCTCGCACTGAGTGAAAATGGGGAGGGCAGGATTATGAACTTGAAAATACATGCTTTCACACAAATCTCGGGTAAACATTGTGCTGCGAGTATTTTCTGTTACTGCTTTCACATAGTCGTTTACTCCCATTATTCAGAAGTGGTATATTTTGTTTAATCAGTGCAGCTTCCTACTCGCATCGCAGACTGCCTAATGGAACATTTGCATTTGATCAGCTATTAAGTATCATTTAAATGGCTCCAGCAAACATTTGCACAACTGCACTCTTGCCTACTACACAAGGGAGCTGCAAAAATCCTGGTCAATCACTCACTGCCAACTTATTGATGTGCGCACTGGAACTTATGCTGCAGGAAGGCTATCCTCTTTGACTCTCAAAGGCACTCTTCACAGAAACACCGGTACAACAAGCCAGACAGGAGATAGCGGATAGGGTGAATCCTGCCAACAGGACCCAATACAGAAGATGGCAAACACCAGGAAATTGCTGAGGTAAAACTATGAAACATCTTTCTATGACAAGTAGCTGCCCCAAATATACATACCACAAAGCGTTTCCTCATTACCTTTTACTGTTTTTTGTCACCATTCCGAAGTGTTTATACAACATTACAGTTCTTTGAATGTTTACCATATATGGTCATACTGCAGCACAGCACAAATACAAGCTGCAACTTATATCTGAAACAGTTCTTACACTGAAATGGCAAAGGGATCTCACATAGCAAATCCATCTAACACATACAGTATGGGTTACAGAACGGTCTCGGGTCTTGTCAAGCCATCTTCTCCGCTTGCAGGATAAGATGGAACATAATAAAATGGAACAGGCCCTATAGATTACAAGCTCTTGACTCCCTTTGAGAAGGCCACATGGGACATCATTGGCTATGAGAGGATCGAAGCAGTAGGGGATGGTGATATTGGAGACCTCCATCAAGCTCAGGGCTAGTAGCATTCTGTTCTTGCCCTCCTAAATAGAGGTACTCACTCACTCCCACACAGGCATAAACTCAACCACTGAAACATTACACGCAGTGCTTTGCAATGCATGTGAGCACTTTTGGAGCCAGCATTATATTTTTCTTCTGTTTTTTATACCAAGATGAAAGATGCCAATGGCCTGGAGCAAGCCAGCACCTCATTACACCCTGTATCAACAACCATCATAAGATGAGCATAAGACTTCCCAGAGTCTGCATATAAAATGAAATTATTGTCTGAGCAGGAATCACTTTCAGACTGTCCAAAATACTTTGCAAGTTCTGGCTGTGAATGTGGAACAGTCCAGTGTCCATACCTGTCTAGTCATGCAGGAAGTCTGCAGTACAGTCTACATTGGAGCATGTGGCAACTCTGGGGATATCTGCACCAAAGTCCCCAATTGCACAGGTCCTAAACCCATTCATATTGGCTGAATTTGAGCACACAAAAACGGGTGGGTTGGGGGGCGGGTCAGATCTGAATCCTGACCCCAACCTGCCTATTTCTGGGTTTTACAGAGATGGGACAAGGGGTGGGCAGACAACCCACTCCCAGGAGGTAGGGTGGCAATTTATATCTTTTAACGAGGCTGGCAGCCTCTGATTTAACTTGTTTTTCAGGTTTTACAGTGGGCAGCTGGGCTTCCCAGGCCTTGGGAAACACGGCAGCTGAAGCAAGGCAAGGTCAGTTTCAGGGAGAAGGCAAGTTCCTTCGCAGCATTTTGGACCGGGATGAGCAGGAGTGCTTCCCCTGGCCACCCAAGCTCCCCACCGGATCAGACTACCACCACCCCCCATACAAAGGCCCCTGGGGGTCAGGGATCGGACACCCACCGGGGTCAGGTATCGGACCTACCTGGTCCTGCGGCCTGCTCCGGAGTGCTCCCCACCCGACTGGAAGCCGAGCCCGTCAATCAGGCTGAATTCCAGGCGGGGAACATGTCAGGGCCAAAAGATGCACGCTGTGCTCCACAGTTACTCCACAGCATGTGGGGAAACCCAGACTTCCAGCTTTCCCACTGAAACTCCGATCCTCTACCTATAAATTCACACCTATTAATATCCAGGCCATTGTCTCTTATGAATGCACTGACTGCTGCTCTAGAGGCCTTGGGCTCCAGAATTGCTGCCCTCAACCACATGATTCCTGCTGGCATAAACACTTCAGTCGACAAGGGTTTCAGATTATGGTAAGAAACTGCAGGCTGTTAATTTACAGTTATAGATGTAGAAATATATTTTTTAGTCAAATATAATGTTAATGTTCCCCTTGTCTAATCTGACTGGTTTCCTTAGTGAAGATTTGCTTTTGCATTTAGACACCTTCCTTGTTCGTCATTTGAAATGTTTCTCTTGGGTTTAGTTTAACTTTTGCTCTTTTTTCTCCGTTGCGTCATTTTACACATATTTCTTCTCTTTTAAGGTTTCTTCTTGTGTTAAACGCTATGTTGCTGCAGAAAGACAGTCAAATGATCTGATCCCAGGCTCTTATCAATACTGCCCCTTATGCTGACCATCGGGAGGTGTATGAGAGAGTGGCCTACACCAGGGATTCACCTGCAGACTTTCTTTTCCTATCCTGTACTCAGCCACTGTCTCCCTCTGGCAGCAAGGCTGCATTCAAGAATTTATCATGGTGGAATCACAGATGTGAACCTCAGCCCCATCACTCTCTGACACTGCACCAATCTGCTGTACCAATATGCTGCCGTGATTTAGCAATTTTCAATCAAAAGCTTATTTAGCCTTTCAATTTTTGAATCTCTGTATTACATACAGATGTCAAGAACCATGAAAAAAATCTTGATATATTTTTAATCTGATGCAGAAGTGCTAATTTCATGCTCAATGGCTTAAACAGAAAACAGCCGTGATATTCCCCTCATCATTTGGTTTTACCACTAACAGTCCCAGCAGAAATTCCATTCACATCTGAATTTGATGTTCTCCCCATGTGTATTGATAAATAAATATAATGGTGTAAATGTTCAGTGTCTGATGTAACATACATTCTACCCAAGTGTCTTCAAGTATACTGTGGGCTGACAAGTGCTGTTCGTGTGGTAAGTCTGTCATGTTTTAGTTTTAGAAAGTTTTCCTGATCCTTTAATAGCCCTGCTGGAGTCTTGCCCCACCTAAAGCGGGAGCCCAGGTTCTATTAATGAATGGAGGCTTCAGGTCATAAAATCTGCATTTGCACTGGAAATAAGGGCAACTTTCAAATGATCTTGCCTCTATTACTGGTAGCACTCCCATGTAAAGTTATTGATTTCATGATGCAACTATTCCAGTGGGAATCAGTCCTTGCAGAAATTGTCGCCGTGCAGCTTGTGACTTTCTTTTTCTATCTAATATATGGAAAGTCACAGGCTTATGAACCCACAATGCACTGCCTGCATACACCACCCACCGCTGGAATTATCAGATCATGGGATCACCCGAGTAACTTGCTAAAGCTGCTGTGTTGCTCAAACACATTTTATACTTTAAAGTATACAGCAAAAGTTTCCTTTGAAGCATAATTTGTTTATGAGATTTGGTACTTTCTGCAGCAGAGGATCCCATCTTGTGCATTCTTCGCACAAATCATAATGATCTACACAGTTAATTTCTACCCATAATAGATCTAAAGCAGAGGTCAGTGCTGCTTGTAAACAAAGGCAAAAAAATCTCTTACCTATGCGAATTACACTCTGTATGTGTTTTTTTGTCATTTATTGATCAATATGAAGGGACTGAAATTGCCCACCGCTGGAAACGCACGCCGTTTCTAGTGTTTTTACCACCGCGGTGGATGAGGTGGCCTCAAGCGAAATTCGGCTCTTTGGCTTTTTTTTTCAGGCAGACCGAAAGTCGCTCATAATGGGAGCGGTAGTGCGGCGGTGAGCACACGAGAGGGGCGGAAGTTCGGACGTGGTGTAGTGTCCGCCGCTGCCAGTCATCAGCGTAGCACTGATGATGTCATCATGGCACCATGGTTCTCCCTTTCACTTAAAGGGGAGAGCCTGCACGATTTTAAAAGTTCAATCCCCTGGACCACCAGGGAAGGTTTCGGCCGGGCCAGCAGCCTGGCACCCAAGAGGGGGTGCCAGGCTGCCTGTTGGCAGCTCTGCCAAACTCGGGGGCTTAATTGTCGGCCTGACATGGCAGTCATCCAACAAAAAAAGCAAAGCGGCAGCGGCAGTGCATCCTCCCTTTTAATGGAAGCCGCCGCCATTTCAGATGGTCACAGCCTCACTGCACCATCTCAAAAAAGCAGCTTTTGGCACCACCTGGCGGGAGGAAAGTTTTCTCGATGGAATTACGCCGTCGGGGGTGGGGGGGAGGGGGGGAAACATTGGCGGTGCGCACTCTGATGATGCACTTAGGACAGCTCGACAGCAGTGGATCGGCAGCAGCGGAGCGGTGGGGGCGGGGGGCCGCTGGTCACTGCCGGGATACCGCAGGAGTGGAATGTTGATAATGGCAGCCGTTACACGAAAAATCGGCGGCTATTGCACTCCACAGCATAGCCACCGGTTTCCCGCCGGTAACAGGATTCAAGGAAAGGGGCAATTTCGGCTCCGAAAACTTTTAACTATGGGGCTGAAATTGCCCCTTTCTATAAGGCTCGTGGCTGACTGAAAGTGGGAGCCACGGGTCGGTGCGGACTGGCCACTGAGTCTCCGTGGAGGGGCCGCCATTTTGGAAATTGCCCTTCCTCCATTTTGGAGCGGTATAGGGACCGCTCCGCCCGTTTTCCCGCCACAGCGTGCACGCACCGACCCCTTACCAACCGGTGATGACCTCTTCACGAAATTGTACCACAGGAAATTGCCTCATGGGAGCGGCGCCACTACTGGTCGTTGCCCCTGACAGTTTCTTGCGTTGGTGCCCTTTCTGTGCCTTGGCGGTGTGGCTGCCCTTAGAGGGGAGGTGGCGCTGACAGTGACTCAATGGTTTTTTTTTGTCGGCCGACTGCCAGGTCAGGCCAACAATTATGCCCGCGTGTTTGGGCTGGCCCGGCTGAAACCCTCCCTGGTGACCCAGTGTTTGCCACTAAAGTGGCTGCAGAGTTCGCAGCAGCCCTCCCCTTTAACTGATGGGGAGAGACGTTGTGACACGCCAGCACGATTATGTCATCAGTGCAGCGCTGATGACTTGCAGCATCGGCCACTCCGCCCCTCCCCCATTTTCGTCCCGCTAGTGACGGCCACTCCGCCCCGCCCCCACTTCCGTCCCAATGATGAGGCCACTTCCATCCCACTTTAAAAAAAAGCACAAAGTGCTGAATTTCTCAGGTTTGGCTGCCCCATGTATTGGGACAGCCAGGACACTTCAAGAGCTGTAGGTGCGACTCGTTTCGGGCTGCGGCCAATTTCGGCCCCAATATATATTTGTGGATAGCTATTTTTTAAAATTATTTTGGGGGATTTCTTTTCTGCCATACCAATTATTCATCAGACCATGTCTAGGGCATGCAGACTTCTACATTTACCATATGTGTCATGATTTGCTGTCTCAGTATCACAGTTTTGCATAAAACATCTAGAGGCACTGAAAAACCCAATTTCTGAATGGAGGGCATAAAGAAACGTGTGGAAAGTTTCACTTTTCTACACTGTGTCTTGGTGGGTCATGTTGATGGTATATATGGAAATCTAGAGAAAAAGTAAAAAGGAAGTACAGGGAAGAAGTTGAAATGGCTTCCATGCTTTATACACAGGATTTATTTTTGTTTCCATGATTATACAATAATGTTTATAACTTATTTTTTAATATCATTCTGCATCTCAGTATTTTTATCTTTTATTACTGTTTTTCTTTTCTGAATTTGTTTATCTTTTTGTGGTTTCTTTAATTAGTCCCCCTTTGTTGCTTCTCCCGTTCTCCTTGTTCCTGTTGTTACCTTTTTTCTTGTTTTTCTTGCTCTTCCATCCGTCTATCCCAGTACACAGTGAGGAAGATAGTAATAGACTTCAAGAGGATATAGTCAGGCTGGTGGAATGGGTGGACACAAGGGGCTAGACTTTCCATTATTATCGCTATCGCCCAAAAATGGCCGGTATTTCCGGTGTTACTGGTTGTTTTATTTTTCAGGATTGCCAGAATATCGCCCATTTTAAAAACCGCTAGATTCACCTTTTTAATTTGGGCGATAGCCTTAGCGATGTGAAATGGGCGATAGCTATGTATTCGGCCATGCAAGGCCGGTGTCCATAGCAACGGCCATTCTGCACATGCGCGTTTTTTTTTCAGGCAAAGAACTTTTCCCATGATTCGGGAGGTCAGGGGTCTTCACGGAGGGAGAGAAGGAAGGTTGTGTTGAGGCAATGGAGATGGAACATGAGGAGTCGGGAGGGTGTTGCGGAGGTTGCAGGGAGAAGGAGGGCGAAAGCCTTTTCTGATGAAGCCAATGAAGCTCTGGTCCACGAGGTGGAGACTCGATGGGGCCAATTAACGCGGGTGGGCGTGGGCAACCTCCCCCCCCCCCCCCCCCAGATATACTAGTGAATATGGGTGGACAGCGCCGAAGTGGTAATTTCGGCAGCCCACGACGTAAGAAAGGGAAACCAATGCCGCAAGTGCTGGAACAGTCTGGTGGCATCTGCAAGAGTAAGTATTAAATGTATAATTCTAACGATGCACGGACTCATTAATTAGAATCTAAATCTGCCGGATTGTAATTAAGCTGGGTAATCTTGGGTAGCATCCCCGTTAAGATTTGGACTGGGGTTGGAACCTGTGCCCCAGCACTCTAACCCTGGGAGGGCAGGTGTCCCAGGAACCATTCCGTGCAAATATGCATTCGTAATCTTGCTGAAATGCCTTAAACTGAATCGACAGTATTATTATTTAAACACTTTGATCGAAAATTGGGGCCTAAGCAATGACTGGAAACAGACAGACTGCAAACACTCGGCATTTTTACCACTTTAGTTTAGAAAGGGAATTATTAAATGATATCACTGCTTGTGCGCTGCCAGCAACTCTTTAACTTGGGCACCGTCTCCTTTTTGGTTATGTTGGTGGATGGGGGCACAACTGAGCACTGAGGGGGCCACTCAGCTTTGCCCAGACTGTGAGTCTTTCCAGCTGCTGTCAGTCACACAGTGACCCTGCCTGGACTGGGGAAGAGCTGCCCTGGCTCACTATCTACCCTGGGACACTTGGGACAATAGCTCTGGCCATACGGAGGTCTCCGAGCACAGCCTAGGGACATGGTGTCCCCTCCCCTCATGGTCCGGTCATTGCCGAGCTCAACAGCGGTCCTAATTCCCCCCTCGGGGACCTCCATCAATTCCAATAAACCGCCTCCCTCCCCTCAGACGCCAAATGGTATGGCCCGTAGATGGGGCCTTCCCTGGGGATCGTAGGAGGAGGTTGGTGTCACGCATTAGTTCCTAACCACGTTCTTATTAAATTTCTTCTCTGAAGGTAGATGTTATAATCATGCATTAATTGCATACAACCCCTATTAGTATATAATGTTAACGATGAATAGCATGTGCGATGAATAATTGTGGATTACAATATCTATGTTTTCCTAATAGTACCTTGGCAATTAGCTTATGCCATGCTCTTGTCACGTTTGCAGAAGATATCTAAGAATCGGGCGGAGTGCAGGTGGACCAGAGGAGGGCCTGCGGATCTTTTTCAGTTAGCCAACTTGGAGGAGCGTGCCTCAGCCCTTGTAGGGGCGCATAATCGTTCTGCCACCCCTGGTGTTGCAGATCCCGTTGTTGCGCCACGTGAGTAATGTGCAAACCAGTGGTAATTTAAAGTAAATTAATGCCATTTGATTATAATATATGAATGTTAATTATATGTACTGTCTCTTGTTCACATTTATTGCAGTAGTGTTGCTCCTTGTACATATGTCTGCGTAGCGCAAGCACTCTCATGTCTCCCCTTCTCTTCCACTAATCTCAATTATGTTTTCCAGCTCCCCAGGCGCAACGGGAGGCCCCTGGAGCATCACCCCAATTGCTGCAGGTCGTGCTGACCACGGGGGAAGAAGATACAACCGAGAAGAATGATGAGCCTCAAGAATCGTCTGCAGTACCTGCGGCCACGTCATCCTCAATGGATGAAGTAGCGGGGTCAAGCAGCTTGCAGCAGGGCACTCAGAGTCGTCCAGTGCCCATGCCAACCCCGTGGAGATTGGGTCGGCGAGGTAGGCTTGCGCAGCGATGGGCAGATGTGAACGAGGACATGGTGTCTGTCGAGGGCGAGCGTTGACATTGGTTGAGAGCTCCTCCAAGCGCTTGGTGGGTTGACCGGCAACATTACCACACTATCTGCTAGAATCTCGGAGGACATGGGGCAGGTGGTTGCGGCAATACGGCGAACAGCCGACTCCGTCGATGCCATGCGGCAGGCGATGGTTTTGGAATACGGCACTGCATCCCAAGGTGCCGTACCACCAACAACGTCGACAGATGCGAGTCAGGAGGAAGCAGCTGCTTCTGACTCGGAAGACTTTTCTTCGGAAATGTCTTCTCCTCGACCCCTTGAATTGAATCCGCCAACGTCACCGCTCCACCCAGCCCAAAGCAGCAGCCCTCGAGTTGCTCTACTGAAAGACGACGTGGCCCCATTAATAGGGGCGTAAGTGGGAAAGAGAGGTTTATGATGAGGGGAGGTAAAGGTAGAGGAGGGAATCATGGCTACAGGTGGGGGGGGAGGCTAATCTATTTTAATTTAAATTGTTGCCCGTTCTTGTTATCATAAATGTGTTGAATGTTGGAGGTGGTGGGAGGGAGGGGAGATGGGTGTTATAGTTTGTTTATAAAATGTTTTACATCAATTATTAAATTATTATTTTTTTTTTATTGAACTTTACAATTGTTGTGCAGTGTTTTCTAATAACGTAAGGTTAAACATTAATACAAGGGTTGCAAACAATGGCCAGGCCAGGCAAAGAACGTAACTTAATGCTACTGTAATGATCACCAACGTAACTTCACACAAAGCGTTCATTTATGAGCTGCTGACGCAACAGTCTTGCAGCTGCGTAACTACCGCAGGGCTTTTCCAGGGGTGTGGGGGGGGGGGGGGGTGGTGAGGGGGGTTGGGGATATGGGTTCATCGCCAGGCTGATTGTCCTCCCCGAGGTTTTCCTCCTCCTCTTCCACCTCCCTTCTCTCCTGAGGTGGACCGGCAGCCCCATCTGGCAATTGTTGTCCTCTCCTGATAGCTAGATTATACACCATGCAGCACACCAATGAACTCAGCAACCTGCTCAGGGTGGTATTGTAGGTTGCCTCCTGAGTGCTCCAGGCATCTGAAGTGCTGCTTCAGAACTCCAATTGTCTTTTCAACAATATTGCGTGTGGCTCTATTGCCTTCATTGTAGCGCTTCTCTGCTTCTATCTGGGGCTTATGCAGGAGTTCATGAGCTTCAGCTGACAAGGCCATATCCTTTATCCCCCAGCATTCAAGTGTGACCTTGTGGCTGACTCTTAAACAGGTCAGAAACAGTGCTCTCCCTCAAGATGTGCACATCATGGATGCTCCCTGGAAAATTTGCATTTACTGCCATGGTTATTTGCTTGTGGTCGGCAACGAGCTGCACATTCAGGGAGTGGAATCCCGTTAGGTTCCGAAAAATCTCTGCATCCTGTAAAGATGCTCACAGGGCGACGTGCGTACAGTCTATTGCTCCCTGCACCTTGGGGAAGTTTGCTATTTCCGAGAACCCCAAAGTCCTCTCAGTCTGTGCTTCCCTGGGAAGTTTATAAAGTTCACCCTGTGTGCGTAAAGGACTTCAGTCATCTGTCGAATGCAGCAATGTGTGGCGTGCTGAGAGATGCAGCAAATGTCGTCAGCTGAAGCCTAAAAGGAGCCCGATGCATAGAAGGAAAGTGCTGCAGTAACCTTAACCTCAACGGGCAGTGCATTCCTGATGGTGTTGGTAGGCTGTATATATCACTGATGACCTCCTTTCGGAAGCGCAGCCTTCTAACGCACGTGTTATCGGACAAGTCCAGGTATGATCGCTTATCCCTGTAAATGCGTTGGATGTAATGTCTCCTCCTCCTCAGCAGTTTGCCACCTCTTTGATTGGGCATATAATGCTCTTCAATGAACCTTCTCCCATCTCTATTCTGCAGCATACGAGTAGTCATCAATACTGGTTGAGAAATTACAGGCCCCATCACTATAAATGTCCTAAACTGTCTTCAAATATTCTTAAATTGTCCTCAACAAGTACAATATAAACTCAAAATTGACCACAATGTGATTAGATGATTGGCAAGATTCTAAAACGCCCTTAAAATCGCTCAAGAATTACTTCAATGCTCCCATCCACTTCAAGCAGCCTTTTATTAAACGTCCTCCAATTTACAAAATGGTGTCCATACTGCCGGGTTAAGGACAGGTGAGTGCAGCTTTTCTTGAGCGTTTTTTGGGGCGAGCGATCATTTGAGCGCAATATGGGCGAAATGCCAAAAGTAATCCTCGGTGATAATCTGGATGATATTTGGGTGCTAGTTTCCATTATAAACAATATTCTGGGCCTTGCACGAGTGATGATGTCAGATTTAATTTTTTTTGAAATAGGCCTGGTGATTCAGCTCATTCCTGTATACTAAAAGTTGCGCCGGCGATAAATGGGCGATAATCGGGCGCGAGTTTCCATGTATCATCAAATATGGGCGATAAACAGCATCTTGGCGCTTATATGGGCGCTAAATGGGCAAATATGTACCGAAGGTCTAGCCCCATATGGCAGATGAAATTCAATGCAGAAAAGTGTGAGGTAATACATTTTGGTAGGAAGAATGAGTGGAAATAATAGAAGTTAAATGGTACAATTTTAAAGGGGGTGCAAGAACAGAAAGATCTGGGATGTTTGTGCATTAATTTTTGAAGATGGCAGGACAGGTTAACAAAAGCACTTAATAAAGCATATGGAATCCTGAGCGTTATAAATATATGCATGGAGTGCAAAAGCCAGGAATTATGTTAAACCTATATAAAACAGTAGTTTGGCTCCGGCTGGAGTAGTGTGTCCAATTCTGGGCACCATACTTTAGGAAAGATGGAGGGTATTACAGTTACGTGTACAGACTAGAGAGGCTGGGGTTGTTCTCCTTAGAGCAGAGAAGGCTAAGAGGAGATTTGATAGCGGTGTTTAAAATCATGATGGATTTAAATAGAGTAAATAATGAGAATCTGTTTCCAATGGCTGAAGGGTCGATAACCAGAGGGCACAGATTTAAGGTGATTGGCAAAAGAACTAGAGGCAACATGAGAAAAAAACTTTTTATGCAACGAGTGGTTAGGATTTGGAATACACTGGCTGGAAACTGATTCATTAATGGCTTTCAAAAAGGAATTGGATAAATACTTGAAGGAGAAAAAATTGCAGAGATAGTGGGAGTGGGACTGACCAGATTGCTCTTCGAAAGAGCCAGCGCAGACTCAATGGGCTGAATGGCCTCCTTCTGTGCTGTACTATTCTATGATTCTATAAAGGGATGTTTGATACAGTAGGAAAACATTTAGAATGTGAACAAACAGAACGGGAACAACTTTTGATTATTTAACAGTCAGTTCTGGAAGTCACCGTACCATTTCAAAACACGCTTAAGGTAGATATTGCAACAAGTATAAACATTAATTATGTTCCACTTCTACTTCTCAAATGAGACCAATAGCTCCTTTGAAGCAAGGCTTGTGAAAATTAACACAAAAATATTATGTACATTGGTTTCTCTTGAATATCTGCACTGAGGTGTGACGGTGCTTAATTCAAAGAAGTGGGAATGATTACAAAATAATAAGATGGCTTTTGTCCATTAAACATGTGCCAAGTTAATGTTCCTCAGATATTACTGAGAAAATTGATACTTTATGAAGGGTCAGATAGGTTGCCATCTCAGCAGTTATACAAAAGATGACAAAACTAATTATCTTGTATGTTCAGTTTTATTGTAATGAGCTAAAAAGTTAAATTGTCAACATGTACATCATATTTAAAAATGATTATGATTTGGGTGCAACAAGGTGGCATAGGGCTCTGTTACCTTACCCAACTGGCCATTATTTGCTTGTAAACCTTGACAATGAGTGCCAGCAAGCTATTCAATGTGGAGGCCATTGCAGGCAAGCCTGATCCTATTCTCCTGTGGAAGCCACACACATGTACACCCAGCAACAGACACTCAGAGCCCGAAATTCAGTACCACTGGAAAACTGGTGCTCTCCCCACCTTTTTGGGGCCATTAGCGGCAACATTTTTTCGTGGCTGGACCAGCCCATATTCAGCTCCAAATGTGAACAATTTGGTTCCAGCGCTAATGAACACTTCCAAAGTGGATTATTCAGCGGTGTGGCTATCTTAATTTGAGCGTTATCACCACTGAGAAATTCAGCATGCAGGTAAGCGTTTCTAATGAGCCAGCTGCTCTTTGGCCTTTTTAAAGGGTTTGCAGCAAGGCCCTAAGGGGGGTAAGGAGTTTGGAAGGATAGTTGGTGTAAGAGGTGCAAGGAGAGCCATCTGGTTCACTGATTTAGAGCTGGAGACACTGATGGACAGTGCGGAAGAAGAATACTGTTTCCTGACGTGGGGAGACCTGGCAGACGGGCAGTACATAATGCATGGAGGGAGAGTGCAGGAGAGGTGTCAAGCACCTCCATATATGCGAGGACGCACCCTCCCAGAAGGGTGCTGGCCAGTCTGCACCCGGCCCTTCCAGGGTGGTGATGGGTCGATGCCTAACAGCTCTGGGGCGAGGGGGATCTTCCTCCTCCTCAGGTGGTACTGTTGGCTCAACCTCCAGTGGCTGTCCCCTCATGATGGCCAGGTTTTGCAGCATGTAGCAGACCATGATGATTATAGAGATCCATTGAGGAGAGTACTGCAAGGTGCCACCAGAGCGGTCCAGGCACCGGAACCTCTGCTTAAGGATATCTATGCACTGCTTGATGGTACACCTGGTGGCACAATGAGCATCATTGTATGCATGCTCTGGCGCTGTCCTGGGTTTCTGCAGTGGAGTGAGCAGCCAAGTGGACAGGGGATGTT
Source organism: Pristiophorus japonicus (assembly GCF_044704955.1). NCBI lineage: Eukaryota > Metazoa > Chordata > Chondrichthyes > Pristiophoridae > Pristiophorus > Pristiophorus japonicus. Next base: position 104,419,200 of record NC_091983.1, on the reverse strand, counting down.
CCTTGTCCCCAAGCAGCCAACCACAATCCTGATTGGGGCTGGTCAAGACGGCGGGCACACTGGTCTGGCGCAGAATGAACTAATCATGGCTGCTGCCTCCCTTGCCCACTACCTCTTTGCACGGTGCTGACGGTGATGCCTTCTCCTGCGTGCTGCCCTGCTTCTGAGCAGGTGTACTAAGTGTCGCCTTCCCAATACTTCTCCCATCATCATGGTGAACCCTGCCAACATGTCTTTGCGCAAACCTCTGAGCAGCACTCAGCAGGTTTAATGGAGCCAAAACAATTAATAAAACTATATCAAAACCTAAATACTGCGGATGATGGAATCTGACATAAAAACACTAATAATTAATAAAACTATATGAAAACCTAAATACTGCGGATGATACAATCGGACATAAAAACAATAAAATTGATAAAACTGTTTCCCAACCAAAGGGCCCCAATCGTGGCAACACTCCAGCGGTGCCACGTTCGAGTACTGACTCAAATACCTTGCGGGGGCACTGCCTGAAGAACTCTTACCTTTTTGGAGCTGAAAATCCCTGTCCTGGCCGCTTTCCAGCGGCCTGCATGCGGCAGACCTCAACGTTGGATACCTCCCTTTACAGCGGCTTCAACCCGCTGTTTCAGGCGGAAGTGAGCACCGCTCAAACCTCCCCTCCACCCGCACCCACCCCCCACCCCGCCCCCCCCCCGCTCCCCGAGCTGAGTATGGCTCAGGGAGGGAAAAGTACCTGACCGTGGTGGCCGATCATTTTTTTCAATTGGCCGCCCGAACCCCGCGGTAGCCGTCCCTTTGGGGACAGTGAATTTCGGCCCCTCAGTCTCAATTAGAGTTAGCCAATTTTCCATTGTTTAGTCCAAGGACATTGCAGCCAATTGTGACACTCCTGACATTGCTGTGGCCAAGATCAACTAACTGAGCACAGATTGGGGATCCTGATGTGTACAGCTCAGAAATGAAGATATTACTACCCAACCTTTGGAAGCTTCAATATAACAATTTAAGAAAGATTTCGGTGACTCTTGTTCACAGATTATGAAGCTCAACATTGGAGAATACTTGAACACTCTATTTGGCACCCACCTTGGGTGAAAATTGAATTGAACCTGATTTAAAAAATCTCATATCAATTGAAATTCAGACTAACTACTGATTTGGAAATGGTTAAAGGTAAGCTATCCATTCATTCAATCTCTCACCTGAAAACAGAGAAGCTGTGATGGAAGAGGAAAATCACTTGCTAAAACAATTCAAGAGCAGTTGACTTAAATCCTGAAACCACTGCATGTGATCAAAGTTTAATTTAGCAGCTTTTGCAATTTAAAACAGAAAGAACAATGTTAATTCAAATGACTTTTGCCATTCTTAATGGGGAGTCCAGAAATTGCCTCATGGTTGAGGTACACCAAGAGGCTCTATTTACTATTGATCTGACATGACAAAACTTTTTTCAAATTTCAACTCATTTGATCAAACAAAAATATTCTGTCTGTAAAAATCACATCAGCAATAAACATAGGAAGGTGACACTTACTTCTTGGTTCTCTAGGTCCATCCACTGTAACCTTTATAGCTCTGTGATAGGTGGCCACTTGGGGTAGGTTTGTAAATACTGTGATTGTCAATGTAAAACTCTTACCTGAAAAATATAGTAAAAATTTACATTTACTTCTTATGTGACCATGTCCTACTCTCCAATTAACAACAATTGCACATATTGTTTTGCAGCATTATGATGGTTGTGGACTTAAATAACAGTACAAACATTGGTCATTGCAACCCTGGGATGAGTATTTATAAAGGTGACTTCTGTCTGAAACATGAGATTTTAACACCAAGATCTTTACATCAATGTTGATGAATATCTGCCTTGGAGGTGTTTGTGTTTGCACAAAATATAATAGTATATATAATACAAATATTGTTGTGATCTACAATTATTTTTTAAATCTTAAAATTAAAATATAGATGCTAGAAATTAACTTTTGTTTATTTAGTAAAACAGTACATGTGCTGCAGCACAAACTTGTGCCGTATATTTGTAATATTTATAGATCTGTTTTTGTACACCAATATGTGATCTGACAATGCGATGATGTATCACAGCACAGATCACATCACTCTGATTACTTAGAAATATGTGAAATTGTCTTTAAGGCATTGCCCATTTCAAAAGCTTTAGCAAGAAGTGGTGGTCATGGGGAAATGGACTACCTATTCTGCTCCTTCTCCTGGAATGAAGAAATGTGCACAGAGGTGAGAACATGAATCCTCATGTATCAAATAAAGCATTTCTGCTTTCAGTATGTCTAGTTACAGCCAGACTGTTTCCCTTAGTTTTGTTTAATAACAATATAATAATTCTATAGTCTATCATTTCTGGCAAGGAACTAAGTGCTGAATAAAGTTTTTTGCTGCTTGAGAATACAAAGGCTCACTACTTGATACATTAAAGGATCTCTAATTAAGCCCAAACATGGACATCTTAGTTCCATGGTCTCAAGCATTACTATTAGAATCATAGACACAGAAGGAGGCCATTTCGGCCCATCGTGTCTGCAAAGAGCTATCCAGTCTAATCCCACTTTCCAGCTCGTGGTCCGTAGCCTTGTAGGTTACGGCATTTCAAATGCACACCCAAGTACTTTTTAATGTTGTGAGGGTTTCTACCTTTACCACCCTTTCAGGCAGTGAGTTCATGACCTCCACCACCCTCTGGGTGAAGAAATTTCCCCTCAAATCACCTCTAAACCTCCCCCCAATTACTTTAAATCGATACCGCCTGGTTGGTGATCGCTCTGCTAGGTCCTTTCTATCCACTCTATATAGGCTCCTCATAATTTTATGCACCTCAATAAGGTCTCCCCTCAGCTTTCTCTGTTCCAAAGAAAACAAACGCAGCCTATCCAATCTTTCTTCATAGCTAAAATTCTCCAGTCCAGGCAACATCCTCATAAATCTCTTCTTTACCGTCTCTAGTGCAATCACATCTTTCCTGTATTGTGGTGACTAGAAATGCACGCAGTACTCTAGCTGTGGCCCAACTAGTGTTTTATACAGTTCAAGCATAACCTCACTGCTCTTGTATTCTATGCCTCAGCTAATAAAGGTTAAGAAGGCATATGGAAACTTGCCTTTATTAGCCGAGGCATAGAATACAAGAGCAGTGAGGTTATGCTTGAACTGTATAAAACACTCTATGTCCCTTTGTTCCTTTACATTTATCGGTGTCGTACCATTTAATGTGTATTCCCTTGTCTTGTTAGCCCTCCCCAAATGCATTGCCTCACACTTCTCTGGCTCACACTTCTCCGGATTGAATTCCATTTGCCACTGTTCTGCCCACCTGACCAGTTCATTGATATCTTTATGCAGTCTACAGCTTTCTTCTTCATTATCAACCACACAGACAAGTTTAGTATCATCTGCAAACTTCTTAATCATACCCCCTACATTCAAGTCTAAATCACAGATATATACCACAAAAAGCAAGGGACCTAGTACTGAGCCCTGCGGAACCCCACTGGAAACAGCCTTCCAGTCACAAAGACACCCTTTGTTTCCTGCCTCTGAGCCAATTTTGGATCTAACTTGCCACTTTTCCCTGGATCCCATGGGCTTTTACTTTCATGACAAGTCTGCCATGTGGGACCTTATCAAAAGCCTTGCTAAAATCCATATACACTACATCAAATGCACTATCCTCATTGACCCTCCTGGTTACCTCCTCGCAGAGGGAAACCATGCCAAAAAACCCTCCTATTTAGGAGTCATGCTTGATCACACCCTATCATATGGACAACATCTCCAGAACCTTGGGAAGAAACTAAAGAATAGGGTCAACTTGATCCAGAAACTCGCCGGATCCATATGGGGAGCAGACGCTCAAATCCTCCGCACGGCAGCACTCTCCCTGGTGTACTCTACTTCTCTCCGGCATGGCTATCAAGTCTGCATGTCAAATCCATTGATGTCCAGATGAATTCTACTATGAGAATTATCAGCGGTACATTTTTATCGACACCAACACCTTGGCTCCCCTTGCTTGCAAACACTGCACCACCACACCAACGCTGCGAATATGCAGTCTCCAGAGAATGCAACAACTACACCAGCAAAGACATGCTAATCCAGGCCGACTTGAACAACCTAACACCAACCTGTCTCAAATCCAGAAGGCCATTTTGGACTATAGCCGAAGCCCTTCAGCGATCTCCCCTCAGCCTTGATGACCAATGGCGAAATGCTTGGAAGAACTGCGACATATGGAATGGATTCCTTATAGAGGACCCCACAGTACAAGGTGGATGATTAAACCATCCCCATCATTGTTATGTATGTAACTATGTAATACTTGCCACCAGAGGGCGCGACTGTTGGAGTCCTAATGGTCATCTGCACACACATGCAGGGCTAGTATAAAAGGTTAGCTGCCATGTTGTTTAGGCACTCTAGAGTTGTAATAAAGACTAAGGTCACACTAAGTTTAGCTCACAGTACTCAGCCTCGTAGAGTTCTTCTATACATAACAACTGGCAACTAGTAACAGAATACGAACCTTCACGCAACCATGGCTGCCATTGGAATATTAGAGAGATTCGTAGAGGATGATGATTGGGAAGCCTTCATCGAGCGTCTTGACCAGTACTTCGTGGCCAACGAGCTGGAAGGAGACACTAATGCAGCCAAGCACAGGGCGGTTCTCCTCACCCTCTGTGGGCCTAAAATATACGACCTCATCAAGAATCTGCTCACATCGACAAAACCAACAGAGAAGGAATATACAGAGTTGTGCATGCTGGTTCGGGACCACCTCAAGCCAAAGGAGAGTATCCTCATGGCCAGGTATCGTTTTTACACGCACCATTGCTCCGGGGGCCAGGACATGACGGATTATGTCACCGACCTGAGACGCCTTGAGGGATCTTACGACTTTGGAGCTGCGTTGGGGAAAGGTTGCGGGACTTTTTCATGCTGGGCATCAGCCACGAGGTCATTCTTCAAAAGCTGCTGGCTGCCAAAACCCTAGACCTGAGCAGGGCCATCGCGATCACCCAGGGCCATCGCATGGCCACGGTCGATAACACCAAACAGATATCTTCTCAATATCGAAGCTCACCAGCAAGTACTGTGCATAAAATGACGTCGCAAGCAGGCCGAACTGCATATGGCAGGGCCTATACGTCTGCGGCTGCAAGACCTGTGATGACTCAGAGGCTGCCATCAGGGGTGAATGTGAATCCATTAGCACCGTGTTGGCACTGCGGGGGTAATCATCGGGCCCATCAATGTCGATTCAAGCACTATATGTGCAAAGGCTGCGCAACAATGGGGCACCTCCAGTGAATGTGCAAACGTGCTGCGACACACCTCGTGGCAGAGGACGATCGATCCGGCGCGGATCATGCAGCACAGGCAACTCAACCCGAGGAAGAATTGTATGAGGTACATACCTTCACCAAGAGACCTCCAATAATGCTGAAAGTCAAATTAAATGGAGTTCCAGTATCCATGGAGTTGGACACGGATGCGAGTCAGTCAATAATGAGCCAGAAGGTTTTCGAAAAACTGTGGGGCAATAAAGCACAAAGGCGCAAACTGAGCCCGATTAATGCAAAGCTGCGTACCTACACCAAAGAGCTCATACCAGTCACTGGAAGTGCAGCAGTGAAGGTATCGTATGATGGCGCTGTGCATGATCTATCATTATGGATTGTTTTAGGCAATGGCCCAATGCTGTGCGGCAGAAGCTGGCTAGAAAAGATTAGATGGAATTGGAACGACATCAAAGCACTATCTTCAGTGAATGATGCCTTGTGTGCTCAAGTGCTGAGCAAGTTTCCCTCGCTATTCGAACCAGGCATCGGCAACTTCACAGGCGCCACGGTGCAGATCCATCTAGGCCCCGATGCACGGCCCATCCATCACAAGGCTTGTGTGGTTCCATACATGATGAGGGAGAAAGTTGAGATCGAACTGGACAGACTCCAAAGCGAAGGATTCATATCGCCAGTCGAGTTCAACGAGTGGACCAGTCCAATTGTTCCGGTGTTGAAAAGCGATGGCACGGTCAAAATCTACGGAGACTGCAAGGTAACAATTAACCGAATCTCACTACAGGACCAGTACCCGCTGCCCAAGGTGGATGACCTGTTCGCTACGTTAGCGGGGGGGGGGGGGAAGTCATTCACCAAGTTGGACCTAACCTCCACCTATATAACACAGGAGCTGGCTGAATCTTCGAAAAGACTGATGTGCATCAACACCCAAATAGAGCCATTTATATACCACAGGTGCCCTTTCGGGATTCGCTCGGCTGCAGCCATTTTCCAGAGAAACTTGGAGAGTTTGCTGAAATCTGTTCCGTGCACCGTTGTATTTCAAGACGACATCCTGATCACTGGTCGTGACACCATCGAAATTCTACACAACTTGCAAGAGGTTCTAAGTCACCTAGACAGAGTGGGATTCAGGCTGAAACACTCCAAGCGTGTTTTCCTGGCGTCAGATGTCGAATTTTTGGGGAGAAAGTTTGCAGCAGACGGTATAAGGCCCATGGACTCAAAGACAGAGGCCATCAAGAATGCATCCAGACCACAGAATGTGACAGAGCTGCGTTCGTTCCTGGAACTCCTCAACTATTTTGGTAACTTTCTACCCAGGTTGAGCACGTTGTTAGAGCCTTTGCACATGTTGCTACGTAAGGGTGACGACTGGGTTTGGGGCAAATCTCAAGACACAGCCTTTGAGAAGGCCAGGAACCTGCTATGTTCAAATAAGTTAATTGTACACTATGATCCATGTAAACGTTTAGTGCTAGCTTGTGACGCCTCATTGTACGGGGCTGGCTGTGTGTTACAGCAAGCCAATGTATCGGGCAACCTCCAACCGGTTGCATACGCGTCTAGAAGTCTGTCTAAGGCTGAGAGAGTCTATAGTATGGTCGAAAAAGAGGCATTAGCATGTGTATATGGGGTTAAGAAAATGCACCAATACCTATTTGGACTTCGATTTGAGCTTGAAACTGACCACAAGCCACTCATTTCGCTGCTTTCAGAGAGCAAAGGTATAAACACCAATGCTTCGTCCCACATCCAAAGACGGGCACTAACATTATCCGCTTATGACTATATTATCTGCCACAGACCAGGCACTGAAAACTGTGCCGATGCTCTCAGCTGGATACCAGTACCCACCACTGGGGTTGAAATTGCTACTGGTCATGGATGCTTTTGAGAGCGAGGGGTCACCCGTCACAGCTCGCCAGATCAGTACCTGGACCAGCCAGGATCCTGTGCTATCATTAGTAAAGAGTTGCGTCCTAAATGGGAACTGGTCGGCCGTTCCTGGGGAAATGCAAGATGAAATTAAGACATTTCACCGTTGCAAAGATGAAATGTCCATCCAGTCGGATCGTCGCTTATGGGGTAATCGCGTGGTTTTGCCAAAAAAAGGCAGGGAAACATTTATACTCGAACTATACAGTACCTACCCAGGCATTGTCATGATGAAGGCAATTGCCAGGTCGCATGTTTGGTGGCCCGGCATTGACTCGGACTTGGAGTCATACGTGCATCAGTGCAACACTTGCTCGCAACTAAGCAATGCACCAAGGGAGGCTCCACTGAGTCTGTGGTCATGGCCCTCCAAACTGTGGTCCAGAATCCATGTAGATTTTGCCGGCCCCTTTCTAGGAAAGATGTTTTTAATAGTTGTGGACGCTTACTCCAAATGGATTGAATGCATAATCATGTCATCCAGCACGTCCACAGCCACCATTGAAAGCCTCCGGGCCATGTTCGCCATCTATGGCTTGCCTGACGTCCTTGTCAGCGACAACGGGTCGTGTTTCACCAGCTCGGAATTCAACAAGTTTATGACCCACAATGGCATCAAGCATGTCAGGTCTGCTCCATTTAAGCCCGTGTCTAACGGTCAAACGGAGCAGGCAGTCCGAACAATCAAGCAGAGCATGAAACGCGTGACGGACGGCTCCCTGTAGACCCGCTTGTCTCGCATTCTGCTCAGTTACCGGACATGACCCCACTCACTCACTCACCAGGGTTCCCCCGGCAGAACTGTTAATGAAGAGAGCCCTCAACACCAGGCTCTCCCTAGTCCACCCGGATCTTAATGATCACGTGGAAACCCGGCGACACTGGCAGAACATGCACCACGATCGCGCAGCTGTTTCACGTGACATTGATGTTAACGGCCCTGTGTTTGTCCTGAATTACGGTCATGGTCCCAAGTGGGTTGCTGGCACTGTTTTGGCCAAGAAGGAATAGGGTGTTTATAATCAAACTGTTAAATGGCCAAACATGCAGAAAGTATTTAGATCAGACCAAATTGCGATTTACTAACAACCAGGAACGATTTGAAGAGGACATCACCATCGACGATCCACCAACACACACCCAACCAGCAATCGACCTCACTGTCAATCACGAGGATGAACCCACTGTTCCTGACAGTCCAGTCAGACCAGCTGCGGTGCAGTGCAGCAATGGTCCAGCCAACTCACACACGCCAGGGTTTGAACTTAGACGATCAACCAGGGAGCGAAGGGCTCCGGATCGCCTCAACTTATAAATAACTTGTACCAAAGACTTTGGTGGCGGGGGGGGGGGGGGGGGAGGGAGTGATGTTATGTATGTAACTATGTAATACTTGCCACCAGAGGGCGTGACTGTTGGAGTCCTAATGGTCACCTGCAAACACGTGCAGGGCCAGTATAAAAGGTTGGCTGCCATGTTGTTTTGGCACTCTTGAGTTGTAATAAAGACTAAGGTCACACTAAGTTTAGCTCACAGTACTCAGCTTCATGGAGTTCTTCTATACACAACAATCATGTGAATGTGGAGCTCCTAATCAGACCCTGGAGTACATCATTCAGCACTGCCCTCAGAGGAAATTTGCAGGCAGCCTAAAGATATCCACGCTATTACACCGGAAGTTTTGGCCTGGATATCCAATCTGGATATTGATGTTTGATTTGCTTATCTACTACCATACAAAAGAAGAAGTTACCTCCTCAAAAAATTCAATCAAGTTAGTCAGACATAACCTTCCCTTAACAAATCCATGCTGATAGTCCTTGATTAATCCGTGACTTTCTAAATGACGATTTATTCTGTTCCTCAGAATTTTTTCCAATAATTTTCCCACCACCAAGGTTAGGCTGACTGGCCTGTAATTACTCGGTCTATACCTTTCTCCCTTTTTAAACAAAGGTACAACATTAGCAGTCTGGCACCACACCTGTAGCCAGAGAGGATTGGAAAATGATGGTCAGAGCCTCTGCTATTGCCTCTTTTGCTTCTCTTAACAAACTGGAATGCATTTCATCCAGCCTGGAGATTTATCCACTTTCAAAGCTGATAAGCCCCTTAATACTTCCTCTCTCACTATGTTTATTTCATCTAATATTTCACACTCCTCCTCCCTGATTGCAATGTCTGCATTGCCCCTCTCTTTTGTGAAAACAGATGCAAAGTATTAAGAACCATACCCACATCTTCCGCCTCAACACAAGTACCTTTATGGTCTTTAATAGTCCCTACTCATTCTTTAGTTATCCTCTTGCTCTTAATGTATTTATAAAATATCTTTGGGTTTTCCTTGATTTTACTTCCCAAAATGTTATCATGCTCTTTCTTTACTTTCCTAATTTCCTTTTTAATTGCACCCCTGCACTTTCTATACTCCTCTCGAGTTTCTGCAGTATTGAGCGCTCGGTATCTGTTATACGCCTCCCTTTTTTGCTTTATCCTACCCTGTAGGTCCTTTGACATCCAGGGAACTCTAGATTTGTTAGTCCCACCCTTTTTCTTTAAGGGAACATACTTGCTCTGAACCCTCAGGATATCATCCTTGAATGCTTCCCCTGCTCTGACACTGATTTACCTTCAAGTCATCATCATAGGCAGTCCCTCGGAATCGAGGAAGACTTACTTCCACTCTTCACATGATTTCTTAGCTGGCTGTACAGTAGCTGTTCAAGTAGCTGTTTTCAGTCCACTTTGGCGAAATCCCATCTCAGCTTAGCAAAATTGGCTTTTCCCCAATTGAGAATATCTTTGTCCTTTTCCATAACTACCCTAAATCTAACTGAATTATGATCACTAGCACCAAAATAGTCTCCCACTGATACCCCTTCCACCTGCCCAGCTTCAGTCCCTCAAACAAAGTTGTGAATCGCCTCCTCCCTTTGTTGGGCTCGCTACATACTGGCTGAAAAAGTTCTCCTGAATGCATTTTAGGAATTCCGTGCCCTCTCTACCTTTCACACTAATTTTATCCCAGTTAATATTAGGATAGTTGAAATCCCCTCCCATTACTGCCCTATAGTTTTTGCACTTCTCAGAAATTGGCCCACATATTTGCTCTTCTATCTCCCTCTGACTGCTTGGAGGTCTATAGTACACTCCCAGCAGTGTAATTGTCCCTTTTTTGTTCTTCAATTCAACCCATATGGCCTCATTTGATGATCCTTCTAACATATCATCCCTCCTTACAGTTGTAATTGCTTCTTTAATCAATACTGCGACCGCCCCCTCCTTTTTTACCCCACTCTCTATCCCATCTGAAAACCCTGTAACCAGTAATGTTGAGCAGCCATATCTGCCCTTCTTTCAGCAGGAAAGGGGTACTGAGGGAATGATCAGCCATGATCTTATTGAATGGCGGTGCAGGCTCGAAGGGCCAAATGGCCTACTCCTGCACCTATTTTCTATGTTTCTATGTCTCTGTAATAGCTATAATATCATACTTCCAAGTGTCTATATGTGCTCTTAGCTCATCTGCCTTATTCCCTATGCTCCTTGCGTTGAAGTATATACCATTTAGCACTGCCAAATTCCTTTGTTGTCTATTTTCTAGCCCTTGTTTCCTCTGTCTTCCAAATTTACTTTTGACTTTTCTGCTTTCCAATTTCAGCTTTGCTTCTCTCCCTTCTGAATCTATTCTCAGGTTCCCATCACCGTATTAAGCTAGTTTAAACCCTCCCCAACAGCACTCGCAAACCCCCCGCCCCCCTCCCCCTCCCCGATATTGGTCCCGGTTCTGTTGAGGTGCAAACGGTCCGATTTGTACAGGTCCCACCTCCCCCAGAAACAGTCCCAATGCTTCAGGAATCTAAAGCCCTCTCTCCTGTACTATCTCTCCAGCCACATATTCATCTTCTCTATCCTCCTATTTCTGTATTCACGAGCACGTGGCACCGGGAGTAATCCAGAGATTACTACCTTTGAGGTCCTGCTTTTTAATCTCTCTCTTAGCTCCCTAAAACTTGCCTGCAGGACTTCATCCCTCTTTCTACCTATCTCATTGGACCACGACCTCTGGCTGTTCACCCTGTCCTCTGATCCTTCTGAATCAAGTGAATATTCTTTTTGTTGCTACTGTACTTTTGATACTACTGTTCTTATGCAGCTCAAACCCTTAATTAAGCCCACTTTGTGAAGTAGATATTTTTCAACAGGCCCCTTAGCCCTTCCTAACCCTAGCTAATAATGCTCCATTCCATTCATGAAGTAGATATATATTGGCCGCTATTTATCCTATCGGGTCGGGAGCGAGGCTGGCAACTTCGGGTGTGCATTGGAACCCTGCTCACTTCTTCATCTGTTTCTGTCCAAGTAATTTTACAATGATGGTGCTTGTTAAGCCCAGCCAATAAAAAAGAAGCATGTCTGATGATGTTATTTGGTGATGCATCATCAGCCGGTTTCCTTAAAAGGACCTTGGCCACATTAATTTTGACAGTTGTGCTGTCAGTGTTCTACAGCATTGAGGTGCTGCAAATACTGACAAGAAGTGCACAAAGGGGCAGGGCTGCTCTCCCACGAATCTGGAGGGAGTCTCACAACACACCGGGAGGTCCTCTTCCCTTCCAATGGGTGGAAGAGACCTCACCAGGACACCAACGCAACCTGGTTGCACATTGTACAGAAGGGCACAAGCAGGGATGTCGCCAGGAGGACCTGGCTGCAGTGGCGCAAACCTTTCAATGATCTCAGTGGATCACAAAACGTTATTGCAAAGCCACACTCAACCTCATCCTGCTGTGCCACTCATCACATCCCCATCACTCTGCCTTCCCTACCCTACTCCTACACATCCTTACTCATATCAACTTACCTTGCATCTCCATTCATCCCTCTCTTACTCTATCTACATTATCACATCCCCATCTCAATAGCCACCCCTCACACTCACCTTCACCCTTGTCCAATCATACCAACTAACAACACACAAGGGTAGGCGCTTGGGTGTTATCGTCAATGTTCATGTAAATTTCTGCTAATGTGTTGTCAAACATTGAAATCTTTATTTTCAATGCTTTGCATTCTTGAACAGAACTGGAAGTGGCTCAGTGAGTTGCAGTGAATGGTGAGACATAATGGTACTCCCCAATGGTGATGGGTGTGAAATGAATGGCTTGGGCATTGCAGGGATGCTTTATGGTGTTGGTATGGAGTGGTGCTAACCTGGTGCATCATGTGGCAGCTCGGGTGTATAGCGCCAATAAAGGAAATCTGGCCATGGTGAGGCCATCCCTGGCCTCCCAGGCAGCAATGTGGTCAGATGCTAATGCCCTGTGTCGTGTGCAGCATTTGAGTGATTGCAGAGAATGTTGGTGCTGTTGTTGGTGATGCTGGTGTGCCTGGTGATGCTGGTATGCCTGGTAATGTTGATGTTGGAGCTGGGATTGTGTTGGGACTCTGAGGACCAAGGTGAGTTTTTTTTCCAAGGGCACCGATGCTGGTGGAATAGATGGCAGGTGAGGTTGAGATGACAGAAGCGATCTGTCAATGGTGAGAGAGGTTGCTCCAAGGAGGTGACACTGGATAGAGAGTTCACTACAAACATTTCAAAACTCCATAAAGTTGAAAAGTGCATTCCAAATCCTGAAGGCTCCAGCTTCTAAGATTGGAAATTGAACAGCTGTGAAATGATAGCTTTTATACCACTTTACACCTTCCAACAATTACAGCAATGGAGAGTCATTGAGAACCCGAGCGTAGGGAACCTCGTAAAAAAAAATTGGAATAATCTTTAGAATCGGATAAAATGCAGCTTAAATATGTTTAAGCAGCTTCTTATGTATCTCAATTGCCTGACCCGCCACTTAGTGCCAGGTCTGAAATTAATATGGAGGCGGGTTCAGAGCGGACTTCCGCCCCGCTGTCAATCACTGTCATTTTGACAGTGGGCCCGCCTCCAAACTCACACATGCAGCGCCGGTAAGATTCTGGCCATTATTTGCACACTCGATATGTCACCGGAGACTCATGTGATTTCATTTTATTGTATAAATAAAGACAATGTCCCTGTGAACATTTAAATTCAATTGTTATTTGAAGTCAGCTATATACCTATTTAATGTTAGTGATGTTTTTGAGAATATAATGGGTGGAATTTGTGCTGGGCAATAACGGCAAACGAACAGTGTTCGCCATTAATACCCCTTTGAAACCGACCGCAACTTCAGGATATAATTTGTTCATGCTATTTTAGGTTCTCCCACATTACAACAGTGACTACACTTCAAAAGTACTTCATTGGCTGTAAGCGCTTTGAGACGTCCGGTGGTCGTGAAAGACGCTATATAAATGCAAGTCTTTCTTTGTTTCTTTTTCTACCTTATCCCCATGTGAGAGCCCCAATCTTTGTTCTGCTCTCTGTAACATTTTTTTTAAGTCTGGATATAAGCAACTTCTCACTTCCTGGTCTGTGAGAATACTGCAATGTGATTGGCTGCTTAGACAACTTGTTGACGTCACAGCAGATCACACTAGGAAACCCCACTATGCTGCGCTGAAATCGCTTGAACATCAAAAAAGGCAAACTTCTTGCCACAGAGATCGTTGTGGGCAGCTTTCCACTGGGCCAGAGGCGCAAGCCTTTGCTTTGCCGCGGAATACAAATTCTGGGCCAATAAAGCTGCATTATATCAGGAGCCTTGACATCAGTCCTTTCAAAAGCCAAACAGTTCTTTTGGTGGAAACTGTGTGCGTTGGAACAACAATTTGTAGCACCCCAAACAAGAGTAAATAGGTTCAAGCCATCACGCTACTGAGTTCCTTATCTCCAGAGTGCTCTATAGGGAAGCATTGGAAAGAGGTTGACTGCTTTCCTGCAAATGGATGGGGAATTAAAAATCCCAACTGGTTTTGGCTGGCACATGCATTTATGACAGTCACATAAAAATGGCAATTGCTGTGGTTCAGGAGCAGGCTACCTTCCTTGCCTTCCCACTTAGTTTCAGTGGCCTGGGGAAAGACCTGAAAGAAAAAGGAACAAACAAATATCCTCTAAAGAAAAGCAACCATTAATAAGAATTATGAGAATGGCTCGAATTGCTAGGTGTAGCAAAATCTTAACTTTCCTTTTTGAATGCATTTATGATGTCACGACACATGCCAGCCAGAAATATTCTTCCTTCCGGGGCATATGTATTCCTGTGTCTACTACTGTTAGCAAAATAAGGATGAGATAAAAATGGTTTTATACTTGCATCTAAGGAACTTATATTTATTTTGCACCTTATCACATATTCAGAAGGTCCCACAGTGCTTCAAATCCACTTAATTACTTTTTGAAGTGTAGCATTGTTGCTGTGTAATCAGACCATGATAACTTATCCTGCTTTTGTTTTTTCGTTGATTTTTCCTTTCAAACGGCACCACCATCATGAAAAAGTGTATTTTTTTGTTTGGAAGGAAGAAAATACAGGACCCTGTACCATTTTTTTATTGCACTGTATGTTTGTAAACCAAAAATTTTGCATCAAAATGGTGCCCTATCAAATAAAATGTTGATGACATTATAAGAATAGACGATGCAGATTTTGTGCTTAATAGTGCAAGATAGCTGAATCGGAGCATATACTGTCAACCACAACAACAACTTGCATTTGTACAAAGTGTCGCCCTTATAATATGTGGGACTATCTCTCCTAATAGCAATTACTTATATCAAACCTTACACTACTCCTTTAATGATTCTATTAAGATATATTGTACAGATATAGATATAGATAGGAACAAAGGATTTTAAAATTAATTAGAACTTTGATTTATAATTGGTTTTTAATGAACAGGGATTGATGGTGGAGTTCAACGTGAGTTTTAAATTCATGCATTAACTGACTGCTCCATCCACTGCTCACAGTTGCAATAAAGAACCATGTGTAGGTGTTAATGGAACAAACCTTTAAAATTAACAATTTTAGTGTTCAAGAATTCTACAATTACAGTACCAAATTGGCTTTGATTTCAAATCCAGTAGCCAGCTATGCAGGATAATTTACTTACCTGATTGTTTTAATTATGCAATTAAGAAAAGGGTTCCTGTAAAGCTCCTTCAAACTTAGCAAGTCCTATATATTAATTATAATAGTGGAGATTTTTAAGAGCATGAAAAACTCTTTCATAACTCCCCATTTGGTCATGTGTGTTGTTTCCTATCTTTCTTCTGAATTATCTAGGCTATTTTCACAATTTCCTCAATGGGGAGCAAGAACTTGGGATGTTTTTCTACATTAAAGTCACTATATAATTACAAAGATTAGACACCAAAATATTACATTTTAATTATTTGTACCAAAGCTGTTCAAAATTCTACCTGTGACTAATTACAAGTGATTTGTTTTAAATAAGGATAGTTCAAGATCACACGTTCATTGCCTTCTTGATAATAATTCTTACTGCAAAGAGACCTGGGTGTCATGGTACATCAGTCATTGAAGGTTGGCATGCAGGTGCAGCAGGCGGTTAAGAAAGCAAATGGCATGTTGGCCTTCATAGCAAGGGGATTTGAGTACAGGGGCAGGGAGGTGTTGCTACAGTTGTACAGGGCATTGGTGAGGCCACACCTGGAGTATTGTGTACAGTTTTGGTCTCCTAACCTGAGGAAGGACATTCTTGCTATTGAGGGAGTGCAGCGAAGGTTCACCAGACTGATTCCCGGGATGGCGGGACTGACCTATCAAGAAAGACTGGATCAACTGGGCTTGTATTCACTGGAGTTCAGAAGAATGAGAGGGGACCTCATAGAAACATTTAAAATTCTGACGGGGTTAGACAGGTTAGATGCAGGAAGAATGTTCCCAATGTTGGGGAAGTCCAGAACCAGAGGTCACAGTCTAAGGATAAGGGGTAAGCCATTTAGGACTGAGATGCGGAGGAACTTCTTCACCCAGAGAGTGGTGAACCTGTGGAATTCTCTACCACAGAAAGTTGTTGAGGCCAATTCACTAAATATATTCAAAAAGGAGTTAGATGAGGTCCTTACTACTAGGGGGATCAAGGGGTATGGCGAGAAAGCAGGAATGGGGTACTGAAGTTGAATGTTCAGCCATGAACTCATTGAATGGCGGTGCAGGCTAGAAGGGCCGAATGGCCTACTCCTGCACCTATTTTCTATGTTTCTATGTTTCTATTATATAATGCATCCTTCCCAGATCGGAAGCAGGAAACTGTATAGTTACAGTGCACGCACACACATAATAATGCCAAAGATAGGAAATATTAAAAATTATCCCAAGGTAAAGACATTGGGTCCGAAATTCAGGGTCTCAGAGAGACCCGTTACTGTCCGTTTGCAGTGGTCATGCAGCGGAATCCTGTGACCACTGCTTTCTCGTCAAATGGTCGTCCCGATCCAAATTCAGGTCGGGGATTTTTTGGCCTGGTCCTGATTCCACCAGATGCTGATGACCGCCACAAGCGCATCATCAGAATGCACACCACTGCTTTCCCTCACCTTAAAAATAAACCGACTGAAATTCCAGTCGAAAAATCGTAGGTCCGGCGCGCGGTGCCCCCGACAACTTTATCTGACTGTGTGTGGCCCGGCAGCCCTTCAAGGGGAGGGCCCACTGCCGCTGCCGCCATTTATTAATTTTTGCTAGCTGACTTCCCAATCGGCCGGTAAGATAGTGCCCCGGGTTCGGCTGAGCCGCCAATGGGCAGCCTGATACCCCCTCTTGGGTGCCTGACCGTTTGCCCGGCCGAAACCCTCCCTGGTGGCCCAGTGGCCAAAGATAAAAAATGAAAGATTCTTTCCCCTTTAATGGAGGGGAGAGAACGTGGTGACGCACACGTGCTGTGATGTCACCACCACCCCACCGCTGATTGACAGCGGCGGAGTCCCGGTCCCGATCCATATTCGGCCCCTCAGCCTGACTTCCTGTCTATCTCCCGCCCCCACTATGACCCATTTCCTTTGGGACCTTGAGAAAATTTCAAAGTCCTGAAAATCGATCATCCGACCGCATCATGGATCCCTGCAATAAGAACATTAAAAAATCATAGGTGTGCCAGCTTTCTTGCGCCATCATGTACAGTATAATCATGGTTATTGGTCAGTGTTATTTAATAAGCATAAAAGACATAATTCAACGACAACAACTTGCATTTATATAGCTTTTGATCTAGAAAAATGTCTCAAGATGCTTAACAGATGCACAATCAGATAAAAATGGTGCTGTACCAAAGAAGGGGATATTATACTGGTGACCAAAAACTTAAGGAGGGTCTAAATGGAGGACAGGGAGGCAGAGACTCCGGCTCAAGGCATGTCTGCCACTGGAGGGACAAAGTAGGGGGGATGCATGAGGCCAGAGTTTGGAGGAGGTGGGTATAGAGCTGGAGGAGTTTAGGGTGGGGTGAAGTAACCATTTACAACATCAGCTAGTATGGGGGCGGGGGGGTCAGGAAAATAAATTGGTCAGTAGTTTAGTGGGAATGGGGTCAAGGGAGCAGGAATCATGGACAAAATGAGCATGAGGAGGGAATGAGGGGAGATAGGAGAGAAACTTGAGAAGGACCTGGGATCAGGGCTAGGGCAGGGGAGAACTTAGGGGCGGTTTCGTATGGAGGGAAAGAGTGAAAGCAACAGAGGCAGCTGAATGAATGGTCTCAATCTTGATGACAAAGAGGTCCATGAGTTTCTTACACTTTTGTTGGAGTTGAGGGTGGAGGGGGAAGGGGAGAGTGGTTTAAGGAGATGGTTGATAGTGCTTTATAAGATGATCCCGGAGTTGTAACCAGTTTTGATAGTGGTGAGGCCCGAAAATACTTGATGTGGTCCAGCAAGATCTGGTAATGGATGGGTAAACCAGTTGTACATCAGATACACTAACATCTGCACCCATTGGATTTGAGGGAATGAAGATGGTGGCCATACCAGTGGGAATAACCAGGCTGGGAGAGAGTAAAGGTTTTTCTGGGGACAAGAACATCAAAGGTGGAGGTGAAGAAGTGGTTGAGCAGATCAACAGCTGCAGAAGTATTGTGGCGAAAGGAGGGCCAATGGCTAGGCAGTTGGCAGTTTAAAGTACAATTGCAAGTGACTTGGGGAAGAGTTTTTTCCAGGTGCAGATGCAAAAGGAAGTGGGATTCAAAGGGGGTAGTGGTATGTGGATGGTGAGAGATACAAGAAAATAGTTGGCAATTGCCTTGTCTATGATGAGACCAGGGGAATAGAGAGTCTGTTTAAGAGGCAAAGGTTGAGTGAATGGTTGAGAGTATGCGATGGAGAGTTTTTATGGGGGGAGAGGATTCAATAAGGGGCAAGGTGTCAATTGTTGATCTGCTGACAGAGTCCAAGGGGACAGTAGTGGGCTGGCTGATTGGGATGTGTAAGAGTTTGATGAGATTAGCCCCAGCAGAGCCTACCTCATAATGCTGAAACTAATATTAAATGGTCACTTTTGTGCCACAAGACAAGTCTAGTAATTCAGTACTATATTCATCAATAAAAATCCTTTTTTTAAGAAAACAAGTAAAATGCTAACAGTGAATGCTTTAAATCTGTAAACTTTTGGCAAAATGTTCAGTGCTAAAGGTAGCCAGTATCCACAATTCATTTAGAGAATGGATTAAAAAATGTTCCACCCGCACATATTGTGGCATCACTCGAGCAATACATGCAGTAGAGGATATTTTCACATGTGCAATATTTTTATTTTCACATCAGTGAAATATCAGCACATGGGATTATAAAAATAACTTTAATGATAACCTGTTATTAGTCCATTAGTGTTTGTTTAAATACAGGAATGATGTGAACTTATTCCTCCATCAACCCTATATCATTGTTTTAATTATATATTTTTTAATATAATTGCATATATGCTACTAAAACATATGTACAAGGAGTTTCACTGGGGATCTCTGTAAACATACATATATATTTACATATTCAAAGTAAATTAAGAGAATTAGGCAAAACATTGTCACCCAAAAAGGCTGTTGAAGTAGACAGTACAAACGGGCTCAAGAGGAAATTGGATGAATCCATGGGGAGAGAAGTGATTGAGGGGTTTGTTAAGATGGCACATAGAGGGTTGACTTAGCAAAAACCGACAGGCTGGTTGGGCATAATGACCTTTCACTTTTCCTGAAAATATTCATGTTCTTGAAAAACACAACACACTGCATGGCACATGTATCAGGGTAAACACCCGTAATACCGGTATTGACCACACTAAGGCCGGAATCTTACCAGTTCTGCGAGTGTGGGTTTGGAGGCTGTCAAAATGGCCACGATTGAAAGAGGGGCGGGAACCCACTCTGATCCCGCCTCTTTGTCAATTTCCAAAGTGTCGGGTCTGGCTGCGGTTCACAGACCTGACACCAAGCTGCAAGCCAGCCAATTTAGATAGTTAAAAGCTTGTTAAAAAGTAGTTAAGCAGGATTTTACCATGTTCTCACCATTTTACCAGGTTTTTAACGCGTTTCCCGGAACGCAGTTGTCACTTCAGGTAAGTAGGTGGATGTTGTGTCAGCATTGAATGATTCACTAACCTGACAGCTGCAAATGTTCTATGAAATCTCCCATTTCATAGGTCTTCACTTTCCAAGGTTAGACGCAGTTGCTTACTGCATTTAGAAGACAGATTGACCTTCATGGAGCTAGAAAGTGTTTCGAGCAAATTCTCTATCCAGTGTCACCTCATTGGAACAACCTCTCTCACCATTGACAGATCACTTCTGTCATCTCAACCTCACCTTCCATCTCTTCCATCAGCATCAGTGCCCTTGAAAAATGTTTACCTTGGTCCTCAGATTCCCAACACGATCAGCTCCAACACCAGCATCCACACCAATCTTCTCTATAATCAACTGATGCTGCACAGGACACAGGGCATCATTACCTATGCATATTGCTGTCCGGGATGCCAGCTATGGCCTCACCATGTCCAGATTTGCTTCACTTAACACTGTACACATGATATGCCAGGTTGGCACCACCCCCATGTCAGCACCATAAAGCATCCCTA
The DNA here is from genome assembly GCF_044704955.1 of Pristiophorus japonicus. Classification (NCBI taxonomy): domain Eukaryota; kingdom Metazoa; phylum Chordata; class Chondrichthyes; family Pristiophoridae; genus Pristiophorus; species Pristiophorus japonicus. The sequence goes on along the minus strand of NC_091983.1, from coordinate 104,398,898 downwards.
CAATATCCAAGGCATTCCTTTCACACTCATCACCATCGGGGGGGGTGGGGGGGTGCTGTTATGTCTTATCATTTACTGGCACTTACTAAGACACTTTCAAAGATGCACACAAATCTGTCCAAGAAGGCAAAGTGGTGAAAATAAAGATTTTAATGCTTGATAACACATAAACAGAAATGTTACATGAACATTTACTAAAGCACCCAAGTGTCTATGCCTGTCTGTTGTTAGTTTAAATGATTGAACAAGGATGAGTGTGAGGGGTGAGTAGTGAGATGGGGATGTAATAACCTAGATAGAGAGGGATGAGTGGAGGTGCAAGGAAAGTTGGTGTGAGTATGGATGGACAGGAGTAGGGTAGGGAAGGCAGAGTGATGGGGATGTGATGAGTGGCACAGGAGGATGAGGTTGAGTGTGGCTTTGCAGTAGCATTTTGTGATCTACTGTAATCATTAAAAGATTTGTGCCACTGCAACCAAGTCCTCCTGATGGCATCCCTGCTTGTGCCCTCCTGAGCAATGTGCAACCAGGCTGTGTTGATCTCCTGGGGAGGTCTCTTTCACCCATTTAATGGGAAAAGAACCTTCCTACGTGCTGTGACTCCCTCCATAAATATATGGAGAGTCATGGGAGAGCCTGGGTGCAGCAGTCACTGTCAGTGTTTGCAGCAGCTCAATGCTGTAGAACACTGACAGCACAACTGTCAAAATGAATGTGGACATGGCCCCTTTAAGGAAATTGGCTGATGACGCGTTATCAGATGACATTATCAGACAGGCTTCCTTTTAATTGGCCGGGAACCTCGCTGGGCAGGCTTAACAAGCCCCATCAACGCATACAGTGCGGGCTGGAGCAAGGAGCGGCTTCACCACCCGCCACCTATCTCAGCCGTCCCGGTCTCGGTTGATGAGATCGCGACATAAAAGTCTGAGGTCGGAGCAAATATGCATTATTCCTTTTACATCTGGATGAGATGTTAGGCTAAGACCCTATGTAAATTTGAAAGATTGCTTGGCACTATTCAATGAAGGGCATGCAGTTCTCTTGGTATGCTGGTCAACATTTCTCCCTCAATCAATACAACCAATACAAAACAGCCTACCTAGTTATTCATTCACTTGCTGTTTGTCGGACTTTGCTGTGTTGAAACTGCCTACTTAACAACTGTGACTGTACTTCAAAAGTAATTCATTGGTTTCAAAGCACTTTGGGACATCCTGAAGATGTGATAAGCTACTATCCAAATGCAAATTTTTCTTTAATCCCGACACTAAAGGACTGAGGCAAGAATAAGTATATATTGGTCATTGTCCCTACACTAAACTGACAAAGTTCACCTGGAATATTGATGCTTTTGACCTTTTCATTAGCTCCACCTCGGAGGTAAACAATAGGTAATCATAATACTGTCCACAAATGTAATTCATATCTAAGTTTTGTAATGAACCGGTTTCTATTTTGACAAGCCAGATGTTGACTATTTAAATGATCCACAACATAATTTAAAACCTGGTGATAGCATACCTCCAAATAAAAGAGTATCTACAACTTTGAAATGTGAACATTTCTATGAAGATCACATTTTTCTCTATGACTGTTTTACTCATTACAGCTAAATGGATGTATGTTAGTCATCTAAATAATTATAAAAGTGTCTTATGCAGTGGATGTACAATTTGTAAAATGCTGGAATGGTATCGGAAGAATGGATTGTATGAACAAAACCCCTGTACCTTTTGAATAGACATTCCCACATATGTAATAAGTTAGATATGCAATTGTTCGTCATTTCCAACAGCAGTTAGTGCAGTAATGCTTCAAGACAGGAAAAGGTGGGCGTTGTAAAGTGAGTCAATAAAACAGTCATCGCTTTGCATAAACCAGTGAATGAATCAGAACAGACTGTTTCAAGCTGTATTACTGACAGTACACTTGGTAGACACTAATGTCCATATCTTGTTTAAAGGTCTAACGTTCTGTAATTGAAAACTTTCAACTTGTCTTTCTGTTGATGTTCAAATATTTGGCCTTAATGAGTCAGTTACACGAACTTCCTCAAAATGTTCAGTTTTCAAAGATCTACACATGACTGTCCAGTGTGATCTAATGTCCTTTGTCCACTGTTTAGGCTTGTCTGTATGTATGCAATCTTTTTATCTTCTATTTGTGTCAGCTAAGCTTGTCTGTCTGCTGTCTAGGATGCATTAATAGGTAACTCAAGTTCTAAGTGATTAAGTGGTTCGAGTGCTCGCTTCCCTGTATTCGCACTGGCTGGGATCTGTTGGTGGTGGCTCTCTGAATGTTCAGTAGAAATGGGAATCAATTAATGATCTTATCTCTTCCTCTCCCTCCTCTTGAACTGAATCTCACAAGACAAGTCTCGACTTAAAACTCTTTTGCAGCTCTTCCTGCCTTTGGCACACTCTGGGCTGGAAACAAGCCGCCTGCTTCAAAGCAAACCAGGGGTTTGTTCCGCGAAGATCATAAGAAAAAAAGGGTCAAGTCTGTTTGGACATAATTACACTTCATCAAAAGAGGCTTTCTTCATCTCCCATGCGTGAAAAGCCTGCAAGCAGTTAGTCTTTTTTTGAAAGAAAAAAATGCTTTTTGGGAAGCGAGCCAAGAGAAAAGCAAAACAGTAAAACTGGGTACACCACTCCTTTGTGATTTCTTTGAACTTTTTAAACAACTTTTTCAGGTACATTCGGTTTATGTGCTTGCATTGTGTATTGACTTAGAGTCCTTTAGTTAATACATTTCTTTTTTTATAGAAAACCACACAGACTTGGCACCACATAGGAGTTTTAGAAACCCTTTTTTTTCTCCCTTTTTGCCAGGATTAATTTTAGAAAAGTGTTGGCTTGTAAGAGAAATCCTTCCGGCCATTAACTATATGTCTGTTCCAAGCAAAAAGAGAAAGCTGATCCACAAAGGATTAAACTGGAAGAAACCCTGTCACTTTCTTCATTTTTGTGTTTCAGAAGAGTACAGTGCTTACAATGATTTTGACACCTTAAAACATCAAAGTGCAGATAATCTTCTGCAATGGGCATCTGGAAAGAGTTCTTACAACTTTGTTGAGAGTTTTCAGCTCAGCTGACCAAATAATATGTTTTCCTTGTTGAAAGATGACGACTACAGTCCAAACAGTGAAATTTGCAGGCGAACACACGAAAGAGAGAAATAGAGAGCGAGTGAGTGTCGAAAAAACTGGGAAGTTGACAGGATAGACAAACAGAAAGAAAATAACTCGACAAAAAGTACTATTTCAGCAGAACGAATCAGATGGAGCGGGAGGCAGACACATAGACCCGACTGTCATTGTTTAAAATCGGATGCAGCTAACTCTTGTTAACAATCATTTCTATATAAGCATAAATGTTAGATGGTGTCACGTTCCCATGCTTTTGAAATACTGCACTTGGACCCCCCCCCCCCCCCCCCCCACACACACACACACATATATATATATATATATATATATACATATATTGCTAAAGTAATCACGGATTTAAATTAGATAAATTACCCCTTCCACTCCGGCCCACGAAGCGCAGATCATTGAAACGAGCCACTTGGTTTTTCATTACCGCCGAGGCGTTGCGGAGTTCGGCCGAATAATTCTCATCATTGCCGGCCATGACAGTGACCACAGTGCCGTCAGGAACATCCCCCAAGGCTACAACCTGTCAGAGAGCAACACACACCATCAATACAGTGGGCTAGCTACTGCTACCAGGGAGCTGGCTCACCAAAACCAGGACGCACGGGCGGGGGACAGCTTCAGTTAGTGCCGGGGAGGCTCTGGGTTACACGGTTCCGAAACAAACTCTCATGATGGATATCGTCCTGTCCTGCTCTCTTTATAACTGGTGGATTTGTTCCATCTTCTCTGAATACGTTTCAAACTTAAAAATAATGAATATGTTCGCTTAACCCTGTGATGTATTTTATTGTGGAGAGAAAATAACTTGTTATGGTGTGCGAACATTGTTCCAACTGTTCCTTTCCCAATCTCCGTGAATGATTATCATTATAGCAGCGCGTATTTAGGGGCATCGCATTTACGGAATTAGTTTGCAACGCAGTTTGCTCTTTGTAAAGCGCTGTGCTACCAAAAAGTTACTATTAATGATTTTTTTTTACAATTACTTTGTTTGCTGTTCAATATATTTATGTAACAATTATTAAACGCTTAAAATTCATGTCAAGAATTGATCCGCGCACACTGCCCTGTCCTCAGACATAGGTGAACACGATTACTAAATGATATGTGCCACATGCAACACAATCGAGAAAATACTGCGCATTCACCAGTTTTACAGTCCAGATCTGTGTTTAAATATAAAATGTAGTTTGAGAAAGTTGTGACTGTATTAGTCTTAGCAAAATAAAATGTTATGAATTCACATAAAAATGATTTGATGAGTACCAAATGCACATTAAAATTTGCAAGTATAGATTTACGCACACTTCAAGCTGCCCTAAATCCAAGCCTTCAATTTTATAAAGCATGTTTACAGCTCGCTATTGTTTACAATATGTTCTTCTTACCGTGTATGTACATTAAAAAGAAGCTCGCTTTTACCTTGAATGCCACAGGCAGGGTTTTGTTACACCTCCAGTGGGACGGCAGGACAGAGCAGAGGAAGTTGGGGCTGTCAGTCCGGACCAACTCTGCCGGGTGATCGGCAATGATATCCACCATGGTTCGGTTCTCATGGGGCCGGATCAGAGACCTGCCCAGTGCCGCCGCCGCCGCCGCCGCCCCGGCTGTTCCCACTCCGGGCCCGGGTTCCTGGTGAGGGACCATCCCGCTCACATCGCTCATCTTTCCCGATGCTGGTAATGTGGTGGACGGTGGAGTAAAGCGCCGGCTCGTAGTGGGATCTACGGGAATACGCATCACAACACTTTGATTAGGGGCTTGCAGTAGCCACAAATAATCAATCTGTCCAATTAATATCAGTTATTGTCACTCAATCCAATCCAGTCCAGTTTCTTTATTTTTCGTTTTCTCTCCTATAAAAAAAGAACTGTTTTCTTTTTTCAGGAAGGTCGGTTATTCCTCCTGTAACTATAAATATATTCCAAATGTATGTCTTTGAGGAGAAAATTTCTAATCCAACTTGTGGTCAAGACGATCAAGAGGGGAAAAGCCACAGTTTCCAACTGGTGGTTTCACGGAGGCTGGGATTATAAAGCAAGTTTGTGGTCATGAAAAAAGTGAGCGATGATGAGACATCAAAGAGCACGTGGTGGCTGTCGGAGTCATCAACGACTTTAAAATACACGGTATTCCCTTGTAAGACGAGACGATCACGTTAGTATTTTTCCAACTCCGATTCTTGCCCGAATATAAACATAAATGTATAGTTTGCTCCTCGCTGATGGGAGAGGGGAATCGTTTTCAGGGAGCGGCTGTAGATTACACACTAAAACATTTCCGTGAATGAATGAAAGTTATAAATCGTCCCCCAGAGTAAGGCTTTGCTAAAAAAAACGGCTCTATTAAAATCATTTACATATCCAATCGTAAAAAATGCAAACGCCTACTTGTTATGATCTGAGCCTATCAAAGCCCTCTGATGCTTTCTTCACAGCTTATTTCCTCAAAAAGTGTTAGGAGGCAGACGACTTCCAGTTTCTGTTGTGGTTTTACTTAAAAAAATACAGCTGTCTTGCCACTGAATTCATAGCGATACTGTGCGTTAAAATGTTTGCAAAATCTGCAAATCACTTCTAAATGCGAGACACTGCTTGAGCATAAACGTGCGCAACAGAACTACTGTGGGTTAATTTTATTAAAATTATGTTAAAACATGAATGGTGGGCTATGAGCGCAAGGAGTTTGGAACACAACGAATCGAGTCTTAGACTGTTAACTGATTGCTGTAAATTAGTGGTAAACCTAACGATAACTTTCAAATGTACAAAAGCTACTTGAATTAGAGTGAGGAAGCAATTATTTAACCAGTCAGTAATCTGGCACTGGCATCGCTCTTGTTAAACCAACTTCAAACGATGTGCTTTTCAGAAGTATTCATCAAAGAGACATGATATATGGCACATAACGTAATGACAAAATATTATATTAAATACACTTATTTAACTTTGACTAATAAAAATAAGACATTAGGCTTTTATTCAGATTAAACATTCAGTAACGTTTATCCAGTTTAGCTGGAACGAAGAGGGTATATGTACGATATCTTTGTAGGTTCATTACACAATAATGCGCACCATAATTAACGCAACTCCCGGTACTTGATAAACCGTCCTGGTTACTGTCGATGAATCGTAACTGATGATCTCAATAAAAATTGACATTATAAATCTCTCTATTACTAGCTTTTGCTAATGTTGCAGGCAGGGAAGCTAGAGAGTCTTCCTGAAAGTTTTTTTAAAGGAGCCTTGTTAAGATGTGAGTGCAGTGTTTTTTAAATATATAAATTGACAATATGTTAATAGAACAGCCGAGCATTCCGCTTCGGGTGAGGAAGTATCCGGATGTGAAGCCGCTGCATGAGAAGGTTGTCAAGTGGCTACAATGAGATGCCCCGGTGGCGCCGAGCGACAGGACTCGCGCATTCTAATTGGACACCAGCCAGCTTCCATTTGTATTGGAGTTCCGCGCAGGCGTTCTGACCATCCCACGCACGCTCTGATTGACGGCTCAATCATCCAATTATCGGTGACATCACTCCTGGCAACCGAACTAAATAAGAACCGGCAAACCAATCAGCGCCGGTTATGGGCGGGCTGTGCTCGCGCCTACGCGCTGATGTCATTCACATCACGCGTCGGCCTGAGTACCAGAGACTGAAGGGCTGCGTCCCGGCTCGGCATGCCGAGAATTGTAGTTCGCGCCGCCTGGATCGGGCTGGATATCCCGGCCGGCGAACTACAAATCCCAGCGTGCATCGCGAATCGCGCCTGCGCAGCCGGGGCGGAAATATGCTCGGTCGCTACGCGTGAGGAGCTGTCAAACCCGGAGGAGATACAACCACAAAAACACATGCGCGCTCACACAATGCAATTGCAACCCTATCGTACCGGCTAGTGTGCATGCAAAGGGGCCTTTCTCATTAAAACAAAAGTGAGTAAAACATTAATAATTGCTGGAAGTTTTGTGCCACTGGCCTAAATGCTGAATTGTGATAATTTAGCACGGTGCTCGACCCCTTAACCCAGTGTTTATTATTGTTTTTTTGTAGGTAACACGCCACAGGCTTGAGGTAAAATGTGAGCGAGACGAGCTGTTTGCTGCGGAACGGGTTGAAAACTTTCACCGAGCGGCGCGTTGGTACATTTCCACCCTTTAAACCTCACGTGCGCAGAACCATCGCACGTTCCACGCCGCCCCACATTCCAGTGTTCCAGCGCGTGCGCACGCCGCCCCACATTCCAGTGTTCCAGCGCGTGCGCACGCCGCCCCACATTCCAGTGTTCCAGCGCGTGTGCACGCCGCCTGACATCCCAGTGTTCCAGTGCGTGCGCACACCGTCCCACGTTCCTGTGTTCCCACGTTATGCACACATCGCCCCACATTCCAGTGTTCCCGCGTGTGCTCACAACTATTTTAAGTAGAAACTTTAAATCAAGCGCCCCTTTTTGGCACTAAAACCCACAAATTTGCAAATAAAACTTTAACTGCAACTTAAATCAAATTAAAATTTAGTTGCCGGAAGTGATGATGCACGCCAGTCCCTCCGGCGCCCATCTCTCGCGTGTGCACACAACACCCCCACATTCCATGCGGCCAGAATACTTGCCTCGCACTTTAAAGGCCTTTACATATAATGCAAAATGTATTCTCTCCCATTTTAGTTATCTTTTTCCCTCTGCTTCAGGCCCCTCCTATTCCATGCACTTCTGTGGTGAAGTGAGTAAGTAACCTTAGTGCTGCCGTTTGAGCAACCTTTAACAGCCATTACTTGCAGGGAACTACTTCGCAGCTGCACAACTTCTCCAATTTGATACTCTGAGATCAATAACGTACCATGTGGGAGAGTCATGAAACCTATGTCCAGCATTTTTACGTTGCAGCGTGGATATGCTGCTGCAAACCTGTAGTTTTCATCCTCTGGTATTATTCATTTCCTTTTATTTTTTCTTTGAAGATGGTTTCTTACATCCACAGTTCTATTTTCTACAGGAGGGTTGAGAGGTGTATTAATGGATATTGCCACTGGCACACTTTGCTTGTATTTGATTGGTATAGTATCAATTTGCAGATGCTAAAACTGATATGTAGGCGACTTCAGGAGGACATAGACTGGTGAAATGGGCAGGCACACAATTAAATTTAATGCAGAGAAGTGTGAAGCGATTCACTTTGGCAGGAAGAATGAGGAGAGGCAATATAAACTAAATAGTATAATTTTAGAGGAGGTGCAGGAACAGAGACTTGGGGGTGTACGTATAAGTCTTTGAAGATGGCAGGACAAATTGAGAAGACTGTTAAAAAGGCATACAGGATCCTTGGCTTTGTAAATAAAGGCATAGATTACAAAAATAAGGTGGTTATGCTAAACTTATATAAAACACTGGTTAGACTGCAGCTGGAGTATTTTGTCTAATTCTGGGCTTTAGAGAGGAATGGTACCTGGAATGAAAGACTTCAGTTACCTGGAGACACTAAAGAAACTGGGGTTGTTCTCCTGAAGAGCAGAGAAGGTTAAGAGGAGATTTGATAGAGGTGTTCAAAATCATTAAGGGGTTTGATAGAGTAAATAACAAGAAACTGTTTCCAGTGGCAAAAGGGTTGGTAACCAGAGGACACAGATTTCAGGTAATTGCCAAAAGAACCAAAGGTGATGTGAGGTCACTTTTTTTACGCAGTGAGTTATGATTTGCAATGCACCACGTGAAAGGGTGGTGAAAGCAGATTCAATAATGACTTTCAAGAGGGAATTGGATAAATACTTGGGGCCCAAGTTTCCACATGATTTGCGCCTGATTTTTAGGAGCAACTGGTGGAGAACGGACTATCTTAGAAATTGCAATTCTCCACATTTTTTTTTCTGCAGTTCTAGTCAGGTAGAACAGTTCCACTTTGGAACAGAATTTTTTCTTCAAAAGGGGGCGTGTCCGGCCACTGACGCCTGATTTGAAAGGTCCCACAGTGAAAACGTACTCCAAACTAACTTAGAATGGAGCAAGTGAAGATTTTTGTAGAACTGAAAATACCTGTTCTACACATTAAAAAATCAGGCGCAGGTTACAAATAAGGCGTCCAGAACGAGGTGAGGGGGGGGAAGGGAAGTCATTAAATTCTACAATAAATCCTTATTTATACTTATACAAATATTATATAATAAATCCAACCTGAATAAAAATTTATAAGCAAAGAAAAGATTAAATAAACCATCTTCCTACCTGTGTGAAAGTGCTTCAGCCAGGAAGAATGCTGCAGCAAGCCTCACAAAACGAGGCAGCCGTTCCCGAAGGCAGGCGGGAGGGAGGGAACTGACCGAACGCCGGGGGGGTGGGGGAGGGGGGGAAGGAAGCCGTTCCAGACGGCGGGCGGGCGGGAGGGAGGGAGGGAACCGACCGACCGAATGCAGGAGATGGGGGGGGAGCCTTTCCAGACGGCTGGCGAGTGAGCGGGCTGGAGGGACCCAACCGACCGACCGAACGCAGCGGGGGGCGGGGGGGAGCAGGAAGCCATTCCAGACGGCGGGAGGGAGGGAAGGAGACAGAAGGCTGCAGGAAGCCTCAGAAATTGAGGAGCCATTTCCCGATGGCAAAAGGGGGAGGTCGTTGGGAAACGGCTGCCTCAACTTTCTGAGGCTTCCTGCAGCCTTCTCAGTGCTGATGGCAATGTGCTTTTATTAAAAAATGTTCAAAAACTAAACAGCTACAAAGAACTACAAAAATGGCCGAGTGCCAATGTTTCCTTCACACTGCGCGTGCGTGAACGCTCCAACACGCACGTGCAGCGTTGCCGGCAGGAAAAAAACTAATTTAAATGGCACCCGCCCCCTCCCACGTACAAAATTGGCGCGAGTGTAGGCTCCGCCCCCCTGGGCGCCGCGCCAAACAGACATGGAGCTGCAGAACGCTCCAGAATCGCGAGTTTTTTTTCCAGCGCCGTTTTAGGCGCGAAAAATGAGCGCCCAACTCGGAAGGGCGCCCGTTTTTTATCGTGTGGAAACTTGGGCCCTTGAAGTGGAAACATTTGCAGGGCTATGGGGAAAGAGCAGGTGAGTGAGACTAATTGATATCTATAGATATGTAAAGAGAAAAAGGTTAGTAAAGACAAATGTCGGTCCCCTGCAGTCAGAATCAGGGGAAGTCATAACAGAGAACAAAGAAATGGCGGACCAATTGAACAAGTACTTTGGTTCAGTATTCACTAAGGAGGACACAAACAACCTTCCGGATATAAAAGCGGTCAGAGGGTCGAGTAAGAAGGAGGAACTGAGGGAAATCCTTATTAGTCAGGAAATTGTGTTGGGGAAGTTGATGGGATTGAAGGCCGATAAATCCCCAGGGCCTGATGGACTGCATCCCAGAGTACTTAAGGAGGTGGCCTTGGAAATAGCGGATGCATTGACAGTCATTTTCCAACATTCCATTGACTCTGGATCAGTTCCTATGGAGTGGAGGGTAGCCAATGTAACCCCACTTTTTTAAAAAAAGGAGGGAGAGAGAAAACAGTGAATTATAGACTGGTCAGCCTGACATCAGTCGTGGGTAAAATGATGGAATCAATTATTAAGGATGTCATAGCAGCGCATTTGGAAAAAGGCGACATGATAGGTCCAAGTCAGCATGGATTTGTGAAAGGGAAATCATGCTTGACAAATCTTTTGGAATTTTTTGAGGATGTTTCCAGTAGAGTGGACAAGGGAGAACCAGTTGATGTGGTGTATTTGTTCTTTCAGAAGGCTTTCGACAAGGTCCCACACAAGAGATTAATGTGCAAAGTTAAAGCACATGGGATTGGGGGTAGTGTGCTGTCGTGGATTGAGAACTGATTGGCAGTCAGGAAGCAAAGAGTAGGAGTAAATGGGTACTTTTCAGAATGGCAGGCAGTGACTAGTGGGGTACCGCAAGGTTCTGTGCTGGGGCCCCAGCTGTTTACATTGTACATTAATGATTTAGACGAGGGGATTAAATGTAGGATCTCCAAATTTGCGGATGACACTAAGTTGAGTGGCAGTGTGAGCTGCGAGGAGGATGCTATGAGGCCGCAGAGTGACTTGGATAGGTTAGGTGAGTGGGCAAATGCATGGCAGATGAAGTATAATGTGGATAACTGAGGTTATCCACTTTGGTGGTAAAAACAGAGAGATGGACTATTATCTGAATGGTGACAGATTATGAAAAGGGGAGGTGCAACGAGACCTGGGTGTCATGGTACATCAGTCATTGAAGGTTGGCATGCAGGTACAGCAGGTGGTTAAGAAAGCAAATGGTATGTTGGCCTTCATAGCGAAGGGATTTGAGTACAGGGGCAGGGAGGTGTTACTATAGGGCCTTATTGAGGCCACACCTGGAGTATTGTGTACAGTTTTGGTCTCCTAACTTGGGGAAGGTCATTCTTGCTATTGAGGGAGTGCAGCGAAAGTTCACCAGACTGATTCCCGGGATGGCGGGACTGACATATCAAGAAAGACTGGATCAACTGGGCTTGTATTCACTGGAGTTCAGAAGAATGAGAGGGGATCTCATAGAAACATTTAAAATTCTGACTGGTTCAGACAGGTTAGATGCAGGAAGAATGTTCCCAATGTTGGGGAAGTCCAGAACCAGGGGTCACAGTCTAAGGATAAGGGGTAATCCATTTAGGACCGAGACGAGGAGAAACTTCTTCACTCAGAGTGGTGAACCTGTGGAATTCTCTCCCACAGAAAGTTGTTGAGGCCAATTCACTAAATATATTCAAAAAGGAGTTAGATGAAGTCCTTACTACTAGTGGGATCAAGGGGTATGGCGAGAAAGCAGTAATGGGGTACTGAAGTTGCATGTTCAGCCATGAACTCATTGAATGGCGGTGCAGGCTCGAAGGGCCGAATGGCCTACTCCTGCACCTATTTTCTATGTTTCTATATCTCAAAGAACTGACACAGGCACGATGGGCCAAATGGCGTCCTCCTATGCTGTATTATTCTATGATTCTAAGAATGCTAGTTGAAACTGGTATTATAACTCCTACATGTGAAACCAGCACACTGGACTTATGGATTTAGAAGAGGAAGATCATGCCTGACCAACCTTAACAATTTTTTTGAGGAAGTGCATGCACGCCAACCCCGCGCTGACCCCTTTGCGACCCGTGTGGGGCGATGCCACCACAGCATTGTGGGTTGCAAAGCTGTGGTGGCTGGGGCTCCCCATCCGCCCTTAAAGGGGAGGGCATTGCGCCGTGGCCGCCATCTTTTATTTTTGTTGGCCGACTGGATCTCAGGCAGCTGGCCCAGCCAAAACTCTCACTGGTGGCCCAGTGGGGGTTACAGAAGAGGCTGCAGAATTCGCAGCGGCCTTTCCCCTTTAAGTGAAGGAGTGTGAGGTTGTGACATATCAGCACGGCGCCGAATAACATCGCTGCACTTCCACCCCTCTACCTCCCCGCGGCGGTGCAGAGCTCCGATACTACCCAGATGTTTTTTCATGCACCAAGATCCCAATTCTGGCTCATTTAGGTTCCTCTTTTGCCAGGTGATAAATTTTTATTGAATTCGAATCGTGCGCCCCAAACGGGGCATGGAGCAATTTCGCCCCTATAATCTTTTAAATGAGATGGAAAAGTAGATGTCTAGAATATTATTTTTGACTAAACTGTGGAAGTAGGACAAGGGGACATAGGATCAAACTAGTAAAAAGTAACTTTCCGATCAGGAAGAATTTCTTCATACAGAGTGATAAGTACTTGGAATGGTGGTTGGTGGCAGTGAAAATCCTAGATAAATATAAGAAATGATTAGATACTGCAATGGGAGGACTGTAGCTGCTTCTGGTTGATGTCAAATGGTGGTCGTCTTCCATAATTATCTTGAGATTGTGTCTCAAAGAAAAAGTAAGCATAAGAATGCTAGGAAGGAGTGTGAAAGAAGACTTGCAAAGGGAAATAAGGGTTTTAAAAGCACATAAGGATTAACATAGAAACATAGAAAATAGGTGCAGGAGTAGGCCATTCGGCCCTTCGAGCCTGCACCACCATTCAATAAGATCATGGCTGATCATTCACCTCAGTACCCCTTTCCTGCTTTCTCTCCATACCCCTTGATCCCTTTAGCTATAAGGGCCACATCTAACTCACTCTTGAATATATCCAATGAACCGGCATCAACGACTCTCTGCTTCTCCCCCCTCCCTACCCCTTACACCCACTTCTCCCTTCCTCCCTCAGCCAGAGGCCTCACATGAACTGCCGGGCCCCCTGCTGTGGCCACCTGTCCCGCCCGCTGCCAAGGTCATCAATCTGATGGGCTGGAGAACTTTTATTTAAATGTGGCGCTGGATCGACAGCATCTCCACATCCTCGGCCTTTCCGGGTCCATCCCCTGCTGCCGGGCTCCCCTGCACCCTTTCCAACTAAATAGATAATCGACATAGGATGGGACAACTTGGGGATGAAGATGGTGATCTTGTACTTGAGAGTGAGGGAATGACATAGATGGTTAATCTGTATTTTTGTCTCATTTGTTACAAAGGAAGCTAAACATTAGATTGTAGGAACACCTGCAAAGAATGTGGAAGAGCCACAACAAGATAAATATTCACTGCCTGAAAGGATGGTACAGGCAGAAACCCTCATTACATTTAAAAAATACTTGGATATGCACTTGAAGTGCTGTAACCTTCAAGGCTACGGACCAAGAACTGGAAAGTGGGATCAGGTTGGATTGTTCTTTTTCAGTCGGCACAGACACGATGGGCCAAATACCCTCTTTCTGTGCCGTAAACGTCCATGATTCTATGATAAAAGAACACTTTATTAAAATAGTTAAAACAACTAAAAGTAGATGATGATTTTTATCCCAGAATATTAAAAAGAGTAAAGCTGCCTCTATACTATCCTATTAACCAATTTAGATCTGTTACAACATGGGTTAGATTTAGAATATAGCTTCCACTATTCAGTCCCAACAATATGCCTTAATCCCAACCTCCTACTATACAACTGAGATTCACATTACCTGCAGAATCCAACCTTGTGGCCTCCTTGAGCAGAAAAGGAAGAATATGATAAGAGGAGAGTGCAGGGGAATGGGGTTAGAGTGATAGTTGTAGTTAAAGAGCTTGCAGTGGCACAAGTGTGATGGATTGAATGGCCATCTTCTGTGCTGAAATTTCTATAAGCTACCTGACTGCATTATCAGCTGCTTTTAAGCAAAATCCCCTGCAGTCTATTCATCTATATCATTTTATTGCCTTTGCAGTCAGCCATATACTTCCGAAAGTTGACAGGCCATTCAACAAGGCTTCAGTTGGCTGCCATAAGGTCCACCATTACTTATTTGTATCTATTCCAACAGCCTGAGTAGATGTGTGGATTTGTCTGAGCACCTCCCTACAAGAGTGTGACTGATAACAAGAAGTAAGTGGGGAGAGGGATGAGAATTGAAATAGCAATCCATCATTATAGTTTTATCCTATAACTTATATTTGCATATCTCATGATACTACCAACAATGATCAAGTTAGTGTGCTTTGACCACCATTTAAAATTTAGGCAGGCTGAATAATCTGTTGCTCATATGCTTCTCCCTCAAATGTTTTTCACTTTTATGTTGCTTGTTTTCTGTTATTTATTTCTCTAGAAACTATTAATTTTGCTTTCATTGTAGTTTTACATTCTCCCCATTGTAAGAACATCTGGTAATTACATGTCTACCTGCTAGGAGCTAGCCAAGCCAAATGTCATATCTTAAGGCTATCAAAATTGTACAGAAATCATTTTCCAATTGTTGCAGACAAATATTGTGTGTGCAGTTTTTAAATTGTTCATTGCTAGTATTTCATACAATTGAAAAGTCATTGTATCTGGTATAACTTCCTTGTTTAAAAATGTTTAAAGTAATTATTGAGATTAATAATAGTCTGTTAGAGACAAGTACATTTTGCAGTGGACTAATGTCAGGAGTAAAACTGACCTGATGGATCAGTGAGCACCTTCCAGTTAAACATGCAGGAAGCTTTTTGTGTCGGCTTTTTTGAGAAGAAGCTCTGAACGTTTGTGTCTGAAAGGGGTGAAAATTACATTGAAAAATGATTTTGAAGGTCTGCTTTACCGTTTTGAAAGTATATAGCAGTTACATAAGTTTTGTGGTCGTGTAGCCGTTTGATACACCCAAGATATGGTTCCTAAATCAAGTTCTTTGTTTTGGAGGTTTCCAATTGTTTTTGTTCCATTTCCACCGTCGCATTTTCAGTTTTTAAACTAAAGTTGACATACTGTTGATTTTTTTTTGACATGATCCTGTTGTCTTAACTGCAGCATTAATGTCCAACCCTGGCAATGCCATTCTCTGGTACTTCAAAGCATATGAACTTGTTTTTCATCACTTAAAATCTTGAGGTACTGAATCAAACCATAATAAATATTCTATAGGAGAATACAGATACAGGTTACTTCTTTTAAATTAGCATACTTTGAACTGCATTTTTCAGATATTGTTGTCTGTAGCATGAAAAAGATTTTTAAAATCTAATGAGATATACTGCTACATTTTGTATTTTCTAACCTTTTAAAACCTAATTTCTTACAATTATCTCCTGATCATTCTCCTTCCTGATCTGTTGCAACTCCCTTTCAGTCCAATTATTTCGTTAATTTTTATTGTCTAAATCTTTATCTAAATCTAAAGTACACTATTCAGAAAAATGATTCTTATTTTATCCAAGAAAGTGATTGCGTGCAGCAAAATTTAATTTTTTGTTTGTAGACTTCAGTGGATAAAGCTTTCAAATGACTTACAGACTCATCATCATCATAGGCAGTCCCTCGAAACGAGGATGAGTTCACAGGTGTTTCATTGATAATCTGGATCCCGAACTACATCTTGAAGGGTGGAAGATGCCTGTGCTTTGATTTTTTTAACGTGTGGTGGCCGTTGCACACCAGCCACCACACGGGCTTGACAGAGCGAGCTAGGTCTTGGTCCAGTGGCAAAGATTAACCAAGACGACCGGAGACCTGCTCTGCTGCACGGACCTAGTGTGCACATATATCGTAGTGTGGGCCGGCCCGTGCTGCCCCTGGGCCCCGAACTTTCGCCTCTCCTGGGCCCTGATCACATCCCTCCAAGAACTCTTGCCGCTCCTTCGTCCTGATCTCGCCGCTCCTGCAGCACCTTCCTGCACTGCAATCAGCCATTGCCCTCCTGCAGCAGCACGCACAGGCGGTGGCCAAAGTAATCCTGGACAATGACTCTAAATGAGGGACAATTAGCCATCAAGAGATCACATTTAATGCTGCCGTCATGTTAAATCTGTTCCAAGATTGCAAGTTCGTTTTTGGTATAAAGAAGACCCATTCTTTGAAGGCAAGACACAGAAGTACAGGAACAGAAGCCAGCCAGTCTTCGGGACACAAGCTGCAACCAAGAAAAGGGACGACAATCAACCTCAGAAGACAGCCGAGGAATTGGTGATTGTATGTTTCTTCCAGCCAAATCATAGAAGGGTTTTGTGTTTGGGTCTGGGTCTCCAGAATGTTATTTCCATTGACTTACCATCCAACTGGCGGTGAACAATGCCATGAGAGATCTGCAATTTACGAATAAACTAAATGATCTTTTATTTAGATATATAATATATATATATATATTAGAGGGTGCGACATACAGATTAATGTAGCTATGTATCCTGCATTGCCCTTGTATTGAACATTTTTAGGAAAAAGGCTCATCACCTGTGGATATTTAATCTGTCATGACTTGTCGATAGGATTTACTATACATGTAAATATTATGAAGCCCAAATTATGTAAGATTGTTCCTTTTAATAGGAGCTTACGTTACACGGTCAGAACTTGAAAAGTATTGGAGCATTTTACCATTTGAGAACTGGTAACTTCTAGGACAAATTCTATCAAATGTGCTGTTTGCTGATTTAATGAATACTGATTTAACAGATTCATTTGCTTAATGTGTAATGGATGGAACTGGAAAATCAGGATCATATATGTGAGAATATGTGGTTGCATCTGACTTGTGCGCAAATGTCCTACCTTGTTGGAAGAGATTTAGAAGCACGGCTAGCGCTTCTGTTGAAGCTTAGTGTGACTGTATGGGCTCTGAGCCTGAGCAGGTGAATACAGAGCTATGAGTTCCATTGCACTGAATGTGTTTAATAAGAGATCGATGGTCTGAGTGGTGTCAGTAACATGTAATAAAATTAAGTGTAGCTTTGAGAAAGTTACTGTGCTCTTAGTTTTCCCTAATAATGTGGGTTAGAAGCATACATCAGTTCTGGGATTAGTTGAGAACATTAGAGATGTGAATTCATGATGAGCAGTCCTTGACATAAGCCAAGTGTTAGAAAACTGAACTTTATCTTACCCATAATCTGCTGTATATGTACCATTTACTATAACTGCATATCCTTTCATTTTTTTTCTTTCATAGCATCAGAAATGTAAGTAAAGTTATTTTCACATATAATACATGTCAAACTTTTGAAAGCTATGGCTGAAGTTGAGTGCTTCAGGTATGCTGTACAGATTTAATTTCAAGAAATCAAATCGGGAATTCAGAAGAAATGTCTTTACCCAGAGAGTGGTGATAATGTGGAACTCACTACCACAGGGAGTGATTGAAGCAAAGAATATTGATGTATTTAAAGGCAGACTAGATAAGCATATGAAGGAGAAGGGAATAGAGGGTTTTGATGGCACAGTTAGATGAGGAGAGATGGGAAAATATGGGAGGAGACTCTAGTGGTGCATAAACGCCAGTATGGACTGGTTGAGGCGAATGGCCTGTTTCTGTGCTGTATATCCTATGTAATCCTGTGTAATGTGGTGACTGTTCTGACTACTGCCTGAGAAGCCAAAGGAGAAGAGTCATTTTCTGTATGATATAATTACATTAACAGAAAAATGTGGTAAAAATCAACAACGGTTAAATTTTGGATGAAGGAATGAAACCTTTGGGTGGCCCACCCCCCAGTTTTTGGTGTTTCTATCCTGTACAGTTATTGGTACTGGCTACACTTTCTGTAGCTTTGACTCAATGCTTTTATTGCCCATTATTCAGCTCTCCAGTACTGACATGCACTTTTTTCCTTTTCAAGGGAAGTTTGCTGTTCCATGGAAAACATTTACTTTGCATGGATTCAGTGTGTTTGCAAAAGTTGGGAATGAGGAATACGTCAGAGTCTGAGAGTTAGGATGTGGGTTTAAAGAGAACCTTCAGTGATTTGTGTTTGGTGTCTCCTGGGATTAAGCAATGTCATGAAAAAATATACTTCCAGAAATTATTTCAAAAAGTAATATAAATAATTTTGTATTTTAATAAAGGAAGAGCATAATTTTTTTAAAGAAAGTGTACATTTTGTTCTCAAAGTCACCATTTTTTTTTCTCTCTGTAACCTTATCCTCTCTTCTCTCCTGGACACATTAATTCTGTGCTGGTGGACGGTTTCATTGTTGACTCCCACTTTGTTCTAACCCAGTTTTCTCACACACACACACACACTCACTTTCAGTAATTGTTGATGGATTATTTTTCCCCTTTCCTAAAGAGAGAAAGAACTTGATGTAACCAGGGAGAGGAAAATCCATGAACATATGAAAATGGGCATTTTTTACATTTTTTATTATGAAATAATATTGGCCCGGAATTTTCTAGAAGGTTTCGCGGTAATTAATGGCGCAAGAGCAAAGTTGTGCTGATTTTTTTTTCCCCTCTGCGGAAGCTCTCGCATAACTGATCTATGCTGGTTTTACACAGAAACATTGCTGTGCGTGAATTTCCTCGCTCCAGAGTTATCTCTGCTAAAGCCTCATTTAGTTATTAATGTAGCTCTGTCACCATTTATGATGGTTTATAGCATTTTAAAAATTTCTCCTTCCTGACACCCGCACTGTGTTTTCTGTATCTTTTGAATGCTTTTTTATGGTTTCAGAATCTGTTACAGTAAAAAGATTGATGATTGCATTTTCATAAACATGCTGTGGTTGATGTGGATAAATGACTGCTTCAAACTTCAATTTTCATAACATCACATCCTAACATCAATAATATAAGGATAGACTTAAAGAAGTTAGATGGTATATTTCGTTCAATGCTTACCTGGGCCCAGATTGTTTACACTGATTTCGGCTTATTTCAAGCCAGTTTTTATGTTGAGGCCCATGAACTTTTGATGTAAATTGCAGGATTCGTGTAAATTCCAGTGTAAGGTGGATTGAGGGAATTCCAGCCCAATGTTTTTAAACAAACCACTGGTTAATATACCTTTTGAAATTATTTTACATCATTTTTTGGAAGGTGAAATGAGCACAGATTGGGGATGAAAGGCTCGTGTCCAGTCATTTGGGTCTGGGAAGACAGTTATATTTGGTGTAAGTGCTAATGATCACTAAAATTATTGCATGTTTTACAAACCTTCTATTGGCTTTTGGCACTAGGATATAACCATATTTGAAATTATTTCTGATTTATTAAGAAAATATAGATGAATATACTTTCAAATTCTACTTCGATACCTTATTAAAATAAATATATTTGCCAGATTTATACTGCATAAATAAAATAAGGTATTTGTTGAAAGTGGATAACTGAATGTGGGAGAAGATTTGAAAATATTGAGAGGTGAAGAACCACATGAGAAAACAAGTGTCATGTACCTGAAATCTGGCCAACATTAATTGAAAAGTTGCTTTCAATTGTGTGGGGGCAGACTGTGATATCCTCTAAATGTCATTAATTTGAAATTTCAATATTAAAAAGTAAAAAAAATAGTACAGATTGACAGGGCTGCTCTTCAGTTACAATACTTTAATTCAACCAAACACTTGAAATTTTGTTGTTTCTTTGTAACATTTTAATAGCTCATCACAGCTTGCAGTGTTATTTTACTAAGTGGGTTCAGTACTTTCCTGGACCACCCACTGGAGAAAACAAATAGTAAAGATGAAAACATCTATTCAGAATGTTTGTGTTTAAATAAGGATGCTGAAGGTTAGTCTCTGATACTTAATGTAATTTCTTGGGGCAAGAAAGTAGTCATGTCCATTTGTAGCATTTGTGAGGTTTTCTTAAATTAAAATTCATTGGATTAAGTACATGTTATGGAATAAATTTTGAAACATATCGAGGTCCTTATTTGTGCAGCACTTTTTCTGCAATTTGTATTCCTTTTTTGTTATAGGTTAAACATCTGAGAGTTTGAAGATTTTTTAAAGTTTTTTTTTGACGTGAAGATTTAGAATTTTTTAACGTTTTTTTTCAATGCCTGAGAGTTGTATAAATTCTGTTTATTTCTATAATTGAGAAATAATAAGGGTTAGTTGCGAGAATAGCAATTTTCTTTTGTTACTGTTTCAGTTTGACACTCGCCAGCATCATTGCACTATAAATTCGTCACTTGGCTCATTTATGTAATAAAATGTTTATATATTTGGAGCTATAGTTATAATTTAATTTGAAGAACATGTATAAAAATTATAAGTTCTTTACTGTCAGAGACTCTTTTTAAAAGACCCTTTTAGAAGTGTATAAGGTATTCAACAGCTGAGAGAAAGTGTACTAGTTTGCTGGCCATACTACTTCAATCTGCCAGAAGACTACATGCTATATAAGTAAAGTATGAACTGCTAGTGTTAGGAATTGTCGTACATATTTCCACTAACCCATTGGGCTGGATTTTCAGCTTTTTGCGTTTTTGTCCGTTTCCGGGTACAATTCGCAGCAGAGCCAAAAATTTAGCGCCAGAGAGAGGAACCTTTGCTGAATGAGGAGTGTTAGCGTTAACTCCGGCGTTGCACCACTCACTTTGTGCGCCAGAGCCGAAAGTTCCAGCGCTGAAAAAAAATCAGCCGTTCTGCGCTTCTGGTCTGGTCTCCAGTCGCAGGCACTAATGCAGGGCACGGCCGCGCGCATGCACAGTACAACCGGGGCTGAATCAGCCATTTTACATTTAGATTTTGATCACGGAGGACGATGATTCCAGACAGTGTGCCGGGCGATTCAATCACGAGGCTAATGAAGCTCTAGTGGGGGCTGTGGAAAGAAGATGGCAGGAGTTGCATCTTCAGGGTGGTTCTAGACCACTGCCATCCATAGTTAAAAGGATTTGGAGGGAAATCGCTGAGGAGGTCTCTGCCTCAGATACTGTGGTCAGGACTGGCACACAGTGCTGAAAGAAGTTTAATGATCTGACAAGGATGGTCAGAGTGAGTACAATTTTAATTCATGCACCCCTTCATTACTTCAGTTATAAATCTGACACACTATTTGTTCTCATGCTGTTGGTGCCTCTCAGCACTCTAGATTGCTTCCTAAAATACATGACACATAGGTAGGCTTAGTTCGGCACCCTATTTTCCATGAATGATCTTTACACATTATTAAGATTGCTTTCTGAGATTTCATAAGATTGCCCCTCATTTCGATGTCCTCCTGATGAACCACATGCAACTACCAAGGCCATTAAACAGAGGACTGTATTACATTCAGACAGTATGGTATAAGTGCTTTGATGGCTATCTGTGCCACAAGAGCAGATGGACCCTCTTGTAACCATTCCCATTTTCATCTTTGCAGGCCAAGAAGTCTCATAATCGCCGCAAGCAGGTACGGACAGGCGGCAGTCCGCCTCAGACCCTGCCACTCACGGATATCGAGGACAGAGTGGCAGGCCTTGTCGGCATCACAGGTCGGGCAGCTGCCACTGGGGGCGCTGACCCCCATTCACAGATACTGAGGGTAAGTCCTGCACAATCCCTGGGATAGGTTGGGGCAATGTCCTGCAGTGTCTCTGGACTAGATATAATGGAATAGCGGCGGTCCTTCTAATGAGCCTGTGTTATGCAATCTTCCTCATGTCACCCTGCAGCTAACCACTCATCTGTTACTTTCTACTTCCAGCTGACCAGCCACAGGCGCAGCAACCCTCAAGGGACCATTCCACGTCAGGCCATCATCTGGAAGAGGAGGATACAGATGAGCCGGCTCTGGCGCAGCAGCATCAATCCACCCCTGTTCCACCATCATCCTCAGAGGAGCTGAGTGCCGATGAAACGTTCTCGGGGTTCAATGAAATCGAGGTCCTTGGGACCAATGGCGTGCAGCAACGCAGTGCTGGGATTGAATCCTGCAGGCCATCTCTCCGGAGGGCGAGAAGGCAAAGTCGGTCTGCTGACAGACAGGCAGACGTGGAAGTGGATATGGTGGGAATGTCCAGGGGGAGTATCCAGGTCAGCCGTCAGCTCCTTGATGTCTTGGGTAGGATTCACACTAGCATCGACAGTCTGAAAGCGACCATTACGGAGGTGGGGTCGTAGATTGTCAGTGCAAGCCGTGATACCAGTGAGGCCATCAATGCTCACACGAGGCTGGTGACCTCCAGCAATGATAGTGGAGTCCCGGAGAGCGTGGCGTGAACCCTTGAAAAATATGGTGAATTACAGGACAAGGTCGGCTTCAGCTTGGGCAGGTGATGCAGTCCGTGCCTGCCGACGTACTCTCTGAGTTCCCTACTGTCACACCCAAACCACTTGTGACTAGTGACGCCAATTAAGAGGCTCGCCAGTCAGAAGCCGGGCCTTCCACGCCACGAGCTGTTCCAGTGCGCCCCCAGATGGCTTATGCATTCTCTTCCCCAACACAGCAGCGTTCTGGCAGCCTTGCTGCATGCCATCTTGGTGCCACTTTGGGTAGGAGCAGCAGACAAGGGAGGATGGTAAGGTGAAGGGGGGCAAAAGACAGTGGGGAAAAAAATATTGGGGCAGGATATGATGTTGCTGCATTATGTTGTTGATGCTGGATGCATCTTGTTTTATGTTACAGTATTATGTTACGGATTATGTTACGGATAATGTTAAAGTATCATACTGGATCATGTTTTGTTAATGTTGAATTATCACACTGCTGGATGCAGCTCATTTTATTTTATTTAAGTCTCACAATAAAGATGACAAAGTTTATAATGTTACAATGTTAATTTTTTTTGTTCACCATAACTATTCCTGTGCAGTGTCTCATTTGCAGAATAAGAGGGGGAATAGTCAACATGGTGGGATACAGTGGCTAGGCAATGCTCAAACGTGCCGTTCAAGCAAAGCGTTTAATTATGAGCTGCTGACATAAGGCTTTTGCAGCGGCGAAATCGCCACGATGCCTCCCCTGTGGTTGTGGTGGTGGTGGTAGTGGCATGGGTTCCTCGCCAGGCTCCTCTTCCTCTCCTCTCTTCTCTTTCTCCTGAAGTGGTGCTGCAATCCCCATTGGCAATTCTTGTCCCCTCATGATGGCTAAGTTGAGTAGTATGCTGCACACCACAATGAACTTCGAGGCCTGCTGAGGGAAGTATTGCAGGCAGCCTCCAGAGTGGTCCAGGCATCAGAAGCATTGCTTGAACACTCCTTATTGTCTGTTCGACGACGTTGCGTGTGGCTTCATGGCTTTCATTATAGCGATGCTCGGATTCTGTCTGAGGGTTCCGGAGCGGGGTCATTAGCCAGGTGGCGAGGCCGTAACCTTTGTCCCCCAGCATCCAGCTTTGGCCTTGCGGTTGAAGCTGGAACAGCGTGAGACACTGCTCTCACACAAGTTGAAAGCATCATGGATGCTCCTTGGATATTGGACATTGATTGCCATGATGCGCTGATTATGGTCGCAGACGATCTGCACGTTAATGGAGTGGAATCCCTTTCCGTTTCGGAAAACTTTTGCATTTTGTAAAGGTGCTCGCAGGGCGATGTGCATATAATCAAGGGCATCCTAAACCTTGGGAAATCCAGCAAATCATCCAAAACCTACAGCCCTCTCATTTTCGGTCTCCCTGGTCATTGGGAAGTTTATGAAGGCCATTCTGTGTGCGTACAGTGCATTAGCCACCTGGCGAATGCAGCAATGTGCAGTGTGCTGTGAGATGGAGCATATGTCCCCCGCTGATGCCTGAAAGGAGCCGAAGGCATAGAAAGCAAGTGTCACCTTCACCTCAACGAGCAGTGAAATCCTGTTGCCACTGGCAGGCTGTAGGTCTGCCTGTACGAGCTGGCATATCTCTGTGACCACCTCTATCGGAAGTGCAGCCTTCTAACACATTGTGCCTCAGAGAGCTGAAGGTATGAGCGATGTTCTCTGTACACTCGTGTGTGGGGTAAGGCCTCCTCCCCATACATCTGCGACCTCTTCGATTACGTTGCAAATGATCAACAATAAGCCGCCTTCCAACTTGAAGCTGTCTGAATATAGCAACCAAGATTACTGGCTCCGACCTAGCATGGTCCTCATCTTTTTAAATGTCCTTTATAAAACAAACTAGAAAATCACAAACTTCACAATCAAAAGTATGCAGTAATGTGGCGATCTTCTCCCAATCCTTTTAATCACTCACAGCTGCAACTTTCTCCTCCGCTTTCAACATGGCGCCGTTAGAGCCTGGTGCGCCCTGGGTCCGTCTGGTTTTTCTGGGCGGGTTCTCGGGCGGACACTAAATCGGGCGTAATGCTCTAAAGTTTTGCCTAGGGCGTTAGCGCAGCGATGCACAACGATTTACGTCATCCAAACGGTCAAAACAGCAGTGAGTAAGTTTTAGCGCTGCCGGAAAACCATTGGTGAAAATTCCACCCAGGCGCAAAATCTTGTGTGCCTCCATTCACAGCCCAAAAATAATTTTTGCACCCCGCCAGGGTGCTAAATTGGGCGCAAACCAGCTGAAAATCTAGCCTGTTACATTTTTTGATTTAAGATCCCAAACATTGAATCAGTGGCATTTTCATTTATTTTAATCTGTAGCATTAAGTGTAATTTTTAAATTAAAAGGCAGTTTTAAGTAAGGGTTTTAACTCATTGAAATTTAGTAATGCAGCTTAGATGTTCTTAAATTAATCTAACAATTCTGCTGCTGTAAATTAGGCTTCTCTATCCTTTCCTACTGTCTTTATTTATTTGTGCATTCTACAGCCAATAGTATCTTTTTATTGGCAGGTGATGTGCATGTGGATACACACAGCTTGTAGACAACAGATTTGGTCTTTCCAAACTCCATTACATTAATGAGCAACACTGTTTAGTACTATCATAAGTAAATAATGTAATTATATATCATTTCTTTGCCAACATAAGTGATATTATGAGTAAACTAAGATGGTTGTAATAGAGGTTCGGCAGACTACTTGGCCAATACTGCAGGTCGAGTCCCTCAATTACAACCTAGTGTATAACTGCAAGCTTTCCTATTACAATTTAATTTCAAAATTGTAAGCACATTGTTTTGTTTTTGGAGGGCAAGTTGCCCTCTTTTTTTTCCTATTTTCTCCCCTGTTGCTGTCTCACTGGGCTTACAAACCTCTTGCGGCTGATCGGATTCTGAGATTTGCCAGTGCTGTTGTTAGGCAGCTTTTCAGTCTTTGACAATTCCCTTTTCTTCAATTTTCTGGATGGAATCTCTATCCTCAACAGAAAGATTGCTTGCAGCATAAGCACACTTATCAGTTGCATTTGCTGTCTCTGATCTTGCTCCCTGCTGTGCAGACAGGGGCGGATTAACCATGGGTCGGATGGGGATGCAGCCCCTGGCCCACCAAAGAACATAGGTCCACCAAATAAATGTAGGAAAAAAATATAAGGCCTCCCAAATAGGCTGAATAGAATAGACAGTAAGAGAGGAAAAACAAGACAGGAAAATATTGTTTATTGGTCTAACGTGTACATAGCTATTTTTGCAGAGACAAGATCTTTACTATTTGTATATATGTATAGGAATCTAGTATTGCAGTGTTACCAGAACCAGAATATATACCTACTTGATACAGAATATATGCTTTCATTGTTGAATATATTGGCCTATGTTTTCATACTCAATCAGAATCGAATACATAATGTAATGAACATGAACAAACATAACTATAGGCCCATTTGGATCAGTTTGCCCCAGGCCCATCAGGCCCTTAATCTGGCCATGTGTACAGATATGTAGAGGTCCAGCTGAGATCGACTAACCGGGCACGGATTGAATCTGGGAACTTTGTTGTCTGTATGGCTCAATACTTGCTGGATAAACTGGCTGAGTCAATGGGGAGCTGTCCTTTAGGTTTTGGGAATGCAAAGTGGTTACTGTATTGGAGTAAACCATTTGAGAACTGAATAACTTAGGGTTTCGAAGAAACTGGGATATTTTCAAGATTCTTCACTCCAGAAGATGACATACTGGGGAAAATTTACAAAAATGATTGTAAATAAATTACAGTATAATAGTGGTTCATTTCAGGTACTGCATGGTATCATAGAATCATAGAAACTTAGGGCACAGAAGGAGGCCATTTGGCCCATCACGTCTGCCTTTCTGCCTTTACCACCCTTTCAGACAGTGGGTTCCAGAGCCGCACCACCCTCTGGGTGAAAAAAAGTTCTCCTCAACTCCCCTCTAATCCTTCTACCAATTACTTTAAATCTATGTACTCTGGTTATTGACCTCTCTGCTAGGGGAAATAGATCCTTCCTATCCACTCTATCTAGGCCCCTCATAATTTTATCATCATAGGCAGTCCCTCGAAACGAGGATGACTTGCTTCCACATCAAAAATGATGAGTTCACAGGTGTTTCAATGAAGGACCTAATATTCCAGGTCCTGAACTACATCCTGAAGGGTGGAAGATGCCTTTTTAACATGCGGTGACCATTGCACACCAGCCACCACACGGGCTTGACAGAGCTAGGTCTTGGTCCAGTGGCAAGGGTTATCCAAGACGACTGGAGAACTGCTCTGCTGCACGGACCTAGTGCACACACACATCGCAGTGTGGGCAGGCCCGTGCTGCTCTGGGCCCCTGGCCCCGAACTCTCACATCTCCTGCTCCCCAATCACATCCCTCCACAGTTTCTCGCCGCTCCTGCCCATGCTCCAATTTTATATACCTCCTCTGTTCCAAAGAAAACAACCCCAGTCTATCCAATCTTTTCTCATTGCTAAAATTCTCCAGTCCTGTCAACATCCTTGTAAATCTCCTCTGTGCAGTCTCTCATGCAATCTCATCTTTCCTGTAATATGGTGCCCAGAACTGTATGTAGTACTCCAGCTGTGGCCTAATTAGTGTTTTATACAATTCAAGCAGAATCTCCCTGCTCTTATATGCTATGCCTCGGCTAGTAAAAGAAAGAAAGACAGACTTGCATTTATATAGCGCCTTTCAAGACCACCAGATGTCTCAAAGTGCTGTATAGCAGCTGTTGGAATGTAGTCACTGTTGTAATGTGGGAAACGCGGCAGCCAACTTGCGCATAGCAAACTCCCACAAAGAGCAATGTGATAATGACCAGATAATCTGTTTTTGTTATATTGGTTGAGGGATAAATATTGGCCATGACACCGGGGAGAACTCCCCTGCTCTTCTTCGAAATAGTGCTGTGGGATCTCTTGCGTCCACTTGAGAGAGCAGGCGGGGCCTTGGTTTAACGTCTCATCCAAAATATGGATCCCGCATGCCTTCTTAACCACCTTATCTACCTGTCCTGCTACCTTTAGGGATCTGTGGACATGCTTTCAAAGGTTCTTTGTTCCTATACACTTCAATATCCTACCATTTATTGTGTTTGTAGGCTGTACGTGTCTCTTGATGCAGTCTTGCAATCATAGATTATTTCCTGAAGTATGGCTGAAATGTCACTAGTTCTCAAAGTGTTAAATATTTCGAAGAAATATCTGTTAGAAAGCTTTGCAACTTTACAGAGACGGAGACAACTTCTAAGGCTTGACCAATTTTATTTTAGTCAGAAGCTTAAGAACTGGTGATTTGTCTGTGGTATTGTTGATATAGTTAGTTGTAGTGCAGAGTTACTTGTTAAAATGGTCTTCACAGGCTCTATACATCTGAATTCACTTTACTTGGTATGGCAAACAGCTGTATTTCACTTCAGAGCAACTGATGCATTACCATATGGGTAAAGATTACAGTGTGATGTCAATTTCATGTTCAGTCTATTGCTTAGAGTAAGTTGTCTAATGTGTTTCTGCTTTTAGGTTATATTTTAATGTCCGGAAGAAAGGAAATCAGGCAATTTCACATGGCAAGACTTTGATGTGTAAAGAAGTCAATTATCTAACTGCCAAATATATTGTGGGATGGGGAAGTAATTTATTAAGAGTCTTAAATAGTATTTGCTGAAGCCAAAAGATGCACCTGTATCAGTTAAAGAAAAAAGTGCAACTTTCTAAATATACAAAGGATGGCTAAAACAGTTGGGTTATTAAGACTAGTGAGACTAATACCTTCTTGCTGCACAATGCTTAATATACTGTCATTATTATTGTGTTTAGGGGTTTCTATCCTGTGCCCAAGAGATTGTAGTGATTCAAATCAGATTCTGATGCCAGTATATTAGTTGTGTTTTGCATATTAAGACCCTTTTCAGCAAGAATCCAACATATACTGTAATACATAAATAGAGCTGCTGTTACAGAACAATCCAAAACTAGAGGCCGTAAGTATAAGATAGTCACTAATAAATCCAATAGGGGATTCAGGAGAAACTTCTTCACTCAGAGTGGTGAGAATGTGGAACTTGCTACCGCATGGAGTAATTGAGGCAATTAGCATAGATGCATTTAAAGGGAAGCTTGATAAATACAGGAGGGAGAAAGGAATAGAAAGATATGTTGAGAAGGTGAGATGAAGAGGGGTGGGAGGAGGCTCGTGTGGAGCAATAACACCACTGTTACGCTAAACGGCCTGTTTCTGTGCTATAGTATTCTATGTAATTGGATTTTCTATCGCACAAAAATATCCTGAAAAGGCATTCTTAGCTTTAACAATGAAAAGTAGACTGTGCAAATTAAAAAACTGAGGCCTTACAGAATGGGATGTTTTCATTGGCAGGAAGAAGATTGAGAATGGACATAATCTAAAAGGCATAGTTTGAGTAGGTAATGAGCCTCAAGCAGAGCTAAAGATCTAGAATAGTGGCTCCCCTTACTCTACAACATGGAGTAAAGGATATCTGGATTGGGCTTGCAGCACAAGTTACTGAAGATTAACTTTTTTAATGGGATAAATGTTTATTTAAGAATAATATAAGGAAAATCATAGATTGAGATAATCCGGCATCATGAATGTATCATAAATTAAGCTAATCACAATTGAGTAGTGTAGGTTGAAAGATTTAATTGTTAACCTGGAGTTTTGCTCTATTAAGGAATCACAGAAAAAATCTGAGCTTTAACTTCTCATACGTTTATCTGTGGTTGGTTGTCTCTTTCATGATTGGAAAAATTACATGGTCTGTAGAGGAAACGGGCTCGATGGAACGACAATCCTTTCCTCATTCCATACTACAAACCAGTAACTTTAAGTGGCAGACTTCTAATAAGAGGGCCACAAGTCTAGTACTGTACCTTCAATTAGGTTGCATGATTTATTGAGTTCTTCACTGGGTCATTAGATGGCTTACCATATGATAAGGACAAGTTATACTCAGGGCAGGGAATGAGGGGGAAAAACTAGTATTGTCTGGCTCACCCAATTTTAAACCACAGTGAAGTCCTTTCCACTTTGCCTTCTTAAAGAGGATGTCTGTTGACTAATGAAGGGAGATAAATTAAAATAAATCTTCAGTATATTAAATAAACTGTAAAATGGTAAATCTGTGTCATACTTTTGCTTTGTGTCTGCAGAAGACTTGAAAGGTCTCTCTCAATTTGGGTGATTCTGTTCCCACTTCCTGATTTTTTTTTTTGGAACAGCATCTCAAACGGGTAAGAATAATGCCAAATGTAGGTGTTCTCTTGGGCAATACTTGCATCATATCAACAAGTAAACACTTGTTGAATTGTATGTACGTGATGCTTTCCTTGAATTATAGTATGGCTGTGAAAACGTTCTTCCAGTAAAAAGCTGGCTCTCGTTTGAGCATGTGTTTGGGGAAAAGAACTGGACAGCATTGTTTGAGACGGTTGTGGTGGGATGAGAAAAATATTTTGTATTGTGATCAGCTCAATACATAAGGTAGCTATATGGTTAGTACAATAAATGTTGCCACTGGTGCTTTACGAATTAACACATTTCAAATTCTGTTTGTGAAGGTTGATGAACAAGATCCTGTTTCTTTAATAAATTTCTCATTTAAGTTAAAGGGTGAAAGGATGTTAAACAATCATCTTTAAATCTACATAATGACATAAAAATGCAATGCAAAAATGCTTTCCTTTTGCATGCCTTAATTTTGAATTGAAAATGTTTGGTTGAGAGTTTTCCAGAATTCAACAAATAAACAACAGATGAGGGGACTTAATGTTAAAGACGCTGTCTGTACACTTGGAGACACATTTCTAGACTGTATTTTTTCAATTGCTGGAATAAATAAAGGAATCTTATGAAGATTTGCCAGTGAATCTTTGATGGTTTGAAATTCTTACACTGTTATGCTAATGGATCTAAAATGTGTTTGTCACTGTGGCATTCCATACTGATCATAGGCAGACTTTTATAGTTTAAAAAAATCTGATTTCCTTTCATGTTGAGACAGTATCTCTCTTGTGCATGTACATGTGTTAGATTTTAAAATTATAAAAAGTTAAGTCCTTCATATTCTCCAATTTTTTTCAATTTAGGAATGACAAAGTGGCACATGAGTTATCCTCCTTGTTCGCCCAGTGTTCTGTTAACAACCTTTTTTTGTCTTCTGTCTTTTAGAAATTAAAACATGCTAAGTCATTGTACAAGAGCGTGCTTATCTGGGTAATGGGGTTTTCTATTCACAGTACTGTTAAAGTTTAACAAGAAGTTTTCTAGAAGATAAAAGAAGAATTATGATTCTCTTACAATAGTAATGGAGAAATTACTAAACAGTGCACCTCAAAGATTATTCTCAGATCAAGATTATCCTTAGAAATGAATAGAGGGGCTGGCCTGGTTGTTTTGAGTACAGAGCATTAGACTCAAGGTGACCTGACTTTGGATCTCAATCTTCGTTTATCTTTAAGTGCAAATGTTACCATTCATGATCAGGTGCAATAACTGAGAATGTTTGGGTTGGTTGGTCCCATCCTATTTTGCTAAAAAATGGGTCTCTTGGAGACAGGCTAACTATCTTTGCTACACCAAAGTGCTAGGAAGAGGGAGAGAGAAAATAGTAATTTAAAAAGAAAAACAAATGTGAGGGAACATAATGTCACTCCTGAGAGGTATGTCTCTCATTTTTAGACTATGCCCCGAGTCCCAGAATCCCCAACCAGCAGAAATAGATTCTCTTTACCTACCCTATCTCTTCCCCTTAATATCTTGAAAACTTCAATCAGATCACCCCTTAACATCCTAAATTCTAGGGAATACAACCTTAATTTGTTTAATCTCTACTTGTAACATAACCCTTGGAGTCCGGGTATCATTCTGGTAAACCTATGCTGCACTCTCTCCAAGGCCAATATATCCTTCCTAAGATGTGGTTTCCAGAACTGCTCACAGTACTCCAGGTGTGGTTTAAGCAGGGCTTTGTATCGCTGCAGCATAACTTCTACCCCCTTGTATTCTAGTCCTCTCGATATAAAGGACAACATTCCATTAGCATTTTTGATTATTTTCTGTACCTGTTCATGACATTTTAATGATCTATGTAGCTAGACCTGAATACAAGGTTTTGAAAAACTGTACAATTAAAAGTTGTATGCTGATGAGTTGAGTATGTGGAATATATGTATTTCTTTTGTTTAAACACTTTTAGTTTGTACAGTGGTTTCTAATCAGTCAGTCTTCTTAGGCAGTCCCTTGGAGTTGAGGATGACTCATCATCATAGGCAGTCCCTCGAAATCGAGGAAGACTTGCTTCCACTCTAATAGTAAGTTCTTGGGTGAATGAACAGTCCAATACGGGAATTACAGTTTCTGTCGCAGGTGGGATAGACAGTCGTTTAAGGAAAGGGTAGATGGGACTGGTTTGCCGCACGCTCCTTCTGCATGCGCTTGTTTTCTGCATGCTTTCGGCGATGAGACTCGAGGTGCTCAACGCCCTCCCGGATGCACTTCCTCCACTTAGGGTGGTCTTTGGCCAGGGACTCCCAGATGTCAGTGGGGATGTTGCATTTTATCAAGGAGACTTTGATGGTGTCCTTGAAACGTTTCCTCTGCCCACCTTGGGCTCACTTGCCGTGTAGGAGTTCCGTGTAGAGCGCTTGCTATGGGAGTCTTGTGTCAGGCATGTGAACAATGTGGCCCCCCCCAGCGGAGCTAGTCGAGTGTGGTCAGTGCTTCGATGCTGGGGATGTTGGCCTGATTGAGGACACTAATGTTGGTGCGCCTGTCCTCCCAGGGGATTTGCAGGATCTTGCAGAGACATCATTGGTGGTATTTCTCCAGTGATTTGAGGTGCCTACTGTATATGGTCCACGTCTCTGAGCCATACAGGAGGGCGGGTATCACTGCAGCCCTATAGATCATGAGCTTGGTGGTAGATTTGAGGGCCTGATCTTTGAACACACTTTTCCTCAGGCGGCCGAAGGCTGCGCTGGCGCACTGGAGGCGGTGTTGGATCTCGTCGTTGATGTCTGCCCTTGCTGATAATAGGCTGCCGATGACTACCTCCTGCATCACACCAGTGTTTCTGGAAAACTCCACATGCAGTTCAGGCTGCTGTGGGTGCTGCAACTGGATGTCACACACATGATAACTTTGATTAGAGTACTTTCTCTCATGACTATTTTCTATTTAGAAGATCGGAAATAATTTCAATACTAATATTTATACAAGCTTCTGCAATAGTCACAATCAGTTTAGGAAGACCTAGTGTGTACTTTTTAATAATTTGGAATGGATTACTGTTACTGTCCTTTTGAAGCTTTGTGTTCTGCTTAAGAAATAAGAATCTTGATCTTGTGCTGCCTAAAAGTTTGAGAGTTTCCTTCCTTGGATGCCTTGGATTCTGCATCCCATGGCCTATCAGTGCAATAAAGTGCTGCACCACCAAGTTGCACTAGGTTAAATAAGATTGATTTGATATGTAAGCTGTTTAGAAATATTTTAAAGTAAGTTTGTAATGTTACCTGGAAGAGGCTACAAAGAGGAACATGCACATTTTTCTGAACATGCTTAACTCTGATGGATATGTTTGCATCATCTGCTTTGCCAAGCCTCCTGTAGGTAACTGATCAGAAAGATAGAAGCTGAATTTAAGAGCTGAGCCCTGATGCAATCAATTGTTGGACAATGGGTTGTTGGAAGGGAATATGCTGGTAATTTAAAAAAACGATATAAAAATTGAAGCAAATAATCACTGTGCAGATTTCAATTGATTTTTATGTTTTTAACTTTTTCTATTAGTTTATTTATTTGTATTTACATATTAATACTACCTGAATTTCAAGTGCCAGACCTGTTTGTTTGCTTTAATTACTCCTCACATATTTCTAAAGCCTGAATTGTAACAAGATGCTGTTAATGTAAATTAGATTCTTTATTTGTTTCTTTTAGATGAGCAATAATGCAGCCAGTCCCGTGTCGGGTGCAGGAAGCACAGCATCAAGCAGTGGGAGGGGATCGGCAAAGTCAACCAGTTTTGTTCCGGAGCTTCAGACCATGATGTATGTAAACAAACCACACAATACACATTACTTTAATTTAATTTAATTGTAAATCGTTTATAATGAGTAAAAATGTTAAATTATACAAAGGAGCTTTTATGGTAGGATACACCTAATAATAATATTAGTTACAAATTTGCCTATATGTGTCTTAATTACATTTCATTAGACCATATCGCAGATTAACATTTGTGTATAAAATGTATATATTTTGCATATTTAATGATCAGTGTAAAACATTGACATTTTATTTGGTTGCATATAGAAAAAATTGACGTATGATAATGGACTATTTAGATACCTAGAGTTTATATCTCCATATGAAACCCATAGTTATATTCCGTCAAATGTGATTAATTCATTATGGTGAACTTCAGTTTTATATGCTTGTTGTCAAGGTTATTTTTTATTTTTTCCTTTGCATTTGGGAAGCACATTGACTGGAATATGTTCTAATGAGGTAAGTTATCCTCTATGGAGGCTTCTGGTGCTGTATTGCAGATTACTGGGATTGTTCATGAAGGAGCAATACTGATGGGGGTCTTTTCCACCTGTTAACCTGTTAGGTAGGGATGAGCTACAGGAACAAGATAGGTGATTTGAAAAATAAAGTTCACATCTCAACTCTGTGTGGCCACGTTGAATGTTTAAATGGGCAAAGATGCAATAAAGGGAGAGGACGTTTGGATTGATGGGGGAAATAGGGGATGTAAAAAAAGCAAAAATGAAACACTTCCTCATTGTTCACCTCACCCAGTACACATGTAGTAAATTTTACATTGATCTTTGGTAGTTAAAAAAGGTTGATTTAAAAGAAAATCGCATAATAGGCTGAATGTTACTCTTGTAAGAAACTGAAAATTAAAAGAATAGCACTGGCAATACAGGATTTAGATTTTTTTTTTCCCCTCTCCGTTTCCATTATTTTTGAGTGCCAGCTGGAAGTGAACTATCTTTCAGACTGTGGCTCTTACTGCCCAAAGTCCCCGTTGTTTGTCACATCATACTCAATCAGTCTGGATAATAACATTTTTTCATTGAATATTCTGTTGTTGCAATTTTACATGTCTGGATGTCAAAGGTAAATTTGGCTTACCAATCTTGGCCAATCAATTGCAGTTTGTCTCATTGAATCAATGACATTTCAGTTCATGATGTTTGCAATCGAAGTTGAATTTTTTTTAAGGGACTGCATAAGTATGTAACTTAGTTTTTTTTTCTAAAGTGTGTCTGTGATTCTGATTTTGTTTGGTTATGAATATAGGGACTAAAGAAATGGTGCCTTTATTTCACTGTGCCAAGGTAATAGACACTGGAAGCTGGAACTGGCACAGATGGACGCCAGTGAATGCACATCTGATGTTGATGATGAAGGCGATATTGTACTGCACACAAAAAGAGATTGGAAACGAGCACAGAAGCATTAACCACCAAAGTAAATCTCTATAAAAATGAGAGATCAAAGTTAGTTTTGGCATTTCAGAACTGTATTTGGGCTGACAGGTTTGTCAGTGCATTTACAAAAATAATGATTTCCTGTTCTATTTGGTTACAACGTCTGTCTGATTTCTCCTGCCTTCATGGAGGTCTTTAATTGAGATCACTTGTACGCATGCATAACAGGAAAGAAAAGGGCTCATGGGAAGTAGAAATGGAACAAAAGTGCTTATAATGGGGTGAAAACCTTAACTGTAATAAATTTGGAAAAAAGAACTAAAAATGTTTTGGTAAAATGTTTTTCTGTATACTACAGCCTTCCTATTTTCAATCAAATTATGGCTTCCTCAGATAACAGTTGCTTGGAATAACAGCTCTACATTTTATTGACTATCACAGTCTACATTTTAAAATTATTCTAAACATCTTCAAATACATGTCTGCCATAGAAGAAGAAAAAACAAAATTATTTAACTATTACAAATGTTTGCGGGGCAGGTGGGGTGGGGGAGGGGAGGGCTCTAATGTTCAATACTTCGTGGAAACCTATAATATTTTCTGAAATTCAGAATAAATATTGAAGCAGATAGCTGTTTTGTGTGGTTTTAAGTGTGCAGTGAAATATAGTGTAGATATTTTGATAGGTCCAAAAGGAGTTTTAGTTTGCCTGTCTATGTTTGATAAAGTATACCTACAAGAAGTAGAACAGTGGGTGGGGTACAGAGAGAGATCTAAGGCATACATTTACAATGGATGTGGAATTTCCTCTGAAAATAATTGCTTGTTATTGAAAAGTGTGTGTGAATTGTATTTTTAATGTTACTAATATATCTAAACATTTGGTCCAAAGGTCAGCAAGTTAAAATATCTGGTGGCCAAAGATAATCTCAAAATAGTCAACATGTGCAATGAAATCGATGTAAATACAATTGTCCTTGCTAAAGACTACTGCTTTTGGTGGTCAGTTGTCAATGTAAAGTTATCATTAGATTCCTTCTGAGAGTTTCCTTTTAAGCCACCTTGTTGTACTGCATTTCTTTGACTTAAGTTTCCTGATTTATGATTTGGTTGTACTTGGACTTGTCCTGGTTCAGAAAAGCTGCTAACCAAACAGTGGCTTGACCCTAACCTATCGCCACAGATGACTCTTCTGCTACCGCAATGCCATGTTCCATCTTTATGGCACTGTACTCTTCTGTGTCCATTCCTATCTCATTTCATCATCTTAAATGGCCATGTGAGATGTTCCTAAGATTCATCCTCAGTCTTTTATCATCTACATGTTGGCTTGATGACACTATCTGCATACGTGGAGTCAGTTTTCACAAGTGTGCTGATAATGTTTAATTCTACCTTCCACTACTGACACCAAGGCTGTATCAGTGTTATCTAACAGTTCGTCCTACATTAATCAAAACTTCCTCTAACTAATTGTTGGCAAAGAAAGCTCATTTATTTCATTTCCCACAGCACCTTCCTGACTTTGGGCTGGATCAGGTGATATGTAACATCAGTGGCTTGATTCTGAGCTGATCTTTTTAACATGTGGCAAACTTTTGTACAGTCGCTGTCCCTCTCCCTCACTTCCCCGTCTCTCTCTCTCACTCACTTGCCCCTCACTCTCTCCTCACCCTCACTCCCTCGCTCTCTCTCTCACTGCAACCCCCTCGCTCTCACCCATCTCTCTCTCTCACACTCTTTCTACCCTCTCTCTCTCTCTCTCACTTTTTCTGTCACTGTGTCACTCTCTACCTTCCTCTGTCTATCTCCTCTCGCTCTTTCGCTGCTCTCTCTTTCACGGCTCTTTTCTCCCCTACTACCCTGCCTCCCCTCGCTTTAATCTGTGATTTTGCCACATGTGGATAAATGTGAGGTTATCCACTTTGGTGGTAAAAACAGAGAGACAGACTATTATCTGAATGGTGGCAGATTAGGAAAAGGGGAGGTGCAACGAGACCTGGGTGTCATGGTACATCAGTCATTGAAGGTTGACATGCAGGTACAACATGCGGTTAAGAAAGCAAATGGCATGTTGGCCTTCATAGCGAGGGGATTTGAGTACAGGGGCAGGGAGGTGTTACTACAGTTGTACAGGGCCTTGGTGAGGCCACACCTGGAGTATTGTGTACAGTTTTGGTCTCCTAACTTGAGGAAGGACATTCTTGCTATTGAGGGAGTGCAGCGAAGGTTCACCAGACTGATTCCCGGGATGGCGGGACTGACCTATCAAGAAAGACTGGATCAACTGGGCTTGTATTCACTGGAGTTCAGAAGAATGAGAGGGGATCTCATAGAAATGTTTAAAATTCTGACGGGTTTAGACAGGTTAGATGCAGGAAGAATGTTGCCAATGTTGGGGGAAGTCCAGAACCAGTGGTCACTAAATATATTCAAAAAGAAGTTAGATGTAGTCCTTACTACTAGGGGTATCAAGGGGTATGGCGAGAAAGCAGGAATGGGGTACTGAAGTTGCATGTTCAGCCATGAACTCATTGAATAGCGGTGCAGGCTCAAAGGGCCAAATTGCCTACTCCTGCACCTACTTTCTATGTTTCTATGTCTTTGTTTCTAAGTTGAAGATGAACTATTTCAGAGTGCCCGACACAAGACTCCCAAAGCAAGCGTCCTACTCGGAACTCCTACACGGCAGGCGATCCCCAGGTGGGAAGAGGAAATGTTTCAAGGACACCCTCAAAACCTCCTTGATAAAGTGCAACATCCCCACCGACACCTGGGAATCCCTGGCCAAAGACCGTCCTAAGTGGAGGAAGAGCATCCGGGAGGGCGCTGAGTACCTCAAGTCTCGTCACCGAGAGCATGCAGAAATCAAGCGCAGACAGCAGAAGGAGCGTGCGGCAAACCAGACTCCCCATCCATCCTTTCCTTCAACAACTGTCTGTCCCACTTGTGATTGAGACGGTAATTGACGTATTGGACTGTACAGTCACCTGAGAACTCACTGTTAGAGTGGAAGCAAGTCTTCCTCGATTTCGAGGGACTGCCTATGATAATTTCAGAGTTCGCTCCTCAATTGGCCTACCTACTCCAGCACTCGAACTCCAATTAATCCAAACTGTAACCCATCTGCTCTTGCACACTAGAACGTGCACTCCGATTACTCTGTTTTTCCAAGTCACTGCTCCTTGCCCGCTGGAACATGCTCCCATCTCCACTTACTGTACTATTTATTTTCCTTGTTGAGCACCCAGAGATGTTTTAAGTTTTCTGATTTATGATTTGTTACTTTTTGGACTTCTTGTTCTGGTTTGCAAAAGCTGCTAACTAATGTGCTAACTGCCACTACTTCAGAAACAAAGGGACTCTTAATTTGTTACGATTTTTTTTACACTAACAATGTGAGGTACCTGGCAAACATATTGGTCAATTGGTACATTTTTAGCTTTGCTGCACAAACTCAACAAGTTGGCTGTCTTGGTACTTCAGAAATAACTAATAACGAGTGAATTAAAAGTGCATCTCATTAACTTTACATATGTTTCCCACTTTATAGAAACATAGAGAATAGGTGCAGGACTAGGCCATTCGGCCCTTCGAGCCTGCACCACCATTCGATAAGATCATGGCTGATCATTCCTTCAGTACCCCTTTCCTGCTTTCTCTCCATACACTTTGATCCCCTTAGTCGTAAGGGCCACATCTAACTCCCTCTTGAATATATTCAATCAACTGGCATCAACAACTCTCTGCGGCAGGGAATTCCATAGGTTAATAACTCTCTGAGTGAAGAAGTTTCTCCTCATCTCAGTCCTAAATGGCCTACCCCTTATCCTAAGACTGTGTCCCCTGGTTCTGGACTTCCCCAACATCGGGAATAATCTACCCGCATCTAACCTGTCCCGTCTCGTCAGAATCTTGTATGTTTCTATGAGATCCCCTCTCATTCTTCTAAACTCCAATGTATAAAGGCCCAGTTGATCCAGTCTCTCCTCATACGTCAGTCCAGCCATCCCGGGAATCAGTCTGGTGAACCTTCGCTGGACGCCCTCAATAGCAAGAATGTCCTTCCTCAGATTAGGAGATCAAAACTGAACACAATATTCCAGGTGAGGCCTCACCAAGGCCCTGTACAACTGCAGTAAGACTTCCCTGCTCCTACACTCAAATCCCCTAGCTATGAAGGCCAACATACCATTTGCCTTCTTTATCGCCTGCTGTACCTGTATGGCAACTTTCAATGACTGATGAATCATGACACCCAGGTCTCGTTGCACCTCCCCTTTTCCTACTCTGCCACCATTCAGATAATATTCTGTCTTTGCGTTTTTGCCCCCAAAGTAGATAATCTCTTATTTATCCACATTATACTGCATCTGCCATGCATTTGCCCACTCACCTAACCTGTCTAAGTCACCCTGCAGCCTCTTAGCATCCCCCTCACAGCTCACACCACCACCCAGTTTAGTGTCATCTGCAAACGTGGAGATATTACACTCAATTCCTTCATCCAAATCATTGATGTATATTGTAAAGAGCTGGGCTCCCAGCACTGAGCCCTGTGGCACTCCACTAGTCACTGCCTGCCATTCTGAAAAGGACCCGTTTATCCCGACTCTCTGCTTCCTGTCTGCCAACCAGTTCTCTATCCACGTCAGTATATTACCCCCAATACCATGTGCTTTGATTTTGCACACTAATCTCTTGTGTGGGGCCTTGTCAAAAGCCTTTTGAAAGTCCAAATACACCACATTTACTGGTTCTCCCTTGTCCACTCTATTAGTTACATCCTCAAAAAAATTCCAGAAGATTTGTCAAGCATGATTTCCCCTTCATAAATCCATGCTGACTTGGACCGATCCTGTCACTGCTTTCCAAATGCGCTGCTATTTCATCCTTAATAATTGATTCCAACATTTTCCCCACCACTGATGTCAGGCTAACCGGTCTATAATTACCCGCTTTCTCTCTCCCTGCCTTTTTAAAAAGTGGTGTTATATTAGCTACACTCCAGTCCATAAGAACTGATCCCAAGTCGATAGACTGTTGGAACATGATCACCAATGCATCCACTATTTCTCGGGCCACTTTCTTAAGTACTCTGGGATGCAGACTATCAGGCCCCGGGGATTTATCGGCCTTCAATCCCATCAATTTCCCAAACACAATTTCCTGCCGAATAAGGATATCCTTCAGTTCCTCCTGCTCACTAGACCCTCGGTCCCCGAGTACTTCCATAAGGTTATTTGTGTCTTCCTTCGTGAAGACAGAACCAAAGTATTGGTTCAATTGGTCTGCCATTTCTTTGTTCCCCATTATAAATTCACCTGAATCCGACTGCAAGGGACCTACGTTTGTCTTCACTAATCTTTTTCCTCTTCACATATCTATAGAAGCTTTTGCAGTCAGTTTTTATGTTCCTGGCAAACTGCTTCTCGTACTCTTATTTTCCCCCTCTTAATTAAACCCTTTGTCCTCCTCTGCTGAATTCTAAATTTCTCCCAGTCCTCAGGTCTGCTGCTTTTTCTGGCCAATTTATATGCCTCTTCCTTGGATTTAACACGATCCTTAATTTCCCTTCTTAGCCACGGTTGAGCCACCTTCCCCGTTTTATTTTTACTCCAGACAGGGATGTACAATTGCTGGAGTTCATCCATGTGATCTTTAAATGTTTGCCATTGCCTATCCACAGTCAACCCTTTAAGTATCATTTGCCAGTCTATTCTAGCCAATTCACGCCTCAAACCATCGAAGTTACCTTTCCTTAATTTCAGGACCCTAGTTTCTGAATTAACTGTGTCACTCTCCTAATAAAGAATTCTACCATATTATGGTCACTCTTCCCCAAGGGGTCTCGTATAACAAGATTGCTAATTAGTCCTTTCTCATTACACATCACCCAGTCAAGGATGGCCAGCTCCCTGGTTGGTTCCTCGACATATTGGTCTCGAAAACCATCCCTAATACACTCCAGGAAATCTTCCTCCCCTGCATTGCTACCAGTTTGGTTAGCCCAATCAATATGTAGATTAAAGTCACCCATGATAACTGCTGTAGCTTTATTGCATGCATCCCTAATTTCTTGTTTGATGCTGTCCCCAACCTTACTACTACTGTTTGGTGGTCTGTACACAATTCCCACTTGTGTTTTGTGCCTCTTGGTATTCCGCAGCTCCACCCATACCGATTCCACAACATCTAAGCTATAATGTCCTTTCTTACTATTACATTAAATTCCTCCTTAACCAGAAATGCCACCCTGCCTCCTTTTCCTTTCTGTCCAACCTTCCTAAATGTTGAATACCCCTGGATGTTGAGCTCCCAGCCGTGGTCACCCTGGAGCCATGTCTCCGTGATGCCAATTACATCATACCCGTTAACTGCTATCTGTGCAATTAATTCGTCCACCTTATTCCGAATACTCCTTGCAATGAGGCACAGAGCCTTGAGGCTTGTCTTTCTAACACACTTTGCCCCTTTAGAGTTTTGCTGCAATGTGGCCCTTTTTGCTTTTTGCCTTCGATTTCTCTGCCCTCCACTTTTACTTTTCTTCTTTCTATCTTTTGCTTCTGCCCCCATTGTACTTCCCTCTGTCTCCCTGCATAGGTTCCCATCCCTCTGCCATATTAGTTTAACTCCTCCCCAACAGCACTAGCAAACACTCCCCCTAGGACAATGGTTCTGGTCCTGCCCAGGTGCAG
Organism: Pristiophorus japonicus; assembly: GCF_044704955.1. Classification (NCBI taxonomy): domain Eukaryota; kingdom Metazoa; phylum Chordata; class Chondrichthyes; family Pristiophoridae; genus Pristiophorus; species Pristiophorus japonicus. The sequence goes on along the minus strand of NC_091983.1, from coordinate 104,357,114 downwards.
ACCGTGCGGTTTGTACTGGTCCCACCTCCCCCAGAACCGGTTCCAATGTCGCAGGAATTTGAATCCCTCCCTGCTGCACCACTCCTCAAGCCACGTATTCATCTGAGCTATCCTGCGATTCCTACTCTGACTAGCACGTGGCACTGGTAGCAATCCTGAGATTACTACTTTTGATACTTTTGATTCTGCTTGATGCATTGTGACCTCTATGTTGCATTAATGTGTAGTGGCTTTTCCAATTGTTATAATGGTCTTATTTATTGTCCATTCGGCTATAATTTGCTGCAGTAGGGCATCTAATGGTGTTTGCTGTTAGTTAAACTTGTCCTTGCATGTTTAGGGTTTTAAACTTTTTTCATGCCAAATTGCTGAAAGTGCGAGCTGATAATATCACAGTGAGGGGAAACAGGGCATCTGGGACATGAGTGACAGGGCAAGCACATGTGTATCTCCTTAACCAGTCAGATTGAGGATTGTGAAAATAACAGTGCAAGGACTGAGAAGGAAGTGTAAATTAGAATGGATGAATTAAATGTCAAATCAGGTAAAGAAAGAAAAATGAAGATGAGGCAAAAAAAAGATTGTATGAAGAGAGAGAGAAAAAGAAATTGAAAGGAAAAGTTTAAAAAAAAAATTTACATTTTGCATTTTAGAATCAACAACAAATGAAAACTGAGGGCATGAGATTCCACACTTGTAATTTCAATGTCAGAGAGGTTAACTGGCAGTAATTAATGTTTATCATGTTGTTAAAAGGGTACTTAAACTTGAAATGACTTGATTTAACTTTCTGTGGCAAGTTTAGTTCGTATCTACCTCGCAAATACAGCAACTTCACACTGTTCAATGCATTTCAATGGTGACCTAGACAGTGAAGTGCCGTTTTCATGAAGCTAACAGCAGAGCGGCCTCAGACAGCAACTTTCGGATTTCCGCATTTAACTTTGCATTTGACTATTGTCTGAAGTTGCTGCAACATTTGCGCATAAATGACGGCGAGTGACATTAGCCTCAATGTTATTTTGACAGCATATTATGGGCCATTATTTTAAAATGCTTTCACAGATGACATTACAAGAAGATGCTCACCTACTGTACTAAATTTTGTGTGGTATTTTAGTAATAGTATACAGATGGAAGGCTTATTGAAGAATTTGAACCAATAATGGTGCATTTAAAAAAAAATAGAAGACCGTTAAAAATGCATTTGAAGCATTGGGTTAACCACATCAAAAATAGTGACATATTTGTGGCAGCATATTTTACAAATGGTATTGGCTATTCTGTGGATGATGGTCCCCTGCCTGCTGAGTCTCGCTTAGGGCGGCGATGTCAATGTTGAAGCGCCCGAGTTCCCGGGCAACGATAGCAGTGCAGCGTTCCGGTCTGTTGCTGTTAGGTTTGCCCATGAGGGTCCTGACGTTCCAGGTCCCGAACTTCCTCTTAAAGTGTGGAAGATGCCTGTGCGTGAATTCTTTTAATGTGGGGTGGCCGTTGCACACCAGCTACCATACGGGCTTGACAAAGCAACGTCTTGGTCCAGTGGCAAGGGGATCAAGATGACTGGGGACCAGGCTCTGCTGTGTGGGCCTTGACATCACCGCCCTAAGCGAGACCAGGCGGGCAGGGGAGGGCCAGCTCAAAGAACAAGGTGGTGGCTGCACCACCTTCTGGAAAGGCAAACCAGAAGCAGAACGCCGCCTCCATGGGGTTGGCTTCGCCACAAAAAACAAACCAGTGGGCCGTCTCAGAGACTTCCCTTGCGGGATAAATAAATGCCTTATGACTCTTCGGCTCACCCTAGCCCGGAACCAGTGCACTATGGTCTTCAGCCCATACTCTACAGACGAGATCAAAGAGGAATTCTACTCCAGCCTCAAACAGTACCTGTCCCGAGTCCCAACGAGCAACAAGCTGATCATCTTTGGCGACTTCAACGTCAGAGTCGGAAAGGACACTGATCTCTGGGGAGGTGTGATCGGCAGAGAGGGGGTCGGGAAAGCCAACTTCAATGGCACCCTCCTCCTGATGAAATGCTGAGAACACGGCCTCGTCATAACCAATACCCTGTTCCGTCATATGGATAAATATAAAGCTTCATGGCAACACCCTCGCTCCAAGCACTGGCATCTGCTAGACTGTCATTATTCGAGTGAGGGACTGCAAAGACGTGCGCATCGTCCATGCCATGACAGAAGCTGATGCCTGCTGAACGGACCACCGCCAAATTCATTCTGTCATCACCATCAACATTGCCCCAAAACAGCGATGGCAACAGAAACAATGCCGCAGGAAAATCAACGGCGGTGCACTCAAAGATCCTGCGAAGAAAGCCCTATTGAGCCAGCGCCTCGCTACCAACCTGACGACGCCCAGAGACGCAGAGTATCCACAGAGCCTGGTCAACCCTCAAGGCTTCCATAATCAGCACCTGCGAAGAGACGCTCGATCACTCGACCAGGAAACACCAAGACTGGTTCCACGAGAATGACCAGGAGATTCAGGAGCTAATATGCTGCAAGCACAAGGCATTCTTGAATTGGAAGCAGCAGCACAACTTGAGGGCAAGAAAGCAGCTCTGCAGACATATGAAGGCTGAGGTGCAACAGAAAACCCGCGACCTAAAGAACAGATGGTGGTGGAGAAAGCTCAAGAAAACCAGCAGCTGGCCGACAACCACTACGTGCGAGGATTCTTCAGTGCAGTCAAGATGACCTATGGCCCAAGCACCCAAGGCCCTCCCCCACTACTGGCCAAGAATGGAGAGGTGCTCATCAAGGGCAGGGAGGCAGTCAATGCCCACTGGAAGGAGCACTTTGAGGATTTCCTCAACCGAGACTCTGTCTTCGACATGAGTGTCCTCAACTCGATCCCACAGCATGCCACCCACCACTATCTCAGCACAGCCTCAGCCCGGCACAAGGTTGAAAAGGCCATCCGACAACTGAAGAACAACAAGGTATCAGGAGCAGATGGAATCCCCACCGAAGCACTAAAACATAGTGGAGAAGCACTACTGGCGCGGATCCATGACCTCATCTCTCTTACCTGGAAGGAGATGATCATGCCAGGAGATTTCCGAGACGCTGAACTCGTGACCATCTTCAAGAAAGGTGACAAGTCTGATTGCGGTATCTACAGAAGAATCTCCCTGCTGTTGACCACTGGGAAAGTCATCGCAAGAATCCTCCTGAATCGCTGCCTTCCTGTGGCTGAAGAACTCCTCACAGAGTCGCAATGTAGATTCCGCCCACTAAGGGGCACAACGGACATGATCTTCACCACGTGGCAGATACAAGTGAAATGTAGGGCACAACCTACAGCACCAACCCCTGTGCATGGCCTCCTTTGACCTCACAAAAGCCTTCGACACTGTCAACCGTGAGGGATTATGGATCGCCCTCCTCAGATTCGGCTGCGCTCAAAAGTTTGTCACCATTCTCCACCTGCTCCATGATGATATGCAAGCAGTGATCCTGACCAACGGATCCACCACAGACCCATTCCACGTTGGGTCAAGCAAGGCTATGTGATCGCACCAATGCTCTTCTCTCTCTTTCTGGCTGCAATGCTCCATCTCACCCTCGGCAAGCTCCCCGCTGGAGTGGAACGAAAATACAGGACAAACAAGAATCTGTTCAACCTCTGCCGCCTCCAGGCCAGATCCAAGGTCGTCCCATCCACCGTCATCGAACTACAGTACGCAGACGACGCCTACGTCTGCGCACATTCGGAGGCCGAACTCCAAGCCATGGTCAACACCTTCACAGAGGCGAATGAGAGCATGGGCCTGGCACTAAACATCTGAAAGACAAAGGTCCTCTACCAACCTGCCCTCGTCACACAGCAGTATCCCCCGGTTATCAAAATTCACGATGAGGACAACGTGGACCATTTTCCATACCTCGGGAGCCTACTGTCAACAAGGGCAGACATCGATGACTAGGTCCAACACTGCCTTCAATGTGCCAGTGCAGCCTTCGGTTGCCTGAGGAAGAGTGTGTTTGAAGACCAGGACATCAAACCCGGCATCAAGCTCATGGTCTACAGAGCAGTGGTGACGCCCGCCCTCCTGTATGGCTCAGAGACATGGACTATGTACAGCAGGCACCTCAAAACACTGGAGAAGTACTACCAACGCTGCCTCTGCAAGATTCTGCAAATCCATTGGCAGGATAGGCGCACCAGCGTCAGTGTTCTCGCTCAGGCCAATATCCCCAGCATCAAAGCATTGACTATGCTCGATCAGCTCCGCTGGACAGGCCACATCGCTCACATGCCTGACATGAGACTCCCAAAACAAGCTCTGAAATGGCAAGCGATCCCCAAGTGGGTAGAGGAAACGCTTCAAGGACACCCTCAAAGCCTCCTGGAAAAAAATGTAACATCTCCACCGATACCTGGTAATCCCTGGCCCAAGACCACCCAAAGTGGAGGAAAAGCATCTGGGAAGGCGCTGAACACCTCGTGTCTCTTTGCCGGGAGCAAGCTGATGCTAAGCGTCGACAGCGGAAGGAGCGCATGGCACCCCACCCACCAGTTCCTTCGACCACTGTTTGCCCCACCTGTGATAAAGAATGTAGGTCCCGCATTGGACTCTTCAGTCACCTGAGAACTCATTTTGAGCTTGGAAGCAAGTCATCCTCGACTTCGTGGAACTGTCTATGATGATGATGATGGTCAGTGTTCTGTATAAAGGTTTCCAAATTTGGCTGCTTTGCAACATGTAGGAATTTCTCTAATTACATTTCTAATTAGTTTTAACATGGTATTTGTGGATGGCTGTTGATGCTATGGAATGAATATGTCCAAGCAAATCTTATGCAAGTATTTATGTGGGGAAAGTTTGCCACAAAAATGTAAAACTTTTTTTTTTCGTTCTGTCTCGAGTAGAGCCTGATATCTAGGTTGAAATTTAAATAATTTGAAGCATACTCTGAATTTTTGGAATCATAGGTCACAAAGAAGTGAACAGTCAAATTGAAAGTGTTTTTTTGTATATTAGTGTTCAGCTCTGCAACCAACACAATCCCAAGATGACTGCAATAGAGTAGAGATTAAAATGTTTCTTAAAAAAAACATTGTTTAATACTCTACTTTAGATTAATTTAGGAGCAGTTTTGTACTTGGGAGTATTCTGTCCCTCCCCTTCCCCTTCCCTCCCCCCTCTTGCCCCTCTCCCCTCTTCCCCCTCTTCCCCCTCTTCCCCCTCCCCCCTCTTCCCCTTCCCCCCTCTTCCCCTTCCCCCCTCTTCCCCTTCCCCCCTCTTCCCCTTCCCCCTTCCCCCCTCTTCCCCTTCCCC